>NC_091285.1:83476622-84755415 GCF_032444005.1 Ranitomeya imitator
TATAAACTATATACAGGAGGAGATGACACACAGGTATATACTATATACAGGAGCAGATGACCTACAAGGATGTACTATATACAGGAGGAGATGACATACAGGTATATGCTATATATAGAAGATGACATACAGGTATATACTATATACAGTAGGAGATGACACAGATATATACTATATACAGGAGGAGATGACATACAGGTATATACTATATATAGAAGGAGATGACATACAGGTATATACTATATATAGAAGATGACATACAGGTATATACTATATACAGGGGAGATGACACACAGCAGGTATATACTATATACAGGGGAGATGACATACAGGTATTTTCTATATACAGGAGATGACATACAGGTGTATACTATATATAAGGGAGATGCAAACATGTATATACTGAGGTGAAAATGAGGGGTGTGAGGTGAAAATGAAAAGGTGTGAGTGCAAAATGAGAGGAGCGAGGGAAAATAGTGGAATGATCAGAAAATGACAGATGTGAGGTCGAAATGACAAGTGTTGGGGGGGAATGAGAGGAATGAGGGAGAAAATGAGAGGTGTGAGGGAGAAAATGAAAGATGTGATGGGGAAAATGAGAGGTGTGATGGGAAAATAAGAGAAGTGAGGTGCTATAACTAACCACAGATATTTACTATGCACAGGCAACGCCGCGCTCTTCAGCTAGTCTAATATATAAAGCTGAATGTGTGTGTGTGTGTGTGTATGTCCGGGATTGGCATCTGCACCGTCGCAGCTACAGCCACAAAATTTTGCACAGTCACACATCTGGACCCCGAGAGCGTTATAGGCTATGTTGTGAGGTGAAATTTTAACCCCGCGCTTTCCAATTCACCAAACAATTTTGCCCCTATCTACATAATGGGGGAAAAAGTGAAAGAAAGTGTTGGAGGCAAATTGACAGCTGCCAGATGTGAACAAGGGGGACTTAAAGAATGAGAGCGATGGCGCCAAAGAGTATATACCATACAGTTGCTAAGGTGGGGCCCCGACATGGGATACTCACCACACACGGGGATATGAACACACACACAAAATGCGCCACACACTACCACATGCTTGAACACATATACCACCCTCAGCACACATTTCACCACACATACACCAACCTCATCACATAAAAGTCGAAACACAAAAGTCGCAGCTCAAAACTCGCCACGCGCAAAACTCGCCGCATGCAAAACTCGCCACACGTGCAAAACTCGCCTCATGGAAAACTCGCCACACATGCAAAACTCGCCTCATGGAAAACTCGCCACACACAAAACTTGCACACGCGGAAAAATTGCTACATGCACAAGTGTTGCAACACATGCAAAAGTTGCCTCACACAAAACTTGCACATACTCAAAAAGCACCACACACAAAACTTGCCACGCGCAAAACTCGCCATGCGCAAAACTTGCTGCACACCACTTGCTACACTAACCTGTCACATGCAACTCGACACACAAAAAGTTGCTACACGCATGTCGCCACACAAAACTCATCTCACAAAAGTCGCTACATGAATGTCGCCACATGCAACTCAACACACACAACTTGACACATGAAACTCGCCCTAAAACACACACAAGTCTGGTATTATCCTTCAAAAATAAAAATCTGATTAATAAGCAGACAAACTACAAGAGCAACAACTGTACCATATAGGAAATACGGCAGCTGTCAGTCACATGACCTGTCTATTATGTGTATGTGTGAGCTAATATATATTGCCGGGGGAGGGCTTCCTGTTGGCTGGGGATTTATCAGGCTGCCAATTTAGCTTACAAATACTTAGGTAAAAATACTGCGCAAATAACGTGTGAACGCGGTCTAATACAGGAGGAGATGACACACAGGTATATACTATATACAGGGGAGATGACACACAGGTATATACTATATACAGGAGGAGATGACATACAGGTACATATATATACAGGAGGAGATGACACACAGGTATATACTATATACAGGGGAGATGACACACAGGTATATACTATATACAGGAGGAGATAAAACACAGGTACATACTATATACAGGAGGAGATGACATACAGGTACATACTATATACAGGAGGAGATGACACACAGGTACATACTATATACAGGGGAGATGACACACAGGTGTATACTATATACAGGAGGAGATAAAACACAGGTACATACTATATACAGGAGGAGATGACATAGGTATATAGAGGAGGAGATGACATACAGCAGGTATATACTATATACAGGGTAGATGACATACAGGTATATACTATATACAGGAGATGACATACAGGTATATACTATATATATAGGAGATGACATACAGGTATATAGTATATACAGAAGAGATGACATACAGCAGGTATATAGTATTTACAGGGGAGATGACATGCAGGTATATACTATTTACAGATGACTGTTGTGAATTCTGTTGTCGGGCTCCCTCCTGTGGTCATGAATGGTACTTCGGCTGGTTCTGTCCATGGACTTCCTCTGGTGGGTGTTTCTGAGTTTCCTTCCTCAGGTGACGAGGTTAATTCGTTAGCTGGCTGCTCTATTTATCTACACTTGGTTCTTTGCTCCATGCCACCTGTCAATGTCCCAGTATTGGTCTGGTTCACTCCTGGATCGTTCTTGTGGCTTGTCTTCCCAGCAGAAGCTACGTTCCAACTTGTATTTCTTTGGTTTGCTATTTTTCTGTCCAGCTTGCTATTTTTATTGTTGTCTTGCTTGCTGGAAGCTCTGGGACGCAGAGGGAGCGCCTCCGCACCGTGAGTCGGTGCGGAGGGTCTTTTTGCGCCCTCTGCGTGGTCTTTTTGTAGGTTTTTGTGCTGACCGCAAAGTAACCTTTCCTATCCTCGGTCTGTTCAGTAAGTCGGGCCTCACTTTGCTAAATCTATTTCATCTCTGTGTTTGTATTTTCATCTTTACTCACAGTCATTATATGTGGGGGGCTGCCTTTTCCTTTGGGGAATTTCTCTGAGGCAAGGTAGGCTTTATTTTTCTATCTTCAGGGCTAGCTAGTTCCTTAGGCTGTGCCGAGTTGCATAGGGAGCGTTAGACGCAATCCACGGCTATTTCTAGTGTGTTTGATAGGATTAGGGATTGCGGTCAGCAGAGTTCCCACGTCCCAGACCTCGTCCTTTATTATCAGTAACTATCAGGTCATTCCGTGTGCTCTTAACCACCAGGTCCATTATTGTCCTGACCACCAGGTCATAACAGATGACATACAGGTGTATACTATATATAAGGGAGATGACAAACATGTATATACTGAGGGGAAAATGAGGGGTGTGAGGTGAAAATGAGGGGTGTGAGGTGAAAATGAGGGGTGTGAGGTGAAAATAGTGGAGTGATCGGAAAATGACAGATGTGAGGTCGAAATGACAAGTGTTCGGGGGGACTGAGAGGAGTGGGGGGAATGAGGAGTGGGGGGGGGGAAATGAGAGGTGTAAGGGAGAAAATGAGAGATGTGATGGGAAAATAAGAGAAGTGAGGTGCTATAACTAACCACAGATATTTACTATGCCCAGGCAACTCCGGGCTCTTCAGCTAGTTCTTTATATAAAGGCGCAATATTTTTCTTGTTCCATTTTGGTTAAAGCGAACCTGTCAGCATGATTGTGCTCAGTTAGCTACAGACACTGTCAGGTTTGCCCTGTTATACTGATTAAAATTATACCTTGGTTGATGAAATCCATTTTGTGGTTGATTCTTTCAGATGTCAGTTTGTCCGTTACGTGTGGTGACAGTTTTTTACATGTATCGGACACTTAAAACATGTTGACACCTTCAAGGGAATGGATCTGTGCCTATGTCTGTGTGTCCACGTGCTGTCTGTGAGCAAAATACGCTGACATATCCGTTTTTTAACATTAGCATGGGCCCTAAAACGTCCCTCATACGTGCACACATCCGTGTGTCATCAGTGTGACATGTACCGACGCCTGGGAATCCGCAAACTATTAGCACTGCTGAAGACCGCTTTCATAATTTTCCCCTGCTCTGCTGGTGATCAGCTCGAGCAGGGGAGAATAACTCTGAGAATGATGATCTGCGGTGAACTCACTGAGCAGAACCATGGTGAACTCAGTGGCTTTTTCTCATGATGCTGAGGTCACCGCAGTTCAGTCCAGCTGGGAACGCAGCCTCAGTGACCTGCTGTAACCTCGATGATGTCACTGATGCTGCACTTGCAGCAGCTCATTCTCCCATTGGTTCTCGGCCTGGACTGTCACATCTTGGCACCGTCCAGTTTGAAAACTATTTATCCCCAGATATGGATTATGGCATGGGACAGAGTTGTTTTTTCTTTTTGTTATTACAGGAGACGAGGGCTTCAATGAAATAGACGTTAGGTGAGTTTAACTGTGAAAATTGAAAAATGTTATTTTTATTTCAAATACACTTTATACTTGCTGTGTGTTTACTTACCATACAACTATAGGATTAGTAATGGAGTGGTGTCTTATAAACACCTCTCCATTTCTAAGCTGTGGGTTTGATGAGACCTGACAATACAAAGGTGACATGAACTTCACAAATATTACCCACAGGGCAAGTTGGAAGGGCTGGCCAAAGAGATAGAATTGGCACATCTAATAGATGTGCCTTTTCTGGGCAGCTGCTAGCTGTTATTTTTAGGACGGGGGCACCATTTTGATTTTTTTTTTTTATTCCCACAAAACTATGTAACTAAATCATAAATTTAATATATGCATATTATCCATTGTATCATGCTACTGCACAGGTACAGCCTCCAGCACCTGCCTGATGAATGTGAATTTCTCCTTTCCCCATGACAGCACCATGGAGAGGGGATCCGCCCTTCAGGGACAGGAAACCTACAGATAAAAAGGGCTTTACCTCTCCCTCGCTTCAGTTGGTTTCCTGCCCCTGACAGGGAACCTTCAGTATGGTGAACAAACCAGATGGGTCATACTGGACAATTATAAACTTAAAAAAGTTGAACGAGTATGTAACAGCACAAACATTCAAGATGGAATCAATAAAGTCAGACATCAAAATATTGTTTCCCAACTGCTTCATGATGGTTCTGGATCTCGGCGACGCATATTACGATGTTCCTATACACAAAGACTCTCAAAGGGTTCGTCAGAGTAGCGGTCTCCATAAAAGGGGAAATAAAATTCTTCCAATACAAGGCCCTTCCCTTCGGCTTATCGGTAGCCCCTTGGATGTTTGGCAAACTAGTGGCGGAGGCTTTGGCACACCTGAGGGAACAGTACATTTTGATTGTCCCTTACTTGGATGACTTCTTGGTGATAGGCGACTTGGTCTAACAATGCAAAACACAACTAAACAGGGTAATGAATTCGTTAGTAAACCTAGGTTGGCTATTGAACCTAAAAAAATCAAGGCTCGAGCCAAAGACTGCGCAGGAGTTCCTAGGACTTATGTTGGACCCCCGGAAACAAGAGTGTTGCCTCCTAGAGGAAAAAAGGGGAAAAATTGCGAGTCAAGTGTTGAGGGCATCATAATACCCATCCATGACTTTGAGAAAGGCCATGTCCCTGTTAGGTTTCCCTAACCGCTTATCTGCTAGGTGTTCAGTGGGCCCAGGTACACACCAATGGCCTCCAGTGGGACATTTTAAAAAAACGTATATGCAAGGGGAAAAAAGGAAGGGGAAATATTCAGCTCACCAGTTTGAAGCAGAAGTCCTTGTATGCAAGCTTGCTCAGGAACAAAAGACTTGATTGAATGAAATTCACGCACGGAGGTGCCAGGATCAGAGGAGTTGTCCACAACAGAAAAAAAAGGAAGTAAATCCCCAGCGTGAAACTTGGATAAAAGTTCAATTTATTTAAACAAATCCATTAAATTCCTTGTTTCATAGTGGTACTGCAAATGATGGAGTACATGATACGACCAACGCATTTCGACCTATTAAGGTCTTAATCATGATAAAGACCTTAACAGGTCAAGCGCGTTGGCTGTATCATGTACTCCATCATCTGCTGTACCACTTTGAAACAAGGATTTTAATGAATTTGTCTAAAAAAATTGAACTTTCATCCAAGTTTCATGCTGGGGATTTACTTCCTTTTTTCTTCTATTTTAAAAAAACAAGTCTCTCTCTAAAGCAGGGTTCCCCAACCTGTAGCTCGGGATCCACATGTGACTCTTGGGCCCATGACCTGTGGCTCGCGGCTGCCTGCCAGCTTGGTGCATTAGCACCAGATCTAGCAGACAACTATGAAGAGCAGGTCTCCAGATGAATTTTGTGAATAGCCCGGGACAAAAGAGAAAATCTGAATGTGCGTATTCTTGAGTTGGAGGTTTGGAGATAATTTAAGTATGGTACGCTGGAGATTAGATGTTGCTACCTACTAGAGGAGGTGCTTAACCCCTCTGTGACCTTAGACGTACTATCCCGTCGAGGTGCCCTGGGCTTATCTGACCCTGGACGGGATAGTACGTCATAGCCGATCGGCCGCGCTCACGGGGGGAGCGCGGCCGATCGCGGCCGGGTGTCAGCTGCTTATCGCAGCTGACATCCGGCACTATGTGCCAGGAGCGGTCACGGACCGCCCCCGGCACATTAACCCCTGGCACACCGCGATCAAAGATGATCGCGATGTGCCGGCGGTGCAGGGAAGCACCGCGCAGGGAGGGGGCTCCCTGCGGGCTTCCCTGAGCCCCCCGCAGCAACGCGATGTGATCGCGTTGCTGCGAGGGTCTCCTCACCTCCCTCCCTGCTCGAGCCCCGGATCCAAGATGGCCGCGGATCCGGGTCCTGCAGGGAGGGAGGTGGCTTCACAGAGCCTGCTTAGAGCAGGCACTGTGAAGGCTGCAGCGCTGCATGTCAGATCAGTGATCTGACAGAGTGCTGTGCAAACTGTCAGATCACTGATCTGTGATGTCCCCCCCTGGGACAAAGTAAAAAAGTAAAAAAAAAATTTTCCAAATGTGTAAAAAAAATAAAAAAAAATATTCCAAAATAATGAAAAAAAAAAAAAATATTATTCCCATAAATACATTTCTTCATCTAAATAAAAAAAAAAAACCAATAAAAGTACACATATTTAGTATCGCCGCGTCCGTAACGACCCGACCTATAAAACTGTCCCACTAGTTAACCCCTTCAGTAAACACCGTAAGAAAAAAAAAAAAAACGAGGCAAAAAACAACGCTTTATTATCATACCGCCGAACAAAAAGTGGAATAACACGCGATCAAAAGGACAGATATAAATAACCATGGTACCGCTGAAAGCGTCATATTGTCCCGCAAAAAAAGAGCCGCCATACAGCATCATCAGCAAAAAAATAAAAAAGTTATAGTCCTGAGAATAAAGCGATGCAAAAATAATTATTTTTTCTGTAAAATAGTTTTTATCGTATAAAAGCACCAAACCATAAAAAAATGATATAAATGAGGTATCGCTGTAATCGTACTGACCCGAAGAATAAAACTGATTTATCAATTTTACCAAACGCGGAACGGTATAAACGCCTCCCCCAATAGAAATTCATGAATAGCTGGCTTTTGGTCATTCTTCCTCACAAAAATCGGAATAAAAAGCGATAAAAAAATGTCACGTGCCCAAAAATGTTTTCAATATAAACGTCAACTCGTCCCGCAAAAAACAAGACCTCACATGACTCTGTGGACCAAAATATGGAAAAATTATAGCTCTCAAAATGTGGTATTGCAAAAAATATTTTTTGCAATAAAAAGGGTCTTTCAGTGTGTGACGGCTGCCAATCATAAAAATCCGCTAAAAAACTCGCTATAAAAGTAAATCAAACCCCCCTTCATCACCCCCTTAGTTAGGGAAAAATAAAAAAAAATGTATTTATTTCCATTTTCCCATTAGGGTTAGGGCTAGGGTTAGGGTTAGGGCTAGGGTTAGGGCTAGGGTTAGGGCTAGGGTTAGGGCTAGGGTTAGGGCTAGGGTTAGGGCTAGGGTTGGGGCTACAGTTAGGGTTGGGGCTAAAGTTAGGGTTAGGGTTTAGATTACATTTACAGTTGGGAATAGGGTTGGGATTAGGGTTAGGGGTGTGTCAGGGTTAGAGGTGTGGTTAGGGTTACCGTTGGAATTAGGGTTAGGGGTGTGTTTAGATTAGGGTTTCAGTTATAATTGGGGGGTTTCCACTGTTTCGGCACATCAGGGGCTCTCCAAACACGACATGGCGTCCGATCTCAATTCCAGCCAATTCTGCGTTGAAAAAGTAAAACAGTGCTCCTTCCCTTCCGAGCTCTCCTGTGTGCCCAAACAGGGGTTTACCCCAACATATGGGGTATCAGCGTACTCAGGACAAATTGGACAACAACTTTTGTGGACCAATTTCTCCTGTTACCCTTGGGAAAATACAAAACTGGGGGCTAAAAAATAATTTTTGTGGGAAAACAAAAAGATTTTTTATTTTCACGGCTCTGCGTTATAAACTGTAGTGAAACACTTGGGGGTTCAAAGTTCTCACAACACATCTAGGTAAGTTCATTGAGGGGTCTAGTTTCCAATATGGGGTCATTCCAAATGATGCTCCTTCCCTTCCGAGCCCTCCCATGCGCCCAAACGGTGGTTCCCCCCCACATATCGGGTATCAGCGTACTCAGGACAAATTGGACAACAACATTTAGGGTCCAATTTCTCCTGCTAACCTTGGAAAAATACAAAACTGGGGGCTAAAATATAATTTTTGTGGAAAAAAAAATATTTTTTATTTGCATGGCTCTGCGTTATAAACTGTAGTGAAATACTTGGGGGTTCAAAGCTCTCACAACACATCAAGATGAGTTCCTTAGGGGGTCTACTTTCCAAAATGGTGTCACTTGTGGGGGGTTTCTACTGTTTAGGTACATTAGGGACTCTGCAAACGCAATGTGACGCCTGCAGACCATTCCATCTAAGTCTGCATTCCAAATGGCGCTCCTTCCCTTCCGAACCCTCCCATGCGCCCAAACGGTGGTTCCCCCCCACATATGGGGTATCAGCGTACTCGGGACAAATTGGACAACAACTTTTGGGGTCCAATTTCTCCTGTTACCCTAGGGAAAATACAAAACTGGGGGCTAAAAAATAATTTTTGTGGGAAAAAAATTTTGTTTTATTTTTATGGCTCTGCATTATAAACTTCTGTGGTTTACTGCCACATATGGGGTATCAGCGTACTCGGGACAAATTGGACAACAACTTTTGAGGTCCAATTTCTTCTCTTACCCTTGGAAAAATAAAAAATTGGGGGCAAAAATATAATTTTTGTGAAAAAATATGATTTTTTATTTTTACGGTTCTGCATTATAAACTTCTGTGAAGCACTTGGTGGGTCAAAGTGCTCACCACACATCCAGATAAGTTCCTTAGGGGGTCTACTTTCCAAAATGGTGTCACTTGTGGGGGGTTTCAATGTTTAGGCACATCAGTGGCTCTCCAAACGCAACATGGCGTCCCATCTCAATTCCTGTCAATTTTGCATTGAAAAGTCAAACGGCGCTCCTTCCCTTCCGAGCTCTCCCATGCGCCCAAACAGTGGTTTACTGCCACATATGGGGTATCAGCGTACTCGGGACAAATTGGACAACAACTTTTGAGGTCCAATTTCTTCTCTTACCCTTGGAAAAATAAAAAATTGGGGGCAAAAATATATTTTTTGTGAAAAAATATGATTTTTTATTTTTACGGTTCTGCATTATAAACTTCTGTGAAGCACTTGGTGGGTCAAAGTGCTCACCACACATCCAGATAAGTTCCTTAGGGGGTCTACTTTCCAAAATGGTGTCACTTGTGGGGGGTTTCAATGTTTAGGCACATCAGTGGCTCTCCAAACGCAACATGGCGTCCCATCTCAATTCCTGTCAATTTTGCATTGAAAAGTCAAATAGCGCTCCTTCCCTTCCGAGCTCTCCCATGCGCCCAAACAGTGGTTTACTGCCACATATGGGGTATCAGCGTACTCAGGACAAATTGGACAACAACTTTTTGGGTCCAATTTCTCCTGTTACCCTTGGTAAAATAAAACAAATTGGAGCTGAAGTAAATTTTTTGTGTAAAAAAGTTAAATGTTCATTTTTATTTAAACATTCCAAAAATTCCTATTAAACACCTGAAGGGTTAATAAACTTCTTGAATGTGGTTTTGAGCACCTTGAGGGGTGCAGTTTTTAGAATGGTGTCACACTTGGGCATTTTCTATCATATAGACCCCTCAAAATGACTTCAAATGAGACGTGGTCCCTAAAAAAAAATGGTGTTGTAAAAATGAGAAATTGCTGGTCAACTTTTAACCCTTATAACTCCCTAACAAAAAAAAAAAATTGGTTCCAAAATTATGCTGATGTAAAGGAGACATGTGGGAAATGTTACTTATTAAGTATTTTGTGTGACATATCTCTGTGATTTAATTGCATAAAAATTCAAAGTTTGAAAATTGCGAAATTTTCAAAATTTTCGCCAAATTTCCGTTTTTTTCACAAATAAACGCAGGTACTATCAAAGAAATTTTACCACTATCATGAAGTACAATATGTCACGAGAAAACAATGTCAGAATCACCAGGATCCGTTGAAGCGTTTCGGAGTTATAACCTCATAAAGGGACAGTGGTCAGAATTGTAAAAATTGGCCTGGTCATTAACGTGCAAACCACCCTTGGGGGTAAAGGGGTTAAATATGGATGTAACAGATTGATGGGAGTGATTGATGCAAGAATATTGATTTGAGGTATTGTGGGAACCTCTGGATCTTTGTATACTGCGTTGGTGTGATTTTTGTGGAAAAGCTTTAGCTGTCATGATACCAGTAATGGGCGCTCTGTAGGTCGCTACTGTGAGGGGGTGGGAGCTGGATATGGATCGTGACTCTCTTAGACCTAAGTGTGACTCGCGACCCTCTCTCAAAGCTGAATGTGGCTCTCCAGGTCACAAAGTTTGGAGACCACTGCCTTAAATTGTCACTTGGAAGGTTGCATGACTCTATCTGCAACAACTATTCATTCCCTAAGTTGGTGGCAAGATATGAGCAATTTAACCAAAGAGGTCTCTTGGGTGACCAAATGTCCCGAGTAGTTACCACGGATGCAAACCCCACTGGGTGGGGAGCTCTCTTGGACAACAAGGTTACTTAGGGGGTCTGGACGAGGCAGGAATTCAAGGTATCCTCAAGCCAAAAGGAGCTATTGGCAGTGAGTTATGCCCTGTTAAAGTTCTTTGATACCCTTCGGGGTCATCATGTGCAAATATTTTCAGAGAACAGGTGTTGGTGGTCACGGGCCTTGATGAACACAACAGCTCAGATTTTTCAGGTTGGTGGGAAGCAATCTCATATCCCTGACGACACTCCACATTCGGGGGGGGGGGGGGAGGGGTAGAAAATCGCAAGGCTGACAAAGATCACGGTGTTGATCGAAACGCATCGCTCTTCCAACTGTCCGATGTTCTTTGTCCCAGAATTTCTAATGGAATTTTAATATTCATTGAATAAAGAAGTTTTGAATTTTATCCCAGGAGCTGGAGGTGAATCTTTTTGTTCTTGCCATGCATTCACGTCTGACCAGGACGGTCGTCCGTGCATCGGTGGTTCATTAGGTGAGCTGGCTTTTTTCTTTTTTTGTTCACATTACATGCTGGTTGCCCTGCACGCCTGAAACGGGGATTACTCATCGGGTCTTACACGAATTTTCGGACAGTCAGTTCAGAATTTTTTGTTTTGTTTATTATCCTCAATTTTTATTGTTCTGATCATGGATTTTGTCACGGAACGTTTTAAAAAGGTGGCTTATGTATTTTCTGATGTATCTGAACAGACCGCAGGCTCCTTGGATGTGAGTAACATGTTTATTGAACTGGAAAAATTAATGACCTATGAGACCAAAATATGGTGGGATCATACCACCTTACAGAACAATGTGTGTAAAGATATGATTCCGAGAGGTTTAAGATTAAAAAAGAAACCATTTATTTATTCATCTGAGTTTCAAAAGGAATGGAACCTGATATTGAGTAACAGTTCCCTTAATCTGATGCGTTTGATTATCAAGCACGAGGAGACTAAATTAATGGATATTCAGAAGGAAATTGATGATGGATCGCCCCCACGTAAGGGCAATGGGGTACTCTGTACCGAGTCCTTCAGTTCCCTCAGCTGGGATGTCACGGTGGCCCGACCCGGACCGTGGCCCTATGAGGGGCGCCCAATAAAAGGAAGAGTTCGTAGATAATGGTAGTGTTCGTGACACCACCTGTGGTATTCGGTCAGAGTGACCGACGCTGCTCAGGGGTCCACTGGGGTGATGTTATGGCAGCTAGATGGTGTACCTTACCACAGGTGAAGTATTTCCCCAGGGCTTCCCAGAAGTGTAGATGATGATGGTGGATGATGTAAGGCGCGGCAAATAACGACACAATGGGTGCAGTCTCTTTACCTTTACTGAAGGCTTCAACATCCACAGTCCAGAGTGCCGGATGACAGGGTAGGCAGGGTTCGGCCGGTCTGATAGCAATTCCAGAGTCCCCTTATCCAGGTGGAAATCAGTAGCCTTCCCCTTGCGCACAGTAACGTAGTAGGTCCCTACTTGCATTAGCTACCATAAGGTCCTCACTGTTGTTAGTTCTCTCTCTCTGTCCCCCAGATGGATAGGACAAATCCGTATGATGGTGGTGGCCTGAGGCTATTTTATAGGGACCCTAGTGACGCCCCTCCACCACAATTGCTACCGTGTCTGCTTAGGTGTTTAGGTCGGACAGCCAACTTGGAATTCACTGCCCTGCCGGTCTCTGAAGTAAAGCGTAGAGTCTATTACTCCCTCGGTGTTCCGGCCACCGCGTCTGAGCTTCGTAGGGAGGAAGCCTGCTTCTAGCTGGTCTCCCACCGATGTTTCACTCCTGTTGCTATGACTTCTTTTCTCACTCACTACAGCACATTTCCTTTCTTGTCCTTTCTTAGGATGCTGCCGCATGGGTTGCAGGTGCAGCTCCGTGTCCTTCTTTCCTTCCTCCTCAGACTTCAGTCTGGATCTGACCAGGGATTACCACAGCCAGCTCGACCTGGAGACCTTTCCTCGTCGGTCCCCGGCCAGGAACTCTCCTCTCCTCCGACTGACTATCTCCTTCTCCCTCCAGTCAGCTTCTGTCTAACTTCCTAACCAACCCACCAGTTTTACCCTGTGTGAGGAGTGGCCTAGTGGATAGAACCTTTAGCTACCCCTGGTGGACTGGAGTGTGAAGTGTGTGTGTGGCTGTAATACCTGGCAAGGTGAACTCCTTTTGGTGCCATCAGACGTAACATCACTCCCCCTGGTGGAAGAGCGACGTTACTGCAACGACCAGGACTCTGGGGCGCTGCAGTGACATTAAGGCAAGTCTTGAACAGTCTAAAGATGATCCTCATTTTAAATCTACCATGGATAAATTATTGGAAAATATTTCAAACTTACAAGATGAAATCATGGATAAGAAAAAACGCAAGTTCCATTGTGACTTATATGATTACACGTCTGATAAAGTGGAGTTCCTGGGAAAATGTCCATGGAACACCTAAGACTATATTAAAATACAACAAAAAATCAAGGAAAAATAAAGCACTGGTTAATTTTACCTCTTCTGATCCTGACTCCTCTGATACTAATGTGAGTGCCTCTGATATATCAGGAGGGGAGTCAAGTTATTCTGTCATAAGTTAACATGTTCTTATCGCCAGTCAAAAAAACGTAAAAGGCGGGGTGGGAGGAAGCACAATAAAAACTCCAAATACCGCTCGTTACAAGTAAATTCTGATGAGATAAACACTACCAGTAATGTTTTGAATTTATCTAACAGAGTTTTTTTTCACAGGCACAATTGAGAATTTTGTCATTGGGTCTGAATTTTGTGCCTGATCAGAACTTTAATCTTTTTTCTACGATCCTAGATGTGAATAAATTAATTCGTAATCTGACCATTAAAAAACATTTTTGGTCAGATCAGGAGCAACCACATGTTGAACCACATTCATTAGTAATGAATTCAGACTTAAAGATTTTCAGGAACAACTGGTTCTTCTTGAGCTACAAGAATTGGACATGGACAACCAAGGGACAGAGGAATTAATTTCCCAATCCCAGACTTTGAAAACAAAAAAAACTTTTTTTTTATCCTTTAAATTCAAGATCTACAGTAGTTGTATGGACAAATTTCAAGAATTGGTAGAAAGGGATTTTAAAATGTTGAAAGATACCAACTTGTTTCATTCTTTTAATTTATCACGCAAAGATCGATTGGCATTACAAGAAATTAAAAATATGTCTGACATAGTCATCAAGATGTCAGACAAAGGTGGTGTAGTTGTAATCATGAATTCTGATGATTACAAAAATAAGATTTTGGAGTTGCTATCTGATCGTGAAACTTATGAGGAGTTGCAATGTAAAGGTACCGTCACATTAAGCGACGCTGCAGCGATATAGACAACGAACCGATCGCTGCAGCGTCGCTGTTTAGGTCGCTATAGAGACGTCAAACACAGCAACACCAGAACGATGCAGGAGCGATCCAGTGACATACTTATCGTTCTCGCTGGTTGTTAGCTCCATGTAAAAACATTGCAGGCATCGTTGCTTTTGCTGTCAAACATGACGATACACGCCAACCTGACGACCAAATAAAGTTCTTGACTTCTAGCTACGACCAGCGATGTCACAGCAGGATCCTGATCGCTGCTGCATGTCAAACACAATGAGATCGCTATCCAGGACGCTGCAACGTCACGGATCGTTGTCGTTCTCGTTGTAAAGTTGCTCAGTGTGAAGGTACCTTAATCCTACAGGGACGTTTCAAATGGAAATGAACAAGTTGATCTTGGATGGTTTTTCTTTGAATGTTTTGAGTAAAAAACAGGTTTATTTTTTTTGGAGGTTAAGTGCCCTCCAGGTAAGCCGTGCCCATCATGCACGGTTTACCTAAGATTCACAAATGTGACACTTTCCCTCCTATGAGACCAATTGTGTCAGGCATAGGCTCAATTAATGAGCATATGTGTGAGTGGCTTGATTCACTTCTACAACCTTCTACTATATAATTGTGTAAGGCTGCCGTCACACTGGCAGTATTTGGTCAGTATTTGTAAGCCAAAACCAGGAGTGGGTTATAAATGCAGAAGTGGTGCATATGTTTCTATTATACTTTTCCTCTATTTGTTCCACTCCTGGTTTTGGCTTACAAATACTGATGTAAAATACTGACCAAATACTGCTAGTGTGATGGTAGCCTAAGGGGTACTTCCGTCTTTCTGTCGGCAACTTCCGTCACGGAAATCCCGCGTCGCTGATTTGGTCTCGCCAGCTGCCTCAGCGCCCGCATACTCCCCTCCAGTCAGCGCTCACACAGGGTTATTGCCACCGTTAATGGACCGCGTTATTCTGCGAGTAACGCACTCCGTTAACGCTGCTATTAACCCTGTGTGTTAGATAATAAACAAGAAAAGCCACTATAATGTATGCACACCACCAAAAGTTATAATAAGTCAAACAAGCTTTATTGGTAACATATAAAAACAATGAAAACCATACACACAAAACTCCCTCCATATACGTGTGCCCAACACTGCCCAATACACAATACTTCCATATAGTAGTGGAAAACATGCATCAAATATGGCAGATAATCAAATAGTATACACATATAAATAATTACTGGCAAAGCCGCCCTGTCCTGATCAGCAAAAACATATATCTGTCAATAGCAAAACACTGTCAGGCTGCAGCTTACCCACAGCAAATAGTCCTCCTGGTATATAATGAGTAGGGCACATGCAAATATGGCCAAATAATTACCCCAAATAGGAAGAAGGAGCACGGCTGTCACCCGTCCTGAGCAAAAGAGGGGAACATGCTGCGGCAGCTAGAGAGTGATCCAGACAGAAGGCTCACAAAATATAGAGACAATATAGCAAGGACTGGGCAGCCAGCAAGTGAAGGGCAACGGAGGGAGAGCCCATTTCGTATCGCTGTTCAAGACCGCTTCGTCCCCTTGCACTAACAGAAAATGTGCAATCTGCATTTAAACAAAATTTGACAGGTGCATAAGTATGGGCACCCTTATCATTTTCTTGTTTTAAATACTCCTACCTGCTTTTTACTGACTTACTAAAGCACTTTTTTTTGGTTTTCTAACCTCATTGAGCTTTGAACTTTATAGCCAGGTGTATGCAATCATGAGAAAAGCTACTTAAAGTGGCCACTTGCAAGTTGTTCTCCTGTTTGAATCTCCTCTGAAGAGTGGCATCATGGGCTCCTCAAAACAACTGTCTAATGATCTGAAAACAAAGATTATTCACCCTAGGTTTTCAGGGGAAGGATACAAAAAGCTGTCTCAGAGGTTTAACCTGTCAATTTCCACTGTGAGGAACATAGTAAGGAAATGGAAGAACACAGGTACAGTTCTTGTTAAGGACAGAAGTGGCAGGCCAAGAAAAACATCAGAAAGGCAGAGAAGAAGAATGGTGAGATCAGTCAAGGACAATCCTCAGACCACCTCCAGAGAGCTGCAGCATGAACTTGCTGCAAATGGTGTCACTGTGCATCGGTCAACTATACAACGCACTTTGCACAAGGAGAAGGTGCATGGGAGAGTGATGCGAAAGAAACCGTTTCTGCTGAGGTATGCAAAAGCACATTTGGAGAAGCAAATTTCTTTTTGGAAGAAGGTCCTGTGGACTGATGAAACCAAGATTGAGTTGTTTGGTCATACAAAAAGGCGTTATGCATGGCGGCCAAAAAACACAGCATTCCAAGAAAAATACTTGCTACCCACAGTAAAATTTGGTGGAGGTTCCATCATGCTTTGGGGCTGTGTGGCCAATGCCGGCATCGGGAATCTTGTTAAAGTTGAGGGCCGCATGGATTCCTCTCAGTATCAGCAGATTCTTGACAATAATGTTCATGAATCAGTGACAAAGTTGAAGTTACGCAGGGGATGGATCTTTCAGCAAGACAATGATCCAAAACACTGCTCCAAATCTACTCGGGCATTAATGCAGAGGAACAATTACACTGTTCTGGAATGGCCATCCCAGTCCCCAGACCTGAATATCATTGGACATCTGTGGGATCATTTGAAGAGGGCTGTCCATGGGCGGCGACCATCAAACTTAACTGAACTGGAATTGTTTTGTAAAGAGGAATGGTCAAAAATACCTTCATCCAGGATCCAGGAACTCATTAAAAGCTACAGGAAGCGACTAGAGGCTGTTATTTTTGCAAAAGGAGGATCTACTAAATATTTATTTCACTTTTCTGGTGGGGTGCCCATACTTATGCACTTGTCAAATTTAGTTTGAATGCAGATTGCACATTTTCTGTTAGTACAATAAGCCTCATTTCAAGGCAGAAACATTACTGTGTCCAACAGTTATTAGATATATGAAACTGAAATAGCTGTTGCAAAAAAACCTATTTTTATAAAACATTAAGCTTAAGATTAATAGGGGTACCCAAACCTTTTCATATAACTGTAAATACATACCGTACATATTCTAGAATACCCGATGCGTTAGAATCGGGCCACCATCTAGTTATTACTTAGAATTCCTGGGTATATCCAGGACTCAAAGGACGTATTGGCTCAGCTGCGATGTGGTTTCGTTATATTCTAGTATTCCTCATTCAGTGGCATTGCAGGCATTGGAATTTCACTTAACTAAATTTAGTGGTTATTCTTGTGATTTGAGTGAATATATTTTGCAGGTTAGATCTTTTTTTATTGATTCATAATTTTCTTTTGATGGAGGGTGTTTTTTTTTTTTTTTTTTTTTTTTTTTTACAATGAGCGGGTGTGGCCATGGGTGTCAAATTTTCACCATCTTTGGCAAATCTTGTCATGTCCTTTTTTGGAGTACAGTTATTTGTATGTGGAATCCAATGCGTTTTTGTCACACGTCGTCTGGTATGGTAGATACATTAACGAAACACTCAGAGTGGCAGTGTGTCTACCATACCGGACTTTGTGAGTTAATTTGAAATTTACGTTTGTTACTGATCCAAGTTCAATTTTGTTTTTGGATTTGGAGTTATGTGGTATTCCTGATGAAATGATCTCTACCAAAACTTTTGTCAAACCATTTGCTGGAAGCACAATTTTACATGCATCCAGCAGTCACCCCAGGTATACTATTAGATCTATTCCGGTGGGGAAATTTATTCGTACAAAACGCAATTGTAGTGATGTCAACAAATTGGAGGAGGAACTTGCTTGTTGTGCACGCAAATTTAAAAAAACACAATTATCCTGATTGGAGTCTGAATAGAGCATTTAATACTGTTTCACAAAGGAATCGATCGGATTTAATAAGTTCATATAATCGCAGTGTTAGAAGAAGCAATGGAAATGCTTTTCAACAAAAACCTTTTTTAAGTTTTCAATATAGTCCCCAGTTTTGTGAAATTAAATGAATTATCAACAAATATTTACCTATTTTGGGGAAAGATCCTGCCTTAATAAGATTTTGCAGTCTGGGTGTAATATATTAGCTACTGTAAGAGAGCGCCTACTATTGGAATATAATTTCTCCTAGCTTTTTCTCTTCGACTAGCAGGAATAGGACATGGCTTAGTTGTCCCGGCTTTTATAAATGCGGCAGATCAGGATGCACTACGTTTGGACATGCTATTGGTGTTAAAATATTTAATAATTATGATAATACAAAACAATTTCATATAAAAATCTTTATTAATTGTAATTCCACTCACATGGTATACAAAATTGATTTGTATCGCATGTTGCAAGTCTTATATAGGGTGCACTACCAGAAAGCTAAAACGTAGAATTTCTGAACATTTACGCGATATTTCTGAATTATCTAGCATTGATAGAAATCTACTATATAATTGTCTAAGGGTCACTTCCAACTTTCTGTCTGTCCTACTGTCTGTTTGTCATGGATATTCATTGGTCGCGGCCTCTGTCGGTCATGGAAATCCAAGTCGCTGATTGGTCGTGGCTGTTTTGCCACGACCAATCAGCGATGGGCACAGTCCAGAAGAAAATGGCCGCTCCTTAATCCCCGCAGTCAGTGCCCGGCACCCGCACACTCCCCTCCAGTCACCGCTCACACAGGGTTAATGCCGGCGGTAACTGACTGCGTTATGCCGCGGGTAACGCACTCCGTAACCGCTGCTATTAACACTGTGTGTCCCCAACTTTTTACTATTGATGCTGCCTATGCGGCATCACTAGTAAAAAAAATGTAAAGTTAACCCCTTAACGACCGCCGATACGCCTTTTAACGGTGGCAGTTAAGGGTACTTAACAGCGCCATTAATTAACGGCACTGTGGAAAAAGTGAATAGCGCCCCCCAGAGTCGGATTTTCTCTGGGGTCTCGATTGCCGGGGGTAGCCGAGACCCCAGAGAACATGATTACGTGCATTGAACTTTTTTTGTTGCCTACGGTCCACCAAAACACAACTGATCCAGTGGACGACGGACGCGTCGTGTGGCCATCCGTCGCGATCCGTCGGCAATACAAGTCTATGGGCAAAAAATGCAGCCTGCGGGCTCATTTGCTGGATCCTTTTTTTTGTCCAAAACGACAGATTGCAACGGATGCCGAACGACGCAAGTGTGAAAGTAGCCTTAGGGTTAGGGTTGGAGCTAAAGTTAGGGCTAAGGTTGGGGCTAAATTTAGGGTTTGGGCTAGGGTTGCTGCTAAAGTTAGGTTTAGAGTTGGGATTAGGGTTAGGGTTTGGATTAGGGTTGGTATTAGGGTCACGCTTGGGATTAGGGTTAGGTTTGAGATTAGGGTTAAGGTTAGGGTTGGGATTAGGGGTGTATTGGGATTAAGGTTAGGTTTGAGGTTAGGGTTGAGATTAGGATTAGGGGTGTGTTGGATTTAGAGTTTTGATTAGGGTTATGGTTAGGTTTGACATTAGGGTTGTTTTGGGGTTGTGATTATCGTTAGGGTTGTGATTAGGATTATAGGTTGGGGTTAGGGTTGGAGTTAGAATTCGGGGGTTTCCTGTTGTGAATTCCGCTCTTGGGCTCCCTCCGGTGGTTGTAAGTGGCACTTTTGTGAGTTCTGCTCTTGGGCTCCCTCTTGTGGTTTCAAGTGGTATGGATGCTCCTTGGAGTTAGCTGTCATCAGCTGCCTCCACTTATCCTCTCTTCTGCTCGGCTATTTAGGCCTGGCTGTTCCTTCAGCCAGTGCCACTTGTAAATGGTTCCTGGTTGGATTCACATCTCTTTGGAATTCCCTGTTATCCTGACCAGTTCAGCAAAGCTAAGTTTTTGCTTGCGCTTTTCTGTTCACAGATTGTGGACTTATCCGTTCAGTGCTTTCTATGTTTGTCCAGCGTTATCAGTATGAATTAATTCTGTCTTGCTGGAAGCTCTGGGAAGCAGATTTACCCTCCACACCTTTAGTCAGGTGTGGAGATTTTTTTGTAAACTCTGTGTGGATTTTTGTAGTGTTTTATACTGACCGCACAGTATTCCATCCTGTCCTATCTATCAAGTTAGACTGGCCTCCTGTGCTCATACTGGTTTCATTCTGTGTATGTCTTTTTCCTCTCCACTCAGTCATTATTTGTGGGGGGCTAATCTATCCTTTGGGGATTTTCTCTGAGGCAAGATAGTTTTCTTGCTTCTGTCTTTAGGGGTAGTTAGCTCTTAGGCTGTGTCGAGATGCCTAGGGAGAGTTAGGAGCATTCCACGGCTACTTCTAGTGTTGTGTTGAGCTTAGGGACTGCGGTCAGTACAGTTACCACTTCCTTCAGAGCTCGTTCCATGTTGCTCCTAGACCACCGCATCATAAGTTTCCACTGTTTAGGTACATCAGGGGGTCTCCAAACACAACAGCCAATTTTGCGCTCAAAAGGTCAAATGGTGCTCCCTCCCTTCTGAGCTCTGCCATGCGCCCAAACAGTGGGTTACCCCCACATATGGGGCATCAGTGTATTCTGGATCAATTGGACAACAACTTTTGGGGTCCAATTTCTCCTGTTACCCTTGTGAAAATAAAAACTTGGCTACAATATTTTTTTTGTGGAAAAAAATATTTTTTTATTTTCACGACTCTGCATTATAAACTTCTGTGAAGCACTTGGGCATTCAAAGTTCTCACCACACATCTAGATAAATTCCATGGGGGGGTCTAGTTTCCAAAATGGGGTCACTTGTGGGGGGTTTCTACTGTTTAGGCACATCAGGGGCTCTCCAAACGCGACATGGCGTCCGATCTCAATTCCAGCCAATTCTACATTGAAAAAGTAAAACGTCACTCCTTCTCTTACAAGCTCTTCGGTGCCCCCAAACAGTGGTTTACCCCCACATATGGAGTATTGACGTACTCAGGAGAAATTGCACAACAACTTTTCTGGTCTAATTTCTCCTGTTACCCTTGTGAAAATAAAAATTTGGGGGCAAAAATATCATTTTTGTGTAAACAAATGTGATTTTTTATTTTATTTTCATGGCTCTACGATATAAACTTCTGTGAAGCACTTGGGGGCTCAAAGTGCTCACCACACATCTACATAAGTTCCTTAAGGGGTCTAGTTTCCAAAATGGTGTCACTTGTGAGGGGTTTCCACTGTTTAGACACATCAGGGGCTCTCTAAACGTGACATGGCATCCAATCTCAATTTCAGCCAATTCTGCATTGAAAAAGTCAAACAGCGCTCCTTCACTTCCTAGCTCTGTGGTGCGCCGAAACAGTGGTTTACCCCCACATATGTGGTATCGGCATATTCAGGAGAAATTGCACAACAAAATTTATGGTTTAATTTCTGTTTTTACACTTGTGAAAATAAAAAAAAATGGTTCTGAAGTAAAATGTTTGCAAAAAAAAGTTAAATGTTCATTTTTTTCCCTTCCATATTGTTTCAGTTCCTGCGAAGCACATAAAGGGTTAATAAACTTCTTGAATGTGGTTTTGAGAACCTTGAGGGGGGCAGTTTTTAGAATGGTGTCACACTTCATTATTTTCTATCATATAGACCCCTCAAAATGACTTCAAATGTGATGTGGTCCGTAAAAAAAAAAATGGTGTTGTAAAAATGAGAAATTGCTGGTCAACTTTTAACCCTTATAACTCCCTAACAAAAAAATTTTTTGTTTCCAAAGTTGTGCTGATGTAAAGTAGACATGTGGGAAATGTTATTTTTTAACTATTTTTCGTGACATATCTCTCTGATTTAAGGGCATAAAAATACAAAGTTTGAAAATTGCAAAATTTTAAAAATTTTCGCCATATTTCCGTTTTTTTCATAAATAATCGCAAGTAATATCGAAGAAATGTTACCACTAACATGAAGTACAATATGTCACGAAAAAACAACCTCAGAATCAGCAGGATCAGTTAAAGTGTTCCAGAGTTATAACCTCATAAAGTGACAGTGGTCAGAATTGTAAAAATTGGCTCGGTCATTTAGTACCAAATTGGCTCTGTCACTAAGGGGTTAAAAATAATTAAAAAACAAAAAACCTGCTATTCTCACCCTCCGTCGTCGCATCCTCTCCTCGGCAGTGTAAGCGGCAGGTTCCAGGGCCAAGGATGGTATGCGAGAAGGACCTTCCATGACGTCACGGTCATGTGACCGCGATGTCATCACAGGTCCTGCGCTCATCCAACCCTGGGACCGGAAGCTGCCGCGTGCACCACACACAGGCGACAGGACTACAAGGGCTCCCTTGGAAGCTGAGTATATGTTTATTTTTTATTTTAACTTTTTTTTTTTTAACCTGTTACATACGTGTCTGGGCAATATACTACATGGCTGGGCAATATACTACGTGACTGGCCAATATACTACGTGATTGGGCAGTATACTACGTGGCTGGGCAATATACTACGTGGCTCTGTGCTGTATACTACGTGACTGGGCAATATACTACATAGCTGGGCCATATACTACATGACTGGGCAATATACTACGTGTCTGTGCTGTATACTACGTGGCGCTGGGCAATATACTACGTGGTTGGGCAATATACTACGTGTTTGGGCAATATACTACGTGGGCTGTGCAATATACTAGGTGGACATGCATATTCTAGAATACCCGATGCGTTAGAATCAGGCCACCATCTAGTATCTTATATAGCCAGACATTTTGTTGATAGTCATGCCAGGAATACTACCACATTTCGCGCGTATGGGTTTTGGAATGGTTCACTCTTTGCCTCGGGGAGGTGATATACAACGTCGGCTTCTTACACGTGAAGCCTTTTGGATTTATTATCTTGGTACTAGACTCCCTGATGGTTTCAACAAACGCAGTGAGGTAATGTTTCACTATGAATCCGTGTTAGGCGTTTTTGTTGCTTGTTCTGATTCTTTTTCTTTTGTGTATTTCTTGAATTCATTTATATTGGGGATATTTATTCAAAATTGTTTTTTGATATTATTTATGTTTCATGCTGTTTTGGTTTTTATTTTATGTATGTTTTTTGTAAATGTTTTAGGACCTTTCAGTCATAATTAGCATATATCATGTGATTTGTTTTGTGATTTTGATTGGTGGCATGAGGTATATATACTGATTGCGGTTAGTAATGTTAGAGCTTTGACAAAGATCACTGTGTTGATCGAAACGCGTCGGTCTTTCATCTGTCTGATGTTCTTTGTCCCGGAATTTCTAATGGAATTTTAATATTCATTGAATAAAGAAGTTTTGAATTTTATCCCAGGAGCTGGAGGCGAATGTTTTTGTTCTTGCCTGACTTTTTGAGCCGCACTTAGTTGAGACAGTGCGAGTGGGTGCTAAAGGAGTCCATTTTCAAACAAGTTGTGGAACTGTGGTGTCTCCCAGTCATAGATCTTTGCCAATATCGACAACACAAATGTGGACTCCTTTTGCTCCCTAGATCCCAGAGGGAACCCTCAGGCTCTAGATGCTTTTATGATTCCATGGGATCAGAGCTTGGCCTATGCCTTCCCCTTGGTCATCCTCATCTCAGCGGTTCTAAGAAAGATCAGGGAGGACAGGGCAAGAGTGATACTGATAGCCCACTTTCAGCAAAGAAGAACTTGGTTCTCCTGGCTGAGGATGATGTCTATCACCGATCCTTGGGTATACCTGGAAATCCCGGACCGTCTTTCTCAGGGACCGGTGTTTCACCCTCAGGCAGCGAACTTACATTTAACATGGAATTTTGAAAGGGAGCTTTTGAGGGATAGAGGTTTGTCCCCTAACTTGGTTTCCATCCTACTTAAGAGTAGGAAAATTGTCACCACTAGAGCCTACGGTAAAACCTGGAAGAAATTCCTATCCACCTCATGGGTGAGAATCCAGGATGAAGTCCCAATTAGGGCCATCCTGGAATTTCTGCAAAAGGGGTTGGGACAAGGCCTGGCTACTAGCACGCTAAAGGTTCAGGTAGCAACTCTGGGGGGCCTTCTTAAATCACAATATAGCAGGCAATCCATGGGTAGCAAGATTTATTAGATCCTCCGCAAGATCTAGGCCCATTATACCTTGGCAAGATGGATAAGAGATGCAATGTCGTTGGCCTACTCTTCTAGTGAGAATGTTGCCCTGGAAGGTCTGAGAGCTCATTTCACGAGGGCAGTGGCAACCTTCTGGGCAGAAAGGTTGGAGGTATCAATAGATCAGTTCTGTAAGTCTTCCACTTGGTCATCACCTTTTACCTTTTTCAAACACTAGCCTCTTCTGACCTAACCTTTGGGAGAAGGGTTCTACAGGCAGTGGTCCCTTCCTAATGATACAATTCTCTCCTTGGTGCTGACATGGGGGATTCAGAAAGACGTAGTTACTTACCGGTAACGGGATTTCTCAGAGCCCGTGACAGCACCTTTTTATATTCTCTACCGTCACGTGTGGATGAGCATGCTTTCAGTGTTTGTGGTGTGATTTATGTAAAAACATGGAGTGTTTCTTATAAGTAGTCGAGGTCCTCCTATGCACTGTAAACCAACTAATGCGAGGTAGAGTTGCCACCCTTTTTATCTGTAGGTTTCCTGTCCCTGAAGGGCAGATCCTCTCTCCATGGTGCTGTCATGGGCTCTGAGAAATCCCGTTACTAGTAACTTCTTTTTTTTTTTTTTTCCCAAACAATCTTCTGTGCAGTATGTAAAATAGGGTGCGGTCAGTGAAGAATCAGTGACCTATCATTAGGGTTGAGCGAAACGGATCGGTCATTTTCATAAGTCGCCGACTTTTGGCAAAGTTAGGTTTCGTGAAACCCGAGCCGATCTCTGTGTGGGGTCGGCCATGCGGTACGCGACCTTCGCACCAAAGTCGCGTTTCATATGACGCGTTCAGCGCCATTTCTCAGCCAATGAAGGAGGACGCAGAGTGTGGGCAGCGTGATGACATAGTTCTCGGTCCCCACCATCTTAGAGAAGGGCATGGCAGTGATTGGCTTGCTTTCTGCGGTGTCACAGGGGCTATAAAAAGGCGTGCATGCCGACCGCCATCTTACTGCTGCTGATCTGAGCATAGGGAGAGGTTGCTGCCGCTTCGTCAGAAGCAGGGATAGCGTTAGGCATGGAATATAAACCCCCAAACCGCTTGTGCTGTAGCGATTTCCACTGTCCAACACCACCTTTTCTTTGCAGGAACAGTGGAGATTTTGCTCTGTAGCTTATTAGGCTTCCTTATAAGGCTCCCTGATAGCTGCATTGCTGTTTGTACGCCGCTGTGCAAACCAACTGCTTTATTCAAAGCACAAATCCTGTTGTTCCTTCCTTTCTGCACAGCTATCTAGTTTGTTTGTCCACACTTTTGTGTGCAGCAGTCCTTTTTATTGCTGCCTGCCATACTTTTCTGAGATTACTGTAGGGAGATAGTAATTGTAGTACAGTCCCTTTTTTTTTTTTTTTAAATATATATCTTCAAGCCACTTTCTGCCCCTGAAACTGTGTAGTGTGAAACAGTGGGCCTGTATTTTTCTGCACTGTCCCACACCTAAAAAGGGAGATTTATATTGCCAATCAGTGCATCTGTGCCAGTCCAGTCTGTTGTATCTGTCAGTCATTTTGTGCCACAGAAACAATACTGTAAAACTGTGGGCCAGATTGATTCACTAGTCTCCCATCCAAAAAAAAAAGGGGAGATTAATATTGGCAAATCTGTGCATCTGTGCCAGTCCAGTCTGTGGTATCGGTCTGTCATTTTTGCCACTGAAACACTACTGTAAAACTGTGGGCCAGATTGATTCACTAGTCTCCCATCCCCCCAAAAAAGAAGGGGAGATTAATATTGGCAAATCTGTGCATCTGTGGCAGTCCAGTCGTGGTATCTGTCTGTCATTTTGTGCCACTGAAACACTACTGTGAAACTGTGGGCCAGATTGATTCACTAGTCTCCCATCCCCCCCCCCAAAAAAGGGGAGATTAATATTGGCAAATCTGTGCTAGTCCAGTCTGTGGTATCGGTCTGTCATTTTGTGCCACTGAAACACTACTGTAAAACTGTGGGCCAGATGGATTCACTAGTCTCCCATCCCCCCCCCCCCCAAAAAAAAAGAAGGGGCGATTAATATTGGCAAATCTGTGCATCTGCGTCAGTCCTGTTTGTGGCATATCTGTCAGCCACTGTCTGCCACTGAAACTGTGTACTGTAATACAGTGGACCTGATTTTCCCTGCACTCTCACACACCTATAAAGGGAGATTTAAATTCACAACAATTTTGCGTCCACCTTGTAACTGGTTTTACAATACCAAATAACGTTTGTTAGTTTGGTTACATATTTCCAAGAATGAGGAAGTCTAGTGGAAGAGGTCGTAGCCATGGGCGGTCATTGCCAGCTGGTGGTGGAGCATCAGGTGGTCGTGGGAAAAGCAATATAGCACCTAAGTCTCGAGTTGTTCAGCCACCGTCATCGTCTGGCTACACAAGGCCTCGAACACTCCTTTTTCTGGGAGTAGGAAAACCGCTTTTAAAGCCGGAGCAGCAGGAACAAGTTTTGGCTTTCCTTGCTGACTCTGCCTCTAGCTCTTTTGCCTCCTCTTCGGAAAGTGCAAAATGTAAAAGCAGCGCGTCGTCAGTGGATGTTCCCGGTCAAGGACAAGTCGCTTCCTTGCGTTCTTCACCCAGAACAACAGAGAAGGATGCATCAGGCGACACAACGGGTTACTCCATGGAGCGCTTTACACATACCGTTCCTGGGTAAGAAAGGGAAATTGTTAACAGGTCATGCCCATTACAAGATGAATCGGACATGGAGTGCACAGATGCACAGATCCACAGCCAGATTCATATGCTGTTCCTTTGACTCAGATCACAACATTGCCCTCGCAGTGTACTGATCCAGAATCTGACCCAGATGAGACTATGGAGCCCCGTCACAAACGCTATAGCACCGGCTTACACAGTGACACAGAGGAAGGTGCACAAGACATAGAAGAGGTCATAGATGACCCAGTTGTTGACCCCGATTGGCAGCCATTGGGGGAACAGGGTGCAGCCAGCAGTAGCTCTGAAGCGGAGGAGGAGGAGCCGCAGCAGGCATCAACATCGCAACAGGTTCCATCTGGCAGGCCCGTATCTGGCCAAAAACGTGTGGCAAAACCAAAACCACTTGTAGGACAGCGTGGCCATCCGGTTAAAGTAGCTCAGTGTGCAATGCCTGAAAAGGTATCCAATAGTAGGAAGAGTGTAGTCTGGCATTTTTTTAACCAACATCCAAATGATCAGTGCAAAGTCATCTGTAAGAAATGCTCAAGGACCTTCAGCAGAGGTCAGAATGTTAAAAGTCTAAATACAAGTTGCATGCGTAGACATTTAAACATCATGCACTTGCAAGCCTGGACTAACTACCAAACGTCCCTTAACGTTGTTGCACCCTCTGACAATGAAGCTAGTTAGCAACGCTACATCCCTTCCCTCACTGTAAGCCCAACGTTTACCACACCACCTGCAGCAAATGTGGAGGTTTTGTCGCAAGGCCAAAGCAGTCAGGGAATCACCAGGTTCTTGGTAGGAAACACTGTATGTAGGCCAACAGCAAGAATACCATCACCAACCCTCTCTGTCTGCCATGTCCACCGGCACCCCCGCTAGTACCACCATATGCAGCTCTCCAGTCCAGCTCAACCTACAAGAGACTCTCGTTAGGAAAAGGAAGTACTCATCTTCTCATCCGCATACACAGGGTTTGAACGCCCACATTGCTAGACTAATCTCGTTAGAAATGATGCCCTACCGGTTAGTTGAAACAAAGCTTTCAAAGCCCTGATGGACTACGCTGTACCACGCTACGAGCTACCCAGTCCACACTTCTTTTCGAGAAAAGCCATCCCAGCCCTCCACCAGCACGTAAAAGACCGCATTGTCCATGCACTCAGGCAATCTGTGAGTAGAAAGGTGCACCTGACAACGGATGCATGGACCAGTAGGCATGGCCAGGGGCGTTATGTGTCCATCACGGCACACTGGGTTAATGTGGTGGATGCCGGGTCCACAGGGGACAGCAATATTGGGACAGTTCTGCCTAGCCCACGGTCTAGGAAACAGTTGGCTGTAGGTGTTCGCCCCCCCTCCTCCTCCTCCTCGTCCTCCAGCAGAAGTGACAGCTCGTCCACAGACCGCAGTCGCACAACCACTCCATCCGCAGCTGCCACTGTTGCACACGAGGTGTCCCATTATGGAACAGCTAGTGGCAAGCGTCAGCAGGCTGTATTGGCAATGAAGTGTTTGGGCGACAACAGACACACCGCGGAAGTTCTGTCCGAGTTCTTGCAGCAAGAAACTCAGTCATGGCTGGGCAGTGTACATCTTGAGGCAGGCAAGGTAGTGAGTGATAACGGAAGGAATTTTATGGCTGCCATAGCCCTTTCACAACTGAAACACATTCCTTGCCTGGCTCACACCTTTAAACCTGGTGGTGCAGTGCTTCCTGAAAAGTTATCCGGGGTTACCCGACCTGCTCCTGAAGGTGCTCAGACTTTGCTCGCACATCAGCCGTTCGCCCGTACACTCCATCCGTATGCAGAACCATCAGCGATCTTTGAACCTTCCCCAGCATCGCCTGATCGACGTTGCAACAAGGTGGGACTCCACACTGCACATGCTTCAGAGACTGTGCGAACAGAGGTGTGCTGTTATGTATTAGTGGGAGGATACACATACACGGGCAGGCAGTTGGATGGCAGACATGGAGTTGTCAGGTGTGCAGTGGTCGAAGCTACAAGACCTCTGTCAAGTCCTTCAGTGTTTTTGAGGAATGCACACGGCTGGTTAGTGCAGACAAGGCCATAATAAGCATGAGCATCCCCCTAATGCGTCTGCTGATGCAAAGTTTGACGCACATAAAGGAGCAGGCGTCTGCAGCCGAGGACGAGGGAAGCCATGATGACAGTCAGCCATTGTCTGGTCAGGGAAGTCTACTGGACGAGGTGGCGGGCGAAGAGGAGGAGGATGATGAGGATGAGTATTTTTTGGATGAGGAAGCATCTCAGGGGGCAATAGAAACTGGTGGCGTTGCAAGGCCAAGTTCAGGGTTTTTGAGGGAGGCAATGCGAACGAGTGGCCCCCCCTGCTTTCTCAGGATCACAGCACTTGCAAAGTTGAAATACTTACCTCTCTCCCTGCTCCACTGCCGTGATGTGGTCCACATTTCCTGGGCCCACTAAATACTTGAACCAACCATACCCCCACAACTTTAGCCAAATGACCCCCAATTTCCAATGCCTAACTATTATTATAAGGTAAATTAAGATTGACAAGCTTCAGTACCAAGAATGGATGTTTTTGCCATTAAAATGGGCACTGTAGGTGTTTTCCTGGCCTCCACTCACTGCCGACTATGCTTCCCCATTGACTTGCATTGAGTTTCGTGTTTCGATCGAACCCCGACTATTCGCAATAATGGGCCGATTTCACTCGACTCGACTTTTGAGATAGTCGGGTTTCGCAAAACCCAACTTGACCCTAAAAAAGTAAGTCGCTCAACCCTACCTATCATAAGCCATACAGATGAATATATAAGCAGAGCACCGCATAAAGCCCCTCCACAGCCCCACCCCCTCACAGGCCGACCCGAAGCATGAGAATCTCATTAACTGAAAACTTCAAATAAAGATTAAACAACCACAAGACCATTTAATCAACCCAGGTATTCTTTTAAATAGTATAACGGCACCAACCTGACACTGTAGGTTACTGAGTACAAGCCTGCTGACTGGTTCACTTTAAGAGAAAAGCGGATTTGTCACCTGCACAATGCTACTCTTACATAGTGCAATGAAGTCTGATGACAAATCTCCAGTAAACCATTATAGTGAGCACTGACATTTCTGAGTGTTGATAAAGCTGGAATACAACTTCAGAAACAGATGTTTTGAGGATTTTTTAAAGATTGGCTTAAACAGTACAGTAATTAAGTGTAATGCATGTGTTTATTGTTGGAATATATTTTCCATCACCATGTAATGTAATCATTAACTGCTGGCCTCATTCTATGATCACTGTTTGCCTAAGTAAAACAGTGCTAAACCCAGTATTGAGCAGGTGACTGTGACTGTTATCATCTGCATGTGACTGATAAGAAAGTGCTCCTAAAGGCTAAAGGTACCGTCACACTGAACGATATCGCTAGCGATCCGTGACGTTGCAGCGTCTTGGCTAGCGATATCGTTCAGTTTGACAGGCAGCAGCGATCTGGATCCTGCTGTGCCATCGTTGGTCGGAGCAGAAAGTCCAGCACTTTATTTCGTCGCTGGACCTCCTGCAGACATCGCTGAATCGGCGTGTGTGACACCGATTCAGCGATGTCTTCACTGGTAACCAGGGTAAACATCGGGTTACTAAGCGCAGGGCCGCGCTTAGTAACCCGATGTTTACCCTGGTTACCAGTGTTAATGTGAAAAAAAAAACACTACATACTTACATTCCGGTGTCTGTTCCCCGGCGCTCTGCTTTCCTGCACTGGCTGTGAGCACCGGCCAGCCGTAAAGCACAGCGGTGACGTCACCGCTCTGCTTTACGGCTGGCCGGCGCTGACAGTGCAGGAAAGCACAGCGCCGGAGGACAGACACCGGAATGTAAGTATGTAGTGTTTTTTTTTGTTTTTTTTTACGTTTACGCTGGTAACCAGGGTAAACATCGGGTTACTAAGCGCGGCCCTGCGCTTAGTAACCCGATGTTTACCCTGGTTACCAGGGACCGGCATCGTTGGTCGCTGGAGAGCTGTTTGTGTGACAGCTCTCCAGCGACCACACAGCGACGCTGCAGTGATCGGGATCGTTGTCTAGATCGCTGCAGCGTCGCTTAATGTGACGGTACCTTAAGTGCACACGTTGCAGAATTGCCACGGAAATTCCACGGCAATTCCGCAACTCCTGCCGCAGATATATTGCATGCGGAATTGGCATGTGTATTCCCGCTAAACACTAGCGTTTTGCAAGCGTAATTAGCTTGCAGAATGCTAGCGTTTTTCCAAGCGGTCTGTAGCATCGCTTGGAAAACTAATTGACAGGTTGGTCACACTTGTCAAACATAGTTTTGACAAGCGTTACCAACTTTTTACTATGGATGCTGCCTATGCAGCATCCATAGTAAAAAGATCTAATGTTAAAAATTATTTAAAAAATGGTTATTCTCACCGTCTGACGGCCCCCGATCTCTTCAGCGGTGCACGCAGTGGCTTCCGTTCCCAGGGATGCTGTGTGCGAAGGACCTGGGATGACGTCACGGTCCGATATCATCACCTTGACGTCATCCCAGGTCCTTCGCACACAGCATCCCTGGGAACGGAAGCCGCCGCGTGCACTGCTGAGGCGGGAGGACTGCGGGGGCCATCAGAAGGTGAGTATATCACTATTTTTTATTTTCATTTTTTTTTTTTTACAGTTATATAGTTCCCTGGGCCTGGAGGAGAGTCTTCTCTCCTCCACCCTGGGTACCATCCGCACATGATCCGCTTACTTCTCGCATGGGGGCATAGCCCCCATGCGAGAATTAAGCGGATCAATGCATTCCTATGTGTGCGGAATCCCTGCGATTCTGCAAATTAATGAACATGCTGCTTTTTTTCTGGAATGCGTTTCCGCTCAGGAAAAAAATGCAGCATGTGCATACAAAATGCGGATTGCGTTCTTTTAATAGGATGCTTAAAGTGAGCGGGTTTTTTTTCCGCGGTTTTATCTCGTTTTTATAGCGAAAAAATGCAAAAAAAAAACGGAACGTGTGCACACAGCCTAATACTCTCCTTACGTGATACATAATCTGCTACTTAAATTGTATCTTATTACTGGGAGTAAAAGTGCCCCTACACCTTTTAATAGCTGTTCATTGGACAGCTATTACTGCAACCCATCTTTATAAGTGCATACACTGTAATGTGTTCACGTGCTTTCAATATGGACAGAGAAGTAACTGGCTAAGTACACATTTGCGTATCTGTCCGCAGCGTATCATCTGCATGCGCAAATGCATGTCAAAAGTTATTCAAATGCATGTTACCTTGCATTTTTATCCGCATCAGCTTACGCATGCGGCCAAAAAAAGTTGCATGCGTTTGTGTTGTTTCTTCGCATGCGTTTGAAATTCCTATGAATTTTGTTATGCGGCAAATGCTATTGCAGGAGAATTTCCTTGACAAAAGCCGCACAATGGGCATGTCTCATGGGGATTCTGTATATATACCCTACACAGATGAAATCCTCATCTTTTGCTGCTGTATCCAGCTGCAAGATGGAGAGCTTCTATCGTAATCTGAATATGGAATTGAAATTTTCTTTTGCCTTTGCTGTGGCTTGTGAAGAAGAAAGCGGAGCAAGACGGAGAAGATGCCGTTGTCGCTACTGGCAACACTCCATCATTGAAATCCGAGAAAGCCGTGAAGCCTACTACATGTACACCGAGCTGTGTGAAAACCCTGAAGTTTTTTGGCTACACGAGGATGTTGGAACAGAGCTTCAATTACTTGTTGCAACGTGTCCGAGGAGCCATCACCAGGCAGGACACACAACTACGTCGAGCAATTCCTGCTGAGGAACGTCTGTTGATGACCCTGAGGTACGTAATTTTGAAAAGTAAACACATGTCGTTTGTATTATTGTTATAAGTCATGTACTGAATTTTTTTTTTCCCCCCCATTTTCTGTTCAGCAGATTCCTGGCTACCGGAGAGACCTTATCTCTAAATTTTCTATTCTGGATTGGAGTGTCCACCCTTTCTGGGATAATTCAAGACACCTGCCATGCGTTATGTGAAGTTCTGTGTGCAGAATTCTTCCCCCAATTCACAACTGAACTCTGGCTGAAAAATGCTGCAAAATGCCATGAAATTTGTAATTTTCCAAACTGGGTTCTGTGGACAGCAAACCCATTCGGATTATGAAACCTGCTGGAAGTGGATCTGAGTATTTCAATTCCAAAAAAATCTTTTTGATTGTTCTTATGGCGATTGCAGATGCTGAGTGTCGATTTGTTGCCATTGACGTTGGCTCATTTGGACGAGGAAATGACTCACAGACTTTCAAAAACTCTGACATGGGCCAACGTTTGTATGGAATTTTCTACCGCCACAACCGCTTAGGAACACTGAAGGACCGCCAGTGCCATTTGTTGTGGTTGGGGATGAGGCGTTTCAAATGTGTGCCAACCTCATAAAACTGTACTCGAGTCGGGACTTGAATCACACCAAAATGATTTTTAACTACTGACTGACAAGGGCACGAAGAACTGTGGAGTGTGCCTTTGGTTTGCTGGTATCTAAATGGTGCATTTTGGGAACACCAATCAATCTAAAAACTGAGAAAATTGAACCTGTCACCTGAATTTGGCGGGACTGGCCTTGCACATTCGTGTACTACGGAGGACATAAAATGAACTTCAATCCAATATTACGGCCAGCATGCAGCCATGCAGCATGCAGCCAGCAGGTAAGGAAAGGGTGAATCAAACACCCAAAAACTCCACCCATATGACCGAAAACCGGTCCCGCCAAATTCAGGTGACAGGTTCCCTTTAACAAACCTGTTGCTAGCACTTTTGCAGGATTACCGTGATCACCCTCTGAGGACTACAGTAGAAGTTGCCCAGATGAGGGATGTTTGCTGTTTACTTTGTTTCTGATATTGCATGGCAAGACGATATGGCTTAATACACTTTAAGTAAGTGTACCTGTAATGTTTGCTGACTACTATTACTACTCATAAAATACCTCCAGTTAAACACCCGGTACTTCACTCAACAATACAATAGACACGTGTGTTTTCACATAGAGACAAAGAAAACACAGGGATTGAGCAAACAAAATAAAAAATTTTATTTAACAACCATAATCAACTGTTTATTTTGCATTAAATAACAATTGGGTTTGTTTGGGGTCTGTCTGACGGTGAGATATTGTGGACCTTGGGGGTGTTGAGCTGTGATTGGGTAGCATTTGATGACGAAGGGTGTTATGAATAGGTAATTCAGAACCACAATGGACCTTGAAGTTCAGAGCACACAAGTGACCTGACAAAAACCACAAAACATAGGACGAGCTCTGAGACGTGGGAACTCTGCTGACCGCAATCCCTAAACCTATCAAACCACACTAGAGGTAGCCGTGGATTGCGCCTAACGCTCCCTATGCAACTCGGCACAGCCTGAGAAACTAGCTAGCCTGAAGATAGAAAAATAAGCCTACCTTGCCTCAGAGAAATTCACCAAAGGAAAAGGCAGCCCCCCACATATAATGACTGTGAGTAAGATGAAAATACAAACACAGAGATGAAATAGATTTAGCAAAGTGAGGCCCGACTTACTGAAGAAAACGACGCTTTAACTCTTGAAAAGCTTCCACAGCAGCAGAAGACCAATTGACCACATCAGCACCCTTCTTGGTCAAATCGGTCAATGGTTTAGCAATACTAGAAAAATTACAGATGAAGCGACGATAAAAATTAGCAAAGCCAAGGAACTTTTGCAGACTCTTCAGAGATGTCGGCTGAGTCCAATCATAAATGGCCTGGACCTTAACAGGGTCCATCTCGATGGTAGAAGGGGAAAAAATGAACCCCAAAAATGAAACCTTCTGAACACCAAAGAGACACTTTGATCCCTTCACAAACAAATAATTAGCACGCAGGACCTGGAACACCATTCTGACCTGCTTCACATGAGACTCCCAATCATCCGAGAAGACCAAAATATCATCCAAGTATACAATCAGGAATTTATCCAGATGCTCTCGGAAGATGTCATGCATAAAGGACTGAAATACTGATGGAGCATTGGCAAGTCCGAATGGCATAACTAGGTACTCAAAATGGCCCTCGGGCGTATTAAATGCAGTTTTCCATTCATCGCCCCGTTTAATACGCACAAGATTATATGCACCACGAAGATCTATCTTGGTGAACCAACTAGCCCCCTTAATCCGAGCAAACAAATCAGATAGCAGCGGCAAGGGGTACTGAAATTTGACCGTGATTTTATTTAGAAGGCGGTAATCAATACAAGGTCTAAGCGAACCATCCTTCTTGGCCACAAAAAAAAACCCTGCTCCCAATGGCGATGACGACGGCCGAATATGACCCTTCTCCAAGGATTCTTTTACGTAACTCCGCATAGCGGCGTGCTCAGGTACAGATAAATTAAACAGTCGACCCTTAGGAAACTTACTACCAGGAATCAACTCGATAGCACAATCACAATCCCTATGCGGAGGTAGGGCATTGGACTTCGGCTCATCGAATACATCAATACATCCCGGTAATCAGACAAGAACTCTGGGACCTCAGAAGAGGTGGATGATGAGATAGACAGAAATGGAACATCACCATGTACCCCCTGACAACCCCAGCTGGACACAGACATGGATTTCCAATCTAATACTGGATTATGGACTTGTAGCCATGGCAACCCCAACACGACCACATCATGCAGATTTTGCAACACCAGAAAGCGAATATCCTCCTGGTGCGCAGGAGCCATGCACATGGTCAGCAGGGTCCAATACTGAGGCTTATTCTTGGCCAAAGGCGTAGCATCAATTCCTCTCAATGGAATAAGACACTGCAAGGGCTCCAAGACAAACCACAGCGCCTAGCAAACTCCAAATCCATCAAATTCAGGGCAGCGCCTGAATCCACAAATGCCATGACAGAATAGGAAGACAAAGAGCAGATCAAAGTAACGGACAAAAGAAATTTCGACTGTACCGTACCAATGGTGGCAGACTTGGCGAACCGCTTAGTGCGCTTAGGACAATCGGAGATAGCATGAGTGGAATCACCACAGTAGAAACACAGCCCATTCTGACGTCTGTGTTCCTGCCTTTCAGCTCTGGTCAAAGTCCTATCGCACTGCATAGGCTCAGGTTTATGCTCAGATAATACCGCCAAATGGTGCACAGATTTACGCTGACGCAAGCGTCGACCGATCTGAATGGCCAAAGACATAGACTCATTCAGACCAGCATGCATAGGAAATCCCACCATGACATCCTTAAGGGCTTCAGAGAGACCCTTTCTGAAGATTGCTGCCAAAGCACATTCATTCCATTGAGTGAGCACAGACCACTTTCTAAACTTCTAACAATAAATCTCTATCTCATCCTGACCCTGACACAGAGCCAGCAAATTTTTCTCTGCCTGATCCACTGAATTAGGTTCATCGTACAGTAATCCGAGCGCCAGAAAAAACGCATCAATATTGCATAATGCAGGATCTCCTGGCGCAAGGGAAAATGCCCAGTCTTGAGGGTCGCCACGTAATAAAGAAATAATGATCTTAACTTGTTGAACTCGGTCACCAGAGGAGCGAGGTTTCAACGCCAGAAACAGTTTGCAATTATTTTTGAAACTCAGAAATTTAGCTCTATCTCCAGAAAACAAATCAGGAATAGGAATTCTTGGTTCTAACATAGAATTCTGAGCCACAAAGTCTTGAATATTTTGTACTCTTGCAGTGAGAAGATCCACACATGAAGACAGACCTTTAATGTCCATCACCACACCTGTGTCCTGAACCACCCAAATGTCTAGGGGAAAAAAAAGGCAAAACACAGTGCAAAGAAAAAAAAATGGTCTCAGAACTTCTTTTTTCCCTCTATTGAGAAGCATAGTACTTTGGGCCTCCAGTACTGTTATGAATAGGTAATTCAGAACCACAATGGACCTTGAAGTTCAGAGCACACAAGTGACCTGACAAAAACCACAAAACATAGGACGAGCTCTGAGACGTGGGAACTCTGCTGACCGCAATCCCTAAACCTATCAAACCACACTAGAGGTAGCCGTGGATTGCGCCTAACGCTCCCTATGCAACTCGGCACAGCCTGAGAAACTAGCTAGCCTGAAGATAGAAAAATAAGCCTACCTTGCCTCAGAGAAATTCACCAAAGGAAAAGGCAGCCCCCCACATATAATGACTGTGAGTAAGATGAAAATACAAACACAGAGATGAAATAGATTTAGCAAAGTGAGGCCCGACTTACTGAATAGACCGAGGATAGGAAAGATAGCTTTGCGGTCAACACAAAAACCTACAAACAACCACGCAGATGGGCAAAAAGACCCTCTGCACCGACTAACGGTACCTAGGTGCTCCCTCTGCGTCTCAGAGCTTCCAGCAAGCAAGCAAAACCAAAAAAGCAAGCTGGACAGAAAATATAGCAACAAAAGTAACACAAGCAGAACTTAGCTTATGCTGAGCAGACAGGCCACAGGAACGATCCAGGAGGAAGCAAGACCAATACTAGAACATTGACTGGAGGCCAGGATCAAAGCACTAGGTGGAGTTAAATAGAGCAGCACCTAACGACTTAACCTCATCACCTGAGGAAGGAAACTCAGAAGCCGCAGTACCACTCGTGACAACAGGAGGGAGCTTGATCACAGAATTCACAACAGAAGGGGCTACAGGGGAAGGGGCAATAAATTGCAATATTGGCTCCTGGATGGGACTGGACACATTGGGAGTAGATGGCACATTAGGAGTTGAATCATGGGAATGGATTGTCAAATTGGAAGGGAGAAAACCAAGGGAGGGTAGTGACAGACATAGACACATTGGGAGGTGAGGGTGGAGGTGGTGGGTCCACTTTTGGCCAACATTTTTGGCTCCGGGTCATCTTTTTCCTGTGCGGTGCAGAGGCACTAGTGGTAGTCTGTTTTTTGTAGGTATCTCTGCGATTCTTGGTTGGCTGAGTGGGATTGGTGGCCTCTGTAGCATGGTGGTGGATGCTGCATGCTGCAGGGGTGATGCACACGGCAGCGTGGTGGATGCTGCTTGCTGCAGGGGTGCTGCACTCCGGAGCGTGGTGGATGCTGCTTGTTGCAGGGGTACTTCACTCTGGAGTTTGCTGCATGCTGCAGGGGTGCTGCACTCTGGAGCGTGGTGTAGCTGTGAACTGGGGGAACAGCCGTAATGTTCAGCGGTGGAGGATAGTTCGGTGCAGGCGTCTTCGCCCACTGATGCTGTGCTTGGCATTGTTGCTGTGTCGGTAAAGAAATGTTCACCTGCTAGTAAAATCCAGCCTGCGGATGGTAGCTTCGGGACTGCTGCAATGCCTGGTTGTAAGCAGCATGGCAGGCCTGCAGGACGTTCAGCTGGAGTTTAGGTGTAAGATTTTCAGACACGCCCCGCCCCTATGATGAAATTATTGGAATCCAAACACTGTTGCATGCAGAAGTAGGCGGACCTAAACAGCAGAAGTACAGAAGTGGTCGGAGCTTCACTGAGGAATTACACAGCCGTGAGCAAAGACCCCATACGCAAGTGTGAACCCGGTCTTAAGGATGATAGTTCCACAATTGCTCAATGTCTGTCAGTGGTATCTGGCAGTGTAAGGAGCAGTGTTGGAGCCCCTCAGGGTACAGAGCTGTTGCCCTTCCTCTTCAAATTGTACAGTTAGGGCCAGAAATATTTGGACAGTGACACAAGTTTTGTTATTTTAGCTGTTTACAAAAACATGTTCAGAAATACAATTATATATATAATATGGGCTGAAAGTGCACACTCCCAGCTGCAATATGATAGTTTCCACATCCAAATCGGAGAAAGGGTTTAGGAATCATAGCTCTGTAATGCATAGCGTCCTCTTTTTCAAGGGACCAAAAGTAATTGGACAATGGACTCTAAGGGCTGCAATTAACTCTGAAGGCGTCTCCCTCGTTAACCTGTAATCAATGAAGTAGTTAAAAGGTCAGGGGTGGATTCCAGGTATGTGGTTTTGCATTTGGAAGCTGTTGCTGTGAGCAGACAACATGCGGTCAAAGGAACTCTCAATTGAGGTGAAGCAGAACATCCTGAGGCTGAAAAAAAAGAAAAAATCCATCAGAGAGATAGCAGACATTCTTGGAGTAGCAAAATCAACAGTTGGGTACATTCTGAGAAAAAAGGAATTGACTGGTGAGCTTGGGAACTCAAAAAGGCCTGGGCGTCCACGCATGACAACAGTGGTGGATGATCGCCGCATACTTAATTTGGTGAAGAAGAACCCGTTCACAACATCAACTGAAGTCCAGAACACTCTCAGTGAAGTAGGTGTATCTGTCTCTAAGTCAACAGTAAAGAGAAGACTCCATGACAGTAAATACAAAGGGTTCACATCTAGATGCAAACCATTCATCAATACCAAAAATAGACAGGCCAGCGTTAAATTTGCAGAAAAACACCTCAAGAAGCCAGCTCAGTTCTGGAAAAGTATTCTATGGACAGATGAGACAAAGATCAACCTGTACCAGAATGATGGGAAGAAAAAAGTTTGGAGAAGAAAGGGAACGGCACATGATCCAAGGCACACCACATCCTCTGTAAAACATGGTGGAGGCAACGTGATGGCATGGGCATGCATGGCTTTCAATGGCACTGGGTCACTTGTGTTTATTGATGACATAAGAGCAGACAAGAGTAGCCGGATGAATTCTGAAGTGTATCGGGATATACTTTCAGCCCAGATTCAGCCAAATGCTGCAAAGCTGATTGGACGGCGCTTCATAGTACAGATGGACAATGACCCCAAGCATACAGCCAAAGCTACCCAGGAGTTCATGAGTGCCAAAAAGTGGAACATTCTGCAATGGCCAAGTCAATCTCCAGATCTAAACCCAATTGAGCATGCATTTCACTTGCTCAAATCCAGACTTAAGACGGAAAGACCCACAAACAAGCAAGACCTGAAGGCTGCGGCTGTAAAGGCCTGGCAAAGCATTAAGAAGGAGGAAACCCAGCGTTTGGTGATGTCCATGGGTTCCAGACTTAAGGCAGTGATTGCCTCCAAAGGATTTGCAACAAAATATTGAAAATAAAAACATTTTGTTTGGGTTATGTTTATTTGTCCAATTACTTTTGACCTCCTAAAATGTGGAGTGTTTGTAAAGAAATGTGTACAATTCCTACATTTTCTATCAGATATTTTTGTTCAACCCTTCAAATTAAACGTTACAATCTGCACTTGAATTCTGTTGTAGAGGTTTCATTTCAAATCCAATGTGGCGGCATGCAGAGCCCAACTGCGAAAATTGTGTCACTGTCCAAATATTTCTGGCCCTAACTGTATACAGCTGACTTTCAGTATAAATCTCATCTGTCACCTCCAAAAATTCTCAGATGACTCAGTGATTGTAGGGGGCATGGTGGGGGACTGGGGGGGAGGAGGAATATAGAAGGGTGGTTTCTGACTTTGTGGATTGGTGCCAGACTGTCTTGAACTAAACGTGATGAAAACCAAGGAGATGGTGGTGAGTTATAGAAGGAAAAAGGAGGATTACTTACTGATCACTATTACTGGCCAAGAGGTGGAGATTGTTGAGAGCTACAAATATTTTGGGGGTTCACCTTGACTCCAAACTCGATTGGAAGTGTCATATGGAGAAGGTAATGAGCAGACTGTGCTTTCTACGGAAGCTCAGGTCGTTCAATGTGTGCAGTAAAATGCTTGAAATGTTTTACCAGTCCGTTGTGGCCATCTTTTTTGCTATCATTTGCTGTGGTAGTAGCGTGCGAGTGGTTGATGCTAATAAGCTCAACAAACTTATCAAAAAGGCAAGCGCAGCTGTTGGCCTCCATCTTGACTCTTGAGGAGGTAGTGGAAGTTAGGATTCAGAAGAAGTGTAGGGCTATAATGAACAATAATACACACCCACTATACGAGCTGTTCTTAGAGCAGAAGAGCACATTCAGTGGCTGTCTTATCCTACTTAGGTGCAAGAAGGAGAAATTCAGGAAATCATTTGTGCCTACTGCTATGGGGATATATAACAATTTCCTAAGGGTGAAAGATGACACTGACCTATGGCTGGTGCACTAATGACAATGATCAGAGATTTAAGATTTATGGTACCTGCATTTACACAAATTTGTTTGTTACATAATGTGGTTAGTCGTGCAAGATCTGTGTTTAGGAATTACTTTATGTAATGCTGTTTGTAATGTTGTAATATTTGGAAAGCTGTAATACCATCATTTCCCTCGGGATCAATAAATAATAAAGTGTATTGTATCATTTTGTCTTATTTATTGATATAGCACCATTGATTCCATGGTGCGCTACATGAGAAGGGGTTACATACAAATTGCTTACTGTAAGTGATATCTATAAACTAACAATGACAGACTGGTGCAGAGGGGCGAGGACCCTGCCCTTGTGGGCTTGCATTCTACAGGATGGTGGGGGAAGGAGACAGTAGGTTGTGGGATTGCAGCAGCTCCGGTGTTAGTGAGGCGGTAGCTCCGGTAGTGGTGAGGAGGCAGTGGGATCAGTGTAAGCTGTAAGCTTTCCTGAAGAGGTGGGTTTTCAGTCCTAATACCATGTATCTATGACAGCATAAAAGGTACATATTGAGGCATGCAAGGATGCCCATACAGTAGCAAATAGCTCCAAAAGCTGAAGTGCTAGTGCAGAGGTGTATTGGTTGCTATAGTGAAGAGCTGCAGCAATTCTTACCCAACAAGCTTGTTAGTTTCATGTACCCTATTGCACATTAAGGGTGTGTTTCCACAGTCAGGAAACGCTGCGTGTTTGACGCTGCGTAGAGCCGCAGCGTCAAACACGCAGCGTCCAGATGTTAAAGCATAGTGGAGGGGATTTCATGAAATCCCGTCTTCACTATGCGTTAAAAGACGCAGGCGGCAGACAAGCGTAAACGGACATGCGGCGCGTCTTTCCAGAATGCAGCATGTCTGTTTACAATGTGGCGACACTCCGTCGCCGCACCGTAAATTTACCATAGATAATCATTACATGCGGTTTTACTGCATCTAATGATCACATGTGTAGTAAAACGCAGTCACATGTATAGTAAACGCAGCTTACTATGCATGTCTCCTAATTTAAAATAAGGTCTACCTGTCCCACCGCTGGAAGTCCGCATCCACTGCAGTTCTCGCGATAACTTAGCTTACAGCGAGAACTGCCTTGCACGTGACCGGGGGTTATCTCTGCTCACTAGGCTGGTTCTCACGATCAGCTGATTGTGAGAACGCTGCAGTGTAGGTGCTCGTTGGAGAGTTATCTCCGGCGGTCATCTACAAGCTCTGCTATGTCTGGATGTTAGGCATCCAGATGTAGCAGAGCTGGACTCGTCGTGGGACACTCGTTATTAAATGGACTACGTCGGACACAGGGAGTATACTGTCGGTTTATTTTTTTAAATTTTTTTTAGGAGAACAAGGGGGTCGCAAGAATGAGTCTACAATAAAAATGTCAAAACTGTGTGGGGTTTTATTTCATTAAATACTTTATTCTGCATGTGTGTGTTTTATTAACCCTTTACCAACTATAGGATTAGTAATGGTAGGTATCTTACTGACGCCTCTCCATTACTAAGCCGGTTTAAAGGGAACCTGTCACCCCCAAAATCAAGGGTGTGCTAAGCCCACCTGCATCAGGGGCTTATCTACGGCATTCTGTAATGCTGTAGATAAGCCCCCGATGTATGTTAAAAGATGAGAAAAAGAGATTAGATTATACTCACCTGGGTGGGCGGTCCGATCCGGTGGGCGTTGCGGTCTGGTCCGAGGCCTCCCATCTTTATAGGATGACGTTCTCTTCTGGTCTTCATACTGCGGCTCCGGCGCAGGCGTACTTTGTCTGCCCTGTTGAGGGCAGAGCAAAGTACTGCAGTGCGCAGGCGCCGGGAAAGGTCAGAAGCCCGGCACCTGCGCACTGCAGTTCTTTGCTCTGCCCTCAACAGGGCAGACAAAAATACGCCTGCGCCACAGCTGCAGTGCGAAAACCAGAAGAGGACGTCATCTGATGAAGATGGGAGGCGCCGGACCAGACTGCGACACCCATCGGACCGGGACTGCACCTGGGTGAGTATAATGTAACCTTTTTCTTATCTTTTAGGATACATCGAGGGCTTATCTACAGCATTACTGAATGCTGTAGATAAGCCCCTGATGCTGGTGGGCTTGGCTCACCCTCGATTTTGGGGGTGACAGGTTCCCTTTAATGTCACCTTGCAAAGTTGACATTGACCCCTTATTAACTCATATGCCACCACTACAGGGCAGTGGGAAAAGAGGCTACGCGCTGGAATTGGCACATCTAACAGATGCGCCATTTCTGGGGCGGCTGGGAGCTGATATTTGTAGCCGGGGATGCCAATATCCATGGTCCCTTGCTAGGCTATGAATATCAGCCCGCAGCTGTCTGCGTAGCCTTTCTGGCTATAAATTATAGGGGGACCCCACGTCATTTTTTTGAGGGGTTCTCCCTATTTTAATAGCCAGTAAAGGCTAAATATACAGCTGCGGGCTGATATTCAAAGCCTGGGCAGCTCCATGGGTATTAACCCCTTCCCAGGTTACAAACATCGGTCCCCAGATGCTGGCTTTCCCTCTCTGGTGCAGAAAATTGCGCGGGAGCCTACGCCATTTTTTTTATTAAACATTGCGTTTTTAGGCGGGGTCACACTTGAGAGAAACTTGCACGAGTCTCTCGCCTCAATACCCGGCATTGCCGCTGGCTCTTGGGACCGGAGCGTTCAGCTGTATAGAAATACATGCAGCCGCACACTCTGGTCCCGATGCCGGCGGCAGTGCCGGTTATTAAGATGTGAGACTCGTCCGAGTTTCTCGCATGTGTGATCCCGGCCTAACTCTTTAATACAATTTTATTATGTTTATTACTAAACATCAGGCTTGGTATTATCTATATATAGATATATCTATCATGTCTATTGTATCTATTTATCATATCTATCGTATCTGCCTATCGTATCTATCGATATATCTAGCTATCTATAGATATATCTATCTAGGTATCTATAGAAGGATATATCGATAGATGGCTATATCGATAGATGGATATATCAATAGATACAATAGATATAGCTATAGATAGATCTATCCATCGTATCTATAGTTATATCTATCGTATCTATCATATCTATTGTATCTACGCATCTATCCATCTATAGATGTATGTATGTATGTATGTGTGTATCCATCTGTAGATTTATCTATCTGTGTGTGTGTAAACATTATTCAATGGAGTATGTAAAAGAAGAGGTTGGACAAGAAATTACATCACAATTCTTTTTTTTGTTGTATATCTTTATTTAGCTTAGAAAAACACACACAAATCCGCATAAATAAAACACATGTAAAAACGCAGGTGACCTCAGGTGCAGATTTTACCTGCGTCAAATCCTGATGCAATCCTGACCGTGGAAACATACCTTAAAGTCTCCAGCCTAAATACCGTTCAATTACACATGAATTCATGTACCGGGTTGCACATCAGCCCTGTGCTTAATTACACACAGATTCATGTGCCCAGGTTCCACGTTAGCAGCTATAGTAGCAGTAGTGCTCAATTACAGAGAGACATCCTGGCACCCAACTTTCCATGAGAGTGTGTGTTAAATAGGCACATATCCAGTTAACAATGCAAGATGAAAGATATGGCAAGGTACATATTACCTGAATCCGTACTCCTGATAGTGTGGATGGCAAGTGGCACACCGTCGCCTCCCACCCCGACGCACGTTTCACTTGTGCTTAACTGGATATGTGCCTACCATGTTGCTTACTATTGTCTGAGCATTATATATTATTATTTAGGCAATGCTTTTGTCCCAGCACTTTGAGAATTGTTATGTAGCTGGCTCTAAGGCTACACTCATGCTATCTGTATTTGGTCAGTATTTTACATCAGTATTTGTTAGCCAAAATCAGGAGTGAGTGATAAATACAGAAGTGGTGCATATGTTTCTACTATAGTTCTCCTCTGATTGTTCCACTCCTGGTTTTGGCTTACAAACATATTTAGATAAAAAAAAACTGACCAAATACTTAGTGTGACCATTCATTTGTTGTATGCTCCGGAAAGATTAACTTACCCTACCCTTTGGCATGCGCAAACGCACAAGCATGCCTAAGCCTGCTCATCTTGCACATGACCCAAAAAAAAACACTGCGTGTGCATGCATTTAAATGCGCTTTAGCATGCGCTTGCGTTTTTTATGTGCATGGTGGATGTGGTGACATCATTCTCTGGACATGCGCAGTCTAAAATACGCATGCGTACGCATGTCCTTGCGTACCAATGCGTTCCCATAGACAGTAATGTGTTTTTTTGGACGCACTCATCCGCAACTGTTCGCATGCAGAAGATTGCGAAATACTTGACGCCTCAAAAATGCAACACGTTGCATTCGCCGGACACCACCGCACACCGCGAAACGACGCATCCACATGCAAAAGCATGTCCCTGCGTACACCATGATAAAGATATGTATGCATGACTCATGCGGATGTATGCGGATCATGCTCTGCGCACAGAAATGCTAATGTGAACCCGGCATTAGGGCTGGTATGCGTTTACTTTTTTTTTTTTTTTTTCCCGGAAGTACGTTAAATAATTATTCCATATTTGAATTATCCATTATGGAAAAAAAAGTAAACTGAGTGGCAGACATTTGTTTTGTACATGGGAGTCTAAGTGTCCTATCCCACAATATACTTATATACAGGCAGAAGTTCATGTAGTGAAATCCTGATCTGTGTCTGAGCATTACTATGTAGCCAGTACTGTTGTATCAACATTAAAAACGTGTTACTCTTCAGGCACTCCTTTATTGTTGGCATAATATTGTGTGTACTGCTATGTAGCTGGGTTTAAAGGGAACCTTCCTGGTCCCCTTGTCACAAGAACCAGCATTTGTCTGCATAGGCAGGGAATTTAGCTAACGGTCCGTTTATTACATTAAACAAAAACAGATATTCAGATCACAGTTAACGTACAAACCAGGGAAACAAATGCCTGAACCTGACCGGTCTCTATTCAGACTAGTGAAGTCCGTCTCTGACCTTGGTCTGTCCCTGCCTGATCATGGAGATTGACACCCTAAGATAATGGAATGGCGCCCCTTTTCGACGGCAGCTTAGCCTGAATGTTCTTAGCAGCTCCTGGGATAGCTTGAGTAGCAATTTCATAAGGAATAAGGTTATGTGCACCCGATCAGGAATGGCTCCGTGTTTGTTCAGGATTTGACGCAGGTGAAATCTGCACCAAATTTGCATCTGGGGTCACAAATTCACCATTATTTAAATTAGTACACATGCGTAGTAAGCTGCGTTCCCACACTTAATACGCATGTGACTAGGAAGATAATGCGTGTTTACCGCATCTAATGAAAGTCTATGGGTAACTTACGCAGCGGAGACTGAGTGTCTTCGCTACATAAATTGATATGCTGCGGTCTGGAAAGACGCGCCACATGTCTGTCTCCGCAGGTAAGCCGGAGGCCTTGGTGCATGCATAGTGGGCATGGGATTTCACTATGCTGTAACATCTGGACGCTGCGGATGTAGACAGTGTCCAACCCGCAGAGTTTACCGACCGTGAGAACATACCCTCAAGGAATCGCACACAAAACTGCAACCAAAACAAACTACAGCCAAGTGAATGAATCTAACCTCACTCACCTGCCCCCTGGTTAGCCTAATGAATACCAGCACATTCTGAATGAAAAAAAAAAAAACGCTTCTGCAGGCAGGTGCGGTGCCACCTTGGAGGAGGAAATGTTTAATTTTATTTTGTTTTTCAGCAAGATGGTAATAACAGCTATCTGATCTCTTTACACACCGATAGCTGTTACTGCGCAGGCACGGTGGGCGCCATTTTCAAACTGACTTTTTTTTTCCCCGCTCAATTAAATAAACAAAAGGGATTAAGTGCACAATAAACATGCGAGTATACCACGGTCACCTGCCTTTAGAAGCTTTTTTTTTTTTATTCAGTGTGTGCTGGTATTCACTATGCAAACTATGGGGCGGGTCGGTGAGGGATCAGTGACATCTAATATCTAATCAGAGCACCACATGCAGACCCCCCACAGGCCTCCCCGGGGCTCAGCCATATCATTAATTAACAAATGAAAATAAAGATTAAGAAACAACCACAAGACAGATTTCATCAACCAAGGTATAATTTTATTCAGTATAACGGCACCAACCTGACACTGTATGTAGGTTACTATGCACAATCCTGCTAACAGGTTCCCTTTAAAGCTGGCTTATTCTGTGGAAATATTTTTGGGAAATAACTGTACACCCGATTGTGTAAACTACTAGCAATTTGTATGTAGTTACCGTATAACCTTTTGTGGGGATTTGAATGGCATGTAAATAATTATTAAATTTTTTTGACACACAGGTCACTAACTCGCTTTTTTACACTAATTCAAAGCTTCAGTGAGGTTCCTCCTAAGCACTTTGGCTCTCACTGAACTTAAATAAGTCCCTTTTGGATGCCAGTAATCTTGTAATTGTCTCTACTAATCACAAGTTCCCTAGGTCCATAGTTCATTTGCCTTCTGCAGTACACAAACAGCACAGTTCCTTATGTGAGCTCTACTTCTGGAGTTGGCCAGAAATGTATGGGGTCCAGGTCCTTTTCAACCCTGTTTTTAGGTCGCTCTCTACTGCCCTCAAGCCTCACATCCTCATATAATTTGCCTAATTGCTTTACTATAAACTATACATGCTTATCCTATCTTACTGAGTTTTTGCAATGATCTTTTACATTGTTTTTGTCTGTTTCATAACGTTAAAGGGAACCTGTCACCCCGTTTTTTGAGATTGAGCTATAAATACTGTTAAATAGGGCCTGCGCTGTGTGTTCCTATAGTGTATGTAGTGTACCCCGATTCCCTATGTATGCTGAGAAATAACTTACCAAAGTCGCCGTTTTCGCCTGTCAATCAGGCTGGTCAGGTCGGGAGGGCGTGGTGACATCGGTGGTTCTTCCTCAGCTTTACGTTGGTGGCGTAGTGGTGTAGTGGTGAAGACACAGCGCGCGATCTGCGCTGTAATCCCTTGCATCGGTGGGGGCGGCCATCTTCCTGGGGCCGCGCGTGCGCAGATCGAGTGCTCTGCTGCACGGGGCTTCAGGAAAATGGCCGCGGGATGCCGCGCGTGCGCATTAGAGATCGCGGCGGCCATTTTCCCAAAGCCGAGTTTGCATCTCGGCTTTGGGAAAATGAAGATTGCATTCTAATAAATAGGATGCTTAATGTGTGCATTTTTTCGCATTTTTATAGCAAAAAAAAGCACGAAAATTCCCGAACATGTGCACATAGACTAAAAAAAACAGCTGAAAAATTAGCATAAAGCCCCTCCCACCCACCCCTGCAAAAACGCCCAGTGCAAACTTAGCCTTAGGCCACCGTCACACTTAACGTGTTCAAAATTGGTCCGATTATCTCAGCCGAGAGTCGCACAAGTGTTTTCCGTATGGTCATCCATGTGTAATCCTTTTTTTAATGTGATTTACTCGCATCTATGTATCAGTATGACATCCGTATGCAATGCAATTTTAACATGAGCATTTACATGCAGCAGTTCTGTCATTTACACATAGTTTTAAAACAAAATATTCTTCAAAACACACACACACACATATACACTGCTCAAACAAATAAAGGCAACACTTAAAGGGAAACTCGGCTTTGGGAAAATGGCCGCCGCGATCTCTAATGCGCACGCGCGGCATCCCGCGGCCATTTTCCTGAAGCCCCGTGCAGCAGAGCACTCGATCTGCGCACGCGCGGCCCCAGGAAGATGGCCGCCCCCACCGATGCAAGGGATTACAGCGCAGATCGCGCGCTGTGTCTTCACCACTACGCCACTACGCCACCAACGTAAAGCTGAGGAAGAACCAGCGATGTCACCACGCCCTCCCGACCTGACCAGCCTGATTGACAGGCGAAAACGGCGACTTTGGTAAGTTATTTCTCAGCATACATGGGGAATCGGGGTACACTACATACACTATAGGAACACACAGCGCAGGCCCTATTTAACAGTATTTATAGCTCAATCTCAAAAAACGGGGTGACAGGTTCCCTTTAAACAACCGAATATAACTCCAAGTGCATCAAACTTCTGTGAAATCAAACTGTCCACTTAGGAAACAACACTGTTTGACAATCAATTTCACATGCTGTTGTGCAAATGGAATAGACAACAGATGGAAATTATTGGCAATTATCAAGACACACTCGATAAAGGAGAGGTTCTGCAGGTGGGGACCACAGACCACATGTCAGTGCCAATGCTTTCTGGCTGATGTTTTGGTCACTTTTGAATGTTGGTTGTGCTTTCACACTCGTGGTAGCATGAGTCGGACTCTACAACCCACACAAGTGGCTTAGGTAGTGCAACTCATCCAGGATGGCACATCAATGCGAGCTGTGGCAAGAAGGTTTGCTGTGTCTGTCAGGGTAGTGTCCAGAGGCGCTACCAGGAGACAGGTCAGTACACCAGGAGACGTGGAGGGGGCCGTAGGAGGGAAACAACCCAGCAGCAGGACCGCTACCTCAGCCTTTGTGCAACGAGGAACAGGAGGAACACTGCCAGAGCCCTGCAAAATGACCTCCAGCAGGCCACAAATGTGCATGTGTCTGCACAAACGGTTAGAAACCGACTCCATGAGGATGGTCTGAGTGCCCGACGTCCACAGATGGGGGTTGTGCTCACAGCCCAACAACATGCAGGATGCTTGGCATTTGCCACAGAACACCAGGATTGGCAAATTCGCCACTGGCACCCTGTGTTCTTCACAGATGAAAGCAGGTTCACACTGAGCACATGTGACAGATGTGACAGAGTCTGGAGACGCCATGGAGAGCGATCTGCTGCCTGTAACATCCTTCAGCATGACCGTTATGGCAGTGGGTCAGTAGTGGTGTGGGGTGGCATTTCTTTGGAGGGCCGCACAGCCCTCTATGTGCTCGCCCGACTGCCATTAGATACCGAGATGAGATCCTCAGACCCCTTGTGAGACCATATGCTGGTGCGGTTGGCCCGGAGTTCCTCCTAGTGCAGGACAATGCCAGACCTCATGTAGCTGGAGTGTGTCAGCAGTTCCTGCAAGATGAAGGCATTGAAGCTATGGATTGGCCCGCCCGTTCCCCAGACCTGAATCCGATTGAACACATCTGGGACATCATGTCTTGCACCATCCACCAACGTCACGTTGCACCACAGACTGTCCATGAGTTGGCGGATGCTTTAGTCCAGGTCTGTGAGGAAATCCCTCAGGATACCATCCGCTGCCTCATCAGGAGCATGCCCAGGCGTTGTAGGGAGATCATACAGGCATGTGGAGGCCCACACACACTACTGAGCATAATTTTCTTGTCTTGAAGCGTTTCCACTGAAGTTGGATCATCATGTAACTTCATTTTCCACTTTGATTTTGAGCATCATTGCAACTCCAGACCTCCGTGGGATATTAGTTGTGATTTACATTGATCATTTTTAGGTTTTATTGTTCTCAACACATTCCACTATGTAATGAATGTATCTTACCTGGTGTTGCTGCTGCAGGAAGCTGGCGGTTGCAGGAGTGAGGCGATGCTGTGGGCCCTGAGCTGGGAGGAGGGGGTGTTTGGCAGTACGAGGATTAGACGACCTTATTCTTAGCAATACATGCAGCCGCATGCTCCGCTCCTGAGTGACGGCGGCAATGCCGGGTATTAACATGCGAGACTCTGCCATATTTCTCGCATGTGTGATCCTGGCCTAAGAAGTAAAAGTTTGAAAATTGCAAATTTTCAAAATTGACCCCGAATTTCTGAAAGTTTCACAAACGCAAGTCAAATCGAAGAAATGTTACCCCTATCATGAAGTACAATATGTCACTAGGAAAGAATCTCCGAATCAGTAGAATCCGTTGAAACGTTCCAGAGTTATTACCTAATAAAGTCACACTGAGCAGATTTTTTTTTTAAAAAATGAGGTTCCGCCATTAACCTACAAAGTGGCTCCGTCCTTATGTGGTTAATGTCAGCATGTTTTTCTGTTCTTTCTTTCATTGTCCTATTTTGCAGGAGCACTAACTTTTTTTTGTTATTGATGTGGATTTTTTGTTGTTGACAGAACTGCATGAGAGTACTTGCTTTTTTCTGTGAGTTGTATTTTGTCAGTGGCACTATTTTTGGGTACATGCAACTTGCTATCAAGCTTTTATAAACTCTGCTTTTTTCACATTTTATATTTTACGCTTTTCATTTGCTGCACAAATAAAGTGTTAGTTTAATTCTGTAGCTCAGCACAATTACGGAGATGGCAAATTTTATATTGGATGCTTTATTACGTTTAGGGCTTGTTCAGATGACCGTATAAATTGGATGTAGTGCTGTCCAAACAGCAAAGAAATTGGCCTTTTTTTAGTTGAGTACTGTTCAGATGACAGTTTTTTTTTTTCTCACAGGCTAAGTGTCTGTATGAACAAAAAAATTACAGCATACACAACTTTGGTCTGGTACTTTTGTCTGGTGGACCAGAATGGTGCATGTCAATAGCAGAGGAAGACACTGAGCTGCAATCGGAGCGTTCAAGCAGGCAGGATAAATAGTCACATTTTCCTGGTGAACTAGTCGTTATGGATGCAATGATACCAGCTATGTCTGTAATTTATTATTTTTTGCAGTGTTTTTTTTTAAACAACTTCTTATTATTGAAACATAGTTTTTAAACATTTAGAGAAACCATAATTTTCACTTTTATTTTACAAATCAGAAGTACACATGAATCTAATAAACTTTGTAACATATTTTATCACATGTCCTATTGATTTTTCATTTTTTCAAGGAAATTTAAAAAGCTTATTTTTTAGGGACCTGTTCAGTTTTGAAGAGACTTTGGGGGTCCTATATATTGGAACCCCCCAAAAGTGACATCATTTTAAAAACTGCGCCCCTCAAGGTATTCAACATGGTTTTCAGGTAATTCATTAACTGTTGATGTGCTTTTCAGGAATTAATGCAAAGTGACTTGACAGTAATGAAAAAGTTTATTTTTACCACCTAAATTTTGATAATTTTTGAACATGCAATTATGGCTGGCAAACATTAAGGCTGTTATTTGGATCAAGATCTGAGGGTATCAATGGGGTTAAAGAGGATGCCACCACTTTGTTAACCATCTAGATTCTGTAGTCACTATTGACAGCAGCATTTAAGGGGTTAAACTGCTATAATTAGTGCCAACACTAATCGTGGCTGATGCAGCAAGTAATCAGCTACAGTGACATTGGTGGTCACTAAGGGGCTAAAAAAAGAAATTGATAATATTGAAAATGAATTATCAGTTCTGGCTGAAGAATCAGCTACATTGTCTAATTTATATAATTAAGATAAGTTTTTCTTTACAGGATGGATGACCATGTCAAGTGTTTGTTTTTTGCTGTTATTTGACTCCTGCTGATCCCCTGGGTTTTTGGATTCCTGAGATATGGGCCTTTTTATTTAGTGCTAATTTTTATGTTGTGCAGCCTGAAGACATACCTCCAGAGAATCCAGTGAGCCCCCTGTTAAAGACGATAAAAAGCAACAACATGAACAAATATGTCCATATCTCTGAAATTGTGTACCGGATTTGTAACGCAAAACAAACCTGAATACTTGGGGGAGCAGCAACAATAAAATAAGAGCAAACGTTGTCTCCATAGACTTTTTTATTTTTTATTTCATCTTAAGGTTTTTTTTTTTGCTTTTTTTTTTTGTTGTTTTTTTTAGAGACTTGAACATGCAAGCCTTGATAATGCTATGCAAAACTTATATAAACATACTGATCCTGTACGGGATCAGTATGTTTATATATTGTGTAAAGTGTAGCTCACTTCTTTTTTGAGGAAAGTGAGCATGGGTAATATGCTTATCATTTGCGAAACTTGTGTAGTGCAGAGCATTACCAAACCTGTCAGTGTTATACTGAAAGGCAGACTAATAAACCATGCCATTGATGTCAACCATTGGGATTCCTCAATTGCACTGTGGTAAGCTGATGGAGTGACAGAAGGAGCAATCTTCCTCTGTCATATTATCATACAGCAGTTATTGACTGTGACATGTAAGGAGTTAAATGGTATTTTGCAAACTCTGAAGGAGCGCAACTCCGTTTGCTATATATTGGCTGACTGGAGGAATTGAACAATGTTAGTCAGTGGTAACACTCGGATCATGATTCTGGGATGAAGAATACAAGGGGAGTTGGGGGGGGCAGGCGGTTCTATAAGGATTTAGGGAATGCATAGCAGACGCTGAATAAAGTGATATTTTTAGCTTCTATGTCACAAAACTGGTGACAGGTTCATTTTAAAGGGAATCTGTCAACTGGTTTTTGCTACCTCATCTGAGAGCAGTCAGAGAAGATGAATCCAATCTCATATCACTTAGATTACTGGGTGCAGCCAGTATCAGAGATTTGATATTTAGCATGAAGCAGAGCTGAGGAAGCTAACCCCGCCAACCCCAGGCTCTGTATATACAATGTCTATAGACAGTGAGATTCCTATCACAGGAGGTGACATATGGAACCAGCAATAATAAGCTACCGGTGCTAAAACAATCATTGAAAGCAAACAAAACCACTAGCTTTATAATAGAGGTATTGCTGAAATCTGTGTTTTATTTAATTCCTTCCTGATGCTGTCTTCAGATTACATAACATAAACTTACCGACAGATTCGCTTTTAACCTTGGTTAGCACTTTGGAAAATGTTATCAATTATTTGAAAGTAGAATTCCATAAAAACTTTTTAAATTCTAATTTTCAATTTTATGGATTACAGTTCATCATGAATTATGAAAATCCTCCACCATACGCAGGGGTTAATCAACCTGGATCTTATCCACCGTATGGACAACCACAAGGTGGCCCAGCTCCATATCCTGGTTACCCACCTGGTCCTGTAGGATATCAGCCAGGGCAGCCAGGTTATCAAGGATATCCTCAGCCTGGTTGGCAAAGTGGTCAGCCTCAAGAGCCAGTGTATGTGGAAGCTCCGAAAAATACAGGTATGTAAGCAATGAATACAACACCCAAATTGTATTTCTGCCAGTAAGCACAAACACACAATATACTGACTGTCGTTCTTTTTTAACTGGGCTCCTAAATGTCACCTTGTGTGTACAGTATATACTTTTCATTTCAAGAAAATTCTGCTTTTTATTGGTGCTTCTCTTTCTAATATGAACTGTAATTTATGTGCCTATGTGACCAAAAATAAGTTTTTACCAAACAAGTTTTAAAAACAATAAATAATGGCCTAAAGAAGTTAAATTATTGTGTCTTTAGAATACGATATATTATTTCAAAAGTTTATCCAGTACTTTAAATCCCATTCAGACTGGGCCCAGGACGGTGGTAAGAGTAAGTAAATCGATATTCACCTACCAGATCAGCACAGTTCCTACGTAACCTGCGCTGTATGCCCCGCCAGTCTGCTGGCCTCTTCCACCTATGCGCATCACACCACTGTAGCTATTCAGCGGACTGGAGCAGTTGCATCCTTCACATAACATTCAAGCCACAAGAAACAATTGCTGTTCCAACTTAGACGGAATGTAATGGCTGCTGCTGATCAACCGCCTCTGATTGGCTGCATTGGTCACTGATGCCCTTTTGTCTGTAGACCAAAACGGAACACAGAGGGGTGGCGACTGGTAGGTACTTTTTATTTTCCACCATCCTGATATCATTTAGAATGTCCACTACTTTAAGACACAACTTTTTGAATATTTTTTTTCATTATTCAAAACTTTTGAAATGTTAGTCATTTTGTATCTGATTGTATTTGTCTGTTTATTCATGCAAAATGTTCTGTTCCACCATACATATACATCTTTTAGAACAATGCCCTGTACGTAGGATGACATTTCTTGTTTATTTTTATTTTTTTTCATTCACATTTTTTTATTTTATTTTATTTCTTGAGATTACTCGTAATTAAGTGGTTAACAGGAACATCACTGGAGATACAGCAGTTAATGGGAACCTGTCAGTTCATGCCCTCCACCCAGCAGCATGTATGATTAAACTCCCTGCCTAACCAGCCCTGTATAACTTAATTCAATGCTAAATTAAATGCTTTGGAAATGTCACGCACGCGGGCTGCTCATTCCGGCATCGTCACTGCGTCTCTGAAGCCAGGTGTACACCTCCCGACTTCAGAGGTGCACTGTGCATTACTGGACGCCATTGTCTGAACTTCCAGACATGTGCAGTATGCTTCTGAAGCTGGGAAGCATACATCCGGCTTCAGAGATGCAGTGATGATGCCGGAATCAGCAGGACAATGAGCGTAATCATACATAGGTGAATGCTGCTGGATTGAAGGGCATGGGGGACCTGACAGGTTCCCTTTAAGAGGCATATTTCTGAATTACTGGTGTCCAAAGAGTACACTACTCATTTGGCTGTAGCATTGATTGTTGCTTTAATCAGTCCATAATTCGCATTGTAAGACCTAAGTGTGCAGGGATCCGGCATAGGCTCTCTAATGCTCATATAGACAGTCAGGACCAGGCTAAAGATTCACATATAAATCCGACAGAAGTCATCTAATCCTGACAGGATCGGCCAGCTGTCTAATTTTTAAGGGGATCTCCTGACTCTCTCAATAGATGATGTCAGATGAGATAAGGATAAAGCATTGTGGATCTTAACACTTAAGGTACCTTCACACATAACGATATCGTTAACGATATCGTTGCTTTTTGTGACGTAGCAACGATATCGTTAAGGAAATCGTTATGTGTGACAGCGACCAACGATCAGGCCCCTGCTGTGCCATCGTTGGTCGCTGAACAAAGTCCAGAACTTTATTTCGTCGCTGGATCTCCTGCGGACATCGCTGGATCGGCGTGTGTGACACCGATCCAGCGATGTCTTCACTGGTAACCAGGGTAAACATCGGGTAACTAAGCGCAGGGCCGCGCTTAGTAACCCAACGTTTAACCTGGTTACCAGCGTAAAAGTAAAAAAAACAAACACTGCATACTTACCTAACGCTGTCTGTCCCCGGCGCTCTACTTCTCTGCACTCCTCCTGCACTGGCTGTGAGCGTCGGTCAGCCGGAAAGCAGAGCGGTGACGTCACCGCTCTGCTTTCCGGCCGCTGTGCTCAGTCAGTGCAGGAGGAGTGCAGAGAAGCAGAGCGCCGGGGACAGACAGCGTTAGGTAAGTATGTAGTGTTTGTTTTTTTTACTTTTAGGATGGTAACCAGGGTAAACATCGGGTTACTAAGCGCGGCCCTGCGCTTAGTAGCCCGATGTTTACCCTGGTTACCGGCATCGTTGGTCGCTGGAGAGCTGTCTGTGTGACAGCTCTCCAGCGACCAAACAGCGACGCTGCAGCGATCCGGATCGTTGTCGGTATCGCTGCAGCGTCGCTTAATGTGAAGGGGCCTTTAGCCACTGCCTGGCATTAAGGGTCATTTCCACTCTCTCTTTAGAAAATAATATTAATAATTTTTATTTACGGTATATAGTGCCAACATATTCCGCAGCACTTTACATTATAGAGGGGACTTGTACAGACAATAGACATTACAGCATAACAATAAACACAGATCAAAACAGATACCAAGAGGAATGAGGGCCCTGCTCGCAAGCTTACAAACTATGAGGAAAGAGGGGAGACACGAGAGGTGGATGGTAACAATTGGTTTCGTTGTTCGAACGTTCATGTAATGCTGCATAAACCGGTTATCAGCCTAAATATGTAACCGTACAGCAGGACCGGACTGGGACTAAAATTCAGCCCTGTGTGTCAAACAGAAATCAGTCCCAGGAGCGCTGAAGGAAACTCAGACAACATATGTCGTTTGCCACAACGCGTTTCAACGGTAAACATCGTCTTCTTCAGGTGGGAGTTTTCTGAAGAAGACGGTGTTTACCGTTGAAACGCGTTGTGGCAAACGACATATGTTGTCTGAGTTACCTTCAGCGCTCCTGGGACTGATTTCTGTTTGACACATTCTTATCCTCCTTTGGAGGTATTCAGCTGGAGCTGCGGTGGTGCTCGACAACTCCCTTTCATCTCCCCTTCCCTGGGTCAATTCCTCTGCGCTCCCCTCTGACTGCATTCACTTATCTTGTAAAATTTAGCCCTGGCATTTGAAGTCACACAGGCCCACTTGTCACATGGTGACTGTATAATATCTTTGTACACTTGTAGGTTACAAGAAGTGAGGGGAGTGTAACATATAATTACATATATAACATATAATTACAGCTGTATCCAGCATTACAGCTCAGCCCCCATAGAATGTAATGCAGCCAGTCCCCATAGAATGTAATGCAGCACAGCCCCATAGAATGTAATGCAGCCCAGCCCCCATAGAATGTAATGCAGCACAGCCCCATAGAATGTAATGCAGCCAGCCCCCATAGAATGTAATGCAGCCAGCCCCCATAGAATGTAATGCAGCCAGCCCCCATAGAATGTAATGCAGCCAGCCCCCATAGAATGTAATGCAGCCAGCCCCCATAGAATGTAATGCAGCCAGCCCCCATAGAATGTAATGCAGCCAGCCCCCATAGAATGTAATGCAGCCAGCCCCCATAGAATGTAATGCAGCCAGCCCCCATAGAATGTAATGCAGCCAGCCCCCATAGAATGTAATGCAGCCAGCCCCCATAGAATGTAATGCAGCCAGCCCCCATAGAATGTAATGCAGCCAGCCCCCATAGAATGTAATGCAGCCAGCCCCCATAGAATGTAATGCAGCCAGCCCCCATAGAATGTAATGCAGCCAGCCCCCATAGAATGTAATGCAGCCAGCCCCCATAGAATGTAATGCAGCACAGCCCCCATAGAATGTAATGCAGCACAGGCCCCATAGAATGTAATGCAGCCAGTCCCCATAGAATGTAATGCAGCCATGCCATGTAATAATAAAAAAAACCCACTGACTCTACTCACCTTTCCTCTTTTTTCCCCCGCGCTGCTCCAGCCTCCGGTCTCAGCAGCTGCAGTCTGCCCGCCCGGTCACACAGCAGGTGCGCAATGATATGACATCATCGCGCACCCGTAGTGTAAGCGGCAGACAGAGCGGGGAATGATGGGAGAGGGAGCGACAGCAGAAGCTCTCTCCCCATCATTGCATTCAACTGTAGCGGCGTCTATGACGCCGGTGTAGTTGAATGCGGGGCCGGCCCGGGAGTGTGCCAACAGCGGCACACTCGAGCGGCCCACTACTGCCATCGGCCCTTCTGGCATTAGCCAGAACTGCCAGATGGCCAGTCCGGCCCTGCTGTACAGACACACAGGACTATTAAATGCATTAACCTGTCTGAACAAATGCGTTTTTAGGGCACGCTTAAAACTGTGGCGATTGGGGATTAATCGTATTAACCTGGGAAGTGCATTCCAAAGAATTGGCGCAGCCCGTGAAAAGTCTTGGAGACGGAAGTGGGAGGTTCTAATCATTGAGGATGTTAACCTCAGGTCATTAGCAGAACGGAGAGCATGCGTAGGGTGGTAGGCTGAGACCAGGGAGGAGATGTAAGGTGGAGCTGAGCCATAGAGTGCTTTGTGGGTGAGGGTAATAATTTTGTACTGGATTCTGGAGTGGATGGGTAACCAGTGTAATGACTGGCACAAGGTAGAGGCATCGAAATATCGGTTGGTGAGGAATATGATCCTGGCTGCACAATTCAGGACAGATTGGAGCGGGGAGTTTGGTAAGGGGGAGGCCAATTAGTAGAGAGTTACAATAGTCCAGACGAGAATGAATAAGAGAAAAAGTAAAAATTTTGCAGTGTCGAAAGTAAGAAAAGGTCGAATTCTAGAAATGTTTTTGAGGTGCAGGCAACAAGAGGGAGCCAATGCTCGGATGTGGGGGGTGAATGAAAGCTCGGAATCAATTATGACCCCAAGGCAGCGAGCATGTTGCTTGGGAGTAATGGTGGAACCGCACATGGAGATGGCAATGTCGGGCAAAGGTAGGTTAGTAGAGGGAGTAAACACGAGAAGTTCAGTTTTTGACAGATTCAGTTTCAGGTAGAGGGAGGACATAATGTTAGAGACAGCGGTAAGACAATCACTTGTGTTTTCTAAAAAGGCAGGCGTGATATCAGGAGCAGAAGTGTATAATTGGGTGTCATCAGCATAGAGATGGTACTGGAACCCAAATCCACTGATAGTTTGTCCAATAGGGGCAGTATACAAAGCGAAAAGGAGAGGGCCTAGGACTGATCCTTGAGTAACCCCAACAGTAAGGGGAAGATGAGAGGAGGAGGAGGAGCCAGCAAAAGATACAGTGAAAGAGCGGTCAGAGAGATAGGAGGAGAACCAGGAGAGAACGGTGTCCTTAAGGCCAATGGAGCGGAGCATAGTGAGGAGGAGCTGATGATTCACAGTGTCGAATGCTGCAGAGAGACCCAAGAGAATTAGCATGGAGTAGTGACCATTAGATTTAGCTGTTAGTAGTTAATTAGAAACTTTAGTGAGGGCAGTTTCAGTAGAGTATAAAGAGCGGAAACCAGATTGAAGAGGGTCGAGAAGGGAGTTATCTAAGAGACTGGAGTGGACCAGGCGTTCGAGGAGTTTGGAGATGAAGTGAAGATTAGAGATAGGTCTATAGTTAGCAGCACGGTTTTGGTCAAGGGATGGTTTTTTAAGTAATGGATGTATGATGGCATGTTTAAATGAGGAGGGAAAGATACCGGAAGAGAGAGAGGTTGAATATTTTCGTTAGGTGAGCAGTGACAGTAGGGAAAAGGGACTGGAGGAGATGTGACGGAATGGGGTCACTGGTGCATGTGGCGAGAAGATGCAAGGAGCCTGATTACTTCATCTTCTGTGACTGGTTCAAAGTCAGTGAGCTAGATGCCGTGGGGGAGGGAGGACAGTGCATGATATGAGGGGAAAATTCCTGAAAGTGTGCGTAAGTTGTGAATGATGTACCAAATGAGCGTCGCTCATCATGTTTCCCATTTGTATGGCCGCTTTTATACTTATTACATGTGCACATGACTACAGATATACACACACAATATGAGAAATGGTATAATAAGCAAAGCACCATAGGGTAGTGTTCCCCAACTCCGGTCCTCAAGAACCACCAACAGGTCATGTTTTCAGGATTTCCTTAGTATTGCACAGGTGATTGAATGCTTGCCTGTCCAGGTGATGCAATTATCACCTGTGCAATACTAAGGAAAGCCTGAAAACATGACCTGTTGGTGGTTCTTGAGGACCGGAGTTGGGGAACACTGCCATAGAGGATTGCTTTTCTAGATCAGTAATGGAAAAAAACAACAACCTTTTTTTGTACTATTTTTTTTATGTTTCTCACATATATAGCACCATTAAGTCTTTGCAGATGTCGTCCTTAGTGTGATTTGAACCCAGGACCCCAGCTTCAAGGCTGCAGTGATAACCACTGAGCCACCTTTTTCCCATCCTGTTCTAAAGTAGAATGAAACAGTAGAATGAAATGTCCCCCGTAGCAGTGGCTCCTTTGGTGTCAGATACAGTGATTCTGATAATGGCAGTCACAACACCCCATTTAACTCCAGTAATAGTGCCTTTCCTATGTCATACTTGGCTTTCCAATGACAACATGCATGACCTGAAAAATGCTTCTGCAATCTATATAAATGTTCGGTGTGTGTGTTTGTTTATCCCTTTAAGGATCTATCTCTTTATTTTTTTGCTTTTATTTTTACTCTTTGCTTTCCAAGAGCTGTAACTATTTTTCTATCTACACAACCATATTGGGGCGTGATTTTTGTGGGAAAAGTTTTATCTTTTCATATTAATTGTATTTAAATATATGAAAAAATATTCTTTGTTGGATGGAATGGGAAAATAAAAAGCAAAAAACTATTTCACTATTGATATTTGGGACTTCAAAGTGTGGTAAAAATTAACCTAAAGTTAACCTTTATCTGTCAATCAATATGGTTAGTGATACCAACTTTATATAGTTTTTGTTTTGCTTATTTTTAACCACTTCACCCAAAAGCCTGTTTTCTCCTTCCTGACCAGGCCAATTTTTAACATTCTGACCACTTTCACTTTATAAGGTAACACTTTGGGTATGTGCACACTATCTGTGAGGGCTGTGGATTTCTCCGCAGCGGATTTGATAAATCCGCAGTGCAAAACCGCTGCGGTTTTTCCTGCGGATTTATCGCGGTTTCTATTGCCGATTACGCTGCGGGTTTACACCTGCAGTTTTCTATTGGAGCAGATGTAAACCCGCAGCGGAATCCGCACAAAGAATTGACATGCTGCAGAATGTAAACCGCTGCATTTTTTCCGCAGCATGTGCACTGCGGATTTCGTTTCCCATAGGTTTGCATTATACTGTAAACGCATGGAAAACCACTGCGGACCCGCAGCAAAATCCGCAGCGTGTGCATATGCTCTAAAATGGATCCCAGTGATTGAGATTGTTTGCTTCCTCTTGACATATTCTGCTTCATGTTAGTGGTAACATTTGTTTAATATGACGTGCGTTTAATTCTGAAAATATTGGACATTTTGGCAAAAACTCAGAAAATGTCACAATTTTCAAACTTAATTTTTATGCTCTTAAACTAGAAAGTTATGTCACACAAAATAGTTAATAAATAACATTTCCCACATGTCTACTTTACATCAGCACAATTTTTGAAACATAATTATTTTTTTTTTTGTTAGGACGTTATAAGGTGTAGGGATTAGCTCAGGTGAGCAATGGCAGGGCCGCAGTAATGAGGCAACACACAGGCTTCCAGTCCAAACTTCAGTGGTTTATTGTCACTTTAAACAGTCCGAGACAGAAAGTAAGAAAAAACCCAAACATACTCCAGCTTGGAGAACCACCGGTCTCAGACTCACCCTTACACGGGACGGGCTTAACTAAGCGGCTGCCAGGTCAGCGGCCTCCGCCAGATGCCATTCCCAGGGCTGCTAAGAGTCGTGTCACCAACCTTTGTGACATGTGTGGGAGAGAAAACAGTTCAGGCTCCTTCCAGCCTAGTTCCATCTCCAGAATAACATGTGCCAAACAAAAGAAACTCCATTACATAGTCTATAGCCACACTCACAGGTGAGGTATCCATCACATGGGCTGATCACATGACCGTGACATCACTGCAGGTCCTCAAGCTTAGGGAAATAACAGGCCAAAACTTATCCTGCTGGGAGAAACATATCTTCCGTCCAGCACTACACCTTTTAGTGCACCACAAAGGGTTAAAAGTTGATTATCAATTTCTCATTTTTCCAACAGAATTTACAAAACCATTTTTTCCTTTCTTGGGATCACATTACATTTAAAGTGATTCTGGGGGCCATATATGACAGAAAATACCCAAAAGTGACACCATTCTAAAATCTGCATCTCTCAATGTTTTCAAAACCACATTCAAGAAGTTTATTAACATTTCGTGTTATTCACAGGAATTAATGCAATGTGAAGGGAAAAAGATAAACATTTAACTTTTTTTTCACAAAAATGTTACTTTATCCCCCGTCTTTTTTTTTTTTATTTTCACTAAGGTAACAGGAGGAAATGGACCCCAAAAATTGTTGTGCACTTTCTTCTGTGTAGTCCACACCCCATATGTGGGGGAAAACTGTTTGTGCCCAGAAGGAAAGGAGCACAGTTTTGACTTTTTGAATTCAAAATTGGCTCGAATTGAGGGCAAACAGCATATCAAGTTTGGAGAGCCCCTGATGTGCCTAAACAGTGGAAACCCCCCACATATGACCCCATTTTGGAAGCTAGACCCCTCAGGTAATTTATCTGGATGTGTGGGGAGCATCTTGAACCCCCAGGTGTTTCACAGAAATTTGTAACATTGAGCTGTGAAAAAAAAAAATTCTATAAAACTGTTCTTTACAGGACGTCCCTCCTGACCACACACAAGAAGGTAGTCCTTCTAACCCTCTATGGACGGGAAACAAATGAGAGATTAAAAGTTCCCTCCACCTCACCCTCAGTGTTTGTTTTTTCTGTCCCTAGGAGGACAGACACAGAAAGAACTTGCAACAGTGCAGAGATCATCTGAAATGAGCTCAGGGGGATCAGAGAGGATTTATCCTTTTCCTTCCTGCTGTGAAGAGGCTCGCGGCTGATGCCTCGCTGGGAAGGAGTCCCTCAACCTGTGTCAGTAGAGCGGAATGTGGCCCCTGGATTTTGCCACATTCCTCCTCGGAGGCTTATCTGTTACCTAACAAAACTTTCTCTATGGGTGCACATCCAGTGACGTGCACGGCGAGCGTTCCAGGGTGGAACGCATGTCCCAATTGCAGGGAGAATGCGGAGTATAATCTTCTGGCATGGTGTGCATTCCAGGGTGAAATGCAAGGGATTATGGACTGTGGTGCTGGAGTGTATTCCTTCCAGAAGACAAAGGAGGACACTATAAAAGCACCTATTGTGGCGGTATTCTGATGTGCAGTCTGACCATAGATTCTAATCTTACCTGTTCAGAGACACCGTCTGAACAATCCCTAGCATTATAAGTCTTAATCATTCTCATTGGCACCAATGTTTACTTGAGCAAATTCAGGAAGCCTTTAGCCCTATTCTTTACTATTATGTTTAATTTTAGGACAGAGGAGCCCCTGTAGGGTATGTTTCTTACTCTCAGGAAAAAAAATATGATGTGCTACATGTAATGGTAAACTAGCTGAGACACATAACACTTGTGTGCCTAGTGTATCATGAAGATCCTAAAGGAGGAACAGACCTTATTCATGGTTGACATGAGCTCTATGATTAGGGAAGAAGTACAAAGCACAGTCTCCAGTCTAGTTCCCCCTCAGATGGTACAGGTCATGTCCAGTCATCAGGTGGGAAACGGAAGGGTCATCAGATGAATAGGAAGGTTCCTATTATAATTATTAAGTAATATAGTCAGAATATTATTATTTTGACCAGGGTCTGGAGGGTGGGGAGGATACACCTCAGGTCCCTTCAGAGGAAAGGAAAAAGTATTATTTCTCATCTGACGATACCGAAGAGCTATTAGGTACGGAGTACTATGAAGATTGAGAAGACGCAGGTGGCTCACTCAATACAAGATGAAATGTTTGGAGGGCTGAGGAATCGGAGAAACTGAGTCTTTCCGGTAAACAAACATATTAAAGCCATGATAATGGAAAAATGGGAAGATGCAGACAAGAGGCTCGTTATCCCCAGAGATTTTAAAACATGTCTCCCATTTGAACCTGAGGAAGTTAAAGTTTCGGAGGAAATCCCAAAATTGACATCCCAATAGCCAGAGTGTCAAAGAAAACTTCAATCCCTTTTGAGAACTCTTCCTATCTTCCTGACGCGATGGATCAGAAGGAAGAGGGGTTACTAAGAAGGTCCTGGGAAGCCTCAGCTGCTATCATTGAGGCCAATATAACCACCACCTTGGAGGCTAGGTCTAAAAGTTTATGAATCGACGAGTGCCCAATTAAAATCCAAAACTCCTCAAGCGATTGTACTAGAATCCCTTCCAATGTAAAAATACATCTTCCGAGTCAGTGTGATTCTCTGCCAGGAACAATGTTCTTTCCATTTCTGCTAAATGGGCCTTCTCGTTAAAAACCTTATCAGGAGGTAGCCTTTCCAAAAGCAAGCTATGCTCAATTCCCTTTTCAAGATTTCCCAGCTGTTCAGCCCGTATTAGACGAAATCCTAGAAAGGACTTCTGACAGCAAAAAGGGGATTCCAGAAGAAAGGCCGAGGAGATTCCATTGCTTTCGTCCGTAGGTTCTGTCCGAGAGACAGGAGTTTAAAGGATAAGGTAAATCCGGCAGATGGAGTAATCCAAAGGGAGGTAAGGGTAGAATTGCCCCTTTCAGTTCAGGTCCAAGCGCAGGGAGAACTTGACGCCAGAGTAGTTGGGGGAGGCTTCTATTCTTTCTAGGAGGATGGCAAATCACCACACAACCAGTGGGTTCTTCATGTTGTAGTGGAAGGCTACAAGATAGAATTAATGCAGCTCCCTAAAGAAAAATTTTGCCTAACTGTCCTTCAATCTCCAAACTCCCTTCAAAGAGTCGAAAGGGATATCCAGCATCTAGTAATATCTGGGGCAGTTATTCCTGTTCCTCAGTCATTGGCAAAATAAAACAAATTTGTAAGGTATGATATAAATTTAAAGGTCATGCACAATATTGGCTAGGGATCATATTAGAGGAAAAAATGCAAAAATAGTCCATAAGAGATGTAAAGATATAAAATACAAACATTTTATTTGAGTTTATAAAAACCATGAAGGAAAAAACAGCTGAACCAGGTGATGGCGCACGTTACAGGATGTTAATCACTCCAAGTGATGTACCGTAATTAATCTCAAAAGAGAAAATATAGGAAAGATTAACATATGCTCAAAAGTAAGCACAAAAGATCAGCACAATCCTAAAAGGGTAAAGGTAGAGTGGCACCTTTAGTATAGATGTATAAATGTAATATGAAAAATACATACACACCAAGTGTATATAATAGTAAAGGTGTAAATACACGTTAAATTGTTGTTACTGTAGTATGTGTAAAGTAATTAGGTGCAAGAGTCAGAAAAGCCGATCAATCATGTATGCAAAGCAAGTGCTGACTAATATAAGATTAGTCTAAGTAAAGTGCATGTGCAATAATCATAAAAGGAATCTCACCTTTACCTAAAGTGTAAGCGGGCACCCAGGCGCATGTGCTTTCTTGCACATGCACTTTACTTAGACTAATGTCATATTAGTCAGCATTGCTTTGCCTACATGCTTAATCAGCACTTTTGCACCTTATTACTTACTCATACTACAGTAACACCAATTTAACGTGTATTTACACCTTTACTATTATATACACTTGGTGTATGTATTTTTCATATTACATTTATACATCTATACTAAAGGTGCAATTCTACCTTTACCCTTTTATGATTATGCTGATCTTTTGTCCTTACTTTTGAGCATGTGTTAATCTTTCCTATATTTACTCTGTTGAGTAACTGCAACATTTGGAGTGATTACCATCCTCCTTTTTGAAATGTGCGCCATCACCTGGTTCAGCTGTTTTTTTCCTTCGTGGGTTTTCTATATTTCAAATAAAATTTTTGTATTTTATATCTTTACATCTCTCGTCATGGTCTATTTTTGTATTTTTCCCTCTAATATGATCCTTGTTCCTCAGTCAGAGGTATATCACTAATCCAGTCTCTTTTCTATAAAAAATAAAAAACTCTCGGGAGATATCGTACCATCATAAGCTTAAAGCCCTTAAACCATTGGTTCAGGTACAGGAAGTTCCGAATGGAGACAATAAGATCCACAGTAACTTTTAATAGGAAGGGATTCGTTAATGTGCATCTTGGATTTGAAAGATCAATATTACCATGTGGCCATCCATCCTTCTTATCAGCTGTCCCTGAGGTTTGCGCTAAAACATCAGGGGGTAGTTCATAATTTTAAATGTCAGTGCCTTCCATTCGGCCTATTCTCGGCCCCTCAGATATTCACAAATTAATTACAAAAGTAGTGGTCTTTCTGAGGAAGGAATGGATAATAATCGCCCCATACTTGGACGATTTCCATTTAGTGTCAGTCTTGGCACAACAACTCTACCGCCATTTCTCACGGACTATACCCTCACCTTGAAGACGTTGGGTTGGTTCGTCAATTGGGAGAAATCCAATATGGACCCAGAAACAAAAAAAAAAGGGTTTCTGAGGGTTCTCATCGACTCAAACCTGAGAACATCCTTTCTGCCAATAATAAAACATGAAGAAGTCAGGAACAGAGTTTGATCCTTCCTCCCAGGGCAAAAAGCTGGTGTCAATCAGACTTGCAATGAGAATATTGGGTTTAATAGCCTCCTGTATTACAAAGGTGTGATGGGGTCTGGCCCACTCAAGAATTATGCAAAAAGCGCTGCCTGGGACAGCCGACCTTCAGGACTAACAAAGTGGTCTGATCTGCAGAGGTGAAAAGGTCGTTGACATAGTGGACGTCTCTGAGAAATCTCCAGAGAGGGGTGCCTTGGATCCTTTTTTCCTGTGTCTGGGTCACTACCGACGCAAGTTAGAAAAGTTGGGGTGCCGAAGTGGAAATTAACTTCTTAGGGTATGTGCACATGTTCCGGATTTAATTGCAGATCCGCAGCGTATTTTTCTGCGCGGAATTGCATCAAATCCGCAATGTAGTGCACAACCAATGTAAGTCTTTGGAAACCACAGACTTGATGTGCACATGCTGCGGAAAAATGCGCACAGAAACGCAGCCTTTTTTTTTCCACAGCATGTCACTGCCTTTGTGCGGATCTGCAGCGTTTCTGCACCCATTGACTTCCATTGTGTCAGGCAAAACTGCAGATGTAAAAAAGATCTGCGGTTTAGCTGCGGATGAAATGCTGTAGATCGGGAGGAGGGAAGTGTGTGGGGGCCGAGTGTGGGCGGTGACTGTGTGCGTGTATGTGTGTGCAGGCGGAGTCTGCTGGCTGTCGAGGGATGTGCGGCGCTGTCCGGGGCTGTGCGGCGCTGTGCGGGTGGGGTCTTTGGATGGGAGTGTGTGTGTGTAGGCATCGTCCGATGGGACTACAAGTCCCGTCTGGCTATGCCTGCTACAGTGACAGTGATTGACACATTAGCCAATAATGGGACAGTAGTAGTCCCATCATCCGACTAATGTGTTGAATGTAAAGAAAAACCAAACACATACACACATATATAGTACATACAACATACACTGCATACATACAGTACATACAACATAGATCCCGAAGCCATCGATCACCTGTAAAAAATATTAAAATAATAAACAATATACTCCCTGATCCGCAGAAATCCAAATAATACGAGTGTCCCACAACACTCCTGTGGAGAGCTGCCACATCAGCTGATGCAACCGCTCTCCAGGAATTCTGGGATACAAAGATGGAAGGTATCCCTCCGTCGCTGTGAGTATAGTTCATACTCTCACCTGCGGCAGTGCTGCATTGGAAATTTCCCATGCAACTTTGCCATAAAGCGAGAGAATGAACTACAGTAACCTCTTCAGTGATGCACTGCAGGAGCCATTGTCTCCTGTCGGTTAATCACTGGGAGGCCCTACAGAGCAGTGACATCACCCGATGTCACTGTTCTATAGGGGAGATCATCGTGGGACACTCGTTATTAATTGGACTGGGAGAATACTGTTGGTTTATTATTTTTTATTTTTTGCAGGCGATCGACGGCGTCGCAGGAATTATGCGTGTTTGTAAGTATGGTGAAATTAAGAATATTAAAATACTTTATTCTTGCTCTGTCTTTTTTAACTCTTTCACTACTATAGGATTAATAATGGATAGGTGTCTTATGGACGCCTCTCCATTATTAACAGGGCTTAATGTCACCTTACTATACAAAGGTGACATTAACCCCTTATTACCTCATATCCCACAGCTACACGGGAGTGGGAAGAGAGGGGCTAAGTGCTGGAATTGGCTCATCTTACAGATGCACCATTTCTGGTGCAGCTGGGTGCTGGTATTTGTAGCTGGGGGGGGGCAATATCCATGGGCCTTCTATAGGCTATGAATATCAGCCATTCTGGCTAAAAAATATAGGGGGACCCCACGTCATTTTTTTTTTGGGGGGGTCCCCCTATTTTAATAGCCAGTTAAGGCTATTCAGACAGCTGCCGGATGATATTCATAGCCTGGGAAGGGGCCATGGGTATTACCCCATTCCCAATCTACAAATATAATGCCCCCGGCCATCTGCTTTCCCCCTCTGGTGCAGAAAATTGCGTGGGAGCCCACGCCTTTTTTTTTTCCCGTTTTTTTTTTTTTTTTTTTTTCCAAAAATTAAACCTATTGTTCATTACTAAACATCGGCCTTGCTATTATATATCTATGAATATATCTATAGAGATAGATATATCCATATCTATCTCTATAAATATCTATAGATAGATATGGATATATCTACAGATAGACAGATATATCTATAGATACTTAGATATATCTATCCATATATCTATCTATCTACATCTATCCATAGATATATCTATCCATAAATATATGAATAGATAGATCTATAGATCTATCTGTATATAGATCTATCTATGTAAAGATCTATCTCTCATTCCTTCTATCTATCTCATTCCTTCTATCTATCTCATTCCTTCTATCTATAGATAGAATGAGATAGATCTATACGTAGATCGATAGATATTATCTATAGATCTATCTGTCTATCCCATATCTATCTATCTGTGTGTAATGGAGTGTGGGTTGGACAAATGTAAAAGAGGAGGTTGGACAAGAAATGACATCACAAATCTTTTTTTTTTTGTTCAATAAGAGATGTTTATTAAGCTTTCAAAAACGCATACAAATCCGCATCAAAAACGCACCTGCGTTTTCTGCCAAGAGGTGTGGATTCAGTGCAGAAAAATCCGCATGCAAATCCGTAAGGTGTGCACATAGTCTTACAGTACAATGAACGAAAGAAAAAAGAGTAGCATGCAAACTGAAGGGATCACCACAAAGATTTGCCAATATGTAACAAATTTTATTAAACCACACACTTAGAACACTACATGAGGCAGTTAAAAACACTTAAAATTTGCAAAGACATAGCAAAAAAAGAAATAAAGACCAGACCTGTAATAAGGGCAAACCACAGTGCCACCCTAAAAGCTACCTGAGGGAACATAAAACATAAAATGAAAGTCCCCCCGTGGCTAACAAATAGCTAAACCATAGGATATCCTATACTACCTGACCAAATGTACCAGGCCTCCAGGGTAGCAACCCCACGTGATGGATCGGGGCAATAGAAGATAAGGTAGAAAGGTGGCATCGGGCACGGGTGCCCAACGCGTATCGCCAAAGAACTAGCTTCCTCAGGGGCAATGGTAGTAATGTCCAAGTTAAGTGGTTAAATACCTTTCCAGTGATAAGCAGAGTAGGGTCAGCTGGAGACAGGAGGTGTGCGAGCTTGGTCTGAATAATGAACGTGAAGCTGAGAACCGGAAGTGGCCCGCAAAATCTGTGACTGCGCAGTGAGGGGAAAGGGTCTGGGGCTCCCACTCCGGATCGCCTGTCTAGATGCAAGTGCGCACACGCCAAGCGGCGCAAGCGCAATGCACACGCCGCGGGTGCATCACAGACAGGAAGCACCCGAGGCCGTCATATAGGCGCTTACGCAGTAGGGCGCATGAAGTACCGGTCCTCCGTCCCAAGATGTCCGCCCCGGGCCCAACGTGCACGCGCAGTGGGCCGAGAGCGGACACCAAGAAGACAGAGGAACAAAAAGAGAATACCGGGGCAGAAAATCACTGTCAAAAGGCAGACAGGCTCTACATATAGAGCAAATGCAGCCCAATATACAAGCGACCAGTCCAGACCCAATGAACCGACTGGAATACGCAAACCAGCGTACGCGCAGTGGGTCGAGGACTGATGCCAAAGAGACAGGAAAACCATTAACAGGGAAAATCATCATAGTGGGCCAAATACAGACACACATAGACAGGGGGCAAGCGGAGAGTGAAGTCTCCCAGGCAGTGGGGAGGTGCAAATAAATATACGGACAAATACATTCAGGTCCTCACATATAAGAAATGGCCTCTCAAGGTATACAGAACTATTCAGGAATAAAATAATAGTACAATATAAATTATGCATGGTACCATAGATAGTCTTGATAAAGCTGCAAACGCAGAGGTAAGTACCCAAACCAGGCATAGAATATGGAGTCACATAGCACAATCCAAGAACATAGTCTTACAGGAGACATGGTCTCCAGAAATCCGTATGAGGTCCTCAAAGTACAGACAACTGCCGTCAGTATGGCAGACGCTCCAGAGGTGCCAGGGCCATCTTGGAGACATGTCAAAATCTTATCAGACAATGTCACAGCGGTCTTCTTTATTCGTCATCAGGTGGGGCACGTCATGTCGTCATCTGCAAGTTCTGTCCTTATAAATTTTTTGGTGGGTGGAGGGACTTTCATTTTTATAACGGCAGTTCCCTGAAAGGCTCATAGAACAGAGTAGTAGACAAACAGTATGGTCCTCAGAATTGGAGTTAAACACAGACATGTTTCAACAGCTAACCTAGTGAGTATCCCTCGAGTTTGTCATCTTTTGTGTCTTTTTTTTTTTTTTTTTTTTTATTCCCTCCCGCCCTTTCCACTGATCCCAAGGGTCTTGAGAAAGATTCAGGAAGCCGAAAAGGAGCTCTTTCTCAGTCGCCCATGACAGCACTACCAGAGAGAGGGGATCCGCCCTTCAGGGACAGGAAACCTACAGGATAAAAGGGCGGTACCTCTCCCCTGCATCAGTTTGGTTTCCTGTCCCTGACGGGGAACCTTCTCGGACGGTACCTGTCATGACTGACCGGACGAAAGGACTAACCTGGTGAAGATCCGGAGCCGGCCAGTCCGGGTTCTGGCAGCGGGGAGGCCCCTGCCACGGCTGGTCCGGTATCCGAAGCCGCCACGACTTCGACCGAGGGGTCTGGAAGCGTGAGCAGGGGGAAGCGCCGCCGCCACTCCGGATAGGAGTTGGAGCGCTCCAGCACACTGCCGCAGGACGCCAGGGTTCCAAGATGGCGCCGCAACGGAAGTAGTGGAGGAACTTCCGGTTCGGGGGCAGTGAGGTGAATAACTACACCAAGATGGCGCTGCCCCGGAACCGGAATCCTTCATTTCCGGGTCAGCTAGCTGCGTGCACATGCGCAGTGGCTGGGAACAAGAAAGAAAAAAAATAAAATAAATAATAAGCGCTTCCTCCAAACAACGCAGCCACGGGGGGAGGGGATAAGCGCCATCCTTTAAAAGAAGGTGCGCTTAGCAAAACCCTTGCTGCATGCTGTTCCAAGAGCCATGGAAGACAGCGATCAGCAGCTCCAGCCGCCACCGCAGCAGCAGCGCCATCGTCAGCGCCAGAAGCCTCCAGTAGCCATTCCACACAACGTAGTTCCAGTGTGGTAAACCTGCGGCCGGCCACGGATCATGCGCCTCAGGATCCTACCCCTCCTCCAGAACCGGTACCTGTGGCTGCGTCAGATTGGTGAGTGATCTTCGTGAAAGCTCATTTTTTGTAATTGGGGTTCCCCTTCTCCCTTATCTTAGGCAAGGAAGAGAACGGGGAAGATGAAAAATAGAACCTGCCCCTTATGTGAGAAAGCATTACCACAGTCCTGGGAGAAGAAATTATGCGACTCCTGTATTGAGCGAGTCCTCTGTGAGGAGACCCCGAACTTCGCCTCTGAGTTACGTTCTGTAATTAAAGCGGAGGTTGAGACGGTGTTTAACTCCCTTAAAGGCGAAAGGAGATCTACTAAGAAATCAGTTCCTGATAGGAATTCCGACTCTTCCAGCTCCGAGAGTAAAAACTCGGATACGCAAGATTCATCCCTCTCCTCTTCAGACAGTGAAAGTGGGGGTCGTCATTGCTTCCCCCTAGATGAGGTTGACGGCCTTGTAAAGGCTGTAAGATCAACGATGGGGGTGTTAGATCCTCGTCCTGATAAAACGGTGCAGGACATTATGTTTGGAGGGCTATCCCAAAAAAAGCGTAAGGTGTTTCCCCTTAACGAAAATATTCAAACATTAATTAAGAAGGAGTGGAAGAAACCTGAGAGGAAAAATGCATTGGTTCCCTCTATTAAAAGGAAATACCCCTTTGAAGAAGAGGCTTCGGTCTCGTGGGATAAAGCGCCCAAACTAGACGTTGCAGTAGCTAAGGCCTCGAAAAAGTTCGCATTGCCATTCGAGGATATGGGAACCTTGAAAGATCCTCTTGACAAAAGAGCAGATACTTTTCTTAACCCCTTTACCCCCAAGGGTGGTTTGCACGTTATGGACCGGGCCAATTTTTACAATTCTGACCACTGTCCCTTTATGAGGTTATAACTCTGGAATGCTTCAATGGATCCCGGTGATTCTGACATTGTTTTCTCGTGACATATTGTACTTCATGATAGTGGTAAAATTTCTTTGATATTACCTGCGTTTATTTGTGAAAAAAAATGAAAATTTGGCGAAAATTTTGAAAATTTCGCAATTTTCCAACTTTGAATTTTTATGCAATTAAATCACAGAGATATGTCACACAAAATACTTAATAAGTAACATTTCCCACATGTCTACTTTACATCAGCACAATTTTGGAACCAAAATTTTTTTTGTTAGGGAGTTATAAGGGTTAAAAGTTGACCAGCAATTTCTCATTTTTACAACACCATTTTATTTTAGGGACCACATCTCATTTGAAGTCATTTTGAGGGGTCTATTTGATAGAAAATACCCAACTGTGACACCATTCTAAAAACTGCACCCCTCAAGGTTCTCAAAACCACATTCAAGAAGTTTATTAACCCTTCAGGTGCTTCACAGGAATTTTTGGAATGTTTAAATAAAAATTAACATTTAACTTTTTTTCACAAAAAATTTACTTCAGCTCCAATTTGTTTTATTTTACCAAGGGTTACAGGAGAAAATGGACCCCAAACGTTGTTGTACAATTTGTCCTGAGTACGCTGATACTCCATATGTGGGGGTTACCCACAGTTTGGGCGCATGGCAGAGCTCGGAAGGGAAGGAGCGCCGTTTGACTTTTCAATGCAAAATTGACTGGAATTGAGATGGGACGCCATGTTGCATTTGGAGAGCCACTGATGTGCCTAAACATTGAAACCCCCCACAAGTGACACCATTTTGGAAAGTAGACCCCCTAAGGAACTTATCTAGAGGTGTGGTGAGCACTTTGACCAACCAAGTGCTTCACAGAAGTTTATAATGCAGAACCGTAAAAATAAAAAATCCTTTTTTTTCACAAAAATTATCTTTTCGCCCCCAATTTTTTATTTTCCCAATGGTAAGAGAAGAAATTGGACCACAAAAGTTGTGGCACAATTTGTCCTGAGTACTCTGATACCACATATGTGGGGGTAAACCACTGTTTGGGCGCATGGGAGAGCTCGGAAGGGAAGGAGCGCCGTTTGACCTTTCAATGCAAAATTGACAGGAATTGAGATGGGACGCCATGTTGCGTTTGGAGAGCCACTGATGTGCCTAAACATTGAAACCCCCCACAAGTGACACCATTTTGAAAAGCGGACCCCCTAAGGAACTTATCTAGATGTGTGGTGAGCACTTTGACCCAATAAGAGCTTCACAGAAGTTTATAATGCAGAGCCGTAAAAATAAAACAAAAATTTTTTCCCACAAAAATAATTTTTTAGCCCCCAGTTTTGTATTTTCCCGAGGGTAACAGGAGAAATTGGACCCCAAAAGTTGTTGTGCAATTTGTCCTGAGTGCGCTCATACCCCATATGTGGGGGAGAACCAGCGTTTTGGCGCATGGGAGGGCTCGGAAGGGAAGGAGCGCCATTTGGAATACAGACTTAGATGGAATGGTCTGCAGGCGTCACATTGTGTTTGCAGAGCCCCTAATGTACCTAAACAGTAGAAACCCCCCACAAGTGACCCCATATTGGAAACTAGACCCCCCACGAACTTATCTAGATGTGTTGTGAGAACTTTGAGCCCCCAAGTATTTCACTACAGTTTATAACGCAGAGCCGTGAAAATAAAAAATCTCTTTTTTTTCCCACAAAAATTATTTTTTAGCCCCCAGTTTTGTATTTTCCCAAGGGTAACAGGAGAAATTGGACCCCAAAAGTTGTTGTCCAATTTGTCCTGAGTACGCTGATACCCCATATGTTGGGGTAAACTCCTGTTTGGGCACACGGGAGAGCTCGGAAGGGAAGGAGCACTGTTTTACTTTTTCAATGCAGAATTGGATGGAATTGAGATCGGTCGCCATGTCACGTTTGGAGAGCCCCTGATGTGTCTAAACAGTGGAAACCCCCCAATTATAACTGAAACCCTAATCCAAACACACCCCTAACCCTAATCCCAATGGTAACCCTAACCACACCTCTAACCCAGATACACCCCTAATCCTAATCCCAACCGCAAATGTAATCCTAACCCTAACTTTAGCCCCAACCCTAACTGTAGCCTTAACCCTAACCCTAGCCCCACCCTAGCCCTAACCCTGGCCCTAAACCTAGCCCTAACCCTAGCCCTAACCCTAATGGGAAAATGGAAATAAATACATTTTTTTAATTTTTCCCTAACTAAGGGGGTGATGAAGGGGGGTTTATAGCGGGTTTTTTAGCGGATTTTTATGATTGGCAGCTGTCACACACTGAAAGACGCTTTTTATTGCAAAAAATATTTTTTGCGTTACCACATTTTGAGAGCTATAATTTTTCCATATTTGAGTCCACAGAGTCATGTGAGGTCTTGTTTTTTGCGGGACGAGTTGACGTTTTTATTGGTAACATTTTCGGGCACGTGACATTTTTTTTGATCGCTTTTTATTCCGATTTTTGTGAGGCAGAATAACTAAAAACCAGCTATTCATGAATTTCTTTTGGAGGAGGCGTTTATACCGTTCCGCGTTTGGTAAAATTGATAAATCAGTTTTATTCTTCGGGTCAGTACGATTACAGCGACACCTCATTTATATCATTTTTTTATGTTTTGGCGCTTTTATACGATAAAAACTATTTTATAGAAAAAATAATTATTTTTGCATCGCTTTATTCTGAGGACTATAACTTTTTTATTTTTTTGCTGATGATGCTGTATGGCGGCTCGTTTTTTGCGGGACAAGATGACGCTTTCAGCGGTACCATGGTTATTTATATCCGTCTTTTTGATGGGTGTGTGTGTTATTCCACTTTTTGTTCGGCGGTACGATAATAAAGCGTTGTTTTTTGCCTCGTTTTTTTTTTTTTCTTACGGTGTTTACTGAAGGGGTTAACTAGTGGGACAGCTTTATAGGTCGGGTTGTTACGGACGCGTCGATACTAAATATGTGTACTTTTATTGTTTTTTTTGTTTTTTATTTAGATAAAGAAATGTATTTATGGGAATAATATATTTTTTTTTTTTTCATTATTTAGGATTTTTTTTTTTAATTTTTTTTACACACTTGGAAAAATTTTTTTTAAACTTTTTTACTTTGTCCCAGGGGGGGACAATACAGATCGGTGATCTGCCAGTTTGCACAGCACTCTGACAGATCACCGATCTGTCTCAGAGTGCTGCAGCGTTACCAAGTGCCTGCTCAGAGCAGGCACTTGGTAAAGCCACCTCCCTCCCTGCAGGACCCGGATCCGCGGCCATCTTGGATCCGGGACTTGCTGCAGGGAGGAAGGTAGAAGAGCCCCGGGGCAATGCGATCACATCGCGTTGCTGCGGGGGTCTCAGGGAAGCCCGCAGGGAGCCCCCTCCCTGCGCGATGCTTCCCTGCACCGCCGGCACATCGCGATCATCTTTGATCGCGGTGTGCCGGGGGTTAATGTGTCAGGGGCGGTCCGTGACCGCTCCTGGCACATAGTGCCGGATGTCAGCTGCGATCGGCCGCGCTCCCCCCATGAGCGCGGCCGATCGAGCTGGACGTAATATTCCGTCCTTGGGAATTAAGGCCCACCCCACATGGACGGAATATTACGTCCAATGGCAGAAAGGGGTTAAAGGGGCCTGGGAGTCAGCAGGAGAATGCTTAAGGCCAACTATAGCGGCGGCCTGTACGTCACGTTCCTTAATGATTTGGGTTGACAATCTAGAGAAACAGCTTAGAGATGGGGTCCCTAGAAATAAAATTTTAGAGTCCATCCCTATGATTAGAGGAGCCGCGGCATTCTCATCTCATCGGCCGACTCCATTAAATTAACATCTAAATCTGCAGCTCTCTCAAATGCGGCACGTAGAACCCCATGGTTAAAAAGCTGGCCGGGGGACTTACAAACTAAACACAAACTGTGTTCAATCCCCTGTGAAGGTAAATTTCTCTTTGGAGAGACTTTGGACGATATCCTGCAAAAAGCAGGTGATAAAAAGAAAGGTTTTCCCATCCTGGCCCCAACATATAATAAACTGCCCTTTCGGAACAGAAAATTTTTTAGAAGGAGACCACCGAGGGAGCAAAACCGATGGGATGACTGGAGAAGGAAAGACAGAGGTTTCCTTTTTGGTAACTCCCCTCGAGATAGAAACCCCCCCCCAAGTGACGTCTTCCCCAGGGTGGGAGGGAGATTGTCTCAATTCCTCCCGGCCTGGGAGAAAATTTCGACCAGCCCTTGGATATTGAAATTAATAGGAGAAGGGCTTCGCATAGAATTTTTATCCCTACCCCCACGGAATTATGTGGTAACACCGCTGAGATCATCTCATCAACAAGAAGCTCTAGAACTAGAAATTGTAAAACTAGTAAACAAGGCTGTCATCCAAGAAGTCCCCCCTCTGGAGAGAGGGAAGGGTTTCTACTCTCCATTGTTCCTGGTTCCCAAACCGGATGGAACCTTCCGAACTATAATAAACTTACGGAAGTTGAATACCTATGTAAAAAACCACAGATTCAAAATGGAGTCAATAAAGTCAACGGTAAAAAATCTGTTTCCCAACTGTTTTATGATAGTTCTAGATCTCAGCGACGCATATTATCACGTCCCCATCCACAAGACCTCTCAGAAATTCCTCAGACTGGCAGTAGTCATAAAAGGACAGACCAGGGAATACCAATACAGGGCTCTTCCCTTTGGCATATCAATTGCTCCCTGCATCTTCACGAAGTTGATAGCGGAGATGATTGCACATCTGAGAGAGGAAGCCGTCTTGATTATTCCATATCTAGACGACTTTCTGATTGTGAGCAACTCGGCCGAACTCTGCCGTCAACAATGCGACAGAGTGATAGACACCTTAACAAAATTGGGCTGGCTGGTGAACCTCCAAAAATCAAAACTGGAACCAACCAAGGTTCAAGAATTCTTGGGTCTCACCCTGGACTCAAGTTCTCAGGTTTGTTACCTACCAGACAAGAAAAAACAAAAACATAATCCACCTAGTGTCAGAAGCGCGTGCAAACCCTACCATGACTCTAAGGAAGGCAATGTCATTACTGGGGTCCCTCTCTGCCTGTCTCCCAGCGGTTCAGTGGGCACAGCTCCACACAAGGACACTTCAGTGGGATATTTTAAGGAACCAAAAAATACTAGGAGGGCGGTTAGAAAGTCGAATGACTTACCCACTATTCATTCCCTAGTCTGGTGGTTGAATCCCAGCAACTTATCAAAAGGGATTCCCTGGGTGATAGAGGCGTCTCAGATAGTCACCACAGACGCAAGTCCCACAGGGTGGGGGGCTCACCTGGACGACAGTCGCTCAAAGGATATGGACAATTCAGGAGCTCAGAGCTTCCTCAAATCAAAAAGAGCTGAGGGCCGTAAATCATGCACTACTGTACTTCCTAGACCAACTACAAGGCCATCATGTCCGAGTATTCTCGGACAACAAAGTAGTAGTAGCTTACTTAAACCACCAGGGGGGAACCAGGTCTCAATCATTACTGGAAACCACCTCCGAAATTTTCAGCCTGGTACAAAACAACTTCCTGTCCCTATCAGCCCTACATATAAAGGGGGTAGAAAACTAAAAAGCGGACTTCCTGAGTCGTACCCAACTAAAGCAGGGGGAGTGGTCTCTAAATCAGGGCATATTCAACAAAATTACAGATCTATGGGGAATCCCTGTAATAGACCTCTTTGCCAATATGCACAACAAGAAAGTGGAAACTTTCTGTTCCCTAAATCCCAGGGGGAACCCTCAGGCCGTGGATGCATTCACAATACCCTGGACACAGACCCTAGCGTATGCATTTCCCCCTACTATTCTCATTCCAGCAGTTCTGAGAAAGATCAGGCAGGACAAATCCAGACTCCTCTTGATAGCCCCCTTCTGGCCCAAGAGAGCCTGGTTTTCATGGCTGAGGATGCTATCGATCACCGATCCCTGGGTGCTTCCGGATCTTCCGGACCTCCTGTCTCAGGGACCGGTGTTCCACCCTCAGTCAGTGAATCTCCATCTGACAGCGTGGCATTTGAGAGGTCACTATTGAGGGAAAGAGGGTTTTCTGACAAACTAGTGTCTACACTAATGAAAAGTAGAAAACCTGTGACCACAAAAATATACGGCAAAACATGGAAAAAAATTTTGTCCTCCTCTGGGGTAAGATTGCAAGATGGTGTTCCAGTGTCTGAAATACTAGAATTTCTACAGAAGGGCTTAGACTTAGGCCTTTCGGTAAGTACCTTAACCCCTTACCGGCATCGGACGTACTATACCGTCCGATGCCGGCTCCCCTGCTTTGATGCAGGGCTCCGCGGTGAGCCCGCACCAAAGCCGGGACATGTCAGCTGTTTTGAACAGCTGACATGTGCCCGTAATAGGCGCGGGCAGAATCGCGATCTGCCCGCACCTATTAACTAGTTAAATGCCGCTGTCAAACGCAGACAGCGGCATTTAACTACCGCTTCCGGCCGGGCGGCCGGAAATGACGTCATCGCCGACCCCCGTCACATGTCCGGGGGTCGGCGATGCGTCTCCATTGTAGCCATAGAGGTCCTTGAGACCTCTATGGTTACTGATTGCCCGTCGCTGTGAGCGCCACCCTGTGGTCGGCGCTCACAGCACACGTGCAATTCTGCTACATAGCAGCGATCAGCAGATCGCTGCTATGTAGCAGAGCCGATCGGCTTGTGCCTGCTTCTAGCCTCTCATGGAGGCTATTGAAGCATGGCAAAAGTTAAAAAAAAAAGTTTAAAAAAAGTGAAAAAAATAAAAAAAACATAAAAGTTTAAATCACCCCCCTTTCGCCCCAATCAAAATAAATCAATAAAAAAAATATCAAATCTACGCATATTTGGTATCGCCGCGCTCAGAATTGCCCGATCTATCAAATAAAAAAAAGTATTAACCTGATCGCTAAACAGCGTAGCGGGAAAAAAACTCGAAACGCCAGAATTACGTTTTTTTGGTCGCCGCGACATTGCATTAAAATGCAATAACGGGCGATCAAAAGAACATATCTGCACCGAAATGCTATCATTAAAAACGTCATCTCGGCACGCAAAAAATAAGCCCTCAACCGACCCCAGATCACGAAAAATGGAGACGCTACGTGTATCGGAAAATGGCGCAATTTTTTTTTTTTTTTTTTTAGCAAAGTTTGGAATTTTTTTTCACCACTTAGATAAAAAATAACCTAGTCATGTTTGGTGTCTATGAACTCGTAATGACCTGGAGAATCATAATGGCAGGTCATTTTTAGCATTTAGTGAACCTAGCAAAAAAGCCAAACAAAAAACCAATGTGGGATTGCACTTTTTTTGCAATTTCACCGCACTTGGAATTTTTTTCCCGTTTTCTAGTACACGACATGTTAAAACCAATGATGTCGTTCAAAAGTACAACTCGTCCCGCAAAAAATAAGCCCTCACATGGCCAAATTGACGGAAAAATAAAAAAGTTATGGCTCTGGGAAGGAGGGGAGCGAAAAACGAACACGGAAAAACGAAAAATCCCCTGGTCATGAAGGGGTTAAAGGTACAGATAGCAGCTCTAGGAGCGTTATACTGTGAGAACATAGCAGCCAATCCTTGGGTTATACGGTTTATCAGAGCAGCCGCAAGGTCTAAACCTGTAACTATAAGTAGATTACCAACCTGGGATCTGAACTTAGTCTTGTCAGCCCTAACAGAATCCCCGTTTGAGCCTATAGAATTGGTACCCCTTAAGGTACCGTCACACTAAACGATATCGCTAGCGATCCGTGACGTTGCAGCGTCCTGGCTAGCGATATCATTCAGTTTGACACACAGCAGCGATCAGAATCCTGCTGTGATGTCGTTGGTCGCTGCAGAAAGTCCAGAACTTTATTTAGTCGCTGGACTTCCTGCTGACATCGCTGAATCGGCGTGTGTGACGCCGATTCAGCGATGTCTTCGCTGGTAACCAGGGTAAACATCGGGTTACTAAGCGCAGGGCCGCGCTTAGTAACCCGATGTTTACCCTGGTTACCATCCTAAAAGTAAAAAAAACAAACGCTTCATACTTACCTTCCGCTGTCTGTCCTCCGGCACTGTGCTTTCCTGCACTCACTGTGAGCCCAGCGGCCGGAAAGCAGAGCGGTGACGTCACCGCTCTGCTTTTCGGCCGCTGTGCTCACAGCCAGTACAGAGAAGCAGGGCGCCGGGGACAGACAGCGGAAGGTAAGTATGAAGCGTTTGTTTTTTTTACTTTTAGGATGGTAACCAGGGTAAACATCGGGTTACTAAGCGCGGCCCTGCGCTTAGTAACCTGATGTTTACCCTGGTTACCGGCATCGTTGGTCGCTGGAGAGCGGTCTGTTTGACAGCTCTCCAGCGACAAAACAGCGACGCTGCAGCGATCCGGATCGTTTTCGGTATCGCTGCAGCGTCGCTTAGTGTGACGGTACCTTTAGGATTCTTTCTCTTAAAACGGCCCTCCTAATAGCCCTGACTTCGGCCCGTAGGATAAGTGACCTCCAAGCCCTGTCTGCAAACCCTCCATTTACACAAATTCTGGATGATAAGGTTATACTAAAAACAGTCCCTACCTATCTACCAAAAGTTGCGTCAACATTCCATAGATCTCAGGAAATAATCCTTCCTTCCTTCTGTCAAAACCCTAAAAATAAGAAGGAAGAGAAATTCCATACACTAGACGTTAAAAGGTGCCTGGTCCAATACATTAAAATAACCCAGCAGTATAGGAAGGAAGGGTCTCTTTTTATCTGCTTCCAGGGGCCCAGAAAAGGACTCAAAGCTTCTAAGGGCACTATAGCTCGATGGGTCACAGACGCAATAGCTTTGGCGTACTCCTCCTCCGGGAACGCCGTTCCGCAAGGACTGAAGGCACATTCTACAAGGGCTATGGCGACCTCCTGGGCCGAAAGGTCAGAGGTACCATTAGATCAGATTTGTAAGGCGGCCACCTGGTCATCGCCTTCAACCTTCTTCAGACACTACCGCTTAGACCTAGCCTCTTCGTCTGACCTAACCTTCGGGAGAAGGGTTCTGCAGGCTGTGGTCCCTCCCTAAGCAATGATCTCTGTAATTCTCTCTGGTAGTGCTGTCATGGGCGACTGAGAAAAGTGTAGTTACTCACCGATAACGGTGTTTCTCAGAGCCCATGACAGCACCTGCTTATTCCCCCCCCCCTCATCACGTGTGCGGTGAGCACATTATTTGTGTGAAGTGGTTTTTCCATGTAGACACGGTGTTCACTTGTTAAGCATTATGATTAAATTGCATATTTTTTATGTTGTTGTGACTAACCTGGAGGACCTCCGATGCTCTGTAAACAAAACTGATGCAGGGGAGAGGTAGCGCCCTTTTATCCTGTAGGTTTCCTGTCCCTGAAGGGCGGATCCCCTCTCTCTGGTAGTGCTGTCATGGGCTCTGAGAAACACGGTTATCGGTGAGTAACTACGCTTTTTCCTCTCTTAAGTCATATGGCTCTAGAACAGGGGTGGGCAATTAATTTTCCCAAGGGGCCACATGAGACCATGACTGTTGTGGAGGGCCGAACCAATAAGCCGAAATTAATTCATCAATATAAATATCAATATTTTATATTTTATTATTAATTGTATTAATATTAATTTATCACTTAATATTGAGCAGAATAAAGTATGCTGACATCCCCCTATATATCATTTGAACCCGAGCTCCTTCTGTATACCGTATGAGCCCCCCAACAGCCCCTTATATGCGGCATTAGCCCCGCACAGCCTTCCCCATATGCGGCATGAGCCCCACACAGCCTCCCCCATATGTGGCATACAATGCATGAGCCCCGCACTGCCTCCCTATATGCACAGCATTTCGCCCCTTATCCTCCCCATGTGCAGCATGTCGCCTCCATATGCAGCACCATGTCGTTACCCCATGTGTGCAGCACCATGTCGTTACCCCATGTGTGCAGCACCATGTCGTTACCCCATGTGTGCAGCACCATGTCGTTACCCCATGTGTGCAGCACCATGTCTTTACCCCATGTGTGCAGCACCATGTCGTCACCCCATGTGTGCAGCACCATGTCACCCCCATAGCCTCCCCATGCCCACCAAATAGCCCATACACATGAGGGAAAAAAACATACTCACCTCGGTCCCATTCCCTGGTGCTCTGCTTCTCTCCATGCCTCAGGTGCGCAAACTCTCCCTAGTACACAGCTGACGCTATGAAATGACATAATTGCGTCAGCTGTTTCACATGCTGATTGGTCCACCAAAGGAGTCAGTGGAGCAACGCAGAGCCACAGCACACATGAAAATAGCGAGCGGGGGGCATCATGCGACCTGTGAACCACTGATTTCCAGCCCTACGGCTGCAATTTACCCAGGTATGCTCTAAAAGATCCGCTTCCTCTTCCAGAAATGGACAACCTCTCTCAAGGTCCACCTACAACATCACAATATAGCGCTATTGCATCTAACAGCTTGGATCCATGAGAGGCAGATCCTAATGTCTCAGGGTCTCTCAGATTGGGTGGTTATGACCATGCAGACGAGCAGGAAACCGGTGGCTTCAGCTATTTACATGAAAATCTGGAAAAATTTCTGCTCTCGATACGGGGAAACAGTCGTCAACTCCTGCCCAAACATCCCTAGAATCTTGTATTTCTTACAACTAGGCTTTGAGAAACATCAAAAGCCAAGTATACTAAGGGTACAGATCTCGGTACTGAGCATCTTTCTTGACTATCCGTTGGCACAATTTCCCTTGCACACGCATCAGAGGGGAAGGCACTTCCAGAAGGTGTCAAGGTGCATTCAATGAGGGCAATCTTCACTTCTTGGTTTGAACAGGCTGGAACCTTGGTGGACCAGATTTGTAGATCCACAACCTGGTCTAGCCTAAATACCTTTTTGTAGACTTTACAAGTTGGACGTTTTATCTGGCCAACAGATGGCCTGTGGAACAAAAGTCCTTCAGGCAGTAGTCCCACCCTAATATCCATTAATTTGGTATTTCTCTAGTCACCTTCCACGACAGCATAGGAGGATGTCTCCATTCCCTAATGGGGGACAGGAAGCACAAGAGGTTAAAAGGCCCCTCCTACCTCCTATTCACCAGAGTCTTTCCTGTCCCCCATGGGGCATGGAGAGGTTTCGTATGCTGTGTGGCTGGCGACCGCAGTATACCTGGTTTTTCTGGCGGGCAGTGGTGGTCATGGGCTCTGCCTTCCTCCGCATTGTTGCTGCTCCCGTCTCCCCGCGACTCTGGGCCTTCCTGGCCCACCTGCGCCTCCGTGGGGGGTAAAGCGGGCCAGTGATCCCCGGTGATGTCCTCTGTGAGCTCACCGCCATTTTCCTCCTCCTCTGCTGCGGTGTTCGGCGTCCAGAAAGTGACGTCACCACTATGCGCGCGTCACTTCCGGTCCTGCGTTCCACTGTGTGGTGCGCTTCTGCTTCCTGGATCTTGCCTCCTACGGCCTCCGGATCTCCTCCGCCGCAGATAGCACGCCGCTCCATGTGGTGGCCTGCTATAGGACCGGGGGAGGAGGAGGGGAGATTGATAACCTGCGCTGGGGGCTGGGTTTATTTTCTATATAAACCGGCCTGAAGAAACCTCCAGGTACGACTGATCCCTAATCAGAATGGATGGTGCTTCCTGCCCTGCATCTGCAGAGCTCAGTGTTGCCCCTGCTCCAGTAAGTCTGTACGGGGTGGGTTCGAGCCAGGATAGTGGGCACCCTTCTATTTTCCTAACTGCACTCTCCCTCTTTTGCAGGGAGACAAGTCTGCCCAGAAAATCCCGGACAAAAAGTCTTCAAAATGTGCAATCTAAAGCTTCCCTCTCTATGGGAGAAGAAGCTGTGTCTGGGGTGCATGGATAAAGTTGTCAGAGCCGAACAGCCCTCCCTCCTTGAGAAAATCCATACCTTAGTGAAACATGAAGTACAATCCTCTCTTGCCTCCTTTAATAATCCTCCTCCTCCACCTCTGCTACACCATCCATCTCCTTGTAAAAAAAGAAAGATTCAAATTGAGGACACTGACTCTGAGTCTAATCATTCTTATTCATCCTCCTCGGAGAGATGGGGTGAACCTTCAAATTCTAAATTTGTGGAAGCGAGAAAATATTTTTTCTCCTCTGATTATATTGATGAGCTGGTGATGGCGGTTCGTAACACAATGGGGTTACAAAAGGAGTCTATTCCTCAAACTATACAGGATGAAATGTTTGGAGGATTGAAGTCGGAAAAGCAGGTGGGGTTCCTAGTACATAAAAATATCCTAGATTTAATATCTCAGGAGTGGGAGCTCCCGGAGAAACGCATAGTCACCCCATCTGAAATGAGACACAGGTTTTCCTTAGAAGCGGGTTCTCCTTCATGGGATGTGCCAAAGGTTGACATACAGGTAGCGAGAGTTGCAAAGAAAACCTTGCTTCCCTTCGAAGACTCCTCTCAACTGAAGGATCCGTTAGACAGGAAAATGGAGAGTTTACTGAAAAAGTCGTGGGAAACATCCACCTCATGGTTATAATCCAACATTGCTGCTACCTGTGTAGCAAGAGCCCTCTCTCGATGGTTAGCTGAACTGGAGAAACGTATTTCTCAAGGTACTTCGAGAGGAGAGCTACTGGACTCTCTTCCCATGCTTCAAAAGGCTTCGGCCTTTCTAGCAGATGCCTCTATGGAGTCTATTAGGATTGTGGCCTGATCCTTAGTCCAATCTAATTCTACCCAAAGAGCCCTTTGGCTCAAGATGTGGAGTGGAGACGTTACCTCGAAAATTAAATTGTGCTCAATTCCTTTTAAGGGTGATTATCTCTCTGGTCCCACTCTAGATGAAATTCTGGAAAAGGCCACAGATAGAAAAAAGACCCTTCCGGAGCAAAAACCTACCAGGAAGCGTTTTTTCGTGCCCCCAATCTAATACTCCTCAAGCGAGAGGCAAAGGGAAAACTGGGAGATGGAGCTACGCCAAGGGAAAGGGAAAAATATCCTCATTCCCCAGCAGCAGCAGCAGGATAAATGACTCCATCCCGGTGGGGGGGGAAGGCTCGCAAAATTTGTACATCATTGGTGGGCCATTACCAATTGTCAGTGGGTCCCCAATGTGATACAAGAGGGACTAATAATAGAACTAATATCTTCCCCCCCCCCCCCCCACCCCTCGAAATTTGAGTTACCTCCCCAACATCTCGGGGAGCCTATACAATGACAATGACAGGACTTGGCAACCTTCTAAAATCAAATGCAGTCTCCCCTGTACCCCCCGAAGAATGGGGTTCAGGCCATTACTCTCGGTTATTCCTGATAAAGAAACAATCAGTGGAAGCGTGAGTCATAATAAATTTGAAGGATCTCAATCGTCATATTTTATATCGCAGATTCAAGATGGAATCGGTGAAATCTGCTATTCCCCTGATCGGTCCAGACTCTTTTATGGTGACTATCGACCTAAAGGACGAGTACTTTCATGTGTTAATTTACCCCCGGCACAGGAAATATCTCCGATTTGCAATTCAGTACAACCAGCAGGTAAGACCTTTCCAATTCAACGTGCTGCTTTCGGCATTTCTTCAGCACTGAGAGTTTTCTCCAGGATAATGGCAGAAGCAGTATCACATATCCGCAGACCGGGAATCTGTATTGTCTCTTACCTGGACGATTTGCTACTGATAGCCCCTTCAGCTCAGACTCTGACCAGGCATGTTGCAAAGACTCTCGATATCCTTAGAACTCTGGGGTGGCTCCCAAACCTGAAAAAGTCCCAGCTCCAACCTTCCAAATCAATAAGGTTTCTGGGAGTTCTATTAGACTCAGTAAAACAGAAATCTTTTCTCCCGGAGGATCATCGCCAGGCTTTAAGGGAAAAGTTAATAGATTTCAGAGAAGACAGATCTCCAACTATAAGGAAAAGCGTGTCGGTTCTGGGGTCAATGATGGCCTGTATCCAGTCAGTGTCCTGGGCTCAAGCTCATTCCAGAGTCCTTCAAGCCCACATCCTCACAAACTGGGATGGAAATTCGACCTCTCTAAACAAGAGTGTACACTCCGGGGCGTGTGATGGCTTCCCTAGCTTGGTGGTTGAACCCCAGAAATATCTGCAGGGGAGTGAACTGGTCACAATCCCCCCTTGTGACAGTCACAACCGATGCCAGCAAACGAGGCTGGGGGGGCGGTAATATTACATACTCCTCAGGGACACTGTAGTCAGACAACGAGTGCCAGGTCCTCCAATTTCAGGGAGTTGAAAGCAGTAGAGGAAGCACTCCTAGCCGCAAACAGCTTAATATCAGGCAGTCACGTAAACGTTTACTCAGACAACACGACTACTGTTGCTCACCTCAAACATCAGGGGAGCTCAAAATTCAACAGCCTGGCAATCATCTCAAACCGAATATTTTGCTGGGCCGAGAAACACCTTCTCTCCCTCACAGCCGTCCACTTGAAGGGTTCTTCCAACCTGCAGGCGGATCTCCTGAGTCGCCAGGACATTCAGCCAGGAGAATGGAGCCTGAACAAAAGAGTCTTCAGAATGTTGGTAGACAGGTGGGGTCTACCAGAAGTCGATTTATTCGCCTCAGAACAAAATTCACAGGTCAAAACCTTTTTTTCCCTTAATCCCAGGGACAATTCCAAAGGAGTGGATGCTCTTGTCCAGGCATGGAACTTCCGATTGGCCTACGCCTTCCCGCCAATCCCACTATTGGTGAAAACCCTTCAAAAGACCTGAGCGGAACAGGTGCCAACCATCCTAGTTACTCCAGCCTGGTCAAAGAGAAGCTGGTTCAATCTCATCATCGAACTGCAGATAGACGGTCCAGTTCACCTGCCAGTAGATGCCGACCTTCTCCTTCCAGCACCAGAATCCCCAAAAATTGAACCTAGCGGCCTGGTTACTGAGGCCCAGGTCCTAAGTGCTAGAGGGTTGTCAGATGCTGTAATTTCTACTTTGCAAAAGTCCAGGAAACCTGTTACTAATGCAATCTATGGTAAAGTGTGGAAAACAATCTCGGTTTTCGGTCTACCTAATAAACCAGATCCACTCCATGCGAATATATCTCAAATATTTGACTTCCTTCAGCGTGGGTTAGGCCGGCGTCACACTTGCGAGTTTTACGGACGTATGAGCGCAGAAACTACGTCCGTAAAACTCGCAAAAAATACGGCATAATTATTCTCTATGCCCCTGCTCCTATCTGCCGTATTTTACTGATCAGTATTATACGGCTTTCTACGGCCGTTGAAAATCGCAGCATGCTGCGTTTGTCACCGTATTGCGCAAATAAAACGTCAATGAAAGTCTATGGAAGCCCCAAAAATACGGATTACACCCGGACCAGCAGTGTGACTTGCGAGAAATACGCAGCGGTGTTAGCGAGAAAAGCCGGTAATTCATTGCGGTGTACAGTAAAAATCACACTGACAGCTTACAGTAGAATAGGTATAATAAATGTGTACACATAGAATAGATATATATATATATATATATATATATATATATGTATATATGTATATATATGTGTATATATATATATATATATATATATATATATATATATATATATATATATATATATATATATATATATATATATATATATATATATATATATATAATCAGTGAGACACATATATGTATATATATTAATATTTCTTCCAGCGCTAGACAGCTTTAAAGCCGGTAATTCAATTACCGGCTTTTGCTTTCTCCTTCCTAAACCCGACATGATATGAGACCTGGTTTACATACAGTAAACCATCTCATATCACCTTTTTTTTTGCATATTCCACACTACTAATGTTAGTAGTGTGTCTATGCAAAATTTGGCCGTTCTAGCTAGTAAAATAAGGGGTTAAATGGCGGGAAAAATTGGCGTGGGCTCCCGCACAATTTTCTCCGCCAGAGTAGTAAAGCCAGTGACTGAGGGCAGATATTAATAGCCTGGAGAGGGTCCACGGTTATTGGCCCCCCCCTGGCTAAAAACATCTGCCCCCAGCCACCCCAGAAAAGGCACATCTGGAAGATGCGCCTATTCTGGCACTTGGCCACTCTCTTCCCATTCCCGTGTAGCGGTGGGATATGGGGTAATGAAGGGTTAATGCCACCTTGCTATTGTAAGGTGACATTAAGCCAAATTAATAATGGAGAGGCGTCAATTATGACACCTATTTATTATTAATCCAATACTAGTAAAGGGTTAAAAAAAACCACACACATTATTAAAAATTAATTTATTGAAAAAATCACAAAGGCTGTTGTATTAATTTATTCTACTCTCAATCCACTCACTGAAGACCCTCGATCTGTAAGTAAATAAAAAATAATAAACCAACAATATACTTACCTTCCGAGGATCTGGCACGTCCAATGATGTAGATCCATCTGAAGGGGTTAAAATATTTTGCAGACACGAGCTCCGCTAATGCAGGATGCTCATTTCTGCAAAACCCCGGCGAATGAAGCTAAATATAGGTCAATGATCTATATTTAGCTTCATTTGCGGTGAGGCGCCCTCTGCTGGCTGTTCCTAGATCGTGGGAACTTTCCTAGAAAGCTCCCTTGCTCGAGTTCATATGAGGACAACCAGCAGAGGGCGCCTCTTATGATCTCGAGCCAGGGAGCTTTCTAGGAAAGTTCCCACGATCTAGGAACAGCCAGAAGAGGGCGCCTCACCGCAAATGAAGCTAAATATAGATCATTGACCTATATTTAGCTTCATTCGCCGGGGTTTTGCAGAAATGAGCATCCTGCATTAGCGGAGCTCATGTCTGCAAAATATTTTAACCCCTTCAGATGGATCTACATCGTTGGACGTGCCAGATCCTCGGAAGGTAAGTATATTGTTGGTTTATTATTATTTTTTTTTATTTACAGATCGAGGGTCTTCAGTGAGTGGATTGAGAGTAGAATAAATTAATACAACAGCCTTTGTGATTTTTTTCAATAAATTAATTTTTAATAATGTGTTTTTTTTAACCCTTTACTAGTATTGGATTAATAATGGATAGGTGTCATAATTGACGCCTCTCCATTATTAATTTGGCTTAATGTCACTTTACAATAGCAAGGTGACATTAACCCTTCATTACCCCATATCCCACCGCTACACGGGAATGGGAAGAGAGTGGCCAAGTGCCAGAATAGGCGCATCTTCCAGATGTGCCTTTTCTAGGGTGGCTGGGGGCAGGTGTTTTTAGCCAGGGGGGGGGGGGGGCAATAACCATGGACCCTCTCCAGGCTATTAATATCTGCCCCCAGTCACTGGCTTTACTACTCTGGCGGAGAAAATTGTGCGGGAGCCCACGCCAATTTTTTCCGCCATTTAACCCCTTATTTTACTAGCTAGAACGGCCAAATTTTGCATATACACACTACTAACATTAGTAGTGTGGAATATGCAAAAAAAATGGTGATATGAGATGGTTTACTGTATGTAAACCAGGTCTCATATCATGTCGGGTTTTAGGAAGGAGAAAGCAAAAGCCGGCAATTGAATTACCGGCTTTCTGCTATCTCGCGCTGTATGAAGTAATAATATATATACATATATGTGTCTCCCTGACATATATAGATAGATAGATAGAGAGAGAGTATATATGTTTTTTTTTTTTTTAACACATGGATCCCTTGTATAGCCGTATGTCGGTTTTGCAAGCCTGCGATAAAAACACGCATTACGGCTGCCATACGGATTACATACGGAGGATGCCATGCGCAAAAAACGGTGACACACCCTGCCTACAGAGGAGCTACGGACCACTATTTTGGGGACTTTTCAGCGTATTACGGCCGTAATATACGGACCGTATTTTACGCTGTGTGTGACGCCGGCCTTAGAGTTAGGCCTTAGGCCCAGCACTCTGAAGGTTCAGGTTTCCGCTCTCAGCGCTGTTTGTGACCAGGATCTGGCCAGCCACCGTTGGATCAGAAGATTCATGGTATCCGCTCTAAGATCGCAGCCTTGGAAACAACCCATGATACCCTCATTGGACTTGAATCTAGTCCTCAGGGGGCTCACACAAGCACTGTTCGAGCCCTTAACTTCCTGTTCTCCTCAACACCTGTCATACAAAGCTGCCTTCCTGCATATACACAAATGATTGCTCACAAAATATAGCACTCATTCCTCCCAAACGGAGGGTGAAGTACCAACTAGCACTATATCCCTCACAAACAGTGTGACCAGAAATATAAACTTGATCCACACTATGGTACTTGATACAAATATAACAATTTTTATTAAGGACAAATTTTAAAACATGTAAAAATACATAATGCTACAAGCCAAGAAAGGTGCAGAGTCCACAAAAAGAGGGACTAAACTGCCATAGGCAAATTCAAAACCCAGATACCTACTGACATATGTAATAGTTATAAACCATCCATAAAGCAGCCCGAGTCTATATAAACGTCCCCACTACTGGGAGCTAAAAGAAGCAATACAATAATGCTAGGTGGGATAATGGAATTGCCCTAACTAAAATATGGTCGCTAAGTATTTATGCTCCCAACATTAGTGGCTCAGATCAAAATAACACATTTGTAATGGATGGTATGGATGCCCCGACGCGCGTTTCGCGTTCGCTTCTTCTGGAGGCGCCTCCAGAAGAAGCGAAACGCGCGTCGGGGCAGAGGGACGCCGGGGCATTCACCCAGCACATACTTTAAGGTAACTAATCCATACCATCCATTACAAATGTGTTATTTTGATCTGAGCCACTAATGTTGGGAGCATAAATACTTAGCGACCATATTTTAGTTAGGGCAATTCCATTATCCCACCTAGCATTATTGTATTGCTTCTTTTAGCTCCCAATAGTGGGGACGTTAATATAGGCTCGGGCTGCTTTATGGATGGTTTATAACTATTGCATATGTCAGTAGGTATCTGGGTTTTGAATTTGCCTATGGCAGTTTAGTCCCTCTTTTTGTGGACTTTGCACCTTTCTTGGCTTGTAGCATAATGTATTTTTACATGTTTTAAAATTTGTCCTTAATAAAAATTGTTATATTTGTATCAAGTACCATAGTGTGGATCAAGTTTATTTTTCTGGTCACACTGTTTGTGAGGGATATAAAGCTGCCTTCCTGGTAGCAATTACCACAGCAAGACATGTGGGGGGAGCTGCAAGCATTATTGGTTAGAGAACCCTACTTGTTAATTACAGATGACTCTATAATTCTTCGGCTGGATCCATCTTTTCTGCCGAAGGTGGTGTCTGATTATCACCGTTCTCAGAACATTATTCTTCCTTCTGCCAGAACCTGGCAAACCCAAAAGAAGAAGAGTTCCATTCTCTCGATGTTAGATGGACTATTCTACATTATCTTGAACAAAGTAGCTCTTTCAGAGTTGATCAAAACCGGTTTGTCCATCTGTCAGGTCAGAGTTAAGGAAGGAAAGTGGCAAAAAGTACTATTTCTAGTTGGATCAAAAGGGCCATACATGAAACTTATCTGGCCCAGAACTTGACTCCCCCAATCAAGGTCAAAGCCCACTGTACAAGGTCTACTTCAGTGTCATGGGCAGAAAGAGCAGGCGCTTCCATTGAGCAGTGCAGAATTGGTTGGTACTACTCCTATGCTGTCGTGGAAGGTGACTAGAGAAAATAGAATTAGACTTACTGGTAATTCGGTTTCTAGGAACCTTCCACGACAGCAATAATTCCCTCCCTTGCTTTGGATAATATCCTGGGTTCATTAAGGTAGCTAGTGCTATGGTATCCGTTATAGGTCACTGGCTAATAGGTAGGAGGGGCCTTTTAACCTCTTGTGTTTCCTGTCCCCCATTAGGGAATGGAGAAATCCTCCTATGCTGTCGTGGAAGGTTCCTAGAAACCGAATAGCCGGTTAGTCTAATTCTGTTTTCTCCTAGTGCTTTATCAGGAAGGACATCCTGGAAAGTAGGAATTGTTCCTATCAGTAATTGTATTTCTATCATGACCACACCCTTACATCCCCCCCTGAATTCCTTGTACTTATGTGCAGTTAATTTTATTGAATTCTCTTACACAAATGTTAAGTTGCATCCATCCTGGTCTGGTAATGGGTAAGAACACTGAGGGTGAGGTTGAGGAATGGGGCTTTTAGCCTCTCATGTTTTTCTTTTCCCTAGAGCAGGAAAAGGACTACATCCTGGTGTGTGGTCATGATCGATTCCTGGAAATACAATTACCAGTAGGACTAATTACTACTTTTAGCCCCAATTGTTTTAGATTCACAACGTTAACAGGAGAAAATGGACCTCAATAATTGTTGTTCAATTTCTCTTGAGTACGCTGATACCCTATATGTGGGGGAAAACTAATTTTTGGGGCGAAGGGAAGGAGTGACGTTTTGGAGCGCATACCATTGATGGAATGGTTTGCGCATGCCATGTCCCACTTGGAGAACCCCTGATATGCCTAAACAGTGTAATTCCCCCCACAAATTACCTTATTTTGGAAACTAGAACCCCCTGCCAAAGAATATATCTAGATGTGTGATGAGCACCTTGAACCCCCAGGGGCTTCACAGAAACTTATAACTTTGAGCTGTGAAAATAAAAGAAATCAAATTTTTTTCACAAAAATGTACTTTTTTGCCCTGATTTCTTTATTTTCGCAAGGGTAACACTATAAAACGAATGACAATAATCGTTGTGCAATTTCTCGAATAGGCCGATACCCCATATGTGGTGGAAAACTGTTCGGGTGGAAGGTTGGACTCTGAAGAGTAGGAGTGATGATTTGGAGTGCAAAGTTTAATGAAATGGTCTGCATTTAAAATTTTGCGTTTAGAGGCTGATGTGCCTTAATAATGGAAATTTCCCACAAGTGACCCCATTTTGGAAACTAGTCACCCCAAGTAATTTATCTAGAGGCATAGTTATAGTAATGATTATAATTACTGATGGGCGAACCCCTGAATGTTTGTGTCTGGTGGGTTCAGTCAAACCGTTAAATAAAAGTTTTTATTTTGGGTACCTGAACCCAGACCATAGTCACTTGGATAGGGAGCCCAAACATCCAAACATTGCCTCTGATCGGCGGTAAGACTAATACATAATACATAGGACAGCGTGAGCCTGCAGCTGTGATCGGGGGTAAAAAGTCTACCTCTGATCACAGACATTGGATGATGGGACTAGTACTCCCATCTGCCTACTGCGCTACTAACAGAGAGAGCAAGAGCGGATATTGGGAGTACTCATCAGCCGGTGCTGACGCTATAAATAAAGATTTAAAAAAAAAAATGAGGGTCCCCCTGCATTTTTGATAACCAGCCAGGCAAAACTGACAGCTGGGGGCTGCACCCCTCACCTGTCAGCGATAGCAAGGCTGGTTATCAAGAATACAGATGTCCCCACGCTGTTTTTAAATTGGTTAATTTTAAAAAAAAATGGCGTGGGGTCTCTCTCTATTTCTGGCAACCAGCCAAGCTAAAGCAGACAGCTGTGGGCTGGTATTCTCAGGCTGGTAAAGGGCCATGGATATTAGCCTCCCCCTTCCCTCCCCAGCCTAAAAATAGCAGCCTGCAGCTGCCCCAGAAAGGCAGATCTATTAGATTCACCAATTCTGGTGCTTTGCCCAGCTCTTCCCACTTGCTGATTTGCGGTGGCAAGTGGGGTTCATATTTTTGGGCTGATGTCACGTTTGTATTGTCAGGTGACATCAAACCTACGGGTTAGTAATGGAGAGGCGTCTATAAACAAATGACCAATATAAAATCCTTTATTTGAACAAAAAGCACACACTTTTTTATTTAAAATTAACAAACGCCGTTATACTCCCCTAATGCCCATGCTATTGAAGCCGTGGTCTCCCGTTAAAAAAAAAAACACAACCATATCCCACACCTGTCTGACGTTCAGCCTCCCGCCGTAATCCATGTCTGGTGTAAATAGTTTTCAACCTGGACAGTGCCAAGATGCGACGGTTGAGGCTGAAAATCACTGGAGAAAGAGCTGCTATGAGCGCAGCCTCAGTGACTAGTAGTGAGGTTATCGCAGGTCACTGAGGTTGCGTTCCTAGCCAGGACCCTCATGGTGAACTGCGATGATCTCCCTGAGCTCAGCGCTGCACCGTGAGACTTTTTCAGCCTGGTGCAGTGCGGTGACTGAAGATATCAGCGCCATATATGTACTTCCCGCAGTGTCACATATACAGTGCGTGTCATGAAGGGGTTAAAAATAAATAACATGGTAATACATACCCAGATCAGTGGAATGGGTTTGCTTATTTTAGTAAGGTAAAAAAGACAATATTTCTAATAATGTCATCTTGAGAATAAATGTGCAACTGCTACAGGCCCACAAGATATGGTAGACAAAGACACAAAAATGTGCAGTTGATTACTACAGGTGCTGAAATAATACACTGATATGATCTAGCGTACAAAGTACTCAAATAATGGAAAAATTATTTTTAACATATACCGTAGTGACTGTGGGATTTCATGGATAGCACAAACATACAGTTAATATATTTTAGAACACTTGGTGCATTTGATGGTTATTCAAACAGCCAAAGAAAAAGGACCCATATTACATTTCCGAGTTCTGATTACATTTAAATGACTAGGAAATAGTACTGCTGTCTAGATTGTGTTTGCAATAGAATATGCTGTGTATTATGTTCTATTCTTTACTTTGTACTATAAATAATGCCATTAAAATGCTGTGCATTCAATAATCTTAAATAAACATTGCCTTTAAAACCATTTTTTGTTAATGTGAAAGTAAATATGAAAGGGTGTTTACATGTCTGCTACAAAAACTTAACCAAAATGATAGAAGCTTTTTGAGATATATTAAGTACCAGATGGAGGCCCAATGTTATCGCATCGAGAGGGCGGTAATGTCACGATGGGGGCAGGCTTTGCAGCGTGGAGAATCTTCCCCTCCCCATGTGCTCATCCACCTATCCCCTCTCTCTTTCCCCTTGTGCTGACTTCTCCTGTCTGTGCTCTCTTTTTTGACCTGTCTACCCCATGTGCTATCCCCCCTGTCTGCTGTCTCCTTCCTGTGCTGTGTTCTCCCCTCATGTGCTACCTTGTTTGAGCTGTCTCCCCTCTGTGCTCTGTCTCTCTCACCCCTGTGCGCTTTCTCTCTTCCCCATCTGCTGTCTTCTCCTCTCATGTCCTTTCTTCTTTGACCTGTGTAGGTGTATACAGTGTGTGTGTGTGTGTGTGTGTGTGTGTCTGTCTATCTGTGGTGCGTACGGCACATACAGAGTGTGTGTGTGGTGTGTATGGCATATACAGTGTGTGTGTGTGGTGCGTACGGCATATACAGTGTGTGTGTGGTGCGACGGTGTTCCGCTGGTGGTATCGAGCAAGAGGCTGATACCACCAGCAGTTTCTATATTGAGACACCCATCCCTTTTGTTTGTCCCAATATGGCGGTCAGTGAACTTACGCTGCTTGGAATTCTGGGATCCGGACACATCTGGATGGAACAGTATGTGAAGACATTACAAGGTAAGTATATATTAAGATGCTAATTAAAGCTTGAGTGTAGAATAACCATATAGTAATGTGAAATAATGTATATCAGCAAATGAATTATAGATTAACGCAAATGTATATACTCTACATACAAATCACTATAGACCATCTCATTGTAAAAACTCCTTCCTAGTTGGACTACATTTTTCTGTAACTGCAATAATAATAGTAACTTTCTTTTATTCTTATTTGTTTATATCTGTTTTTGGCAAATCCCCCTTTGTTAACCCCTTAACGACCGCCGATACGTCTTTTAATGACGGTGGCTAATGGTACTTAAACCACAGCGCCGTTAATTAACGGCTTTGTGGAAAAAGTGTATAGCGCCCCCAGAGTTGGATTTTCTCCGGGTCTTGGCTTCCAGGGGTAGCCGAGACCGCAGAGAACATGATTTGAGTTGGTTTTTACCGACCCGTTTTGCGATCGCCGCTATTAACCATTTAGCGGCAACTGCAAAGGAAAAAAAGTCCGATGTGCCATTTAATTGTGTGATCGTACATCAGAGGAGAGAGAAATGGGGTCCCCGATCCACCCCCAGTCCCTCCCAGTTCACCTTGGCCCTCTTGCTTCCCCCCAAGGGCACCGCCATCTTCATCAGGGAAGAAAATGGTGGGAGCATGCGCAGTGCGCCCTCCGAGATCTGCCGGCACCTGGAAACAATAGGAAGATTTTTCCTATTGGTTCATTTTGGTCACTGTGATAAACCCTATCACAGTGATCAAAATAAAAAAAATAGTAAATAACCCCTCCCCCCCCTTTCCCCCCGTTATCACCCTCTTAGTTAGGGAAAAGTAATAAAATTTAAAAAATGTATTTATCTCCATTTTCCCATTAGGGTTAGAGTTGGGCTAAAGTTAGGGTTAGGGTTGGGGCTAAAATTAGGGTTAGAGTTGGGATTAGAGTTAGGTTTGGGATTAGGGTTGGCATTAGGGTTAGGTTTGGGTTTAGGTTTGGGATAGGGTTAGGTTCGGGATTAGGGTTATGGTTAGGGTTGGGATTAGGGTTAGGGGTGTTTTACTTAGAATTGGGGGTTTTCACTGTTTAGATACATCAGGGGGTCTTCAAACGCAACATGGCTCCACTATTGATTCCAGCCAAATTTGCATTCAATAAGTCAAATGGTGCTCCCTCCCTTGTGAGCTCTGCCGTGTGCCCAAACAGTGGTGTACCCCCACATATGGGGCTTCAGCATACTCGGGACAAATTAGACAACAACTTTTGGGGTCCAGTTTCTCCTGTTACCCTTGGGAAGATAAAAAATTAAGGGCTAAAAATAATTTTTGTGGAAAGAAAAAAAAAGATTTTTTTATTTTCATGGCTCTGCGTTATAAGTTTCTGTGAACCACTTGGACTTTCAAAGTGCTTACCACACATCTAGATAAGCTCCTTGGGGGGCTCTAGTTTCCAAAATGGGGTCACTTGTGGGGGGTTTCTACTGTTTAGGCACATCAGGGGCTCTGCAAATGCAACGTGACGCCCGCAGACCATTCCATCAAAGACTGCATTTCAAAACGTCACTACTACCCTTCCGAGCCCCGACGTGTGCCCAAACAGTGGTTTACCCCCACATATGAGGTATCGGCGTACTCAGGACAAACTGGGCAACAAATATTGGGGTCCAATTTCTCCTGTTACCCTTGTGAAAATAAAAAATTGCTTGCTAAAACATAATTTTTGAGGAAAGAAAAATGATTTTTTATTTTCATGGCTCTGCGTTGTAAACTGTGAAGCACCTAGGGGTTCAAAGTGCTCACCACATATCTAGATAAGTTCCTTGGGGGGTCTAGTTTCCAAAATGGTGTCACTTGTGGGGGGATTCTACTATTCAGGCACATCAGGGGCTCTGCAAATGTAACATGATGCCCGCAGACCATTCCATCAAAGTCTGCATTCCAAAATGTTACTACTTCCCTTCTGAGCCCCAACGTGTGCCCAAACAGTGGTTCCCCCCCACATACAGTGGGGCAAAAAAGTATTTAGTCAGTCAGCAATAGTGCAAGTTCCACCACTTAAAAATATGAGAGGCGTCTGTAATTTACATTATAGGTAGACCTCAACAATGGGAGACAAACTGAGAAAAAAAAATCCAGAAAATCACATTGTCTGTTTTTTTAACATTTTATTTGCAAATTATGGTGGAAAATAAGTATTTGGTCAGAAACAAAATTTCATCTCAATACTTTGTAATATATCCTTTGTTGGCAATGACAGAGGTCAAACGTTTTCTGTAAGTCTTCACAAGGTTGCCACACACTGTTGTTGGTATGTTGGCCCATTCCTCCATGCAGATCTCCTCTAGAGCAGTGATGTTTTTGGCTTTTCGCTTGGCAACACGGACTTTCAACTCCCTCCAAAGGTTTTCTATAGGGTTGAGATCTGGAGACTGGCTAGGCCACTCCAGGACCTTGAAATGCTTCTTACGAAACCAATCCTTCGTTGCCCTGGCGGTGTGCTTTGGATCATTGTCATGTTGAAAGACCCAGCCACGTTTCATCTTCAATGCCCTTGCTGATGGAAGGAGGTTTGCACTCAAAATCTCACGATACATGGCCCCATTCATTCTTTCATGTACCCGGATCAGTCGTCCTGGCCCCTTTGCAGAGAAACAGCCCCAAAGCATGATGTTTCCACCACCATGCTTTACAGTAGGTATGGTGTTTGATGGATGCAACTCAGTATTCTTTTTCCTCCAAACACGACAAGTTGTGTTTCTACCAAACAGTTCCAGTTTGGTTTCATCAGACCATAGGACATTCTCCCAAAACTCCTCTGGATCATCCAAATGCTCTCTAGCAAACTTCAGACGGGCCCGGACATGTACTGACTTAAGCAGTGGGACACGTCTGGCACTGCAGGATCTGAGTCCATGGTGGCGTAGTGTGTTACTTATGGTAGGCCTTGTTACATTGGTCCCAGCTCTCTGCAGTTCATTCACTAGGTCCCCCCGCGTGGTTCTGGGATTTTTGCTCACCGTTCTTGTGATCATTCTGACCCCACGGAGTGGGATTTTGCGTGGAGCCCCAGATCGAGGGAGATTATCAGTGGTCTTGTATGTCTTCCATTTTCTAATTGTTGCTCCCACTATTGATTTCTTCACTCCAAGCTGGTTGGCTATTGCAGATTCAGTCTTCCCAGCCTGGTGCAGGGCTACAATTTTGTTTCTGGTGTCCTTTGACAGCTCTTTGGTCTTCACCATAGTGGAGTTTGGAGTCAGACTGTTTGAGAGTGTGCACAGGTGTCTTTTTATACTGATAACAAGTTTAAACAGGTGCCATTACTACAGGTAATGAGTGGAGGAAAGAGGAGACTCTTAAAGAAGAAGTTACAGGTCTGTGAGAGCCAGAAATCTTGATTGTTTGTTTCTGACCAAATACTTATTTTCCACCATAATATGCAAAAAAAATGATAAAAAAACAGACAATGTGATTTTCTGGATTTTTTTTTCTCAGTTTGTCTCCCATAGTTGAGGTCTACCTATGATGTAAATTACAGACGCCTCTCATCTTTTTAAGTGGTGGAACTTGCACTATTGCTGACTGACTAAATACTTTTTTGCCCCACTGTATGGGGTATCAGCGTACTCAGGACAAACTGGATAATAACTTTTGGGGTCCAATTTCTCCTGTTACTCTTGTGAAAATAAAAAATTGGGGTCACTTGTGGGGGAGCTCCAATGTTTAGGCACACAGGGGCTCTCCAAATGCGACATGGTGTCCGCTAACGATTGGAGCTAATTTTTCATTCAAAAAGTCAAATGGCGCTCCTTCTAAGCACTGCCGTGTGCCCAAACAGTGGTTTACCCCCACATGTGAGGTATCGGTGTACTCAAAAGAAATTGCCCAATAAATTTTAGGATTCATTTTATCCTGTTACCCATGTGGAAATGAACAAATTGAGGCTAAAAGAATTTTTTTGTGCAAAAAAGTACTTTCATTTTTACGGATCAATTTGTCAAGCACCTGGGGGTTCAAAGTGCTCACTATGCATCTAGATAAGCTCCTTGGGGGGGTCTAGTTTCCAAAATGCGGTCACTTGTGGGGGAGCTCCAATGTTTAGGCACACAGGGGCTCTCCAAACGCGACATGGTGTCCGCTAAAGTTTGGAGCCAATTTTTCATTGAAATAGTCAAATGGCACTCCTTCCCTTCCGAGCCCTGTCGTGCGCCCAAACAGTGGTTCCCCTCCACATATAAGGTATCGGCGTACTCAGGACAAATTGTGCAATAACGTTTGGGGTCCAGTTTCTCCTTTTACCCTTGGGAAAATAAAAAATTGTTGCTAAAAGATCATTTTTGTGACTAAAAAGTTAAATGTTAATTATTTCCTTCCATGTTGCAATCTGCTGCTGTGAAGCACCTGAAGGGTTAATAAACTTCTTGAATGTGGTTTTGTCCCTCCAACAGGGATACAAGCTTGCATTTCTGGCAGGTGAAGTTTGGCTTTTCCACTGGATCTTCAAAGCGGTGAAGATTGTGACAAAAACTCATTTATGTCTATAGCTACCCTGATAATCCTCCAAAAAATGCTTCATTAGACCCAAAATTTGCCAAACTTATTTTTTTAGGGACCAATTCAGTTTTTGAAATTACTTTGGGTGTTCAATGTATTGGATTCCACCAAAAGTGATACCATTTTAAAAACAGCACCTCTCAAAGTATTCAAAATTTCTTTCAGGTAGTTTATTAACCTTTCAGGTGCTTTTCAGGAATTAAAAACTCAAAAAAGCACAGTAAAACCAAAAACACTCTGTTGCAAAAAAAATCACAGTGGACAGCAAGTGCTGGTAAAAAGATGGAAAAAACAGGGTATTTGGTTGATACGTTTTTTGCAAAAAATGTATATTAAGCTGCTCTACCAAATGTCAAGGTATACCCATATAAGAGCAGTCCTAGCTTATGTATGTAATCCCTATCTGATGTATTTAAAACCTGGTCATATGTACAATACCTGTATGAGCAGGATTCAGAAAAGGAATGTCCATGTGGACACGCTGGACAGAACGGCTCCTATGCGCACAGCTCAAAAAAAGAGGGGTGGAGGCCTCCCCAGTCTTGCGGACGCAAGAAAACAATTATGTGAAACCAGAACACATGAGCTGCGCGCACAGTGAACAAGCCCGTAGAGACATCTTCACACCACCAAGAGACTTGAAAACACAAAAAAGCACAGTAAAACCAAAAACACTTGTCTTTGTTTTTGAGGGTCTTCATGTGGTGCTCTGATTAGGTATTCCTACTCATGGCATATGATGGTGGTGCCATCTTGGAGAAGGATTTTTTTTCTTCTCTAGCAGGCTGGCGGCTGCGCAATAGCAGCTATTGGCAATTATACACAGTACATAGGCGATTATGCTACAGCGCAGGTGCCACGACTGGAGCCGGCCTGCAGAAGGGTTTTTTTATTTTTCAATATGTGTATATATAATATTAATTTTGTAAAATAGGGGGCAGGACACTTAGTGATCAGTGACCTGTCAGCAGGCTTCAGTGTGAATAACTAATCAGAGCACCACATGAAGACCCCCACAGGCCGCCCCGGAACACCAGTATATCATTAACTCAAAGCTGAAAATGAAGATTAAAGGGAACCTGTCACCTGAATTTGGCGGGACTGGTTTTGGGTCATATGGGCGGAGTTTTTGGGTGTTTTATTCACCCTTTCCTTACCTGCTGGCTGCATGCTGGCTGCAATATTGGATTGAAGTTCATTCTCTGTCCTCCGTAGTACATGCCTGCACATGGCAAGATTGCATTGCGCAGGCGTGTACTATGGAGGACAGAGAATGAACTTCAATCCAATATTGCAGCCAGCATGCAGCCAGCGGGTAAGGAAAGGGTGAATCAAACACCCGAAAACTCCGCCCATATGACCCAAAACCAGTCCCGCCAAATTCAGGTGACAGGTTCCCTTTAAGCAACAACCACAACACAGATTTCATCAACCAAGGTATCATTTTAATCAGTATAACAGCGCTGACCTCACACTGTCTGTAGGTTACTGAGCACAATCCTGCTGACAGGTTCCCTTTAAGGGATTAAACGGCCATGGTCGGTGCCAACCCTGGTTTTGGCTGATGCAGTGAGTTGTCAGCTATAGTGTACAGCTGATACAGTAAAGGTACCGTCACATTAAGCGACGCTGCAGTGATCTAGACAACTATGCCGATCGCTGCAGCGTCGCTGTTTGGTCGCTGGAGAGCTGTCACACAGACAGCTCTCCAGCGACCAACGATCCCGAAGTCCCCGGGTAACCAGGGTAAACATCGGGTTACTAAGCGCAGAGCCGCTCTTAGTAACCTGATGTTTACCCTGGTTACCATTGTAAAAGTAAAAAAAAAACACTACATACTTACATTCCTGTTGCGTCCCCCGGCCTCAGCTTCCCTGCACTGTGTAAGCGCGCTGGCCGGAAAGCAGAGCGGTGATTCAGCGATGTCACCGGGTGATCCAGCGACGAAATAAAGTCCTGGACTTTCCCCAGCGACCAACGATCTCCCAGCAGGGGCCTGATCGTTGGTCGCTGTCACGCATAACGATTTAGTTAACGATATCGTTGGTACGTCACAAAAAGCAACGATATCGTTATGTGTGACGGTACCTTAACTCCAGGATTATCACCCACTGATGGATGCTGTTTTCTTATATCGCAGGTCTGTTTTTAAGTTGTATTACTGGTCAGGTTAAACAGCAGTTGTGCCATTTTGTGGAATTTACGATCATGAATTTATTGGGTGTGCCTTGCAATACCTAGATACACCTGAGCTGCGCCCAATTTTCTAAAAGATAGTAGAACTGGTCAGGACTCGCGTCAAAATGTCATAGCTTGCAAAATTTTATACGCAAATTAGAGTTGGAAAAACATTTTGTAGCATTTCCACTCCAGAATTCTTGATGAATTAGACTCGTTGTTTACTAATGTGTAGTGTCATCTGTATCTCATATTTCTTTTCTTTTGCTTGTAATAGGTACTAACTTTAGGAGACAATATATTGTTTGGCAAATTTGTTTTGTTTAGGTTTTATTTTTGTTAGGTTACAGTAAAACATCAGTCTGACTGAAGGAACATATATACTTTTACGTATAAAACATATTTTATATTACGTTTTTATTTATTTTTTTTACTGAACTTTGCACATAGTGTATAATAAAATAGGAGCTTGCAAACCTGTCTCTTACCAACAATAATTCCTTTGTTGCATTCCCATGCAGTCGGCGGGTGCGTCAAAACGACGCATCCGCATGTCCTGCGTACCCAATGTTAGAGATTGGTATGCAGGATGCATGCAGAAGTAGGCGGACTTAAACGGCTGAAGTGGGTGGAGCTTCAGGGAGGAAGTACGCAGCCGTCCGCAAAGCCCCGGTACACAAGTGTGAACCTGTCCTTAGACATCTGTGTATCACAGCTCGAGAACAATCAGTGATGTACGAGCTGACCACGGGTTTCCTGACCCGAAGCGTGTTTTTTCCCGTTTTTACAGCGAAAAAATGCGAAAAATCCTGATGACTTACACGCTCAGCATTTTTTTTCTTAAAATCTTCTGTAAAGCTGTACTGTGGTTGTCATTCTTTGTTGGCTTTGATAAAAGGCCCTGTACATTTAAGTAATTTACATTTAGAAATACATTTTGTATAATGATAATTTTTAGTAGAAAATTTACATTTTATTTTGGCAATTATTAGAATTACAAGATGGTGGCCCAATTCGAACGTATCGGGTATTCTAGAATATGCATGTCCACGTGGTATATTGCCTAGACACGTAGTATATTGCCCAGCGACGTAGTATATTGCACAGCGACGTAGTATATTGCCCACTCACGTAGTATATTGCCCACTCACGTAGTATATTGTCGAGCCACGTAGTATATTGCCCAGCCACGTAGTATATTGCCCTTGTAATGTAATTATATTGCCCAGTCACGTAGTATATTGCCCAGTCACGTAGTTTATTGCCCAGCCACGTAGTTTATTGCCCAGCCACGTAGTTTATTGCCCAGTCATGTAGTATATTGCCCAGTCATGTAGTATATTGCCCAGTTACGTAGTATATTGCCCAGTCACGTAGTATATTGCCCAGTTACGTAGTATACAGCAGAGCCACGTAGTATATTGCACAGCGACGTACTATACACGTACTATACAGTATACAGCACAGAGCCACGTAGTATATTGCCCAGTCACGTAGTATATAGCCCAGCCACATAGTATATTGCTCAGCAACGTAGTATGTTGCCCAGCCACGTAGTATATTGCCCAGTCACGTAGTATATTGCCCAGTCACGTAGTATATTGCCCAGCCACGTAGTACTCAGCATAGAGCCACGTAGTATATTGCACAGCGACGTAGTATATTGTCCAGCCACGTAGTATATTACCCAGTCACGTATGTCACAGGTTAAAAAATATAAAAAATAAACATGCTCACCTAACGATCCGAGGGCCCCTTGTAGTACTCACCATTCTGGTCGCTGCTCCTCAGTGTCCCATCTCTCCATCCTCCTGGGATCCAACGGCGCTGTGCCGATGGGCGCGCGGTTGCCGCCATCTTGCGTTCCCAGGATGCATTGCGAAATTACCCAGATGACTTAGTGGTCTCGCGAGACTGCTAGGTCTTCTGGGTAATTTTGCAATGCATCGCTGGGAAAGGAAGATGGCGGCAGGCGCGAGCGGCTCACCGGACAACAGAGGGTGAGTATAGCAGGTTTTTTGTTTTTTTACTATTTTTAACATTACTTTTTATACTATTGATGCCACATAGGCACACACAGGGTTAATAGCGGCAGTAACAGAATGCGTTACCCGCGGCATAACGCGGTCCATTACTGCCGGCATTAATCCTGTGTTAGCGGTTAGCGGTGACCGGAGGGGAGTATGCGGGCGACAGGCACTGACTGCGGGGAGTAAGGAGCGGCCATTTTCTTCCGGACTGTGCCCGTCGCTGATTGGTCGCGGCAGCCATGACAGTAAGCTGGCGAGACCAATCAGCGAATGAATAACCGTGACAGACAGAAGGACAGACAGACGGAAGTGACCCTTAGACAATTACAGTCATGGCCAAAAGTATTCACAACCCTGCATTTTCAGGAAGAAACTGAGTATTATCTGACAGAATTGCAGGGGTATCAATACTTTTGGCCATGACTGTATATAGTATATGATTTTGTTTTCTTGTCATTACAAATAATTTAAACACTTCAGCTCAATGAAATTAAATACATTAAAACTTCCTGGCTTTTAGAAACTGAACTAACTGTTGCTTCATTTTCTTTTCTTAGTATATGTTGTTGAAGAGAGAAGGGACGATTCTGGAGAAGGTGCCTGCTTAACTGCTTGCTGGACGGCCCTTTGTTGTTGCTGCCTTTGTGACATGTTAACATAAAAAGAATAGGCCAGATCGCAGAATCTTATGCTTTGTTTTACATCTTGACTTTTTTTTCAATAGATCCGTTAAGAAATTACATGCATTATATAAATCTAATTTATTTTGCTATTGCTTTTAATAATGATTAGACGTTAAGTGCACACAGCTGCCACATCTTCTGGGCAATATGATGATCCTTGATGATTAAACATTGCACTTTCTGTGGGGTTATGTTTTGGGAATGTTTTCAGTTCATGATTCTGTATCCGTTTCTTGTATTGCCTACTATTCCAAATGACCAAGGTATGTGAATCAAACATCAGCATAGTAACCCAGTAAAGGATGGATCAGAGACTTGATACTTGTGAGCAATTACTACTGCATGTATGCTTTGCATTTTATATGTTATTGCTGGTGAATGAAAGAAACATTTGTAACACCCCTTGTTGTGCCTAAGAGGGATGGTACTTCAAACAAGAATTGAAGGAACACCGAAGAATGAATATTTCTTATGCAGTTATACCTTCCATTCTTTGAACACATGCAGATAATTTTAGTAGAAATGTGTTAAATCCTGTGTCTCAGGCAAACAATATTGTTACTATGCAACTATTAAAGAATGATTGCACCGGAAATTCCGTTTTCTTTCTTGTATAAAATTCAAAACAACTGTACCAAAATATGATCTATTTACATTTACAAATATGTCCTTGCCTAATGTTGGAAAAAATAAAAATATTCAGCTTTATTCCAAAATACATCCTAGGTGTCTTTTTTTTTTTTCTCCATACCCAGAAGCCTTGCTAAAACGACAAACTTCATGGGCTAATTAATCAATGTAGTGTAATGGTTAAGGTTGGGACTGAATTGGGTTTAGAAGCTGTGCAGTTTTAAAAGTAATCTGTCAATAGGATCAACCCTCCTCAGCCTCTGCATGTAGATCACAGAAAGTTGACTAAAATAATATCTTGATATCGACAATCTGATATCTTTTTCCAAAGACAGAGCTTATTTTATATGAAAGTAGAGGAGACTGGCAATCATTACATTTCTCACACTGGTAATGCCCCTTTCCTTTAAAATGAGGCAGTGTCCGACCCATATATCTTAACAGGTCATTTACATACGAAGAGAAACATCAATATCTTGGGAATAAGACATCTCGTTGCAGATCTGAAAGTATGATTTTATTGATCTTTCTGTGGCCTACATGCCCAGAAACTCTGCTTAGGAGTGTTACTCTTACTGACAGATGCCCTATAAGGAGAATACCCGGGACGTCCAGTAATTGGTGTCCTAGGAGCTTTGGGTAACTTTTGAGCCTGGGCCCCAACACTGACATCAGCGTCTTGGATGTTCCTAAAGTCTAAAAGATATTTGTTCTTACCCGCTTAAAAATATGTATCATTGACCACTTAGATTAGTTTTGTGTATGATAATACAATGTAAATAATGATTTACTGGCACAAATGTTTTATTTATTGACTGTATAGCATATTGTTCTATTATCACCAAACTTTTACTGAATAAAATCTAGTATACCAAGACCATTGCTGTACAAGAGACAAAAAATTCCATCTCACATGACCACATATTACCCTTACAAAATGACTGAATAATATCAAAATTTTGAAAACTACTGTACTCAGACCAATATTACCACCATGCAGGGGTATTTACCAGATCTGCACAGGCCCTTTGCAGGCAAAATATATGTATGCTGTACAGAAAAATCCAGTTACAGGTGATGTCTGTTTGTAGTCATTCACTTTATCTTCTCTTCCGAGCTTCCATTTGGTCATTTGGCTCACACCATCATAACGACTTTTTCCATCCACAAATCATCTCTGCAGAATGTAACCCACAGACATTTTTGGCTCATCACTTTTAAAGTAATGAGCACCTCTACTTTGCTTTTAGTTCTATCATCATGCCTAGTGTCCTAAACAGTAATGGCCCTGGTGCCACCACACAGTAATCAAACCCCCTTTTGTGTCCCACAAAGAATTGGGTCCCTTTTTTTGCCTCCACACAGTAATCTTGTTATGTCCTCACAGTAAAGGTACCTTCACACATAACGATATTGTTAACGATATCGTTGCTATTTGTGACGTAGCAACGATATCGTTAATGAAATCGTTCTGTGTGACAGCGACCAACGATCAGGCCCCTGCTGGGAGATCGTTGGTCGCTGAATAAAGTTCAGAACTTTATTTCGTCGCTGGACTCCCTGGAGACATCGCTGGATCGGCGTGTGTGACACCGATCCAGCGATGTCTTCACTGGTAACCAGGGTAAACATCGGGTAACTAAGCGCAGGGCCGCGCTTAGTAACCCGATGTTTACCCTGGTTACCATGCTAAAAGTAAAAAAAACCAAACAGTACATACTTACCTACAGCTGTCTGTCCTCCAGCGCTGCGCTCTGCACTCCTCCTGTACTGGCTGTGAGCCGGAAAGCAGAGCGGTGACGTCACCGCTCTGCTTTCCGGCTCCCAGACAGTACAGGAGGAGTGCAGAGAAGCAGAGCGCAGCGCTGGAGGACAGACGGCTGTAGGTAAGTATGTAGTGTTTGGTTTTTTTTACTTTTAGCATGGTAACCAGGGTAAACATCGGGTTACTAAGCGCGGCCCTGCGCTTAGTTACCCGATGTTTACCCTGGTTACCGGCATCGTTGGTCGCTGGAGAGCGGTCTGTGTGACAGCTCTCCAGCGACCAAACAGCGACGCTGCAGCGATTCGGATCGTTGTCGGTATCGCTGCAGCGTCGCTAAATGTGAAGGGGCCTTTAATGTGAAGGGGCCTTAAAGTGTCTTTTTCTCTGCCTTCGCATAAAAATAATGCCCCATCTGTACATCCTGACAGTAAGTGACACCTCTGTGTCTCCACATACTAAGAATGCCTTATCTCTGTCAGTGCAGAAATTATGCTCCCTCTGTGCCATGGTATGGATGCCCCATTGTTCCTCCACATAGTAATAGTGTCTCATCTGTGCATCCATGTAGTAAAAGCGCACCTCCACAAAGTAATATGGGACCCTCTGCACTTATGCATAATATTTAGAGGCACAAATACTAATTCCTGCACTGTCTCCACATAGTAGTAATGTCCCGTCTGCACTTCCATATAGTAATAATGACCCCTCTAAGCCTCCACCAAGTAATATTGTCCCTTTGATGTCTCCACGATAATAGTATAGCTCTTTGCCTTAAGTTAGAAATAATGTCCCCTATGTGCAACCTCCACATAGTAGTAGTGCCCTCCCTCTACCTCCATACAGAAATACTTCCTCCCTCTGTGACTTCATACAGTAATAATATAGTCTGTGCCTTCACATAGTTATAGTGCCCCTCCAGTACTTTTACACTGTAATATTGCTTTCACTGTGCCTTTACGGAAATGGTACCTCCTTGATGCCTCATTAGTACCCCATCTGTGCTTCTACACAGTAATAGTGGCTCCCCCTGTGCCTTCTCATACAATAGTGCATCTTTTGTGCGTTGTGACAGGATTATGTAATTAGCTCTCGGGATCTTTGTCTCCTGGGCTAGATAGGCGCTTCAGGCACTCTAAGGCACCGTTCACACCAGTCAGGTTTGGTACAACTGGCAGCAACCATTTTTATTGGTTTCATACAAGCGAGAGAAAAAAAATACAAAGCATACAAAATAAATCCTAGGCTGACTGGCCACTATCTACACAGGCAAAATCCTGACTCACTAGGGCTTGGCCTAGTGCAAAGTCCTAAATAAACTATTGCTTTACTCACTGCAGTTTGCCAAAAGCCCAGAGAAAGCGATCAGTTTGTGGACTCTGACCTTTGTTACCATACATGTCCATTACATCTTGTTAGCCACTGTCATGACCATCATCAGGAGTGGCATAATGAATAAGGGAACATATGCAGCTCCCTGCTACAAGATTCCTGACTGGTTTATTTACCCCAGGAATGGGGAACCTCAGGCCCACGGCTGTTTACGGCCCGCAATTACGATTAACTTTTCTCCACCCCTGTACAAATTTGCCCCTCTGCACCTACATATCGTGCTAGTGCCTTTGTGTCTTTAGATAATATCAGTGCCTCCCATGTGCTTCCACAAAGTAATTGTCACCTCTGCATAGAAATAGTGCATCCACAAAGTATTATGTAGAGGCTCAGAGCCGGGCATACTTACATAATAATAGTGCCCCATCTGTGCCGACATATTTGTGTGTCAATCTAGCAATAGCACCTCTCTATGTACCTATACATTGTAATAGTGATCTGTGCCTCAACACAATGGTCCCTCCATTGTATCTCCATAAGTGAATAGTGCTTTCTCTTTACTTCCGCTTTGTCATAATGCCCCCTCTCTATATCTGCATACATATAGTCTCCCTGCCTCCACATGGTAATAGTACCGCGCCTGTGCACCATATTGTAATAGTTACCCTTTTCCATAATTACCCCCCCTCCCATTGTACCTCAACATACTAATAGAGCCCCTGCCCAGTACCCTTTAAAACGTAAAGGTGTCCAACCTGTGAATCCAAAAAGAAATTGTTAGAGGCACTGGAGAGGGATACGTGAACATCTTAATGGTTTTTCAATTGTATCTCCACATACTAGTGGGGCCCGTCTAGCCTACGCATGCAGAATGTGCCCCCCCCCCCCCCCCCCCTTGGACTACATATTGTAATAGTGCTCCCTCTGTGCCTCCACATAGTATTAGTGACCCCGTGCTTCTAAATAGTAAAAATTACTTTAAAAGTTTCTGGGAATTCAATTTGAGGCAGAACAGAAGAAACACTTCAGCATGTAATTTCCCAACAATCTCCCGGGGCACAACAGTGTGTTCATTTATTTTATACCTTTCATGAATATAAATGTTTCATACATAAATTTAGGCAGTTCTAATGTGACAGCAAATTACAGAGAATTATACCTGCATAATATGTAAAATACAATGCCTGTGTCGATTTGATTAGCTACACTTCTCACCCTAAGGCGTCATTCAGACTTCAGGTTTTCTTACATATCACAAAAACGAACCAGTTAGTTTGATCAGAGTTCCATCCGAATGTTATCAGTTTTTTTATGTATGTGGAGGAAAAAAGTTTCTCCACTTTCTCCTCTGACAGTCTATGAAAATCAGACTGCACTTGGATGTCATCAAAATGCAGTCTGAATTATTTTTTTTTACAGACCCATAGGTTTTCAAGAAGTTTATTAACCCTTCAGGTGTTTCACAGGAATTTTTGGAATGTTTAAATAAAAATGAACATTTAACTTTTTTTCACCAAAAATTTACTTCAGCTCCAATTTGTTTTATTTTACCAAGGGTAACAGGAGAAAATGGACCCCGAAAGTTGTTATACAATTTGTCCTGAGTACGCTGATACCCTATATGTGGGGGTAAACCACTGTTTGGGCGCATGGGAGAGCTTGGAAGGGAAGGAGCGCCGTTTGACTTTTCAATGCAAAATTGACAGGAATTGAGATGGGACGCCATGTTGCGTTTGGAGAGCCACTGATGTGCCTACACATTGAAACCCCCCACAAGTGACACGATTTTGGAAAGTAGACCCCCTAAGGAACTTATCTAGAGGTGTGGTGAGCACTTTGACCCACCAAGGGCTTCACAGAAGTTTATAATGCAGAGCCGTAAAAATAAAACAACAATTTTTTCCCACAATTATTTTTTAGCCCCCAGTTTTGTATTTTCCCGAGGGTAACAGGAGAAATTGGACCCCAAAAGTTGTTGTCCAATTTGTCCTGAGTACGCTGATTCCCCATATGTGGGAGGGAACCACCGTTTGGGCGCATGGGAGGGCTCGGAAGGGAAGGAGCGCCATTTGGAATGCAGACTTAGATGGAATGGCGTGCAGGTGTCACATTGCGTTTGCAGAGCCCCTAATGTACCTAAACAGTAGAAACCCCCCATAAGTGACACCATATTGGAAACTAGACCCCCCAAGGAACTTATCTAGATGTGTTGTGAGAACTTTGAACCCCCAAGTGTTTCACTACAGTTTATAACGCAGAGCCGTGAAAATAAAACATCTTTTATTTTCCCACAAAAAATATTTTTTAGCCCCAAGCTTTGAATTTTCCCAAGGATAACAGGAGAAATTGGACCCCAAAAGTTGTTGTCCAATTTGTCCTGAGTACGCTGATACCCCATATGTTGGGGTAACCCCCTGTTTGGGCACACGGGAGAGCTCGGAAGGGAAGAAACACTGTTTTACTTTTTCAACGCAGAATTAGCTGGAATTGAGATCGGACACCATGTCGCGTTTGGAGAGCCCCTGATGTGCCTAAACAGTGGAAACCCCCCAATTATAACTGAAACCCTAATCCAAACACACCCCTAACTCTAATCTCAACGGTAACCCTAAACACACCCCTAACCCAGACACACCCCTAATCCCAACCCTATTTCCAACCGTACATGTAATCCAAACCCTAACTTTAGCCCCAACCCTAACTGTAGCCTTAACCCTAGCCCCAACCCTAGCCCCAACCCTAACCCTAGCCCTAACCCTAATGGAAAAATGGAAATAAATACATTTTTTAAAAATTTTTAATTTTTCCCTAACTAAGGGGGTGATGAAGGGGGTTTGATTTACTTTTATAGCGGGTTTTTTAGCGGATTTTTATGATTGGTAGCCGTCACACACTGAAAGACGCTTTTTATTGCAAAAAATATTTTTTGCGTTACCACATTTTGAGAGCTATAATTTTTCCATATTTTGGTCCACAGAGTCATGTGAGGTCTTGTTTTTTGCGGGACGAGTTGAAGTTTTTATTGGTAACATTTTCGGGCACGTGACATTTTTTGATCGCTTTTATTCCAATTTTTGTGAGGCAGAATTACCAAAAACCAGCTATTCATGAATTTCTTTTGGGGGAGGCGTTTATACCGTTCCACGTTTGGTAAAATTGATAAAGCAGTTTTATTCTTCGGGTCAGTACGATTACAGCGATACCTCATTTATATCATTTTTTATGTTTTGGCGCTTTTATACGATAAAAACTATTTTATAGAAAAAATATTATTTTGGCATCACTTTATTCTGAGGACTATAACTTTTTTTATTTTTTCGCTGATGATGCTGTATGGTGGCTCGTTTTTTGCGGGACAAGATGACGTTTTCAGCGGTACCATGGTTATTTATATCCATCTTTTTGATCGCGTGTTATTCCACTTTTTGTTTGGCGGTATGATAATAAAGCGTTTTTTGCCTCGTTTTTTTTTTTTTTACCGCGTTTACTGAAGGGGTTAACTAGCAGGACAGTTTTATAGGTGGGGTTGTTACGGACGTGGCTATACTAAATATGTTTACTTTTATTGTTTTTCTTTATTTAGATAAAGAAATGTATTTATAGGAACAATATTTTTTTTTTTGGGGGGGAGGGAATTTGGGGGGGAATTTTTTTTTATCTTCTTTTACACATGTCAGCGATCTGACATGCACAGCTCCAGGCTTCACAGTGCCTGTGTTATGGACTTGATGGTTAAACTAACACAGGACAAGCTCTGGAAAGTGGGAGCTCTGCTGACCGCAACCCCTAATCCTATCACACAACTAGAAATAGCCGTGGAGCGTACCTAACACGACCTAGACGCCTCTTCACAGCCTAAGAGCTAACTAGCCCTAAAGATAGAAAATAAAGCCTACCTTGCCTCACAGAAATTCCCCAAAGGAAAAGGCAGCCCCCCACATATATTGACTGTGAGTTAAGATGAAAGTCACAAACACAGAAATGAAACAGGTTTCAGCAAAGGGAGGCCCGACTTACTAAACAGACTGAGGATAGGAAAGGTAACTTTGCGGTCAGCACAAAAAACTACAAAAGGCCACGCAGAGTGTGCAAAAAGACCTCCGCACCGACTCACGGTGCGGAGGTGCCACTCTGCATCCCAGAGCTTCCAGCTAGCAAGGAAAAATCATTATAGCAAGCTGGAAAAGGAAACAATGAACAAATAATTAACTAGCAGGGACTTAGCTTCTGCTGGAGTAGACAGGTCACCAGAAAGATCCAAGAGCGAACTGAACCAGTACAAGTACATTGACAGCTGGCATGGAGTAACGATCTGAGTGGAGTTAAATAGCGCAGCCAGCCAAAGCATAAACTACGTCAACTGTGGAAGGAACCTCAGAATCAGCCGCTCCACTCACAGCCACCAGAGGGAGTCCATGGACAGAACCCGCCGAAGTACCATTCATGACCACAGGAGGGAGTTCGATAACAGAATTCACAACAGTACCCCCCCTTGAGAAGGGGTCACCGAACCCTCACCAGAGCCCCCAGGCCGATAAGGACGAGCCAAATGAAAGGCACGAACTAGATCGGCAGCATGAACATCAGAGGCAAAAACCCAGGAATTATCTTCCTGACCATAACCCTTCCACTTGACCAGGTACTGGAGTTTCCGTCTCGAAACACGAGAATCCAAAATCTTCTCCACTACATACTCCAACTCCCCCTCCACCAACACCGGGGCAGGAGGATCAACGGAGGGAACCACAGGCGCCACGTATCTCTGCAATAACGACCTATGGAACACATTATGGATGGCAAAAGAAGCTGGAAGGGCCAAATGAAATGACACAGGATTGAGAACCTCAGAAATCTTATACGGACCAATGAAACGAGGCTTAAACTTAGGAGAGGAAACCTTCATAGGAACATGACGAGATGACAACCAAACCAAATCCCCAACACGAAGTCAGGGACCAACACAGCGCCGGCGGTTAGCGAAACGTTGAGCCTTCTCCTGGGACAATGTCAAATTGTCCACCACATGAGTCCAAATCTGCTGCAACCTGTCCACCACCGTATCCACACCAGGACAGTCCGAAGGCTCAACCTGCCCTGAAGAGAAACGAGGATGGAAACCAGAATTACAGAAAAAAGGCGAAACCAAAGTAGCCGAGCTGGCCCGATTATTAAGGGCGAACTCAGCCAAAGGCAAGAAGGACACCCAATCATCCTGATCAGCAGAAACAAAGCATCTCAGATAGGTCTCCAAAGTCTGATTAGTTCGTTCGGTTTGGCCATTTGTCTGAGGATGGAAAGCCAAAAAAAAAGACAAATCAATGCCCATCTTAGCACAAAAGGACCGCCAAAACCTCGAAACAAACTGGGAACCTCTGTCCGAGACGATGTTCTCCGGAATGCCATGCAAACGAACCACATGCTGGAAAAACAATGGCACCAAATCAGAGGAGGAAGGCAATTTAGACAAAGGTACCAAATGGACCATCTTAGAAAAGCAATCACAAACCACCCAAATGACCGACATCTTTTGAGAGATGGGGAGATCCGAAATAAAATCCATAGAAATATGCGTCCAGGGCCTCTTCGGGACCGGCAAGGGCAAAAGCAACCCACTGGCACGAGAACAGCAGGGCTTAGCCCGAGCACAAGTCCCACAGGACTGCACAAAAGAACACACATCCCGCGACAAAGAAGGCCACCAGAAGGATCTAGCCACCAAATCTCTGGTACCAAAGATTCCAGGATGCCCAGCCAACACTGAACAATGAATCTCAGAGATAACTCTACTAGTCCATCTATCAGGGACAAACAGTTTCTCCGTTGGGCAACGGTCAGGTCTATCAGCCTGAAATTTTTGCAGCACCCACTGCAAATCAGGGGAGATGGCAGACAAAATTACCCCCTCTTTGAGAATACCCGCCGGCTCAGGAACACCCGGAGAGTCAGGCACAAAACTCCTTGACAGGGCATTAGCCTTCACATTCTTAGAGCCCGGAAGGTACGAAACCACAAAATCAAAACGGGAGAAAGATAACGACCATCGAGCCTGTCTCGGATTCAACCTTTTGGCAGACTCAAGATAAGTCAAATTCTTGTGATCTGTCAAGACCACCACGCGATGCTTGGCTCCTTCCAGCCAATGACGCCACTCCTCGAATGCCCACTTCATGACCAACAATTCACGATTACCAACATCATAGTTACGCTCCGCAGGCGAAAACTTTCTAGAAAAGAAAGCACATGGCTTCATCACCGAGCCATCAGAACTTCTTTGCGACAAAACAGCCCCTGCTCCAATCTCAGAAGCATCAACCTCAACCTGAAACTGAAGCGAAACATCTGGCTGGCACAACACAGGGGCAGAAGAAAAACGACGCTTCAACTCCTGAAAAGCCTCTACAGCCGCAGAAGACCAATTGACCACATCAGCACCCTTCTTGGTCAAATCAGTCAACGGTTTAGCAACAGTAGAAAAATTAGCGATGAAGCGCCGATAAAAATTAGCAAAGCCCAGGAACTTTTGCAGGCTCTTCACAGATGTCGGCTGAGTCCAATCGTAAATGGCCTGGACTTTAACAGGGTCCATCTCGATAGTAGAAGGGGAAAAAATGAACCCAAAAATGAAACCTTCTGAACTCCAAAGAGACACTTTGACCCCTTCACAAACAAGGAATTCGCACGAAGGACCTGGAACACCATCCTGACCTGCTTCACATGAGACTCCCAATCATCCGAAAAGACCAAAATATCATCCAAATACACAATCAGGAATTTATCCAGGTACTCTCGGAAGATGTCATGCATAAAGGACTGAAATACTGATGGAGCATTGGAAAGCCCAAATGGCATAACCAGGTACTCAAAATGGCCCTCGGGCGTATTAAATGCTGTTTTCCATTCATCACCTTGTTTAATACGCACAAGATTATACGCCCCTCAAAGATCTATCTTGGTGAACCAACTAGCCTTCTTAATCCGAGCAAACAAATCAGACAGCAACGGCAAAGGATACTGAAATTTGACTGTAATTTTATTAAGAAGGCGGTAATCAATACAAGGTCTCAAAGAACCATCCTTCTTGGCCACAAAAAAGAACCCTGCTCCTAACGGTGATGACGACGGGCGAATATGGCCTTTCTCCAAGGATTCCTTTATATAACTCCGCATAGCGGCATGTTCTGGCACAGATAAATTGAACAATCGGCCCTTAGGAAACTTACTACCAGGAATCAAATTAATTGCACAATCGCAATCCCTATGAGGAGGTAGGGCACTGGCTTTGGGCTCATCAAATACATCCCGATAATCCGACAAAAACTCTGGAACTTCAGAAGGAGTGGAAGACGAAATAGACAAAAATGGAACATCGCCATTTACCCCCTGACAACCCCAGCTGGACACAGACATAGATTTCCAGTCCAATACTGGATTATGAACCTGTAGCCATGGCAACCCCAAAACGACCACATCATGCAGATTATGCAACACCAGAAAGCGGATATCCTCCTGATGTGCAGGAGCCATGCACATGGTCAATTGGGTCCAATACTGAGGCTTATTCTTGGCCAAAGGCGTAGCATCAATTCCTCTCAATGGAATAGGATACTGCAAGGGCTCCAAGAAAAAACCACAGCGCCTAGCATACTCCAAGTCCATCAAATTCAGGGCAGCGCCTGAATCCACAAATGCCATAACAGAATAGGATGACAGAGAGCAAATCAGAGTAACAGACAATAGAAATTTAGACTGTACCGTACCAATGGTGGCAGACCTAGCGAACCGCTTAGTGCGCTTATGACAGTCGGAGATAGCATGAGTGGAATCACCACAGTAAAAGCAGCCCATTCCGACGTCTGTGTTCTTGCCGTTCAGCTCTGGTCAAAGTCCTATCACATTGCATAGGCTCAGGCCCATGCTCAGATAGTACCGCCAAATGGTGCACAGCTTTACGCTCACGCAAGCGTCGATCGATCTGAATGGCCAAGGACATAGACTCATTCAGACCAGCAGGCATGGGAAACCCCACCATGACATCCTTAAGGGCTTCAGAGAGACCCTTTCTGAAGATTGCTGCCAGGGCACATTCATTCCACTGAGTGAGCACAGACCACTTTCTAAACTTCTGACAATATATCTCCCCTTCATCCTGACCCTGACACAGAGTAGGCAAGATTTTCTCTGCCTGATCCACTGAATTAGGTTCGTCATAAAGCAATCCAAGCGCCAGGAAAAACGCATCAACATCACGCAATGCTGGATCTCCTGGCGCAAGGGAAAATGCCCAGTCTTGAGGGTCACCACGTAACAAAGAAATAATGATCTTTACTTGTTGAACAGGGTCACCTGAGGAGCGAGGTTTCAAGGCAAGAAACAATTTACAATGATTTTTGAAATTCAAGAACTTAGATCTATCACCAAAAAACAAATCAGGAATAGGAATCCTAGGCTCTGACATTGGATTCTGAACCACAAAATCTTGAATGTTTTGTATCCTTGTAGTGAGATTATCCATCCAAGAGGACAGACCTTGAATGTCCATGTTTACACCAGTGTCCTGAACCACCCAGAGGTAAAGGGGAAAATTGAGACAAAACACACTGCAAAGAAAAAAAAATGGTCTCAGAACTTCTTTTATCCCTCTATTGAGATGCATTAGTACTTTGGGCCACCTGTACTGTTATGACCTGGTGGTCAGGACAATAATGGACCTGGTGGTTAAGAGCACACGGAATGACCTGATAGTTACTGATAATAAAGGACGAGCTCTGGGACGTGGGAACTCTGCTGACCGCAATCCCTAAACCTATCAACCACACTAGAAATAGCCGTGGATTGCTCCTAACGCTCCCTATGCAACTCGGCACAGCCTAAGAAACTAGCTAGCCCTGAAGATAGAAAAATAAAGCCTACCTTGCCTCAGAGAAATTCCCCAAAGGAAAAGGCAGCCCCCCACATATAATGACTGTGAGTAAAGATGAAAATACAAACACAGAGATGAAATAGATTAAGCAAAGTGAGGCCCGACTTACTGAACAGACTGAGGATAGGAAAGGTTACTTTGCGGTCAGCACAAAAACCTACAAAAAGACCACGCAGAGGGCGCAAAAAGACCCTCCACACCGACTCACGGTGCGGAGGTGCTCCCTCTGCGTCCCAGAGCTTCCAGCAAGCAAGACAACAAATTAAATAGCAAGCTGGACAGAAAAATAGCAAACCAAAGAAATACAAGCTGGAACTTAGCTTCTGATGGGAAGACAGGTCACAAGAACGATCCAGGAGTGAACTAGACCAATACTGGAACATTGACAGGTGGCATGGAGCAAAGATCTAAGTGGAGTTAAATAGAGCAGCAGCTAACGAATTAACCTCATCACCTGTGAAAGGAAACTCAGAAACACCCACCAGAGGAAGTCCATGGACAGAACCAGCCGAAGTACCATTCATGACCACAGGAGGGAGCCCGACAACAGAATTCACAACAGGTCACCACGCAACAAGGAAATAATGATTTTTACTTGTTGAACGGGGTCACCAGAGGAGCGGGGTTTCAAAGCTAGAAACAGTTTACAATTATTTTTGAAATTCAGGAACTTAGATCTATCCCCAGAAAACAAATCAGGAATTGGAATCCTAGGCTCTAACATCGGATTCTGAACCACAAAATCTTGAATGTTTTGTACCCTTGCAGTGAGATGATCCACACAAGAGGACAGACCTTGAATGTCCATATCTACACCTGTGTCCTGAACCACCCAGAGGTTTAGGGGAAAAGAAAGACAAAAAACACTGCAGAGAAAAAAAAATGGTCTCAGAACTTCTCTTATCCCTCTATTGAGATGCATTAATACTTTGGGCCAGCTGTACTGTTTTGGACGTGGTGGTTAGGAGCACCCGGAACGACCTGATGGTTAAACTAACACAGGACAAGCTCTGGGAAGTGGGAGCTCTGCTGACCGCAACCCCTAATCCTATCACACAACTAGAAATAGCCGTGGAGCGTACCTAACACGACCTAGACGCCTCTTCACAACCTAAGAGCTAACTAGCCCTAAAGATAGAAAATAAAGCCTACCTTGCCTCAGAGAAATTCCCCAAAGGAAAAGGCAGCCCCCCACATATATTGACTGTGAGTTAAGATGAAAGTCACAAACACAGAAATGAAACAGGTTTCAGCAAAGGGAGGCCCGACTTACTAAACAGACTGAGGATAGGAAAGGTAACTTTGCGGTCAGCACAAAAAACTACAAAAGGCCACGCAGAGTGTGCAAAAAGACCTCCGCACCGACTCACAGTGCGGAGGTGCCACTCTGCATCCCAGAGCTTCCAGCTAGCAAGGAAAAATCATTATAGCAAGCTGGACAAGGAAACAATGAACAAATAATTAACTAGCAGGGACTTAGCTTCTGCTGGAGTAGACAGGTCACCAGAAAGATCCAAGAGCGAACTGAACCAGTACAAGAACATTGACAGCTGGCATGGAGTAACGATCTGAGTGGAGTTAAATAGCGCAGCCAGCCAAAGAATAAACTACGTCACCTGTGGAAGGAACCTCAGAAGCAGCCGCTCCACTCACAGCCACCAGAGGGAGTCCATGGACAGAACCCGCCGAAGTACCATTCATGACCACAGGAGGGAGTTCGATAACAGAATTCACAACAGCCTGCTCTGAGCAGGCGCTGTGAAGCCACCTCCCTCCCTGAAGGACCCAGATGACGCAGCCATTTTGGATCCGGGGCCTACAGCGAGGAAGGAGGTAAGAGACCCTCGGGGGGCTCAGGGAAGCACGCAAGGAGCCCCCTCCCTGCGCGATGCTTCCCTGTTCCGCCAGCATGTTTGATCGCGGTGTGCCGAGGGTTAACGTGCCGGGAGCGGTCCATGACCGTTCCTGGCACATAGCGCCGGATGTCAGCTGCGATAGGCAGATGACACCCGGCCGCGATCGGTCGCGCTCCCCCCATGAGCGCGGCCGATCGCTATGACGTACTATCCCGTCAGTGGTCATACGGGCCCACCCCACCTCGACGGGATAGTACGTCATATATCAGAAAGGGGTTAAAAACCACAGATGGCACTTGTATACGAAAAATGGATTTCTGAGTGCGATCCAACTGTGAGATATGGCAATTCTTTCTCTAAAAGCCCACATAAAAAATGACACAGTAAAAATGTGTGGTAGGAATGATTGGCACCTGGGGCTTTTTTGGTGGTGTTCTCAATATATAGTAATAGAAGTGTAGCTAGAGTCCAATGGGCCTCAAGCCCCCACATCCAAGTGTATGAGCCCCTGTAGCATTTCAGGTCTTAAAAGACATATGTGTTCACTCCCTTCATTTAAAAAAAATCTATGTATAATTTACATAAAACAATAATAGAATTTCTGTGTTTTCTGTGAGATTTATAAAGTTAGGGCCAGAAATATTTGGACAGTGACACAAGTTTTGTTATTTTAGCTGTTTACAAAAACATGTTCAGAAATACAATTATATATATAATATGGGCTGAAAGTGCACACTCCCAGCTGCAATATGATAGTTTCCACATCCAAATCGGAGAAAGGGTTTAGGAATCATAGCTTTGTAATGCATAGCGTCCTCTTTTTCAAGGGACCAAAAGTAATTGGACAATGGACTCTAAGGGCTGCAATTAACTCTGAAGGCGTCTCCCTCGTTAACCTGTAATCAATGAAGTAGTTAAAAGGTCAGGGGTGGATTCCAGGTGTGTGGTTTTGCATTTGGAAGCTGTTGCTGTGAGCAGACAACATGCGGTCAAAGGAACTCTCAATTGAGGTGAAGCAGAACATCCTGAGGCTGAAAAAAAAAAGAAAAAATCCATCAGAGAGATAGCAGACATGCTTGGAGTAGCAAAATCAACAGTTGGGTACATTCTGAGAAAAAAGGAATTGACTGGTGAGCTTGGGAACTCAAAAAGGCCTGAGCGTCCACGGATGACAACAGTGGTGGATGATCGCCGCATACTTAATTTGGTGAAGAAGAACCCGTTCACAACATCAACTGAAGTCCAAAACACTCTCAGTGAAGTAGGTGTATCTGTCTCTAAGTCAACAGTAAAGAGAAGACTCCATGACAGTAAATACAAAGGGTTCACATCTAGATGCAAACTGTTGTGAATTCTGTGGCTGAATTCACTCCTGTGGTCACAAGTGGTACTGCAGCTTCTGAGCTTCCTCCCTCAGGTGTTCTGGTGAGCTCGTTAACTGCTTCATTACTTAACTCCGCCTGATGCTGCTATCCTTGCTCCTTGTCAATGTTTCAGTGTTGGATCTGAGCTTCTCCTGATTGTTCCTGTGACCTGCTGCTCTGTATAGCTAAGTGCTTTTTGCTTTTTTGTTGTTTTTTTTCTGTCCAGCTTGTCTTTTGTTTTGCTGGAAGCTCTGAGACGCAAAGGGTGTACCGCCGTGCCGTTAGTTCGGCACGGTGGGTTTTTTTTGCCCCCTTTGCGTGGTTTTGCTTTAGGGTTTTTTGTAGACTGCAAAGTTCGCTTTACTGTCCTCGCTCTGTCCTAGAATATCGGGCCCCACTTTGCTGAATCTATTTCATCCTTACGTTTTGTCTTTTCATCTTACTCACAGTCATTATATGTGGGGGGCTGCCTTTTCCTTTGGGGAATTTCTCTGGGGCAAGTCAGGCCTATTTTTCTATCTTCAGGCTAGCTAGTTTCTTAGGCTGTGCCGAGTTGCCTAGGTAGTTGTTAGGCGCAATCCACAGCCGCTTTTAGTTGTGTTTAGGATAGCATCAGGTGTGCAGTCTACAGAGTTTCCACGTCTCAGAGCTCGTTCTTGTATTTTTGGGTATTTGTCAGATCACTGTGTGCGCTCTGATCGCTAAGCACACTGTGTTTCTGGATTGCCTTCATAACACCTGTCATTAGCAAACATAACAGTACAAGGAGCCAAACTAATGATTCTCAATAGAGGGAAAGAAAAAGTTCTGACATCATTTTTTTTTTTTTTCTGCTCTGTGTTCACTTTTTTTTTTCCCCCTAGACATTTGGGTGATTCTGGACACAGGTGTGGACATGGATATTCAGGGTCTGTGCTCTTCAATGGATAATCTCGTTATAAATGTACAAAAAATTCAAGATACTATTGATCAGAAATCTATGTTAGAACCAAGAATTCCTATTCCTGATTTGTTTTTTGAAGATAGAACTAAGTTTCTAAGTTTCAAAAATAATTGTAAGCTATTTCTGGCCTTGAAACCTCATTCTTCTGGTAATCCTATTCAACAGGTTTTGATTATTATTTCTTTTTTGCGCGGCGACCCTCAAGACTGGGCATTTTCTCTTGCGCCAGGAGACCCTGCATTGAGTAGTGTCGATGCGTTTTTCCTGGCGCTCGGATTGCTGTACGATGAGCCTAATTCAGTGGATCAGGCTGAGAAAAATTTGCTGGCTTTGTGCCAGGGTCAGGATGATATAGAAGTATATTGTCAGAAATTTAGGAAATGGTCAGTACTCACTCAGTGGAATGAATCTGCGCTGGCAGCTTTGTTCAGAAAGGGTCTCTCTGAGGCTATTAAGGATGTCATGGTGGGATTTCCTATGCCTGCTGGTTTGAATGAGTCTTTGTCTTTGGCCATTCAGATCGGTCGACGCTTGCGCGAGCGTAAATCTGTGCACCATTTGGCGGTACTGCCTGAGGTTAAACCTGAGCCTATGCAGTGCGATAGGACTATGACTAGAGTTGAACGGCAGGAATACAGACGTCTGAATGGTCTGTGTTTCTACTGTGGTGATTCCACTCATGCTATTTCTGATTGTCCTAAGCGCACTAAGCGGTCCGCTAGGTCTGCCGTCATTGGTACTGTACAGTCCAAATTCCTTCTGTCCATTACCTTGATATGCTCTTTGTCGTCATTTTCTGTCATGGCGTTTGTGGATTCGGGCGCTGCCCTGAATCTGATGGATTTGGATTATGCTAAACGTTGTGGGTTTTTCTTGGAGCCTTTGCGGTGTCCTATTCCATTGAGAGGAATTGATGCTACACCTTTGGCCAAGAATAAACCTCAATACTGGGCCCAGCTGACCATGTGCATGGCTCCTGCACATCAGGAAGTTATTCGCTTTCTGGTGTTGCATAATCTGCATGATGTGGTCGTGTTGGGGTTGCCATGGCTACAAACCCATAATCCAGTATTGGATTGGAATTCCATGTCGGTATCCAGCTGGGGTTGTCAGGGGGTACATGGTGATGTTCCATTTTTGTCGATTTCGTCATCCACCCCTTCTGAGGTCCCAGAGTTCTTGTCTGATTATCAGGATGTATTTGAAGAGCCCAAGTCCGATGCTCTACCTCCGCATAGGGATTGTGATTGTGCTATCAATTTGATTCCTGGTAGTAAATTCCCTAAAGGTCGATTATTTAATTTATCCGTGCCCGAACACGCCGCTATGCGCAGTTACAGTGGGGCAAAAAAGTATTTAGTCAGTCAGCAATAGTGCAAGTTCCACCACTTAAAAAGATGAGAGGCGTCTGTAATTTACATCATAGGTAGACCTCAACTATGGGAGACAAACTGAGAAAAAAAAATCCAGAAAATCACATTGTCTGTTTTTTTATCATTCTTTTTGCATATTATGGTGGAAAATAAGTATTTGGTCAGAAACAAACAATCAAGATTTCTGGCTCTCACAGACCTGTAACTTCTTCTTTAAGAGTCTCCTCTTTCCTCCACTCATTACCTGTAGTAATGGCACCTGTTTAAACTTGTTATCAGTATAAAAAGACACCTGTGCACACCCTCAAACAGTCTGACTCCAAACTCCACTATGGTGACGACCAAAGAGCTGTCAAAGGACACCAGAAACAAAATTGTAGCCCTGCACCAGGCTGGGAAGACTGAATCTGCAAGAGCCAACCAGCTTGGAGTGAAGAAATCAACAGTGGGAGCAATAATTAGAAAATGGAAGACATACAAGACCACTGATAATCTCCCTCGATCTGGGGCTCCACGCAAAATCCCACCCCGTGGGGTCAGAATGATCACAAGAACGGTGAGCAAAAATCCCAGAACCACGCGGGGGGACCTAGTGAATGAACTGCAGAGAGCTGGGACCAATGTAACAAGGCCTACCATAAGTAACACACTACGCCACCATGGACTCAGATCCTGCAGTGCCAGACGTGTCCCACTGCTTAAGCCAGTACATGTCCGGGCCCGTCTGAAGTTTGCTAGAGAGCATTTGGATGATCCAGAGGAGTTTTGGGAGAATGTCCTATGGTCTGATGAAACCAAACTGGAACTGTTTGGTAGAAACACAACTTGTCGTGTTTGGAGGAAAAAGAATACTGAGTTGCATCCATCAAACACCATACCTACTGTAAAGCATGGTGGTGGAAACATCATGCTTTGGGGCTGTTTCTCTGCAAAGGGGCCAGGACGACTGATCCGGGTACATGAAAGAATGAATGGGGCCATGTATCGTGAGATTTTGAGTGCAAACCTCCTTCCATCAGCAAGGGCATTGAAGATGAAACGTGGCTGGGTCATTCAACATGACAATGATCCAAAGCACACCGCCAGGGCAACGAAGGAGTGGCTTCGTAAGAAGCATTTCAAGGTCCTGGAGTGGCCTAGCCAGTCTCCAGATCTCAACCCTATAGAAAACCTTTGGAGGGAGTTGAAAGTCCGTGTTGCCAAGCGAAAAGCCAAAAGCATCACTGCTCTAGAGGAGATCTGCATGGAGGAATGGGCCAACATACCAACAACAGTGTGTGGCAACCTTGTGAAGACTTACAGAAAACGTTTGACCTCTGTCATTGCCAACAAAGGATATATTACAAAGTATTGAGATGAAATTTTGTTTCTGACCAAATACTTATTTTCCACCATAATATGCAAATAAAATGTTAAAAAAACAGACAATGTGATTTTCTGGATTTTTTTTTCTCAGTTTGTCTCCCATAGTTGAGGTCTACCTATGATGTAAATTACAGACGCCTCTCATCTTTTTAAGTGGTGGAACTTGCACTATTGCTGACTGACTAAATACTTTTTTGCCCCACTGTATGTGAAGGAGTCCCTGGAGAAGGGACATATTCGCCCATCGTCATCACCACTGGGAGCAGGGTTCTTCTTTGTAGCCAAGAAGGATGGTTCGCTGAGACCGTGTATTGATTACCGCCTTCTTAATAAGATCACTGTTAAATTTCAGTATCCCTTGCCATTGTTATCTGACTTGTTTGCTCGGATTAAGGGGGCTAGTTGGTTCACTAAGATAGATCTTCGTGGTGCGTATAATCTGGTGAGAATCAGGCAAGGAGATGAATGGAAAACTGCATTCAATACACCCGAGGGTCATTTTGAGTATCTAGTGATGCCGTTCGGACTTGCCAATGCTCCATCTGTGTTTCAGTCTTTTATGCATGACATCTTCCGTGAGTATCTGGATAAATTCCTGATTGTTTACTTGGATGACATTTTGATCTTCTCAGATGATTGGGAGTCTCATGTGAAGCAGGTCAGAATGGTTTTTCAGGTCCTGCGTGCTAACTCTTTGTTTGTGAAGGGATCAAAGTGTCTCTTCGGTCTGCAGAAAGTTTCATTTTTGGGGTTCATCTTTACCCCTTCTACTATCGAGATGGATCCAGTTAAGGTCCAAGCCATCCAGGATTGGATTCAGCCGACATCTCTGAAAAGTCTGCAAAAGTTCCTGGGCTTTGCTAATTTTTATCGTCGCTTCATCTGTAATTTTTCTAGCATTGCCAAACCATTGACCGATTTGACCAAGAAGGGTGCTGATTTGGTTAATTGGTCTTCTGCTGCTGTGGAAGCTTTTCAGGAGTTGAAGCGTCGTTTTTGTTCTGCCCCTGTGTTGTGTCAGCCAGATGTTTCTCTTCCGTTCCAGGTCGAGGTTGATGCTTCTGAGATTGGAGCAGGGGCGGTTTTGTCACAGAGAGGTTCTGATTGCTCAGTGATGAAACCATGTGCTTTCTTTTCCAGGAAGTTTTCACCCGCTGAGCGTAATTATGATGTGGGCAATCGAGAGTTGCTGGCCATGAAGTGGGCATTCGAGGAGTGGCGTCATTGGCTTGAAGGAGCCAAGCATCGCGTGGTGGTATTGACTGATCATAAGAACTTGACTTATCTCGAGTCTGCCAAGCGCTTGAATCCTAGACAGGCCCGTTGGTCGTTATTTTTTGCCCTCTTCGACTTTGTGATTTCGTACCTTCCGGGCTCTAAAAATGTGAAGGCGGATGCTCTGTCTAGGAGTTTTGTGCCCGACTCTCCGGGTTTATCTGAGCCAGCGGGTATCCTCAAGGAAGGAGTCATTGTGTCTGCCATCTCCCCTGATTTGCGGCGGGTGCTGCAAAAATTTCAGGCGAATAAACCTGATCGTTGTCCAGCAGAGAAACTGTTCGTCCCTGATAGGTGGACTAATAAACTTATCTCTGAACTTCATTGTTCGGTGTTGGCTGGTCATCCTGGAATCTTTGGTACCAGAGAGTTAGTGGCTAGATCCTTCTGGTGGCCATCTCTGTCACGGGATGTACGTACTTTTGTGCAGTCCTGTGGGATTTGTGCTAGGGCTAAGCCCTGCTGTTCTCGTGCCAGTGGGTTGCTTTTGCCCTTGCCGGTCCCAAAGAGGCCTTGGACACATATTTCGATGGATTTCATTTCTGACCTTCCCGTTTCTCAAAAGATGTCAGTCATTTGGGTGGTCTGTGATCGCTTTTCTAAAATGGTCCATCTGGTGCCCTTGGCTAAATTGCCTTCCTCCTCTGATTTGGTACCTTTGTTCTTTCAGCATGTGGTTCGGTTGCATGGCATTCCTGAGAATATTGTTTCTGACAGAGGTTCCCAGTTTGTTTCAAGGTTTTGGCGAGCCTTTTGTGGTAGGATGGGCATTGACCTATCCTTTTCCTCGGCTTTCCATCCTCAGACTAATGGCCAGACCGAACGAACCAATCAGACCTTGGAAACATATCTGAGATGTTTTGTTTCTGCAGACCAGGATGATTGGGTGTCCTTTTTGCCGTTGGCTGAGTTCGCCCTTAATAATCGGGCCAGCTCGGCTACCTTGGTTTCTCCATTTTTTTGCAATTCTGGGTTCCATCCTCGTTTCTCTTCAGGACAGGTTGAGTCTTCGGACTGTCCTGGTGTGGATTCTGTGGTGGATAGGTTGCAGCAGATCTGGACTCAGGTAGTGGACAATTTGATCTTGTCCCAGGAGAAAGCTCAACTTTTCGCTAATCGCAGACGCCGTGTGGGTCCCCGACTTCGTGTTGGGGATCTGGTTTGGTTATCTTCTCGTCATATTCCTATGAAGGTTTCCTCTCCTAAATTTAAACCTCGTTTTATTGGTCCGTATAGGATTTCTGTGGTTCTCAATCCTGTGTCTTTTCGTTTGACCCTCCCAGACTCCTTTTCCATACATAATGTATTCCATAGGTCGTTGTTGCGGAGATACGTGGCACCTATGGTTCCATCTGTTGAGCCTCCTGCCCCGGTTTTGGTGGAGGGGGAATTGGAGTATATTGTGGAGAAGATTTTGGATTCTCGTGTTTCTAGACGGAAACTCCAGTATCTGGTTAAATGGAAGGGTTATGCTCAGGAAGATAATTCCTGGGTTTTTGCCTCTGATGTTCATGCTTCCGATCTTGTTCGTGCCTTTCATGCGGCTCATCCTGGTCGGTTTGGGGGCTCTGGTGAGGGTTCGGTGACCCCTCCTCAAGGGGGGGGTACTGTTGTGAATTCTGTGGCTGAATTCACTCCTGTGGTCACAAGTGGTACTGCAGCTTCTGAGCTTCCTCCCTCAGGTGTTCTGGTGAGCTCGTTAACTGCTTCATTACTTAACTCCGCCTGATGCTGCTATCCTTGCTCCTTGTCAATGTTTCAGTGTTGGATCTGAGCTTCTCCTGATTGTTCCTGTGACCTGCTGCTCTGTATAGCTAAGTGCTTTTTGCTTTTTTGTTGTTTTTTTTCTGTCCAGCTTGTCTTTTGTTTTGCTGGAAGCTCTGAGACGCAAAGGGTGTACCGCCGTGCCGTTAGTTCGGCACGGTGGGTTTTTTTTGCCCCCTTTGCGTGGTTTTGCTTTAGGGTTTTTTGTAGACTGCAAAGTTCGCTTTACTGTCCTCGCTCTGTCCTAGAATATCGGGCCCCACTTTGCTGAATCTATTTCATCCCTACGTTTTGTCTTTTCATCTTACTCACAGTCATTATATGTGGGGGGCTGCCTTTTCCTTTGGGGAATTTCTCTGGGGCAAGTCAGGCCTATTTTTCTATCTTCAGGCTAGCTAGTTTCTTAGGCTGTGCCGAGTTGCCTAGGTAGTTGTTAGGCGCAATCCACAGCCGCTTTTAGTTGTGTTTAGGATAGGATCAGGTGTGCAGTCTACAGAGTTTCCACGTCTCAGAGCTCGTTCTTGTATTTTTGGGTATTTGTCAGATCACTGTGTGCGCTCTGATCGCTAAGCACACTGTGTTTCTGGATTGCCTTCATAACACCTGTCATTAGCAAACATAACAGCAAACCATTCATCAATACCAAAAATAGACAGGCCAGAGTTAAATTTGCAGAAAAACACCTCAAGAAGCCAGCTCAGTTCTGGAAAAGTATTCTATGGACAGATGAGACAAAGATCAACCTGTACCAGAATGATGGGAAGAAAAAAGTTTGGAGAAGAAAGGGAACGCACATGATCCAAGGCACACCACATCCTCTGTAAAACATGGTGGAGGCAACGTGATGGCATGGGCATGCATGGCTTTCAATGGCACTGGGTCACTTGTGTTTATTGATGACATAAGAGCAGACAAGAGTAGCCGGATGAATTCTGAAGTGTACCGGGATATACTTTCAGCCCAGATTCAGCCAAATGCTGCAAAGTTGATTGGACGGCGCTTCATAGTACAGATGGACAATGACCCCAAGCATACAGCCAAAGCTACCCAGGAGTTCATGAGTGCCAAAAAGTGGAACATTCTGCAATGGCCAAGTCAATCTCCAGATCTAAACCCAATTGAGCATGCATTTCACTTGCTCAAATCCAGACTTAAGACGGAAAGACCCACAAACAAGCAAGACCTGAAGGCTGCGGCTGTAAAGGCCTGGCAAAGCATTAAGAAGGAGGAAACCCAGCGTTTCGTGATGTCCATGGGTTCCAGACTTAAGGCAGTGATTGCCTCCAAAGGATTTGCAACAAAATATTGAAAATAAAAATATTTTGTTTGGGTTATGTTTACTTGTCCAATTACTTTTGACCTCCTAAAATGTGGAGTGTTTGTAAAGAAATGTCTACAATTCCTACATTTTCTATCAGATATTTTTGTTCAACCCTTCAAATTAAACGTTACAATCTGCACTTGAATTCTGTTGTAGAGGTTTCATTTCAAATCCAATGTGGTGGCATGCAGAGCCCAACTCGCGAAAATTGTGTCACTGTCCAAATATTTCTGGCCCTAACTGTATACAGGTGATTCTCACAAAATTAGAATATCATCAAAAAGTTAATTTATTTCAGTTCTTCAATACAAAAAGTGAAACTCATGGTGGCTATGTAGCTGAAGAAGAAGGAAGCATCCTAGGAGAGCTCCATATATCCTGAGCTGATTTTGCTATAAATACTGTGAGTGACCGAGCGGTACTAACCCGGATCGGGACCCCATATACCGGAGAGTCTGGTGGACCTTCTGGGAGACCGCTGTGGAGATTCGTGGAGCCGGGAGCTGCGGAAGCCAAACAGGCAGGAGAACCCCATGTGCAGCGGCGGCCATCTTGGGAGCGCGCGCTAGGGAGCACAGGACGCGGCGCTGCTTATTGCCGGAGCTGGGCCTCCTGCCATCTCGGAGGCAGCGGTGACCGACCGCACTGGTGGGCGCGACGAGGAGCCTGCAAGGGGAAGCAGGGAAGACATACGGGACACGGTGCTGCTCTCTGCTGGAGCCGGGTCCCCCTCATCTTGGAGGCAGCGGCGGTGGATAGTGCCGGTGAGCTGTGAGGACTGACACAAGTGGCGGTACGTGCCTGGGGTAGCGGCCATCATCTCAGCGCACACCCTGACAGATAGGGAAAGTGCGCCTCTAATCTTATCAGCGGCGCTGGGCGGTGAGTGTGCGCCTGAAGAAGTAGGGGTGGTGCAGTGTGTGCCCTGAGAAAGTGGGACCTGCGCCCCCCTGTCGGGTGGACATTTTCCCTGCCAGCGCCATAACATTACAGGGATTAACCCCTTTCTAGCTGCTCCCCTTATGGTAACTGTGGAATTGCACGGCTTGAGTGTTACAGCAGCTATCTTTATATACCGGATACCCTAAGCTGCCTGCCCAGTGGACTCCTGTCTTATAACCTTGGGCTCCATAATACAAGACTCAAAATCGGAGTACAGCTTATCCATAATTACCCCTTGGGTCGCTTTGTGAAATCCCCTTGTGAGTATCCATCATGCAGCACCCTAGAGGAGCATCGGCTGCTGAAAAATTAAAAAAATATGCCAAAGATGATCCTCATGATAATGTGCGCAATCTTAGAAATAATCCTACACCGTCTCAACGTAAAGGACGCCCCTCTGACAGTAATGAGGAGGGAGGAGAGGATGAACTGACTCTTAAACAGGCATCAGAGCAGTTGATGCAGGCTATCTCCCTCACTAGATCAGCTCTTACGGAGAAAATAGAAGATGTGCATACTGAGGTGGGACGCCTGCGACATGACATGCAAACTATGAGAGGGCGCATCACGGAGGTTGAAACGAGGGTGTCTCATATTGAAGACACTATCACCCCTATGGAGGCTAAACTGACCAAAGCTGCCGGATCCGTAAATGCCTGGAAGCAAAAGGCAGACGACTTGGAAAATAGACTGCGCCGCAATAATATCCGAATTATAGGTCTCCCGGAGCGGTCGGAGGGTCAGCAGCCTGAACAGTTTCTGGAGGAATGGCTCAAGTCATCATTGGGAGATGGATTCTCCTCGACATTCGCGGTGGAAAGGGCCCATAGGGTCCCGACCAGGCCTCTTCCTCCTGGAGCCCCGCCGCGGCCTTTCCTGGCGCGTCTCCTTAATTGTAGAGACAGAGATATCATCCTCCGCTTGGCACGACAGAAGGGCCTCATCAAATTCGATAACGCTACCATATCAATTTTTCCAGATTTTTCCATGGAACTTCAAAAGCAGCGGGCACGATTTATGGATATCAAGAAACAACTTAGAGATAAGAACATCGTTTACTCCATGCTTTATCCAGCCCGCCTTCGTATCGTTCATAAGGGCTCCTCCTTATTCTTCACGGATCCAGCGGAGGCGACCGAGTGGCTGCGGTCTCGCGGGGGGTCGAATGTGGAAGACTCCTAACCTGAGTTCCCTGATTAATGGCAACATAGATAGAGCTTTCTGCCTGGGTGCGGAAAATGTCAACAATACCGGACACTGAGTCCAGTGAGGGTATCCCCTATTCAATTTGACTGTGGGAGTATGGAAATATGCTCCCCTACTGTTCAAGTTTTGTTTAGTTTGGTTTTATATACTAGTTTTGGATGTTTACTAAGCATGGTTGCCTCTAATGCTAACTCTTTGCTCTGTGTGATGCTGCAGGACTGCACCCGAATGATAATGATATGTATCAATTCTTCCTCTAAGAGTAAATATGGGGGCTGAACTTATATGTATGACCTGAAACATACGAGGTATAAAAACCCCTCGAAAGAAAATTAAGGTGTTTTCGCAGATTAAAAGATATCACCCTCAAGTTGTAGCACTAATAGAGACACATTTGACAAGAGACACGGCTCGATGTATGCAAAAGCCATGGGTACAATGGTCCCTACACGCATTCCACACTAGCTATTCAAGAGGGGTCTCTCTGCTGATACACAAAGAGGTCAGATGGGAGGCTAAAGAGGCGAGACGTGATCCAGAGGGTCGTTTCGTCTTTGTGCATGCATTTATTAACTCACGAGAGTATGTGTTGTTGTGTATCTATAACCCCCCTCCTGCTAACATGTCAATCCTACGTATGGCTCTGGGCTTCTCCTTAAAATATCCGGAAGCCAATGTTATCTGTATGGGGGACTTTAATTTAATTATGAATCAGTCCATGGATAGATTGAGATTGGACGATGTGGACTCAGGGGAAGCTGTGCCTCAACACCCCTCACAATTAGCGCTGTTTATGGAAGGGAGTGGGTGGCTAGATTTATGGAGAATAAACCATCCAGAAGTTAAAGGGTACACCTGCCACTCGTCTACTAGGCAGTCTTTATCTCGAATAGACTATATATTTGGGTCGGGTGGCTTGGCGTTACGGGTAGATAGCATTGAACATGGTAACCGGGGGATCTCAGATCATAGCCCGATCATTCTTAAACTTAAATATGGGCAATCCGATAATAGCAATAGGTCCTGGAAATTAAATCCCTTTTGGTTAAAATTGATAGATTCTAGTGATAGGACGGTTGATCAGTTGAATGGCTTTGTGCTGACACATTCAGAAATCCAAAACCTTGGTCTATTCTGGGATACCCTGAAGGCATACCTGAGAGGATGCTTGTCTTCTACTATTTCCTATATTAAGAGGGTGACAGCGAGGGAGGACGAAGAGATAGAGCAAAGATTAAAAGACTCGGAGGCCACTTATATAGCTAATCAGTCCAGCAGTAACAGAATTGAGTGGCTTACTTCCCAGAGATTGTATACCCAACATACAGATGCTAAGTCAAAGCGCAAATTATTTTTTACTCGTCAGTCCTACTTTGAGCTAGGGAATCAGGCCAGCACACTCCTGGCCTTCTTGGTGCGCCAACATAGCACCTCCAACACAATATTGCAGATCCGGGTGTCCGATGGCTCATTGGTGTCCTCTACTGATGGAATACTTCAGGGCTTTTATGATTATTATACTTCGTTGTATAAGTCTAATAGTGGTTTAGATATCGATGAATGCCTGGATTATTTATCGGATATAACATTCCCCTCGCTGAGTCCATCCCAACGAGCTCTTATGGAGGCTGAATTTACTCTGGAAGAGGTAGAACATTCTATAGCAGATATGGCTACTGGGAAGGCCCCGGGACCTGATGGATTTCCCATTGAATTTTATAGGAAATACCGTGATAAATTAGCACCTATATTGCTGAAGGTACTTAGGGGAATATGGGAGAGAGAATCGATACCCGAATCGTTTTATGATGCTAATATTATCGTGCTTAGGAAGGAGGGGAAGGATCCTCTGGATTGTGGATCATATAGACCAATTTCTTTAGTGAATGTGGACTACAAAATTTTCACTAAAATTCTGGCTACTAGATTGAATGCGATCATATTAGATCTCATACACCCAGATCAAACCGGCTTTATGCCCGGGAAAAATACTTCTATTAATATTAGAAGAGTGCAATCGGTCATTCAATATAGTTCATTAGAGCCGGACAATAAGTGGGCATTGGCTTCGTTGGATGCAGCCAAGGCTTTTGACTCCCTTGAGTGGTCCTTTTTAACTGCATGCCTACGGAAATATGGGTTTGGGAATAAATTTCTAAGAGGGATAGGTACACTATATGCGAAACCTGGGGCACGTATAGTGGTAAACGGTTCTATATCTGCACCATTTTCCTTGCATAGGGGAACTCGCCAGGGATGCCCTCTCTCCCCAGCTCTATTTGCCTTGGCTATAGAAGCCCTGGCAATACGGATGAGGTCCTCTGTAGACATTAAAGGGATACATATTGCTGATCGAGTGGACATTATTGGTCTTTATGCAGACGATATGGTGGTGTTTATGGACCAGACAGAAGATATATTACCAAAAGTAATAACGATGATTGATAAATTTAGTAAATTTTCTGGCCTACATATAAATTGGGATAAATCTGCTTTGATGCCTCTCTCCCATACCCCAATGCCATGCCTTGAAACCCTCTCGCTGCTACCCATAGTCTCCAATTTTAAGTACCTTGGAATACATATGTCTCAGCGCAGTCACCAAGATTTGCATCTCAATATATACCCACTACTGGACGTGGTTAAATCTAAATTTGCTACCTGGGACAAGCTCCCGCTATCTGTGGCTGGTCGTATTAACCTGATCAAAATGATATTACTCCCAAAATTGAGCTATTGTTTTCAACATAGTGCCGTTTTAATACCTAAATCTTTTTTTGCAACCCTGAATTCCCTTACCACATCTTTCATATGGGGGAAAGCTAGGCCTAGACTTAAACTATCCACTCTGCAGAGACCCAAACAGGGGGGGGGGGGGGCGGGGCGGCCGTGCCGGACTTCTATCTGTACTACCTTGCTGGGCAGGCTAAAATGATAAATAAGTGGATGCCCGGGGAGTCTCTTCCCAACTCTGAAAGCCATGTATTACATTCAGCTCAAATTGATTGCCCGCTGGGTTTTTTGGAAATGGAGAAAATTACTGTCCCTCGTTTGCTTCCTTTGCTCCGATTGGCTCGATCGATATGGAGGCAAATTAAAAAAGTAACAAAATCTGTTGATATAGCAGCCGAAATGCCACTGTGGAACAATAGCTATTTCCCGGGATTATTAGGCCACCCATCTACTGAATTTTGGGTATCGTATGGTGTCCTCACAGTGAGCGATATACATAGCCAGGGGATTTTTGTTTCTTTTGAACAATTACAAAATACTCACAATATACCGAGATCTCAATTTTTCCGCTACTTACAATTAAGATCTGCTTTCCAATCATATGTACGGAATACGGGTGCAGGTAGAGCTATTTCAACTCTACCGTTAATAGGAATTCTCAAATCACAAGGGCCTCAGGGACTCATCTCCTCTTTATATACCTATCTGATATCCATAGGCGAAGAATCCACCTTAGATTTAATTAAGGGAAAATGGGGGAGGCTACTTCCAGATACACTAGGAGAAGAATGGGATGAAATCTTGGAATCTCCAACTAAGGTCTCCCCATCAATCAATAATAGGATGATCCAACTGTATATTATATATCAATCCTATTTGACCCCGACTCGTCTATTTAAAATGGGCCATCTTCATTCATCAGACTGCTTGAGGTGTCATTCCAGTGACGCAGATTTCATTCATATGATATGGAAATGTCCTGTTGTTTTTCAATTTTGGAGAGAGGTAACGGTACTGTTGACATCCTTGGTGTCGATCCCTGTTCCACTTGAACCACTGGTATGCCTGTTTGGGGTGTGGGAGGCAGAGACTTGGGATCACCACACGGGAATCTTTCTGAGAGAATCGCTATTTATGGCACAAAAGGTATTGGCAATGAGTTGGATGGGAGGTTCCTGTCCATCTCTTAGAGCATGGATTGACTTAGTGAACTCAATTATTCCGTATGAGCGGACACTGTACCAAAACAGGGGTTGTCCAGCCAAATTTGAGAAGATATGGGGAAGATGGAACTCATCCTGTCATACTGTTTAGGCCAAGATAACTCAGTATACGCATAAAAAAAAAAAAAGGGTATATGATTATGCAGACACTATTCACTCACAGGGCGGAGTCTATTTAGAACTCTCCTGCAAGAGGCACTATGTTATGTTAGTGTTAGAAGCTGTATTAGAAGTTAATGTAGTTAAGGTTCAAATAAGATGTTAACGATTAACATGCACAGTTTATTATCTTTATAATATTTTATACATGGCTATGTATGGTAATTTTCTGTAACTAACTAATGGATAATGATGAATACAAGCAAATGTGTGTATAATCTATCCTGTAATTAATATATTATATAGAGGCATTACAAACATAGTGATCTATTTCAAGTGTTTACTTCTGTTAATGTTGTAATCATTAACAAAAACACCTGCAAAGGCTTCCTAAGTGCTTAAAAAGGTCCCTTAGTTTGTTTCAGTAGGCTCCACAATCATGGAGAAGACTGCTGACTTGACAGATGTTCAGAGGGCAATCATTGACACACTCCACAAGGAGGGTAAGCCACAAAAGGTCATTGCTAAAGAAGCTGGCTGTTCACAGAGTGCTGTAGCCAAGCATCTTAATGGAAAGTTGAGTGGAAGGAGAAAGTGGTAGGAAAAGGTGCACAAGCAATCGGGTCCAACAAAGTATTAATCCGCACAGCAGGGAAGCCCACTCCGTGCACAGGTAATTGAATGAACTGCTGCTGCAAGCGTATATACAGCAGTAAGTGCTCCGTGAGCCGGGGAGCCACTCCAAAGAAAATAGCCACAATGGATACAAAAATTGAAAGGAACGGATGGCACTCACCGCTTAAAATATCTTCTTTATTCCAATACTTTAAAACATCAGTGTCGGGAGGATGGGAGCAGGAGTGGAATGGACGACAGCCGTTTCGCACTGCAGTGGCGCTTCTACTGGTCACCAGCAATTGGGATAAACGCAGCCTTGAAAGGATTAAGAAAAGGTCATTAAAAAATTTGGGAGAGATTCACAAGGAGTGGGCTGCTGCTGGAGTCATTGCTTCAAGAGTCACCACACACAGACATATCCAGGACATGGGCTAAAAGTGTTGCATTCCTTGGGTCAAGCCACTCATGACCAATAGACAATGCCAGAAGCGTCTTACCTGGGCCAAGGAGAAAAAGAACTGGACTGTTGCTCAGTGCTCCAAGGTGTTGTTTTCAGATGAAAGTAAATTTTGCATTTCATTTGGAAATCAAGGTCCCAGAGTCTGGAGGAAGAGTGGAGAGACACACAATCCAAGCTGCTTGAGGTCTAGTGTGAAGTTTCCACAATCGGTGATGGTTAGGGGAGCCATGTCATCTGCTGGTGTAGGTCCACTGTGTTTTATCAAGACCAAATTCAGTGCAGCTGTCTACCAGGAAATTTTAGAGCACTTCATGCTTCCCTCTGCCAACAAGCTTTTTGGAGATGGAAATTTCATTCTCCAGCAGGACTTGGCACCTGTCCACACTGCCAAAAGTACCAATACTGGGTTTAAAAAAACAGTATCAATGTGCTTGATTGGCTAGAAAACTCGCCTGACCTTAACCCCATAGAGAATCTATGGGGTATTGTCAAGAGGAAGATGGGAGACACCAGACCCAACAATGCAGACGAGCTGAAGGCTGCTATCAAAGCAATCTGGGCTTCCATAACACCTCAGCAGTGCCACAGGCTGATCGCCTCCATGCCACACCGCATTGATGCAGTAATTGATGCAAAGGGAGCCCCGACCAAATATTGAGTGCATTTACTAAACATATATTTCAGTAGGCCAACACTTCAGATTTTAAAATAATTTTTCAAGCTGGTGTTCTCAAGCATTCTAATTTACTGAGATAACGACTTTGGGGTTTTCATTGGCTGTAAGCAATAATCATCAACATTAACAGAAATAAACACTTGAAATTGATCACTCTGTTTGTAATGACTCTATATAATATATCAGTTTTACTTTTTGTATTGAAGAACTGAAATAAATTAACTTTTTGATGATATTCTGATTTTGTGAGAAGCACCTGTATTTTAAAACTAAATAGTAGTCATACAGTTACCAAAGAATAAGTATCGCCATGTTGTTACTGAAAAAATCCACTATGCCAAAACTATTGTACCAATAATCAACCACATACAAGGGACAAGTACTGCCACACTATACCACATATTGCTATTGTATAGAAACCAAATAATACTACCATACTGATCATTATCGAAAACATAGTACTGACACTTATGTTACCACCAGTGACAGTTTTATACAGGAGCACATGAAGAAAAGGACAGCACCACAGCAATTGTGAAAAGACAGCTCCAAAGTTTATTCTGCCATCTGCAACGTTTCGGTCCGTGGACCTTTTTCAAGCTTGAAAAAGGTCCACGGACCGAAACGTTGCAGATGGCAGAATAAACTTTGGAGCTGTCTTTTCACAATTGCTGTGGTGCTGTCCTTTTCTTCATGTGCTTCTGGATTTACCTACTGGGATGGATACCCTGGTGAGGACGTGCACTCTGCTGTCCATAGAGACATTGCCATTATAGGGTGCGGCTTTACTATTTATATTTGATACTTAGTTTTATACAGGAGTTCTCCAGATCGTATAAGTGCATATAGTTAAAGTAAATCCTGTGACTTAATGGTAATGCCTCCAATTGAATTAATTTATTTTTGCTTTTCTCCTTCATCTGGCGCAGACTGTTGTGACTTCTTCCAGCCAGGATTCCTCTCTACAGGAAGTAACACACACAAATCTATCACTGATTGATTCTAGAGAACCCTCGCCACTTTTTCCCCCACTCATACACTGCACTAAATAAAAAATAAAAGTGGACTTGTGCTATTCTGGTGCCCTGCACAGTGACAGTACCTCTCTTTTGTTTTCCCTGCGGTAAAAGTATCCACAAAAATAAAATCTATTACAATAGTGATGTCTCTCTTTGAGATCCATCCAGTAGAAATGTCCCCGTCTGTGGCCCCCATACAATGTTAATGCATATGTTCGCTTCTGTGTCCCCTGTGCATTACTAAAATTCCCCTTAGGCCTCCATTCAGTAGTAATGTCCATCTTTGTGCCCAAATACAACACTAATGTTTCCTACACAGTGGGAACAATACAATAGTAACGTACATAATTTGTTCCTCCATATAGTGAAAGCATCCACGTTTTGTGTCTTTACACTTTACACTTGGAACATCCTAAATTGAGTTCCATAAATTAATAATGTTTGGACCACAATGGATATTCTTAACCCCTTTAACAACTTTGAAGCATCCATACATCCCTGTGGCCTGGGACGGCAGACAAACGCCGTCGAGTGTCAGCTGACACCCAGAACTGGTCTTGCACCGCTCCTGACATTATAACCCCCTAAATGCTGCGATCTAACTCGCTACTGTGTCTGCAATGGTTTTGTAAATTTTGTTGTAAAAATGAGAAATCGCTGGTCAACTTTTAACCCTTATAACTTCCTAACAGTAAAAAATGTTGGTGCAAAAACTGTGCTGATCTAAAGTAGACATGTGGGAAATGTTATTTTTTAACTATTTTGTGTGACATATCTCGGTGAAAACTTGGAAAATGTTGCAGTTTTCAAACTTTGAATTCTAAATCACAAAGTTTCCATTTTTTTCACAAATAAACACAAAGTCTTATCTAAGAAACGTTACCTCTATCATGAAGTACAATATGTCACAAAAAAAGAATTTCAGAAACAGCGGGATCCGTTGAAGTGTTCCAGAGTTATAACCACATAAAGTGCCAGGGTCAGAGTTGTAGAAATTGGCCTGGTCATTAACGTGCAAACCACCTTGGAGGGTAAAGGTGTTAATGTCCTGTATTCTGGCCCACGTGCAGTAATAATGTCCTCCAATTGGCTTCCTACAGTAATTATGTCCCCAAATTGCCTCCATGCATTATTAACGATCCCCATTCTGCCCCCATACAGTAATAATGACCACATTCTGGCTCCAAAATGTCTCCTGAATTGGACAGCATCTTGTAAGAAAGTATTTTGGTCCCCTTCTTGTAATAATGCCCATCCTGGCCATTAGCATATAATAATGCTCTTCACCTACATAACTGGTGCCAGTGAGAGGTGGTGCATTGACGTCATGTGCCGCCTGTAATGGGCACGCCAACGTCATCTGCTTGCCTGTGGTTTATATAGCTGAATATGTGGCTTGGGATACACATCCAGCTGAATGTAGTGCTAACAATGATGGGTCCCTTTCTCCATGTGCCCTCTTCCTTCATGGTCGCACCTTCTACAATGTAAAAGAAACCCTAGCATTCAAAAAATTGCAAGTATAATTGAATTGAAGGTTTATTAAAGTGTCAGGAAACATTTTCTCCAGTGTACGCAATTCATTATATGCACAATGATTGTATTTTTGATCTTTTATTTTATTATTAAACAACTACAATGCTGTCAGTCAATCCAAAAGGTTAATAAGCCTGAATATTTAAGAAAGTAAAAGTGAAGTTTTTTCTTTCTTCGGAGAATATCTGTGTGCAGAATTATTGGATAATTATTAGTGTGCAGAATTATTATGCAACTAAATTAAAAATCAAAATTTTCCCATCTAAATTGATTAACTTTATCTGGTACAGTAAGAATAGTAACAAATAAACCCCAAAATGTACAAAAATACATTTCTGATATTAAAAAACAATCAGTGTCTAACAGCCAGTTTTCTTTTGGACCCATGCAGACAAGAGTATAAATTGGACATGAGCTATCTGATTTTTAATCGGGCAACATACTGACCCCTGCTAGTCAATAGGGCTATCAAGGTGAAAAATTAATCTCTCTGTTCAACTGTCCATGAGATAAAAAATGCTGCATGCACTATTTTCATCTGAATCTTGGATGATACTCAGGCATTAAAGTCTATGGGTGCAAGAGAAAAATCGGATCCCACATGGACCATTAGGCCGGGGTCACACTAGACCATAATACGGAAGAGTGCATAGCACTCGGCCCAATGTTAATCTAGCTCCTATCATCCGATATTTTCTCGGCCGTATTCAGGATCCGAGTGAAATCGCAGCATGCTGCGATTGTCAGCGTATCTCGGCCGAGAATTGCCAATGCAAGTCTATGGGTGCGAGAAAAAATTGGATTACACACGGACCATCAGTGTGACTTGCGAGAAATACGCACCGGTGGTCTATAGAAAAGTCGGCAATTCAGTGCGGTGTAATGTAAAATCACACTGATATGTTAGAATAGAACAAATAAAATTAATGTCTACACATAGTATAGGAATCTATATATATAATTGTCTAAGGGTTTTTCCGTCTGTCTGTCTTTCTGTCTGTCTTTCTGTCTGTCTGTCTGTCCTGGAAATCCCACCTCTGGCGGCCTCGACCAATCAGCGACGGGCACAGCATCGACGTAGAAATCCCGCGTCTCTGATTGGTCGAGGCCGCCAGGCCTCGACCAATCAGCGACGGGCACAGCGACGATGATGTCACAATGGTTGCCATGGCGACGACAATGTCATAAAGGTTGCCTCGACCAATCATCGACGGGCACAGTCTGGAATCATCATTGTCCATATACTACGGGGACATGCATATTCTAGAATATCCGATGCGTTAGAATCGGGCCTGGCGGCCTCGACCAATCAGCGACGGGCACAGTATCGATGTAGAAATCCCGCGTCTCTGATTGGTCGAGGCCACAAGGCCTCGATCAATCAGCGACGGGCACAGCGACGATGATGTCATAAAGGACATAGACATCCCGCGTCTCTGATTGTTCGAGGCCTGGCGGCCTCGCGGGATTTCTACGTCGATACTGTGCCCGTCGCTGATTGGTCGAGGCGACGGGCACAGTATTGACGTAGATGTCATAATGGTTGCCATGGCGACGATGATGTCATAAAGGTTGCCTCGACCAATCAGCGACGGACACAATCTGCCGCGAATTCTGGAATCATCATTGTCCATATACTACGGGGACATGCATATTCTAGAATACCCGTTGCATTAGAATCGGGCCACAATCTAGTATATATATATTTATGTAATTGAGACACATATATTTATATTTCATATAGCTCTAGATAGCAGAAAAGCCGACAGGATATGAGACATGGTTTACATACAGTAAACCATTTCATATCCCTTATTTTTTACATATTCCTCACTACTAGTGTTAGAAGTGTCTGTGTGCAAAATTTGGGGGCTCTAGCTGTTAAAATAAAGGGTTAAATCATGGAAAAAACTGGCGTTGGCTCCCGCGCAATTTTCTCTGCCAGAGTGGGAAAGCCAGTGACTGAGGGCAGATATTTATAGCCTAGAGAGAATCCATGGTTAGTGCCCCCACCTGGCTAAAACATCTGCCCCCAGCCACCCCAGAAAAGGCACATCTGTAAGATGCGCCTATTCTGGCACTTAGCCTCTCTCTTCCCATTGCCCGGTAGTGGTGGGATATGGGGTAATAAAGGGTTAATATCACCTTGCTATTGTAAGGTGACATTAAGCCTGGTTAATAATGGAGAGGTGTCAATAAGACACCTATCCATTATTAATCCAATATTAATAAAGGGATAAAAAAACACACACTCACATTAGGAAAAAAGTATTTTAATGAAATAAAGACACAGGGTGTTGTAATAGTTTATTATACGCTCAATCCAATTGAAGACCCTTGTCACCTGAAACAAAGTTAAAATAAAAAAACAACAATATCCCATACCTCTCCGGCGTTACAGTCAAGTCCCACGATGTAAATCCATCAGAAGGGGTTAAATAATTTTACAAGCAGAAGCCTGCTAATGCAGCTGCCCCTGCCTGTAAAAACTGGGGAATGAATGGGAAGCAAGGGATCGTAGCTACCTAGACTTGCGGTTCTGCTCCCCCTGTTGGCATAAACTCATATGAACTCGATCGTGGGAATTTTTCTGAATATTTTCTCACGCTCGAGTTCAAATGAGTTTGCGTATCTCGGCCTTCAAAAACGGACCGTATTTTTATATGTTGTGTGTGACTCCGGCCTTAGAGTGGAATCTGATTTTCATGGATATATCTGTCATGGGTGTGTCAGAGGCTGCAGACTGTCGCTCTGCATTTGACTGCAGAAGGTCTCAGCAGTTTGCCATGCAGACTTCTTACTGGGCCTTCTGCCTTTAGGACCCAGTGGCAACCTCCCCCGGGTCTAGTTCACACGCCTGGACCGGGGTGTATATAACTACCAGCTTGATGCTGGAAGGTGCCGTTGATATTTCTATTTCCAGATCCCTGTTGTGGCTTTGAGCTGTAGCAGAAGGCTATCTTCCTTTCTGGTGTTTTTCTCTACTTATGCTAAGTGTTCCCCCTTGTTTGTGTATCCAATCTGTCTTTACTGGTAGTGGGGATTGACTAGCGCTCATCCTGTCCTTCCTGATGCAGGGCTTATTGCCAAGGTCAGGCAGTGATTAGGTATCCTGCTCTGCAAGAGGTGCAGAACCTATATAGGAACGATAGGGCAGACAGGGTGACGTTAGTTCTGTCCTGAAGGGTCTCCACACTCCAATGGTTCTGGGTTTGCCCTGGTTGGTGAAGTATAATCAAACTGTGGATTGTCAATCTTCACATGCTGTTGATTTTTTCATTCTAGCTCCCAAAGATCGCAGTTAGGCTCAGCGCACATTTACCCTGCTCTCTACACTGAGTTTCCGTGTAAATCTCTGAAATATGCAATTCATATGGAACCCCTGGAGGAAGATTACCTATAATGAGGCAGATGGGGGCAGTGTGGACGTCATAGGATCTGTGGTCCGGCGGTGTCCGTCTTTTAGGATTGCATATAAGTTGCCATCAGTCACAGTTTTGTGCACTTCTGAAAAGATGGACACTGCTGAACAGAGACCAGATGGAGTCCAGAGTAACTCTGCTGCCTCATTATAGTGAATAGATCCATTGGGGTTTCATCTGTCACGTCACTCTGAGATTTAGATGAAAACTCCGATGTAAGTGGTCAGCGTACAGTGTTGGATAAATGTGATCATAAATGTTATGCAAAATTTTCCCAATAAAAGCTTCAACTCAATCCACAAAAAAGCAAGCCCTCACTCAGGTCTGTCATCTGTTAATGGAAATATAGGGGTTTCCATGTTACTGGTAGCACAAGGGCTCTGGAAAAGTGAAATGGCTCCTCGACCCCCCAAAAGAAATTCAGCAAATTCTCTGCTCCCAAATCCAAATGCCCCCCCTCCCTTCTGAGCCCCATTGTGGCTAAACCACATTTAGCTTCCACAGGTTTGGTATATCTGTAATGATGAGAGCCCGCCTAACTTACGGGTGCATGTCTCCAGAAGCATGAGCTGGGCATAATGTACTGGTCACTACAGCTTACTGGTCACTACAACGGGAGTTTGCAATTTCACTCCGCAACATCCACTGCTGCTTGTTTCTGGAAAACACCCATGGAGTGAAAATCATCACTACATCTGTAAATAAGTAGTACTGTACAGCCACATATGGGGTACTGCCATGTTCAGTAGAAATTGTGAGACAAATTTTGGTGCCATTTTTACCCATTTCCACGTATGAAAATGTAAAACTTGGGGCTAACACACAATCTTGGTGATAAAAATGTAAATTATTTTATATTCACTGCTCAATGGTATAAAAGTCTGTGACACACGTGTGGTGTCAATATAATCACTGCACCCCTAGGTGAATTCATTGAGAGGTTTAATTTGTAAAATGGGGTCACTTATGAGGGGTTCTGCTATTGTGGCACCTCAGGGGCTCTGCCAGTGTAACATGGCACCCTCAAACAAGTGCAGCGAAATCTGCACTGTAATATGGCGTTTCTTTCCTTCTGAGTTTTGCACTGTGCCTCAAAAGTAGTTTTCGACAACATATGGGCTATCGGTGATCTCAGGTGAATTTGCACAACAAATTTTGGGGTCCATTTTATCCTTTTACCCTTGTGAAAATACAAAATTTGGAACTAAAAAAATGTTGGCGGGAAATTTTTTTTTTTCATTTTCACGGCTTAACATTATAAACTTCTGTGAAGCATCTGGAGGTTCAGGGTGCTCAATACATATCTACATAAGTTCCCAAAAGGGTCTAGTTTCTAAAATGATGTCACTTGTGAGGGGTTTCCGTCGTTTAGGCACATCAGGGGCATCCGCTAATTATTCCAACAAATTTTACATTCAAAAAGTCAAATTGAGCTCCTTACCTTCCAAGTCCTGCCGTGCGCCATAACAGATTTTTTTTCCTCCACATATTGGGTATCTGCAAACTCAGGAGAAATTGCACAACTAATTGTATGGAGCAAAATTTGGAGCTAAAAAAGATTTATCTGGGAAAAATGTGATTTTAATTTTTTTTATTTTCACGGCTTAATGTTCTTAATGTGCTTCTGTGAAGCACCTGGAGGTTCAAGGTGCTCCAATACACATTTAGATAAGTTCCCTAAGGGGTCTAGTTTCCAAAATGGTGTCACTTGTTGGGGGTTTCCATTGTTTAGGCACATCAGGAGCTCTCCAAACGCAACATGACATGGCGAATTATGCCAGCAAATTTTACATTCAAAAAGTGAAATGATGCTCCTTCCCTTCTGAGTCCTGCCGTGTGACCAAACAGTAGATTTCCCCCACATTTGCAATATCGGCATGCTCAGGAGAAATTGAACAATATATTGTATGGTCCATTTTCTCCTGTTACCCTTGCGAAAGTAAAAAAAGAAAAGTAAATGCTAGGTAACACTGGTGCTTGCATCAGAATGGCGCATCCCTTCGAAATGCGTTGGTTACCCCTTTTTGTTCCTAACGCTGCTTTGTAGCTCTGTGACGTCACACGCGAGCAGGTGTATCTAGGGACGCCATCGGCTGGGGCTCCTCTGGTGCGGCGCAGCTGCTTGTGTTCCCCGCCACTACACCTCCGCTTCCCAAGCTCCAAGCTGCATAGCCAGACGTAGCAGTTGGTAGTCCTATCACCTGGTCGCAGATACACCTTCACTAGGGTAAGTGCTGTATCATCCATGCTCATGCGGCCACAGGATTCCTGCAGCTAGGGTGCTGCGTCAGCTATGTCTGCGGTTGCACTTTTCAGCCATATCATACTCCTGCTCGTTTGTGTATGTGTTTGGTATTTGGTGGAAATACTTTTATTTGCCGATCACCGCAAGTTTGGTATCCTTGGCCATATCCCCTAAGCGCGGCATCAGTCTTTTAGGCTATTGGTTAAAAAAAAATAGGTCTAATGGAAAATTTTGATGAAAGAAAAGTAAATGATTATTTTTTTCCTTCCACATTCCAAAAGTTCCTGTGAAACACCTGAAGGGGTAATCAACTTCATGAATGTGGTTTTGAGCACCTTGAGGGGTGCAGTTTTTAGAATGGTGTCACTTTTGGGTATTTTCTGTTATATAGACCCCTCAAAGTCACTTCAAATGGTCCCTAAAAAAATGGTTTTCAAAATTTTCACCAAATTTCCATTTTTTTTCACAAATAAACGCAAGTCATTTCAAAGAAATGTTACCACTATCAGGAAGAATGATCTGTCACAAGAAAACAATCTCAAAATCAGTGGGATCCATTCAAGCAAGCGTTCCAGAGTTATGACCTCATAAATCGACAGTGGTCAGAATTGTAAAAATTAGCCCGGTCAGGAAGGTGAAAACAGGCTTCGGGTCGAAGGAGTTAATATGTCCTTGTCTATTGCTTGTTTTTATGTTATCTGTTACTAAATAAAGCAATTGCTGTGAATATTTGAATTGTTTGGTCTTGTCCCTTTATGAATACTTTTTTGGGGGGTACCCTTCCAATAAAAGTCACAACACTTGCATCGACTGAGTCTGTCAGTTTCTTAATCTGTTGACTGACAACTTTTTGGCAATTTCCCAGACACTAGTTAGAGAGGTGTACTATTTTCCTTCTAATTTAGAATGACCCACAAGTTTTCAATAAGGTTTAGGTCAGGTGGGGAAGGAGCCATGTCATTTTCAGTCAGTTAAATCTTTTTTTTTTGCCCATTCTTCCTAACAATATACATCTTAAATACCCGCTGTTGTTGGCAGGTTCTAATCTCAGGATTTAGAACCGGCCATCTATTCTGCTCTATGTCTTTACATAATAACAGTGTCCTCTCTGTGGTTCCACAAAGTAATTACTGCAAGACAAAAGAAAATACTGCAACCAAATCCCCTATTTTCTGTCACTGCAATTACCTCATCAGCTATAGGGAAATACTCCCTCTAGTGGTGGAAAACCAAATTGTAGAATGAAACCGTAAATACTAGTTTTCAAGTATGCATAAGAACTAGTGATGAGCGAGTATACTCGTTGCTCGGGTGGTCTCCGAGTATTTGTGAGTGCTCGGAGATTTAGTTTTTGTTGAGGCAGCTGCATGATTTACGGCTGCTAGACAGCTTAAATATATGTGGGGATTCCCTAGCAACCAGGCAACCCTGTACTCTGGCTGACTAGCAGCCGTAAATCATGCAGCTATGTCGACAAAAACTAAATCTCCCGAGCAACGAGTATACTCACTCATCACTAATAAGAACCATTACTATTAGCATCACTATTAGCTAGTTCCCTTATTCCATATATTTAACAGAAGAAAATTATATTTGATTTAATTTATTATTATTATTATTATACATTTTTATAGCGCCATTTATTCCATGGCGCTTTACATGTGAATACGGGGCAAATATAGACAAATACATTAAACATGAGCAGATAACAAGGCACACGAGTACATAAGGAGGGAGGACCCTGCCCGCGAGGGCTCACAGTCTGCAGGGGGTGGGTGAGGATACACTAGGAGAGGGTAGGGCAGGTTGCGCGGCTGTTCAGTAGGTTGAGGATCACTGCAGGCTGTAGGCTTGTCGGAAGAGGTGGGTCTTCAGGTTCTTTTTGAAGGATTCTATGTTAGGCGAGAGTCTGATGTGTTGGGGTAGAGAGTTCCAGAGTATGGGGGAAGCACGGGAGAAGTCTTGGATGCGGTTATGGGAAGAAGAGATGAGAGGGGAGTAGAGAAGGAGGTCTTGGGAGGATCGGAGGTCGCGTGTAGGTAGGTACCGGGAGACCATGTCACAGATGTATGGAGGAGACAGGTTGTGGATGGCTTTGTATGTCAGTGTGAGGGTTTTGAACTGGAGTCTCTGGGCGATAGGAAGCCAGTGAAGGGCTTGACACAGGGGAGAGGCTGGGGAATAGCGGGGGGACAGGTGGATTAGTCGGGCAGCAGAGTGTAGGATGGATTGGAGTGGTGCCAGAGTGCTAGAGGGGAGTCCAGAGAGTAGGAGGTTGCAGTAGTCGAGGCGGGAGATGATAAGGGCATGCACTAGCGTTTTTGCAGTGTTGCGGTCAAGGAAAGCACGGATCCGGGAAATATTTTTGAGTTTGAGACGACAGGAGGAGGCAAGGGCTTGGATATGTGGCTTGAAAGAGAGGGCAGAGTCGAGGATCACCCCGAGGCACCGGGCGTGTGGGACTGGGGATAGTGAGCAGCCATTGACATTGATGGATAGGTCTGGTGGAGGGGTAGAGTGAGATGGGGGAAAGATGATGAATTCTGTTTTGTCCATGTTCAGTTGTAGAAAGCGAACAGAAAAGAAGGCTGAAATGGCAGACAGACAGTGCGGGATTTTGGTAAGCAAGGAGGAGAGGTCAGGTCCGGAGAGGTAGATCTGCGTGTCGTCAGCGTAGAGATGGTACTGCACACCGTGGGATTCTATGAGCTGTCCCAGGCCGAAAGTGTAGATGGAGAAGAGTAGGGGTCCTAGAACAGAGCCTTGAGGAACACCGACTGACAAGGGGCGAAGTGAGGAGGTGGTGTGGGGGAGGGAGACACTGAATGTTCGGTCTGTCAGATATGACGAGATCCAGGAAAGGGCCAAGTCTGTGATGCCAAGGGATGAGAGGATTTGTAGCAAAAGGGAGTGGTCTACAGTGTCAAAGGCAGAAGACAAGTCCAGGAGAAGGAGGACAGAGTAGTGTCGCTTGCTCCTGGCAGTTAGTAGGTCATTGGTGACTTTAGTTAGGGCAGTTTCAGTTGAGTGATGGGAACGGAAGCCTGATTGTAACCGATCAAAGAGGGAGCAGGAGGAGAAGTGGGAGGACAGTTCAAGATGGACATGTTGCTCCAGCAATTTGGAGGCATAAGGGAGAAGAGATATTGGGCGATAGCTAGACACAGAGGATGGGTCGAGGGAGGGCTTTTTGAGGATGGGTGTGATCTTGGCATGCTTGAAGGATGAGGGAAAGACACCTGTTGTGAGTGAGAGGTTGAAGAGGTGTGTTAGGGTTGGGATGAAGACCGTGGAAAGGTTAGGGATGAGGTGGGATGGGAGCGGGTCAAGCGTGCAGGTGGTGAGGTGTGATCTTGACAGGAGGGTGGAGAGCTGATCTTCTGTCATGGTGGAGAAGCTGGTTTTGGAGGAGCAGGGTTGAGCAGCTAAGAGGGGCAGTGGGCGCTGTGGGCCAAAGCTTTCTCTGATCATATCGATCTTCTGTTTAAAGAAAGAGGCGAAGTCATCAGCAGAAATGAGGGGGGAGGGAGGAGGTGCGGGGGGACGGAGTAGAGAATTGAAAGTGTTGAAAAGCTGTTTAGGGTTGTGGGACAGGGAGGATATGAGGGATGAGAAGTAAGTTTGTTTTGCGGCAGTGAGCGCAGACTTGAAGCTGGCGAGGGACTGCTTGTATGCAGTGAAGTGGTCGGCAGAGTGGGATCGCTTCCATCTCCGCTCAGCAATCCTGGAAGCCCGTCTCAATTGTTTGGTCAGGCTGGTCAGCCAGGGCTGCCTGTTAATTGTACGACTTTTACTATGCATGAGTGGGGTGGCCGAATCGAGTGTTGTTGTTATTGTGGTGTTATAAAAAGTGGCAGCAGCATCTGTGTCATGAAGGGAGGCTATGTCTGTGAGAGGGAGAAGGGACTCAGAGAGTGATTGTAAGTGGAGATGTTTGAGATTTCTGCGAGGGTGAGTGAGTTTGTGGAGTGGGGGTTGCACACTAGGAGAGGAGAGGGACGAGAATGTCAGTAGGTTGTGGTCAGACAGGGGGAGGGGTGTGTTAGTGAGGTTAGTAAGGGAGCAGAGGCGGGTGAAGATGAGGTCCAGCGTGTGGCCATCTTTGTGAGTGGCCTCAGAGGACCATTGAGTGAGGCCAAAGGAGGCAGTCAGTGATAAAAGTTTAGAGGTAGCTGAGGTGAAAGTGTCAATGGGGACATTGAAATCACCCATGATGATAGTGGGGATGTCAACAGAGAGGAAATGAAGTAGCCAGGTGGTGAAGTGGTCGAGAAAGGTGGAGATGGCTAGTTCTGGGGGGCGGTAGATGACAGCCAGCTGGAGGTTGGAGGGGGAATAGATGCGGACAGAGTGCACCTCAAACGAGGGAAGAGTAGCGGAGGGTGGTAGCGGGATTGGAGTAAAGGAGCAGGTGTCGGACAGGAGCAAGCCAACTCCTCCACCGCGTTTGTTGCTGGGGCGAGGGGTGTGAGAGAGGTGGAATCCGCCATAGGAGAGCGCAGCTGGAGAGGCCGAGTCAGAGGGGGTGAGCCAGGTTTCAGTGAGGCCGAGGAAGGAGAGTTTGTTGGTGATGAAGAGGTCATGGATAAATGGCAGTTTGTTGCAGATGGAGCGTGCGTTCCATAGTGCTCCAAGTAGGGGGAGCGGGGGAGTGGGGGCTGGATGAATGGGTATGAGGTTGTCGTGGTTGGGAAAACGTGCGGAGGATCGTGGCAGGGGGATAGAAACGAGTGTGGGGATGAATTGTGGAGGGCCGGGATTTGGGGATATGTCACCAGCAATGAGGAGTAACAGACAGATCATTAGAAGGTGGGAGCAGGATAGGACATGATGTGGCCGTGTGTGTCTGGATAAAAAGGATTGTATGTGGAGGAACAGTTCTGAGGGGAAGGTGAGATGGCTGGGGAGTATGGAGGAAGAAATGACTAGTTCCTTACTAGGAGGAGGGATTGCAGGAGATTGTAAGAAGGAAAGTAGTATGGGGGTGAAAGAGAAAAGAAACCGAAACATTGTAGTGGTTAGTAGTCTGTTACCTTCCAGTCAATTCCAGTCCAATTCAGTCTAATTCAGAATCATAATTAAAAAGATGTAATTTAAAAGATGGAAGTTAAAAGATGATTTGCAGCAGACTGAGTCTATAGCAGACTCCTGCATGTGAATATATCCCCAGTTAAGGGCAATCAGGTGTGAATGAGGGGGTGGCTGGGTATGGGAGACCAGATGTAGAGAGTTAAGCAAAGGTCATAAAGTGAGGGAGGGGTAAGACTGACCACTCAAAGAGATGCCAGGATCACACAATGAGAGACATGAAAACAGGTCGTGGAAACAAGCTCATAGGTGAGAAAGCATACTAAAAGGATTATATGTGCTGCACCAAGACACTCAGATCCAGGGGAAGCATAGAAAAGCCAGTGCAATATACAGAGACATTCAGAAGCCAGGGAGAGCTGGGTAAAGTCAGTGCATACCATGGAAAATCAATGCAGTATACAGAGATATTCTGGAGCCAGGGAGAGCTGGGTAAAGTCAGTGCATACCATGGAAAATCAATGCAGTATACAGAGATATTCTGGAGCCAGGGAGAGCTGGGTAAAGTCAGTGCATACCATGGAAAATCAATGCAGTATACAGAGATATTCTGGAGCCAGGGAGAGCTGGGTAAAGTCAGTGCATACCATGGAAAATCAATGCAGTATACAGAGATATTCTGGAGCCAGGGAGAGCTGGGTAAAGTCAGTGCATACCTGTGGGAAGAGGAGAACAGCTCGATTAGATGGTGCAGATGATGATAATATTGTAGTAGTGCTGAGTAGCCAAATGCATTCTAGAATTCAGTCTAATTCAGAATCATAATTAAAAAGATGTAATTTAAAAGATGGAAGTTAAAAGATGATTTGCAGCAGACTGAGTCTATAGCAGACTCCTGCATGTGAATATATCCCCAGTTAAGGGCAATCAGGTGTGAATGAGGGGGTGGCTGGGTATGGGAGACCAGATGTAGAGAGTTAAGCAAAGGTCATAAAGTGAGGGAGGGGTAAGACTGACCACTCAAAGAGATGCCAGGATCACACAATGAGAGACATGAAAACAGGTCGTGGAAACAAGCTCATAGGTGAGAAAGCATACTAAAAGGATTATATGTGCTGCACCAAGACACTCAGATCCAGGGGAAGCATAGAAAAGCCAGTGCAATATACAGAGACATTCAGAAGCCAGGGAGAGCTGGGTAAAGTCAGTGCATACCATGGAAAATCAATGCAGTATACAGAGATATTCTGGAGCCAGGGAGAGCTGGGTAAAGTCAGTGCATACCATGGAAAATCAATGCAGTATACAGAGATATTCTGGAGCCAGGGAGAGCTGGGTAAAGTCAGTGCATACCATGGAAAATCAATGCAGTATACAGAGATATTCTGGAGCCAGGGAGAGCTGGGTAAAGTCAGTGCATACCTGTGGGAAGAGGAGAACAGCTCGATTAGATGGTGCAGATGATGATAATATTGTAGTAGTGCTGAGTAGCCAAATGCATTCTAGAATTCAGTCTAATTCAGAATCATAATTAAAAAGATGTAATTTAAAAGATGGAAGTTAAAAGATGATTTGCAGCAGACTGAGTCTATAGCAGACTCCTGCATGTGAATATATCCCCAGTTAAGGGCAATCAGGTGTGAATGAGGGGGTGGCTGGGTATGGGAGACCAGATGTAGAGAGTTAAGCAAAGGTCATAAAGTGAGGGAGGGGTAAGACTGACCACTCAAAGAGATGCCAGGATCACACAATGAGAGACATGAAAACAGGTCGTGGAAACAAGCTCATAGGTGAGAAAGCATACTAAAAGGATTATATGTGCTGCACCAAGACACTCAGATCCAGGGGAAGCATAGAAAAGCCAGTGCAATATACAGAGACATTCAGAAGCCAGGGAGAGCTGGGTAAAGTCAGTGCATACCATGGAAAATCAATGCAGTATACAGAGATATTCTGGAGCCAGGGAGAGCTGGGTAAAGTCAGTGCATACCATGGAAAATCAATGCAGTGTACAGAGATATTCTGGAGCCAGGGAGAGCTGGGTAAAGTCAGTGCATACCATGGAAAATCAATGCAGTATACAGAGATATTCTGGAGCCAGGGAGAGCTGGGTAAAGTCAGTGCATACCATGGAAAATCAATGCAGTATACAGAGATATTCTGGAGCCAGGGAGAGCTGGGTAAAGTCAGTGCATACCATGGAAAATCAATGCAGTATACAGAGATATTCTGGAGCCAGGGAGAGCTGGGTAACGTCAGTGCATACCATGGAAAATCAATGCAGTATACAGAGATATTCTGGAGCCAGGGAGAGCTGGGTAAAGTCAGTGCATACCATGGAAAATCAATGCAGTATACAGAGATATTCTGGAGCCAGGGAGAGCTGGGTAAAGTCAGTGCATACCATGGAAAATCAATGCAGTATACAGAGATATTCTGGAGCCAGGGAGAGCTGGGTAAAGTCAGTGCATACCATGGAAAATCAATGCAGTATACAGAGATATTCTGGAGCCAGGGAGAGCTGGGTAAAGTCAGTGCATACCATGGAAAATCAATGCAGTATACAGAGATATTCTGGAGCCAGGGAGAGCTGGGTAAAGTCAGTGCATACCTGTGGGAAGAGGAGAACAGCTCGATTAGATGGTGCAGATGATGATAATATTGTAGTAGTGCTGAGTAGCCAAATGCATTCTAGAATTCAGTCTAATTCAGAATCATAATTAAAAAGATGTAATTTAAAAGATGGAAGTTAAAAGATGATTTGCAGCAGACTGAGTCTATAGCAGACTCCTGCATGTGAATATATCCCCAGTTAAGGGCAATCAGGTGTGAATTTAATATAAATGTACCTCACATATAAAGACAAATAGACAAGACTCACACATAAAGGGGTGGGGAGGGGAAGCTACAGGTTTCAAAGTAGGCAGGAGATAAGAAAAGCCTAACTGTTTCTCTGAGCCTAATAATAATCCCAGGGGCTCAGTCAAAACTATCCATCCTCGCTCCCAGAAAAGCCGTCATATACTCCATCCTACGAATGTCAGCTATTCTATTAAGTGCTGATGAGGAGATGTCTGCTTCCAGTGAAGAGCTATCAGACACCTTGCCGCTGTAAGGATATGTACCAACAACTTGGCTGAATTATTTCCCATCCGTTTAGGAGAGACATTTAGCAAATATGTAACTGGATCAAGCCCCACCACCACATAGAGAACCCTGCTAATTAAGACTCTCACCTCATCCTAAAATCCTGTGATCCCAGAAACACCAAAAGATATGGCATTGAGTGCCCACCTCAGAGCCACAGCGCCAGCAAAAATTTGAAAGTTGAGGGTTCAACCTGTGGAGTAGATCAGGAGTATGGTCCCAAAGCATCAATATTTTATACTGATTTTCCTTGTAAAGAGTGCAAATGGAGAATTTGGCCTCTTTTCCCAGATATGTAACCAACTGAGATAGTGAAGTCACAACACGATCCAAATTATATAAAAAGTATAACTCTTTATTAACACATAACACAAGGATATTCCATATATCACAATGCGTAAATAATCATCATATTAAATTGCAAATATTTGTGAATATACTAAGCAGCAGTGACAAACCCGCTGCTGCACATGGACTCAGCAATAAAATGAGTAACAAAGAACAAAAAACAGAGAGTGACCTATCCTAATATCACAGATCCATATTAATAAAGAGAAGATATAATATCATATTAATCTATATTCAGTGGATCTGTGTAGCCGCTAATACTGCAATGGTCCAATAGAGCATGCCTAATAAAGTAAATAAATGGATTATTGGCCCATATAAATCATAATAAATATGAATAGGGTAAACTTAGTAACAAATATATAAATGGCCCAACTCCACAATACAGGTCAGTAGCGACCAGATCGGCATGTTATAATAAGCTAAGCCCAGTACCTGCGGCCATGTCAGCAGAGGATGGCGGTCACACTGATACCTCAGTATCAGTATGTATATATATTGTAGATTGTAAGCTCTCACGAGCAGGGTTGTCTTATTTTGCTTTAATTATTGTATTGTTAACGTTGTTACTTATGACTTTTGTGTTTGAAACTGTTAAACTGTAAAGCGCTGCGGAATATGTTGGCGCTATATAAATAAAGATTATTATTATTATTATTATCCTTGTGTTATGTGTTAATAAAGAGTTATACTTTTTATATGATTTGGATCGTGTTGTGACTTCACTATCTCAGTTGGTTACATATTGTGCTATGTGAAGAGGATCGTATTTAGTTGTTATAGAGGAATTTGTTTGGTGGTCAATCTTTTCCCAGATAGTCTGCCAACACTGGGGAGACAACCCCCTCCCTAGTATAGACTCCCATCTGCTCATATAGGGATGTTTTAGTTGTTGCCCTCTCTGGAGAAAACTTAGAATTTCCTAAATTTATCCTTTGGTCGACAGACCCCTTTTGCAGATCCTCGCAAAATCAGTTGGCAAAGACACCTTCGGTAAACGATAGAGCAAAGATGCAAAATGCCTAATCTGCAGATACTGGAATAACTCTTTGTTAGAAATAGCAAATTTGGACTTGATATCATCAATCGGAAAAAAGCTCCAACGTCTCCCCATCTACTAGATCCGCAAATCTGAATAATCCCGCAGATATCCAAAGGTGAACTATTGCAGAATCCATACTAGTTGGTATCAGGGGTTGATATATGAAGTTTGAAATCATTGGTGAATTAGGGGATGCCAGACTAAACCTCTTCAGAGAGTGGGTACGGAAAGTATTCAGACCCTTTTAAATTTTTCACTCTTTGTTTCACTGCAGCCATTTGGTAAATTCAAAAAAGTTCATTTTTTTTTCACATTAATGTACACTCTGCACCCCATCTTGACTGAAAAAAACTGAAGTGTATAAATTTTTGCAAATTTAATATAAAAGAAAAACAAAAATATCACATGGTCATAAGTAATCAAACCCTTTGCTCAGACACTCATATTTAAGTCACATTCTTTCCATTTCCTTGTGAATGTAACAACTCTGCTGGCATCACGGCATGGCCTCTCATCTCTCACACTATCTTACCCACTGCTCCAGGTCATGATGTGGTTTCTGTTTCTTGCCAGCTCCATATTCTGTGCCTCTGCTCTCTGCATGCTTCCTGGCTGTGTGCATAGGGGGGCGGCGCCTGTACGCTCTGGTTCTTATAGGAATCAGGTGCACCTGTCTAATCTGTTCCTGACCAATTACCAAGAGGCCTCCAGTATTTAGTGCAGCTCCACGCAGTGGACTGGGCCTGTGCAATGTGTTAGCTCAGTTTGTGTTTGGCTTCTGAGTTTGCCAGGTCTTGCTTTGTGTTACTCCCTCTCTAGAGGCTTTTCTCAGTGTTCTTGCCTTGATCTTGTTGTCTGCCCTCCAGGAGGCAGAATATCCTGGTCCCTGTATCTTTGTTCTTGTGCCTTGTCTGAACTTTGACCTACCTCTGTCTCCTTGTCTGTGGCTTCTCTCCTTGCTGTGTCTTTCCTTGTGTCCTCTCTGTTTGCTTGTGCTCAGCGCTCTTGCAGCTTTGCTCTGCTCTGCGGTTCTGTGCCGTTCTACTCTGCTCTGCTCTTGCTGCTGCAGATATCTCTTGCTGCAGCTCCTCTCTGCATTTCTTGCGGTTCTGCTCTGCTTAGCTTCTGCTGCTGCAGAGATTTCTTGCTGCAGCTCCTCTCCGCATTCCTTGCGGTTCCGCCCTACTTAGCTTCTGTTGCTGCTCCATCTCCTGCTGCTCTACCATTCCTATCCCGGCACAGACCCCTGCATCCTGGCACAGACCCCCCACAGCCCGGCACAGACCTCCCACAGCCCGGCACAGACCCTCCGCAGCCCGGTGCAGACCCCCGCAGCTCGGCACAGACCCCCACAGACCCCCACAGTAGACCCCCTACTCCAAAGGTTCTCTATAGGGTTGAGGTCAGGGGAAGATGGTGGCCACACCATGAGTTTATCTCCTTTTATGCCCATAGCAGCCAATGACTCAGAGGTATTCTTTGCAGCATGAGATGGTGCATTGTCATGCATGAAGATGATTTTGCTCCCGAAGGCACGTTTCTGCTTTTTATACCATGGATGAAAGTTCAGTCAGAAACTCTATATACTTTGCATTGGTCATTTTAACACCTTCAGGAACTTAAAGGGCCCTACCAGCTGTGTCCCCATGATTCTGGCCCAAAAAATGACTCCTCCACCTCCTTGCTGTCGCAACCTTTGTTGGGAGCATAGTGGCCATCCACCAACTGTCATGCCCTCAGCTGCAGGTTCGGTCTCCGCTGCGCAGGGAGACCAACGCCTATTACACAACCTTACTCCCCTGTCCGTGGCTCCAGATGATCAGCGGCTCCTTTCTCTGCTAAGAACCTGCATCCTCTTGGAAGGTCTCCTGGAAATGCTCTTAGGAGCTGCGCCCCGCTTCCTGCACATACTTGAAACAGCAGGGCACCTGTTTGCTATTAAGGCTGTCTGTGCTATGATGCTCTGTGCATAAAAAGCATCCTCCTCTTAAGGGAGGTGCCTGGGCAACTTGTTCATTCTCTGGATTGTTGCCTCTGCTCCAGGCCACGCTCTGCTGTGCTCTGCACTTTACTTTCATGTCTATTTCCACAGAGTCCTCTTCTGGCGTTTCCCATCCTGGACTCCTCTGGTCTCTTCAGTTCCCAATCCAAGTTATCATGCTTCTTCTCACGTTCAGACCCTGCTACTGGTGGGATTAACTTTTCTGGATTTCATGGAGGTTTTGGGATTCTCTCCACCAGCAAGTCCAAGTATTCTACAGTATTGCTAGTTTGTCAATACGGGTTATCCTCTGGTCCTGGCTTTGCGGCATTCAGGCCACCTGGTGTTGTGACGGGGGAATCCCTGTATAGGCGTACACTTTGCCCAGTGCTCCACCACGTGGTACAGTGTCGTGATCCAGAGGTTCTTCCCTCTGACACCTTTTCTTTTTTTGTTTTACCTTGTTAATAAATATCTTTTGGTTTATGAGATCCACTCTCCTGTCTTTTGAGTATCGGGTATACAGCTGCCACTGCACCATCAGTGGTCTAGTGAGTCCACTATACCTTGTCACACCCTGTGGGCGTTACACCAACCATCCACTACTCCATCGATCTGAAGCATCCAGGGTTGCTCGACACTCATCAGTAAACAAGACTGTTTGAAAATTAGTCTTCATGTATGTCTGGGCCCACTGCAACCGTTTTTGCTTGTGAACACTGTTAAGTGGTGGCCGAATAGTAGGTTTATGAACCAAAGCAAGCCTTTGAAGGATCCCACACTTTGAGGTTCGAGGGACTCCAGAGGCACCAGCAGCTTCAAATATCTGTTTGCTGGTTTGTAATGGCTTTTTAGCAGCTGCTCTCCTAAGCCGATACAGCTGATTGCATTGATGGGAGATGGAGTGCTACACTCCTCCCATCATCCCCTTGTCAGCATCTGATGTCACCGATGCGACACTGACAGCGGGCGTGATGATGTCACTAACCGGTGCCCGCTTGTTATGATCTGGTGGTTTAGGAGCAACATGGAACGAGCTCTGAAGGAAGTGGTATCTGTACTGACCGTAGTCCCTAAGCTCGACACAACACTAGAAGTAGCCGTGGAATGCTCCTAACTCTCCCTAGGCATCTCGTCACAGCCTAAGAGCTAACTACCCCTAAAGATAGAAGCAGGAAAACTATCTTGCCTCAGAGAAAATCCCCAAAGGATAGATTAGCCCCCCACAAATAATGACTGTGAGTGGAGAGGGAAAAGACATACACAGAATGAAACCAGGATGAGCACAGGAGGCCAGTCTAGCTAGATAGATAGGACAGAATGGAATACTGTGCGGTCAGTATAAAACACTACAAAAATCCACGCAGAGATTACAAAAATCTCCACACCTGACTAAAGGTGTGGAGGGTAAATCTGCTTCCCAGAGCTTCCAGCAACACAGAGTTAATTCATACTGATAAGCTGAACAAACATAGAAAGCACAGAACGGATAAGTCCACAATCTGTGGACAGAAAAGAGCAAGCAAGAACTTAGCTTTGCTGAACTGGTCAGGATAACAGGGAAATCCAAAGAGATGTGAATCCAACCAGGAACCATTTACAAGTGGCACTGGCTGAAGGAAAGAGCCAGGCATAAATAGCCGAGCAGAAAAGACAATCAGTAGAAGCAGCTGATGACAGCTAAATCCAAGGAGCAGCCATACCACTTTAAACCACAAGAGGGAGCCCAAGAGCAGAACTCACAAAAGTGCCACTTACAACCACCGGAGGGAGCCCAAGAGCGGAATTCACAACAGTACCCCCCCTTGAGGAGGGGTCACCGAACCCTCACCAGAGCCCCCAGGCCGATCAGGACGAGCCAAGTGAAAAGCACGAACCAAATCGGTGGCATGGACATCGGAGGCAACAACCCAAGAATTATCCTCCTGGCCATAACTCTTCCACTTGACAAGATACTGAAGCCTCCGCCTCGAAAAACGAGAATCCAAAATCTTCTCAACCTCATATTCCAACTCTCCCTCAACCAACACCGGGGCAGGAGGGTCAACCGAGGGAAAAACGGGCACCACATATCTCCGCAACAAAGATCTATGGAAAACATTATGAATCTCAAAAGAGGCTGGAAGAGCCAAACAAAAAGACACCGGATTAATAATTTCAGAAATTTTATAAGGACCAATAAACCGAGGCTTAAACTTAGGGGAAGAAACCTTCATAGGAACATGACGAGAAGACAACGAAACCAAATCCCCCACACGAAGTCGGGGGCCAACACACTGACGGCGGTTAGCAAAACGTTGAGCTCTTTCCTGAGACAACGTCAAATTGTCCACCACATGAGTCCAAATCTGCTGCAGCCTGTCCACCACAGAATCAACACCAGGACAATCAGAAGGCTCAACCTGCCCAGAAGAAAAACGAGGATGAAAACCAAAATTACAAAAGAAAGGTGAAACCAAAGTAGCCGAACTAGCCCGATTATTAAGGGCAAACTCGGCCAACGGCAAGAAAGACACCCAATCATCCTGATCAGCAGACACAAAGCATCTCAAATAGGTCTCCAAGGTCTGATTAGTTCGCTCAGTTTGGCCATTAGTCTGAGGATGAAACGCCGAAGAAAAAGACAAATCAATGCCCATCCTAGCACAAAAGGCCCGCCAAAACCTAGAGACAAACTGAGAACCTCTGTCAGACACAATATTCTCCGAAATGCCATGCAAACGAACCACATGCTGAAAAAACAATGGAACCAGATCTGAGGAGGAAGGCAACTTAGGCAAAGGTACCAGATGGACCATTTTAGAGAACCGGTCACAAACAACCCAGATAACAGACATCTTCTGGGAAACAGGAAGATCCGAAATAAAATCCATGGAAATATGCGTCCAGGGCCTCTCAGGGACCGGCAAAGGCAAAAGCAACCCACTAGCGCGGGAACAGCAAGGCTTGGCTCGGGCGCAAGTCCCACAGGACTGCACAAAAGCACGGACATCGCGCGACAAGGAAGGCCACCAAAAGGACCTAGCAACCAAATCTCTGGTACCAAAAATTCCAGGATGACCAGCCAACACAGAACAATGAACCTCAGAAATCACCTTACTTGTCCACCCATCAGGAACATACAGCTTCCCCACAGGACAGCGGTCAGGCCTATCAGCCTGAAATTCCTGAAGCACCCGCGGCAAATCAGGGGAGATGGCAGAAAGAATCACCCCTTCCTTAAGAATGCCAATCGGCTCAAGGACTCCAAGAGAATCAGGCGAAAAACTCCTAGAGAGGGCATCGGCCTTAACATTCTTAGATCCCAACAACTCCCGATTGCCGACATCATAATTGCGTTCCGCAGGCGAAAACTTTCTTGAATAAAAAGCACACGGTTTCATCAAAGAACCATCAGATTCCCTCTGAGACAAAACGGCCCCTGCCCCAATCTCAGAAGCGTCGACCTCAACCTGAAAAGGAAGAGAAACATCCGGCTGACGCAACACAGGGGCAGAAGTAAATCGGCGTTTAAGCTCCTGAAAGGCCTCAACAGCCGCAGAGGACCAATTAGTCACATCAGCGTCTTTCTTCGTCAAATCAGTAAGGGGCTTAACCACACCGGAAAAGTTGACAATGAAACGGCGATAGAAATTAGCAAAGCCCAAAAATTTTTGAAGGCCCTTCACAGATGTGGGTTGAATCCAGTCATGAATAGCTTGGACCTTAACAGGATCCATTTCTATAGACGAGGGATAAAAAATAAAACCCAAAAAAGAGACCTTCTGAACTCCGAATAGGCACTTAGACCCCTTCACAAACAAAGCATCATCACGAAGGATCTGGAACACCATCCTGACCTGCTTCACATGAGACTCCCAATCATCGGAAAAAATCAAAATATCATCCAAATATACAACCATGAATTTATCAAGATAATTGCGGAAAATATCATGCATGAAGGACTGGAACACAGATGGAGCATTAGAGAGCCCATATGGCATCACAAGGTATTCAAAATGGCCTTTGGGCGTATTAAATGCAGTTTTCCATTCGTCACCCTGTTTAATACGAACAAGATTATATGCCCCTCGGAGGTCAATCTTAGTAAACCAACTAGCCCCCTTAATCTGAGCAAACAAATCAGTAAGCAAAGGCAAGTGGTATTGGAATTTGACCGTGATCTTATTAAGAAGACGATAATCTATACAGGGTCTCAAGGAGCCATCCTTCTTAGCAACAAAAAAGAAACCCGCTCCCAATGGTGACGAAGAGGGCCGAATATGCCCTTTCTCCAAAGATTCCTTAACATAGCTCCTCATGGCGGCATGCTCTGGCACAGACAGATTGAAAAGTCAGCCTTTAGGGAACTTACAACCTGGAATCAAGTTAATAGCACTATCACAGTCCCTATGTGGAGGAAGGGAACTGGACTTGGGCTCATCAAATACATCCTGGAAATCCGACAAAAACTCAGGGACCTCAGAAGAGGGGGAAGAGGAAATTGACATCAAAGGAACGTCACTATGTACCCCTTGACAACCCCAACTAGTCACAGACATAGTTTTCCAATCCAGCACCGGATTATGTTCCTGTAACCATGGAAAACCCAGTACAAGAACATCATGCAGGTTATGCAACACCAGAAAATGGCAATTTTCCTGATGTGCAGGAGCCATGTACATGGTCATCTGCGTCCAGTACTGAGGTTTATCCTTGGCCAATGGTGTAGCATCAATGCCCCTCAAAGGAATAGGGCTCTGCAAAGGCTGCAAGCAAAAACCACAGCGCCTGGCGAATTCTAAGTCCATTAGGTTCAGGGCAGCGCCTGAATCCACAAATGCCATGACAGAAAAGGACGACAATGAGCAAATCAGGGTCACAGATAAAAGAAATTTAGGCTGTACAGTACTAATGGTAACAGACCTAGCGACCCTCCTAGTACGTTTAGGGCAATCAGAAATAACATGAGCAGAATCACCACAGTAAAAACACAGCCTATTCTGACGTCTGAATTCCTGCCGTCCTGTTTTAGTCAAAATCCTATCACATTGCATAAATTCAGGACTCTGCTCAGAGAACACTGCCATATGGTGCACAGCTTTGCGCTCGCACAAACGCCGATCAATCTGAATGGCTAGAGACATAGACTCGCTCAAACCAGTAGGCGTAGGGAAGCCCACCATAACATCTTTAACCCCTTAGCGACCGCCGATACGCCTTTTAACGGCGGCCGCTAAGGGTATTTAAACCACAGCGCCGTTAATTAACGGCGCTGTGGAAAAAGTCAATAGCGCCCCCCAGAGGCCGATTTTCTCCGGGGTCTCGGCTGCCGGGGGTAGCCGAGACCCCAGAGAACATGATTCGGGGGGTTTTTAACCCACCCCGCATTTGCGATCGCCGGTAAGTTACCGTTTACCGGCGATCGCAAAAAAAAAAAATGCGATCTCTTTTTAATTTCTCTGTCCTCCGATGTGATTGCACATCGGAGGACAGAGAAAAGGGGTCCCAGGTGGCCCCCCAATACTCACCTAGCTCCCCCGAAGCTCCTCGTGTCTCCCGGTGGGTGCCGCCATCTTCAAAATGGCGGGCACATGCGCAGTGCGCCCGCCGGCCGGCACCGGGAGAATCTTTGGGGTCTCGGCTGCCGGGGGTAGCCGAGACCCCAAAGAGCATGATCGGGGTCGGTATTACCGACCCCTGTTTTGCGATCGCCGGTAATTAACTGTTTACCGGCGACCGCAAAAAAAAAAAGTAAAGTGTAATTCTCTGTCCTCTGATGTGATCGCACATCAGAGGACAGAGAAATAGGGGGATTCGGGGACCCTAGCATACTCACCTAGGTCCCTGGATCCTCTTGCTGCTCCTCCTGGCCACCGGCAGAAGAAAATGGCGGGCACATGCCCAGTGCGCCCGCCATCTGTCTCCATCTGCCGGCCGGCAGGAGAACAGCAATTGGGGCTAAAATTAGGGTTAGGGTTAGGGTTAGGGGTAGGGTTAGGGTTAGGGGTAGGGTTAGGGGTAGGGTTAGGGGTAGGGTTAGGGTTAGGGGTAGGGTTAGGGTTAGGGGTAGGGTTAGGGTTAGGGGTAGGGTTAGGGGTAGGGTTAGGGGTAGGGGTAGGGTTAGGGGTAGGGTTAGGGGTAGGGGTAGGGCTAGGGTTAGGGGTAGGGTTAGGGTTTGGGGTAGGGTTAGGGCTGGGTTAGGGCTAGGGTTGGGGCTAAATTTAGGGTTAGGGTTGGGGCTAAATTTAGGGTTAGGGTTGGGGCTAAATTTAGGGTTAGGCTTCTTTCACACTTACGTCGGTACGGGGCCGTCGCAATGCGTCGGCCCGACATACCGACGCACGTTGTGAAAATTGTGCACAACGTGGGCAGCAGCTGTAGTTTTTCAACGCATCCGCTGCCCAATCTATGTCCTGGGGAGGAGGAGGCGGAGTTACGGCCACGCATGCGCGGTCAGAAATGGCGGATGCGACGTACAAAAAAACGTTTCATTCAACGATTTTTTGTGTCGACACTCCGCCAAAACACAACTGATCCAGTGCACGACGGACGCGACGTGTGGCCATCCGTCACGATCCGTCGGCAATACAAGTCTATGGGCAAAAAACGCATCCTGCGGGCACATTTGCAGGATCCATTTCTTGTCCAAAACGACGGATTGCGACGGAATGCCAAACGATGCAAGTGTGAAAGTAGCCTTAGGGCTAGGGTTAGGGTTGGGGCTAAAGTTAGGGCTAGGGTTGGGGCTAAAGTTAGGGATAGAGCTGGGATTGGGGTTAGGGTTTGGATTAGGGTTGGTATTAGGGTTAGGGTTGGCATTAGGGTTACGCTTGGGATTAGGGTTAGGTTTGGGATTAGAGTTAAGGTTAGGGTTGTGATTGGGGTGTATTGGGATTAGGGTTAGGTTTGAGGTAAGGGTTGAGATTAGGATTAGGGGTGTGTTGGATTTAGGGTTTTGATTAGGGTTAAGGTTAGGGTTGACATTAGGGTTGTTTTGGGGTAAGGCTTGTGATTATGGTTAGGGTTAGTGATTAGGATTATGGATCAGGTTGGGATTAGGGTTAGGGGTGTGTTGGGGTTAGGGTTGGAGCTAGAATTGGGGGGTTTCCACTGTTTAGGTACATCAGGGGGTCTCCAAACACGACAGCCAATTTTGCGCTCAAAAAGTCAAATGGTGCTCCCTCCCTTCTGAGCTCTGCCGTGCGCCCAAACAGTGGGTTACCCCCACATATGGGGCATCAGCGTACTCGGGATAAATTGGACAACTTCTGGGGTCCAATTTCTCCTGTTACCCTTGTGAAAATAAAAACTTGGGGGCTACAATATCTTTTTTGTGGAAAAAAAAATATTTTTTATTTTCACGACTCTGCATTCTAAACTTCTGTGAAGCACTTGGGCATTCAAAGTTCTCACCACACATCTAGATAAGTTCCTTGGGGGGTCTAGTTTCCAAAATGGGGTCACTTGTGGGGGGTTACTACAGTTTAGGTATATCAGGGGCTCTGCAATCGCAACATAATGCCCACAGACCATTCTATCAAAGTCTGCATTCCAAAAAGGCGCTCCTTCCCTTCTGAGCTCTGCCGTGCGCCCAAACAGTGGTTTACCCCCACATATGGCGCCTTTACCCTTGTGAAAATAAAAACTTGGGGGCTAAAAAATCTTTTTTGTGGAAAAAAAAATATTTTTTATTTTCACGGCTCTGCATTATAAACTTCTGTGAAGCACTTGGGCATTCAAGGTTCTCACCACACATCTAGATAAGTTCCATGGGGGGTCTAGTTTCCAAAATGGGGTCAATTGTGGGGGATTTCTACTGTTTAGGCACATCAGGGGCTCTCCAAACGCGACATGGCGTCCGATCTCAATTCCAGCCAATTCTACATTGAAAAAGTAAAACGGCACTCTTTCTCTTCCAAGCTCTGCGGTGCGCCCAAACAGTGGTTTACCCCCACATATTGGGTATCGACGTACTCATGAGAAATTGCACAACAACTTTAGTGGTCTAATTTCTCCTGTTACCCTTGTGAAAATAAAAATATGTGGGCAAAAAGATCATTTTTGTAGAAAAAATGCAATTTTTTTTTTTCACGGCTCTACGTTATAAACTTCTGTGAAGCACATGGGGGTTCAAAGTGCTCGCTACACATCTAGATAAGTTCCTTAAGGGGTCTAGTTTCCAAAATGGTGTCACTTGTGGGGGGTTTCCACTGTTTAGGCACATCAGGGGCTCTCCAAACGCGACATGGCGTCCAATCTCAATTCCAGCCAATTCTACATTGAAAAAGTAAAACGGCACTCCTTCTCTTCCAAGCTCTGCGGTGCGCCCTAACAGTGGTTTACCCCCACATATGGGGTATCGACGTATTCAGGAGAAATCGCACAACAACTTTTGTGGTCTAATTTCTCCTGTTACCCTTGTGAAAATAAGAATTTGTGGGCGAAAAGATCATTTTTGTGTAAACAAAAGCGATTTTTTATTTTCACGGTTCTACGTTATAAACTTCTGTGAAGCACTTGGGTGTTCAAAGTGCTCACCACACATCTAGATAAGTTCCTTAAGCGGTCTAGTTTCCAAAATGGTGTCACTTGTGGGGAGTTTCCACTGTTTAGGCACATCAGGGGCTCTCTAAACGTGACATGGCGTCCGATCTCAATTCCAGCCAATTCTGCATTGAAAAAGTCAAACGGCGCTCCTTCACTTCTAAGTTCTGCGGTGCGCCCTAACAGTGGTTTACCCCCACATATGGGGTATTGGCGTATTCAGGAGAAATTGCATAACAAAATTTATGGTTACATTTCTGTTTTTACACTTGTGAAAATAAAAAAAATGGTTCTGAATTAAGATGTTTGCAAAAAAAAGTTAAATGTTCATTTTTTCCTTCCACATTGTTTCAGTTCCTGTGAAGCACGTAAAGGGTTAATAAACTTCTTGAATGTGGTTTTGAGAACCTTGAGGGGTGTAGTTTTTAGAATGGTGTCACACTTCATTATTTTCTATCATATAGACCCCTCAAAATGACTTCAAATGTGATGTGGTCCCTAAAAAAAAATGGTGTTGTAAAAATGAGAAATTGCTGGTCAACTTTTAACCCTTATAACTCCCTAACAAAAAAAAATTTTGTTTCCAAAATTGTGCTGATGTAAAGTAGACATGTGGGAAATGTTATTTATTAACTATTTTTCGTGACATATCTCTCTGATTTAAGGGCATAAAAATACAAAGTTTGAAAATTGCAAAATTTTAAAAATTTTCGCCATATTTCCATTTTTTTCATAAATAATCGCAAGTAATATCGAAGAAATGTTACCACTAACATGAAGTACAATATGTCACGAAAAAACAATCTCAGAATCAGCGGGATCCGTTGAAGCGTTCCAGAGTTATAACCTCATAATTGCAAAAATTGGCCTGGTCATTAAGTACCAAATTGGCTCTGTCACTAAGGGGTTAAGGGCTTCAGAAAGACCCTTTCTGAAAATAGCAGCCAGAGCATCCTCATTCCATTTAGTAAGCACAGACCATTTCCTAAATTTCTGGCAGTATAATTCTGCTGCTTCCTGACCTTGACACAAGGCCAACAGGGTTTTTTCTGCATGATCCACAGAGTTAGGTGTTATGATAAGGTAATTCAGTACCACAATGGACATAGAGGTCAGAGCACATACAGTGACCTGACAATAACCCAAAAACATAGAACGAGCTCTGAGACGTGGGAACTCTGCTGACCGCAATCCCTAATGCTCTCCAACAACACTAGAGGCAGCCGTGGATTGCGCCTAACGCTCCCTATGCAACTCGGCACAGCCTGAGAAACTAGCTAGCCTGAAGATAGAAAATAAGCCTACCTTGCCTCAGAGAAATACCCCAAAGGAAAAGGCAGCCCCCACATATAATGACTGTGAGTTAAGATGAAAAGACAAACGTAGAGATGAAATAGATTTAGCAAAGTGAGGCCCGACTTTCTGAACAGAGCGAGGATAGGAAAGGTAACTTTGCGGTCAACACAAAACCCTACAAAAACCACGCAAAGGGGGCAAAAAGACCCTCCGTACCGAACTAACGGCACGGAGGTACACCCTCTGCGTCCCAGAGCTTCAAGCAAGCAGGAAAAAACAAATAGACAAGCTGGACAGAAAAAAACAGCAAACAAAATAGCAAAGCAGAACTTAGCTATGCAGAGCAGCAGGCCACAGGAACGATCCAGGAGGAAACAGGTCCAATACTAGAACATTGACTGGAGGCCAGGATCAAAGCACTAGGTGGAGTTAAATAGAGCAGCACCTAACGACTTCACCACATCACCTGAGGAAGGAAACTCAGAAGCCTCAGTACCACTTTCCTCCACCAACGGAAGCTCACAGAGAGAATCAGCCGAAGTACCACTTGTGACCACAGGAGGGAGCTCTGCCACAGAATTCACAACAGTTAGGTTCATCATACAATAATCTGAGCGCTTGAAAAAATGTGTCTACATTCAGCAATGCCGGATCCCCCGATTCAAGGGAGAATGCCCAGTCCTGAGGGTCACCACGCAGCAAGGATATAATAATTTTTACTTGCTGAATGGGATCGCCAGAAGAACGGGGTTTCAAAGCAAAAAACAATTTGCAGTTATTTTTAAAGTTCCAAAACTTGGATCTGTCTCCAAAAAACAAATCAGGAGTAGGAATTTTAGGCTCCAAAGCAGGAGTCTGGACAACATAATCTTGGATACTCTGTACTCTTGCAGCAAGTTGATACACACGAGAAAACAAACCCTGAACATCCATGCCAGAGCACAAATCCTGCACCACCCAAAGGTCAAGAGGAAAAAAAAAGACAAAAAGAGAGCACAGAAAAAAAAATGGCTCAGAATTTTTTCCTTCTTTTTGAGATGCATTTAATTCATTTATGGCCACTTGTACTATTATGATCTGGTGGTTTAGGAGCAACATGGAACGAGCTCTGAAGGAAGTGGTATCTGTACTGACCGCAGTCCCTAAGCTCAACACAACACTAGAAGTAGCCGTGGAATGCTCCTAACTCTCCCTAGCCATCTCGTCACAGCCTAAGAGCTAACTACCCCTAAAGATAGAAGCAGGAAAACTATCTTGCCTCAGAGAAAATCCCCAAAGGATAGATTAGCCCCCCACAAATAATGACTGTGAGTGGAGAGGGAAAAGACATACACAGAATGAAACCAGGATGAGCACAGGAGGCCAGTCTAGCTAGATAGATAGGACAGAATGGAATACTGTGCGGTCAGTATAAAACACTACAAAAATCCACGCAGAAATTACAAAAATCTCCACACCTGACTAAAGGTGTGGAGGGTAAATCTGCTTCCCAGAGCTTCCAGCAACACAGAGTTAATTCATACTGATAAGCTGAACAAACATAGAAAGCACAGAACGGATAAGTCCACAATCTGTGGACAGAAAAGAGCAAGCAAGAACTTAGCTTTGCTGAACTGGTCAGGATAACAGGGAAATCCAAAGAGATGTGAATCCAACCAGGAACCATTTACAAGTGGCACTGGCTGAAGGAAAGAGCCAGGCATAAATAGCCGAGCAGAAAAGACAATCAGTAGAAGCAGCTGATGACAGCTAAATCCAAGGAGCAGCCATACCACTTGAAACCACAAGAGGGAGCCCAAGAGCAGAACTCACAAAAGTGCCACTTACAACCACCGGAGGGAGCCCAAGAGCGGAATTCACAACACCCGCTGTCAGGAGATGAGAGGGAGCAGCACAAGAACCAGGAAGAAGAGAAGTGAGTATTTATTTATTTGTTATGGAGGCTGTCTTATACTACAGGGTCTACCTATGGGGGTGTGTTCTGCCTTATATTACAGGGTCTGCCTATGGGGGTGCTGTCTTAACCTACAGGGTCTGTCTGTGGTGTGCTGCCTTATACTACAAGGCCTGCCTATGGGGGTGCTGTCTTATACTGCAGGGTCTGCCTGCGGGGGTGCTGCCTTATACTACAGGGTCTGCCTATGGGAGTGCTGTCTTATACTACAGGGTCTGCCTATGGGAGTGCTGCCTTATACTACAGGGTCTGCCTATGGGGGTGATGCCTTATCCTACAGGGTCTGCCTATGGGGATGTGTGTGCTGCCTTATACTACAGGGTCTGCCTATGGGGGTGCTCTCTTATGCTACAGGGTCTGCCTGTAGGGTGCTGCCTTATACTACAGGGTCTGCCTGTGGGGATGCTGTCTTATACTACAGGGTCTGCCTGTTGGGTGCTGCCTTATACTACAGGGTCTGCCTATAGGGGTGCTGTCTTATACTACAGCATTTGCCTATAGGGGTGCTTCCTTATTTTACAGGGTCTGCCTATTGGGGTGATCTTATACTACAGGGTCTGCCTGCGGGGGTGCTGCCTTATACTACAGGGTCTGCCTATGGGAGTGCTGTCTTATACTACAGGGTCTGCCTATGGGAGTGCTGCCTTATACTACAGGGTCTGCCTATGGGGGTGATGCCTTATCCTACAGGGTCTGCCTATGGGGATGTGTGTGCTGCCTTATACTACAGGGTCTGCCTATGGGGGTGCTCTCTTATGGTACAGGGTCTGCCTGTAGGGTGCTGCCTTATACTACAGGGTCTGCCTGTGGGGATGCTGTCTTATACTACAGGGTCTGCCTGTTGGGTGCTGCCTTATACTACAGGGTCTGCCTATAGGGGTGCTGTCTTATACTACAGCATTTGCCTATAGGGGTGCTTCCTTATTTTACAGGGTCTGCCTATTGGGGTGATCTTATACTACAGGGTCTGCCTGTGGGGTGCTACCTTATACTACAGGTCTGCCTATGGGGTGCTGCCTTATATGACAGGGTTTGCCTATGGGGAGCTGCCTTATACTACAGGGTCTGCCTATGGGGTGCTGCCTTATACTACAGGGTCTGCTTATGGGGGTGCTGCCTTATACTAGGGAGTCTGCCTATGGGGGTGCTGCATTATACTACAGGGTCTGCCTATGGAGGTGCTGCCTTATACTACAGGGTCTGCCTATGGGGGTGCTGCCTTATACTACAGGGTCTGCCTATGGGGGTTTTGCCTTATTTTACAGGGTCTGCCTATTGGGGTGCTGTCTTATACTACAGGGTCTGCCTATGGGGGTGCTGCCTTATACTACAGGGTCTGCCTGTGGGGTGCTACCTTATACTACAGAGTCTTCCTATGGGGGTGCTATCTTATACTACAGGGTCTGCCTGTGGAGTGCTGCCTTATACTACAGGTTCTGCCTTTAGGGATGCTTCCTTATACTACAGGGTCTGCATATTGGGGTGCTGCCTTATACTACAGGGTCTGCCTATGGAGGTGCTACCTTATAGTACAGTGTCTGCATATGGGGGTGCTGCCTTATACTACAGGGTCTGCCTATGGGGGTGCTGCCTTACTCTACAGGGTCTGCCTATGGGGGTGCTGTCTTATACTACAGGGTTTGCCTGTTGGGTACTGCCTTATACTACAGGGTCTGCTTATGGGGGTGCTGCCTTATACTACAGGGTCTGCTTGTGGGGTGCTGCCTTATACTACAGGGTCTGCCTATGGGATGCTGCCTTATATTAGTGTTTGCCTATGGGGTGCTGCCTTATACTACAGGGTCTGCCTATAGGGTGCTGCCTTATACTACAGGGTCTGCCTATGGGGGTGCTGCCTTATACTACAGGGTCTGCCTATGGGGTGCTGTCTTATTCTACAGGGTCTGCCTGTTGGGTGCTGCCTTATACTACAGGGTCTGCCTATGGGGTGCTGCCTTATACTACAGGGTCTGCCTATGGGGTGCTGTCTTATTCTACAGGGTCTGCCTGTTGGGTGCTGCCTTATACTACAGGGTCTGCCTTTGGGATGCTGCCTTATATTAGTGTTTGCCTATGGGGTGCTGCCTTATACTACAGGGTCTGCCTGTTGGGTGCTGCCTTATACTACAGGGTCTGCCTATGGGGTGCTGCCTTATACTACAGGGTCTGCCTATGGGGTGCTGTCTTATTCTACAGGGTCTGCCTGTTGGGTGCTGCCTTATACTACAGGGTCTGCCTATGGGGTGCTGCCTTATACTACAGGGTCTGCCTATGGGGTGCTGCCTTATACTACAGGGTCTGCCTGTTGGGTGCTGCCTTATACTACAGGGTCTGCCTATGGGGTGCTGTCTTATTCTACAGGGTCTGCCTGTTGGGTGCTGCCTTATACTACAGGGTCTGCCTATGGGGGTGCTGCCTTATACTACAGGGTCTGCCTGTTGGGTGCTGCCTTATACTACAGGGTCTGCCTATAGGGGTGCTGTCTTATACTACAGCATCTGCCTATAGGGGTGCTTCCTTATTTTACAGGGTCTGCCTATTGGGGTGATCTTATACTACAGGGCCTGCCTGTGGGGTGCTACCTTATACTACAGGTCTGCCTATGGGGTGCTGCCTTATATGACAGGGTTTGCCTATGGGGAGCTGCCTTATACTACAGGGTCTGCCTATGGAGTGCTGCCTTATACTACAGGGTCTGCTTATGGGGGTGCTGCCTTATACTAGGGAGTCTGCCTATGGGGTGCTGCATTATACTACAGGGTCTGCCTATGGAGGTGCTGCCTTATACTACAGGGTCTGCCTATGGGGGTGCTGCCTTATACTACAGGGTCTGCCTATGGGGGTTTTGCCTTATTTTATAGGGTCTGCCTATTGGGGTGCTGTCTTATACTACAGGGTCTGCCTATGGGGGTGCTGCCTTATACTACAGGGTTTGCCTGTGGGGTGCTGCCTTATACTACAGGGTCTTCCTATGGGGGTGCTATCTTATACTACAGGGTCTGCCTGTGGAGTGCTGCCTTATACTACAGGTTCTGCCTTTAGGGATGCTTCCTTATACTACAGGGTCTGCATATTGGGGTGCTGCCTTATACTACAGGGTCTGCCTATGGAGGTGCTACCTTATAGTACAGTGTCTGCATATGGGGGTGCTGCCTTATACTACAGGGTCTGCCTATGGGGGTGCTGCCTTACTCTACAGGGTCTGCCTATGGGGGTGCTGTCTTATACTACAGGGTTTGCCTGTTGGGTACTGCCTTATACTACAGGGTCTGCTTATGGGGGTGCTGCCTTATACTACAGGGTCTGCTTGTGGGGTGCTGCCTTATACTACAGGGTCTTCCTATGGGATGCTGCCTTATATTAGTGTTTGCCTATGGGGTGCTGCCTTATACTACAGGGTCTGCCTATAGGGTGCTGCCTTATACTACAGGGTCTGCCTATGGGGGTGCTGCCTTATACTACAGGGTCTGCCTATGGGGTGCTGTCTTATTCTACAGGGTCTGCCTGTTGGGTGCTGCCTTATACTACAGGGTCTGCCTATGGGGTGCTGCCTTATACTACAGGGTCTGCCTATGGGGTGCTGTCTTATTCTACAGGGTCTGCCTGTTGGGTGCTGCCTTATACTACTGGGTCTGCCTATGGGATGCTGCCTTATATTAGTGTTTGCCTATGGGGTGCTGCCTTATACTACAGGGTCTGCCTGTTGGGTGCTGCCTTATACTACAGGGTCTGCCTATGGGGGTGCTGCCTTATACTACAGGGTCTGCCTATGGGGTGCTGTCTTATTCTACAGGGTCTGCTTGTTGGGTGCTGCCTTATACTACAGGGTCTGCCTATGGGGGTGCTGCCTTATACTACAGGGTCTGCCTATGGGGTGCTGTCTTATTCTACAGGGTCTGCCTGTTGGGTGCTGCCTTATACTACAGGGTCTGCCTATGGGGGTGCTGCCTTATACTACAGGGTCTGCCTATGGGGGTGCTGCCTTATACTACAGGGTTTGCCTATGGGATGCTGCCTTATATTACAGTGTTTGCTTATGGGGTGCTGCCTTATACTACAGTGTCTGCCTATGGGGTGCTGCCTTATACTACAGGGTGTGCCTATGGGGGTGCTGCCTTACACTAGAGGGTCTGCCTATGCGGGTGCTGCCTTATACTACAGGGTCTGCCTATGGAGGTGCTGCCTTATACTACAGGGTCTGCCTATGGGGGTGCTGCTTTATACTACAGGATCTGCCTATGGGGTGCTGCCTTGTGCTATAGAGTCTGCTTATGGGGGTGCATTAAACAATATAGAGTAGGCCTATGGGGAGTGCATTATACTATATGGAGGCTTATGGGGAGTGCATTATACTATATTGAGGCTTATGGGGAGTGCATTATACTACATTAAGGACTATCTGGTGCATTATACTATATGGAGGCTATCTAGGGAGGCATCATATAGTGTGGAGATTACAGTGGGGGCACTATCGTACAGTGTGGGGATTACAGTGAAGGGGCCATCATACAGTGTTGGAGCCATCAAACAGTTTGGAGGCTACTAAGGGGTCAGTATACTGTGTGGGTGGTACTTTACATTGAGGGCGCATTATACTGTGTATAAGAGAGCATCATACTGTGTATAGCAGAGTGTACAGGGGGCAGACTCAGGACATTATTAAATGTAAAGTGGGCACTTATTTTTATAGGGGAACTCAGGTTACTGTGACTCAAAAGGGCACACAGGACATTATTACTTTCTAGGGGGCAAAATGTGGGCACTGTTTTCTAGGGTACTTGCACCTGGCATGACTATATTATAGAGAGGGTTGCTTTAGAATTTAGGCTAAGTGCACACGTTGCAGAATTGCCGCGGAAATTTCTGCAGAAATTCCGCAACTCCTGCCACGGGTATATTGCATGCGGAATTGGCATGCATATTCCTGCTAAACACTAGCGTTTTGTGTGAAATGCAACTTTGTTGCATTCTCTGCAGACGAGTCTGGGCCAGATGGTAAAGATGAGAAAAATGAGCGATTCCATCAGAAAGAACGTCAGGGGTAAGTCACTATCTGTAACTGTGCTGTGATCTCTTATATGTTCTGTAGGGCTGGTATGTACCACTGACCATATGGCGGTAATATCCATGTTGGTCTTTATATGGAGATTATCTTCAGTAACAGCGCCTTCATCTGCTGAGGTTCTCCTCCACTATTAGGGTGCGTCACCCAGTTGTAATCGAGGTTACCTGGTTAGGGGCCCACTCAGAAGTTTTGCCCCCCTGAACCAAAACCCTAGCTACGCCTCTGGTCTCCACACATGCCCGCAGGTAGTAATGGCCGGTTATAGTGAAGGAGCATGGCCTCAGGTAGTAATGACATGTTTTGGTACAGGCGCATGTTCCCAGGTAGTAATGGCCAAATATAATATAGGAGCATGCCCGCAGGTAGTAATGGTCGGTTATAAAGCAGGAGATTGCACGCAGGTAGTAATGGAAGGTTTTAATGATGGAGCATGCCCTCAGGTAGTAAAGGCTGATTATAATGCAGAAGCATGGATGCAGGTAGTAATGACACATTTTGATGCAGGCACATGCGCCCAGGTAATAAAGGTCAATTATAATGCAGGAGCATGCCCGCATGTAGTAATGGATGATTATAATGCAGGAGGATGCCCGCATGTAGTAATGGATGGTTATAATGCAGGAGCATGCCCGCATGTAGTAATGGATGGTTATAATGCAGGAGCATGCCCGCATGCAGTAATGGATGGTTATAATGCAGGAGCATGCCCGCATGTAGTAATGGACGATTATAATGCAGGAGGATGCCCGCATGTAGTAATGGATGGTTATAATGCAGGAGCATGCCCGCATGTAGTAATGGATGGTTATAATGCAGGAGCATGCCCGCATGCAGTAATGGATGATTATAATGCAGGAGGATGCCCGCATGTAGTAATGGATGGTTATAATGCAGGAGCATGCCCGCATGTAGTAATGGATGGTTATAATGCAGGAGCATGCCCGCATGCAGTAATGGATGGTTATAATGCAGGAGCATGCCCGCATGTAGTAATGGACGATTATAATGCAGGAGCATGCCTGCATGTAGTAATGGATGGTTATAATGCAGGAGCATGCCCGCATGCAGTAATGGATGGTTATAATGCAGGAGCATGCCTGCATGTAGTAATGGATGGTTATAATGCAGGAGCATGCCCACATGCAGTAATGAATGGTTATAATGCAGGAGCATGCCCGCATGTAATAATGGATGGTTATAATGCAGGAGCATGCCCGCATGCAGTAATGGATGGTTATAATACAGGAGCATGCCCGCATGCAGTAATGAATGGTTATAATGCAGGAGCATGCCCGCATGTAATAATGGATGGTTATAATGCAGGAGCATGCCCACATGCAGTAATGGATGGTTATAATGCAGGAGCATGCCTGCATGTAGTAATGGATGGTTATAATGCAGGGGCATGCCCTCAGGTAGTAATGACTTGTTAGGCAGTAGAATGCTGTGACGATACAGCATTTCATCTTAATTATCCAGACACCTACTTTCAGTAGGCAAGGAGAAAGAGGCTATTGTCTGAATCTTGACTATTGAGTTTGATGTTTAGGGATTTTTGAATGGCTGCTGTTTGCCTCTAATATCAGCTCCTACAGTTCATTGTCTGCTAACTTTGCAAGACAGGGACGCAAGGTCATTGAAAATTCTATGTTTACTAACACAGTGGGGAAATAAGTATTTAGCCACCAATTGTGCAAGTTCTCCCACGTAAAAAGATGAGAGAGGCCTGTAATTGACATCATAGACCACAACTATGAGAGTCAAAATGAGAAAACAAATCCAGAAAATCACTTTATCTTATTTGGCAAGATTTAATTTACAAATTATTGTGGAAAATAAGTATTTGGTCATTAACCCCTTTCTGACGTTAGACGTACTATCCCCCTACTATCCCAGGTGGCCTGGGCGAGTATGATCACCGACGGGATAGTACGTCACCACCGATCAGCTGCGCTCACGGGGGGAGAGCGGCTGATCACGGCCGGGTGTCAGCTGATTATCACAGCTGACATCCGGCACTATGTGCCACGAGCGGTCATGGACCGCTCCCGACACATTAACCCAGGGGTGGGATTCAGCCGGTTCTCCCCGGTTCAATGGAGCCGCTTGTTAAAAAAGTAGCCGGTTCCCTGAACCGGGGAGATTCAGAGCCGCGTTCCGGTACCACACAACCTTCCCGTATCCCACTGGGGAGTCCCGATTTGAGAGTGCCCCGTGGTCCAGCACTGCATAGCTGCATCCCTCCACCCGCAGAGAGCCGCACATCACAAGTATGGCTACCGCTGCTCTGTGTGCACAGGACCTGTGATGAGGTCACAGGAGGGGAGGAGTCAAGATTCACATGAACAGGGGTTTCCATGTATTGCAGGACTCTGCTGCACTGGTTGTCATGGTGCTGGACGATGGTAAGCTTATGTGGGGGGTCAGGAGTTGTTTACAGTGTGGATGTAGCAGAGCTGTGTGTGTGTACGAGGTGTGTGTACGAGGTGTACAGAGCGGAGCCATGCGTGTGTATGAGGTGTACGGAGCAAACGCGTGTGTGTGTATGAGGTGTATGGAGCGGAGCTGTGTGTGTATGAGGTGTGTGTGTGTGAGCTGAGCCGTGTGTGTATGAGGTGTACGGAGAGGAGCCATGTGTGTGTATAAAGTGTACGGAGCAGAGCCATGTGTGTGTATGAGGTGTATGGAGCGGCGCCATGTGTGTATGAGGTGTATTGAGAAGAGCCATGTGTGTGTATGAGGTATACGGAGCGGAGCCGTGTGTGCAAGGTGTACGGAGTGGAGCCATGTGTGTACGAGGTGTACGGAGTGGAACCGTGTGGGTATGAGGTGTATGGAGCTGAGCCGTGTGTGCAAGGTCTACAGAGCAGAGCCGCGTGTTTTCGAAGTGTATGGAGTGGAGCCGCGTGTGTATGAGGTGTACGGAGAGGAGCTGTGTATGCAAGTTGTACAGAGTGGAGCCGTATGTACGAGGTGTACGGAGCAGAGCCGTGTATGCAAGGTGTACGGAGCGGAGCTGCGTGTGTAGGAGTAACTATGTGTGGTCATTATACCGCAATATCATGTGTGGTCATTATACAGTATGGAGGATCATGTGTGGCCATTATACAGTACTGAGCATCATGTGTGGCCATTATACAGTATGGAGCATCATGTGTGGCCATTATACAGTATGGAGCACTCTGTGGCCATATTTTTTTTATTATTGTTTATGAAACAGTGTGATAAGCAGTGGTAATTGGGTGTGGTTGGGATGTGGATATGGGTGTGACTAGTTGTGAAATGGGTGTGGCCAGAGGCGTGGGCTAAAATTTGCCATGGTGCGCAGCGTGCACCGCATTCTTTACCCTCTTTCCCTTCTTCAAAAGTTAGGAGGTATGGTTTGACTGCGCCCCTATTTTGTATATGTTTGAGGAAAAGGTGTGTGTAAATGGGTGTGGCTTAAAAAATGGGTGTGGTTTTCCTACACACAAACACAGAACCTGTTGTTAAAAATTTGAATCCCACCCCTGCATTAACCCCTGGAACACTGCGATCAAACATGATCGCAGTGTTCCGGTGGCATAGGGAAGCATCGCGCAGGGAGGAGGCTCCCTGCCTGCTTCCCTGAGACCCCCAGAATAATGCGATGTGATCGCGTTATTCCGAGCGTCTCCTCTGTCCTCCTCCCTGCAGGCCCTGGATGCAAGATAGCCGCAGGGTCCTTCAGGGTCCTGCAGGGAGGTGGCTTGCAAGCGCCTGCTGAGAGCAGGCACGGCAAGCCTCCTGCACTGCCTGTCAGATCGCTGATCTAACACAGTGCTTTGCAAAGTGTTAGATCAGCGATCTGATAATATATAGTGATGTCCCATAAAAGTAAAAAAGTAAAAAAAAATATATTAACATGTGTAAAAAAAAAAAAAAACATCCGAAATAAAAAAATAAAAAAAATATTGTTCCAATAAATACATTTCTATATATAAATAAAAAAAAACAATAAAAGAACACATGTTAAGGAAAAAAACAAGGCAAAAAACAATGCTTTATCATCATACCGCCGAACAAAAGTGGAATAACATGCGATAAAAAGACGGAAATAAATAAACATGGTACCACTCAAAACATCATCTTGTCCCGTGAAAAACGAACCGCCATACAGCGTTATCAGCTAAATAAAAAAAAGTTATAGCCCTCAGATTAAAGCAATGCAAAAATAATTATTTTTTACTAGATGGCAGCCCGATTCTAAAGAATCGGGAGTCTAGAATCCATATATACTTTATTTATTCAAATGTAAAAATAATACAATTAATAAATAATAGTAAGAAAGAACAAAAAATGGCTGCACTCACCAGCTCTTGACAATTCTTGTTATTTAAGGTACAGTTACACAGGATCGATGAACATGCTTATGAGGGGAGGGATGAAAGACATCAGACGACAACTTTGCGTGTTGTGACAAATGCCACAACAACGGTTCTTTGCTTAAGAACGATGTCAGGTAGTAGGAAAATACCCAGTTAATAATAGGCAATAGTTCTTTGCAGGAATGCAGATATTAATAAATAGGCAGTTTATATTGCAGAGAAATTGCTGGGCAATAATGGACAATGTCCTTATGTGGCAAATAATAGAGCAATATACCCAATGTGGCAAAGAAGAGGTTAATAAACAGCAGTCTCTCAGTATAACAGTCAGTGAATAATAGGCAGTATATGGAGAAAACACCAAACAAAAGTTCAAAATTGGTGTGAAAATGTCACTGAACCACTTCACAACTAAATATATATAGTTTTGGTAAATGGTATTATCATTTTTTTGACGAAATTCGGCAGGAGCTTGAAGAGCAACGTCACTGGGCCCGCCTCCACGCAGTAGAAACTTGCTGTGAGGTAAAAATTCAAAAATCACACCAAAATGGTGGGCGGAGTGTGTCACAGTACGGCACGTTTCTGATTGGTCGCTCGCAGCAGGCGGCAACCAATCAGACACTGGACACTGTTGACGTCACTTAGCTCCGGACATTAGCTCCGGACATTAGCTCCGGACATTAGCTCCGGACATTAGCTCCGGACAGGAAGTTGGCACAAATTGCAGGAAGTAGTATTCTAGGCAATTATATATTAGATATAAAATAGTTTTTATTGTATTAAAGCGCCAAAACATAAAAAAATTATATAAATGAGATATCGCTGTAATCGTACTGACCCGAAGAATAAAACTGCTTTATCAATTTTACCAAACGCAGAACGGTATAAACGCCCCCCAAAAGAAATTCATGAATTGCTGGTTTTTGTTCATTCTGCCTAACAAAAATCGGAATAAAAAGCGATCAAAAAATGTCATGTGCCCGAAAATTGTACTAATAAAAACTTCAACTCGTCCCACAAAAAACAAGACCTCACATGACTCTGTGGGCCGAAATATGGAAAAATTATAGCTCTCAAAGTGTGGTGACGCAAAAACGTGGTGACACAAAAAGCGTCTTTTAAGCTGGTTTCACATTTGCGTTTTTTGCCGCAGCGTTTGTACCGCATATAAACGCATCTGTCGTGTTTTCCTATATTTAACATTAAAAACGCATGCATTTTTTTTGTTCGCGTTTTGCCGTGTTTGACGACGCATGCGTCGTTTCGTCACTTGTGGCTTGGCGCGGAAATGCAACATGTATTAATTTCTAGAGGCGTCTATTTGCCGCCAGGAAACGCATGCGTTCGATTGCACAAGGTTTGCGTCAAAAAACGCATTGCCGTCTATGTAAACGCATGCGTTTTTAAGCACATGCGTTTGGTTGCGTTTTTGAATGCATGCGTTTCAATAGAAAAAAACAAGTCTAGCCACTGATAAGCCACCCCCACCATCAAGGTGATAAAGGGATCCAAACCCTAACCCTAGCCCTAACCCTAACCCTAGCCCTAACCCTAACCCTAGCCCTAACCCTAACCCTAGCCCTAGCTCTAACCCTAGCCCTAACCCTAATGGGAAAATGGAAATAAATACATTTTTTTAATTTTTCCCTAACTAATGAGTTGATGAAGGGGGTTTAATTTCTATTTATAGGGGGTTTTCTAGTGGATTTTTATGATTGGCAGCTGTCACACACTAAAAGACGCTTTTTATTCCAAAAAATATTTTTTGCGTTACCACATTATGAAAGCTACAATTTTTCCATATTTTGGTCCACAGAGTAATGTGAGGTCTTGTTTTTTGCGGGACGAGTTGACATTTTTATTGGTAACATTTTCGGGCACGTGACAATTTTGATCGCTTTTTATTCCGATTTTTGTGAAGCAGAATGAACAAAAACCAGCTATTCATAAATTTCTTTTGGGGGGCCATTAACACCGTTCCGCGTTTCGTCATAATACACACCCTCTGTAGTCCCATTGGCGGTGTCTGGTTATCTTGATTTTTCTCTTGTGAAATTTCTCATCATGCGTACCAAAAAATCTAAGCAGGAAAAAACGCATATAAACGCGTACAAACGCAGTGTTTTTTTAACCGCATGCGACACCGCATGCGTCTAAAAAATGCTGCGTTTGTACGCATTTATATGCGTTTTTTCTACCACTTGCGGATGCGTTTTAAACGCTGCGGAATTAAACACAAATGTGAAACTGGCCTTAGTGTGTGACAGCTGCCAAACATAAAAACCCGCTATAAAAACCCTCTATAAATAGTAAATCAAACCCCCCTTCATCACCCCCTTAGTTAGGGAAAAATATTAAAATTAAAAAAATGTATTTATTTCCATTTTCCCATTAGGGTTAGGGTTGGGGCTAAAGTTAGGGTTAGGGTTGGGGCTAAAGTTAGGGTTGGAGCTAAAGTTAGGCTTAAGTTTGGGGCTAGAGTTGGGGTTAGGGTTTGGATTACATTTAGGGTTGGGTTAGGGGTGTGTCAGGGTTAGGGGTGTGGTTGTGATTAGGGTTAGTGGTGTGTTGGGGTTAGGGGTGTGTTGGGATTAGGGTTAGGGGTGTTATGATGCGGTGGTCTAGGAGCAACATGGAACGAATTCTGAAGGAAGTGGTAACTGTACTGACCGCAGTCCCTAAGCTCAACACAACACTAGAAGCAGCCGTGGAATGCTCCTAACTCTCCCTATGCATCTCGTCACAGCCTAAGAGCTAACTACCCCTAAAGACAGAAGCAGGAAAACTATCTTGCCTCAGAGAAAATCCCCAAAGGATAGATTAGCCCCCCACAAATAATGACTGTGAGTGGAGAGGGAAAAAGACATACACAGAATGAAACCAGGATGAGCACAGGAGGCCAGTCTAGCTTGATAGATAGGACAGGATGGAATACTGTGCGGTCAGTATAAAACACTACAAAAATCCACGCAGAGTTTACTAAAAATCTCCACACCTGACTAAAGGTGTGGAGGGTAAATCTGCTTCCCAGAGCTTCCAGCAAGACAGAATTAATTCATACTGATAAGCTGGACAAACATAGAAGCACAATCTGTGTACAGAACAGAGCAAGTAAGAACTTAGCTTTGCTGAACTTGTCAGGAAAACAGGGAAATCCAAACCAGAAACCATTTACAAGTGGCACAAGCTGAAGGAACAGCCAGACCTAAATAGCCGAGCAGAAGAGAAGATAAGTGGAGGCAGCTGATGACAGCTAACTCCAAGGAGCAGCCATACCACTTGAAACCACAAGAGGGAGCCCAAGAGCAGAACTCACAAAAGTGCCACTTACAACCACCGGAGGGAGCCCAAGAGCGGAATTCACAACAGTACCCCCCTTTGAGGAGGGGTCACCGAACCCTCACCAGAGCCCCCAGGCCAATCAGGATGAGCCAAATGAAAAGCATGAACCAAATCGGCGGCATGGACATCGGAGGCAACAACCCAAGAATTATCCTCCTAGCCATAACCCCTCCACTTGACAAGATACTGAAGCCTCCACCTCGAAAAACGAGAATCCAAAATCTTCTCAACCTCATATTCCAACTCTCCCTCAACCAACACCGGGGCAGGAGGGTCAACCGAGGGAACAACGGGCACCACATATCTCCGCAACAAAGATCTATGGAAAACATTATGAATGGCAAAAGAGGCTGGAAGAACCAAACGAAACGACACCGGATTAATAATTTCAGAAATTTTATAAGGACCAATAAACTGAGGCTTAAACTTAGGGGACGAAACCTTCATAGGAACATGACGAGAAGACAACCAAACCAAATCCCCCACACGAAGCCGGGGACCAACACACCGACGGCGGTTAGCAAAACGTTGAGCCCTTTCCTGAGACAACGTCAAATTGTCCACCACATGAGTCCAAATCTGCTGCAGCCTGTCCACCACAGAATCAACACCAGGACAATCAGAAGGCTCAACCTGCCCAGAAGAAAAGCGAGGATGAAAACCAAAATTACAAAAGAAAGGAGAAACCAAAGTAGCCGAACTAGCCCGATTATTAAGGGCAAACTCGGCCAAAGGCAAGAAAGACACCCAATGATCCTGATCAGCAGACACAAAGCATCTCAAATAGGTCTCCAAGGTCTGATTAGTTCGCTCAGTTTGGCCATTAGTCTGAGGATGAAACGCCGAAGAAAAAGACAAATCAATGCCCATCCTAGCACAAAAGGACCGCCAAAATCTAGAGACAAACTGAGAACCTCTGTCAGACACAATATTCTCCCGAATGCCATGCAAACGAACCACATGCTGAAAAAAACAATGGAACCAGATCTGAGGAGGAAGGCAACTTAGGCAAAGGTACCAGATGGACCATTTTAGAGAACCGGTCACAAACAACCCAGATAACAAACATCTTCTGGGAAACAGGAAGATCCGAAATAAAATCCATGGAAATATGCGTCCAGGGCCTCTCAGGGACCGGCAAAGGCAAAAGCAACCCACTAGCGCGGGAACAGCAAGGCTTGGCTCGGGCGCAAGTCCCACAGGATTGCACAAAAGCACGGACATCGCGCGACAAGGACGGCCACCAAAAGGACCTAGTAACCAAATCTCTGGTACCAAAAATCCCAGGATGACCAGCCAACACTGAACAATGAACCTCAGAAATTACCTTACTTGTCCATCTATCAGGAACAAACAGCTTCCCCACAGGACAGCGGTCAGGCCTATCAGCCTGAAATTCCTGAAGCACCTGCCGCAAATCAAGAGAGATGGCAGAAAGAATCACCCCTTCCTTAAGAATGCCAACCGGCTCAAGGACTCCAGGAGAATCAGGCGAAAAACTCCTAGAGAGGGCATCAGCCTAAACATTCTTAGATCCCGGAAGATACGAGACCACAAAATCAAAACGGGAGAAAAACAGGGACCATCGAGCCTGTCTAGGATTAAGCCGCTTGGCCGACTCGAGGTAAATCAGATTCTTATGATCGGACAGGACCACAATGCGGTGCTTAGCTCCCTCAAGCCAATGTCGCCACTCCTCAAATGCCCACTTCATAGCCAACAACTCCCGATTGCCGACATCATAATTGCGTTCCGCAGGCGAAAACTTTCTGGAAAAAAAAGCACACGGTTTCATCAAAGAACCATCAGACTCCCTCTGAGACAAAACGGCCCCTGCCCCAATCTCAGAAGCGTCGACTTCAACCTGAAAAGGAAGAGAAACATCTGGCTGACGCAACACAGGGGCAGAAGTAAATCGGCGTTTAAGCTCCTGAAAGGCCTCAACAGCCGCAGAGGACCAATTCGTCACATCCGCGCCTTTCTTCGTCAAATCAGTAAGGGGCTTAACCACACTGGAAAAGTTGGCAATGAAACGGCGATAGAAATTAGCAAAGCCCAAAAATTTTTGAAGGCCCTTCACAGATGTGGGTTGAATCCAGTCATGAATAGCTTGGACCTTAACAGGATCCATTTCTATAGACGAGGGAGAAAAAATAAAACCCAAAAAAGAGACCTTCTGAACTCCGAATAGGCACTTAGACCCCTTCACAAACAAAGCATTATCACGAAGGATCTGGAACACCATCCTGACCTGCTTCACATGAGACTCCCAATCATCGGAAAAAATCAAAATATCATCCAAATATACGACCATGAATTTATCAAGATAATTGCGGAAAATATCATGCATGAAAGACTGGAACACAGATGGAGCATTAGAGAGCCGAAATGGCATCACAAGGTATTCAAAATGGCCTTCGGGCGTATTAAATTCAGTTTTCCATTCGTCACCCTGTTTAATATGAACAAGATTATATGCCCCTCGGAGGTCAATCTTAGTAAACCAACTAGCCCCCTTAATCTGAGCAAACAAATCAGTAAGCAAAGCAAGGGGTATTGGAATTTGACCGTGATCTTATTAAGAAGACGATAATCTATACAGGGTCTCAAGGAGCCATCCTTCTTAGCAACAAAAAAGAAACCCGCTCCCAATGGTGACGAAGAGGGCCGAATATGCCCCTTCTCCAAAGACTCCTTAACATAACTCCGCATGGCGGCATGCTCTGGTACAGACAGATTGAAAAGTCGGCCCTTAGGGAACTTGCAACCAGGAATCAAGTTAATAGCATAATCACAGTCCCGATGCGGTGGAAGGTAACTGGACTTGGGCTCATCAAATACATCCTGGAAATCCGACAAAAACTCAGGGACCTCAGAAGAGGGGGAAGAGAAAATTGACATCAAAGGAACGTCACTATGTACCCCTTGACAACCCCAACTAGTCACAGACATAGTTTTCCAATCCAGCACCGGATTATGTTCCTGTAACCATGGAAAACCCAGTACAACAACATCATGCAGGTTATGCAACACCAGAAAACGGCAATCTTCCTGATGTGCTGGAGCCATGTACGTAGTCATCTGCGTCCAGTACTGAGGTTTATCCTTGGCCAAGGGTGTAGCATCAATACCCTTCAAAGGAATAGGGCTCTGCAAAGGCTGCAAGGAAAAACCACAGCGCCTGGCAAATTCTAAGTCCATTAAGTTCAGGGCAGCGCCTGAATCCACAAATGCCATGACAGAAAAGGACGACAATGAGCAAATCAGGGTCACAGATAAGAGAAATTTAGGCTGTATAGTACTAATGGTAACAGACCTAGCGACTCTCTTAGTACGCTTAGGGCAATCAGAGATAACATGAGCCGAATCACCACAGTAAAAACACAGCCTATTCTGACGTCTGAATTCCTGCCTTTCTGTTCTAGTCAAAATCCTATCACATTGCATAGGTTCAGGACTTTGCTCAGAGGACACTGCCATATGGTGCACAGATTTGCGCTCGCACAGACGCCGATCAATCTGAATGGCTAGAGACATAGATTCGCTCAAACCGGCAGGCGTAGGAAAGCCCACCATAACATCTTTAAGGGCTTCAGAAAGACCTTTTCTGAAAATAGCAGCCAGAGCCTCCTCATTCCATTTAGTGAGCACAGACCATTTTCTAAATTTCTGGCAGTATAATTCTGCCGCTTCCTGACCTTGACACAAGGCCAACAGGGTTTTTTCTGCATGATCCACAGAATTAGGTTCGTCATACAATAATCCGAGCGCTTGAAAAAATGCGTCTACATTCAATAATGCTGGATCCCCTGTTTCAAGAGAAAAAGCCCAGTCTTGAGGGTCACCACGCAGCAAGGATATGATGATTTTTACTTGCTGAATGGGATCGCCAGAAGAACGGTATTTCAAAGCAAAAAACAATTTGCAGTTATTTTTAAAGTTCAAAAACTTGGATCTGTCCCCAAAAAACAAATCAGGAGTAGGAATTCTAGGCTCTAAAGCCGGAGTCTGAACAACATAATCTTGGATATTCTGTACTCTTGCAGCAAGTTGATCCACACGAGAAAACAAACCCTGAACATCCATGCCAGAGCATATATCCTGAACCACCCAGATATCAAGAGGGAAAAAAAAAAGAGACAAACTAGAGCACAGAAAAAAAAAATGGTTCAGAACTTTCTTTTCCTTTTTTTGAGCTGCATTTAATTCATTTTTGGCCACTTGTACTGTTATGATGCGGTGGTCTAGGAGCAACATGGAACGAGCTCTGAAGGAAGTGGTAACTGTACTGACCGCAGTCCCTAAGCTCAACACAACACTAGAAGCAGCCGTGGAATGCTCCTAACTCTCCCTATGCATCTCATCACAGCCTAAGAGCTAACTACCCCCAAAGACAGAAGCAGGAAAACTATCTTGCCTCAGAGAAATTTCCCAAAGGATAGATTAGCCCCCCACAAATAATGACTGTGAGTGGAGAGGGAAAAAGACATACACAGAATGAAACCAGGATGAGCACAGGAGGCCAGTCTAGCTTGATAGATAGGACAGGATGGAATACTGTGCGGTCAGTATAAAACACTACAAAAATCCACGCAGAGTTTACTAAAAATCTCCACACCTGACTAAAGGTGTGGAGGGTAAATCTGCTTCCCAGAGCTTCCAGCAAGACAGAATTAATTCATACTGATAAGCTGGACAAACATAGAAAGCACTGAACGGATAAGTCCACAATCTGTGAACAGAACAGAGCAAGTAAGAACTTAGCTTTGCTGAACTGGTCAGGAAAACAGGGAAATCCAAAGAGATGTGAATCCAACCAGGAACCATTTACAAGTGGCACAAGCTGAAGGAACAGCCAGACCTAAATAGCCGAGCAGAAGAGAAGATAAGTGGAGGCAGCTGATGACAGCTAACTCCAAGGAGCAGCCATACCACTTGCAACCACCGGAGGGAGCCCAAGAGCGGAATTCACAACATAGGGGTGTGTTAGGGTTAGGATTGTGGTTAGGGTTATGGTTAGGGTTGGGATTAGGGGTGTGTTGGAGTTAGGCGTGTGGTTAGGGTTGGGATTAGGGTTAAGGGTGTGTTCGGGATAGGGTTGGAGTTAGAATTGGGGGGTTTCCACAGTTTAGGCACATCAGGGGCTCTGCAAACGCAACGTGACGCCCACAGACAATTCATCGAAGTCTGCATTACAAAATTCCCTTCTAAGCCACGACGTGCACCCAAACAGTGGTTTACCCCCACATATGGGATATCAGTGTACTCAGGACAAATTGGACAACTTTTGAGGTCCAATTTCTCCTGTTACCCTTGGGAAAATACAAAACTGGGGGCTAAAAAAATCATTTTTGTGGAAATTTTTTTTTTATATTTTCACGGCTCTGCGTAATAAACTGTAGTGAAACACTCGGGGGTTCAAAGTTCTCATAACACATCTAAATAAGTTCCTTGGGGGTCTAGTTTCCAATATGGGGTCACTTATGGGGGGCTTCTACTGTTTAGGCACATCAGGGGCTCTGCAAATGCAACGTGACGCCAGCAGACCATTCCATAAAAGTCTGCATTCCAAAACGGCGCTCCTTCCCTTCCGAGCTCTGCCATGTACCCAAACGGTGGTTTCCCCTCACTTATGGGGTATCAGCATACTCAGGACAAATTGCACAACAACTCTTGGGGTCCAATTTCTCTGGATACCCTTGGTAAAATAAAAAATTGGAGGCGAAAAGATCATTTTTGTGGAAACAAAAATGATTTTTTAATTTTCACGGCTCTATATTATAAACTTTAGTGAAACAATTGGAGGTTCAAAGTGCACAACACACATAAGATAAGTTCCTTAGATGATCTATTTTCCAAAATTGGTTGTCTTGTGGGGGGTTTCCACTGTTTAGGCACATCAGGGGCTCTCCAAACGCGACATGGTGTCTAATCTCAATTCCAGCCAATTCTGCGTTGAAAAAGTCAAATGGCGCTCCTTCCCTTCTGAGCTCTGCCATGCGCTCAAATAGTGGTTTACCCCCACATATGCGGTATCAGCGTACTCAGGACACATTGCACAACAACTTTTGGCGTCCAATTTCTCCTGTTACTCTTGGGAAAAAAATTGGGGGCAAAAAGATCATTTTTGTGAAAAAAATATGATTCTTTTATTTTTACGGCTCTATATTATAAACTTCTGTGAAGTATTAGCGGGTTCAAAGTGCTCACCACACATCTAGATAAGTTCCTTATGGGGTCTACTTTCGAAAATGGGGTCACTTATGGGGGGTTTCCACTGTTTAGGCACATCAGGGGCTCTCCAAACGTGACATGGCGTCCTATCTCAATTCCAGCCAATTTTACATTGAAAAGTCAAATGGCGCTCATTCCCTTCTGAGCTCTGCCATGCACCCAAACAGTGGTTTACCCCCAACATTTGGGGTATCGGCATACTCAGGACAAATTGTACAACAACTTTTGGGGTATAATTTATCCTATTACCCTTGTTAAAATAAAACAAATTGGATCTGAAGTAATTATTTTGTGAAAAAAAAGTTAAATGTTCATTTTTTTTAAACATTCCAAAAGTTCCTGTGAAGCACCTAAAGGGTTAATAAACTTCTTAAATGTGGTTTTGAGCGCCTTGAGGGGTGTAGTTTTTAGAATGGTGTCACTTTTTGGTATTTTCTATCATATAGACCCCTCAAAGTGACTTCAAATGTGATGTGGTCCCTAAAAAAATGGTGTTGTGAAAATGAGAAATCGCTGGTCAATTTTTAACCCTTCTAACTCCCTAACAAAAAAAAAAGTTGGTTCCAAAATTGTGCTGATGTAAAGTAGACATGTGGGAAATGTTACTTATTAAGCATTTTGTGTAACATATCTCTGTGATTTAAGGGCATGAAAATTCAAAGTTGGAAAATAGCGAAATTTTCTAAATTTTCGCCAAATTTCCGTTTTTTTTACAAATAAACGCAAGTAATATCAAAGAAATTTTAGCACTAACATGAAGTACAATATGTCATGAGAAAACCATGTCAGAATCAATGGGATCTGTTGAAGAGTTCCAGAGTTATAACCTAATAAAGAGACAGTGGTCAGAATTCAACTCCCTCCAAAGGTTTTCTATGGGGTTGAGATCTGGAGACTGGATAGGCCACTTCAGGACCTTCATATGCTTCTTACGAAGCCACTCTTTCATTGTCCTGGCGGTGTGCTTGGGATCATTATCATGCTGGAAGACCCATCCTCGTTTCATCTTCAATGCCCTTGCTGATGGAAGGAGGTTTGCACTCAAAATCTCATGATACATGGCCCCATTCATACTTTCATGTACACAGATCAGTCTTCCTGGTCCCTTTGCAGAGAACAGCCCCAAAACATGATGTTGCCACCCAAATGCTTCACAGTAGGTATGGTGTTCTTTGGATACAACTCACCATTCTCTTCCAAAAACGATGAGTTTTGTTTCTATCAAACAGTCCTACTTTGGTTTCATCAGACTATATGACATTCTCCCAATACTTTTCTGGATAATCAAAATGATCTCTAGCAAATTTCCGACGGGCCCGGACATGTACTGGCTTAAGCAGGGGGACACGTCTGGCACTGCAGGATCTGAGTCCGTGGCGGCATAGTGTGTTACTGATGGTAGCTGTCATGACCCTGGACAGGATGGTTCCGCTTCCATCTTGGCCAGGTAAGGGTTAACTTTAGTTCGCCTCACTTTGGTTCTGGGGTGGCTATTTCATGTTGGCAGTTCCTGGGTTTGGAGTCAGTGATAATTCCGAATACTCGGCTAGTGGTTGCTGACCCAGGTTAATTCCGTAATTGTTGTGCCTCTGTGCTTGTATGCCTTGCTTTGTATGACCCAGTTCATCCCCTGACTCTCGCCTCTGTATCCTGCTTTGTACTGCACTGTCTCTCCTGGTTATCCGTCCCTGTCACGCTCACGCCCTGACTGGTGGGCGTGAGCTCGGGGGGTTTGTGGCCCCACTGTGCCACAAACCAGACTACCCTGGAAGGGGCGTGACTATGACAGCTGCCTGGGTTTTCACTGGAGCCTCTGATGGTGAGGTCAGGCTTGTGCAGCAGGCAGCTGCCAGGTGCTACTCCAGGGTGGTGTCTGGCTGTGGCTGCTGATTCCACTTGGGAGACAGGAACACCAGGATTGGTGCGGGCATTAGGCAGGACTGGCAGAAGAGCACGGCTGGAACTCAGACGAGTAGGCTGGCAGAGACACGGCAGAGAACACAGGAGTGGCTAGGACACCAGGAACACAGGACTGGAAGGCAGGGCAGGAACGGCAGGAACACAGGATTGGGAGGCACTGCAGAGAACACAGGACTGGAAGGCAGGGCAGGAACGGCAGGACTGGCAGGAACACAGGATTGGTTGATGTGGTATATGAAGGAACAGGTAGGGGCCTGTTCACACTGGAGGTGCAGGTACAGATATGTAGTTTGGAGGAACAGGTAGGGACCTGTTCACACTGGAGGTGCAGGTACAGATATGTAGTTTGGAGGAACAGGTAGGGACCTGTTCACACTGGAGAGGAGTGCAAGACTGCAGATAGGAGTGGAAAAGCAGCAAGAGATAGCGTAGCAACAAAAGCTGAGCAGAGCCACAAAGAATGTGGAGAGAAGCTGCAGCAAGAGATACTGCAGAAGCTAAGCAGAGTGGAACCGCAAGGATTGCAGAGAGGAACTGCAGCAAAAGATTACTGCAGCAACGGGAGTGGAGCAGAGTAGAACGGAGCAGAACCGCAGGAGTGCGGAGCAGCGGCAAAGCCACCAAGATACAGAGCAGGCAGAGCCGCAAGAGTGCGGAGTGTAAGCAGACTGAGAACACAAGGAAAGACACAGCAGGGAAGGAAGCCACAGACAAGAAGACCGAGATAAGACTAAGTACAGACAAGGCAATGGAACAAGACACAGGGACAAAGACACAGGGACCAGGATATTCTGCCTCCTGGAGGGCGGACTACAAGATCAAGGCAATAGCACAGAGAAAAGCCTCCAGAGAGGGAGTAACTCAGAGCAAGGCCAGGCAAACTCAGCAGCTAAACACTAACTGAGCTAACACATTGCACAGGCCCAGAGCACAGGGTGGAGCTGCACTATATACAGGAGGCCTCTTGGTAATTGGTCAGGAACTGATTAGACAGATGCACCTGATTCCTATAAGAACCAGAGAGTTCAGGCGCCGGCCCCCTATACACATAGCCATGAAGCATGCACAGAGCAGAGACACAGAACATGGAGCTGGCATGAAACAGAAACCACATCATGACCTGGAGCAGTGGGTAAGATAGTGTGAGAGATGTGAGGCCATGCTGTGATGCCAGCAGAGTTGTTACAGTCCCTCTTGGCTTGTCTCCGTTTACTCTTTGTGTTATCCCTAGGTACTACACTCTCGTCAGGTTTTTGACCCTCAGCTTTCCTTTACCACGTGTACTATCTTTGCCTTGCACTCTGGGCATTCAATTTCCTTCCCTGCACTCACGAGCTGTGGCTCCACCCCCTGGTCACGTGACTGCTCAGTTCCTGTGCACTGCTCACTGCTTAGTCTCAGGTCCTTGTGCAGTGCGTGCCTTGTCCCTGCACTCCCTGTGCTCGTTCACATGACCTCCTGATAGCACCCCCTAGGCAGCGAGAGTGACAGGACGGGTGTCATCACATTATCACCGACCTTATACAATTTTTCAGGTGGTCTTGTGTGTTGTTATGGACTTGCTGTGTGCTCTGCCAGATCAGGTATCTGTTGTGAATTCTGTGGCTGAATTCACTCCTGTGGTCACAAGTGGTATTGCTGCCTCTGGGCTTCCTCCCTCAGGTGTTTTGGTGAGCTCGTTGGCTGCCTTGCTATTTAACTCCACCTGAGTCTGTCTTCCTTGCTCCTTGTCAATGTTCCAGTGTTGGATCTGAGCTACTGCATCTTTCCTGTGGCCTGCTGCTCTGCTAGATAAGTGTTACTTTGTTTTTGTTTCCGTTTTTTCTGTCCAGCTGTGCTATTCTCTTTTGCTGGAAGCTCTGAGACGCAAAGGGTGCACCGCCGTGCCGTTAGTTCGGCACGGTGGGTCTTTTTGCCCCCCTTTGCGTGGTTCTGCTTTAGGGTTTTTTGTAGACTGCATAGTTCTCTTTGCTATCCTCGCTCTGTCTAGAATATCGGGCCTCACTTTGCTGAATCTATTTCATTCCTACGTTTTGTCTTTTCATCTTGCTAACAGTCATTATATGTGGGGGGCTGCCTATTCCTTTGGGGTATTTCTCTGAGGCAAGTCAGGCTTGTATTTCTATCTTCAGGCTAGTCAGCTCCTCAGGCAGTGCCGAGTTGCATAGGTAGTGTTAGGCGCAATCCACTGCTGCTTTTAGTTGTGTGAGGATAGGTTCAGGTATTGCAGTCTGCAGAGATTCCACGTCTCAGAGCTTGTTCTATTGTTTTTGGGTTATTGCCATATCACTGTATGTGCGCTGATTACTGCACACTGTGTTGCCTGATAGCACAGCATAACAGGTATCTAACCTGACTAAGATGACGCAGAGCCTCTCTGTAGAGCAGAGCGTTGGTTGCTTCACATCAACAGGTATAGAGGGAGCTGGCAGATACAGTTAATACTGTTCGGGGTGCTTCTTCCTCGGCTGGCAATGGGGAGGGTACTGTGTTTGATGTTTGCCTATCCTCTCGTGAACCCGCTGTCAAACTTCCGGATACCTTTTCTGGGGATAAGAAAAAATTCCGGGTGTTTAAGGAAAGTTGTAAATTACTTTTTTCTCTGCGTCCTCGGGCAGTGAGAGTCAAAGGGTGGGATAGTTATTTCCCTGTTACGTGAGGGGCCGCAATCCTGGGCTTTCTCCCTTTCCCCTACCTCCTCGGAGAGAATGTCTGTTGATTGGTTCTTTGAGGCCTTGGGTCTTATTCATGATGAACCGGATCATGAGAGATTGGCAGAGGACACCATAATGAGTCTCACCCAGGGGAAGCGCACTGTTGAGTGGTACTGTTCTGAGTACAGGCGGTGGCCATCTGAGGTTTCCTGGAATGACTCAGCCACTCGTAGGGCTATCGCGGGGGGGTTGGTGGGTCTTGCTTACCTCTGATGTGAGGAAATTTGTATCTGCTTGTGATGTTTGCACCCGCGCTAAGAGCTTTCATAACCAGCCACCCGGGGAATTGGTGCCTTTGCCAGTTCCTGATAGACCATGGACACATTTGTCCATGGATTTTATCACCAATCTTCCTCCCTCCAATGGTAATACTGTCATCTGTGGTGGTGGACAGGTTTTCGAAGCAAGCACACTTTGTGCCCTTATCGGCACTACCTTCTGCCAAGACCTTGTCTAAGTTGTTCATTCAACATGTGGTTCGTTTGCATGGTGTGCCCTTGAATGTGGTGTCTGATTGTGGTGTGCAGTTTGTGTCCAAGTTTTGGAGGGCGTTTTGTAAGAGGTTGGGGGTTGAGTTGTCCTTTTCGTCTGCATACCATCCTGAGACCAATGGTCAGACTGAATGGTCCAATCAGTTCTTAGAACAGATTTTGCACGGTCTTGCCACATCCAGTCAAGAGGACTGGTCCGATGCTTTGCCATTAGCAGAATTTTCTTTCAACAACCGCGTTAACCACTATACAAATACCTGCGCTTTCTATTGTAATTATGGGTTTAATCCACTCTTTCGACAGTTTTCTCATATGGACTCTGATTGAGGGTCTGATATTGCCGTACAGCAGTTGAGGAAGTTATGGCTGGAGGTCCAGAAGAATATTGGAGAGGCTCAGAGGAAGTTTAAGCTTTTAGCAGACAAGAGACAAACTGTCGGAACCACGCTCCAGGTTGGGGACACAGTGTGGCTGTCGACCAGAAACATAAAGCTTAAGGTTCCTTCGGCAAAATTGGGTCCTAAGTTTATTGGCCCTTACGAGATCACGAAGGTGATTAACCCAGTGGTGTTTCGTTTGCACCTTCCAGCATCTTTTAAGATCCCCAATGTATTCCACAGGGCCCTGCTGAAGCCATTGGGGGTTGTGGAAGAAGCATCATTGGGTCCCCCACCACCGATATTGGTGGATAGTCAGGAGGAGTACGAGGTTGAGTGCATCATGGATTCCCGGTTGGTTCATCATTTAGGAATGAGGAAAAAGGTACCTGTGAGTCTGGGCAACCTCCTAGGTAGTTACCCAGACTTAGGCGTTTCCCAACAGGTTGTGATGTTCCGGCTTAACCGGAAGGAGCCTCCCGATGCACGACTCCTCTCTCCCGTAACCTCCAATCCATGCGAATGGCCTGAATCATGGCCTCTTCCAGAAAGATGGGAGGATGGAGAGCCAGAGCATCCTTTAAATGATCAGACAGTCCTTCCAGGAACTGACACCTGAGTGCTGAGTCATTCCAGAACACCTCTGGGCACCATCGCCGAAACTCTGAACAGTACCATTCGGCAGAGAGCTTTCCTTGAGATAGACCCATAATAGTGTCCTCTGCCAATCTGTCTCGGTCTGGTTCATCATTAAAGAGGCTCAGAGCCTCAAAGAACCTGTCCACAGACATTCTCTCAGGGGCGGTCGGCGGTAAGGAAAAAAACCAAGTCTGTGGACCCTCCCTCAATAAAGATATAATTATCCCCACTCGCTGATTCTCATCCCCTGAAGATCGGGGTCTAAGGGAAAATAGTAATTTGCAACCCTCCCTGAACACTGGGAACTTATCCTTCTCACCAGAGAAGGTGTCAGGGAGTGTCACCGAAGGCTCAGAAGAGTGCAGAGACACGTCAGTCACCTCACCAGACTTACTGACGGAGGGAGTTCCCCGGGCTATCTTAACTATCTCAGCTATTTCCCTCTGCATCTGCTTCTGGGAAGTGACCAAATCTCTGTGCTCCACAGATAACTCCTGCATCATCTGAGTAAAGTTAGCCACTTGGTCCGCCACAGTATGGAGCGTATCCATACCAGAGAAAGGAAAAAAAAGTGCAACATCCCCTTTAAATGCTTGGGTCAGTGATAATGTAATGCAACTGGAAGACAGTTGCACGCAACCTCCACCAGGGGGCACAGGTAAGGGGAAAAAAGTAGCACTTACTGTGTAGCACCACAGTGCAAAGCGAGGAGCACCACTAGGAGGCGGCAGAGTAGTCAGACAGGCCGGTCAGCAATAAACAGGAAGACGAAGTACCAGAGGTCACAGCAATGCACGAGGTCAGAGACAAGCCATAAATCGGAACCAGAGGGGAGCACGGGATCCAATACATGAGACAGCAGAGGTAATCGGCGTATGAGCCAAACAAAGCCAGACGAAAAACGTAGTAACAGAGACGGAAAGCAGGAGGCAGGGTTCAGAATTCAAGCCGAGTCATACAATGGAGGGAATCACCAAACACACACTAAGTCAGGGATAGGGAACGGGTCAGGCACAAATACGGGTAGTCAGAGGCAGAAGGATCACTAGGGTATAGGGATCAGCTGCTCAAGCCAGAGACTGGAACTATCACTGACAAATGCTACCAGAAATGGCAGCAATAAATATCCACCCATGAACCAAAGAGATGCAGAAAAGGTTAACCCTAACATAACCAGGCAGGGAAAGAAAAGCAAGAAGCAAACCCTGACCTGGATTATGACAAGGGGCCTAGTTTCCAAAACAGGTTCACTTGTGTGGGGCTTTCTACACTTTAAGCACATTGAGGGCACTCAAAAGGCGACATGACCTCTTCAGATTTCAGCAATTACGCTTTCAAAAAGTCAAATGGCGCTCCTTCCATTCCAACCACTGCCATGTGCCCAAACACTAGTTCTTCTTCACATACTGGTACCAGCGTGCTCAGTAGAAATTGCACAAAAAAATTTACGGTGCATTTTCTTCTGTTGCCCTTGCGAAAATGCAAAATTTGGGGCTAAAAAAACATTTTTGTGGGAAAAAAATGTTGTTTTTTTTTATTTTCACAGTTGTATGATATAAACTTCTGTGAAGCACTCAGGGGTTCAAGGTGCTCACCACACATCTACAGGTGCTTCTCACCAAATTACAATATCATCAAAAAGTTAATTTATTTCTGTTCTTCAATACAAAAAGTGAAGCTCATATGTTATATAGGGTCTTTACAAACAAAGTGAACTATGTCAAGTGTTTATTTCTGTTAATGTTGATGATTATGGCTTATAGCCAATGAAAACCCAAAAGTCATTATCTCAGTAAATTAGAATACTTTATAACACCAGCTTGAAAAATGATTTTAAAATCTGAAATGTTGGCTTACTGACATGTACAGTAAGTTTCAGTAAATGCACTCAGTACTTGGTCGGGGCTCCTTTTGCATCAATGTGGCATGGCATAGAGGTGATCAGCCTGTGGCACTGCTGCGGTGTTATGGAAGCCCAGGTTGCTTTGCTAGCAGCCTTCAGCTCATCTGCATTGTTGGGTCTGGTGTCTCTCATCTTCCTCTTGACAATACCCCATAGATTCTTTATGGGGTTAAGGTCAGGTAAGTTTGCTGGTGTGGAAAGGTGCCAAGTCCTGCTGGAGAATTAAATTTCCATCTCCAAAAAGCTTGTCGGCAGAGGGAAGCATGAAGTGCTCTAAAATTTCCTGGTAGACGGCGAAGCTGACTTTGCTCTTGATAAAACACCATGGACGTACACCAGCAGATGACATGGCTCCCCAAACCATCACCGATTTTGGAAACTTCACACTAGACCTCAAGCAACTTGGATTGTGTGCCTCTCCACTCTTCCTCCAGACTCTGGGACCTTGATTTCCAAATGAAATGCAAAACTTACTTTTATCTGAAAACAACACATTGGACCACTGAGCAACAGTTCTTTTTCTCCTTAGCCCAGGTAAAACACTTCTGGCGTTGTCTATTGGTCATGAGTGGCTTGACAAAAGGAATGCGACACTTGTAGCCCATGTTCTGGATATGTCTGTGTGTGGTGGCTCTTGAAGCAATGCCTGCAGCAGCAGTCCACTCCTTGTGAATCTCTCCAAAATTTTTGAATGGGCTTTTCTTAACAATCCTTTCAAGGCTGTGGTTATCCCGGTTGCTTGTGCACCTTTTTCTACCACACTTTTTCCTTACACTCAACTTTCCATTAATATGCTTGGATACAGCACTCTGAACAGCCAGCTTCTTTAGCAATGACATTTTGTGGCTTACCCTCCTTGTGCAACATGACTATGACTGCTTTCTGGACATCTGCCAAGTCAGCAGTCTTCCCCATGATTGTGGAGTCTACTGAAACAGACTAAAGGATCGTTGTTAAATGGTTAGAAAGACTTTGCAGTTGTTTTTTTGTCAAGCTGGTGTTATAAAGTATTCTAATTTACTGAGATAATGACTTTTGGGTTTTCAATGGCTGTAAACAATAATCATCAACATTAAACAGAAATTAACACTTGAAATAGATCACTCTGTTTGTAATTAATTCCTCCATTTAATATACTAGTTTCACTTTTTAAAATGAGGGATTGTGGAAACCACAAAAAGTGACACAATTATCAAATATGTAAATACAAGAATACTTTATTGCATATAATAATAATAATAATAATTTTTATTTATATAGCGCCAACATATTCTGCAGCACTTTACAATTAAGCGGGGACATGTACAGACAATAAATTCAGTAGAAGTTAAGAAAATTTAAACAGTGACATTAGGGGTGAGGTCCCTGCTCGCAAGCTTACAATCTACAAGGAAATGGGGGGACACAATAGGTGAAAAGTGCTTGTTATTTCAGGTCTGGCAATTATAATAAATAGGGATTTTCATATGAAGCTGCATGATCCGGTCATCAGCCCATGTGTTTAAGTGCAATAGTCAAGTATCAAGTGCAGTTATGTGCATGGAGGGTGTGGAGACAGATGAATAGTAGGGTGCAGATTCACATGCAGATATTTGGAAGGAGGGAACAGGACAAAGTAAGTTGACTGAGAAAAATCAGACCTTCTGTCCACAACTTACTCTTTAGTCACTGACACTGTTATTATCCCATTACCCACAGTTCATATTCTGCAAATTGACATAACCTTTTTTTAAATAAAAAATGACCAGACATTTTTTCAAATACAAATTTAGTTTTTATTCATAAATAACAATGTGTACTACACATAAAAACAAAACGTCGTTAACTGACGTAGCTATTAGAACACAAGGACAAACATTGTCCAAAACAGTCCATCAACAATGGACGTTATCACAACCTGTCAACAGGACAAAATAGTGCATCAACAATGGCTTTTTTCACAACCTGTCAACAGAATAGGTGGGTTGGGGACAGAAATCCTCAAAATTGCTCGTACTCCGGACACACATATTTTTCACAAAAATATGTAGTATTTTTTCAAAAATCACAATGTGTACTGCACATAAAAATGAAACGTTGGTAACTGACGTAGCTATTAGAACACAAGGACAAACATTGTCCAAAACAGTCCATCAACAATGGACGTTATCACAACCTGTCAACAGGACACAAAAGTGCATCAGCAATGGATTTGTTAACAACCTGTCAACAGGACAGGGGGGTTTAGGACCGAAATCCTCAAAACTGCTGGTACTCAGGCTCGTACCCATACCCCGGAAACAGTTCTTGAGAAGAAATACTTGTGTTTTGGGAGACATTATGCCCAGAACTTTGACGAGTTGTACAGTGGCTGGAATTATAGGCTTCTGCAGTGTCGGGCCTGTGTGCTGCATGGAAAAAACGTTGAGAAGCAGCTGCTGGTGGTGGTGGTGGTGGCCCACTTGGGTTAGTAAATGCCTTCATAATCGCTACAACTATGTCTTGTGATGGGGGTATTGGTGATGGGACAGCAGCAGACATTAGAACAGCATTGACTGCCATCATACAGAGGCTCGGCCTGTCCTATGGCATGGACCTTAGGTGCCTGGCTATCACAGATCCATATTTATCCATCTCATCTTGTGTAGATGAATTGTCTATAATATTGAGGGTTCGACTAGTGATAGCTTCAATGGCACTAGTCGAACTCTCCTTTTTTTTCCCCTTCTTGGGTGCTGCCCTAACCATTGGCACGGGAAGGGCAGAACCAGCCCCCAACCCAGTGGGCCTTGAACCGCCAACAAAAGAGCTGGACGCAGCGGCAGAGGCAGCAACAACAGTGGAAGACACCAACGCCGCATCCACCGCAGAGGACGAACTTGCCACAGTACAGGAGGGTGGCATAACAGCAGCATGCATGGAGGATGACTGCCTAGGTAAGGGTGGATTTGGTGAGGAGCACATTGGATAGTCCTCCACCTCCTCTCCATCACCATGCTCCGGGCTGTTGTCTTCATGGACCGGTGGGGTTTTGGCCCTTACATTGCCTTCAGTTCTGTACAAGGAATAAAAAAGACTTCTTCAATAAAAGAGTACTGTGAAACGTTGAAGATACAACAAAATATATATATATACTGTAACTTACCGCCGCAAATTTCGGCTTGTTAAAATGAACTGCAGCTGGTCTGCAAATGGCACCCTTTTTTTTGAGGGCGAGCTGCCACTTTCTGCCTTCTGTGCCTTCATCAGCCTGTCGGTCACAGATCTCCACCTTTTTTTCACATCTTCCACTGAAATGGAACAATTAAAAAAAATTATAAAGGAACTAGATGGTGGCCCAATTCTAACGCATCGGGTATTACAGAATATGCATGTCCACGTAGTATATTGCACAGGCCAAGTACTATATTGCCCAGCCACGTATGTCCACAAGTTTCACAAATCCAAAGTGGCACTGGACAGAGAGGTTTTATGACCAGGTTGTGGAGTGATTTCGCAATGACCGCTGACACGACAGGTACTGCTGCATCGATTCAAAGTGACAGGAGACAGCATTTGTCCAGTATGGTTACAAAACTTTTTTTCCTCCCTGTTCTCGCATAGCATCCTTAAGAAAGGAACCTGCCGCTTGCACTATCAAGGACAGGGCGGGAGGTCGGAGGGTGAGAATAACGTTATTTTTATTATTTTTTACTTTAGATCTTTGTACTAGTGATGCTGCATACGCAGAATCTATAGTAAAAAGATTGTCAAACAGGGTTGATTGGTGCATAACCAGAGTGCGTAACACCTCGCTCGGTTAACGCTGGCATTAACCCTGTGTGAGGCCTGACTAGAGGGGAGTATGGAGCGGGCACTGACTGTGGTGAGGAAAGAGCGTCCATATTGCCGCCAGTCTGAGGCCGTCGCAGATTGGTCGTGGCAATGTTTGTGGGCGTTTTGCCACAACAAACCAGCGACTTGGATTCCATGAAAGACAAAGGCCGCGACCAATGAATATCCGTGACAGACAGAAGGACAGACAGGAAGAGGGAAGTGACGCAAATAGACAATTATATAGTAGATACTTAATAAAAATCACACTAATTTAACATACTTACAAATAATTTTTTGGCCCGCTTTCGGTAGTTGAGGCCACTGCGGATAAATTTCCGTGACAATGGCTGGCCAGGCATCACGTTTTGAAGCGGAGGCTTTGTACTCCTCACTGGCACGGTCCCAGACCTCCGGGTGTTTTTCTATCTACAATTTTTATAGAGAACCAGTCACTACATTTTTTAAAATTATTATTTGGATAAGAAATCTAAAAATATTATCTGTACACTAGATGGTGGCACGATTCTAACGCAGCGTTTATTATACATATGTATTTATGTATATAGCAGCCACATACTATGTAGCACAGGCCACGACATTTTGTAGAATACCCGATGTGTGAATACAGGCCACGCAGTACATAACAGTGTCCACGCAGTATATGGCCGGCGTCACACTCGGCGTAAGACAATACGGTCTGTATTTTACGGCCGTAATACGCTGAAAAGTCCCCAAAATAGTGGTCTATATCTCCTCAATAGGCAGGGTGTGTCAGCGTATTTTGCGCATGGCATCCTCCGTATGTAATCCGTATGGCATCCGTACTGCGAGATTTTCTCGCAGGCTTGCAAAACCGACATACGGATATACAAGGGATCCATGTGCTCAAAAAATAATAAAAACATATATACTGTCATATATATATATATATATACAGTGGGGCAAAAAAGTATTTAGTCAGTCAGCAATAGTGCAAGTTCCACCACTTAAAAAGATGAGAGGCGTCTGTAATTTACATCATAGGTAGACCTCAACTATGGGAGACAAACTGAGAAAAAAAAATCCAGAAAATCACATTGTCTGTTTTTTTAACATTTTATTTGCATATTATGGTTGAAAATAAGTATTTGGTCAGAAACAAACAATCAAGATTTCTGGCTCTCACAGACCTGTAACTTCTTCTTTAAGAGTCTCCTCTTTCCTCCACTCATTACCTGTAGTAATGGCACCTGTTTAAACTTGTTATCAGTATAAAAAGATACCTGTGCACACCCTCAAACAGTCTGACTCCAAACTCCACTATGGTGAAGACCAAAGAGCTGTCAAAGGACACCAGAAACAAAATTGTAGCCCTGCACCAGGCTGGGAAGACTGAATCTGCAATAGCCAACCAGCTTGGAGTGAAGAAATCAACAGTGGGAGCAATAATTAGAAAATGGAAGACATACAAGACCACTGATAATCTCCCTCGATCTGGGGCTCCACGCAAAATCCCACCCCGTGGGGTCAGAATGATCACAAGAACGGTGAGCAAAAATCCCAGAACCACGCGGGGGGACCTAGTGAATGAACTGCAGAGAGCTGGGACCAATGTAACAAGGCCTACCATAAGTAACACACTACGCCACCATGGACTCAGATCCTGCAGTGCCAGACGTGTCCCACTGCTTAAGCCAGTACATGTCCAGGCCCGTCTGAAGTTTGCTAGAGAGCATTTGGATGATCCAGAGGAGTTTTGGGAGAATGTCCTATGGTCTGATGAAACCAAACTGGAACTGTTTGGTAGAAACACAACTTGTCGTGTTTGGAGGAAAAAGAATACTGAGTTGCATCCATCAAACACCATACCTACTGTAAAGCATGGTGGTGGAAACATCATGCTTTGGGGCTGTTTCTCTGCAAAGGGGCCAGGACAACTGATCCGGGTACATGAAAGAATGAATGGGGCCATGTATCGTGAGATTTTGAGTGCAAACCTCCTTCCATCAGCAAGGGCATTGAAGATGAAACGTGGCTGGGTCTTTCAACATGACAATGATCCAAAGCACACCGCCAGGGCAACAATGGAGTGGCTTCGTAAGAAGCATTTCAAGGTCCTGGAGTGGCCTAGCCAGTCTCCAGATCTCAACCCTATAGAAAACCTTTGGAGGGAGTTGAAAGTCCGTGTTGCCCAGCGAAAAGCCAAAAACATCACTGCTCTAGAGGAGATCTGCATGGAGGAATGGGCCAAATACCAACAACAGTGTGTGGCAACCTTGTGAAGACTTACAGAAAACGTTTGACCTCTGTCATTGCCAACAAAGGATATATTACAAAGTATTGAGATGAAATTTTGTTTCTGACCAAATACTTATTTTCCACCATAATATGCAAATAACATGTTAAAAAAACAGACAATGTGATTTTCTGGATTTTTTTTTCTCAGCTTGTCTCCCATAGTTGAGGTCTACCTATGATGTAAATTACAGACGCCTCTCATCTTTTTAAGTGGTGGAACTTGCACTATTGCTGACTGACTAAATACTTTTTTGCCCCACTGTATATATATATATATATATATATATATATATATGTTAATGAGACACATAAATATATATATTAATATTTCATACAGCGCTAGATAGCTTAAAAGCTGGTAATTCAATTGCCGGCTTTTGCTATCTCCTTCAAAAACCTGACATGATATGAGACATGGTTTAAATACAGTAAACCATGTCATATCCTTCTTTTTTTTGCATATTCCACACTACTAATGTTAGTAGTGTGTATGTGCAAAATTTGGCCGTTCTAGCTATTAAAGGGTTAAATGGCGGAAAAAATTGGCGTGGGCTCCCGCGTAATTTTCTCCGCCAGAATGATAAAGCCAGTGACTGAGGGCAGATATTAATAGCCTGGAGAGGGTCCATGGTTATTGCCCCCCCCTGGCTAAAAACACCTGCCCCCAGCCACCCCAGAAAAGGCACATCTGGAAGATGCGCCTATTCTGGCACTTGGCCACTTTCTTCCCATTCCCGTGTAGCGGTGGGATATGGGGTAATGAAGGGTTAATGCCACCTTGCTATTGTAAGGAGACATTAAGCCACATTAATAATGGAGAGGCGTCAATTATGACACCTATCCATTATTAATCCAATTGTATGAAAGAGTTAAAAAAAACACACACACATTATTAAAAAGTATTTTAATGAAATAAACACACCGTTTGTTGTAATATTTTATTGTACGCTCAATCCACTGGCTGAAGACCCTCGCTCTGTGACAAAGAAAAAATAATAAACCAACAATATACATACCTTCCGAGGATCTGTAACGTCCCATGTTGTAAATCCATCTGAAGGGGTTAATTTTTTTTACAGCCAGGAGCTCTGCTATAATGCAGCTATGCTCCTGACTGTAAAACCCCAGCGAATGAATGGAAACTAGGTTAATGAACTGTAGTTACCTTCATTCGCGGTGAGGCGCCCTCTGCTGGTTGTCCTCATATGAACTCGAGCCTGGGAACTTTTCTGAATTTTTCCCACGCTCGAAGGACATCCAGCAGAGGGCGCCTCACCACGAATGAAGGTAACTACAGGTCATTGCGGAATCGCAGACAAAAATTGGCGTGGGCTCCCGCGCAATTTTCTTTGCCAGAGTGGTAAAGCCAGTGACTGAGGGCAGATATTAATAGCCTGGAGAGGGTCCACGGTTATTGGCCCCCCCTGGCTAAAAACATCTGCCCCCAGCCACCCCAGAAAAGGCACATCTGGAAGGTGAGTCCGTGCAGCCGCAGTGACTACCGAACGAGTTCACCTGAACAGCGCGAGCTGCCTTCGGGAGAACTCGGTATACAGTGAACGGGATCGCTTTACGATCCCGTTCATTGTATCGGCGGCCGCGGTTTAGAGCAGCCGCATGTTATGTGGCTGCTCTAAACTGTAGATCATCGTGGGACAATCGTTTATTTGGATGCTGCGGAGGGTAGGTATACATTGTGGTTTGTTTTTTTACTTTTTTTCTGATGAGGGATTCGTGGAATTGGGCGTATAGGTGAGTATGGGTTTTTTATTTTTTTATTTATTTTAGGTGGCGATCGGCGGGGACAGGTATGTATATTTTATTTTTACAGGTAACCACTGGTCACCAATGAAACTTTTGGGGGACTAAAATATAAGGGCCACTGGCCACCAATGAACCTTTTCTAGGGGTAGGGGGGAATACGGGCCACTGGCCACCAATGAACCTTTTTATGGGGGAGGGGGGGAATACGGGCCACTGGCCAACAATGAACCTTTTTATGGGGGAGGGGGGGAATACGGGCCACTGGCCACCAATGAACCTTTTTATGGGGGAGGGGGAGAATACGGGCCACTGGCCACCAATGAAACTTTTTATGGGGGGGGGGCAATTATTTCGGGTCGTGGATGATGTTATTTAAACAAAAAAAATAAATTGTGTGTGTTTTTTTGGAAGCAGGAACAGTTCGATGGGAAATACTGCTTCCATCGAGCTGAGCCTGCTGCGACTATAGGGAATAGACATAGGCCGATGGGAGTAGTAGTAGTCTCATCGGCCTATGTCTGACAACACACATACACAATATACACATACACAATATACACCACACACACAAAACACACACATAGACACTTACCACACTAATCATGAAAGGCACATCCAGCTGCATCCGGTCATACTAGTCCATGTTGGCAGCCATCATCCAGGAAGACGGATATTGTCTTCCTGGATTATGGGATGCTCCTGGCATGATGGGATGGCCATGTGACTTCCGGTATGCCGCATTTTTACCTCTGCAAATCTGCTTGAATTCCGCGATTTTTTTTTAGATTTGCGGAATTCAAGCGGTACAATAGAAGTCTATGGACGCGGAATCGCCGCGATTCCGCAAATTAATGAACATGCTGCGTATTTTACCGCGAATCTTTTCCGCTGCGGAAAAATACTCAGTATGTGCACAAAATTTGCGGTTTCCATTATAATTGATAGGATGCTTAATGTTAGTTTTTTTTTTTTGCGGTTTTATAGCGTTTTTATAGCGAAAAACCGCGGGAAAACCGCGAAAAAAAACGCGACGTTTGCACACAGTCTCAAAGGTGAGAAAAGGTCGGATTCTGGAGATGTTTTTAAGATGCAGGTGACAGGAGCGAGTGAGTGATCGGATATAGGGAGTAAAGGAAAGTTCGGTGTCGAATATGACCCCAGACAGTGGGCATGCTGCTTGGGAGTTATGGTTGAACCCTCCAGGGTAATTTCGATGTTGGGTAGAGTGAGTTTAGTAGAAGGGAGAAACACAAGTAGTTCAGTTTTGGAGAGATTTAGTTTCAGATAGAGGGAGGACATGATGTTAAGAGACAGCAGACAGACAATCCTTGGTATTTTGAATTAGGGTAGGGGTGATGTCAGGGGAAGAAGTGTATAATTGGGTGTCGTCAGCATAGAGATGGTACTGGAACCCAAATCTGCTGATTGTTTGCATATAACAAAAGATGGGACTACTGGAAAAACATGTGCAACTACAAGCAGAAGGTGCAACTGTGCAAAAACTGATGCTTGGAACTGAAACAATCACATTCAATGTATTCAACATACAGTTAGGTCCATATATATTTGGACAGAGACATTTTTCTAATTTTGGTTGCAGACATTACCACAATGCATTTTAAACAAAACAATTCAGATGCAGTTGAAGTTCTGACTTTCAGCTTTCATTTGAGGGTATCCACATCAAAATTGGATGAAGGGTTTAGGAGTATCAGCTCCTTAACATGTGCCACCCTGTTTTTAAAGGGACCAAAAGTAATTGGACAGATTCAATAATTTTAAATAAAATGTTCATTTTTAGTACTTGGTTGAAAACCCTTTGTTGGCAATGACTGCCTGAAGTCTTGAACTCATGGACATCACCAGACGCTGTTTCCTCCTTTTCGATGCTCTGCCAGGCCTTCACTGCGGTGGTTTTCAGTTGCTGTTTGTTTGTGAACTGAACTTCAACTGCATCTGAATTGGTTTAAAATTCATTGTGGTAATGTCTATAACAAAAATTAGAAAAATGTTGTCTCTGTCAAAATATATATCGACCTAACTGTATATCCCATATTGGGTGTTCGGCAGAATATTATCAACAATCGGGATGCTGTCCTATCTCTAAAAAATGGATAATGAGTCAGTATGATGTATGATAATACATTTCAACACATCCCTGTCAGGATGTTCTGATTCTAGTGTCTCATAATAAAAGTGCACATCTCAAAAGAGGTACTGCTAATATTCGGGTTACTTATACCAAAGGACTAGTCTAGTCACAATACTGCTCATGTCCATAATGGGGCGGCTATCCCTAAGAACCCACCACGGGAGGTATATCCCTAGTTATTGAGACCATCACTCACACTGTCTATCAAAGAGAACCATCTCCGGGAAAATTACCTCAAATGCTGTAGAATGTGGATGTCCAGATCCGCATGTCAGCCATTGCCATGACTACCCGGAACGCCTTGCAGCGTCGGCGTCAAGCACGGATTGCCATGACAACCTCCCTGCAAGAGACGCCAAGGGCCGCAAAGCGTGTAGGGGCCAGGCGAGGGCGAGTAAATGGTCGCGCCCCCTTAGCTCCACCTACCCATCATCACAATGTATACTGCTGCCAAATAAGATGAATCCTAGCAAATGGTACGTGATAGATCGTACCAAACGTGACGCGACTCAATTAACAATCACTATGCTGGAATTACAGGGGTACCCTCGCTACATCAACAATAAACCCTGGGCCCATAATAGCTGCCATGTTCACATTTTAGCAACAATTTAATGGTTTCCTAAATGGAATACATGAACAATACTTATTCCTTATCATATCACCCATACAGAGCATTCCAATTTACATTTCCAATATGTCAAAAATGCCTAGTATAACATAACATGTATATCCCAATTCACATGCATATATATATATATATATAAATTAAGCAATATTATTATAGAGTTATTCCAAAATCATAACATATCGTTAGATCTCGGCTGTATTTCAAACTTCATGGGCAGAGTGAGATGATGTGGAGGCAGAGTCAAGTACCAACACCGGCCAAAGCGTGAATGTAAATCTAAAAAGATAAAAAACAAAATTAAAATCAAGCACAATCACATGACTGCACGGACCAGCACAGTCTATTTAATGGAACGCTGATCACAGGAACGGCACATAACTAATAGTCTCATTAAGACCTTGAGGATATACTGTCTTTAGAGTCCATATCCAGCGGGTTTCTAATTGTGCTAGAAGTTGCGAAGTCTTGCCTCCTCTAATCCCCACATCAATCATGTCAATACCTTAAACACGGAGGACACTACTATCACAATTGTGATACTGTTTAAAATGTCTCGGTAGTGTCTTACGAGAGGATACGTCCTCTTCATTAGCTGCTGCTCGAATACCCAGCACGTGTTCCCTGACCCTGAGTTTTAACTGCCGGGTGGTCAATCCTACATATATCAGTGGACAAGGTCAGGATGCATAATAAATTACATTTTTGGATGTACGTGTAATAGTTTTTAATATCTTAAATTCTTTTGCACCAGAAGAGTCAACAATCGTGTCATCCCTGGCTATGTTTACACATGCCACACAATGGCCACAAGCTTTGCATCCACCCCTCCTCTTATCCCTGATACCGACTAGGAAAGTTTTGGGGGGATCTCCCACATAATGACTCCGTACTAAGTGGTCACGCAGATTTTTGGCCCTCCAATATGTGATTTGTCGGATATTAACTTTGCAATGGTCGGATCCGTCTTTAAGATCGGCCAAGACTTTTCCAATACTTTTCAAACATGTTCAGAGCGGGAATTGAAGTTGGTCACAAATCTAACTTCATCTGTTCTCTGTGCCACATTACTCATCTTATACAGTAAAGAATCTCTATTACTATGTTTAGCCCGCAAATAGGCTTTTTTAATGAGACGGTGGCTATATCCCCGTTCCCTAAAACGGCTCTTGAGATCCCTAGCTTGTATCTCAAAGTCCTCGTCTGTTGAACACATACGTCTAAGACGTAAAAATTGACCAACTGGGACCGACTGAACCATATGACCAGGGTGGGAGGAGGACGCGTGAAGCAACATGTTTGTTAATGTGGGTTTCCTAAATACACTCGTCTGGATAGTACCCTTTCTACCTCGATTTAATGTCATGTCCAAGAATTCAATTTCTTCTTTGTCTGACGTGGCAGTCAGATGGATGTTAAAATTGTTGTCATTGAGGCCTGCAAGAAACTCTTCAAGAGAACTCTGGCTACCCTGCCAGACCACAAAAATGTTATCTACAGTCATGGCCAAAAGTATTTAAAGGCACGTGGAGACCAAAACATCCAACACCGCGGATGTTTTCCTTTATTGGATGCTGCCCTTCCCTTGGGTGTTCCTTCCCGGGGAAAGGCCTGGCTATTCACTGCCTGCGTTGAGAAACACGTGATGGTGTCTCCGCAGCTCCTCTACATGCATTTGCATATTTGGGGGCAGTGTTCTGGATCACTGCATTGAGAAACACGTGATGGTGTCTCCGCGGTGTTGGATGTTTTGGTCTCCACAAGGTCAATCATCCGTGCCTTTATAGACTTTCTACTAGGCACTGCTCCTGATAGCCAGTTTCCTACTCCACACTGATGAGGGGCAAAAACACCGAAACAGCTGTCTGTGGATGGATACCATGCTTGGCACAGGTGGTTTTCCTTTATTGGATGTTTTCCTCTATTGGATGCTGCCCTTCCCTTGGTTGTTCCTTCCCGGGGAAAGGCCTGGCTATTCACTGCCTGCGTTGAGAAACACGTGATGGTGTCTCCGCAGCTCCTCTACATGGCCAAAAGTATTGACACCCCTGCAATTCTGTTAGATAATACTCATTTTCTTCCTGAAAATGATTGCAAACACAAATTGTTTGGTATTATTATCTTCATTTAATTTGTCTTAAATAAAAAAAACACAAAAAGAATTGTCCTAAAGCCAAATTGGATATAATTCCACACCAAACATAAAAAAGGGGGTGGACAAAAGTATTGACACTGTTCGAAAAATCATGTGATGCTTCTCTAATTTGTGTAATTAACCCCTTTAGCGACCGCTGATACGCCTTTTAACGGCGGCCGCTAAGGGTATTTAAAGCACAGCGCCGTTAATTAACGGCGCTGTGGAAAAAGTAAATAGCGCCCCCCCAGAGTCGGATTTTCTCCGGGGTCTCGGCTGCCGGGGGTAGCCGAGACCCCAGAGAACAACGATTCGGGGTTTTTTTTACCGACCCCGCATTTGCGATCACCGGTAATTAACCGTTTACCGGCGATCGCAAAAAAAAACAAAACGCAATCTTTTTTTAATTTCTCTGTCATCCGATGTAATCGCACATCGGAGGACAGAGAAAAGGGGTCCCAGATAGCCCCCCAATACTTACCTATCTCCCCCGATGCTCCTCGTGGCTCCCGGTGGGCGCCGCCATCTTGAAAATGGCGGGCGCATGCGCAGTGCGCCCGCCGGCCGGCCACGCGAGAATCTTTGGGGTCTCGGCTGCCGGGAGAGCATGATCCTAACCCCTGTTTTGCGATCGCCGGTAATTAACTGTTTAAAAAAAAAAAAAAAAAAGTAAAGTGTAATTCTCTGTCCTCTGATGTGATCGCACATCAGAGGACAGAGAAATAGGGGGATTCGGGGACCCTATCATACTCACCTGTGTCCCTGGATCCTCCTGCTGCTCCTCCTGGCCGCCGGCAAAATAAAATGGCGGGCGCATGCGCAGTGCGCCCGCCATCTGTCTCCATCTGCTGGCCGGCAGGAGAACAGCAGTTGGGGCTAAAATTAGGGTTAGGGCTAGGGTTAGGGCTAGGGTTAGGGTTGGGGCTAAATTTAGGGTTAGGGTTGGTGCTAAATTTAGGGTTAGGCTTCTTTCACACTTACGTCGGTACGGGGCCGTCGCAATGCGTCGGCCCGACATACCGACGCACGTTGTGAAAATTGTGCACAACGTGGGCAGCGGCTGTAGTTTTTCAACGCATCCGCTGCCCAATCTATGTCCTGGTGAGGAGGGGGTGGTGTTACGGCCACGCATGTGCGGTCAGAAATGGCGGATGCGACGTACAAAAAAACGTTTCATTGAACGTTTTTTTGTGCCGACGGTCCGCCAAAACACAACTGATCCAGTGCACGACGGACGCGACGTGTGGCCATCCGTCACGATCCGTCGGCAATACAAGTCTATGGGCAAAAAACGCATCCTGCGGGAACATTTGCAGGATCCGTTTCTTGTCCAAAACGACGGATTGCGACGGATGCCAAACGATGCAAGTATGAAAGTAGCCTTAGGGCTAGGGTTGGGGCTAAAGTTAGGGCTAGGGTTGGGGCTAAAGTTAGGGTTAGAGTTGGGATTAGGGTTAGGATTAGGGTTGGTATTAGGGTTAGGGTTGGCATTAGGGTTACGCTTGGGATTAGGGTTAGGTTTGGGATTAGGGTTAAGGTTAGGGTTGTGATTAGGGGTGTATTGGGATTAGGGTTAGGTTTGAGGTTAGGGTTGAGATTAGGATTAGGGGTGTATTGGATTTAGGGTTTTGATTAGGGTTATGGTTAGGGTTGACATTAGGGTTGTTTTTGGGGTAAGGGTTGTGATTATGGTTAGTGATTAGGATTATGGATCAGGTTGGGATTAGGGTTAGGGGTGTGTTGGGTTAGGGTTGGAGCTAGAATTGGGGGGTTTCCACTGTTTAGGTACATCAGGGGGTCTCCAAACACGACAGCCAATTTTGCGCTCAAAAAGTCAAATGGTGCCCCCTCCCTTCTGAGCTCTGCCGTGCGCCCAAACAGTGGGTTACCCCCACATATGGGGCATCAGCGTACTCGGGATAAATTGGACAACAACTTCTGGGGTCCAATTTCTCTTGTTACCCTTGTGAAAATAAAAAAATGGGGGCTACAAAATCTTTTTTGTGGAAAAATATATATATATTTTTTATGACTCTGCATTATAAACTTCTGTGAAGCACTTGGGCATTCAAAGTTCTCAGCACACATCTATATAAGTTCCTTGGGGGGTCTAGTTTTCAAAACGGGGTCACTTGTGGGGGATTACTACTGTTTAGGTACATCAGGGGCTCTGCAAACGCAACATAACGCCCACAGACCGTTCTATCTAAGTCTGCATTCCAAAACGGCGCTCCTTCCCTTCCGAGCTCTGCTGTGCGCCCAAACCGTGGTTTACCCCCACATATGGGGCATCAGCATACTCAGGATAAATTGGACAACAACTTTAGTGGTCCAATTTCTCCTGTTACCCTTGTGAAAATAAAAACTTGGGGGCTACAATATCTATTTTGAGGAAAAAAAATATTTTTTATTTTCACGACTCTGCATTATAAACTTCTGTGAAGCACTTGGGCATTCAAAGTTCTCACCACACATCTAGATAAGTTCCTTGGGGGGTCTAGTTTCCAAAATGGGGTATGTTATGACCTGGTGGTTAGGAGCACCCGGAATGGCCTGATAGTTAAACCTCATACAGGACGAGCTCTGGGATGTGGGAGCTCTGCTGACCGCAAGCCCTAATCCTATCACACACTAGAAATAGCTGTGGAGCGCTCCTGACCAGACCTAGGCACCTCGTCACAGCCTAAGAACTATCTAGCCCTAGAGATAGAAAATAAAGCCTACCTTGCCTCAGAGAAATTCCCCAAAGGTAAAGGAAGCCCCCCACATATATTAACTGTGAGTAAAGATGAAAGTCACAAATGCAGAGATGAAACAGGTTTCAGCAAAGGGAGGCCAGACTTACTAAATAGACAGAGGATAGGAAAGGTAACTTTGCGATCAGCACAAAAACCTACAAAAGACCACGCAGAGTGTGCAAAAAAGACCTCCGCACCGACTCACGGTGCGGAGGGACCACACTGCATCCCAGAGCTTCCAGCTAGCAAGACAAAATCATGAAAACCAGCTGGACAAGAAAACAATGAACAAATCAGGAACTTAGCTTCTGCAGGAGAAGGCAGGTCACCAGAGAGATCCAGGAGCGAACTGAACAAATGCAAAAACATTGACAGCTGGCATGGAGTAACGATCTGAGAGGAGTTAAATAGAGCAGTCAACCAAAGGATAAACCACGTCACCTGTGTAAGGAACCTCAGAAGCAGCAGCTTCACCCACAGCCACCAGAGGGAGCCCATAGACAGAACTCGCCGAAGTACCACTCACGACCACAGGAGGGAGTTCGACAACAGAATTCACAACAGGGGTCACTTGTGGAGGGTTTCTACTGGTTAGGTACCTCAGGGGCTCTGCAAACGCAACATAATGCCCGCAGACCATTCTATCAAAGTCTGCATTCCAAAACGGCGCTCCTTCCTTCCGAGCTCTGCCGTGCGCCCAAACAGTGGTTTAACCCCACATATGGGGTACCAGCATACTCAAGACAAATTGGACAACAACTTTTGGGGTCCAATTTCTCTTGTTACCCTTGTGAAAATAAAAACTTGGGTGCTAAAAAAATCATTTTTGTGGAAAAAAAAATATTTTTTATTTTCACGACTCTGCATTATAAACTTCTGTGAAGCACTTGGGCATTCAAAGTTCTCACCACACATCTAGATAAGTTCCATGGGGGGTCGTTTCCAAAATGGGGTCACTTGTGGGGGATTTCTACTGTTTAGGCACATCAGGGGCTCTCCAAACGCGACATGGCGTCTGATCTCAATTCCAGCCAATTCTACATTGAAAAAATAAAACGGCACTCTTTCTCTTCCAAGCTCTGCGGTGCGCCCAAACAGTGGTTTACCCCCACATATTGGATATCGACGTACTCAGGAGAAATTGCACAACAACTTTAGTGGTCTAATTTCTCCTGTTACCCTTGTGAAAATAAAAATTTGTGGGCAAAAAGATCATTTTTGTAGACAAAATGCGATTTTTTTTTTCACGGCTCTACGTTATAAACTTCTGTGAAGCACATGGGGGTGCAAAGTGCTCACCACACATCTAGATAAGTTCCTTAAGGGGTCTAGTTTCCAAAATGGTGTCACTTGTGGGGAGTTTCTACTGTTTAGGCACATCAGGGGCTCTCTAAACGTGACATGGCGTCCGATCTCAATTCCAGCCAATTCTGCATTGAAAAAGTCAAACGGCGCTCCTTCACTTCTAAGTTCTGCGGTGCGCCCAAAAAGTGGTTTACCCCCACATATGGGGTATTGGCGTATTCAGGAGAAATTGCATAACAAAAGTTATGGTTACATTTCTGTTTTTACACTTGTGAAAATAAAAAAAATGGTTCTGAATTAAGATGTTTGCAAAAAAAAGTTAAATGTTCATTTTTTCCTTCCACATTCAGTTCCTGTGAAGCACGTAAAGGGTTAATAAACTTCTTTAATGTGGTTTTGAGAACCTTGAGGGGTGTAGTTTTTAGAATGGTGTCACACTTCATTATTTTCTATCATATAGACCCCTCAAAATGACTTCAAATGTGATGTGGTCCGTAAAAAAAAAATGGTGTTGTAAAAATGAGAAATTGCTGGTCAACTTTTAACCCTTATAACTCCCTAACAAAAAAAAATTTTGTTTCCAAAATTGTGCTGATGTAAAGTAGACATGTGGGAAATGTTATTTATTAACTATTTTTCGTGACATATCTCTCTGATTTAAGGGCATAAAAATACAAAGTTTGAAAATTGCAAAATTTTAAAAATTTTCGCCATATTTCCATTTTTTTCATAAATAATCGCAAGTAATATCGAAGAAATGTTACCACTAACATGAAGTACAATATGTCACGAAAAAACAATCTCAGAATCAGCGGGATCCGTTGAAGCGTTCCAGAGTTATAATTTCATAAAGTGACAGTGGTCAGAATTGCAAAAATTGGCTTGGTCATTAAGTACCAAATTGGCTCTGTCACTAAGGGGTTAACAGCACCTGTAACTTACCTGTGGCACCTAACAGGTGTTGGCAATAACTAAATCACACTTGCAGCCAGTTGACATGGATTAAACTTGACTCAACCTCTGTCCTGTGTCCTTGTGTTTAACACATTGAGCATGGAGAAAAGAAAGAATACCAAAGAACTGTCTGAGGACTTGAGAAACCAAATTGTGAAGAAGCATGAGCAATCTCAAGGCTACATGTCCATCTCCAAAGACCTGAATGTTCCTGTGTCTACCGTGTGCAGTATCATCAAGAAGTTTAAAGCCCATGGCACTGTGGCTAACCTCCCTAGATGTGGACGGGAAAGAAAAATTGACAAGAGATTTCAACGCAAGATTGTGCGGATGATGGATAAAGAACCTCGACTAACATCTAAACAAGTTCAAGCTATCCTGCAGTCCGAGGGTACAACAGTGTCAACCCGTACTATCCGTCGGCATCTGAATGAAAAGGGACTGTATGGCAGGAGACCCAGGAAGACCCCACTTCTTACCCCGAGACATAAAAAAGCCAGGCTGGAGTTTGCCAAAACTTACCTGAAAAAGCCTAAAACGTTTTGGAAGAATGTTCTCTGGTCAGATGAGACAAAAGTAGAGCTTTTCGGGCAAAGGCATCAACATAGAGTTTACAGGAGAAAAAAAGAGGCATTCAAAGAAAAGAACACGGTCCCTACAGTCAAACATGGCGGAGGTTCCCTGATGTTTTGGGGTTGCTTTGCTGCCTCTGGCACTGGACTGCTTGACCGTGTGCATGGCATTATGAAGTCTGAAGACTACCAACAAATTTTGCAGCATAATGTAGGGCCCAGTGTGAGAAAGCTGGATCTCCCTCAGAGGTCATGGGTTTTCCAGCAGGACAATGACCCAAAACACACTTCAAAAAGCACTAGAAAATGGTTAGAGAAAGCACTGGCGACTTCTAAGGTGGCCAGCAATGAGTCCAGACCTGAATCCCATAGAACACCTGTGGAGAGATCTAAAAATGGCAGTATGGAGAAGGCACCCTTCAAATATCAGGGACCTGGAGCAGTTTGCCAAAGAAGAATGGTCTAAAATTCCAGCAGAGCATTGTAAGAAACTCATTGATGGTTACTGGAAGCGGTTGGTCGCAGTTATTTTGGCTAAAGGTTGTGCAACCAAGTATTAGGCTGAGGGCTCCAATACTTTTGTCTGGCCCATTTTTGGAGTTTTGTGTGAAATGATCAATGTTTTGCTTTTTGCTTCATTCTCTTTTGTGTTTTTTCATTTAAGACAAATTAAATGAAGATAATAATACCAAAGAATTTGTGTTTGCAATCATTTTCAGGAAGAAACTGAGTATTATCTGACAGAATTGCAGGGGTGGCAATGACTGTATGTAGCGCGTCCAAACTAGGACGCGCCCCATAGATGACTGTTGATCAGACAGTAGGAAGTCTCTCTCCCACAGCCCCAGGAACAGATTGGCATAGGAGGGCACGAAGGCCGCTCCGTTGGCTGTACCCTGGAGCTGCAAGAAGGACCCCCCAAAGGTAAAGAAATTATGAGTGAGTGTAAACTCAAGGACTTCCAGTAAAAAATCTCTTAGGTCAGGGGAACAATTTGACATAGAAAGAAAAAATTCTGTAGCTCCCAACCCATCACTATGTCTTATACTAGTGTATAAGGACTCAACATCTAGGGTTCCCATGAAAGTATCATCACCCAGTATGAGGTTATCTGTCTCGCGAAGGAGCTGATTGGTATCTTTGAGGAATGATGGTAATTCCTCAACGAGTGGTTGGAATATTGAATCAATCCATTTGTTTATGCATTCCAAATAGTTCCCCCTCCCTGAGATAATTGGGTGCACCGGTGGAGTCTGCACGTTTTTGTGTGTTTTAGGAAGAAGATAGAAGGTGGGTACGGTTGGTTCAGTAATAGTAAGTGATATAAAGAGATCTTTAGTGATGGTGCCGTTATCTGTGGCTCTAATTAGAATCTCACTGAGTTGTGAGCAGAAGGCGGACAAGGGATTGTATGTTTTTTTATAGCAAATTGCATTCGGCAGCTGGCTCATAGCTTCTTTTTCATACTTTTTTTTAGGCCATATTATAATATTGCCTCCCTTGTCCGCCGGCTTGATCACATCAGGGAGACTTCGTAGATAACCAAGCAGCACCATCTCCTGCCTAGTTAAGTTGTCAGATTGTATAAATTGAGGAATTTGAGCAAGTTCATTGCTTACGACTTTTACAAACAAATCAATGGCGCTACAGTTGGACAAAGGGGGGAACTTTTTGGAGTGCACACGAATTGATTGAGGTATCCTACCTCCTTCAGTAATCAGATGTTCACTAGACAGTTCCTCAAGAATTCTCAGTGCTGACTGTTCAGTTTCTGTAGGGCACAATTTATGTAAGTCATCATCATAGAAATAACGTTTGAATAACTGAGTTTCACTTTTTGTATTGAAGAACTGAAATAACTTAACTTTTTGACGATATTCTATTTTTATGAGAAGCACCTGTAGATACATTCATTGAGCTGTCTGGTGACACTTGAGGCGGATTTTCACGGTTTAGGCACATCAGGGGCTTTCTAAATGTGAGCTGACATATGCTCTTAATTCCAGCCAATTTTGCGCTCAAAAAGTCAAATGATGCTGCTTCCCTTCTGAGCCTTGCGCCCAAACAGTAGATTTCCCCCACATATGGGATATTGGCGTAGTCATGAGAAATTGCACAACAAATTTTGGGGTTAATTTTTTCCTGATACCCTTGTGAAAATTAGGCTATGTGCATACGTAGGAAAAGAGGTGCAGAATTTTCTGCACAAAATCCGCATCTCCTGGCAGAATCCTCAGCTGTGGATTTGCCGCGGTTTTTATGCGGATTTTGTGCGTTTTTTTATGCGGAATTTATGCGGATTTTCTGCGGTTTTTGGCACTGCGGATTTTTAACATTGAGGGGTGCAGAAACGCTGCAGATTCGCACAAAAGAAGTGACATGCACTTCTTTGAAATCCGCAGCAATTCCGCACTGATTTTTCCGCACCATCTGCACAGCTATTTTTTTATCCCATTGATTTACATTGTACTGTACATCACAGTGCGGATCTGCAGCGTTTGTGCGCGGAAAAATCCGCTGCGGATCCGCAGCAAATCCGCATCGTGTGCTCATAGCCTAAAAAAAATGGGTCTAAAATATTTTTTTTGGGAAATAAAGTTATTAATTTTTTCCTTCCACATTGCATTAGTTCATGTGAAGAACCTGAAGGGTTAATAAACTTCTTGAATGTTCTTTTGAGCACCTTGAGGGGTGCAGTTTTTAGGATGGTGCCATTTTTGGGTACTTTCTGTCATATTGACACCTAAAAGTCACTTCAAATGTAATGTGGTCCCTAAAAAAAGGTTTAGTAAATTTTGTTGTAAAAATGAGAAATCGCTGGTCATCTTTTAACCTTTATAACGTCCAAGCAAAAAAAACAATATTTCCAAAATTGTGATGATGTAATGTAGACATTTGGGAAATGTTATTTATTAACTACTGTATTTTGTGTGACATAACTGTCTGACTTATAAAGATAAAAACTTTGAAAATGTCGGCTTTTTTCACGAATAAACACAAGTCATAGCGAAGACATTTTACCACTATCATAAAGTACACTATGTCACGAGAAAACAATCCCAGAATCACCGGGATTGGATAAAGTGTTCCAGAGCTATTACAAGGCGACGGTGGTCAGAAGGGTCAAATCTGGCTGTGTAGGTGTAAACAGGCTTTGGGGGTGAAGGGTTGAAAGAAGTTTTGTGTGGGGAAGTTGCGGTCACTGTGAGTGTGGACAGTTCTGGGGTCATCGGACATTACTAGGTAACAATTCTGCGGACGATTCATCGTCCGGAAGATGAAATGTGTCCTTTAAACATGTGAGGGCGCCATATTCCTGGCACACTGCACCTGACAGGTCTGTGTGCACATGAGGAGACAGGAGCTGTACTAGCCATAGTCATGTAGTCTTCCCCTGCGCCATTCACAGCAGCCCCACTGTCCTCCACGGCGCCATTCACAGCAGCCCCACTGTCCCCCCTGCACCATTCACAGCAGCCCCACTGTCCTCCACAGCACCATTCACAGCAGCCCCAGTCCCCGCTGCACCATTCACAGCATCCTCACTGTCCCCCCTACACCGTTCACAGCAGCCCCACTGTCCTCCTCAGCGACATTCACAGCAGCCCCACTGTCCTCCACAGCGCCCTTCACAGCAGTCCCACTGTCCCCCCTGCACCATTCACAGCAGCCCCACTGTCCTCCACAGCGCCATTCACAGCAGCCCCACTGTCCTCCACGGCGCCATTCACAGCAGCCCCCCTGTCCCCCCTGCACCATTCACAGCAGCCCCACTGTCCCCCCTGCACCATTCACAGCATCCTCACTGGCCCCCCTACACCGTTCACAGCAGCCCCACTGTCCTCCTCAGCGCCATTCACAGCAGCCCCACTGTCCTCCACAGCGCCATTCTCAGCAGCCCCACTGTCCTCCACAGCGCCATTCACAGCAGTCCCACTGTCCCCCCTGCACCATTCACAGCAGCCCCACTGTCCTCCACAGCGCCATTCACAGCAGCCCCACTGTCCCCCCTGCAGCATTCACAGCATCCCCACTGTCCCCCCTGCACCGTTCACAGCAGCCCCACTGTCCTCTTCAGCGCCATTCACAGCAGCCCCACTGTCCTCCACAGCACCATTCACAGCAGTCCCACTGTCCTCCCCAGCGCCATTCACAGCAGTCCCACTGTCCCCCTGCACCATTCACAGCAGCCCCACTGTCCTCCACAGCGCCATTCACAGCAGCCCCACTGTCCTCCACAGCACCATTCACAACAGCCCCACTGTCCTCCACAGTGCCATTCCCAGCAGCCCAACTGCCCTCCTCAGCGCCATTCACAGCAGCCCCACTGTCCTCCACAGCACCATTCACAGCAGCCCCACTGTCCTCCACAGCGCCATTCACAGCAGCCCCACTGTCCTCCACAGCGCCATTCACAGCAGCCCCACTGTCCTCCACAGCGCCATTCACAGCAGCCCCACTGTCCTCCACAGCGCCATTCACAGCAGCCCCACTGTCCTCCACAGCGCCATTCCCAGCAGCCCCACTGTCCTCCTCAGCGCCATTCACAGCAGCCCCACTGTCCTCCTCAGCGCCATTCACAGCAGCCCCACTGTCCTCCTCAGCGCCATTCACAGCAGCCCCACTGTCCTCCATAGCGCCATTCACAGCAGCCCCACTGTCCTCCACAGCACCATTCACAGCAGCCCCACTGTCCTCCACAGCACCATTCACAGCAGTCCCACTGTCCTCCTCAGCGCCATTCACAGCAGCCCCACTGTCCTCCACAGCGCCAGTCACGGCAGCCCCACTGTCCTCCACAGCGCCAGTCACAGCAGCCCCACTGTCCTCCACAGCGCCATTCACAGCAGCCCCACTGTTCTCCACAGCGCCATTCACAGCAGCCCCACTGTTCTCCACAGCGCCATTCACAGCAGCCCCACTGTCCTCCACAGCGCCATTCACAGCAGCCCCACTGTCCCCCCTGCACCGTTCACAGCATCCCCACTGTCCCCCCTGCACCGTTCACAGCAGCCCCACTGTCCTCCACAGCGCCATTCACAGCAGTCCCACTGTCCTCCCCAGCGCTATTCACAGCAGTCCCACTGTCCCCCCTGCACCATTCACAGCAGTCCCACTGTCCTCCACAGCGCCATTCACAGCAGCCCCATTGTCCTCCACAGCGCCATTCACAGCAGCCCCACTGTCCTCCACAGCGCCATTCACAGCAGCCCCACTGTCCTCCACAGCACCATTCCCAGCAGCCCCACTGTCCTCCACAGCGCCATTCCCAGCAGCCCAACTGTCCTCTTCAGCGCCATTCACAGCAGCCCCACTGTCCTCCACAGCGCCATTCACAGCAGCCCCATTGTCCTCCACAGCACCATTCACAGCAGCCCCACTGTCCTCCACAGTGCCATTCCCAGCAGCCCAACTGCCCTCCTCAGCGCCATTCACAGCAGCCCCACTGTCCTCCACAGCACCATTCACAGCAGTCCCACTGTCCTCCTCAGCGCCATTCACAGCAGCCCCACTGTCCTCCACAGCGCCATTCCCAGCAGCCCAACTGTCCTCTTCAGCGCCATTCACAGCAGCCCCACTGTCCTCCACAGCGCCATTCACAGCAGCCCCATTGTCCTCCACAGCACCATTCACAGCAGCCCCACTGTCCTCCACAGCGCCATTCCCAGCAGCCCAACTGCCCTCCTCAGCGCCATTCACAGCAGCCGCACTGTCCTCCACAGCACCATTCACAGCAGTCCCACTGTCCTCCTCAGCGCCATTCACAGCAGCCCCACTGTCCTCCACAGCGCCAGTCACAGCAGCCCCACTGTCCTCCACAGCGCCATTCACAGCAGCCCCACTGTCCTCCACAGCGCCATTCACAGCAGCCCCACTGTCCTCCACAGCGCCATTCACAGCAGCCCCACTGTCCTCCACAGCGCCATTCACAGCAGCCCCACTGTCCTCCACAGCGCCATTCACAGCAGCCCCACTGTCCTCCACAGCGCCAGTCACAGCAGCCCCACTGTCCTCCACAGCGCCAGTCACAGCAGCCCCACTGTCCTCCACAGCGCCAGTCACAGCAGCCCCACTGTCCTCCACAGCGCCAGTCACAGCAGCCCCACTGTCCTCCACAGCGCCATTCACAGCAGCCCCACTGTCCTCCACAGCGCCATTCACAGCAGCCCCACTGTCCTCCACAGCGCCATTCACGGCCATTCTACTCGCTCAGTCACACAATGAAGCGACCTATGGCAGTTCCATTCTATCACAAAGCCTTAGCAACGAGCTTCACACCATCCACCGTGCTAGTTACAGTCACGTGACGCCTACGTCATTACGCCCGTGCGTCGAGCTTCCGCCTGCTTTTGCTGCGTTTCTCGGGGTGGGGGGAAGGGAAGACTCTCAGCTTCGGTGTTGGAGACCATGGAGCCGGACTCGGTTATAGAAGATAAAACCCTTGAGCTGATGGTGAGTACCGGACGCCGCCTCCGGTCCCGGGCCGCGGTGCTGTGTGGTTGGTGCCCAGCCTCTTCTCTGAGGAAGCAGACTGTTTCCGCCTTCCTCCATCCCCAAGCAGCCGTCATGTCTGCCGAGTGTGTGCCTGCTTTTAGCAGCGGAGGTGTAGACTGAGGGGACGCCGCCTGCATCCTCCAGGCCCGGGCTGAGCAGCCATCCTCCCACAGGAGGGGCGGCCTCCCCTGCCCAGACTGCCGCATAGCGTCCACAATGGCTGGCGGCTGGTGACGACACGAGCGGGCTGCTCGGCCGCTGCATTGCTCTGGGCTTGTCTGCTCGGTGCAGTCCGCCATTGTGATGGCCGAGGGAGGCTGCCTGTAACCGCGCCGTGTGTGTGGATACAGCGGGAGGCTCCCGGGCCTTCCCCATCAGTCGGTCCTGGAGGGTGAGAATAATCCGCTTCTGGCCCCGTGCACACTGCAGAGCTGTCGCCACGTGAAGGCTCCGGTTTTGCTCTTGTTTTATTCCTGCTGCTCCCCGATTACATTGCGTTTTCTTATTTTTATAATCCGCCATATAGATATTTTCATTTAGCGCTGATTGTTCTTATCCAAAGGGGCGTGGCACACGGTAATAACGAGAGCGTCCTAAAGACACCCAAATGAGGCCGAGTTCACATTAGCATTTGGGGGCTTTGCGGAGGGCTGCGTATGTCCTTCGCTAAGCTCCGCCTCCTTCCGTATACTTCTTCATGCGTCCTGCGTACCTAACCTTAGCACTGGGTACGCAGGACATGCGGGTGTATGCGGATGCTTTATGACGCACCCGCCGACCTCACAGCAACAAATTGCATTTTGTGTGGACAGTGGGTGCATCAAAACAACGCATCCGTATACACCCGCATGTCCTGCGTACCCAGTGTTAAAGATAGGTACGCAGGATGCATGCAGAAGTGAAGCTTAGCGGGGGACGTACGCAGCCCTCCTCAAAGCCCCCAAACACTAATGTGAACTTGGCCTGAGCTCCAAATAAGAAGGTCCCATTTCTGCAAAGGGGAGTAGTGGGAATAAACAAAAACTGAGCACCTTTGACCTGGTGACAGATTGTCCTTGTGTCGACAGCCATCTCTTTGGCCTCCCACATACACATCAATCAGGGCTGCTGCCAGACTTCCCTGTCCTCGCTCCCACCCGCTCCCCCAGGCTCCCCTGTCCTCGCTCCCACCCGCTCCCCCAGGCTCCCCTGTCTTCGCTCCCCAGTCCTCGCCCCCCCCCCCCCCCCCCAGGCTCCCCTGTCCTCGAAACCTCCCCCCCCCCCGGCTCCTTTGTCCTTGCCCCCTCCCCAGGCTCCCCTGTCCTCGAACCCCCTCCCCAGGCTCCCCAGTTCTCCCCCTTCAGGCTCCCTTGTCCTCGCCACCTCCTGCTCCCCTGTCCCCCGCTCCCCTGTCCTCGCCCCCAGACATCCACAGGTTGGCCTTTCTCTCCAAAAACACAAGGATTGGCCTTTTAAAATCTAATGTGGATCCCCCTTTCCTCTCCTTGATTTGTTGGGAAAATTCCAGGAGACCCTCCATAAGCATTAAAGGGTTTGTTCGTCTTTAGGTCACAAGTCTGGAGCCACGATCTGACTGCAGACTTGTGAATCCTCACATCATGCGCGCTGTGAGGATAATGTGCCGTGGTCACGTGCTGACATGATGTGCGCGACCTTGCTCAATGCAAGTGTTTTGTGCGAGGTCGGATACAGGCTAGATGGAATGTGGCCAGAAGTATGCAATCCCACACTTGTGGTCACAGGCCTGTCCGGTCCCGGCATTGGAGAATCCTCACAGCATGCAGTGCTTGCAATGTGAGAATTCACAAGACTGCAGACTTGTAGCCTAAGGCTACTTTCACACATCAGGCTTTTTGTTTCAGGCACAATCCGACAATTTTTGGAAAAAAAAGATCCGTTTTTTTTTTTTTTTTACACCGGATCCGTTTTTTCTCATAGAGTTGTTACTGCCGGATTGTGCATGATGGCCAGATGTTTCATCCATTTTTTCCTGATCCGTCCAAAAGTCGTTTCCGGAGGCCAGAGAAAACGTCCAGATGGACGTTTTTTTGTGCGGAAAAAAAAGCGCGCAGTGACGGAACTGGCCAAAAACGCGTGAAACGGACATGTGAAACATTAAATCTGGCGTCTGGATCCGGCTTTCTCTCTCTAAAACGGATCTGTTTTTTCGAACATGGGCCGGATTGTGCCTGAAACAAAAAGCCTGATGTGTGAAAGTAGCCTAAGGCCGGCAACCCCTTTATAGGGAAGCTGTCTGCCATCTGTGTGGACACATGGGTTGTAGAATGTTGAATAAGATGCTTTTTGCAATCTGATGTCTTACTTTTAGAGAAATCCATGTTTTTCTTACATGTAAATGATCTGTTAAGATCTATTGGCCAGACACTGACCTCCCGGATAATTTACCTCCAGAGCTTATTTTACATGACTCGATCACTCGAGCAGACTGTCAGTCTTTACATGTCTCACGCTGGTAACGCCCCCTTTCATAAGTTCTAGAGGGAAATTCTCAGGGAGATCTGTGTCCATCACCATTGATCTTAATAGCTCATTTACATATTAAGAAAAATGTGTATTTCTCTGCAATAAGATATCTGAGCGCAGATATTGAGGTATCTTGTGCTGAACCCGCCAATATAAGTAAGGGTGATTTACTTTAATGTTCTGGGGGTTCTTCCACTTCCTGCTTAGTTCTTGTTGACATGCTGCAGGCAGCCTCACCAGCGATCTCGTGCTGTCAGTATCGGTATGACCATGTCGCTGGATGCTTGGCAGCCGCAATCAGTCACTTATGCTGTAATTGTGATGTCACTCCGCACTCGGGCAGCTTTGGGTGAGTCCACTCCTGGGAAACTCCTTATTAGTTGGCCAGGGAGGTGTGAATACCTATCCCAAATAGTCATGTATTTTTACAACATCAACTAAGGGAATTGGGGCTTTGTTTTTTGACACAGTTGTGTCATGAATTAATATATAAAGAATAGGATCCCAGTAGGTGGAATGGTATGACAATATTGTAGTTACTCATGCCCATGAGGGCAAAAATGACCTAAAAACTCCCACCTATGCTAAAAATGATTGTCACTAAATAAGAAATCTCTAAAGTGCTGGTTGAAATAACAGGTAGAGCTTCCTACGTTGTCTTTCTCCTAAGATAAGCACAATATAGCATAAATCAATTGTTGTGCCGGTGATTTGCAGTATCCAGCACCTTCACTATAGTTTCCTAGGCTGCTCCCTCAAAGTAAAAATGCTCGCCCTACATGTTTCACTGACACAGCAGCTTCATCAGGGGAAAAAATGCCGTACCACTCATTGCCCTGTCTTGCTTCTCCAGTAAAGGTAATTTTTATTGTAGAAGGAAGCTGGTGGGTTATTTTGGTTCTTCTGGGCACTAGTAAGTACAATACGGGTAAAAAGAGACACCACTGAAAGTGGGGGGGGGAGGTAAAATGGTGTTCAAAGTTTCACTTTTCAGGCTCTGCCTCAATGAAATCTGTGGATCTGTTGGCAGCTTCCATCTGAATGCCCGAAAAATAGAATTTATAAGGAAGAATTCCACCACAGTTACGAAAAGAGACGAAAATGGTGTAAATCTTTATGGGTACAACCCCTAGGCTAATATAGGTCGTAGGATCCAAACTAACAGCTTCATGTCTGCTATGATATTGTTTAGGTGACATGATCAGAGTTGGGCTCAGGATTCTACTCTTAACCCCTTCCCGACCTATGACACAGCGTATGCGTCATGAAAGTCGGTGCCAATCCGACCTGTGACGCATATGCTGTGTCACAGAATGATCGCGTCCCTGCAGATCCGGTGAAAGGGTTAACTCCCCTTTCACCCGATCTGCAGGGACAGGGGGAGTGGTAGTTTAGCCCAGGGGGGGTGGCTTCACCCCCCGTGGCTACGATCGCTCTGATTGGCTGTTGAAAGTGAAACTGCCAATCAGAGCGATTTGTAATATTTCACCTATTATAACTGGTGAAATATTACAATCCAGCCATGGCCGATGCTGCAATATCATCGGCCATGGCTGGAAACATTGATGTTTCCGGCCGGCAGATTCGTTTCAAGTGCATTTTGATCACTGCGATAAAACCTATCGCAGTGATCAAAATAAAAAAAATACTGAATGACCCCCCCCCCCCCTTTGTCACCCCCATAGGTAGGGACAATAATAAAATAAAGATTTTTTTTTTCTTCCACTAAGGTTGGGGTAAGAATTAGGGGTAGGGTTAGGGTTTCTGTATGTGCACACATATTCTGGTCCTCTGCGGATTTTTCCGCTGCGGATTTGATAAATCCGCAGTGCTAAACCACTGCGGATTTATGGCAGATTTACCGCGATTTTTCTGCGCATTTCACTGCAGTTTTACAACTGCAATTTTCTATTGGAGCAGTTGTAAAACCGCTGTGGAATCCGCAGAAAGAAGCGACATGCTGTGGAATGTAAACCGCTGCGTTTCCGTGCAGTTTTTCTGCAGCATGTGTACAGCGATTTTTGTTTTCCATAGGTTTACATTGAACTGTAAACTCATGGGGAAACTGCTGCGGATCCGCAGCGTTTTCCGCAGCGTGTGCACATACCTTTAGAATTAGGCTATGTGCACACGGTGCGGATTTGGCTGCGGATCCACAGCGGATTGGCCGCTGCGGATTCGCAGCAGAGTCCCATCAGGTTTACAGTACCATGTAAACCTATGGAAAACTAAATCCGCTGTGCCCATGGTGCGGAAAATACCACGCGGAAACGCTGCGTTGTATTTTCCGCAGCATGTCAATTCTTTGTGCGGATTCCGCGGCGTTTTACACCTGTTCCTCAATAGGAATCCGCAGGTGAAATCCGCACAAAAAACACTGGAAATCCACGGTAAATCCGCAGGTAAAACGCAGTGCCTTTTACCCGCGGATTTTTCAAAAATGATGCTGAAAAATCTCACACGAATCCGCAACGTGGGCACATAGCCTTAGGGTTAGGGTTGGAATTAGGGTTGTGGTTAGGGTTATGGCTACAGTTGGGATTAGGGGTGTGGGGGGGTTAGTGTTGGAGGTAGAATTGTGGGGTTTCCACTGTTTAGGCACATCAGGGGTCTCCAAACGCAACATGGCGCCACCATTGATTCCAGCCAATCTTGTGTTCAAAAAGTCAAATGGTGCTCCCTCACTTCCGAGCCCCGACGTGTGCCCAAACAGTGGTTTACCCCCACATATGGGGTATCAGTGTACTCAGGACAAACTGCGCAACAATTACTGGGGTCCAATTTCTCCTGTTACCCTTGTGAAAATAAAAAAATGCTTGCTAAAACATCATTTTTGAGGAAAGAAAAATGATTTTTTATTTTCACGGCTCTGCGTTGTAAACGTCTGTGAAGCACTTGGGGGTTCAAAGTGCTCACCACATATCTAGATAAGTTCCTTGGGGGGTCTAGTTTCTAAAATGGGGTCACTTGTGGGGGGTTTCTACTGTTTAGGCACACCAGGGGCTCTGCAAACGCAACGTGACACCCGCAGACCATTCCATCAAAGTCTGCATTTCAAAAGTCACTACTTCACTTCTGAGCCCCGACGTGTGCCCAAACAGTGGTTTACCCCCACACATGGGGTATCAGCGTACTCAGGAGAAACTGGACAACAACTTTTGTGGTCCAATTTCTCCTGTAACCCTTGGCAAAATAAAAAATTCTCGGCTAAATAATTATTTTTGAGGAAAGAAAACATATTTATTTTCACGGCTCTGCGTTATAAACTTCTGTGAAGCACTTGGGGGTTCAAAGTGCTCACCACACATCTAGATAAGTTCCTTTCGGGGTCTAGTTTCCAAGATGGGGTCACTTGTGGGGGGTTTCTACTGTTTAGCCATAACAGGGGCTCTGCAAACGCAACGTGACGCCCGCAGAGCATTCCATTAAAGTCTGCATTTCAAAACGTCACTATTTCACTTCCGAGCCCCGGCATGTGCCCAAACAGTAGTTTACCCCCACATATGGGGTATCACCGTACTCAGGAGAAACTGGACAACAACTTTTGGGGTCAAATTTCTCCTGTTACCCTTGGGAAAATAAAAAATTGCAGGCTAAAAGATCATTTTTGAGAAAATAATTTTTTATTTTATTTTCATGGCTCTGCGTTATAAACTTCTGTGAAGCACTTGGGGGTTCAAAGTCCTCACCACACATCTAGATTAGTTCCTTTGGGGGTCTAGTTTCCAAAATGGGGTCATTTGTGGGGGATCTCCAATGTTTAGGCACACAGGGGCACTCCAAATGTGACATGGTGTCTGCTAATGATTGGAGCTAATTTTCCATTTAAAAAGCCAAATGGCGTGCCTTCCCTTCCGAGCCCTGCCGTGCGCCCAAACAGTGGTTTACCCCCACATATGGGGTATCAGCGTACTCAGGACAAACTGAAAAACAACATTTGGGGTCCAATTTCTCCTAATACCCTTGGCAAAATAGGAAATTCCAGGCTAAAAAATCATTTTTGAGGAAAGAAAAGTTATTTTTTTATTTTCATGGCTCTGCGTTATAAACTTCTGTGAAGCAGCTGGGGGTTTAAAGTGCTCAATATGCATCTAGATAAGTTCCTTGGGGGGTCTAGTGTCCAAAATGGGGTCACTTGTGGGGGAGCTCCAATGTTTAGGCACACAGGGGCTCTCCAAACGCGACATGGTGTCCGCTAACAATTGGAGCTAATTTTCCATTCAAAAAGTCAAATGGCGCGCCTTCCCTTCTGAGCCCTGCCGTGTGCCCAAACAGTGGTTTACCCCCACATATGAGGTATCGGCTTACTCGGGAGAAATTGCCCAACAAATTTTAGGATCCATTTTATCCTATCGCCCATGTGAAAATGAAAAAATTGAGGCGAAAAGAAATTTTTTGTGAAAAAAAAAGTACTTTTTCATTTTTACAGATCAATTTGTGAAGTACCTGAGGGTTTAAAGTGCTCACTAGGCATCTAGATAAGTTCCTTGGGGGGTCTAGTTTCCAAAATGGGGTCACTTGTAGGGGAGCTCCAATGTTTAGGCACACGGGGGCTCTCCAAATGTGACATGGTGTCTGCTAAAGAGTGGAGCCAATTTTTCATTCAAAAAGTCAAATGGCGCTCCTTCCCTTCCAAGCCCTGCCGTGCGCCCAAACAGTGGTTTACCCCCACATATGAGGTATCAGCGTACTCAGGACAAATTGGACAACAACTTTCGTGGTTCAGTTTCTCCTTTTACCATTGTGAAATCAAAAAAATTGTTGCTAAAAGATAATTTTTGTGACTAAAAAGTTAAATGTTCATTTTTTCCTTCCATGTTGCTTCTGCTGCTGTGAAGCACCTGAAGGGTTAATAAACTTCATGAATGTGGTTTTGAGTACCTTGAGGGGTGCAGTTTTTAGAATGGTGTCATTTTTGGGTATTTTCAGCCATATAGACCCCGTAAACTGACTTCAAATGTGAGGTGGTCCCTAAAAAATGGTTTTGTAAATTTCGTTGTAAAAATGAGAAATCGCTGGTCAAATTTTAACCCTTATAACTTCCTAGCAAAAAAAAAATTTTGTTTCCAAAATTGTGCTGATGTAAAGTAGACATGTGGGAAATGTTATTTATTAACTATTTTGTGTCACATAACTCTCTGGTTTAACAGAATAATAATTCAAATTGTGAAAATTGCTAAATTTTCAAAATTTTCGCCAAATTTCCGTTTTTATCACAAATAAACGCATAATTTATTGACCTAAATTTACCACTAACATGAAGCCCAATATGTCACGAAAAAAACAATCTCAGAACCGCTAGGATCCGTTGAAGCGTTCCTGAGTTATTACCTCATAAAGGGACACTGGTCAGAATTGCAAAAAACGGCGAGGTCATTAAGGTCAAAATAGGCTGGGTCATGAAGGGGTTAATATGGACGAGAATATACAGCCTTGGAAACCTCAATTTTTTTTATTTTTTTGTCTGTGAAACCCGTAGAAAAATGGACATGTTGCAGACTACAGGTCAATTTGTGAAGCAAATTTCTTTTTTCTCCTTGCAATGTTGAATACAGACATCACACAGATTGTATGCTATGTTTTTTTTCACAGACATATAAACTTGTATTGTCCCTTTTCATTCATGATGCCGGAAAAAAAAGGACTTGTCTGTGAGTTTTGCACAGACACACTGCCCGTGTAAAAAAAACAGATTTGTGAATAGCCCCATGGGTTATAAAATGTGTTCTATCCGTGGGGAAAAAAAATGGATACAAGTACTTGCAACACTGACGTCAGAATGAGGCCTATTTTTACATTTTTTTTGTCATGATCTTTATTGAGAAAGCAACATTAGCATTTTTTTTTTCAACTTTCACCAGGTTTCTGGTGATATTATAGACTCATATATTTCCGGTCCTTTCAAGAACCGTTTTCAGCAGACTCCTTTTCAAAAGCAGTATTGCAATGTCTGCTAATACCTCTGTACATCTACTATATAATTGTCTAAGAGTCACTTCCGTCTTTCTGTCTGTAATGGAAATCCCAAGTCGCTGATTGGTCGTGGCAAATCAGCGACGGGCACAGTCCAGCGGCAAAATGGCCACTCCTTACTCCCCGCAGTCAGTGCCCGCTCCATACTCCCCGCTCCATACTCCCCGCTCACACAGGGTTAATAGCAGCGTTAACGGACTTCGTTATGCCGCGGTGTAACACACTCATTTAACGCTGCTATTAACCCTGTGTGCAGCATCAATAGTAAAAAGATCTAATGTTAATGTTTACTGATGCTCCCTGAGTGCGCGAGGAGCATCGGTAAACGCTTCGCCTGGATCCAGAGCTCCGTAAGGTGAGTATATAACTATTATTTTTAACCAGGATATGATGCCCACATTGCAATATACTGCGCGGGCTGTGCAATATACTGCGCGGGCTACCATCTAGTGGCTAATAACAAAGGATTAGAATCCTCTAATCACAATAGATGACTTTGCAGTTCTCCCTGCTACTCTTGCCTTTAGGCTGGAGTCACACTAAAGGTACCGTCACACTAAGCGACGCTGCAGCGATACCGACAACGATGTCGATCGCTGCAGCGTCGCTGTTTGGTCGCTGGAGAGCTGTCACACAGACAGCTCTCCAGCGATCCTGAAGTCCCCGGGTAACCAGGGTAAACATCGGGTTACTAAGAGCAGGGCCGCGCTTAGTAACCCGATGTTTACCCTGGTTACCGTTGTAAATGTAAAAAAACAAACACTACATACTTACATTCCCGGTGTCTGGTCATGTCCCTCGCCTTCAGCTTCCAGCACTGACTGAGCGCCGGCCGTAAAGTACAGCGGTGACGTCACCGCTGCACAGCGTGCTTTACGGCTGGCCGGCGCTCACCAGTCAGTGCGGGAAGCTGAGTACTGACACCGCGGGAGCGGTGTCGGCATCGGAGGGGAGTATAGACTTTTTTATTTTATCAGGGCCGAACATTTAGTTAAAGAAGGGGTTGTCCTTGAAGCATAAAAAGCAAATTATAAATGCGACCAAATGCTTGGACCTGGTCTAGTTCACAATGTCGCTCTTGGTGTGATGAGTGTATCCAAAGGTGCTGTTAGTCCCTGGAGGGATAAAGTAGAGGTTTTTCCTTGGGTATGGTGTTTTGGTGTGCGAGCCATGAGGTGCAGGTGCGCACACCAGGACTCCATAACAAGGAAAACCTCTACTTTACCCTTCCAGGGACTAATGGCACCTTTGAACAAGACCCGGTATCGGGTCGAAATCTTTAGCTGCATTCATAATTTGCTTCTTATGATTAATCTGAGCCTATGTCTACCTGCACTTGAATTTTGAAATAAAATCTTCCCTCCCTAAGTATATATCCCTTCTTCTGATGAAGCTGCAGCAACCTCTCCCTATGCTCAGATCAGCAGCAGTAAGATGGCGGTCGGCGTGCATGCCCCTTTATAGCCCCTGTGACGCCGCAGAAAGCAAGCCAATCACTGTCATGCCCTTTTCTAAGATGGTGGGGACCGAGACCTAAGTCATCACGGTGCCCACACTCTGCGTCCTCCTTCATTGGCTGAAAAATGTCGCCGAAAGTCATATGAAACGCGACTTTTGCGCGCAGATCGGCGACCTCATGGCCGATCCCACACTAGGATCGATTTCATGAAACCCGACTTTGCTGAAAGTCGTCGATTTTTGAATTTGTCCGATCCGTTTCACTCAACCCTAGTGTTGACTAAACGCGTGTCTTACTCTATGAAAATGAATTGATCGAAGCTGGACACGTCTAATCAAAAGTACCCTTGTGCTAAAGCATTGTAATCGGGCCTTGCGTTCTGAGATTTGAGCAGTATATGAACTGTTATTAGTGGGTTTAAATAGGAAGATGGTCCAAGTTGCAGTTCATTTTCCATTCACTGGCCTCTTTTTTTTTTTTTTTTCTTTTTTTTTTTAGGTCTATAACTACGCTTTTCATGTCAAGTTATTACGTATTGACAGCTATTCCTCTGTGCACATCTATGCTGAAATATGAATACTTTAACTTATCAGCCATAAGCCATTTTAATCTGCTGATTTAAAATTTTAAATCAATAAAGTCCTTAGGACTACACTGCCTGACAAAAATGAGAACAGGAAATATCATTAGGACATCCGACACAGCAGTTTTGCAACATATTTTCACTAAATGAGGATCTAAAGGAGTTGTCTAGGACTTAAGGTACCGTTACACTAAACGATCACGACCAGCGATACGACCTGGCCGTGATCGTTGGTAAGTCGTTGTGTGGTCGCTGGGGAGCTGTCACACAGACAGCTCTCCAGCGACCAACGATGCCGAAGTCCCCGAGTAACCAGGGTAAACATCGGGTTACTAAGTGCAGGGCAGCGCTTAGTAACCCGATGTTTACCATGGTTACCATTGTAAAAGTTAAAAAAAAAAAAAATTACATACTCACATTCCGGTGTCTGTCACATCCCCCGGCGTCACCTTCCCGCACTGACTGTTAGCGCCAGCCGGCCGTAAAGCAGAGCACAGCGGTGACGTCATGACCCACCCCTTCCACACACTACTCAGTCTACAGTCATGGCCAAAAGTTTTGAGAATGAGACAAATATTAATTTTTCCAAAGTCTACTGCTTCATTTTTTCTAATGGCAATTTGCATATACTCCTGAATGTCAGAGTGATCAGCTTAAAGGGAACCTGTCACCTGAATTTGGCGGGACCAGTTTTGGGTCATATGGGCGGAGTTTTCAGGTGTTTGATTCACCCTTTCCTTACCCGCTGGCTGCATGCTGGACGAAATATTGGATTGAAGTTCATTCTCTGTCCTCCGTAGTACACGCCTGCGCAAGGCAAGATTACCTTGCGCAGGCGTGTACTACGGAGGACAGAGAATGAACTTCAATCCAATATTGCGGCCAGCATGCAGCCAGCGGGTAAGGAAAGGGTGAATCAAACACCTGAAAACTCCGCCCATATGACCCAAAACTGGTCCCGCCAAATTCAGGTGACCGGTTCCCTTTAACAGCAATTATTGTACTTGCAAAGTCAATATTTGCCCAGAAAATGAACTTTAACCCCCAAAACGCATTTCAACATCATTGCAGTCCTGCCTTAAAAGGAGCAGCTAACATGGTTTTAGTGATTGATCCATTAACACAGGTGTGGGTGTTGATGAGGACAGGGCTGGCGATCAATCAGTCATGATTAAGTAAGAATGACATCACTGGACACTTTAAAAGGAGGCTGGTGCTTGGTATGATTGTTTCTCTTCAGTTAACCATGTTTATCTCTATAGAAACACGTGCAGCCATCATTGCACTGCACAAAAATGGCCTAACAGGGAAGAGTATTGCAGCTACAAAGATTGCACCTCAGTCAACAATATATCGCATCATCAAGAACTTCAAGGAGAGAGCTTCCATTGTTGTCAAAAAGGCTCCAGGGCGCCCAAGAAAGACCAGCAAGCGCCAGGACCGTATCTTAAAACTGTTTCAGCTGCGGGATCGGACTACCAGCAGTGCCGAGCTTGCTCAGGAATGGCAGCAGGCTGGTGGGAGTGCTTCTGCACGCACTGTGAGGCGGAGACTCTTTGAGCAAGGCCTGGTTTCAAGGAGGGCAGCAAAGAAGCCACTTCTCTCCAGAAAAAACATCAGGGACCAACAGATATTCTGCAAAAGGTACAGGGAGTGGACTGCTGAGGACTGGGGCAAAGTCATTTTCTCTGATGAATCCCCTTTTCGATTGTTTGGGACATCTGGAAAACAGCTTATTCGGAGAAGAAGAGGTGAGCGCTCCCACCAGTCTTGTCTCATGCCAACTGTAAAGCATCCTGAAACCATTCATGTGTGGGGTTGCTTCTCAGCCAAGGGAATCGGCTCACTCACAGCCTTGCCTAAAAACACAGCCATGAATAAAGAATGGTACCAGAATGTCCTCCAAGAGCAACTTCTCCCAACCGTCCAAGAGCAGTTTGGCGCCCAACAATGCCTTTTCCAGCATGATGGAGCACCTTGCCATAAAGCAAAGGTGATAACTAAATGGCTCATGGAAGAAAACATAGAGATTTTGGGTTCATGTCCTGGAAACTCCCCAGATCTTAATCCCATTGAGAACTTGTGGTCAATCATCAAGAGACGGGTGGACAAACAAAAACCAACAAATTCTGGCAAAATGCAAGCATTGATTATGCAAGAATGGACTGCTATCAGTCAGGATTTGGTCCAGAAGTTGATTGAGAGCATGCCAGGGAGAATTGCAGAGGTCTTGAAGAAGAAGGGTCAACACTGCAAATATTGACTTGCTGCATTAACTCATTCTAACTGTGAATATAACCTATTGGTACTCATAATATGATTGTAATTATATTTCTGTATGTGATATAAACATCAGACAAACAATAATAAAAACCAGAGGGCAGCAGATCATGTGAAAATATAATTTTGGTGTCATTCTCAAAACTTCTGGCCATGACTGTATATTCTGTGCCCACTCACACTTTTCTCCCCCCATACGGTCTCCTCACAACATTCCCCTCAATAGTCTCCTCACACATTACCCCCTCCATCCTCATTCTGTCTAATGTACCCCAGCTAACCATACTGCGTTCTCATTTTTCCCCCCTCACTCCATACTGACTCCTCCCACATCCCCCAACTCCCTATACTGTGTCCGATCCCATCGCCCTCGCTCACCCCTACGTTGTTCGCATACATTCTTCTCGCTCCTTATACTGTATCCTCACATATCCCACTCCCTCCTCATACTGTCCTCAATTTTTTCCCCCGTTCCCCATAATTGTCTGCAGCCATCCAGCCCCCTTCCTTCTCATACTGCCCTCAAATTTCTCCCCCCCTCGCCATACATGTGTATGAGCCTATCCCCCACTCATACTGTTTGTTCCCATCTCCCCTTGTTCCTCATATTGAGTACTCCAATTTCTACCACTGAGACTTCCCATATTGTGTCCTCACCCATCCCTTTCTAGCCGCAAAAAACTGTCCTCATTTTGCCATTATCTTCGGTGTCCGCTTCATGGGTGGCTGGAACACTTACTACCAATGCTGTCCCCTGTTGTCTTCGACTCTGCAGAGGCAGCGAGTGATATCAGAAGCGTGATCACATGACTTGATCATACCGCTGATGTAGCCATGACTCGTAGGTGTCGGCGATGGGGGCTCAATTGTAAAATTTCCATTAAAAAAAGCACCAAAAACATCACATGAACATACCATTAGGGTCTATCACACTGATCAAAAGCCCGATAATAAGTAAATCACCCCCCCCCCCCCCTCTCCGTGTCATCCCCTTTAGATAGAAAAAAAAGTTTGTTTATATTTTTCTCTAATTTTTTTTGCTGGTCTGCTTGGGCTTAGGGTTGGGTTTCCATAATGTTACCAAATTCTGTGAAGTACGTTTGGGTTCAAAATCCTCACTATACTCATGGATAAAATCCTTGAGGGGGTGTAGTTTTCAAAATGTGGTCACTTGTATGGAGGAGAGGGGGATGGTCTGCTGTTTAAAGGGAACCTGTCACCATTTTTGTCATACCGGCTAAAAATATAACCTTGATCGTCTGCTATGCATTCCCTAAATACTTACGTAACCCACTGACTCCCCTTGTATAACCCTGAAAAACCTTTTTTATTTCTCCCGCGCTGTATTCTAATCGAGTCCGTCCGATCCAATGGGCATGGCTTCTGGCCAGATGGGGGTCCGTCTTACAGTTCGAAATCAGCTTAGCGGGGGGCATCGGTAGTGCTCGTGGAGCGTGGTCACAGGGAGTGTTCGGTGGTGCGGCAGGTGTTGCAGGTTTGGCGGTGGTGCAGGGGGCTCAGCCGACATTTTGTGAAAGCCGGAGGCCCTCGCACATCCATTGCTGCGATGCGTTGGCCTCCTCTCCAGGAAAATGGCCACCGGGGGCGGCGCATGCTGTGATTGAGATCTCGGAAATGAGAACTCGTCTCGAGATCTTGGCAGACGAGTTCTCGTTGCCGAGATCTCAAACTGAGCATGGGCTGCCACTGGCGGCCATTTTCCCAGACGCCACTGCATCACAGCAATGGATGTGCGGGGGCCTCCGGGCTTTCACAAAATGTTGGCGGAGCCCCCTGCACCACAGAGCACAACCGCTGAACCTGCCGCACCAGCTTGGAAAGAGAGTGTGATCATCAGCCTGCTGTGTCAGACCAGGACCGCCTCAGAATCGCCTGACTCCTGCTGCCGCCACAGTATTTGTAAGTACAGGGTGGGCCATTTATATGGATACACCTGGGTGGGCCATTTATAATATTGCATCCAAAATGGCTGACTTAAATGGCCACCACGGTCACCACCCATCTTGAAAAGTTTTCCCCCTCCCATATACTAATGTGCCACAAACAGGAAGTCATCACCAACCATTCCCATTTTGTTTAGGTGTATCCATGTACATGGCCCACCCAAGTTTATCCTTATAAATGGCCCACCCTGTATATTCTGACTATAAGACGCACCCTCATTTTCCCCAAAAAATTTTTGGGAAAAAAGTACGTTTTATAGTCTGAAAAATACGGTAGGTTCCTAAATAAATACACTGCTAAAAAAATGGGAACACTAAAATACCACATCCTAGATATCACTGAATGAAATATTTCAGTTGCAAATCTTTATATATTATTCATCATTTATTATATAGTGGAATGTGCTGAGAACAATAAATCATAAAAATGATCAATGTAAATCACAACTAATACCCCATGAAGGTCTGGATTTGGAATGATGCTCAAAATCAAAGTGGAAAATCAAATTACAGGCTGATCCAACTTCAGTTGAAATGCCTCAAGACAAGGAAATGATGCTCAGTAGTGTGTTGCCTCCAAGTTCCTATATGACCTTCCTACACCGCCTGGGCATGCTCCTGATGAGGCAGCGGATGGTCTCCTGAGGGATCTCCTCCCAGACCTGGACTAAAGCATCCGCCTACTCCTGGACAGTCTGTGGTGCAGCGTGACGTTGGTGGATGGTGGGAGACATGATGTTCCAGATGTGTTCAATCGGATTCAGGTCTGGGGAATGGGTGGGCCAGTCCACAGCTTCAATGCCTTCATCTTGCAGGAACTGCTGACACACTCCAGCCACATGAGGTCTGGCATTGTCCTGCATTAGGAGGAACCCAGCGCCAACCGCACCAGCATATGGTTTCACAAGGGGTCTGAGGATCTCATCTCGGTACCTAATGGCATTCAGGTTACCTCTGGCGAGCACATGGAGGGCTGTGCGGCCCTCCAAGGAAATACCACCCCACACCACTACTGACCCACTGCCAAACTGGTCATGCTGAAGGATGTTGCAGGCAGCAGATCACTCTCTATGGTGTCTCCAGACTGTCACATGTGCTCAGTCTAAACCTGCTTTCATCTGTGAATAGCACAGGGCGCCAGTGATGAATTTGCCAATCCAGGTGTTCTGTGGCAAATGCCAAGCATCCTGCACGGTGTTGGGCTGTGAGCACAACCTCCATCTGTGGATGTCGATCACTCAGACCATCCTCATGGAGTCGGTTTCTAATGGTTTGTGCAACACTTGCACATTTGTGGCCTGCTGGAGGTCATTTTGCAGGGCTCTGGCAGTGCTCCTCCTATTCCTCCTTGCACAAAGGCTGAGGTAGCGGTCCTGCTACTGGGTTGTTGCCCTCCTACGGCCCCCTCTACATCTCCTGGTGTACTGGCCTGTCTCCTCGTAGCACCTCCAGCCTCTGGACACTACGCTGACAGACATGGCAAACCTTCTTGCCACAGCTCGCATTCATTTGCCATCCTAGATGAGCTGCACTACCTGAGCCACTTGTGTGGGTTGTAGAGTCCGACTCATGCTACCACGAGCGTAAAAGCACAACTAAGGCTACGTTCAGATTAGCGTTTCCCGATGCTGCGTCGGGAAACGCAGCGGCGACGCACGCGTCATACGCCTCTATGTTTAACATGGGGGACGCATGCGTTTTTCTTGTTGCGTTTTCCGACACGTGCGTCGTTTTTGACGCTAGCGTCGGACGCAAGAAAACGCAACAAGTTGCATTTTTCTTGCGTCCGATTTTCGTCAAAAAAACGACGCACGCGTCGCAAAACGCAGCGTTTTTGCACGCGTTTTTTCGTGCGTTGCGTCGCCGACGCAGCGGCGCGCAACGCTAATCTGAACGTAGCCTAACATTCAAAAGTGACCAAAACATCAGCCACAAAGCATTGGTACTGAGATGTGGTCTGTGGTCCGCACCTGCAGAACCTCTCCTTTATTGAGCATGTCTTGATAATTGCCAATAATTTCCATCTGTTGTCTATTCCATTTGCCCAACAGCATGTGAAATTGTCAGTGTTGTTTCCTAAGTGGACAATTTGAGTTCACAGAAGTTTGATTTACTTGGAGTTATATTCTGTTGTTTAAGTGTTCCCTTAATTTTTTTTGAGCAGTGTAAATTTTAATTTTTAAAAAAAATGATAACTTGCTGCTAAACTTTTCACCCTTTTGAAAATGGAGATGTAAAGTGATGTATGGGAAATGTTATTTATTAATTAATGTGTGCAGTATGACTAACTGGTTAAAGGATATAAAAGATTAGAAGCTTGAAAACTGCGAATTTTTTTTTTTTTTTTTTTTTTTTTTTAATTCTCAGATTTTCGTCAAAATGGCAATATTTTCAGAAATGCAAATCACATCAAATAAATTTTACCGCTAACATAAAGTGCAATATGTCATGAAAAAATAATCTCAGAATCACTGGTATACATTGAAGTGTTCCAGTGTTACCTTATAAAGTGACACTGTTCTAAAATTTTGCCCAGTCATTGAAGGGGTATTCCCATCTGCAAGATCCTATCCCAATATGTATTACCGTATTTTCCAGTTCACCACATGACGGCACCATTGGAGGACGTCCTTCTTACCCTCAGTGGGACAGGAACTACAAGCAGTTAAAAGGACCCTCCCCACTCCACCCACCAGCGTTTTTCCTGTCCCACTGTGGATAGGAACGGCAAGCTTTTCCTCCGACGGTGCTGTGCAGATGGTGGGGATCAGGGGGCCCAGCCTTTCCTTTCCCTGCTGCAAGATTTCTGCGGCTGATACCTGATATGGGGGGTCTCTCAGCCTCCCCAGTGTAGCGCTGCTCCTGGGGTTGGGTCCGTTTCCTCCGCACAGGGGGCTCTTGGACCGGGCGCCTGTGTGCTGGGTGGTGATGCGGCCACTTCCGGGTTCAGGGGCAAGCACTGGAGCACGGGGACGCCAGCAGCAGCGTCGGCCTCGGTGAGGCTTTGCAGCACGGTCAGCCGCAGCGGCGGTAAGGAGGGCAGGATCAACCAGGTAAAATCCTATATAAATGTCATAAGGGGGTCATCCTGTCAGCAGGATTGTGCTGAGTGACCTACAGTGTCAGGTTGGTGCCGTTATACTGATTACAAGGATACCTGGGTTGATGAAATCCTCTTGTGGTTGTTTAATCTTTGCATTTTTCAGTTAATGAGATTCTCGTGCTCCAGGGCAGCCGGAGGGTGGAGAGGTGTCTTTCTGTGGGGCTCTGCTTAATATATTCATCCCTATGGCTTATGACAGTTCACGGATCCCACTCTGACCTACCCCCTATTTTACATACTGAATATAATATGGTTCAAAAAAAAAATCAGTCATCAGGCAGGTGATGGTGTGGTAGATAATATGCATATTTTTGTTTTATTTAGATATACAGTTTTGTTTAAGAATTTTTTCTTCAAACAAAATGGTGGCGGCGGCCGCAACTGCACAGTAGCATTTGTTGGAACACTATTTTGGCAAGAGGAAAAAAAATTAGGCTCCATGTAGATGGACCTGACACTGTTCGTAGTTTAGGGTACTTTTACACTGGCGTTTTTTTTAATACGTCGCAATGTGCCGTTTAGGGGGAAAAACGCATCCTGCAAAGTTGTTTGCAGGATGCGTTTTTGCCCCATAGAGTAACATTACCGACGCATTGCGACGTATTGACACACGTCGCAACCGTCGTGCGACGGTTGCGCCGTGTTGTGGCGGACTGCCGGGAGCAAAAAACGTTAAATGTAACGTTTTTTGCTCTAGACGGACCGCTTTTTCCGACCGCGCATGCGCGGCCGGAACTCTGCCCCCACCTCCCCGCACCTCACAATGGGGCAGCGGATGCGCCGGAGAATGCATCCGCTGCACCCGTTGTGCGGCGCTAACAACGCTAGCGTCGGAATCTCGGCCCAACGCAATGCGACGGGCCGAATTCCGACGCTAGTGTGAAAGTAGCCTTAGGCTATGTTCACACTTTGCAGATTCCACTGCGTATTTTTCCGCAGCAGAATTACAAAATCCGCAGTGAAAACCCGTCGCGGTTTTTATTGCGGATTTATCGCGGTTTTAACTGCGGTTTCTTCTGCGGATTTTCATCTGCAGTTTTCTATTGGAGCAGGTGAAAATCCGCAGAAAAGAAGTGACATGCTGTGGAATGTAATCCGCAGCGTTTCCGCGCGGTTTTTTCCGCAGCATGTGCACTGCGTTTTTTGTTTCCCATAGGTTTACATTGTTCTGTAAACTCATGGGAAACTGCTGCGGATCCGCAGCAGTCAAATCCGCTGCGGATCCGCAGCAAAATCCGCAAAGTGTGAACATAGCCTAACTCAGCGCAATCCTGCTGACAGGTTCACTTTAAAGCAGCTTCTCTGAGGTTGGTAATAGAGTCAAGAGCCCACATACGGGGATGTTTTCTTCCTGGTCAGGAGACCTACTTGACCACTGAATCACTTTCTCCCTGTTCTCCCTGTAGCAATAGCTCTAGATGTGCGTTTTGAATTGTTGTCACGTTGGACAAGTGCGTGTCTACCGTGGGCACAGAGTTGTGCATCTTCTTTCAGTAGAGAGCAGTACATTTGAGAATTCATGATCCCTTCAATAACATGTAGCTCGCTTGATGTCAGCAGCACTCATGCAGCCCCACGTAAAGGTACTGACGGCACCATGCATCTCTCTTTGTACTCATTTTCAGCTGCATTTTTCAGTACCAGGAAAGCCTGAGATTTCACAAATCTCATGCACGCTTTTTTTTTTTTTTTTTTTTGTCGTCATCAGTATTTTATGCTTTGCATGTTTGGTTTTTTTTTTTTTACATAGAGCATTTCACTTCTTCCAGCGTTTTTCACCCATTGAAAGCAATAGGTAATGAAATAAAGCAAGTACAGCAGTATATGAAACCCATTTATTTTTGTGATTTTTTTTTTCTTCCAGGTTTACCATCTTGTGGTCACCTGAGATGGCAGTTTAATTAAATTGGTCACAAAACAGAAGATCGAGCTCAATGAACATCATCATGATTAGGGGAGCGTAGTCACCTGAAACAAGTTGATGTTGCATACCATGTAACTTACATCCCAGATGCTGTTTTATCCTCTACTGTGCACTTTCAGTGAATAAAGAAGGAAGTTTGTTCATAAGTTTGTTGAGCTGGATTTTCTTCTGTTGCGATTGCTCCACGCCTTGAGGCCGGTTTCACACGTCAGTGGCTCCGGTATGTGTAGTGACAGTTTTCTCACGTACCGGAGACACTGACACACGTAGACCCATTCAAATGAATGGGTCTATGCACATGCCTGCGTGTTTTCACAGTCCGTGTGCAAAACACGGAGACATGTCCGTTTTTCTCTGGCAGCACGGTCTGCAAAGCGTCCCGCACACGGAGAACAGTTAGCACTCTCCTCTGTGTGCACGTACCGCCGCAGAAGAAACAGCGCTACAGTTAAGCGCTGTCCCCAGCGTGTGGTGCTGAAGGCGGCATTCATCACCCCATAGGGGTGGAGCTGCATATTCATCACTGTAATGAGCGGTACCACGTGACCGCTCACACAGGACAAGCTGCCGGCGCTGAGAGGAGGCATCGCTGGAGCTGGGTGAGTATTTCTCTGCAAGCGGGCGGACGCACGGGGGGTGGGAGGCGGAGGTGGCCCCCAAACTTTATTTTTAACAAAAAAAAAATTTGATTTTTCATCTCTTCTCTCCTGCAGGGGACAAGAGATAAATGCCGCCTTCAGCACCACACGCTGGGGACAGCGCTTACTGTAGCGCTGTCTCTTCTGCACGGTCCGTGTGGTCCTCAGGTGGCACGGCTGCCGCACGTGTGCCACGTGAGGACACGGATAACTCCAGTACCGTTTTCTCCGGTACCGGAATTATCTGGACGTGTGAGACTGGCCTCACACAGTGTTTCCTGTGCTCCAAACGCCTATGGTGGCCATTATGGTGAGCTGGACTCATTTCTAATTAGAGATGAGCATAAAGTAAACATTCGTCAACAAAGGAGTGAAATTGAACAATGCCTCTGGCTGACCAAGGTGTGACATTGATCAATGAGTGAGCAACTCAATGGCAGACCAAAGTGTAAAAGTAAATAGTGTCCTACAAACTAAAGGTACCGTCACACTAGACGATATCGCTAGCGATCCTTGACGTTGCAGCGTCCTGGCTAGCGATATCGTCCAGTGTGATAGGCAGCAGCGATCAGGCCCCTGCTGTGACATCGCTGGTCGGGGAAGAAAGGCCAGAACTTTATTTCGTTGCTGGCTCTCCCGCTGACATCGCTGAATCGGTGTGTGTGACGCCGATTCAGCGATGTCTTCACTGGTAACCAGAGTAAACACCGGGTTACTAAGCGCAGGGCCGCGCTTAGTAACCCGATGTTTACCCTGGTTACCATCGTTAAAGTAAAAAAAACAATCACTACATACCTACCGCTGTCTGTCCCCGGCGCTCTGCTTCTCTGGTCTGGCTGTGAGCGCCGGGCAGCCGGAAAGCAGAGCGGTGACGTCACCGCTCTGCTTTCCGGCCGCTGTGCTCACAGCCAGACCAGAGAAGCAGAGCGCCGGGGACAGACACGGAAGGTAAGTATGTAGTGGTTGTTTTTTTTTACTTTAACGATGGTAACCAGGGTAAACATCGGGTTACGAAGCGCGGCCCTGCGCTTAGTAACACGATGTTTACCCTGGTTATCGGCATCGTTGGTCGCTGGAGAGCTGTCTGTGTGACAGCTCTCTAGCGACCAAACAGCGACGCTGCAGCGATCCGGATCGTTGTCGGTATCGCTGCAGCGTCGCTTAGTGTGACGGTACCTTTAATGCTCTGCCTGTCTGTTAGGTAAATTATTCCAGACCAATTCAGCTCCCTCAGCTGTTATATTCCTATGTGTATTTTTTCATGAATATCTTGTACTAGCTCAATGGAAGGTCAGGTTTATAGGTTCTCTAATCAGCCAAACTGATTTCAGCCATGCTAACATACTTGCACAAGGGTTTTCAAGGGTATTCCATCCATCCATTAGCCTTCTTACACAGTTAGCAAACACAAAGTACCATAAGAACACTGGAGTGATGGTTGTTGGAAATGGGCCTCTATACACCTATGAAGATATTGCATTACAAACCAGACGTTTGCAGCTAGAATAGTCATTTACCACATTAACAATGTATAGAGTGTATTTCTGAATCATTTTATGTTAGCTTCATTGGAAAAAACTGTGCTTTTCTTTAAAAAATAATGAAATTTCTAAGTGACCCTAAACATTTAAACGGTAGTGTATATTTGCCTAAAATACACAGTAAATGTGTGATCTTTAACTTTAGGCCTTCTAGAGATCATTTCATCTTCAACTTGCTAAATTGTACAAATTTTTACATGCTACTGTATATATTGGCAGAGCAAAGTGACCTTTGGATCCCAAAAGACAATTCTATTGCTTCATCCCTGACCACAAGCGGGATAATAAAAATTAAGATACCAAAAGCATGGGCTCTTTGGCAATAAAGACAGTATCTAGAAATAACTGCAGCAATTCATCCTGGCCAGACGCGTGTGATTACAATTATTCTTTTGGCTATGCTTTATAATATACTAGCTGAAGAGCCCGGCGTTGCCTGGGCATAGTAAATATCTGTGGTTAGTTATAGCACCTCACTGCTCTTATTTTCCCATCACGCCTCTCATTTTCCCAATCACATCTCTCATTTTCTCCCTCACACCTCTCATTTTCTCCCTCACTCCTCTCATTCCCCCCTAACACTTGTCATTTCGACCTCACATCTGTCATTTTCCGATCACTCCACTATTTTCCCTCACTCCTCTCATTTTGCACTCACACCTTTTTATTTTCACCTCTCATTTTCACCTCAGTATATACATGTTTGTCATCTCCCTTATATATAGTATACACCTATATGTCATCTCCTGTATATAGTATTTACCTGTGTCATCTCCCCTGTATATAGTATATACCTGCTGTCTGTCATCTCCTATATATAGTATATACCTGTATGTCATCTCCTCCTATATATAGTATATACCTGTGTCATCTCCCCTGTATATAGTATATACCTATAGGTCATCTGCTCCTGTATATAGTATATACCTGTGTCATCTCCTCCTGTATATACCTGTATGTCATCTCGTCCTGTTTATAGTATGTACCTGTATGCCATCTCCTCCTCTATATAGTATATACATGTGTCATCTCTCCTGTATATAGTATTTATATGTGTGTCATCTCCCCTGTATATAGTATATACGTGTGTCATCTCCTCCTGTATTAGACCTCGTTCACACGTTATTTGCTCAGTATTTTTACCTCAGTATTTGTAAGCTAAATTGGCAGCCTGATAAATCCCCAGCCAACAGGAAGCCCTCCCCCTGGCAGTATATATTAGCTCACACATACACATAATAGACAGGTCATGTGACTGACAGCTGCCGTATTTCCTATATGGTACATTTGTTGCTCTTGTAGTTTGTCTGCTTATTAATCAGATTTTTATTTTTGAAGGATAATACCCGACTTGTGTGTGTTTTAGGGCGAGTTTCATGTGTCAAGTTGTGTGTGTTGAGTTGCGTGTGGCGACATGCATGTAGCGACTTTTGTGAGATGAGTTTTGTGTGGCAACATGCGTGTAGCAACTTTTTGTGTGTCGAGTTGCATGTGACAGGTTAGTGTAGCAAGTTGTGTGCAGCAGGTTTTGCACATGGCGAGTTTTATGTGTGGTGCCTTTTGAGTATGTGCAAGTTTTGTGTGAGGCAACTTTTGCATGTGTTGCAACTTTTGTGCATGTGGCAATTTTTCCGCGTGTGCAAGTTTTGCGTGTGGCGAGTTTTCCATGAGGTGAGTTTTGCACTTGTGGCAAGTTTTGCGTGAGCCTAGTTTTTGCATGTGGCGAGTTTTGAGCGGCGACTTTTGTTTTTCGACTTTTATGTGGCGAGGTTGGTGTGGTGAAATGTGTGCTGAGGGTGGTATATGTGTTCAAGCACGTGGTAGTGTGTGGCGCATTTTGTGTGTGTTCATATCCCCGTGTGTGGTGAGTATCCCATGTCGGGGCCCCACCTTAGCAACTGTACGGTATATACTCTTTGGCGCCATCGCTCTCATTCTTTAACCCCTTACCGGCATCAGACGTACTATACCGTCCGATGCCGGCTCCCCTGCTTTGATGCAGGGCTCCGCGGTGAGCCCGCACCAAAGCCGGGACATGTCAGCTGTTTTGAACAGCTGACATGTGCCCGTAATAGGCGCGGGCAGAATCGCGATCTGCCCGCACCTATTAACTAGTTAAATGCCGCTGTCAAACGCAGACAGCGGCATTTAACTACCGCTTCCGGCCGGGCGGCCGGAAATGACGTCATCGCCGACCCCCGTCACATGATCGGGGGTCGGCGATGCTTGTGAATGGTAACCATAGAGGTCCTTGAGACCTCTATGGTTACTGATTGCCCGTCGCTGTGAGCGCCACCCTGTGGTCGGCACTCACAGCACACGTGCAATTCTGCTACATAGCAGCGATCAGCAGATCGCTGCTATGTAGCAGAGCCGATCGGGTTGTGCCTGCTTCTAGCCTCTCATGGAGGCTATTGAAGCATGGCAAAAGTTAAAAAAAAAAAAGTTAAAAAAAATGTGAAAAAAATAAAAAAAACATAAAAGTTTAAATCACCCCCCTTTCGCCCCAATCAAAATAAATCAATAAAAAAAATCAAATCTACGCATATTTGGTATCGCCGCGCTCAGAATCGCCCGATCTATCAAATAAAAAAAAGTATTAACCTGATCGCTAAACAGCGTACCGGGAAAAAAACTCGAAACGCCAGAATTACGTTTTTTTGGTCGCCGCGACATTGCATTAAAATGCAATAACGGGTGATCAAAAGAACGTATCTGCACCGAAATGCTATCATTAAAAACGTCATCTCGGCACGCAAAAAATAAGCCCTCAACCGACCCCAGATGATGAAAAATGGAGGCGCTACGAGTATCGGAAAATGGCGCAATTGTTTTTTTTTTTTTTTAGCAAAGTTTGGAATTTTTTTTCACCACTTAGATAAAAAATAACCTAGTCATGTTTGGTGTCTATGAACTCGTAATGACCTGGAGAATCATAATGGCAGGTCATTTTTAGCATTTAGTGAACCTAGCAAAAAAGCCAAACAAAAAACCAATGTGGGATTGCACTTTTTTTGCAATTTCACCGCACTTGGAATTTTTTTCCCGTTTTCTAGTACACGACATGCTAAAACCAATGATGTCGTTCAAAAGTACAACTCGTCCCGCAAAAAATAAGCCCTCACATGGCCAAATTGACGGAAAAATAAAAAAGTTATGGCTCTGGGAAGGAGGGGAGCGAAAAACGAACACGGAAAAACGAAAAATCCCCCGGTCATGAAGGGGTTAAGTCCCCCTTGTTCACATCTGGCAGCTGTCAATTTGCCTCCAACACTTTTCCTTTCACTTTTCCCCATTATGTAGATAGGGGCAAAATTGTTTGGTGAATTGGAAAGCGCGGGGTTAAAATTTCACCTCACAACATAGCCTATGATGCTCTCAGGGTCCAGACGTGTGACTGTGCAAAATTTTGTGGCTGTAGCTACGACGGTGCAGATGCCAATCCCGGACATACATACATACACACACACACACACACACACACATTCAGCTTTATATATTAGATTGGGGGACTGTGTTCATGCTCCTGTGGTGGAAGCAAAGCTGAACTTTAAGATGCTGAAAAACGCAGAAAAGAAACACACCAAAACATGCATTTTTGGCACTGATTCTTTTCTGCCAAGAGTGTAGGTTTTGCTGCAGAAAAAAAAAAGCAGCAAAAACGCCAAGTGTGAACCTGGCCTTACAGTTCTGAATCTTGCGTGATGAGACTAAGATACATGCTTTTGGGGCTCAGATTACAGAGTCCCTGTAGACTTTTTTTCATCATGGACCCTGGCAAATTGTAGGTGGGTGGCTTTTTTGTGCATAGGCTTTGAGGGGCTTCTTTGGTGGATCACACCCATGCACGCCATTTCTCTGCACTGTACACTGTACCGTTATGTCAGTGGAAACACTTGCCCCAGTTGGAATTTCTGCTTTATCGAACTCTAGTGAACTTGCATATACATTTCCTCCAACCTTTCTCATCGGAATTGCCACTGCTGACTGCATAAATAGAAATGGTCTTCTTTAAGTGACAACCTTATGGTATTAGGCCGGGTATTGATGTGAGAGATTTGTGCGAGTTTCTCGCATTGAACTCGCAAGTGTGACCCCGTCTTAATTGTAAAAAAGCACTCGCCAACAATTACCCATTTATTACCCTTCCCCCTCCCCCAGAGAGGCAACTCCATAGACTGGAGCCGCAGCCGTTTCCAGGTGTCGCGCTGCACAGCGCCAGAACCCGGCTGCTGTGACGAGCGGTGACGGTAAGGTCACTGCAGTTCGCAGCCGCTAAACTGCAGTATCATTACTGACCTCACCGCTCTTACATTCCTCATACCATTGACCCGGTAGTAAATGCTCATGCTGCGACCGTTGATGTCAGTAAGGTTGCCGCAGTTCAGCACCTGTGAACTGATCTTACTGGTGTCACCGCTCGGGTTTCCTTCTCGGATTTGTGCGTAAAATCGGACGGCACGCTTTATGCACTGGTGTGAAGAAGCTCTTAACGAATTGCTAGTGGTCGTAACCATGGATAACTGAGGTCCTGCAGTGCCTGTAAATGAGGAAAGAGACACAGCCAATCAGAAAAACTATACTATATTTCTAATTGGAGATATTTATTAATATTATTTTTACACCTACTGTATATTGGGATAGGATCTTGGGGATGGGAATATCCCATGAAGTGTTATCTACCCCTTTGGATAGGTCATCAATATCTGGATAGTGGGGGTTCAATACCTGGCACACATGTGGAAATGTCATAAACACATGAGTGACTCGGAAATCCTTGACTTGTAGGACGCGTATGTCTGAGGCCTGCACTGTGCTACATTTGTGGCCACGACTGGTCTGACATTGCAGCGGTCATCTGTAGCCTTCACCTCATTCAGACATCTGAGTCACGTATGTGTTCTGTGCTTTTCACAGATAGAACATATCACCATTTTTGTCTGTGGGACTGTTAGTTTGTTTGGGTTTTTTTTGGAGGGGGAGAGCAAGTGGTCTGCAAAAATATGGCAACTTTTTTTTTCCCACAGAACAAAATTACCCATACAGGTCTGTGAAAATCATTTTGCGGTGTTGTTCATGTGATGTCTGTGATTAACTACAATTTATAGGCGAAGCTTTGTCACTTGTTTTTGTCATTGGAAATTACTGATGAATTCTGATAGTAAAAAGTGACACTGACCCTACACTGATGAAGCATGGATCCAAAACACTGAGGATCAGTCCACGGTTTTACGTATGAATTAAAAGGAACCTGTCACCAGGTGTGGCCGATATGCGTTACGACCACCCCCTTTCAGGACTTATACAGAATTCTATAATGCTGTAGATGAGCCCTCGATCCGACCTGGAAGAGAAGAAAAATAAGTTTTATTATACTCACCTATCGGGCGGTCCGGTCCGATGGGTGTCGCAGGTCCTGGTCTGGCACCTCCCATCTACTTGTGAGGCCTCCCTCCTGCTTCTTCATGGCTCCTTGGCATTGCGCTCCTGCGCAGGCATACTTATCTGACCTGTTGAGGGCAGAGCAAATTCCTGCAGTGCGCAGGCGCTGGGCCTCTCTGACCTTTCCCTGCGCACTGGAGTACTTTGCTCTGGCATTTCAATTGCCTGCTCTGGGATTAACAGTGCGTGGTAAAGGTAACCGCTCCCTGCACCGGAAGCGAGCGACCTCAGGGAGGATATAAATTAACTTTGTGTAGCCACTGCTCCAGTGAGGCAGCCTAATGTGATTAACCTTATAACTGCAGATAAATGTCATTTTTGGACTTGACGGGTTACCTTTAAACTGTAGTGTACGGGTGCCTTTAGTGTGAATCTTCGGCCTCAACTGTAATTAAGTTATCTAGGATTGTGTTTTTCCTTCTGATCTTTTCCATTCGCATCTGACAAATAATGAGGTAAGATCTTGGCAGTTCTGGTCTTCATGAGGCAAGGGTTGGGATGGCTGTTCTTGAGACACATACAGAAATCTCTTCTAATGTTACTTGAGATCCAAGCTGAGGAGTATTTTAACCCTCTGAAACTGCCCACATGTGGTTTAGTTTTGGTCATTAGCGGGCCTTATTCTGAAATATCCTGTTTCTTACAACTCCACAGAATAAGCCCAATGTTGGTGTCATGTGCGGCTCTGGAGTAGATGCCCTGCCTTTTTTTGGTGAAGACAGGAGGGTCCGTCATAGTTGTAGACAGCACAGTGTGCTATAGTAAGCGGTCAGTTGCCTGTTTGTGACACTGTTGAAATACCCCAAAGTATGGTGACCGGTTTTGTAATGGGCATGATCAGAAATCCACCACCTGATTAGGGGGCTGAGAGCCGTGCCCCCATGGTGCGATTACCGTATAATAGTGGCTCCCAGAGCACGCCTAGACAGCAAGGAACCCAGAATGTTATGTTCTCTATTTTTATCCCTAGAGTGCCATTTAATGAAGAGACCACCGTATCGATGTTACTATGGAATCTTTGTGTTGTAATCATATCTAGGAGGACCATTCACTAGGTACAAAGTAGCCAGTGCTCTCATTTTATTCCTGCTGCTCCCCTGAGCATACTTTTTTTTTTTGTTGCTTTTAAAATCAGCCGTATGGTTCCGTAGATGTTGGCACTTTTTATTTTGAGCACCACTATTTATGATCTCTACTAAGTGGGCGTTACTGACAGGATTTTGTCTTTGGAGGGGTGTCTTTAGGCTGCTCTGCATAATCCCACTGTGAGCAACACCCCTTGATAATAATCTTTATGGTGTTTAGCATATTGGTGTATTAAAGGGTCATTCAGACGTCGGTGCAGATCTGTTCAATCTTGAACTGCAGTGCACGGACTGGCCACCTCCTAGAAATACATGGTGCTCCTTTCGGGATACTCACAATCAGACTGTGCCAAGCAGTCCAAGCTCTGACCGATATACAATGGCATCTGCATGAGACCCAAGACACTAAACCCCCAGTCCAGCAGTGACCATCTCCTGCTGATTTTTTTTTATTTTTTTTTAAACAACACAGTCTAGTGCTCTCAGTTCATACTGCGAAAACCTTTAATATCTTGTATTTTAGGTGTTATGGCATCTGAATTAATATTAACATGGAAAGTAAGAATGAAGAAAATATAACTTTAAATGGAGACGATAACAAACCAGATGTACTCTTTACGATTGATAACTCATATTGGGCAAGTTGTGTAAAATACATGCCAGTAATATAACAACTTAGAATACTTTTTTGCAAAATGGTATTGTAGAGAATACAATTATGAAACCTGATAAATGGCATTGATGTGATGGCATAATATCTAATGTTCCCATTTTACACAAGTGGCATTGATAAAGAACCACAATGACTAAAACTGCCATCATACGGGTTCTATATAAAATACATTTGCTCTAAAGGGGTGACATTGCTGGGATGTTGGCACCAATAATTTGGGCAACACATGGGAGAGAGATTGTCAAAAAATTGTGAAGGTAAAAAATTTGGTCATGGCCCAAAGTGTTCAAGTAGCAGCAGAAACAACTTGAGCTCCTCAATTAAATTTGACTGCGGAATAGTATGTATTTGTGGTTCTTGCACTTAAGTGCATGTGAGTAGCACAGCTTGTGTTGCTGCTGTCTATGAATCGGACTGTACTGAATACCTGACCATTATACACTTCTGGCTCTTCATAATGAATATAGAGAGGAGCTAAAGTGTCTGATAGTCCCCGAAAAGTCTACATTAGTTCATGGGTTGTCAAAGGAGCAAACATTATAGCCCTGATTCATTAAGACCTGCTGGTTTTCACACTGGTGTGATGAGGTGGCATGCTGGAGTCCAACCCTTCTGATTCATTAACCCATTCACGAACTTTGACGTGTAGATGCGTCATGGTAATTGTGCACTGCCAAGAAACTGTGCCCACTCTATCTCCGCCAGGAGCATGCCTGTGTAAAAGTGCCAAAACAATTATATAAATGAGGTTTCGTTGTAATTGCACTGACCCGAAGTCTAAAGCTGTAATCCCTTTTACCGCACAGTAAATGCCATAAACACCCCCTCCCTCTCCAACCAAAACACACCCATCACCAAAAAAAAAGATTCTTGAATTGCTGGTTTTTGTTCATTGTGCCTCCCAAAAATCGTAATAGAAAACGATGAAAGAATGTCATGGGACTGAAAATGTTACCAATAAAAAACGTTAACTCGTCCCGCAAAAAACATGCCCTGAGGGTATGTGCACACGTCAGGATTTTTTCCTGACAAAATCCTGACAATTCTGCCAGAAATCCGCGTGCTTTTTTCTCGCGGATTTCTCGCGGAATTTGGGCGTTTTTAGCGTTTTTTTTTTTTGTATTTTCTGGAATGTCCTTTTTGAGAGGAAATCCGCAGAAAATCCGGAAAAAGATAGAGCATGTCCGGATTTTTTGCAGTATGCGTTTCTTTTGGGGAAAAAAACGCTAACATATGCACAAAAAATGCGGAATGCATTCTAAAAGATAGGATGCATAATGTTAGCTTTTTTTACCGCATTTATAGCGTTTTTATGGCAATTCCACAAAAAAAACACTAAAAATCCGGATGTATGCACATACCCTCACATGGCTCTTTGCAGAAATGTAGAAAAATTATAGCTCTCAAAATAGTGATGCAAAACCTTTGGAACCTTGAGGAATAAAGTCGCCTAATCACTTTGGGTAAGTTCACACAGGGCGTTTTTGCTGCTTTTTTTTTTCTGCAGCAAAACCTGATCATCTTGGCAGAAAAGAAGCTGCGTCAAAAACGCAGGTTTAGGTGCGTTTTTGGTGTGTGTTTTTTTTTTTTCTTCTTAAAATCCTTGGATTTTCAGCAGCAAAAACGCAGCAAATAATGATACCTATGTTTTTGCTGTTTTTTTTTCAACACCCATTCAAGTCAATGGGTGAAAAAACGCAGCAAAAACGCTGAAAGAAGTGACATGCTCATGTCAAAAAAACGCAGCAAAGCACAAAATACTGATCAAACAAAAAACCAAAGTGTGTGCATGAGATTTCTGAAATCTCATAGGCTTTGCTGGTACTGTAAAAAGCAGCTGAAAATTAGCATAAAAAAGCAGCAAAAATACGTAGCAAAAACGTCCTGTGTGAACTTATACCCTTATACTGGATGAGGAACGGCGTAAAAAATAAATAAAACCAATTCTTCACCTGTAGTTTCTCCAATATGCTTCCCAAAGATCACACTAAGGGTACGTTCAGACTAGCGTTGTGCTAGTGTGCGTCGGGCGACGCAGCGGCGACGCACGCGTCATGCGCCCCTATGTTTAACATGGGGGACGCATGCGTTTTTGCTTGTTGCGTTTTGCGACAAATGCGTCTTTTTTGCCGCAAGCGTCGGACCAAGAAAACGCAACAAGTTGCATTTTTCTTGTGTCCGATTTTCGGCAAAAAAAACGACGCACGCGTCACAAAACGCAGCGTTTTTGCGTGCGTTTTTCGGTGCGTTGTGCGTCGCGCCGCCGACGCAGCGGCGCACAACGCTAGTCTGAACGTAGCCTAAGTCCCGCCTCACATTTATCCTGCGCTTTACGCTGAGCTCTTACACTGGGATTTCCATGTAAATCTCTGAAATGGGTCATTCCATGTCAAGTGAACCAATGATTTTTACCACTATATTTTTAATTCTTTTGAGATTTTGTTATTTGGTAACAGTGTGTCAGAGAATGCAAAATGTGAAGAAGAAAAAATTTCTAGATTTTTAAAAAATTTTTTTTATTGATTTTCAAAGTTCGGAAAAAGTGCGAATTTCGGTGTTGCCTGCCTTTACATTTCTCCCCATAACTCAGGCTAGAAAAAAGATAGAGAAACAAAATAAACACCATTCTACTCAGAACTGTACAGGCTTTCACCACACATGTCACAAGAGTATCTTTGATAATATTTTACCTATGCGAACGCAAGCACAAAACTTTAAAACGCATTTCCGAAAAAAACGTTTAATGTAAAAATTTCAAAAACTGCACATGTGCCTGCTATGCTCCTAGCCACATCTGTACCAAAATACAAGCTGGGATCGTGATGGGATCATATTTTAAAAAATAAAACTATTAGTGTCAATTCGAAAATCTCACATTCAGATCTGTTCAGCCTGTGGTCTAACAGTGTGGGGTCTGTATTTACCAAATAATCCATGATTTATAGATATTACTGTATTATTTTATTATGTTACAGCTTAGAAGCAGGAGAGAGAGGAGAAAGCTTTGTTAGGGCTGAGAATGACCAGGGGTGGACAGTAAAAATGCAGAGCAGGTGACCGGCCGGCAGCTCGAGCCTCCAGAGGCCACAATCACGCCAAATCTTACCACCCAGGAAACTCCTCAAATGGAGGAAGAAAAATATTCTTAACATCCAGTTCATGTATAGTACAAACCAGGACTATGAAGAGGAGGAGAGTTTGTGAAAACCTCGGTTACAGGACGCAGAACCCATCACAGGGACTCGGCAATACCGCACTGTCATTCATTCAGTGAAACAGAAATAAAAACAAGGGTTTTTTCATTCAGCAAAGAGAGTGACGTCCATGACGTGGTAGAAGGCGGCACAATATCGGCAATGGATGAAAGAACTGGTGATGTGACCTGTGAATATGATTGGCGCTGGTGGCGGCTACTGTACTCTACAAAGATTGTGAAAATGAAGAAGTAGAAAGGACTTTTCTGCAGCTTCTGGTCCAGCGCCGTCCTTTGTGTAGCCAAGAAAACCCGTCATTGTAAACGTTAACAAAAATCAGATATAACTCAGGTGGAGCCGAGCACCATGACCGGCCGCACATACTCTGATACAAAAGGAAACGGCCGCTGCTAGTAAGCGCTTATGGACAAGATGACATTTCACCCACTAGAAGGGACACATTGATGATAAAAGGCCGTGTAAAAACCTACTATTAATTGTTTGATTAGTTCATATTTTATAAAACGAGGATTTAACTACTGTACTATTCTTCTTAAACACTTCATAAATGACATGTTTAGTGATATAATAGAAAAAAAATTGTTACATGTATAAATAGGTGGTAAAAATATTGGTTCTTTTAATCTTGTTTTTAACATATTAGGATGAGACTGTATTTGGACAATCACACTTGAGGATATGATCACCTTTATTCTTTTGGCTTGTTCAATGAATTCAGGATGAAAATGCTGAGCAAGTTGTGTTATGATTAAGTCTACGTTCACATTAGCGTTTTGTGTGTTTGCGTCGGGAGACGCAGCGGCGACGCATGCGTCATGCGCCCCTATATTTAACATGGGGGACGCATGGACATGCGTTGTACGACGCATGCGTTTGTATTGCCGCAAGCGTCGGGCGCAGAAAACGCAACGAGTTGCATTTTTCTTGCGTCCAAATATCGGCAAAAAACGACGCATGTGTCGCAAAACGCAGCGTTTTTGCGTGTGTTTTGGTGCGTTTTTATTTGCGTTGTGCGTTGCGTCGCCGACGCAGCGGCGCACAACGCAAATGTGAACGTAGCCTTAGATGTATTTATTCTGGCACTTCGGTATTTGTTTTTTGCTTTTCTTAATTGTTGCATATAAATGTTGAATTCAATAAGTTGTAATTTGAAAAGAAAAAGGGAAGAAACTCACACAAACATAAAATCAGATGATGCAAGGCTTAAAAAAAAAAAAAAAAAAAAAAAATACAACTTAAGCAAAATTTATTTTACATTTACCTCAAAGATACAAAAATAAAATGGATGCCTCATGTCAGAATATAGAAACACAGAGAAAATTGACTGACACCTTCTCTATAGGTAGTGGTTACAATCACAGGCACTTTTAGCTGCATGAATAGATATATATTGCACACTATATTTCAATCCTAGGCTAAAGTGCCTGTTGTACCATGCAATGAAAAGTGCATGTGACTATACAAAAAATAAACTGCCAATCAAAATGGAATGGAGGTATGGTAATATTTATATTCATATAGACGGATAGGATTAAGATAGGATTAATCAAAGTGTCACAGGGCATAGAGAGTCTATTGCTATTTGTCTGGAGTACAACAAATACAGCCAAAAATATAGTCATAGAATAGGGCTGACTAAATGGTCATAAAGCACCAGTGCGCATGGATAAAAGAAAGCAATATAGTAACTCATACCATCGCATATAAAGTATGACAGCGCAGGTAGGAACCACATTGAATAAAGTGCATATTGAATTATACCTGGGTTTGAGCCAAGATTTGCTGTCTCCCACCCCAACGTGCGTTTCCCCGATTCTTCATTTTTTTTTTTCCCCCGGACTATGGTCTGGAAAAAATTGGACATGTGCATGGCTTCATTGAATAACATGGTGACTGGTGTCCGTCAAAATGACGTATTGCACGTCTCCGATTTTCACAGTGTGCACGAGGCCCTAAGCGCATGGATGTACCCCCTCTGATTATTGGGAACAAGTTCTCCTATGATTGCTTGCTTTCCATTAATCAGCCTGTATAAGCAGGCAGCCAGTACAGACAACTGAGTAAAACACTCCTAAAGGTACCTTCACACATAACGATATTGTTAACGATATCGTTGCTATTTGTGACGTAGCAACGATATCGTTAATGAAATCGTTATGTGTGACAGCGACCAACGATCAGGCCCCTACTGGGAGATCGTTGGTCGCTGAATAAAGTCCAGAACTTTATTTCGTCGCTGGACTCCCTGGAGACATCGCTGGATCGGCGTGTGTGACACCGATCCAGCGATGTCTTCACTGGTAACCAGGGTAAACATCGGGTAACTAAGCGCAGGGCCGCGCTTAGTAACCCGATGTTTACCCTGGTTACCATGCTAAAAGTAAAAAAAAACAAACACTAGATACTTACCTACCGCTGTCTGTCCTCCAGCGCTGCGCTCTGCACTCCTCCTGTACTGGCTGTGAGCCGGAAAGCAGAGCGGTGACGTCACCGCTCTGCTTTCCTGCTCCCAGACAGTACAAGAGGAGAGCAGAGAAGCAGAGCGCAGCGCTGGAGGACAGACAGCGGTAGGTAAGTATCTAGTGTTTTTTTTTTTTTACTTTTAGCATGGTAACCAGGGTAAACATCGGGTTACTAAGCGCGGCCCTGCGCTTAGTTACCCGATGTTTACCCTGGTTACCGGCATCGTTGGTTGCTGGAGAGCGGTCTGTGTGACAGCTCTCCAGCGACCAAACAGCGACGCTGCAGCGATCCGGATCGTTGTCGGTATCGCTGCAGCGTCGCTAAATGTGAAGGGGCCTTTAGTTGGGTGAAATGATTTTCATCTTGCTTACATATCATTGTCCTCAGCAGTTAATGTCCAACTGGTCAAGTGCTGCCAAGAACAATAGTTTGCGTTTTTACTATTGTTTTATGCGCATGAGCACATTCAGCCTGTCCAGATAGATTATCAAACAACTGCTTATACACTTGTGTGCAGCCGGCCACCAGTCAGTTACTGGCCACAGGGCGGCAAGTGTAAACCCACCCTAAGCTTCTGTCGGACGTTGGTCTTTTTGAATAGTGTTAAAAACCTGTGAAGCCATAACAAGCATTTGTAACTTCAAAGTGTTTCAGTGGCAGGATTGTCACTCCTTTTGCACAGGTATCTTCACTGGTATTTTTTAGTTTTTGTTGAAAAGCCCTTGATAAGAGTGTTACATTGTGATTATATACGGTAGATCAGTGACCCCAAAAATAAAAGCATAATACCCCATATTTCTCTCTAGATATTTGGCTGCAAACACAACCACCACAATGAAATCAGCTTAAGGTCTCACGTCAATTTTTCTCATACAAGTGCTGTTTTTCTATGATGGCTTATGGGTACTTCACATGTCCAATTTTTCATTTCTTCCTTCCTCGGCCAATTGATCCGTGGAGAAAAACATGTACTTGTCTGATAGGGATCGGATTATCAGGTTATTTTCACCAATGCATAATAATGGATCTGCGAAAAATTGGTAGCAGTAGCTGGGGAACCTCCATCAGTGTGCGGTTTTTTTTTTTTTGTTTTTTTTTGTGCAAATTTGAGAAAAACTTGGTGACACTCTCATGGTAAAAACCAATACACTGCCCAAACTCTGACCAAAAATCAGATGGAATTTGGACTGTGTTTTTGCATACAAGACAAGCGGGGACATGTGATGGAGCCTTTTTACACGAGTCAGTGTTCTAAACCTGCATTTATAAGTCCTAACCCCTTAGATGCTGATGCAATAATCGTGTCACTTTACTATAAGTACCATGAAACTTATCCAAGAACATCTCTTTAAAAAGGTTTTATTTCAACTCGATCTCCTGTGACAAATGTTCAGTTTTACCATTTATTATTTTATACGGTATACACTGGCCTTTTTTTTTTGTAAAGACCACTAGTCTAGTGGACAACTTCAGTGCAGTTTTGATTTGTAGGCTGAGGTTTCCCTGAATTTCTAAACCTTTTTCTGTGAATGTAGTTCTAGTGATGGCAGTGTTAATAGATGTATGTGACAGCTCTTTTCTGTTAGTGTAAATGCATGCATTGCTCGTCCATTCTGACATACATTTAATATTCTCATAAGTTGCCTGCCTGAAATTTTTTTTGTGGCATCTAACGGCTTCTTTTCTCCTTCCTTTTTGTCACCCTGCAGTGTTCTGTGCCAAGGTCTTTGTGGCTAGGCTGCTCCAACCTGGTAGAGAGCATGTGCGCACTGAGATGCCTGCAGAGCATGCCCAGTGTCAGATGTCTCCAGGTGCCTTTCTTCTTTCTTGTACTGTTGTTTGTATGCTTTGTCTATGCACGACCCATCACTTTTTATGTTTCGACTTGAAGGTCTGAACAGTACATTCATTTTGCATGACTTTTGTTTGGTATGTAATTTGGTGTGTTCGTGTAAATGTGAAACCCATAGAGCATGGTGTTTATTTTCCTTTTCAACACAAAAAATGGCATGCCTTTTAAGTTCTCTGCATGAGAATAACATGAACTCCTTTCTTTTAGAATGAACTGTGGTCTATTGTTTTGGCTCCAAAATCGTGTTGGTCTCTTCTGACTCTGTACCCCCTGTTTAGCTTCGCGACATCTTTCAGTAGTGATTATCAGCGCCAATTCCGGCTACAATATTAGACTGTTCTTCACCCATGAGATTGCCCTTTGTACTTGCTCTGTGCTCTTCTCTTGGGTAGTGGGTGGTTATCCTCTTACTCCAAAAATACCTTAGAAACTTGATAGCTGGTTGAGATCGATTAGTGACTTTCTTCTCAGTATTTTTCAATGTTGTCACTTGTGCTCATATGTTTTCAACCTTTTTAACTTTAGTAAGGGTGATCGTTCTTAGCGCATCCCCTGTAACTTCATGAACTCTACTCAGCTGATATATACCTCCTGTAGTGTCTGGAGCTGACGAGCTCGATGGACACCCAACCCGCTCATACCAAGAAATTCTGCAGCAGTCTATTTGCTGTCAGGATGCATTCACACATTGCTTTTGAGCAGTACGTTTTAAAAAAAAAAAAAGGTTTTACTGCAAATTTTGCAATGTGTCGTAGTTATATCAGTTACTGACTGCATTTTTTTTTTTTTTTTTTTTTTTATACAAACGAAAAATGTTTCACCTGTAAAAAAACAAAAAAAAATTAAAGTCTGTGACTGTATTGGCAGACACCAGCAGATGCATTGTGTCTGTGTGCTTGCATAACTGTTTGCTTTGTTATCCGTAGAAGCAGTAACCGTAGTGTGAATTGAGCCTACAGCTATCTATTTCTTTACGTGCAATAACCGGATTCAACAGCATTTTAGCAAGATGGTGACCACCATCAAATTCCCAGCAATGTAGATACAAGCAATATACATACAAGTAAATGGGTTTTTAAAAATCCCAGTCACATATTGCGATAAAACATTCACACACATGGTGTGGGTTTAATATCGGCAGCATACTTATTATACGGAATTCTATTGCAATTTTCACCCTATTCAATGCTCACAACATGGAACAGACGAGCGGCGGATACTGCGTCTCTTTGGCACGCATTAACCCCTGACAATCACTGCAGCCCCTGCAGGACAGACATATATTTATAGGTCGACTGTGCCCTCACCTTAGGACCCTTTATACGGAGCACAGGACTGTAATCCCATTCTAGGCACATTCTAGGCCAGTACTAAGACAGCAACCCAATAAGGTCTACCATATGCTGTCTTGCTACAGTTCTACCTATTCTCTACACATGAATTCTGATAGGAGTAACTCCTTTACCGAACTTCATAAACATTTTGCGGAGCTCATTACTCCAATCCTGTGTATACAATTTTACCCCATAATCTTCCTGTGACAAGCAGTCGGACTGATGAAGGTCTAGATAAGTCCGAAACGTTTACAGACTGCAAAAATAATAAAAAAAAATCCTTTTGCAATGACAGGCTAAGTTGAGTGCCAAGTCCTTTATTTTACTACAACATGGAACAGGCAGAAAGCTGCAACGAATTCCGCATGTTACTTGTGTATTTTGTTGCGAGTTTGTAACCTAATCCACGGTGGATATTTTGTACCATGTGTGAAGCCTAAAGGGTAACTGTACCACCTTTCAGAATTCTCTATTGTGTATATACTGTACGTATAGAATTACTGTATTTTCGCCAGTTTCTCTATTTAGACTCTCATGAGCTACAATTGTCTCTTAGCTGGTGAGAGGAGACGAGCGTATTGGCGTTATGGCTCCTGCCCTGTTATTTAGGCTTCTGCTATGGCTTATCACACTTTTTTGTGGACATTTCTGCAAGAATTCTTTTTTTTTTAATTCTGACTAATAACCGATCTAATATGGACTTTTTTTGGGTGGGTGACCTAAACTACGCAAGCCAACCTGTACAGTGCACAAATGACTGCCGTTAAGCTATAACCTCTATAAACATGTGCATGGACAGCTTTCTGTCCATATTTATTGCGCTAACCTAAGAAGTGGCAAATGAGAATCTTCCTTCCTCACATGGAGCGTCTTGGGCTACTTTCACACTAGCGTTTTTTGCAATGCGTCGTTTATGGGAAAAAACGCATCCTGCAAAGTTGTTTGCAGGATGCGATTTTGCCCCGTAGATTAACATTAGCGATGCATTGACACACAGCGCAACCGTCGTGCGACGGTTGCACCGTGTTGTGGCGGACCGCCGGGAGCAAAAAACGTTACATGTAACGTTTTTTGCTGCCGACGGACCGCTTTTTCTTACCGCGCATGCGCGGCCAGAACTCCGCCCCCACCTCCTCGCACCTTACAATGGGGCAGCGGATGTGCAGGAAAAATGCACCCACTGCCTCCGTTGTGCGGCGCATTCACTGCTAGCGTCGGAACCTCGGCACGACGCACTGCGACGGGCCGAGTCCGACGCTAGTGTGAAAGTAGCCTTACAGTTCTGTGCCTTGTGTTTTTTTTTTTTTTTTACAAAATCACTGCAACAAATCCATGATGTGTGAATAAGCACCAATGGGCACAGGCACCATTCGCGGTTTCATGGCGGTGAAAGTTCTGAGGTTGAGTAGATCTTTATATTTGCTGTGACCATGTTTCCTAGTTTTCATTGTATAAAGCATGTAAGCACATGAGACCATACCACTCATGATATTTCAAGGCTGCCGATATAATGTCACGTTTAGTTGGGCTATGCTTGGTTTTTATACCTTGAGAAAAGCGTCGGTCCAGCACAGAGACTTTTTTGAATAAATATTTTGGAATCTCAAGGCTCTTTATTCCTGCCGTGCCGCCTGCCTAAACGTGCCAGCATCCATTTTCAGCTTTATACCTCTGGAAGGACCCTTTCCTCCAGCCACGGGGCTGCCGCAGCGGCTTTCTGCGCCTTTATAGGTCTCTTGCCTGTCCACAACACCTTCACGTGGGCGCTACCATCGCTTATACTTCTTCTTTACCAGACGGTGTTGCACTATTTTGTGTGCGCTTCTGTCCCCCTCCAGAGCTTCTCGAGGATGCCAGTATGTGATACTTTTAGGGTATGTGCACTCGTTGCGGATTCTCTGCGGATCCGCAGCGTTTTTTGAGGTGCAGAAACGCTGCAGATCCACAATTGATTTACAGTACAATGTAAATCAATGAGAAAAAAAATGCTGTGTACACTTTGCGGGGAATCCGCTGCGGAAACGCTGCAGTTTAAAAGAAGTAGCATGTATGGATGTGTGGGCTGCACCATCACACAGCAGAACTGCACTATTGTGCTATAAAATAATGGTGCTTGAATTCCCTCCAAAGAGAAACGTGTATTTTCATCCAGTTTTCCAGCTTTTGGGGATGCTGCAGTATCCGTAGGATCTGACATCTTCTCTGGCACACAATGATGTTAGGATGGCATTAGATGGGAAGTAGAATGGCAGAATAATGCGTTCATTTCTAATGAGTGCTATTGCTGTTCCCGAGACAGCAAGTGACGTGCCAGAGGGATGTCTGAAGTCCTGATGGCTGCATGTAGTGGCAATATACCATAATGTTGTAGAAACAGAATACCTTTCTAATACTCCTCATTCCAACTATTACCGGTATATATTTTTTTATTTTTAAAACGATCAGTGTGAATGATTTTGAGATGTTTCACAGTTTAATTATTTGGAAGTGGATCTCCATTATGCTGTCTTCTCATACATTTGCTCTTGCCACCACTGAAGCTGTGAGTAGGCTGCCGAAGGTCGGTCGTTAGACCACCCTAAACAATAGATGGTGAAAATAGAGCTACAAAGTGTGTGGCCGCCCTAAAGGATGAACTGTATGTGTCTCCCATTGGCTTGAAGGGGAGCTGAATATAAATTAGCCCCCTTTTAGTAGCCGCAAACCAGCAGGTTACACATATGTATGGTACTGTGTACTATGGAAGTAAATCACTAGTATTTTGCATCCTGCTAAACACTGATGTCTTATTGATTCCAACAGATCTTTTTTCTTAAGTGAAAACTGTAGTGATTTTTTTATTTTTATTTTGCATGCTAGTTGTTTTTTTTTTTTTTTTTTTTTATGTAACTCAAGTTTTTATAATATTTATCTTCTCTTTTCTTTTATTAGACAACTTCTGTTATGGATGATCAAAATGAAGATGAATCTCCAAAGAAAAACACTTTATGGCAGGTAGGAACAGGGAATTGTTTTTCCAAGTATGTTCTGTTTGGTATTGACTTTACATTTAATTTCCCGTGTTAGGTCCTCATGATTGGACACCCTCTAAGGACAGATCATCAATATCTGACCCTGAGCGTTTAGACACCCAGCCCCACCATCGGTCAGCTGTTGTTTGCTCCAGCAGCTGCCAGATGTAAACACATGGGGAGCGGAGGTGCTCTGTGCAACTCTGATGTGTAGCAATCGCTGCAGAGTACGACAGAACAACTCCTATTCAAGAGTAGAAGATGTTCTGCAGTACCCAGCTGCACATTACATTACATTATGTTTTGGACTTGGAGTCAGAGGCACCTACTTCATTAAGAGGTGAATGGAGTAAGATTTCTGGAATAAAGTACGAAGCAACTCGTTATGAATTAGATAGTAGTGTTGAGCATTCCGATACCGCAAGTATCGGGTATCGGCCGATACTTGCGGTATCGGAATTCCGATACCGAGATCCGATACTTTTGTGGTATCGGGTATCGGTATCGGATCCATAGGGATGTGTAAAATAAAGAATTAAAATAAAAAATATTGATATATTCACCTCTCCGGCGGCCCCTGGACATCACGCTGGTAACCGGCAGGCTTCTTTGTTTAAAATGAGCGCGTTTAGGACCTGCGAATGACGTCGCGGCTTCTGATTGGTCGCGTGCCGCTCACATGAGCGGCACGCGACCAATCAGAAGCCGCGACGTCATTCGCAGGTCCTAAACGCGCTCATTTTAAACAAATATCTCACAGTCAAAAAAATAAACACTTGGGGTAAATTAAACTAGACTCACAGAAAAACTCCCTCCAAAAAAAGAAAAATATACTAATTTATACTTTATTAATATATATTTAAAACCATAAATGTGCACTTGACAACACCATCACTAATAGATGCAAGCGTACTACAGGAAAGGCCGGGTGGTGCCAGGCCCTACACTTTCTCAATATTCCCTACCTGCCAGCGGAGGTTGGCACCCTATAATCCTGCGCCGTGGCGCCCCCGCTCCTCGTCGGCTAACCCTGCTATCCCTATTGTGCCCTAATAGGGTCAGGAGAGAAAATCTCACTTAAACAATAATTAAATATGGATAGCTTGAGAGAACATGAATATGTCAGTAAAATGTCTGACTAAATCTAGGGGTCTCACCTGACTTGGTAGTCTGTGTCCCTTACTACTTATATATATACATAAAGATCATTATTTCGGCAAAGTGATATAAACAACAGGTAGGGATGTCACAAAGCGACTAAAAAATACATATGTGATCTTGGTCTAGCTATATATGTATTACGGTCACCAGATACTGTGATGACAATAGGGAAGATGTATTTGCTGTAGTGTCAAGCATATCCCATACAACCATAAAGGGATCAAGCTGCAGTTCTCATTAAATAATCAATGCAAAGTAGCCACATGCCGTCCCCACATACTTGTTTGTTGTGACCCACGTGCTGACCAGATCCATAAACAACCTTCTATCTCATACAGAAGTTAATATACATATCCCTTTTCTACTCAACGCGTTTCTCCCCTTCTGATGAAAAGGGGTTCATCAGGAGTACATACAGATAACAAAGGGTTACTTAGCTTGCAATAAGATAACAGCACATTGGCATGGTAGACAGCTGCACCACCGGGCCGATCCCCTTGTCTTAGTAGCGCCCACACACAAGTGCTAAACCTCGTGTATTAAATAGACTCCCCATTACCTCCGCACACCTAACACCTGAGAACCTGGAGCGCTTATCCCATTTCCGGCGCTTCCTGTATGTTCAAAACGCGCTAGCGTCATCAAGGGGCGCGCCGTCGCTACAACAGGACAACAAAGCGCAGGCGCTGATTAATCCAAAATGGCGCCTGCGCATATCAACAAGCGTCCTGCCGCCACAGAAAATTAGAACGCTGTATGTTCAGGACGCTCCGGCGTCATAAAGAAGCGCATCACCACCGATGACGCGCAGGCGCCAATCCGCCCAGGACCACGCATGGGCACTCCGGCAAACGCCACATCGCCACACATCAAGGCGATAGTGTGCAGGCGCCGACCCGTACCGAGTCACGCCTGTGCCCCTCAGTGTATAGGATATCAGCCAGTTCCATTAGCGCACGCGCCATAAAACAGGGAAGCTCCCATACTACTGCATAATTCCAGAATACAATGCAGCGCAGGCCAATTGTTATATCGCCTGCGCACCTACATATGGGAGCTACGGTTCACCAGGTTCTAGAATAGAATATAAAGTGCACAAATATAATATTAGAAACAATAAAGTAACGCCCTCACTATCACATATTTACTCATAAATGGTACATACAAATGTACACACCTACATGAGAAAAAGCAGAGGTAACAAGTAAGGTATGTAATAGATATGCGTCTAATCAGGGAGCACTATCGCCTTATTTCAATATCTACATCACTTCCATATCAACATCCACCTTAATTTAACCCCTTCCCGACCTGTGACACAGCGTATGCGTCATGAAAGTCGGTGCCAATCCGACCTGTGACGCATATGCTGTGTCACAGAAAGATCGCGTCCCTGCAGGCCGGGTGAAAGGGTTAACTCCCATTTCACCCGATCTGCAGGGACAGGGGGAGTGGTAGTTTAGCCCAGGGGGGGTGGCTTCACCCCCTCGTGGCTACGATCGCTCTGATTGGCAGTTTCACTTTCAACAGCCAATCAGAGCGATTTGTAATATTTCACCTAAAAAAAATGGTGAAATATTACAATCCAGCCATGGCCGATGCTGCAATATCATCGGCCATGGCTGGAAATACTAATGTGCCCCCACCCCACCCCTCCGATCGCCCCCCCAGCCCCCCGATCTGTGGCCCGCTCCCCTCCGTCCTGTGCTCCGCTCCCCCGTCCTCCTGTCCGCTCCCCCCGTGCTCCAATCACACCCCCCCGTGCTCCAATCAAACCCCCCCGCACTCCGATCCCCCCCCCGTGCTCCGAACCACCCCCCCTGCACACCGATCCACCCCCCCGCACAGCGATCCACCCGCCCGCACACCGATCACTCTCCCCCATGCTCCGATCCCTCTCCCCCCGTGCTCCGACGCCCCCCCGTGCCCTGATCTCCCCCCCCCTGTGCCCTGATCTCCCCCCCTTATACTTACCGATCCTGGCGGGGTCCGTCCGTCTTCTTCCCCGAGCGCCGCCATGTTCCAAAATGGCGGGCGCATGCGCAGTGCGCCCGCCGAATCTGCCGGCCGGCAGATTCGTTCCAATGTGAATTTTGATCACTGTGATATAATCTATCACAGTGGTCAAAATAAAAAAACAGTAAATGACCCCCCCCATTTGTCCCCCATAGATAGGGACAATAATAAAATAAAGAATTTTTTTTTTTTTTTCACTAAGGTTGGAGTTAGAACTAGGGCTAGGGTTAGGGGTAGGGTTAGGGGTAGGGTTAGGGGTAGGGGTAGGGGTAGGGTTAGGGTTAGGGGTAGGGGTAGGGTTAGGGTTAGGGTTTCGGTATGTGCACACGTATTCTGGTCCTCTGCGGATTTTTCCGCAGCGGATTTGATAAATCCGCAGTGCTAAACCGCTGCGGATTTATGGCAGATTTACCACGGTTTTTCTGCGCATTTCACTGCGGTTTTACAACTGCGATTTTCTATTGGAGCAGTTGTAAAACCGCTGTGGAATCAGCAGAAAGAAGTGACATGCTGCGGAATGTAAACCGCTGCGTTTCCGTGCAGTTTTTCCGCAGCATGTGTACAGCGATTTTTGTTTCCCATAGGTTTACATTGAAATGTAAACTCATGGGAAACTGCTGCGGATCCGCAGCGTTTTCCGAAGCGTGTGCACATACCTTTAGAATTAGGCTATGTGCACACGGTGCGGATTTGGCTGCGGATCCGCAGCGGATTGGCCGCTGCGGATCCGCAGCAGTGTTCCATCAGGTTTACAGTACCATGTAAACCTATGGAAAACCAAATCCGCTGTGCCCATGGTGCGGAAAATACCGCACGGAAACGCTGCGTTGTATTTTCCGCAGCATGTCAATTCTTTGTGCGGATTCCGCAGCGTTTTACACCTATTCCTCAATAGGAATCCGCAGGTGAAATCCGCAGTAAATCCGCAGGTAAAACGCAGTGCCTTTTACCCGCGGATTTTTCAAAAATGGTGCGGAAAAATCTCACACGAATCCGCAACGTGGGTACATAGCCTTAGGGTTAGGGTTGGGTTGGAATTAGGGTTGTGGTTAGGGTTAGGGGTGTGTTGGGGTTAGGGTTGTGGTTAGGGTTACGGCTACAGTTGGGATAAGGGTTAGGGGTGTGTTGGCGTTAGAATTGAGGGGTTTCCACTGTTTAGGCACATCAGGGGGTCTCCAAACGCAACATGGCTCCACCATTGATTCCAGCCAATCTTTTATTCAAAAAGTCAAATGGTGCTCCTTCCCTTCCGAGCCCCGACGTGTGCCCAAACAGTGGTTTACCCCCACATATGGGGTATCAGTGTACTCAGGACAAACTGGGCAACAATTACTGGGGTCCAATTTCTCCTGTTACCCTTGAGAAAATAAAAAATTGCTTGCTAAAACATCATTTTTGAGGAAAGTAAAATGATTTTTTATTTTCACGGCTCTGCGTTGTAAACGTCTGTGAAGCACTTGGGGGTTCAAAGTGCTCACCACATATCTAGATAAGTTCCTTGGGGGGGTCTAGTTTCCAAAATGGGGTCACTTGTGGGGGGTTTCTACTGTTTAGGCACACCAGGGGCTCTGCAAACGCAACGTGACGCCCGCAGACCATTCCATCAAAGTCTGCATTTCAAAACGTCACTACTTGACTTCCGAGCCCCGACATGTGCCCAAACAGTGGTTTACCCCCACATATGGGGTATCAGCGTACTCAGGACAAACTGGGCAACAATTACTGGGGTCCAATTTCTCCTGTTACCCTTGAGAAAATAAAAAATTGCTTGCTAAAACATCATTTTTGAGGAAAGAAAAATGATTTTTTATTTTCACGGCTCTGCGTTGTAAACGTCTGTGAAGCACTTGGGGGTTCAAAGTGCTCACCACATATCTAGATAAGTTCCTTGGGGGGTCTAGTTTCCAAAATGGGGTCACTTGTGGGGGGTTTCTACTGTTTAGGCACACCAGGGGCTCTGCAAACGCAACGTGACGCCCGCAGACCATTCCATCAAAGTCTGCATTTCAAAAGTCACTACTTCCCTTCTGAGCCCCGACGTGTGCCCAAACAGTGGTTTACCCCCACATATGGGGTATCAGCGTACTCAGGAGAAACTGGACAACAACTTTTGGGGTCCAATTTCTCCTGTAACCCTTGGGAAAATAATAAATTCTGGGCTAAAAAATTATTTTTGAGGAAAGAAAACGTATTTATTATTTTCACTGCTCTGTGTTATAAACTTCTGTGAAGCACTTGGGGGTTCAAAGTGCTCACCTCACATCTAGATAAGTTCCTTTCGGGGTCTAGTTTCTAAAATGGGGTCACTTGTGGGGGGTTTCTACTGTTTAGCCACATCAGGGGCTCTGCAAATGCAACGTAACGCCCGCAGAGCATTCCATCAAAGTCTGCATTTCAAAATGTCACTACTTGACTTCCGAGCCCCGACATGTGCCCAAACTGTGGTTTACCCCCACATATGGGGTATCAGCGTACTCAGGAGAAACTGTACAACAACGTTTGGGGTCAAATTTCTCCTTTTACCCTTGGGAAAATAATAAATTGCAGGCTAAAAAATCATTTTAGAGAAAATAAAATTTTTATTTTATTTTCATGGCTCTGCGTTATAAACTTCTGTGAAGCACTTGGAAGTTCAAAGTCCTCACCACACATCTAGATTAGTTCCTTTGGGGGTCTAGTTTCCAAAATGGGGTCATATGTGGGGGATCTCCAATGTTTAGGCACACAGGGGCTCTCCAAACGTGACATGGTGTCCGCTAATGATTGGAGCTAATTTTCCATATAAAAAGCCAATTGGCGTGCCTTCCCTTCCGAGCCCTGCCGTGCGCCCAAACAGTGGTTTACCCCCACATATGGGGTATCAGCGTACTGAGGACAAACTGGACAACAACATTTGCGGTCCAATTTCTCCTATTACCCTTGGCAAAATAGGAAATTCCAGGCTAAAAATCATTTTTGAGGAAAGAAAAATTATTTTTTATTTTCATGGCTCTGCATTATAAACTTCTGTGAAGCACCTGGGGGTTTAAAGTGCTCAATATGCATCTAGATAAGTTCCTTGGGGGGTCTAGTTTCCAAAATGGGGTCACTTGTGGGGGAGCTCCAATGCATAGGCACACAGGGGCTCTCTAAACGCGACATGGTGTCCGCTAACAATTGGAGCTAATTTTCCATTCAAAAAGTCAAATGGCGCGCCTTCCCTTCCGAGCCCTGCCGTGTGCCCAAACAGTGGTTTACCCCCACATATGAGGTATCGGCGTACTCGGGAGAAATTGCCCAACAAATTTTAGGATTCATTTTATCCTATTGCCCATGTGAAAATGAAAACTGAGGCGAAAAGAATTTTTTTGTGAAAAAAAAAGTACTTTTTCATTTTTACAGATCAATTTGTGAAGCACCTGAGGGTTTAAAGTGCTCAATATGCATCTAGATAAGTTCCTTGGGGGGTCTAGTTTCCAAAATGGGGTCATTTGTGGGGGAGCTCCAATGTTTAGGCACACGGGGGCTCTCCAAACACGACATGGTGTCCGCTAACGATGGAGAAAATTTTTCATTCAAAAAGTCAAATGGCGCTCCTTCCCTTCCGAACCTTACCATGTGCCCAAACAGTGGTTTACCCCCACATGTGAGGTATCGGTGTACTCATGAGAAATTGCCCAACAAATTTTAGGATCCATTTTATCCTGTTGCCCATGTGAAAATGAAAAAAATTGAGGCTAAAAGAATTTTTTGGTGAAAAAAAAAAAGTACTTTTTCATTTTTACGGATCAATTTGTGAAGCCCCCGGGGGTTCAAAGTTCTCACTATGCATCTAGATAAGTTCCTTGGGGCGTCTAGTTTCCAAAATGGGGTCACGTGTGGGGGAGCTCCAATTTTTAGGCACACGGGGGCTCTCCAAACGTGACATGGTGTCCGCTAAAGAGTGGAGCCAATTTTTCATTCAAAAAGTCAAATGGCGCTCCTTCCCTTCCAAGCCCTGCCGTGCGCCCAAACAGTGGTTTACCCCCACATATGAGGTATCAGCGTACTCAGGACAAATTGCACAACAACTTTCGTGGTTCAGTTTCTCCTTGTACCATTGGGAAAATAAAAAAAATGTTGCTAAAAGATAATTTTTGTGACTAAAAAGTTAAATGTTCATTTTTTCCTTCCATGTTGCTTCTGCTGCTGTGAAGCACCTGAAGGGTTAAAAAACTTCTTGAATGTGGTTTTGAGCACCTTGAGGGGTGCATTTTTTAGAATGGTGTCACTTTTGGGTATTTTCAGCCATATAGACCCCTCAAACTGACTTCAAATGTGAGGTGGTCCCTAAAAAAAATGGTTTTGTAAATTTCGTTGTAAAAATGAGAAATCGCTGGTCAAATTTTAACTCTTATAACTTCCTAGCAAAAAAAAATTTTGTTTCCAAAATTGTGCTGGTGTAAAGTAGACATGTGGGAAATGTTATTTATTAACTATTTTGTGTCACATAACTCTCTGGTTTAACAGAATAAAAATTCAAAATGTGAAAATTGCGAAATTTTCAAAATTTTCGCCAAATTTCCGTTTTTATCACAAATAAACGCAGAATTTATTGACCTAAATTTACCACTAACATGAAGCCCAATATGTCACGAAAAAACAATCTCAGAACCGCTAGGATCCGTTGAAGCGTTCCTGAGTTATTACCTCATAAAGGGACACTGGTCAGAATTGCAAAAAACGGCCAGGTCATTAAGGTCAAAATAGGCTGGGTCATGAAGGGGTTAAAGTGATTAAAATCAGTAAAGAAAATATTCAAAAAATATGATAAAAAAAAAATAATATTTGACTGTCCGCGACTTCATGCAAACGAACAGAGGAGGATACTATTGGGAGGATGGTGGGAGGATACTATTGTGTTTAGTGAAGAAAAATTGGCACTATGGAGTTCCCAGATATTGTTCTGGGGACGCTTTATAGATGATGTCCTGATTCTATGGACGGGTGATGTTGCCTCTTTTAATGCGTTTGTTCTCGACCTCAATGTGAATAATGTAGGCCTTGTTTTTACATCTGAAATTAATAAAGACAAAATTATTTTTTTAGATGTCACAATCAGTAAGGACAGTGATGGCCATCTTGCAACTACGGTTTACAGGAAACCCACCTCAACTAACAACTTACTTAACTGGGGCAGTCATCACCCCTATGGCCTTAAAAAAGGGATACCAAAGGGGCAGTACATGAGAGTGAGGAGGAATTGTTCCTCTGATGCGTCCTTTTATACTGAGTCACGTGAACTAAGGGACAGATTTTTGGATAAAGGATACACTAAAAATATTCTTCAGAGCACGTTTAAACAGGTGGAGGCAACCCCTAGGTCTAGTCTATTTCAACAAAGGGATAGAGGTGACTCGGAGGCCCTGGTTAGACTTATTGGGGGTTTTGATGACTGCTCTCAGGAAGTGAGAAATATCATTAACAAATATTGGGGTATATTACTTGCCGACACGGACATCAGGGAATATCTGTCAGAAACACCCATGATCATATACAGGAGAGGGAGATCTATAAAGGATCAACTCGTGCATAGCACCTTTACTCCCCCTATAAAGAAAGGTACATGGTTAGAAAGAAGACAAGTGGGTACATTTCGCTGCGGTGGCTGCTCGTTCTGTGGCTATCTGGCCACTGGGAAGTATTTTTCAAGTGCAAGTACAGGACATAATTTTGAAAGTAGACACTTTGCCAATTGTAAAACCAGCGGGGTGATCTACTTGTTTAGTTGCACGTGTCCAGTTAACTATGTTGGGAAGACGAGGAGAGAGCTCCGCAGGAGAATTGGTGATCACGTGGGTGATATAAAACATGCGAGGGACACACCAATTTCTCGACATATACGATCTGTACATGGGGGTGATTTGAAATCTTTTTCCTTCTGTGTTGTGGAGGTAGTGACCCCCTCCATACGAGGAGGTGATTGGGATCGTAGAATCTTGCAAAAAGAACTGAAATGGATCCATAGACTGGACACGGTCTCACCGAAGGGTCTAAACGAACAAATGAACTTTGGCTGCTACCTATGACTCGGTACATGTAAAGGTTGAGAGATATGTGGTATTGAAAAACCTGTCATATCGACCCGAATGGGTCATTCATTTATTATCGGTCCAAATCTTTGGACAATTAACTTGCTATTACCTGTCAAATCTGTGACAGATGTTATTTCTCTCTTGATAAGTGTATTAAGGACTGTATTATGCTTTAAAAGGTTGTAAATAGATAACTAGCGGATCTGTTCGTTTGCATGAAGTCGCGGACAGTCAAATATTATTTTTTTTGATCATTTTTTTTGAATATTTTCTTTACTGATTTTAATCACTTTAAATTAAGGTGGATGTTGATATGGAAGTGATGTAGATATTGAAATAAGGCGATAGTGCTCCCTGATTAGACGCATATCTATTACATACCTTACTTGTTACCTCTGCTTTTTCTCATGTAGGTGTGTACATTTGTATGTACCATTTATGAGTAAATATGTGATAGTGAGGGCGTTACTTTATTGTTTCTAATATTATATTTGTGCACTTTATATTCTATTCTAGAACCTGGTGAACCGTAGCTCCCATATGTAGGTGCGCAGGCGATATAACAATTGGCCTGCGCTGCATTGTATTCTGGAATTATGCAGTAGTATGGGAGCTTCCCTGTTTTATGGCGCGTGCGCTAATGGAACTGGCTGATATCCTATACACTGAGGGGCACAGGCGTGACTCGGTACGGGTCGGCGCCTGCACACTATCGCCTTGATGTGTGGCGATGTGGCGTTTGCCGGAGTGCCCATGCGTGGTCCTGGGCGGATTGGCGCCTGCGCGTCATCGGTGGTGATGCGCTTCTTTATGACGCCGGAGCGTCCTGAACATACAGCGTTCTAATTTTCTGTGGCGGCAGGACGCTTGTTGATATGCGCAGGCGCCATTTTGGATTAATCAGTGCCTGCGCTTTGTTGTCCTGTTGTAGCGACGGCGCGCCCCTTGATGACGCTAGCGCGTTTTGAACATACAGGAAGCGCCGGAAATGGGATAAGCGCTCCAGGTTCTCAGGTGTTAGGTGTGCGGAGGTAATGGGGAGTCTATTTAATACACGAGGTTTAGCACTTGTGTGTGGGCGCTACTAAGACAAGGGGATCGGCCCGGTGGTGCAGCTGTCTACCATGCCAATGTGCTGTTATCTTATTGCAAGCTAAGTAACCCTTTGTTATCTGTATGTACTCCTGATGAACCCCTTTTCATCAGAAGGGGAGAAACGCGTTGAGTAGAAAAGGGATATGTATATTAACTTCTGTATGAGATAGAAGGTTGTTTATGGATCTGGTCAGCACGTGGGTCACAACAAACAAGTATGTGGGGACGGCATGTGGCTACTTTGCATTGATTATTTAATGAGAACTGCAGCTTGATCCCTTTATGGTTGTATGGGATATGCTTGACACTACAGCAAATACATCTTCCCTATTGTCATCACAGTATCTGGTGACCGTAATACATATATAGCTAGACCAAGATCACATATGTATTTTTTAGTCGCTTTGTGACATCCCTACCTGTTGTTTATATCACTTTGCCGAAATAATGATCTTTATGTATATATATAAGTAGTAAGGGACACAGACTACCAAGTCAGGTGAGACCCCTAGATTTAGTCAGACATTTTACTGACATATTCATGTTCTCTCAAGCTATCCATATTTAATTATTGTTTAAGTGAGATTTTCTCTCCTGACCCTATTAGGGCACAATAGGGATAGCAGGGTTAGCCGACGAGGAGCGGGGGCGCCACGGCGCAGGATTATAGGGTGCCAACCTCCGCTGGCAGGTAGGGAATATTGAGAAAGTGTAGGGCCTGGCACCACCCGGCCTTTCCTGTAGTACGCTTGCATCTATTGGTGATGGTGTTGTCAAGTGCACATTTATGGTTTTAAATATATATTAATAAAGTATAAATTTTAGTATATTTTTCTTTTTTTGGGGGGAGTTTTTCTGTGAGTCTCATTTTAAACAAAGAAGCCTGCCGGTTACCAGCGTGATGTCCAGGGGCCGCCGGAGAGGTGAATATATCAATATTTTTTATTTTAATTCTTTATTTTACACATTAATATGGAACCCAGGGCCTGAAGGAGAGTTTCCTCTCCTTCAGACCCTGGGAACCATCAGGATACCTTCCGATACTTGATGTCCCATTGACTTGTATTGGTATCGGATATCGGTATCGGCGATATTCGATATTTTTCGGGTATCGGACGGTATCGCTCAACACTATTAGATAGGCTTTGGCATAACTCCCATATCCCGCCTCAGCTCTGCCCATTTTCTTGAAGCGGGGAGATACTGTTGTGAAAATGACAAAAGTTGCAACATTTTTGCTCAACTCCACATTGTGCAAAAATGTTGTGACTTTTGAAAGCAAATTACAGCAGAATTGAGGCATAAATGCTTTGCTGAATTGGGCTATTGTGTTTACATGCGGCTGCTGATCGGTTGGCGCTTCTGGGTGTCAGACCCCCACTACTGATGTTGAAGTCTTATCCTATCCTATTCTGACTGGGCAACTCCTTTACTTCTCAGTTGACTTGCATTGAAGTGATATGCCTTTCATGTTGAAGGGAAGGTTCAGTCACAATTTGTTTTTAACAATTGAAAAAATGTAAAGTATTAATATTTTAATTCAAAAAATCATTTGTTTTTAATGCAGTAAAAAAATAATTTTAAGTTTTGATATTTTCCATTCTTATACTCTAGGGAGAATAGCTGCTGAAATTTGCCATGAAAACCTAGTGTGCAATTAGCGTGTGGGCTGCAGTAAATGTGGGCTGGATCTGCTCTCATCTCTGACCTCGCTCCTCTCCCCTAATGGGCGTTTGCAGTTGGGCACTGTAAAGTGATAGAGATGCGGACAGTGTGACCAGAGACGGCTGCTGGCGCGGATTCTGTTAGTTGGTGCTGCTTGCTGGATCAGTCTCTGCGGTTGGGTACGCAGAGCTCATTACGTGCTGAGATTTAGATGCATGAAGTGTAACAGAAGCTGGAATTAGACCTGTTGCACAGGATTGGATTAGATACACAGTATGTAATATGGACATCAATCCATCCACTTCTATGGGAGCAATGATGTAATATGGGCATTAGATACAAGGCTCTGGGTTGTATGACACACGATGGGGTTAGACGCATGGCTCTGGGGTTTTCGCACGTGATGTGATTAGATACACTGCTTGGAGGCGTATTGCACATGATAGGATTAGATACACGGCTCTAGGTCCAGGGGTCTTGCCCATGTCACAGCTTGAGGCAGCCTCAATGCAGGATATGCGGTCGGAGACTGTCTCATATGCAGGGATTGATGAATTTGAGGTGTGTATGTGTTTTTGTTCAGACACTTACACACCAGCAAATGCTAATTGCAGCCCCCCATGGTTGAAGAAAAAAATTTAATAAATAAAAACAGTTAAAGTAGTGCGTTTAATTATGTATTAAAACAAATTGATTATATAATATAAAAGTCACAGCATCTTCCCTTTAAGGTGTTGTAATCATGTTGGAAATTGACATCTATATATTTTGTAACTTAAAGGGACTCTGTCACCTGAATTTGGCGGGACTGGTTTTGGGTCATATGGGCGGAGTTTTCGGGTGTTTGATTCACCCTTTCCTTACTCGCTGGCTGCAATATTGGATTGAAGTTCATTCTCTGTCCTCCATAGTACACGCCTGCACAAGGTAATCTTGCCTTGCACAGGCGTGTACTATGGAGGACAGAGAATGAACTTCAATCCAATATTGCAGCCAGCATGCAGTCAGCGAGTAAGGAAAGGGTGAATCAAACACCCGAAAACTCCGCCCAAATGACCCAAAACCAGTCCCACCAAATTCAGGTGACAGGTTCCCTTTAAATTTCTAGGTTCATAACAAATGTAATTGTTTATATTCAGTAGCGGTATATCTAGCAATAATATGCTATACTACTATTAATTGAGTTTTCTCCCTTTTAACCAGATGTGACCATCAGAGATCTATAGCCAATCCACAGGCTTAGGTTGTGTGCAGTTAATTTTCATAGTGCATATATGTGTATGTATGTGTAATATATAAATACTATAAAAATTAACTGCTCAAAACGCTGACTATATCTATCTATCTATCTATCTATCTATCTATCTATCTATCTATCTATCTATCTATCTATCTACCTATGCAGCATCAATAGTAAAAAGATCTAACGTTAAAAATAATAATACAAAAAATCATTATATTTTCACCTTTCGGCGCCTTTCCCGCTTTTTGCGACACTCTGGTCCCAAGAATGCATTGCGGCAATGACCGGAGATGACGTAGCGGTCGTTGCCCACGTTGCGATATACTACGTGGGCTGTGTTTATATACTACGTGGGCTGTGTTTATATACTACGTAGGCTGTATTATATACTACGTGGGCTGTGTTATATACTACGTGGCCCCAAACACACCTCCAGGCTGTGTAAGGGCTATTTGACCAAGAAGGAGAGTGATGGGGTGCTATGCAAGATGACCTGACCTCCACAGTCACCAGACCTGAACCCAATTGAGATGGTTTGGGGTGAGCTGGACCGCAGATTGAAGGCAAAAGGGCCAACAAGTGCTAAGCATCTAACCTGCACTGACTGTCACCGCCGGCCGTAAAGCAGAGCACAGCGGTGATGTCACCGCTGTGCTCTGCTTTACGGCCGGCGCTGACAGTCAGTGCGGGAAGCTGACGCCGGGGGACGTGACAGACATCGGATTGTGAGTATGTACTATTTTTTTTTTTTTTTTTTTTTTTTTAACTTTTACAATGGTAACCACGGTAAATATCGGGTTACAAAGCGTGGCCCTGCGCTTAGTAACCCGATGTTTACCCTGGTTACCCGGGGACTTCGGCATCGTTGAAGACAGTTTCAACGATGCCGAAGTCTTTCCCCTGATCGTTGGTCGCTGGAGAGAGCCGTCTGTGTGACAGCTCCCCAGCGACCACACAACGACTTACCAACGATCACGGCCAGGTCGTATCGCTGGTCGTGATCGTTGGTAAGTCGTTTAGTGTAACGGTACCTTAACCCCTTAGCGACCGCCGATACGCCTTTTAACGGCGGCCGCTAAGGGTACTTAAACCACAGCGCCGTTAATTAACGGCGCTGTGGAAAAAGTCCATAGCGCCCCCCAGAGGCCGATTTTCTCCGGGGTCTCGGCTGCCGAGGGTAGCCGAGACCCAAGAGAACATGATTCGGGGGTTTTTTAACCCACCCCGCATTTGCGATCGCCGGTAATTAACCGTTTACCGGCGATCGCAAAAAAAAAAAAAAAAAAAAAGCGATCTCTTTTTAATTTCTCTGTCCTCCGATGTGATCGCACATCGGAGGACAGAGAAAAGGGGTCCCAGGTGGCCCCCCAATACTCACCTAGCTCCCCCGATGCTCCTCGTGTCTCCCGGTGGGCGCCGCCATCTTCAAAATGGCGGGCGCATGCGCAGTGCGCCCGCCGGCCGGCACCGGGAGAATCTTTGGGGTCTCGGCTGCCGGGGGTAGCCGAGACCCCAAAGAGCATGATCGGGGTCGGTATTACCGACCCCTGTTTTGCGATCGCCGGTAATTAACTGTTTACCGGCGACCGCAAAAAAAAAAAAAAAGTAAAGTGTAATTCTCTGTCCTCTGATGTGATCGCACATCAGAGGACAGAGAAATAGGGGGATTCGGGGACCCTAGCATACTCACCTAGGTCCCTGGATCCTCTTGCTGCTCCTCCTGGCCGCCGGCAGCAGAACATGGCGGACGCATGCCCAGTGCGCCCGCCATCTGTCTCCATCTGCCGGCCGGCAGGAGAACAGCAGTTGGGGGTAGGGGTAGGGTTAGGGGTAGGGTTAGGGGTAGGGTTAGGGTTAGGGGTAGGGTTAGGGGTAGGGCTAGGGTTAGGGCTAGGGTTAGGGCTAGGGTTGGGGCTAAATTTAGGGTTAGGGTTGGGGCTAAATTTAGGGTTAGGGTTGGGGCTAAACTTAGGGTTAGGCTTCTTTCACACTTACGTCGGTACAGGGCCGTCGCAATGCGTCGGCCCGACATACCGACGCACGTTGTGAAAATTGTGCACAACGTGGGCAGCAGCTGTAGTTTTTCAACACATCCGCTGCCCAATCTATGTCCTGGGGAGGAGGGGGCGGAGTTACGGCCACGCATGCGCGGTCAGAAATGGCGGATGCGACGTACAAAAAAACGTTTCATTGAACGTTTTTTTGTGCCGACGCTCCGCCAAAACACAACTGATCCAGTGCACGACGGACGCGACGTGTGGCCATCCGTCACGATCCGTCGGCAATACAAGTCTATGGGCAAAAAACGCATCCTGCGGGCACATTTGCAGGATCCGTTTCTTGTCCAAAACGACGGATTGCGACAGAATGCCAAACGACGCAAGTGTGAAAGTAGCCCTAGGGCTAGGGTTAGGGTTGGGGCTAAAGTTAGGGCTAGGGTTGGGGCTAAAGTTAGGGCTAGGGTTGGGGCTAAAGTTAGGATTAGAGCTGGGATTAGGGTTAGGGTTTGGATTAGGGTTGGTATTAGGGTTAGGGTTGGCATTAGGGTTACGCTTGGGATTAGGGTTAGGTTTGGGATTAGGGTTAAGGTTAGGGTTGTGATTAGGGGTGTATTGGGATTAGGGTTAGGTTTGAGGTTAGGTTTGAGATTAGGATTAGGGGTGTGTTGGATTTAGGGTTTTGATTAGGGTTATGGTTAGGGTTGACATTAGGGTTGTTTTGGGGTAAGGGTTGTGATTATGGTTAGGGTTAGGGATTAGGATTATGGATGAGGTTGGGATTAGGGTTAGGGGTGTGTTGGGGTTAGGGTTGGAGCTAGAATTGGGGGGTTTCCACTGTTTAGGTACATCAGGGGGTCTCCAAACACGACAGCCAATTTTGCGCTCAAAAAGTCAAATGGTGCTCCCTCCCTTCTGAGCTCTGACGTGCGCCCAAACAGTGGGTTACCCCCACATATGGGGCATCAGCGTACTCTGGATAAATTGGACAACAACTTCTGGGGTCCAATTTCTCTTGTTACCCTTGTGAAAATAAAAACTTGGGGGCTACAAAATCTTTTTTGTGAAAAAAAAAATATTTTTTATTTTCACGACTCTGCATTTTAAACTTCTGTGAAGCACTTGGGCATTCAAAGTTCTCACCACACATCTAGATAAGTTCCTTGGGGGGTCTAGTTTCCAAAATGGGGTCACTTGTGGGGGGTTACTACAGTTTAGGTACATCAGGGGCTCTGCAATCGCAACATAATGCCCACAGACCATTCTATCAAAGTCTGCATTCTAAAAAGGCGCTCCTTCCCTTCCGAGCTCTGCCGTGCGCCCAAACAGTGGTTTACCCCCACATATGGCGCATCAGCGTACTCGGGATAAATTGGACAACAACTATTGCAGTCCAATTTCTCCTGTTACCCTTGTGAAAATAAAAACTTGGGGGCTACAATATCTTTTTTGTGGAAAAAAAAAAATTTTTTATTTTCACGACTCTGCATTCTAAACTTCTGTGAAGCACTTGGGCATTCAAAGTTCTCACCACACATCTAGATAAGTTCCTTGGGGGGTCTAGTTTCCAAAATGGGGTCACTTGTGGAGGGTTTCTACTGGTTAGGTACATCAGGGGCTCTGCAAACGCAACACAGTACCTGCAGACCATTCTATCAAAGTCTGCATTCCAAAACGGCGCTCCTTCCTTCCGAGCTCTGCCGTGCGCCCAAACAGTGGTTTACCCCCACATATGGGGTACCAGCATACTCAGCACAAATTGGACAACAACTTTTGGGGTCCAATTTCTCTTGTTACCCTTGTGAAAATAAAAATTTGGTGGCTAAAAAAATCTTTTTTGTGGAAAAAAAAAAAATTTTTTTATTTTCACGGCTCTGCATTATAAACTTCTGTGAAGCACTTGGGCATTCAAGGTTCTCACCATACATCTAGATAAGTTCCATGGGGGGTCTAGTTTCCAAAATGGGGTCACTTGTGGGGGATTTCTACTGTTTAGGCACATCAGGGGCTCTCCAAACGCGACATGGCGTCCGATCTCAATTCCAGCCAATTCTACATTGAAAAAGTAAAACGGCACTCTTTCTCTTCCAAGCTCTGCGGTGCGCCCAAACAGTGGTTTACCCTCACATATGGGGTATCGACTTATTCAGGAGAAATCGCACAACAACTTTTGTGGTCTAATTTCTCCTGTTACCCTTGTGAAAATAAGAATTTGTGGGCGAAAAGATCATTTTTGTGTGAACAAAAGCGATTTTTTATTTTCACGGCTCTACGTTATAAACTTCTGTGAAGCACTTGGGGGTTCAAAGTGCTCACCACACATCTAGATAAGTTCCTTAAGGGGTCTAGTTTCCAAAATGGTGTTACTTGTGGGGAGTTTCCACTGTTTAGGCACATCAGGGGCTCTCTAAATGTGACATGGCGTCCGATCTCAATTCCAGCCAATTCTGCATTGAAAAAGTCAAACGGCGCTCCTTCACTTCTAAGTTCTGCGGTGCGCCCTAACAGTGGTTTACCCCCACATATGGGGTATTGGCGTATTCAGGAGAAATTGCATAACAAAATTTATGGTTACATTTCTGTTTTTACACTTGTGAAAATAAAAAAAATGGTTCTGAATTAAGATGTTTGCAAAAAAAAGTTAAATGTTCATTTTTTCCTTCCACATTGTTTCAGTTCCTGTGAAGCACGTAAAGGGTTAATAAACTTCTTGAATGTGGTTTTGAGAACCTTGAGGGGTGCAGTTTTTAGAATGGTGTCACACTTCATTATTTTCTATCATATAGACCCCTCAAAATGACTTCAAATGTGATGTGGTCCCTAAAAAAAAATGGTGTTGTAAAAATGAGAAATTGCTGGTCAACTTTTAACCCTTATAACTCCCTAAGAAAAAAAATTTTGTTTCCAAAATTGTGCTGATGTAAAGTAGACATGTGGGAAATGTTATTTATTAACTATTTTTCATGACATATCTCTCTGATTTAAGGGCATAAAAATACAAAGTTTGAAAATTGCAAAATTTTAAAAATTTTCGCCATATTTCCGTTTTTTTCATAAATAATCGCAAGTAATATCGAAGAAATGTTACCACTAACATGAAGTACAATATGTCACGAAATAACAGTCTCAGAATCAGCGGGATCCGTTGAAGCGTTCCAGAGTTATAACCTCATAAAGTAACAGTGGTCAGAATTGCAAAAATTGGCCTGGTCATTAAGTACCAAATTGGCTCTGTCACTAAGGGGTTAAGAAATGTCTCTATCTCCTGCAGAACTGCTTAGTTATCACTGCTGTTCATAGTTTGATAGAAGATATATATTTGAGTAACATTTATAAAATTCATATGAAAGTTCAATTATGAAATATTATTTTTTTTTAAAGCTGGTGGCGGAGTCAGTACATTTCTACCGACTCCGACTCCAACCAAAACTAACTCCGACTCCACGACTCCGACTCTACAGCCCTGGTCTCAAGTCCACCCTGTCTCATGGTCATGTAAAGGAGATGAAAATAATCCAGAAAATTAAGCATTTTGAAAAATAACTCGCTTTTCTGACATTTTAATAGTGACAGACACCCTGTAGTCAGGTATTTTCTAATCCATCTGAGTATTGCAAGATTTGGAGGCAGAGATCCTGATTCCAGCGATGTTACTCACTTTGCTGATTGCTACAGATTTGATTAAAACCTGATACAGCTGCTGGAGCTCTACCAGTTCTCTAAATGCTTAGCCCTGTATAACTCCGCCACACCACTGATTGGCAGCTTTTGTGCACAGTATGCATGGACAGAAAGCTGCCAATTGGTGGTGGTGTAGTTGCACTAGGAAGGTGAGTTTTAATGCTCCTTTCATTTGGTGCAGGTGCTGTGTGGCAGCCATTGTTGCTGTGGCTTTGTGCTGGTGGGGCAGCGCGGTCTGGAGTCATTGGGACTCAGCCTTGCAGCATGGGTGCTGTGGGGCAACAGACTATCTGCCCTGCTGGTGCATTGCCGCTGTTGCGGTGGTCGCCTCACGGCTCCGCTCCGTTAGGGCGGTAGGGCCCAATACAAGGTTTGCTGTGACGTGGCAGTGGGCTTCATACAGTCTGATCAGAATGTTAAATTAAGAACCTCATGTTCAGTTATATAAATTTTTGCCTAGCGGCTTTGGATCAACGCATGATTTTTGGAGGTGCTGTCCATTTTCTCTTTCTTTTTTTTCCATCATTTAGCATTGTGTTGGGTTTAGGGTTGGGGTCAGGGCTGTGTTAGGGTTGCAGTTAGAATTGGGGGGTTTACACTGTTTAGGTACATTAGGGGGTCTCTAAACGCAACATGGCGTTTCAAAAAGTCATAAGGTGCTCCCTCATCTCTGAGTCCTGAGCATCCAAACAGTGGCTTTCCCCACATATGGGGTATTGGCGTACTGAGGAGAAATTTTGTTGGAAAAATAAGAATCCGCTGGTCAACTTTTAACCTTTTATATCTTCCCAACAAAAAAAATTGTTTCCAAAATTGTGCTGATGTGAAGTAGAAATGTGGGAAAAGTTATTTATTAACTATTTTGTGCGATATGGCTCTGATTTAAGGGCACAAAAATTGAAAGTATGAAAATTGCAAAATTTCCAAAATTGTTGTCAAATTGCCATTTTTTTTCTTAAATAAACGTAAGTCATATTGAATCACTGGGATCTGTTGAAGCATTCTAGAGCTATAACCTCATAAAATTGGCTCGGCTACTAAGAGGTTAACTCAAAACTGAAAATTAAAATAAAGATTAAAGGGTCAGTGTCACCCCCTCCAGCCGTTATAAACTAAAATAGCCACCTTGTGCAGCAGTAATGCTGCATTCTAACAAGGTTGCTCTTTTAGTTTTGTGTGCATGTATTACTAAAATAAAGCGCTTTGAAACTTTTCAAAAATACCTATCTTTGTCCACGGAGGCAGGTCTGAAGCCTCCTCTGTGAAGCGCCCAACTGCCGTCACTCATCTCTTCTGGGGCGATGGTCGCCGCACCCTGCGGGCTGTTCTTCTTAAATCCGGCGCCTGCGCTGTGCGTGCCTGCCTGGGGCAGGCGCAGTGTTCATTGGCCGTCATAGCTCAGATGCCGGGTTCCTGACTGCGCCTGTGCAGGCAGTGCGGCCACCCTGTTACTGAATCCCCGCCCCGCACTGTGTTATGCATTATGCACAGTGCAGGGCTGGGATTCCTGGGCAGATTCCTGCACAGACCGACGCTGGAAGGCGGGGAACCTGGGGGAGCGTCTGACAAGCGCAGTGCGCATGCCCAGGAATCCCAGCCCCGCACTGTGCATAATGCATAACACAGTGTGGGGCGGGGATTCAGTAACAGGGTGGCCTCACTGCCTGCACAGGCGCAGTCAGGAACCCGGCATTTGAGCTATGACGGCCAATGAACACTGCACCTGCCCCAGGCAGGCACGCACAGCGCAGGCGCCAGATTTAAGAAGAACAGCGCGCAGTGGGCGGCGACCATCGCCCCAGAAGAGATGAGTGACGGCAGTTGGGCGCTTCACAGAGGAGGCTTCAGACCCGCCTCCGTGGACAAAGATAGGTATTTTTGAAAAGTTTCAAAGCGCTTTATTTTAGTAATACATGAACACAAAACTAAAAGAGCCACCTTGTTAGAATGCGGCATTACTGCTGCACAAAGTGGCTCTTTTAGTTTATAACGGCTGGAGGGGGTGACACTGGCCCTTTAAACAACAACCACAAGACAGATTTCATCAAGGTATCATTGTATTCCATATAACGGCGCTGACATGACGCTGTCTGTAGGTTACTTGGCACAATCCTGTGTGTAGGTTACTCGGCACAATCCTGTGTGTAGGTTACTCGGCACAATCCTGTGTGTAGGTTACTCGGCACAATCCTGTGTGTAGGTTACTCGGCACAATCCTGTGACAGGTTCCCTTTAAACTTGGGTTAGCTAAACCAGGTATAGAGCATATCAAGCTTACTGGTTTCTGGATCCTTTTCTCATTCTGCTTTCACTTGACACAAGAGTTTGGAATGTATAATGTATCAGAATATGTATAATCAGTCGGTGATACCCGTGTCTATTTGTACATACCTTATTTCAAATGTCAATTATTCCCCATCCACTTTCTTTTACAGATAACTAATGGAACATCATCAGTGATTGTATCCAGAAAGCGCACATCTGATGGAAATTATGAGAAAGAGAAGGACTTGTGTATAAAATTTTTTGATCAGTGGTCTGAATCAGATCAGGTTGAATTTGTTGAACATCTTATTTCCCGAATGTGTCACTACCAACATGGTCATATTAATTCTTACTTGAAGCCCATGTTGCAACGAGACTTCATTACGGCACTACCAGGTAAATATTGTGAAACGCTCCACAAGTCACTAGAGAAATGGTGTTAGGCTATGTTCACACGTTGCGTCCTGTCCCTGCGGGTTCTCCCGCATCGGATTTGATAACTCTGCAGGGCAAACCCGCTGCGGTTATCCCTGCAGATTTATCGCGGTTTGTCCTGCGGGTTCCGCTGCGGGATTTTACCCCTACTATTGATGCTGCACATGCAGCATCAATAGTAATGTTAAAAATAATAAAATAATGATATACTCACCCTCTGACGTCCCGATCTCCTCGGCGCTGCAGGCGGCGGTCCGGTTCCAAAGATGCTGTGCGACCAGGACCTTCGTGACGTCACGGTCATGTGACCGCGACGTCACCGCAGGTCCTGGTCGCATAGCAAACCTGAGACCGGACGGCCGCGTGCAGCGCTGAGACTTCACAGGGTGAGTATAACATTATTTTTTATTTTAATTCTTTTTTTTTTTTTTTTTTTTACTCAAATATGGTTCCCGGGGCCTGGAGGAGAGTCTCCTCTCCTCCACCCCGGGTACCACCCGCACATTATCCGCTTACTTCCTGCAAGGTGGGCACAGCCCCATGCGGGAAGTAAGCGGATCGATGCATTTCTATGGGTGCAGAATCGCTGCGATTCTGCACAAAGAAGTGACATGCTGCGGGTTGTAAACCGCTGCGTTCCCGCGCGGTTTTTCCCGCAGCATGTGCACAGCGGTGTGCGGTTTCCATAGGGTTTACATGTTACTGTAAACGCTATGGAAACTGCTGTGGACCCGCAGCTGCAAAATCGCTGCGGTTCCGCGGTAAAAACCGCAATGTGTGAACATAGCCTTAATGTTCACAAATGTCTATTGAAAACTCAGAAAAATGTTGCCACTTTCTTTTTTTTCTTTTTTTTTTTTTTATCCCTTGTTCTTAAACGTTTCCCACAAAAAGATATTTCTGTCCGTCCTGATGGAGTGTAAAGGCCCCTTCACACTCAGCGACGCTGCAGCGATACCGACAACAATCCGGATCGCTGCAGCGTCGCTGTTTGGTCGCTGGAGAGCTGTCACACAGACAGCTCTCCAGCGACCAACGATCCCGAAGTCCCCGGGTAACCAGGGTAAACATCGGGTAACTAAGCGCAGGGCCGCGCTTAGTAACCCGATGTTTACCCTGGTTACCAGCGTAAAAGTTAAAAAAAACAAATACTACATACTTACCTACCGCTGTCTGTCCCCGGCGCTCTGCTTCTCTGCACTCCTCCTGTACTGGCTGTGAGCACAGCGGCCGGAAAGCAGAGCGGTGACGTCACCGCTCTGCTTTCCGGCTGACCGACGCTCACAGCCAGTACAGGAGGAGAGCAGAGCACAGCGCTGGAGGACAGACGGCTGAAGGTAAGTATGTAGTGTGTTTTTTTTTTTTTTTTTACTTTTACGCTGGTAACCAGGGTAAACATCGGGTTACTAAGCGCGGCCCTGCGCTTAGTTACCCGATGTTTACCCTGGTTACCAGTGAAGACATCGCTGGATCGGTGTCACACGCCGATCCAGCGATGTCCACGGGAGATCCAGCGACGAAATAAAGTTCTGGACTTTGTTCAGCGACCAACGATCTCCCAGCAGGGGCCTGATCGTTGGTCGCTGTCACACACAACGATTTCCTTAACGATATCGTTGCTACGTCACAAAAAGCAACGATATCGTTAACGGTATCGTTATGTGTGAAGGTACCTTAACTTGCCACATCAGGAAGTGTGTCCCAGAGATGGCGCAGATATAGTGGTGTCTAGCTTTAATTCCTTTTCAAACAAACTTTATTAAAATTTTAAATTTAAATGGTGAAATGGAAAAATAAGGTTCAGAGAAATGGAGGAGAGTGGGAAAAGGGGAAGGAAAAAGGGCTGGAAGGGAGGAAAGAAAAGGGAAAAAAAAGGGAGTGAGAAGACATTTGTGAGATACAACAATAAGTAGTCATATATAAAGTAAAGTACCACATAAATACATACAAACATGAATAAATCTTCCAGGCGAATCTCCGAAAATCGAAACAATCATGCATATTGCGGTTCACTAAGGGAATACCTCCGACCAGCGGGACGTCTAGCTTTAGTTCCAGCAGTTTCAATCTTCCTCCATAATACCACTGTATTGATGGGTTGCTACAGCAACTGGTGGCCTAACAATGGGCTCTGTGTCTGCCTAGGAAAAGAGAAGACCACACTCTTGAGCTTCAGTGCAAAACAAGTGTTTGTGATCCCATATACAACATGGCGGCTTTCCTCCCAGCCTTTCAGCAATGCTTCTAAACACTCTGGGTGTAAGCTGAAACATTGCAGATTGGGTGACAAATGCACTTGCTTAGAAGCTTGCGAGTGCTGCCTTTGTGTCTTTTCCTTTGTTACTTTGTCGATTGGTTTAGCTAGGGGATAAGGTTTAGCCAAGGACAAGGTATCCCACTCATACTCCCCCTTTTACTAATAGGCTGCCTGCTACTATGACACTGTCAAAAAGACTAAAGAAATATCCAATGTGCAATCCCACACTTGTTTTTTGTTTTGGCTGTTTTTTGCTAGGTTCACTAAATGCTTAAACTGACCTGCCATTATGATTCTCCCGGTCATTGAGTTCATAGACCTCAAATATGTCTAGGTTCTTTTTTTTATGTAAGTGGTGAAAAATTCCAAAATTTGCTTAAAAAAAAATTGTGCAATTTTCTGAGACCCGTAGTGCCTCCATTTTTCAGGATCTCTGGTTGGATGAGGGCTTATGCTCAGATCGCTCCTATGTAGCAGATTTACTGCATTGCTTTGTGCGTCGTCCACAGGGTGGCGCGCACAGCAATCTGGCATCAACAACTATAGAGGTCTACAGAAGACCTCTGGTTGTTATGCCAACGCACCGATGATCCCCGATCACGTGACAGTGGTCACCGGTGTGTGCGTTTCCGACCCGATGGCCGGAAGCGTTTGTTGAATGCCACTGTCAGTGTTTGACACTTAACTTGTTAATAGCGGCGGGTGGATCGCGATTCCACCTGCCGCTATTGCGGGCACATGTCAGCTGTACAAAACAGCTGACATGTCCCGGGGAGCCCGCATCAAAGCGGGAGTTCTGCCATTGGACGTACTTTTCCGTCCGATGGCAGAAAAGGGTTAAACAATCCAGGGAATCCTCTTTAGCGAAGCAGTGCAAACAGATGAACGTAACGGTGTCAACTGTGGTAAATGAAAGTGAAAAATGTCTATTTCTCCAGCATCAAAAAATATTTTCACTTGCGCAGCAAAAAAAAACTTTTCATATAAGATCCACATCATAATTTCACTTTTTAAAAGTGTACACAATGGGGGAGATAATAAAAAACTGTCTAATATTAAAGCTGGCTTTGTTGCAAATATCAACCAATCAACGCTGAGTTTTCACTTCTCTGGTTAAGCGAAAGTTGCACTCTGGTTATGTGCAGCCCAGCCAGTTTTGCTATTAGGTAGTCTTTTATTATCTCCCTCAGTTTTTTATTATCTCCCACAATGGGTCGAAAGAAGCTTAAAATTGAAGAGAAATCCCATGCCTTTACTCTGCTCGAGAAGGGGGATTCGGTGATTGCTGTAGCTAGAGATCTGGGAGTGTCAAGAGAAGCAATTTATCAACTGAAGCGGTCGGCGGCATCATTGCCTCCTGGGATGGTACCGCAGATGAAGTCAGGCTCTGGCGCACCTAAGAAGACTTCACCAAGGACTGATAAGCTTCCGAAGCGTGAAGTGATGTCACATCCTTCTATAACTGCCGTTGAACTAAAAAACAAGTACCCTATGCTCCTCCAGAACATCGCAATTAGGACAATTTGTCACCGCCTGCAGAAGGACCTGGGTCTACCAAGTTGCCATGCCGCAAAGAAGCCCCTGCTCACAGCAGCAATGAAGAAGAAAAGGCTTGCCTTATGTAAGAAATATCAAGATTGGACATCATATAGAATTCACTGAGACTCTGCTGTATCCATCATTTAGTGGTCACTTAAACTCCACTCCTGTATACATCACACAGAATATACTCCAACCGCGGTACACATCATATAGGCTACACTGAAACTCTGCCATACAGATCACAGAGGAAACACTGAGGGGTCATCACAACAGAACCAGACCCCAATCAGAGGACAATAAAACAATCCTTATCTAAGAACTGGCCCAATATTTATGGACATAACTGTTTATCACTCATGGTTATTCTGCTTCATGTCACCTGTCTTATCCATGGTTTTTCCCTTTTTTTTTCTGTGCTATGTTGTGCATAATAAATATGTGATTCTTCAGAATTTCTTTTAGTCTTTGCCTGATGAAGAGACCTGTGTAGTCTCGAAAGCTTTTAGAGGATACACTGCACATTCCTTTTACCCTTCCTCCAGTGTTAGGGTCGTGACCGACCCGTTTTAGGTTTTAAATGCATACAAATTCTACATACATTTGTTTATTGCATCAAGATTTTTTGACTTTTTCAGGAACTTATTTTTAAACAAAATACAATAAAATAAAACTATTGTACTAAATTGTAAAATGCTCTTATTAAAATTTTAACATGTGTTGGGGTCAATTTCGACCCAGGTCTAATATAAGAGTAAAAAAACAATAATAAGTCCCAAAACTGAACTCATAAACACAATATAAACCAACAGCCCACAGCCAGCTCTACCTCCAACAACTTGAGTTAGGGACATGTCCAGGCATGTATGGCCAAATCAGCTTAGAGTTGGTACTTTGCAGAGTATACATCTCCAGTTTACACATGCAACAATGAGGAGATTTGATATAAGCCAAATTCTGGATTATATCTTGGATGATAATGAATCAGAGAACACACAGCAGCAAACTGATACAGATGAACAGGTTTCTGAGGAGGAAGATGATGTGGAGTATCAACCGGAAGACACAGACAGTTCTGATCAGTCTGATGAGGAGGTCACTGGTGCTGAAGCTGCTCCCGCTGAAAAATTCAAATCCAAAAGCGGCAAGATCAGTTGGAGCTCAGTACCTCCAGATGTACATGGCAGGGCAGATGCTGCAAATGTCATAAAAATGACCCCTGGGATCACGAGGTTTGCTGTGACAAGAGTAAGTGACATCAAGACATGTTTTGATTTATGCAATTGTCAATAAAAAAGTCATTATTGCTATGACAAACCTTGAAGGAAAAAAAGTCCACGGCAACATGTGGAATGACCTTTATGATGATGTCCTGGATGCCTACATTGGTGTTCTTCTCCTTGCTGGAGTGGACAAATCCTGCAATGAGGCCACTGATAGTCTCTGGGACGCATTGTCAGGCAGGAATATTTTCCGGGCAACAATGTCACTTCAAAAGTTTCAAATGATATCAAGAGTCCTCAGATTTGACAACAGAGACACCAGAACAAAATCTGACAAACTTGCTCCCATCAGGGATGTTTGGGAGAAATGGGTGCAGCTCCTTCCACTGATGTTCAACCCAGGGCCAGAGGTGACAGTAGATGAATGTTTTCTCCCTTTCCGCGGAAAATGCCCCTTCCGGCAATACATGCCAAGTAAGCCAGGCAAATACAGTATAAAAATCTGGGCAGCCTGTGATGTAAAAACTAGCTATGCATGGAATCTACAGATTTACACAGGCAAGTCTGCAAGCGGCATCCCAGAAAAAAAACAAGGAAAACGTCCTCGATATGACTACTGGACTGCAGGGTCACAACATTACTTGTGACAATTTTTTTACCAGCTATGACCTTGGACAAGAACTTCTCAGGAGGAAAATCACCATGGTGGGCACAGTGGAAAAAAAAAAAACCTGAGCTGCCCGCTGAATTGTTGCAGATGAAGGACAGGGCTCCACTTTCCTCAAAGTTTGTTTTTACAGACACCACCACTGCTGTTTCATACTGCCCCAAAAAACTACGGAATGTGGTACTGATGTCCACACTTCACAAAGATGCAGGTGTGTCATCAGGAAGTGACAAAAAGCCCAGAATCATCCTGGACTAAAACAAAAACAAAGGAGGAGTGGACAACCTGGACAAGCTGACTGCCACCTAGACTTACCAGCGAATGACTAGGAGATGGCCAATGGTTGTATTTTGCAACATCCTTGATGTGTCAGCAGGCAATTCATTTGTGTTGTGGACCCACATTCACCAAGGATGGAATTCCAAGAAAAAAAATCAAGTGGAGGATGTTTCTTGAGGAACTAGGAAGGTCCCTTGTCAAGGCGCACATTGACCAAACGGAACGAGTGCCCCGAGACCCAGCCGCTGCAGCCTTGGTCCAACAACTCCAGAGCTTAACAAGTGCTTTGTCTACACCCACAGCAACACAAAGAGCATCATCACCAGCATCCTCCTCAACCAGGCCTGCCTCAACATCAACCACAACAGCCAGAACCCCAGTGAGACCCCCTGATTCTAAAATAAAGAGGTGTCTGGTCTGCCCTAGCAATAAGGACAGAAAGACAAACACATCGTGCTTCGCCTGCAAAAAATACCTCTGCAAAGAACACACAAAAAGTGTCACTTTTTGCCACACATGCATCTAAATACTAATGCATCTAAAAACTAGTACTTGATTTCTTTTGATTTGATTTGCTTGATTGATTGTTGTTTGTTTGACCTAGTAAAGCTACTTTTTATTGCTATTAATGTTAATATAATTTTCATCTTTTATTTGTATTAAAGTTCTATAAAAAAAAATATCTGTTTTGTACCTTTTTTAAAAAGATGTTACTAGAGTTAATAATATAAAATATATATGTAGATTTTTTTACATTTAAGAAATGTGTTCTAAAACCCTTCAGTAATAGGTAATATAACAAACTTTTTTAAGTTTATATTCTCTTGAGGTTCATTTGACAATATTTTTATATTGAAAATTAAGGGTATGCACTCAAATGAAAGGCCCAGGGGGCCACAACAAAAATATTAAAATCAATCCTTCCATGGATGAGAAACCCTAACAAGGTAACTAAGAGGTAAGAATCAAATTGGATAATAAATAACTGTTTTTAGGGTATCCTAGGGGTGATTTAAGACACGGGTCAAAATCGACCCGTTAACATAAGAAAGAGTAACCGAAAGCTAACACTATAGGAAGGTTAAATCTGCATTTTAATTTGTATGCAAATGAGGTGTTAAGTGTTCTGTCATGCCCAGAGATTTTAATGAGCCACTACCTCATTAGGTTGTCTCCTCACTTAGTTCCATCCTCTTTAGCTTGATTACTGGTGTCCGCCCTGTGATGTCACGTGTCAGGCAAGGAAACTAGACTGTGAGCTGCCAATCTGCTAAAGAGGCTGGTACTATGAAGGAAAACATTGGGAGGAAGTGGCTCCTTAACCCCTTCAAGTCGCGGCCCTTTTTCGTTTTTGCGTTTTCATTTTTCACTCCCCCCCCCCCCCCCTTCCCAGAGCCATAACTTTTTTATTTTTCCATCAATATGGCCATGTGAGGGCTTATTTTTTGCGGGACGAGTTGTACTTTTGAGAGACACCATTGGTTTTACCATGTCTTTTACTAGAAAACGGGAAAAAAATTCCAAGTGTGGTGAAATTGCAAAAAAAAGTGCAATCCCACACTTTTTTTTTGTTTGGCTTTTTTGCTAGGTTCATTAAATGCTAAAACTAACCTACCATTGTGATTCTCTAGGTCATTACGAGTTCATAGACATCTAACATCTCTAGGTTATTTTTTTATCCAAGTGGTGAAAAAAAATTCAAAACTTTGCTTAAAAAAAAAAAAAAGCGCTATTTTCCGAAACCCGAAGCGTCTCCACTTTTCGTGATCTGGGGTCGGGTGAGGGCTTATTTTTTGCGGGCCGAGCTGCCGTTTTTAATGATACCATTTCTGTGCAGATACGTTCTTTTGATCGCCCGTTCTTGCATTTTAATGCAATGTCACGGCAACCAAAAAAAGCGACGCTGTTTAGCGATCAAGTTAATGCTTTTTTTTATTGATCGGGCAATTCTGAACGCGGCGATACCAAATACGTGTAGGTTTTTTTTTTTTAATTGTTTTATTTTGGATGGGGCGAAAGGGGGGTGATTTAAACTTTTATATTTTTTATATTTTTTTAATATTTTTAAAAACATTTTTTTTTTACTTGTGCCATGCTTCAATAGCCTCCATGGGAGGCTAGAAGCTGGCATAGCCTGATCGGCTCTGCTACATAGCAGCGATCATAAGATCGCTGCTATGTAGCTGAAATGCAGGTGTGCTGTGAGCGCCGACCACAGGGTGGCGCTCACAGCAGGCCGGCATCCGTAACCATAGAGGTCTCAAGGACCTCTATGGTTACCTTCCTGATGCATCGCCGACCCCCGATCATGTGACGGGGGTCGGCGATGACATCATTTCCGGCCGCCCGGCTGGAAGCGCCGGTTAAATGCCGCTGTCTGCGTTTGACAGCGGTATTTAACAGGTTAATAGCGGCGGGTGAATAGCGATTTCACCCGCCGCTATTACGCACACATGTCAGCTGTACAAAACAGCTGATATGTCGCGACTTTGATGTGGGCTCACCGCCGGAGCCCACATCAAAGGGGGTGACACGGCATGCGCAGTAATAGTATGGCGCATGTTGTGAAAGGGTTAAAGCAGCGCTCCCATCAAAATGTATATCCTCTTAATGTATTGCAATCATATTCTATTCCACTGTGCACTTACAGTTGCTAATTTTTCCCTCTTAACCCGTTAATTCTTCTCTTTTCCATTGGGACTATGACCTCACATAATGAAAAACTGACTAGCTGAATCCTTCTAAGCTGTATGTAGAAACAGGAGTACATTTTCCCTGTATGAGTCACTGCAAAGTCACTGGGAGGAGGCAGAAGGCAGCAGCTGGGTCAGGAGCTAAAGAGGGGGAATGATAAATGCAGGGACCAGAGACTTCCTGTTTCTACATACAGCAGAGAAGAAATCGCTGTGTAGGAAGACAAAATGAGCAATGGTAAGTAAACAGTGCTATATAATATGATCGCAATATATTGAAAAAACTTTTCAATTCAAGTACCGGCATGTCCTTGCAATTTGGGGGTTAGATATTGCTGACAGATTCTCTTTAAAGGGAAGGTGCCACCAGTTTTCTTGTATTTTGTTTTTTTGTGAAATTAAGCTTAAAATAGTAATTAAAATGTATTAATGCAATGTTTGCACTGTTTGCAAACATTTCTATATGAAAAATATTATATATTTTTCTACAAATATACATATTTACCACTAGGGGGAGCATTTTCCGTTTTAGACCTCAAGCAGCTATAGTAAGATTTAGCAGCTCTGCCCCAGGGATATTAGACCACCCAAAAGGGGAGGGAAATGGTGATGTCAGCAGTTACTGCCCCAACAGTAAGAATGAAGAGCAGCATCACAGGGCAGCACCATTTTGTGTGTGACTGCCCTGTGATCTGCTATCACCAGCAGTTACTGCATCAGAGGCACAGCGTGTTTACAGAGGAGCAGAACACAGTGGGCTCAGCAGAATCTGGACCCAAGAAGAGTGAAGACATGTGGTGTGCATGGAGCAGCATTAGGAGCTGTCTGGGAGCTCCAGCTCTGCAGTGAATAGCCAGGCATTATGGAGGGAGGGGAGAGATGCATTGTATGGCTAAGGCCGGGGTCACACTAGACCGCAATACGGACGAGTGCAATGCGATAAAAAATCACATAGCACTCGTCCCAATGTTAATCTATGGGGCAGCTCCCATCATCCGATATTTTCTCGGCCGTATTCAGGATCCGAGTGAAATTGCAGCATGCTGCGATTGTCAGCGTTTCTCGGCCGAGAATCGCCAATGAGTCTATGGGGGTGAGAAAAAATCGCACAGCACACGGACCATCAGTGTGACGTGCGAGAAATTCTCAGGCATTGGGCAGGTGACAGGAAAGGCTCAGCCATAATTTGCTCATTTTGCAAGTGTGTGAGAAAATCTCACCATACGGACGCCATACGGATGTTACACGGATCATTGGATGCGAGAAAATCGCATCCTCGCACTGCACACGGATCACTGTATTGGTAACATTTGTGCGATTCTCGTCCGTCAAAAACGGACCTTTTTTTATACGTTGTGTGTGTCCCCGGCCTAAGAGTGACTGATGGGAGAGAAAGAGACGTGAAGTATGATGAGTGAGACACATATGGAGTGTGATGGGGAGATGCACCTTGAGGCTGTGTGCACACGTTCAGGATTTTTCGCATTTTTTTGCGTTTGTTCGCTATAAAAATGTGATAAAAACAATTTAAAAATGCATACATCATTTATAATGCATTCCGCATTTTTTGTGTGCATATGTTGCATTTTTTCTGGGGGAAAAACGCATCGCAGTAAGAAACGCAACATGTTCTGCGCATGTCGTGTCTCCTCCTTTGATGTGGGCTCTGGCGGTGAGCCCACATCAAAGTCACGACATGTCGGCTGTTTTGTACAGCTGACATGTGCGCGCAATAGCGGCAGGTGAAATCGCAATTCACCCGCCGCTATTAACCTGTTAAATGCCGCTGTCAAATGCTGACAGCGGCATTTAACTACCGCTTCCAGCCGCGCGGCCAGAAATGAGCGCATCGTCCACCCCCGTCACATGATCAGGGGATGGCGATGCGTCAGGATGGTCACCATAGAGGTCCTTGAGACCTCTATAGCTACTGATGCCGGCCTGCTGTGAGCGCCTCCCTGTGGTCGGCGCTCATAGTAAGCCTGTAATTCAGCTACGGAGCAGCAATCTGATGATCGCTGCTATGTAGCTGAGCCGATCGAGTTGTGCCAGCTTCTAGTTTCCCATGGAGGCTATTGATGCATGGCAAATGTAAAAAAAAATGTTTTTAAAAATATGAAAAAAAAAAATTAAAGTTTAAATCACCCCCCTTTTGCCCCATCAAAAATAAAACAATAAAAATATCAAACCTACACATATTTAGTATCGCCGCATTCAAAATCGCCCAATCTGTCAATAAAAAAAAACATGACTGACATGTGCCCGCAATAGCGGCGGGTGAGATCGCGATTCAACCGTTCCTCTGTATGTGTTTTCCGTCCGGCGGAAACAGCTGTTTTGACGGATCCTGCAAAAAACGGATGAAACGTGTGGCCATCCGGCGCTAATACAACTCAATGAGAAAATAACGGATCCGGCGAAAAAAAAACTTATCTGGCGGAAAAAAACGGATTAGGCGGGAAAAAAAGGATCCGATGGAAAAAAAACTGATCTGGCAGAAAAAAAAAGGAAATTGTGGGAGAAAACGGATAAGGCGGAAAAAAACGGATAAGGCGGAAAAAAATGGATCTGGCGGGAAGAAACGGATCCGGCGAAAAAAACTGATCTGGCAGAAAAAAAAGGAACTTGTGGAAAAAAAACGGATCCGGCGGAAAAAAAACCGGATCAGGCGGGAAAAAAAGGATCCAATGGAAAAAAAAAACCTGATCTGGCAGAAAAAAAAAAGGAAATTGTGGAAAAAAACGGATCCGGCGGGAATTAACAGATCCAGCAGAAAAAAATGGATCTGGCGGGAAAAAACGGATCCGGCGGGAATTAACGGATCCAACAGGAAAAAATGGATCTGGCGGGAAAAAACTGATCCGGCGGAAAAAAACTGATCCGGCGGGAAAAAATGGATCCGGTGGAAAAAACGGGTCTGGCGGAAAAAAACGGATTCTGCAAATGTGCTCGCAGGATGCGTTTTTTCCCATAAACTTGTATTAGCGACAGATCGTGACGGATGGCCACACGTCGCGTCCGTTGTGCAACGGATCCGTCGTGTTTTGGCGGACCGTCGGCACGAAAAAACGTTCAAGTGAACTTTTTTTGTCCAGCGCGTCTGCCATTTTCTACCGCGCATGCGCTGCCAAAACTCCGCCCCCTCCTTCCAGACTTCAGAATGGGCAGTGGATGTGTTGAAAAACTGCATCCGCTGCCCACGTCGGGCACAAATTTCACAACGTGCGTCGGTACGTCGGCCCGACGCATAGCGACGGACTCGTACCGACGCAAGTGTGAAAGAGGCCTTTATGAGGGTTGAATTTAAAAAAAAAAAAAAAAAACGCGTGGGCGCCCGTGCAATTTTCTGCGCCAGAGGGGGAAAGCCAACGGCCGGGGGCCAATATCTGTAGCCTGCTATGAATATCAGCCCGCAGCTGTCTGTATAGCCTTTACTGGCTATTAAAATAGGGGGACCCCCCAAAAAAAAATTGCGTGGGGTCCCCCTATATTTTATAGCCAGAAAGGCTACGCAGACAGCTGCAGGCTGATATTCATAGCCTAGAGAGGGGCCATGGATATTGCCCCCCCCCCCCCCCCAGGCTACAAATACCAGTCCGCAGCCGCCCCAGAAATGGCGCATCTGTAAGATGCGCCAATTCCGGCACTTAGCCCCTCTCTTCCCACTCCCGTGTAGCGGTGGGATATGGGGTAATGAAGGGTTAATGTCACCTTGCTATTGTAAGGTGACATTAAGCCGGGTTAATAACGGAGAGGCGTCAATAAGACGCCTATCCGTTATTAATCCAATACTAAGAAAGGGTTAAAAAAAACACGCACACATTAGGAAAAAAGTATTTTAATATTCTTCATTTCACCATACTTACCATACTTCAGCGCCTGCAAAAAACGTAAAATAATAAACCGTATACTACCTATCCGCCGTAGTCCAATTAATATCGAGTGTTCCACGACGATCTCCCCTATAGAACAGTGACATCGGGTGATGTCACCGCTCTATAGGACCCTCAGTGACACACTGACAGGAGACAATGGCTCCTGCAGGGCATCACTGAGAGGTTACCTTAGGACAAGGTCTCACTTTATGGCAATTGCTGCCTGGGAAAATTTCTCATACAGCAATGGCATAAAGTGAGACTAGGGACTTTTTTTTTTTACAGTGGCGGAGGAATACAGTGGTGGAAGGATACCTTCCTGCTGTCATTGTGTTCCTGGAGCCCCTGGAGAGCAGTCGCATTATCTGATGCTGCTGCTCTCCACAGGAGATCGCCGTGGGACACTCGTGGATTTCTGCGGACAGGGAGTATATTGGTTGTTTGTTTTTTTAATATTTTTTTTACAGATGACACTGGCTTCGGGGAACAAAGTGACAAGTAATGGTGAGTATGAAATCTATGTTTAATGTACTGTATGTCTATATGTATGTAATGTATGAATGTATTGTATGTAACATGCATGGAGTATGTATGTAGCATGTATGTAGCATGTATGTATGGAGTATTTTTTTTTTTTCATTCAACACATTAGCCGGATGATGGGACTATTACTGTCCCATAATTGGCTAATGTGTCAATCACTGTCATTGTAGCAGGCATCGTCCGATGGGACTTGTAGGCCCATCGGACGATGCTTGCATACACGCATAGAGCCCCCCCCACGCCGCACAGAGATCCCCCACGCCGCACAGAGACCCCCCCACGCCGCACAGAGACCCCCCCCCACGCCGCACAGAGACCCCCCCCGCCGCACAGAGACCCCCCCACGCCGCACAGACCCCCCCACTCCGCACAGAGCCCCCCCCACTCCACACAGAGACCCCCCCACTCCGCACAGAGACCCCCCCACTCCGCACAGAGACCCCCCACTCCGCACAGAGACCCCCCCACTCCGCACAGAGACCCCCCCACTCCGCACAGAGACCCCCCCACTCCGCACAGAGACCCCCCCACGCCGCACAGAGACCCCCCCCCACGCCGCACAGAGACCCCCCCACGCCGCACAGAGACCCCCCCACGCCGCACAGAGACCCCCCCACGCCGCACAGAGACCCCCCCACGCCGCACAGAGACCCCCCCACGCCGCACAGAGACCCCAACACGCCGCACAGAGACCCCAACACGCCGCACAGAGAGGGAGAGCGACACAGGGGGAGAGTGTAGTTTACCGGAGATCACTGGGACTCTGTGCAAGTGGGGACGCGGAGACAGAGCAGGAGAAGCACACGGCAGCGTGTGAGAGCAGAGGATGTCTGCCCAGGACGTGCAGTGCCTGGAGTACAGAGGAGCAGTCAGTGCTTCTCTCCTGTGATAGAGAGTAAGTGGAGCTCGGCAGATAGCACAGGGCTCTAATAAAATGGCAGCTAGTCACACCTACAGCAGTGAGTTGTGCAGCCCACAGAGGCGTGCCCAGCTCGCTGCTAATGCTGCTGCAATGTTACAGATGGGGTCCGAGCCGGTCTATTATCTCCTATGTCCATGGGGTGCCGTAATCTGACACTGATAGTGACGTACTACTGCTGAAAAACCAAGATGTCAGCCCCCAGTGCATTCTTTCTACTCATATAACACACGGAATCTGTTTTACATGCATTCATATCTGGGTTATAACAGCATGTTATGCTACATTACATTGATTAATGATCTACAAACGCGGTACCTTCCCTTTAAAGTATAGTCTATAACTGAAAAGAAGGTGGGGAAAAAAGATTGAAAAGAATGCAATTATAGATATGGCTTTTTTATTGAAACCATGATTTTGTATTTTATTTTTGTTACTCTATATAATCAGTGTGCGTGATCCTGACTTATGGATATTGCAGTCCAGTTTTTTTTGTCTGTGGAAGGGAGAAAAATGAAAGTTGTTTGTCGTCTCCTATACCAATATATTGTACAACCACTAAATTGTACCGTCCCATTCCACGTTATATTATCCAGATGGTAATAAAGTCCAGGAGGGGGCCATAGAATTTAGTGGCTGTCCAGCATATTGGGGGACCACGTGCCAAGAATTCTAAACTATGGTATCTTTTAGGTAATAAAGCTATGTTTCAATTAATCACATTCTTTTCAATCTTTTTTTTCCCTCTTTGGTCTTTTGGTTCTTTGTTTTCTGTATGCAATTTTGCAATTTGTTGGTAGTACTAAGCAGTGAGGAGAGGGCAAGTGTGAGCTTTAGGATTGGAGTATTAGGTAGAGATAAGGTGCTTGTGGCCTCCTGGAACTTTATAAGAACGCTATGTCACTGGTTCATTTCATACAAAGGCTTAATAGATCGGGCACATTTCTTTTAAATCGTAAATGGTCTTTAAAATGTTAAACTGACTTGAGATTTCTTGATGGTTGTCCTCACTTACAGAACAGGGCTTGGAGCATATTGCAGAAAATATTCTTTCCTACTTGGATGCTCGATCACTGTGTGCAGCAGAACTTGTATGCAAAGAATGGCAAAGGGTGATTTCGGAAGGCATGCTCTGGAAGAAGCTTATCGAGAGAATGGTCCGTACCGATCCATTGTGGAAGGGTTTATCAGAAAGAAGACAATGGTATGTGTTCCTCTTATGTCATTCAGTCCAGTCATTGCCCCAGGGTTTTAATACAAAATGTATGGTAATTGATTTTTTTTTCCTCCCTCCTCCAGGGATCAATATCTTTTTAAAAACAGACCTACTGATGGCCCACCAAATTCATTTTACAGGTCACTTTACCCCAAAATTATTGAAGATATTGAGGTAAGTAATGCTTGCACTGGTGATTAGTTTTAATTTTGTAAATAAAAATACTGTACAAAAAATAGGGCATGCGTAGGGCATAAAGAGATGGTCATAGCGCCCAATACTTTCCTTTTTTTTTTTTATAGTGCGGCCTTATCCATGAACTTTCTGATGTAAACTGGTTGCCATGTTTTTAGGCCAGGGTTAGACGAGTGTATGTTTTCTCCTGCAAAATATTCTGCTTGATTATGTTAATGACACTCTGCTCCAAATTTGAGCCGAGTGTCAGTTTACCGAATTGGGCCTCTAGGAAACCCCCCCTGCAAATGTGTGCTATCCGTTAAAACATCAGATAGCACTCAGCCATATTATACACTGTGAGCGAGCCCTTAATTGGCCCTTACTGTGAGCACTGCTCCTCTATCTCACAGCACCCTGCTTTCTGGGGAACGGTGCTCTTGTTCGCTCTCTCGCCCGCTCTCAGAACTGCTATTATCAATGTAGTTTCTGCTGTAAGCACTGAGGGCCTGTAAAGCTACGTTCCTAGGATGAGCATTTGGTGATTTTTTTTTTTTGAAGCTGCATATTTTTGCACGGATGCATTGTGACATGCGTCGAACGACGCTAGTGTGAAAGTAGCCTAAGTGATGTGATTTATAGAAATCTCATGCCAGCTATGCTTCTTTTTTGCATGGTGTAAAATGACCTGCGGTGTGTTTCAAATTTTCAAATCCGCAGAATGTCAATTACTCACGCGGATACGCTGTGGAAACGCATCAAATTCATGTAATCTGCCGCAAAGTATGTCAATTAAGTCAAATCCAAATACCAGGAAGTATGAAAAACAAACCAGCTTTATTTAAAGCGTGACACACGACACAAAAATGCATCGTCAAAAACACAAACATGATGGAGTCAATTATAAAAGAAAAAGGATCGGACCAACATTCCAGGAACAGGATGGGGTCAATTATAAAAGAAAACGGATGGGGCCAACATTCCAAGAACATGATGGGGCCAATTATAAAAGAAAACGGATGGGACCAACATTCCAGGAACAGCATGGAGCTAATTATAAAAGAAAAAAGGATGGGGCCAATTATAAAAGAAAAAGGATGGGGCTAATCATACCAGGAACGGGATGGGGACAATTATGAAAGAAAAAGGATGGGGCCAATTATATCAGGACCGGGATGGGGACAATTATACCAGACTAGGGATGGGACCAATCAAACCAGGACTGGGATGGGGTCAATCATACCAGGACTGGGATGGGGTCAAGCATACCAGGACCGAGATGGTGACAATCATACCAGGATAAGGATGGAGCCATGCATACCAGGATAGGGGATATTACATTACAGAACTGACCATTTTTTTGCTTCAATTTTTTTTTCTAAATTTCCTCCTCTAAACCCTAGGTGCATCTTATGGTCTTATAATCCGAAATTGTAAAAAGGTGCAGTTTTGTTCGAATGGATGCCTCGATTGGGGTGGTTTTCTCCCCCTTCCATCACTCCCTTTTTTTTTTTTTTTTAATTTTACTCTTAATTTCTCACTTTTATTTTTCCAAGTCTACTCTTCTTTTTGTCTGTCTTCATGCCTAAAGTTCTGCTTTTTTCTCTTTGCTCTCCTTCCTATGTTAATATGAAAATTGGTCGAACCTAAGGTCACAATGTGGATTCTTGTTCACGTTACAGATGTTTTGGAAAATGTCTAATTTAATGGCTTTATCTAATTATTTGCTGTTTTTGTTTCTCCTAAATAAAAAAAAATATATATAATAGATGCAGATATTCTGCAACATTAAAATTTCTCAAAAAGCTAACCTTTGGTACGTAGTCTAAGGGAGTGGGGCCCCTAAGCAATTGCCCAGTTTGCCGCTAACATCAGCTGGTTGCAAGCCATGCATCACATTTAGCTCCCATTGTGGTGGATTTTCCATCCGAAGTTGCAGAGGTGGCATTTGTCATTTCTGTTGGATGCTTATTCCTTTATTTATACTTGGTTATTTGTTTTTTGTTCCCGATTTAGACAATAGAAGCAAACTGGAGATGCGGCAGGCATAATCTTCAGAGAATCCAATGCCGTTCTGAGAACAGCAAAGGTGTTTACTGTCTTCAGTATGACGATGAGAAGATAATCAGCGGACTGCGGGATAACTCCATTAAGGTAAGATGTGGTCCGTGATGAAACAGGAATTCTGCTGACCAGTGGCAGGGCGTGTGGAGCTGGATACCTCATGCTGAACGCTTATGGAGGAAAGCTCGCACACCAGACTTCATCCACTACAAATTTATGTTAAGAACCTATAATTCTGCCCTTCACCTCGCCAAATAGACCTACTACACCACCCTGATCTTCTCACTATGGAACAACCCCAAAAATCTTTTTAACACCTTTCACTCCTCCTTTAGTCCGAAAGCACAGCCCCCTATCACAGACATTTGTGCTGATGACCTGGCCTCCCACTTTATAGAGAAAATAGAGAATATCCGTCAGGAAATCCGCTCCCATCCACCAAGTGCAGTGACTCCCATCCCTCCCTGCATCTCCCCTGGCTCACTCTCCACATTTAATCCAATAACAGAATAAAAAGTCTGCAGGCTCCTCTCTTCTTCTTTTCCAGGTACATGCACTACTGACCCCATTCCCTCACATCTCCTCCAGTCTCTCTCCAGTCGTCACAACTCGCCTAACTACAATCTTTAATCTCTCCCTCTCCTCTGGCATTTTCCCCTCCTCCTTTAAACACTCTATCATTACTCTATTAAAAAAAAAAAAACCTCCCTCGATCCATCCTGCACAAATAACTATAGACCAGTCTCTAATCTCCCCTTCATCTCTAAACTCTTGGAGCGCCTGGTCTACTCCCGCCTTACCCGTTACCTCTCCACTCACTCTCTCCTAGATACATCACAGTCCTGATTCCAACCCCTACATTCAACAGAAACCGCACTAATCAAAGTGACCAACGACCTTCTGACAGTAAAACGTAACAGTAACCACTCTCTGCTCATTCTTCTCGACCTTTCTGCAGCTTTCGACACTGTTGACCACCATCTTCTGCTCTTTATGCTCCAGTCAGGCATTAAGGACACTGCTCTCTCCTGGTTCTCTTCCTTTTTTTTCTGTCCGCTCCTTCAGTATATTGTTTTGCTGGATCCACTTCATCTCCTCTTCCTCTCACTGTTGGGGTCCCTCAGGGCTCAGTCCTTGGCCCCCTTCTCTTCTCTCTACACGGCCCCAATTGGACAGATCATGAGCAGATTTGGCTTTCAGTACCATCTTTATGCTGATGACATGCAACACTACACGTCAACCCCTGACCTTACCTCCACTGTTTTACAGAACACCAGTGACTGTCTGTCCGCAGTATCTAACAACATGTCTGCTCTCTATCTGAAACTCAACTTCTGAACTTCTTCTGCTCCCTCCATCTACTAACCTCCCTAAGGCTATGTGCACACGTTCAGGATTTTTCAGGATGTTCATTAATTTTGCGGATTTTTTGCTTCTTCCCGCTATTTAATGCATTAGGAAAAAAATGTGAAAAAACTGCACAAAAAAGGCAAATAAAATGCATGCGGATTTCTGGCAGAAATGTCTGGTTTTTGTCAGGAAATTTCTGTAAGAAATCCTGAACGTGTGCACATATCCTAAATCTGACATTTCCCTCTCCGTGGGTGGCACCAAAATAACGCCTAAGCAGCAGGCACGCTGTCTGGGTGTTTTATTTGACACCAATCTTTCCTTCACCTCCCAAATACAATCTCTTGCCCGCTCTTGCCGCTTAAAGAACATCTCTAGAATCCACCCTTTTCTCACCATGGAAACAACAAAAACTCTCACTGTTGCCCTGGACTACTGTAATGCTCTATTAATTGGCCTCCCCCCTCACTCGACTTTCCCCTCTTCAGTCTATCCTTAACCCCTTTCTGACATCGGATGTACTATCCCGTCGAGGTGGGGTGGGCCCCCATGACCACGGACGGGATAGTACGTCCAGCGCGATCGGCGGCGCTCACGGGGGGAGCGCCGCCGATCGCGGCCGGGTGTCAGCTGTTTATCGCAGCTGACATCCGGCACTATGTGCCAGGAACGGTCACGGACCGCCCCCGGCACATTAACCCCTGGCACACCGCGATCAAAGATGATCGCGATGTGCCGGCGGTATAGGGAAGCTTCCCGCAGGGAGGGGGCTCCCTGCGGGCTTCCCTGAGCCCCCCGCAGCAATGCGATGTGATCGCTTTGCTGCGAGGGTCTTACCTCCCTCCCTGCTTGTTCCAGGCCCGGATCCAAGATGGCCGCGGATCCGGGTCCTGCAGGGAGGGAGGTGGCTTCACAGAGCCTGCTCAGAGCAGGCACTGTGAAGCAGCCTGCACTGCTCTCAGATCGGTGATCTGACAGAGTGCTGTGCACACTGTCAGATCACTGATCTGTGATGTCCCCCCCCTGGGACAATGTAAAAAAGTTAAAAAATTTTTTTCAAAATGTGTAAAAAAAAATAAAATAAAAAAAAATATTCCTAAATTATGAAAAAAATACATATATATATATATATATATATATATATATATATATATATATATATATATATATATATATATATATTATTCGCCTAAATACATTTCTTTATCTAAATAAAAAAAAAAAACAATAAAAGTACACATATTTAGTATCGCCGCGTCCGTAACGGCCCGACCTATAAAACTGGCCCACTAGTTAACCCCTTCAGTAAACACCGTAAGAAAAAAGAAAAAAAAACGAGGCAAAAAAACAACGCTTTATTATCATACCGCCGAACAAAAAGTGGAATAACACGCGATCAAAAAGACAGATATAAATAACCATGATACCGCTGAAAGCGTCATCTTGTCCCGCAAAAAATGAGCCGCCATACAGCGTCATCAGCAAAAAAAAAAAAAAGTTAGTCCTGAGAATAAAGCGATGCAAAAATAATTATTTTTTCTATAAAATAGTTTTTATCGTATAAAAGCGCCAAAACATAAAAAAATGATATAAATGAGGTGTCGCTGTAATCGTACTGACCCGAAGAATAAAACTGATTTATCAATTTTACCAAACGCGGAACGGTATAAACGCCTCCCCCAAAAGAAATTCATGAATAGATGGTTTTTGGTCATTCTGCCTCACAAAAATCGGAATAAAAAGCGATCAAAAAATGTAACGTGCCCGAAAATGTTACCAATAAAAACGTCAACTCGTCCCGCAAAAAACAAGACCTCACATGACTCTGTAAACCAAAATATGGAAAAATTATAGCTTTCAAAATGTGGTAACGCAAAAAATATTTTTTGCAATAAAAAGCGTCTTTCAGTGTGTGACGGCTGCCAATCATAAAAATCCGCTAAAAAACCCGCTATAAAAGTAAATCAAACCCCCCTTCATCACCCCCTTAGTTAGGGAAAAATTAAAAAAATGTATTTATTTCCATTTTTCCATTAGGGCTAGGGTTAGGGTTTGGGCTAGGGCTAGGGTTAGGGTTTGGGCTAGGGTTTGGGCTAGGGTTAGGGCTAGGGTTAGGGCTAGGGTTAGGGCTAGGGTTAGGGCTAGGGTTAGGGTTAAGGCTACAGTTAGGGTTGGGGCTAAAGTTACGGTTAGGGTTTAGATTACATTTACAGTTGGGAATAGGGTTGGGATTAGGGTTAGGGGTGTGTCAGGGTTAGAGGTGTGGTTAGGGTTACTGTTGGGATTAGGGTTAGGGGTGTGTTTGGATTAGGGTTTCAGTTATAATTGGGGGGTTTCCACTGTTTAGGCACATCAGGGGCTCTCCAAACGCGACATGGCGTCCGATCTCAATTCCAGCCAATTCTGCGTTGAAAAAGTAAAACAGTGCTTCTTCCCTTCCGAGCTCTCCCGTGTGCCCAAACAGGGGTCTACCCCAACATATGGGATATCAGTGTACTCAGGACAAATAGGACAACAACTTTTGGGGTCCAATTTCTCCTGTTACCCTTGGGAAAATACAAAACTGGGGGCTAAAAAATAATTTTTGTGGGAAAAAAAAGATTTTTTATTTTCACGGCTCTGCGTTATAAACTGTAGTGAAACACTTGGGGGTTCAAAGTTCTCACAACACATCTAGATAAGTTCCATGGGGGGTCTAGTTTCCAATATGGGGTCACTTGTGGGGGATTTCTACTGTTTAGGTACATTAGGGGTTCTGCAAACGCAATGTGACGCCTGCAGACCATTCCATCTAAGTCTGCATTCCAAATGGCACTCCTTCCCTTCCGAGCCCTCCCATGCGCCCAAACGGTGGTTCCCCCCAACATATGGGGTATCAGCGTACTCGGGACAAATTGGACAACAACTTTTGGGGTCAAATTTCTCCTCTTACCCTCGGGAAAATACAAAACTGGGGGCTAAAAAAATAATTTTTGTGGGAAAAATTTTTTGTTTTATTTTTACGGCTCTGCATTATAAACTTCTGTGAAGCACTTGGTGGGTCAAAGTGCTCACCACACCTCTAGATAAGTTCCTTAGGGGGTCTACTTTCCAAAATGGTGTCACTTGTGGGGGGTTTCAATGTTTAGGCACATCAGTGGCTCTCCAAACGCAACATGGCGTCCCATCTCAATTCCTGTCAATTTTGCATTGAAAAGTCAAACGGCGCTCCTTCCCTTCCGAGCTCTCCCATCCGCCCAAACAGTGGTTTACGCCCATATATGGGGTATTAGCGTACTCAGGACAAATTGTACAACAACTTTTGGGGTCCAATTTCTTCTCTTACCCTTGGGAAAATAAAAAATTGGGGGGCAGAAAGTTAATTTTTGTGAAAAAATATGATTTTTTATTTTTACGGTTCTACATTATAAACTTCTGTGAAGCACTTGGTGGGTCAAAGTGCTCACCACACCTCTAGATAAGTTCCTTAGGGTGTCTACTTTCCAAAATGGTGTCACTTGTGGGGGGTTTCAATGTTTAGGCACATCAGGGGCTCTCCAAACGAAACATGGCGTCCCATCTCAATTCCAGTCAATTTTGCATTGAAAAGTCAAATGGCGCTCCTTCGCTTCCGAGCTCTGCCATGCGCCCAAACAGTGGTTTACCCCCACATGTGGGGTATTGTCGTACTCAGGACAAATTGTACAACAATGTTTGGGGTCTATTTTCTCCTGTTACCCTTGGTAAAATTAAACAAATTGGAGCTGAATTAAATTTTTTGTGACAAAAAGTTAAATGTTCATTTTTATTTAAACATTCAAAAAATTCCTGTGAAGCACCAGAAGGGTTAATAAACTTCTTGAATATGGTTTTGAGCACCTTGAGGGGTGTAGTTTTTAGAATGGTGTCACACTTGGGTATTTTCTGTCATATAGACCCCTCAAAATGACTTCAAATGAGATGTGGTCCCTAAAAAAAAAAATGGTGTTGTAGAAATGAGAAATTGCTGGTCAACTTTTAACCCTTATAACTCCCTAACAAAAAAAAATTTGGGTTCCAAAATTGTGCTGATGTAAAGTAGACATGTGGGAAATGTTATTTATTAAGTATTTTGTGTGACATATCTCTGTGATTTAATTGCATAAAAATTCAAAGTTGGAAAATTGCGAAATTTTCATAATTTTCGCCAAATTTCCATGTTTTTCACAAATAAACGCAGGTACTATCAAAGAAATTTTTACCATTGTCATGAAGTACAATATGTCACGAGAAAACAATGTCCGAATCACTGGGATCCGTTGAAGCGTTCCAGAGTTATAACCTCACAAAGGGACAGTGGTCAGAATTGTAAAAATTGGCCCGGTCATTAACGTGCAAACCACCCTTGGGGGTAAAGGGGTTAATGCAGCAGCCAGGGTCATCTATCTGGCTAATCGGTACTCTGACGCATCCGCTCTGTGCGAGTCATTGCACTGGCTGCCCATTCATTATAGGATCCAATTCAAACTGCTCTCACCCACAAAGCTCTCCCACTGCACCTCCTCCTTCATTTCTGTTAATCAGCCTTCCCGCTCGTTATGCTCTGCAAACTACTTTCGACTAACCTCTTCACTAATCCGTACCTCCCACTCCCGTCTTCAAGACTTCTCCCGCGTTGCGCCAATCCTCTGAAATGCTCTACACCAAGAAATTAGGGCTATCCACAATTACACAGCTTTAGGCACTCCCTCAGAACACATCTCTTCAGAGCGGCCTATCATGCTGTGCAAAAAATAAGACCTCACCCAACCCGAAATCACAAAAATGGAGACGCTACGGGTATCAGAAAACGGCAATTTTTTTTTTTTTTTTAAACAAACTATGGAATTTTTTTCACTACTTAAAAAAAGAACCTAGACGTGTTTGGTGTCTATGAACTCATAATGACTGGGAGAATCATAATTTAATTATAAAATAGGGTCACTTATGGGGGTTCTGCTGTTCTGGAACCTTATGGGCTCTCCAAGTGGGTCACGGCACCTGCAAACCATAACAATAAAATCTGGCGCTCCTTGCCTTCTGAGCTTTGCCCTGTGCAAAATGGAATTTTATTATTTTTACCGCTCAACGTTAATAAATGTCTGAAGCCCAGTTCAAGGTGCTCACCACGCATCTAAATTCATTCCTTGAGGGGTCTTTTTCCAAAATGGTGTCTCTTGTGGTGGGTTTCCCCTGTTTAGGCACATCAGGGGCTCTCCAAATGGAACATGACGTCGGCTAATGATTCCAGGAAATTTTACATCCAAAAAGTGAAATGACGCTCCTTCCCTTCTGAAACCTGTCGTGCACCCATACAGTATTTTTCTCTCTCATGGGTTATTGGCGTACTTGGGAGAAAATGCGCTACAAATTGTATGGTGTCATTTCTCCTGTTACCCTTATGAAAATGCAGTATGGGCTAAAAAGATATTAGAAAATTAGTTGTTTTTTTTTTACAAGTCAACGTTATAAACTTCTGTGAAGCACATGGGGGGGTTCAATGTGCTCACCACATATCTAGATCAATTCCCTGAGGGGTCTAGTTTCCAAAATTGTGTCACTTGTGGGGGATTTTCACTATTTCGGCACATTAGAGGCTCTCCAAACGTGACATGGTGTCCGCCAATTGTTCCAGCAAATTTTGAATTCAAAAAGTCAAATGGCGCTCCTTCCCTTCCGAGCTCTTCCATGCGCCCAAACAGTGGTTTTCTCTCTCATGTGGGGTATCTGCATGCTCAGGAGATATTACAACACAAATTTTGGGGTCCATTTTTTCCTGTTACTCTTGTCAAAATAAAAAAAAAAAGGATCTTAAGTACTGTATTTTTCGGATTATAAGACACACTCCCCCCCCCCCCCTAGTTTGGGGGGAAAATGGGGGTGCGTCTTATAATGTGGATATACCTTACCAGTACCGTTGCTGCAGGCCGCAGGCTGGGGTGCTGCCGGGATCTCCGGTGCTGCGCGGGGGTTCTGCTGACCTTTTATGAAAGGCCAGAGTCCCCCGCAGTTCCATGGTTTCTTGTGCAGTGGACTCAGGGAAAATGGCCGCCGGGGGGCGAGATCTCCCTCTGCCCATGCATACAAGGATAGGAGATAAGGAGCCATGCATACAAGGATAGAGATGGGGAGCCATGCATACAAGGATAGAGATAGGGAGCCATGCATACAAGGATCGAGATGGGGAGCCATGCATGCAGGGATAGGAGATAAGGAGCCATGCATAAAAGGATAGAGATTGGGAGCCATGTATACAAGTATAGGAGATGGGGAGCCATGTATACAGGGATAGGAGATAAGGAGCCATGCATACAAGGATAGAGATGGGGAGCCATGCATACAAGGATAGAGATTGGGAGCCATGCATACAAGGATAGAGATTGGGAGCCATGTATACAAGTATAGGAGATGGGGAGCCATGCATACAAGGATAGGAGATAAGGAGCCATGCATACAAGGATAGAGATGGGGAGCCATGCATACAAGGATAGGAGATAAGGAGCCATGCAAACAAGGATAGAGATGGGGAGCCATGCATACAAGGATAGAGATGGGGAGCCATGCATACAGGGATAGGAGTTAAGGAGCCATGCATACAGGGATAGGAGATGGGGAGCCATGCATACAAGGATAGAGATGGGGAGCCATGCATACAAGGATAGGAAATAAGGAGCCATGCATACAAGGATAGGAGATAAGGAGCCATGCATACAAGGATAGAGATGGGGAGCCATGCATACAAGGATAGAGATGGGGAGCCATGCATACAGGGATAGGAGATAAGGAGCCATGCATACAGGGATAGGAGATGGGGAGCCATGCATACAAGGATAGAGATGGGGAGCCATGCATACAAGGATAGGAGATAGGGAGCCATGCATACAAGGATAGAGATAGGGAGCCATGCATACAAGGATAGAGATGGGGAGCCATGCATACAGGAATAGGAGTTAAGGAGCCATGCATACAAGGATAGAGATGGGGAGCCATGCATACAGGGATAGGAGATAAGGAGCCATGCATACAGGGATAGGAGATGGGGAGCCATGCATACAAGGATAGAGATGGGGAGCCATGCATACAAGGATAGGAGATAAGGAGCCATGCATACAAGGATAGAGATAGGGAGCCATGCATACAAGGATAGGAGATAAGTAGCCATGCATACAAGGATAGAGATGGGGAGCCACGCATACAAGGATGGGAGATAAGTAGCCATGCATACAAGGATAGAGATGGGGAGCCATGCATACAAGGATAGGAGATAAGTAGCCATGCATACAAGGATAGAGATGGGGAGCCATGCATACAAGGATAGGAGATAAGTAGCCATGCATACAAGGATAGAGATGGGGAGCCATGCATACAAGGATAGGAGATAAGGAGCCATGCATACCTGGCTTATACTCGAGTCAATACGTTTTCCCAGTTTTTCATGGCAAATTTAGGTGCCTCGGCTTATACTCAAAAATATACGGTATTTTGTGTGACATATCTCTGTGATTTAAGGTCATAAAAATTAAAAGTTGGAAAATTGAGAAATTTTCACCAAACTTCTGTTTTTGTTCCACAAATGCAATTCATACTGAAAAAATGTATGTGTCATGAACAAACAATCTCCAAATCACTGGGATCCGTTGAAGCGTTCTAGAGTTATAACGTCGTAAAGTGACACTGGTCAGAATTGTAAAAATTGGCCTGCTTTAGAGCCGGCTGTCGATCAGTGCTGGGGACGTAGTTACTGTTATCTCTGTGTATGTGCACATGCTGCGGATTCCATTGCGGATTTATCCGCGTGGATTCTTCAGAATCTGCAGGTAAAATGACCTGGTTTTTACCTGCAGGTTTTCTGCGAATTTCGCCTGTGTTTTTACACCTGCATATTCCTATAAAGGAATAGGTGTAAAACGCTGCGTAATCTGCACAAAGAATTGAAGAATTGACATGCTGTGGAAAATAAACCGCTGCGTTTCTGCACGGAATTTTCTGCAGCATGTGCACAGCGGATTTGATTTTCCATAGGTCTACATGGTACTGTAGACCGTATGGAAAACTGCAGATCCGCAGCCAAATCCGCAACGTGTGCACATACCCTTACTATCTACTGAGCGATGAGTGAAGTCCAGCCAGCCCACTCCTATGATTGAAAGCCCAAGGCTGCTGAAGTTTATTCCCACTAATCAGATAATGACGTAAATTTAGATTAGGCCATCAATAAAAATTTATATATATATATATTAAAAACTAACATCTGAACAGTAAAATTATTAAATCATAATCTTGAGGTGTTCTGTATTTATTCTTCTTGTAGAGAAGTACGCTGAAAATCAAGATGCCTGTTCAGTTGTCTTTGATTTCAATTGTTGAAAACAGAAATAAACATTTTAATTTTTGTTTTGAATTGACAGAAAAATGGCCTGTCACATATTTAGCATATTCTGTTATATATTAGTCCATTACAAATAACTGTACCTATTGTGCAAAAAAGAGAACGGAAAAAATTGTAGAACCATTTCTAAAATAGTTTTGAAATGTTTTTCATAGATATGGGACAAAACTTCCTTGGAGTGTCTAAAAATCCTAACGGGACATACTGGGTCAGTCCTGTGTTTACAGTACGACGAAAGAGTCATAGTTACTGGTTCTTCGGACTCCACTGTCAGGTATGTTCTGGTGTTCAATAATCGCAAATCTGTCTACTGATCTGTCTTCACTGTGGGATCAAACTGCACCTTCTACCTATAGAATCTGTGGAGATGCGTGGGAAAGCTATACTATGAAAAACTGTCAAGGCTTTTGTTTTTTTGCAGTGTTTCACAAGACAATTACTGGTATGGCTGAATGGCAGCTCAGTGGTTAGCATTGTTGCTTAGAAGCTTTTTAATGCAAATTTTAAGCTGCGTTTTACAGTACTGTCAAAAGCTATGAGATTTCAGAAATCTGATGCATACAATTTTTTTTTTCCTGACTGAATTTGAAAACTGGAGCATCTCGCTTCTTTCGATTTTTTTTTTTCCAGCATTTTTGCACCCATAGAAAGCAATGAGTTAGTGCAAAAAAAGCAGATGTCAAGTATTGCTTCATTTTTGGTGCAGAAAACTCAAGAAGTTGCATCAGTATGCCCAAAAAGCAAATGTACCTGATAAAAATGCAACAAAAACGCAGTAAAATCTACTTTTTGTAAGCAGCTTCTTTACTAGAGATGAGCGGTGTTCGAGGCGAACTGTTCTCCAATCTCAAATTCGCGCTGTTTTGGCGCGGTGTTCGATTCGTTCGACGAACCCGAACAATTGGCTTGAAATTCGGCTTTTCGAGTTTCTGTTCGATAACTGTTCGTTCACCAAAAGCCTAGCTTGATTTGCCCATTTTATAGACTTTCAGTGTATAGTGAGCGGGGGGATAGATCGTGCTGAAATAACGCCGATCTCCATTTTTTTTTTCTTTCCCGCATTTACAGTGGGGCGGTGCAGTCTCTCAACCTATCAGCAGTGCGCACACACACAGCAATGTGCATGTGATGCACACAAGCAAGGGCATGTCATTGGCTGTGTATGTCACATGTCCTCCTTGCCCTATAAGAACCAGCCATTTGCCCCGTCGCCACCATTTCCTCACGGCTGCAGCTTAGTGTTAGGCGGCACCACTGCTGCTGTGGGCGCTATACAGACTGAATGTTTTTTTTTTTTTGGAGCGAATTGTCAGAGAGATAGGTTTAGGGAGTCGGGAACTTGTTGTAATATCAGCCCTTTTCAGGGTAGGTTACAGCAGTTCATAGCACTGTTTGCCAGGCAGGTCTGTGCCAGTGCTGTGCAAGTGTTTGTCACAGCATTTGGTGTAAAATAGCTCAGCCATTCCTTTCGGGGCTAGTAGCATTGTCTGATAGTCATCTGAGTAGCCCGCCTGTGAAGCTAGCTACACCGCCTGTGTATCTCAATTTTCACTGCATCTAATCCAGTTATTAGTTTTGGGCTTAGGAGCAGTGTCTGCACGTCAGCAGAGTAGCCTGCCTGTGAAACTAACTACACCGCCTGTGTATCTCTATTTTCACTGCATCTAATCCAGTTAATAGTTTTGGGCCTAGTACCACAGTTTGGCCACTCAGTTCTGCTCGGTTTTCATCCATCGGTTGTTGTGCCAACAACTATCGATACAGAGTTGCCAATTAGTTAAGCACTAAAATGAGTGGCAAAAGGCCTGCTGCTGGTGGAAAGGGGAATAGGCGTGTTGGAAAGGGAAAAAAAAGGTTGTGTCCGTGGGGTAGGTGGTAAAGCAACAGTAACATCTGCAGAAGAAAGACCATCTTCCAGCCAAAGTAAGATGTCTACTTCTTTTCGTGGACAATCTGATATAATCCCTTTCTTACAACAATCACTACAAGCATTCCAGATGAGGCGCAAAAACAGCAGGTGCTTGAACGGATATCAAGTGCTCGTTCAAGTGGGCTCTCCTCCATGTCAACTTCAACATCACAACTACTCCAGTCCTCAGAGTTGTCACCCCAATCGCACTTGCTTCCTCACAGCTATCAAGTCTCCAGCTGCCCGTCTGAGCATGGGGTAACACACATGGTTGAGTCTGTAGAGCTGTTTACGCACACTATAGCCTGGGAATCAGAGGTCTGCTCCAGAGCTTCTGTGAATCCAGACGAGGAAATGATCTGCACTGATGCCCAGAATCTTTGTGAGTCGGATCCAGGCCCAGATGAAGAAGGTTCTGAGCATAATGTAGACCCTCGTTCCCAAACTGTAACTCCTGTTGGTGGAAACAATGAGGAAGATGATGATGAGACTGAGATACCTGATTGGAACGAAAACTTGACTTTTCGGTCGGGGCAGGAAGAGGTTGGCTCTGAGGACGACTGGTGTGAGAACACACAGGATGATGATGACGAGGTTGTAGACCCCACTTACTGTCAACCCCCCAGTCCGCCAGTCCATGAGGTCAGCAGAGGAGGTGGGGGGAGGATGCTAGAGACGAGTCTGACGATGAGGTAACGGTGCGCCTTCCTGGACAGAGACTGAGTAATGGTAGCACGTCAACAACTGCATCCTCAATCCCAACTGTGCCTCTGAGCATAAGTCGTGGTGGCTCTTCAGGTCGCACGGCCTCTAAGCCTTGCATAGCCTGGGCACTTTTTGACATCGCAAAGGATGACCCAACTCATGTTGTCTGTAAGATTTGTCAACAAAATCGCAGTAGAGGCCAAAAAATCACTAGCTTGAGTACTTCATGCATGAACCGTCACATTGATATGAGGCATAAGTTGCAGTGGGAAGCTCACTGTGCTACAATGCGGCCTAGTGGGCCGGGTCAACCACCGTCTGCCCCATCAAGTGCATCCGCCCGCGTCCTCTTCATCCTCTGTGACTGTGGGGACAGCAGTCGCACATGGTTTTGGATGCAGACCTTCCACTTCTTTACCCGCAACAGCCAGTGTGATTGGCAGGTCTTCAGGACATTTGCAAGTGGAAACACCTGCTGGTGTTGAGCGCTCTCCGACATCGACACCACATTTTGATCAAGGCAACATAACATCTCCGCCTGCACCTTCCTCACAGACCAGAAGTTTGCCGGGGACACCCTACTCAACTCCGTCTAAGGACGGCAGCCAGCCCTCAGTCCCTCAGATGTGGACAAGTAAAAGACCATTTCCTCCTAGCCATGACAAAGCTAAGAGGTTGAATTTCTCCATCAGGAAGCTGTTGGCTACAGAAATGCTGCATTTCCGCCTGGTGGACAAAGAGGATTTTCGAGACCTTATGTCCGTCGCAGTGCCCCAGTACCAGATGCCCAGTCACCACTACTTCTCAAAGAAAGCTGTGCCTGCGCTACACCAGCATGTTGCATACAACATCACCACTTCCTTGAGAAACTGTGTGTGTGACAGGGTGCATTTCACCACAGACACTTGGACGAGTAGACATGGACAGGGGTGTTACATGTCGGTGACTGGGCACAGGGTAACTACGGCGACATCAGGAGAAGGGGCTGCTGTCCAAGTCTTGCCGTCGCCACGAGTTGCTCGTCGATCCTCTGTATCTAGAAGTTCCTCCACTGCTTCTGCCTCCTCAACCTCCTCTCGGTCCTTCACCTGCACCCAAAGCCTGTCTGGTAATGCCACTCGCGTTGGAACTGCGCAGAAGGAATCCTGCACACCTCCTCACTATGCTGTCACCAGGGCTCAACGGCATCAGGCAGTGTTTACATTAAAATATCTTGGAAATGTGAGTCACACAGCTGAGGAGTTGTGGTCAGCTCTGGAGACCGAGTTCCATCAATGGTTGTCTCCACTAAACCTGCAGCCAGGGAAGGCTGTGTGCGACAATGCTGCAAACCTGGGTGCGGCCCTTCGCTGGGGCAATGTCACACACGTGCCTTGTATGGCTCACGTTTTAAACCTGGTTGTCCAGCAATTTTTATCACACTATCCCGGACTAGATGGGCTTCTGCAGAGGGCACGGTCTCTGTGTGCTCACTTCCGCCGTTCACATCCTGCAGCTCGACGACTTGCATCTCTACAGAAGTCGTTGGGCCTGCCAGTTCACCGGCTGAAATGCGATGTGCCCACACGGTGGAATTCAACTCTGCACATGTTGCAGCGACTGTGGCAGCACCGACGAGCTGTGGTGCAATACGTTATGATGTATAGCCTGGGCTAACGAGATCAAGAGGTGGGGAAAATCATGCTGCAGGAGTGTTCTCAGATCAGGGACCTATGCACCCTTCTGCACAGTTTTGAAATAGCAACAAAGATGTTTAGTGCTGACGATGCCATTATCAGCATGACCATTCCGGTGATTTACATGCTGGAGCACACCTTACACAGTGTTCGGAGTCAGGTGGTGGAACAAGAGGAGGAGGAGGAACAGGAGGAGTCGTATGCGGAAGGGATCATATCTCCAAGGTCAAGAAGGTTGGCAGCACCAAGGAGGCTGGGGGAGAGGGATTACCGAGGGCGCATGGTAGCAGCCAAACTGTTGAGGAAGGTGCGGGAGGCGAGGAAGAAGTGGAGGATGAACTGGCGCTGGGTATGGAAGACTCATCAGATGAGGGAGACCTTGATCAAATTTCTGTTGTGCGAGGTTGGGAGGAGAGGGCAGACGAAGGAAGCATGATTCTCACCTCGCCACCACCAAGACAACAAGGACTTGGTCCTCCTGGATGCGCAAGAGACATGAGTGCCTTCTTGCTACACTACCTGCAACATGACCCTCGGATTGTCAGAATCCGAAGTAATGCCGACTACTGGGTTGCCACACTCTTAGATCCCCGGTACAAAAGCAAATTTGGCAAAATAATTCCTGCCATAGAAAGGGATTCACGCATGCAGGGGTATCAGCAGAGACTGTTACAGAATCTTACATCTCTTTTTCCACAAAACACCAGTGGTGCACGTAGTCAATCTCTGAGTTCTAACTTGCCAACCGTGGGAGTCATCACTATCGAGTCATCACTCAAACCGTAACAGTAACATCGTATCTGGTGGTAACAGCAATTTTTTCCAATCGTTTCAAGATTTTTTTTTTAGACCATCCTTTGGAAGGCCACAGGAGACAAGAAGTCTGACGCACAGCCAACGCCTAGAGAGGATGGCACAAGAGTCTCTCCAAGTTAACATCGATGCCATGACTGTGGAACTGGACCCTTGCTCATTTTGGGCTTCCAATCTTGAAAAATGGCCTGAGCTCGCCACTCACACCTTGGAGATCTTGTCGTGCCCCGCAGCCAGTGTTCTCTCTGAACGTGTGTTCAGCGTTGCTGGTGGTGTACTGACAGATAAGCGCACGCGGCTGTCCAGTGACAATGTAGACAGACTAACGTTCATCAAGATGAACAAATCCTGGATCCGCAAGGACTTTTCTACCCCTGTGTCATCTTGGGGAGACTAAAAGCTTGATGATTTTTGAAAATCACCTCACCAACCGTTTTAAAAAACTCTGGCGAAATTGATGCCACTTAAGTGGTGTCTGTGGCCGAACTTTTGGAAAAAATGGACTCTTTTTAGTCCCCTTGCTGAGTTTTACATGACGTTGCCATCGTCAATTCCAGGCGGGTGGGGTCGTCTGCAGAGTTGTTTCCTCATACTATGGCCTGGGATTCAGAGGTCTGCTCCAAAGCTTCAGTGTCTGCTAGTCAGCAGAGTAGCCCAGCCACCCACCGCCTATTTACCGAACTACTATTTTGAAATGGCATCTAGCCCAGGAAATCCTTTTGGGCCTAATAGAATTTGGTGCTACTCAGCAGCATACCCCCCCCATGAAGCAAGCTACACCGCCTGTTTACCTAAGTACTATTTTTTAACGGCATCTGGCCCAGGAAATCCTTTTGGGCCTAGTAGCAATTTCTGCTACTCAGCAGAGTACCCCACCCATGAAGCAAGCTACACCGCCTTTCTTTCTCAATCTAACCCCTCGGCTCTGGGGTGTCCACTCTCCCTCCAGCTCTCTCCTTCTCACAGGTGGACTACCGCGTGTTTTCACACTGTGGCAAATCTTTTGGGCCCAGGCATAAGAAGTCGTCGAGGTAATGGATAATATGTGCCGCCTTACATACGTCCATGACGATACATTCGAGGAAGCAACTAAACGCCTCAAATAGTGAGCAGGATATGGAGCACCCCATGGGCAAACAGCGATCTATGTAGTATGCTCCTTCACAGAAGCAGCCCAACGGTAGGACACTATTCGGAGGCACAGGTAGTAACTGGAACGCCCCCTCAATGTCTGTTTTGGCCATTAGGGTGCCCATTACCAACTTCTTGACCCGCCTGATTGCCTCGTCAAAGGAGGTACAGTACATAGTACTGTACTTGGTTCCGCGTCGATGTTGTCGTTTGCTGACCTGCCCCTTGGATATCACAAATGGTGGATTAGTCTGAATGTATTGGGTTAATTTTTTGGCACAACTCCCAACGGGGGTACCACTAAGTCTTCTAAGCAAAGTATTCTGAATGGACCAGCCGTCATTCTACCTAAAGATATTTATTTTATTTTTTTTTGTCTAGACGTCTGGGTGTTGGTATAGTGAGTTTAGATTTTTACTCCAGCCTTTCTTGATTTTAGAAGGGCATGACATGCCTATATCTGTGTCTCCTCCTTCTTTTACTCCTCCACCTCTTTTCTTTTCGCATGACTATATGTAGTTGTGACTTTTCCATGTGTTTTTAGTGTCTTCTGAGCAGTTTGTCAGCTTTTAAACACCTTTTAAGGTTTTTTCTCTGTGTATTTTCCATGTGTTTGTATGTGTTTGTTTGCTTGCCATTGGTTTCAATGGGGTTCAACGGTGTTCGTCGCACACGTCCCTGTTCGATGAACCGAACCCGAACACTAGGGAGGTGGCTCAACACTATTCTTTACTGCCAAGGAAGAAGGTTTTGCCTGCAGAAGTAAACGCAGCAAAAGCACAATTTGTGAGCATAACCTAACTGTACAAGGGATCCTGGTGCACAACATTTTAGAGAGCTTGAGGATGTTTTTTTTCCTCAGTTGTTCGCACTGCCCTATCCTTGTGGCGCACTGCCCTATCCTTGGCTCGTGAAATCTTCCTTAATGTGCACAAGAATTATGTTTATGATTAATATTTTAAACATTTTTATTTTTCATAACTTTTAATAAAACTGATGTCTTAGTGTGCAGCTTAAAAAGTGTTTGGAAAATATTTAGCAGCAGTTACAAGATGGTGACTTACTATTTAGTATTTAATAACTCCTTTTTATTTGATCTCAATTGTTTGATTTAACACCATTTTTCTTTGTAGAGTTTGGGATGTGAAAAGTGGTGAGGTGCTAAACACACTCATTCATCACAATGAAGCAGTACTTCATCTGCGATTCTGCAATGGTTTGATGGTTACCTGTTCTAAGGACCGATCTATAGCTGTCTGGGATATGGCATCTCCTACAGATATCACACTGAGGCGTGTTCTGGTTGGCCATCGTGCTGCAGTTAATGTTGTTGATTTTGATGATAAATATATTGTATCAGCGTCTGGAGATAGGACAATTAAGGTGAGTGGAATAATTTGCTTTGGAACCCTGTAAATGGCTGAGATTTGTGGTTTGTCTACCTAGAACTGAGCCTAAATATCATATTACCATGTGTAACACCAGTAAGAATGGCACATCACCGCAATTGTGAAGGAATATTTCCATGTGCCAATTACCTAGCCAAAAGTGACTCTTAAACCTGGCAATTATTTGCCTAAAGAACTTTACAGCCAGGTGTCTGGTTGTACTGCCAGACAGGATCTTATGTATATAAAACTCACAAAAAAGAAGATTAAATCTTCATCTATAGAGACCAGACAGCGATGTTCTCTGGCTAATGTTTCACATGACCAAAGCACCTTCAATTGTTTTAAGAACAAAAAAAAGTTAGGAATGTGTCTGTATGGCATCCGGTTTTGTTTGTTTTTTTCACGCACCCGTAGACTTATTTGGGTCTAGATATTGCAACTTCCCACTTCACACGTAGATTTGGTTAGTGGACAGCCCTCGGGACTGAAAATATGGTCGTGTGAAGGAACCCTAAAGCGGAGATTCTCAGAGTACAGAATCGCCACCTTAGTCGCGACCCTGCTAAAGATGTTGGGTTAAAATGAGAGCTGCAGATATGTGGCAACTCACATGTCCAACTCTTTGGCTCTGCCTGATGTTTTATATGCTAATTTTTCTTTTGTAAGTACAATAAAATACCTTGCTGAAGAAAGCTCTGTATTTCTATACATCACTGCTGGTCTTTTTGGTCTATGCTGTGTGAATCCGAATCTCTTTATCGAAAGTCTATGCAATACGATACAACATTTTCTTCTCTACAGTGTGCCACGTAAAAATAAGCCTTCTTACAGCTTGTCAAAAAAGTTACAAGTTTTACAATATGGCGACAGTTATAAATAAAATTAAGGTTTTTAGAAATTTAATTTTATTGCAAACAAAGTGCTAAGCTATCTATACATTATACATATTCGGCATCAGTGTCTGTAATGTCCCAAACTGTAAAATGAGCATGCTATTTATCCCAACCTGTTATCACCATTAACAGATTGCTATTCTATATTTCCTTGTCTCACAAAATGTAGAATAAAAATTAATCAGAAAGTCACATACAATCCAAAATGGTACCAATAAAAGCTACAGGAGTTATATACAGTGTGGGCCATGTATATGGATACACCTAAATAAAATGGGAATAGAAAAAATAAAGTTGGACCCAAAATGGCCGACTTCAAAATGGCCACCATGGTCACCACCCATCTTGAAAAGTTTTCCCCCTCCCATATACTAATGTGCCACAAACAGGAAGTTGATATCACCAACCATTCCCATTTTATGTAGGTGTAGCCATATAAATGGCCCACCCTGTACAATGTAGGGCTAGACCTATGTGGTATATATGGACTCTGCACTTAGTAAACTTTTATTTTATGGAGGTGTGCGGTTTCATTTTCCGTTTGGTTTTCACTTTTTGCCATCAAATCATTTTTATGCCTTTTTTATTTTTTTACCTAAAAAAAATCGCTTTATACTTTGTGCTTTAAGTGCTTAGTGATATGTTGACTGTGCTTGATGTCTACTTCTAGAAAATATATAAGTGCCTACCAGATATGCAAAATGTTAAGAAATGCCTGGCAGTGAAAGGGTTAGTCATAAATATGAGGGGGGGGGGGGGGTGATATCTTCTTAGTTTGAGCCTTTGTTTTCTCATACTAGTAGTTTTTTAAATAACGTATGAAAGTGAGATTTGTGTGTTCTACTTCTCTTCTTTCCTCTCCTTTATCCTAGGTTTGGAGCACTAGTACTTGTGAGTTTGTTCGAACACTAAATGGGCACAAACGTGGGATTGCTTGTCTGCAGTATCGGGATCGTTTAGTTGTTAGTGGCTCTTCGGATAATACCATAAGGTAAGCTGATGTATATATTTATTTTTTTAAGTAAACAGGCATTTAAAAGTATAGATCTCCAGGCTTAAAACACTATTTGGACCGCAATGGGCTAAAAAAAATTTGGTCACAGAATTACTATCTAGAGCCTTGATTTCTCTTTAAGAAGCTTCTTAACCCCTTCACTAAGATTTGATGTCAGTTTACATCACGGCCTTAAAGGTGTTCCACAAAATTACGTAAACGAACGTCCTGGTGATCATGTGGGCACAGGCGCTGTGTCCGCGCGATCGCTGCAGGCAGCTTGGCTTAAGTGAAAGCTGAGCCTCGGCTGTCGCTGCCAGGATTAGCGGTGCCTGCAATGCCTCAAGCCATTGAACCCCCTAAATGCAGCAATTTAGAAGGCACAGCGCGAGGGGGGCTCACTCTCTCTTCAGCGAGGGCCTGATTGTTGCTGTGGTAACCCGAGGTCCTCATTACCATGGGTTGCCATCTCAAGGATCAGCAAGCCTGTTACACCATGCCCAGAGCATGGTCTAAGAGGCTTCTGTTAGTGCAGCACTAACAGGTATAATACATTGCAGTGCATTATACCAGCGATCAAACTAATAAAAGTTAAAGTCCCTTTGAGGGACTAATTTAAAAAAAGTTAAAATAAAAAATGTAAAAATATATATATATAAAAAAAAGAAATAAATAAATTAAACCAATAAATACATATATTTATGTATTAGTATCACCACATACGTAATGACCTGACCTATAAAACTGTCATGCTATTTAACTCTTTTAATTAACTTAATAAGAAAAAATAAGTGGGAAAAAAACTTTTTTTTTCATCATACCGCCAAAAAAGTAATATAAAACGCAATCAAAATGTCGAATGTTAATAAAATATCTCTGAAAACATCCTCTTGTCGCGCAAAATAACAAGCTGCCATGCAGCTCCTTCAGCGGAAATTAAGTTATAGCTGTCAGAATATGGCGATGCAGAAACTAATTTTTTTTTTCATTAAAGTTGTTTTTATTGTGTAAATGTGCCAAAACATAAATTTATATAAATGTGGTATCGCTGTAATCGTACTGACCCTAAAAATAAAGTTATCTCATCACTTTTACTATATGTTGCACGGCAAAAAAAGAAAAAAAAAACTAAAAACAATTCCTGAATTGCTGTTTTTTTTTTGTTCATTCTGACTCTCAAAAATCAAAATGGAAAGTGATCAAACAATGTTATGTGCCTGAAAATATGGTTTTTAAAAACTTTGGTTTTGCACATTTTTGTTAGAAAAAAAGAGAAATTGCTGATGAACTTTCAACCCTTCTAACTCTCTAAAAAAAAAAAAAAAATTGTATAACAAATTATGCTGATGTAAAGTATTGTATATACTCGTGTATAAGCCGAGATTTTCAGCACATTTTTTTTGTGTTGAAAAGGCCCCTCTCGTCTTATACACGAGTCACTGCCGGCGGGGGAGGAGTGGTGGGGGAGCAGAAGACATCATACTCACCCTCCTGGTGTCATCCCTGCATATCAGTCACTGCATCTTGGGCGTCGGCATCTTTCTGTCTTCCTTCCTGTGCTGAGTGATCACGTGGTACCGCTCATTAAAGTAATGAATATGCACGCGTCTTCACTCCCATAGGCGTGGAGCTCATATTCATTACTTTAATGAGCGGTATCACTGCTCAGTACAGGAAGGAGAACAGAAAGAGAGATGCCGGCACTGATATGCAGCGCCAGGAGAGTGAGTATGTGAGCCATGCGATATTCACCTGTCCCCATTCCACCACCACGCTGTGACGTTCAGATCAGAGGGCGCAATGACGTGGTTAGTGTGCGCCCTCTGCCTGAACAGTCACTGCAGACAGCCGGCGACACTGAGGAGGAGCGACGAGAGGTGAGTATGTAATTTTTTTTCTCTTTTGTTTTTTTTTAATCGCAGCAGCAGCATTATATGGGGCATATTTTAATATGGAGCATCTTATGGAGGCCATCATTAACCTTTGTGCAGAATTATAGGTGGCATATTTTAATAAAGGAGCATCTTATGGGGCCATTATTAACCTTTATGCAGCATTATGTAGGGCATATTTTAATATGGAGCATCTTATAGGGCCATCAGTATTTTTCGTGTAGCGTTATGTGGGGCATATTTTTGTATGGAGGGCCTTATGGGGCCCATCATGAACTTTATGGAGCATTATATGGGGCATATTTTGTACGGAGCATCTTTTGGGACTCCTGATTCAATATGGATATTCAAAAACTTTAACCTACTGATGTCTCAATTAATTTTACTTTTATTGGTATCAATTTTTATCTTTGAAATTTACCAGTAGCTGCTGCATTTCCCACCCTAGGCTTATACTCGAGTCAATAAGTTTTCCCATTTTTTTTGGGACAAAATTAAGTGCCTTGGCGTATACTCAGGTCAGCTTATACTTGAGTATATATGATAGACATGTTTCAACTGTTATTCATTATGTATTTTGTGTGATATAACTCTCATGTTTAAGGAAGGAAAAGTGCTACGAGACAAAAAGATAGGTTTTTGTCCTGATGAAGGGGTCCGGTGTGACCTTGAAACGCTTTGACCTGTAAACCTTTTAATAAAATCCATTGAATTAATCCTGAGTCCTTATTAGCAGTCCTTATTAGCAGCGCAGTTGATGACACCTCTTTCTTACTTTTTCTCAGGTTTAAGGGCATAAAAAATTTTAAGTTTAAAACTTTTCACAAATAAACGCAAGAAATGTCAGCCTAAAAAAATAAGCTACAATGTGTCTCAAAAAAATGCATCAGAATCGCTGGGATTAGTTGAAGCATTTCAGAGTTATTACTACATAAAGTGACACTGGTCAGAACTGTAAAATTTGACCTGGTCAGGAAGATGAAAACTGGCTGGATGGTGAAGGTGTTAAAGGGAACCTGTCAAGTAAAAAAAAAAACACTATTAACCTGCAGATACTGCTTTCTGAAGCAGTGCAGCCTTTACACTGAAAGCCCGGCTACTGAGAAGAAATGAACTTTATTTTTTCCGCCAGCCTCCGGCTTTCAGTTGTAGAAGTGGGCTTGTGCGACTTCAGTCAGCGCTCAGCACATAGTGAGCGGTGGCCTGTCAGGGGCTCCGCCCTCGAAAGGGGCGGTCAGGTGCGCCGTATCAACATTGAAATGACATGACAGGATGTGCGTAATAGGTGGCCGCCGTTGCCGTGGTGACGCGTTGCTACTATACAGCCGCCGCGACGGAGCGTCCGGCTGGCTAGTGACTATAGACTGGGGCACATGCGCAGTGCGCATCTGGGTGCAAAGGTTAGCTGGATTTAATGAGTTGGTACGCCAGTGTGCGTAATGCTCCACCCCGCACGGGGGCGGCCCAGCGCCCGGTGCGAACAGCAGGAGAGGAGGGCCAGCTCCCCACCCTCCGCTGCCGCAACATGCCGCCGATGTCATCCCCGCACGGGGTAGTGGCAGCATACGCACATGAAACATACTCGCCACAATGGCAACGCGTCCCAGCAGGCGAAAAATGATAGGCCGCTGGGGTGCATGCGCACTGTCTATCTGAGCAGAGGAAAAGAAGTGGAGCCAATGAGCTGGCGCATCACCGCGCGTGATGCTCCACCCCGTGAAAGGGCGGCCCGATGCACGGCGCAGGCAACGGGGAGGAGGACAATATGTCATCACTCCCCATCGCCGCGACGCTACAACGGTGCCGCCCCCACCCCGGGCCGGAGCAGCGCACGCGCGAGGTGCGCCCATACTGGACTCTAGATTACTGTATCCAAAAGAGACGCCAACAATACAACACTCCGTAGATAGTGATGGAGTGTAGCAAAAGATGTGGTCATGGCCATCCGTATGGTTCGCACTATATGAATAACCCCTACAAATGTGGGGATACCCAGGAAAAATATCTGTGACAACAAAAAATGCAAATTCACATGACAATAGAATGCCGTGCAGAGCTGACTGTCAGTCATTGCTGTGGCATGGTTACATCCACTTCTCACTATGCACTGAGCAGTGACGGAATCCCCTGCAGCCAACCCGTACGATTGAAAGCTGGAGGCTGTTGAGAAGAACAAACTTAATTTCCTCTTGGAAGCAAGGCTGCACTCCTTTTAGAATGCTATTACCTTATTATATTAATCCCATATCTGCAGCTTAATAGCATTTTAGGATATGACCTCTTTTCTTTATACCCCCAAGCCTGTTTTCACCTTCATAATCAGGCCAGAGTTTACAATTCTGACCAGTGTCAATTTCTGGTAAAAACTCTATAACTCTTCAGCGGATCCCACTGATTCTGAGGGTGTTTTTTCCTGACCTATTGTACTTCATGATACTGGTAATATTTGTTCAATAGAACTTGCGTTTATTTGTGAAAATGTTGGAAATTTTGCAAAAATGTTGAAAATGTTAGTTTCCAAACTTTTAATTTTTATGTCCTTAAACCAGTTATGTCACAGAAAATAGTTCTTAAATAATATTACCCACATGTGTACTTTACATCAGCACAATGTTGGAAGCATAATTTTTTTGTTAGGAAGTTAGAAGGGTTAAAAGTTGACGAGCGATTTTTTTTTTTTTTTTTTTTTCCTTTCCATTTTTCAAACAAAATTTACAAAACCATTTTTTGGGGGACAACGTCACATTTGAAATGAATTTGAAGAGCCTATATGAAGAAAATACCCAAAAGTGACTTCATTCTAAAAACTGCACTCTTCAAAGTAGTCAAAACCACATTCAATAAGTTTATTAACCCTTAAAGTGCTTCACAGGAATTAATGGAATGTGCAAGAAAAAAGTAAACATTTACCATATTTTTCGCTTTATCAGACCCTCCGGATCATAAGACGCACCCCAAATTTTGAGGCGAAAAATAGGAAACATTTTTTTTAAATACAATGGTGGTGCTTCTTATAATCCATGCGTCTTACTGCTTACCGGGGAGGTGGTTGTGTTGAAGCGGTGACCCAGGGTCGCTGCTAGAGGAGGCAGGATTGGGGTAATGCTGCAGGCCGCAGGCTGGGATGAAAAGATGTTCGGTACTGCTGCTGGTGTCTGGCGCTGCTGCCCGGTGCTCTACGGGTGTCTCTGGTGCCCAGCGGCACTGCAGGGGGTGTCCGGCGGTCCCCCTGCCCTTGTCCGGTGCTGCTGCCCGGTGCTCTTCTGGCGTCTCCGGTGCTGCGGGTGCCCGGACAGCGCTGCTCGTTGCTGCGGCGGTTTCCGGTGCTGCCGGGGCTCTGACGACATTTTGTGAAAGGTCAGAGCCCCTGCAGTCCCATGGTTTCCTGTGCGCTGGACTCCGGTAAAATGGCCGCTGGGCAGGGCGGCGCATGAGCAGATGGAGATCTCGGGAGATGACATTTCAGCGCTGGACATCCGCAGTAGCACCGCCGGGCAGTGGAGACACCCGCAGAGCACTGAGTAGCAGCGCTGGACACCCGCAGCACTGCTAGATACCCCTTCATCCCAGCCTGCCGCAACGGTACCAGTAAGGTACATTAACATTTTAGGATGCACCTCCATTTTGCCACATCAAGGCTCAGAAGGAAAGAGTCGCCTTTGGATTTTTGTAGCACAAAATAGGCTGGAATCATTAGCGGACACCATGTTTCCTTTGGAAAGCCTGCGATGTGCCCAAACAGTGGAAATCCTCCACAAGTGACCCGTTTTGGAAACAAGACATGTTAAGGAATGTATCTAGATGGGTAGTGAGCACCTTGAACCCACAGGTGCTTCACAGAAGTTTATACCATAGGGCCGTGGAAATAAAAAAAATGTTTTTAGCCCCAAATTTCGCATTTTCACAAGGGTAACAAGAGAAAATTGACTCCAAAAATGTTATGCATTTGTTCCTGACTACACCGATGCTCCATATATAGGAAAACACGACTGTTTGGGCGCACAGCTGGGCTCGTAATTGAAGTAGTGATGTTTTGGAACGTAAATTTCGATGGAATGGTCCGCAGGTGTCATGTTGTGTTTGGAGAGCTCCTGATGTGCCTAAACAGTGGAAACCCCACACAAGTGACACCACTTAGGGTATGTTTCCACGTTCAGGAAACGCTGTGTGTTTGATGCCGCATAGAGACGCAGCGTCAAACACGCAGCGTCCAGATGTTACAGCATAGTGGAGGGGATTTAATGCAATCCCGTCTCCACTATGCGTGGTAACACGTACCCGGCGGCCCTTTCGATTCCGGACATGCGGCGCGTATTTTTAGATCGCAGTATGTCCGTATACCTTGTGGCGACGCTGCGCCGCCGCAAGGTATAACACAGGGCCCTATGTGTGGGGTGCAAGGATTCCGGATGTGTGCAATGAACACGTCCGGCATCATCGCGTCTCCAGAAGGGGGCGAAGCTAGTTCGCCGCTCCGTCAAAACCGCCGGCCATCCTGAAGGTGGACACATACCCTCAGGAAGCTAGACCCCTCAATTGCTTCACAAAATTTTACAACGTTGATCTGTGAAAATGAAGAAGAAAAATTTTTTTCCCACAAAAATGTTTAGCCCCAAATATTTTCATTTTGACAAGGATATCAGGAGAAGATAAACCCCAAAATATGCAATTTTTCCTGAGTGCACTAACACCCTATATGGGGTTGAAAACTACTTTTGAGGAACAGCACAGAGCTTAACCCTGCTGTTCTGTTAGGTCAAAAATGACCGTTTTTGAAATTCTATAATGTTATAAAAATTCAGCGTGTGATTCTGAGACTTGAGGCTCCCTGACTTTTCGTCATTAGGGGGGTACTCTCTGTGGGAATTTTTTTTTTTAATTTTTGTTTACTTTATTTGGTACAATTTTTTTTACACTTGTACTGTTCGGTCAAAAATGACCAATAGGCCTTTATTCAGTTCTCCAGACAATTTTTGACAAAAATAAAGGTGCTATCACCTCATTTTGAACTATATATTGCATCTACTACTATTTATCAATGTATCTGACTACTTTTGGTCAGAAAAGATTTACACATACCAACATTTTCAAGTTGCGATACAGCCGACGGATTCGCTTCCAGTATAGCTATGCGCAATTTATTTCACTGGTTTTTATTTACCCTGCTGTTCATATAGATCTAGTTCCATTCAGTTGTCAACATTTCATATTGTAAATCATGATTTTCTGATTTTCCATGTGTTTGCTGGTTGTACAGTATTACACTGTGCAATGCTGTCCTAAGAAGAATTCACCTAAAGTGTTGTACTGTGAGCTTTTTCCTGCTGCAGGGTGGTGTCTGCTCTGATCTTATCTGTAGACAGATAACATAGCAGTGTAGAGTTTCAGTTCAGCTGGAGACAACACAGAGTGAGCAGAGGTTCAGACGTCAGAGCTCTGAAGTCCCATTTTTACAGGTATGTTACAGATAAATTATTCTTTTATTCTAAAATTATTCAATATTCTCACTGCTGTGATAAAATGGATGATAGGGGGTTAGCATTAGGGTTGTGTAGACTCAATGTCTGCTTATGAGTACATATTCTCACTGCTGTGATAGAATGGATGATAGGGGGTTAGCATTAGGGTTGTGTAGACTCAATGTCTGCTTATGAGTACATATTCTCACTGCTGTGATAGAATGAGTGCATGCCTCATTTTTGTTTGCGACGCTCCAGCACCATAATCACAGGGCATATCTCAATGTGTGACGGGACGTTATTGTGTGTATTGTTGCGAAATTGTTTTGATTTTTTTTTTTTCATTCATTGTTTATGGATATATTTTATTTTTTCATTCAACAGTGATGCCTTACAGCATGAGAAGAAGACACTTCACCCAAGCTGAATTGGAGGAGTTTATAAACGACTCCGATACAGACGAGGATGTCCCACCTGAAAATGTCTCCGAAGAGGAGGACAACATTAGTGAGGATGAAGATATTGCCGAGAACTCGGATTCTGAGGGTGAATCTGATGTGGAAACCCCGACAACCGGTCTGACGCAAGAAATCAATTCAAAAAACAAAGATGTCGTTTGGAAATTGCAGCCTCCTGCTCCGACTGGTAGAAGGTCTTCATCAAATGTCATCACAGATACTCCAGGTCCCACTAGATATGCAATTGCTAGAATTGATGACATTCAATCGGCATTCCTATTATTCATAAATATAGCCATGCAAAATATACTTATCCAAATGACAAACATTGAGGGAAAAAAGGTTTATGGCGATAAATGGAAGAACTTCGATGTGACGGCTATAAATGCTTACATCGGGTTACTTCTATTAGCTGGAGTATACAAATCATATGGAGAGTCCACTAAAAGTTTGTGGAATTCGGAAACGGGGCGCCATATATTTAGGGCCACCATGTCTTTAGAAAGATTCCACGAAATTTCCAGAGTTCTACGGTTTGATGACAAAACGGATAGATCTGAAAGAAGAAGCACAGATAAACTTGCCCCAATTAGGGATTTGTGGAGTAAATGGGTCGAGATACTCCCAAAATGTTATAATACCGTAGAAAATGTCACTGTTGATGAGCAGCTGGTGTCATTTAGAGGCAGGTGCCCATTCAGGCAATACATTCCAAGTAAACCAGCAAAATACGGTATAAAAATCTGGACTCTGTGTGACAGTAAAACATCATATGCTGCAAATGTTCAAGTATATATTGGAAAAAACCCTCTAGAAAGACCTGAAAAAAACCAAGGCATGAGGGTAGTTTTGGACTTGACCCATGGACTCAAAGGGAGAAACGTTACCTGTGACAATTTCTTCACATCCTACCAATTGGGGCAGATGTTACAAAAAAACAATATAACTATGCTGGGTACTGTACGAAAAAATAAACCTGAACTTCCACAGGGTATCCTCAATAAGAGAGACGTACACAGTTCAATGTTTTATTTTACAAAGGACACTACGGTAGTGTTGTACGTTCCCAAAAAAAATAAACAAGTTATCCTCATGAGCACCATGCACCATGATGCAAAAATAAGTGAGAGAGATGACAGAAAGCCAGACATGATTCTTCACTATAACGCCACTAAAGGTGCTGTTGACACATTAGACCAGCTTGTAGGCACGTATACATGTAAAAGAAAAACAAATAGGTGGCCTATGATTCTCTTTTACAACCTGATCGATGTATCTGCCTATAATGCCTTTGTATTGTGGCGGGAAATAAACCCCAAATGGCAAGAAAAAAAATTACACAAACGACGGCTTTTTATTGAGGAATTGGGGAAGTCTCTCACTAATCCATATGTAAAAACACGGCCACGAAATCCAAGAAATGAGAGTGCAGAAAAAGTGGCCCGACAAATTCGAGAGCATGGTGGGGACGGTGAGCCAACAGCTTCGACCACCACTGATACTGAAACTGCTTCCACCATCGCAACCAGCTGCAAGCGAAAAAGATGCTCATTCTGTCCAACGTCCAGTAACCATAAATCTAATATTATGTGTTGCAAATGTGCAAAATACTTGTGCAAGCGTCATGTAAATTATACATGTGATCAATGCAAGTAATACATTGATCGCATTTATCATTTGTTTTTTACAAAAAACCTTTTTTTTTTTGAAAAGTTTGTATATAGTTTAGAATAAAGAAAAGTTTTTATGTGCAATATGAAGCAAATATTGCAAAAAATGTTAATTTATTTGATTCAAAAAATAAAAGTTTTTGATTTAATTTTTCATCTGATTATTGAAAACCATGTTCACATACAGTAAAACAATGCAACAGGTAATCAAATAACACTTGAATTAGGTACAAATCACAACTTTGTTAGGTCCGGTCAAAAATGACCGGGAACAGTATAAGTGTATAAAAAACGTTTTTTGCCATTTTATAGAGAAAAAAGCTTTTTTTTTTTTTTTTTTGCCTTTGAAAAAAGTATATCTACATAATGTTTGATATTATTACTTATAGTTAACATTTAGATCAAGATTTTTTTTTTATCTGCAAAAATAATCAATTTTTACAAAAATCAAAAAATTACCATGTTCCCTTTTGGATATAAAAAAAATATAAAACAAGCTTTGTATTTATTTTTTTTTCTGGTATTTGAACAACCATCTTCACAAGCAATATAATAGTGCAAAAACTGTTTAAAAAAACCACTTAGATTAGCTAAAAATGATTATTTTATAAGGACGGTCAAAAATGACTGGGAACAGTACAAGTGTATGTGAAATCTAAACAGAACAGCAGGGTTAAAAGGGAAGAAACACCATATTAGAGTTTAGATTTGATAGGAATGGGTTGAGGATACCATGTCACATTGGCATAGACCCTCAAGTGCCAGAACAAGAGAACCTCCCCCCTCCTCCCCATAAATGATCTCATTTTATAAACATAACTGGTCTCAGTTAAGCAGTGTCCTTCTTTTCAGAAGTGCACAAAACTGTGGCAGACCGCAATTTATGCATGCCTAAACAGACACTGCTGGATCACTGTGCCTAAATCTGCTTCACTATAGGGAATCTTCTGCCGGGGGTTTTGTCTGAATCACGTATTTCAGAGATTTATACCCCGGTGTAAGTGCCAGGGTTGATGTGAGCCGAACCTTACTGTCAACTTTGGGAGGCAGAATGAACAAATCAACAGCAAGTGAAGAATTTACTTATTTTTATGCTGTTCTTCATGCGTTAGAAATGATTAGACGACTTTATTCTTCTGGCTGGTGCAATACCAGATTTATAGTGGTTTTATATGTTTGGCTGCCATCACTCACTAAAAAAAAACTTTTTTCGTAATAACTAGTTTTTGCATCAATATATTTTGAGAGCTATAATTTTTCCATGTTTCGTCCCGACAAATTCATTTGAGGGCTTGTTTTTTTTGTGGGACAAGTTAACATTATTATTGGTACAATTTTCGGGCACATAACATTTTTTGATTGCTTCCTATTCCAGTTTTTGGGAGGCAGAATGAATAAACGCCAGCAATTCAGGATTTTTTTTTTTTTTGAAAATGCAATATTGTGTGGTAAAATTGATAAGGCAGCTTTATTCCTCAGGTCAGTACGACTACATTGATACCACACTTAAAGGGCCACTGTCACCCCCCTCCAGCCATTATAAACTAAAAGAGCCACCTTGTGCAGCAGTAATGCCATGTCTATTCAGCTGATCGTGCCTCCTCCTCCTCATAGCAATCGCCGGGACGATCAGCTGAATAGACAGAGGCTGTAAGGCGGGGGACCTGGGTGACAGTGACACACGCAGTGCGCATGCCCAGGAATCCTAGCCCCGCACTGTGCATAATGCATAACACAGTGCGGGGCAGGGATTACCGAGGTGGGTGGCCGCACTGCCAGCAAAGGCGCAGTCTGCAAGCCTGGCTGGGACGTCAGACCGCCAGAGCTTACTGCGCCTGCCCCACAAAGATTTACACAGCGCAGGCGCCGGATTTGAAGAGAAAACAGCGCGGAGGGGGCGGCGCCGAAAGCCCCTGAAGATGTGAGTGATGGCAGAGTACCGTTCAAGCTGGGGATTGAGGACCTGCCTCCGTGGACAAAGATAGGTATTTTTGCAAAGTTTCAAAGCGCTTTATTTTATTAATACCTGAACACAAAACTAAAACAACCACCTTGTTAGAATGCGGCATTACTGCTGCACAAGGTGGCTCTTTTAGTTTATAACGGCTGGAGGGGGGTGACAGTGGCCCTTTAAATCTATGTTTTACCGCTTTTATTTACACAATAAAAACTATTTTATAGAAAAAAATAAATATTTTCGCATCACTTTATTCTACAAGCAGGACAAGCCCCTCAGCCAACTTTCTCGGGATTCAGCACTCTGAATATAAAAAGCTCCACTATGGCCTAATAAGGTGCTGTGTTTTGGGAAGCTGGGCGCCTCATTGTAAATATTGTTTGCATTGCAAGGGTTTGGGCAAAAATGTAAAGGCAATTTGTCCGTAGCATCAACCTTCCTGTTTGATGGGCATGAAAGTCATAATGAGCTAAATATAATGATACTTGATAACGGCAATCTGATGTCTTATTCCAGAGCAAATTATATTTTTCTTTTATGGAAATGAGCTGTTAAGACCTTTGACATTAAATCTACCTCCAGATCTTCTTTTAAATGAAAGAGGGTGTTACCAGTGTCAGACATGTAGATCAGGACAGCAGACTGTTAGTCATTACATGTCTTAGACTGGTAACTCCTCATCCCTTCATTTAAAACAAGCCTTTGAGGTAGATTCTCAAGATCTATGTCCGACCGAAAGATCTTAACAACTCATTTACATATTAATAAGAATGTGGCTTTCTCTGCAATCAAACATCCGGTCACAGATATCAAGGTATCATTTTATTCTGTTCTGTATGCCCATCTAGACAACTTAAAAGGGTTGATCTTAGTGACAAATATCCTGTAAGTATCTTTTTTTCTTAATGCAATCTGTACTGCATATAACTGTTATTCTTTGTAAAACTGTGTTTTGTTTTTCACAATAACAGATTATGGGATATAGAATGTGGAGCATGCTTACGGGTTCTAGAAGGCCATGAAGAACTTGTGCGTTGTATAAGATTTGACAACAAGAGGATCGTCAGTGGAGCATATGATGGGTAAGTATTAGACTATAGTGTGTGTGTATTACAGAGTAAAAGGATCTTTTCAAATTAGTATTAAATGATGAGCACAACAGTGGTTAAAATAAAAGCCTACAAATCTGTAGATATAAAATTGTCGTTAGTCATATCATTAGGCTCATCTTTAGCAATGGAAATAATCAATACAATATCACACTGGAATGAAGTACAGATTTCTCAATCACAGATTATACTATGGGTTTTTTTTTTTTTTAATACTGACTTCTTTGGACTCTCTGGCCTTAATGGCATTCATTATGGGTGGAAGAAAGGTGATTCCGGCAGCTAAACAGGAAAGAGTTCTCTACAGTTAAAGCAGTCAGACTGTGGAATGCCGACCACAAGAGTTAGTACTGGCAGACACTATAACAGCTTTTAAAAAGGGCTGGATGATTTCCTCAATACAATCGGTGGAGAAAGGTTGAGCTTGATGGACCTAGGTGGACATTGGGTAGCGTTTCAGTTACAAAAAATAAAATTAAGTACAACTCTTATCAAATCTACTTATGAGATAAAAACCTCTAAAGATAGGGTTTACAGGCAATATATACACATCAGAAAGCAGTGCCATTTTGACTGGTTTTTCATATCGAACAATCTCGAAGGTTACTGATGAGGGATGCTTGCAAAATATGTATTGATGTTTTCTGATTCCCTAACTTCCCACTTATGAAGATTAGGGGTCTCCTCACTCTAATCAGTAGCCACTCTCTTGGCATTTTTTTCAGTGCTTTTAAACTAAATGTGTGTGTGTGTGTGTGTGTGTGTGTGTGTGTATATATGTGTGTGTGTGTATATATATATATATATATATATATATATATATATATATATATATATATATATATATATATATATATATATATATATATATATATACACACATACAAACATACATACAGTGTTTTGGGTGCAGATTAAATGTTTGCTTTGTCTGCAGAACATGTTTAATAAAGTTAGTTTTATTCACCAAAAATGTAACAAAGTACTGTAAAAAGCAGTTTTCCTGACTTCGACTCCACAGCACTGCCTCACTACTGAGCAAGTACAGTTGGGAAAATAAGTATTTGATACACTGCTGATTTTGCAAGTCTTCCCACCTACAAATATTGGAGAAGTTTGTAATTTTTATCGTAGGTACACATCAACTGTGACACAAATCTCGCATTTTATTGCATAAAATAAGTACCGTATTTTTCTGACCATAAGACGCACTTTTTTTCTCCAAATTTGAGAGGGTGCGTCTCATGGTAGGGATGTAACGTGGGGAGGGGGCAGCAGCGAATGGGATTGCACTGGAAGGTAGGAGGCAGAAAAATGTCCCTGCCTGGCTTCAGGAATCAGCACTGGGGAAACCACATGGTCCCGATCATTAAAGTGCAGTGAATATTCATTAGCTGCTTCCCCGCCCACCTGTCAGCTGAGCAGTGAGTCAGGAGCAGCAAATGAATACTCCTTCACAAGGACACACATGGTTTCCCCAGCGCTAGATTCCTGCAGCAGCTGGGGAGATCTGTGTGTCTGGTGAAGGAAGAGACAGCAGCAGGGGCCAGAGGGGACAAGATCGCTGCATACCTGCCTGCCGGGGCTGTGCTGTATGCTGAGTGCTCCAGCACAAGGACCTGTGTGATGTCATGAAGAGGGCGGGCTGGAGTATCACATGGCAGCACAGGGCCCTCCCTCTTCTGATGTCATCACAGGTCCTGCAGTCACCACATTGCAATCTGCAAGCTTAGTCCTGTGCTGTGGAGAGGCAACAAGAGGGAGCGCTCTGTGGTGTCATGGGATGGGATGGTCCAGCATTTTACCTCACCACAGTGTGGCTGGCTGCCACAATTAAAAGGCTAGTCACTACAACACACAATAAAGCACTCTGCCACTTCTGTGGTGAACTATAACTCCCAGCATGCCATAGGTTCTGCAGGACATGCTGGGAGTTATTGTTCTCCCAATGGGATCTCAAAGCAGAACTCCAGTGTTATTTTTCTGTGCTGGAGTGGTGCTTTAAATATAAGCCCTGTGCCCCCATTCTTATACTCACCCTCCAGCATCTTCATACATTACTTTACAGACACCACACTGGTCCCGCAGCACCATCTTCTACCCGCAGCTTCCAACATAATAACATACTATTCTATATAATAACACCACATATAATAGTATGTTTGTTATTAAATATTTTACCACCTTTTTTGCTTCAAATATTTTTTTCCCTATTTTCCACCTCTAAAACATGGGTGCGTCTTTTAGTCCGGTGCGTGTTATAGTCCGAAAAATACGGTATTTGTTACAGTAGGAAAACAGAACTCTATATTTGGCATAGAATCCTTTGTTTGCAATTACAGAGGTCAGATGTTTTCTGTAGTTCTTGACCAAGTTTGCACACACTGAAGCAGGGATTTTGGCCCACTCCTCCATACAGATCTTCTCCAGATCTTTCATGTTTTGGGCTGTTGCTGGGCAACATTGAGTTTAACCTCCCTCCAAAGATTATCTTTTGTCTTCAGGTCTGGAGACTGGCTAGGTCACTCCAAGACCTTGAAATTCTTCTTACGAAGCCACTCATTGCCCTGGCTATGTGTTTTTGGGTCGTTGTCTTGCTCTTACTGAGGGAAGGAGTTTGTTATAAAAAATCTCACGATGTATGACCCCATCCATCCTCCCTTCAATACTTTGCAGATGTCCTGTCCCCTTTGCAAAAAAGCACCCCTAAAGTATGATGCTTGCCTCACCATTCTTCATGGTTGGGATGGTGTTCTTGGGGTTGTACTCATCCTTCTTCCTTCAAACATGGGGAGTGGAGTTAATGCCAAAACATTTTATTTTTTTCTTATCTGAACACATAACTGTGACAACCCAGCATTTTAATTAACCAGATGTCTATGTTCAGTAAACCAACAGTTATTGACTGTTATCTATACGTTTGGAGAAAGCCAGAATTAGGACCCACCGGTCACCTGGCACCATGGAGATGTTTAGAGAAGCCAGGATGTCACCCTTCCGGTCACCTGGCCTTGTACCTCAATGGACTTTTATCTTCCTTAGCTTGCCATTTCCTCCTCTCTGCGTGACACAGGTGGGGGTAGTCAGCCCTGGAAGTTCTGAAGTCACAGCTGCTGTTATCCCGTCGAGTCAGCAGAATGATGAGACTCTGTAATTTTGCACCATCTTGAATATTTTGATGGGACTGTTCTATATGCTATTGTTTGTTGGTGGTTCAGTAAACTGTTGCCACACTGGTTTACCCTCCCCTGTGTTGTTTGAGTAGTATTATGCCCATGGTAAAAGGAGAGCGGGCATTCGGTGGGATGTGACCTGGTCCATGTGGTTTCGGTTAGCGGACAAGGGCACCCACTAACCCTCCATGTCTCCACAATGACCTTCTCCCATGCCTCCACTGGATCATCCATTGGTGAACTTCAAACGGGCCTGGACATGTGCTGACGTGACCAGGGGCACCTTGCGTGCCCTGCAGGATTTTAATCCATGACTGATTAGTGTGTTACTAACGGTAATGTTTGAGATTGTGGTCCCAGCTCTCTTCTGGTTATTGACCAGGTTCTTGGCCAGGTCCTCCTGTGTAGTTCTGGGCTGATTCCTGACGTTCCTCAGAATGATCCTTTTCCCTTCCCCCATGACGGCACACCTGAGAGAGGGGATCCGCCCAGCCAGGACAGGAAACCCTACTGAAAATAAAAGGGCGGTACCTCTCCCTCGCTTCAGTTGGGTTTCCTGTCCTGACAGGGACCCTCTTACTGAACACGGCGGTTCACTTACCCAGGTCCCGTCCCGGCGTGGTAGAATCAGGCAGCGCCTGTGCGTCGGGTTCGGGAGTCTGGAAGCGCCGTCCACAGGTCCCCCGGGTCTCTGCGTCCGAGCGGGCGTTGAGCAGCATGGTCAGAGGGCTGTGTTCCCTTCCATGGCTGCCACGCCGCACTCCCCTCTCTGCCGGCGTCCAGGTGCGGTGGCCGCTTCCGGGTCGCTCGTCTGACGTCACGCGCAAGGCACGCTGGGAATGGGCGTGCCCGCGTGACGTCGGGGGCGGGCGCCGGATCCAAGATGGCGGCGCCCATGATGAGAACGCCGGCCGGTGAAAGGGAACTCCCGGCGGCACGGCAGAGAGTGGGAGGGGGTTAATTTGGGCACCGAAGGAGGCGGGGAGTGCAGTGGTCCCCCCATAAAAGGGGGTTAGACCACAGAAGACGCGCTCATGTCCATAAACTTCACCATGGAAGTAGGACAACAGGAGCAGCAGCAGCAGCCGCCTTCACAGCAGCAGCAGCAGCAGCAAATGGAGCTCTCACCAGATGCCTTGCCGAGCCACCAGCATACCAAGAGCAGCCGCTCAAGTGGTAGGAACAGCAGTCGTTCTGTCCGGCAGGATTCGTCGCCGTCCAGGAGGGACGCTTCACATGCATCTGTCCAGCCTCCAAAATCGGTACCCTTGATTGTCGGTAGTGGTGAGTGATCTACGTGAATGTCGCCCTTATGGTAACAGGGTCCATTTTTGTCTGTTTTGATCACTAGGGGTCCAGGAAAGCGGTTGGTAAAACAAAGAACCGAGAGTGTGCCCTTTGTAGAAACCCGCTTGCAGTTCAGTGGCAGAAGGATCTCTGTGCTGACTGCATTACTAAAACCATACAAGAAGAGACCCCTAATTTTGCCACTAGCCTAAAAGCCATAATACAGGCTGAAATAAGACTCCTTAAAATTGGCCCTTAGCGAACCAAGAAGGAGAAGCCGTAAGGCGTCCACAGACTCAGATGCCTCTCAGAGACAGGGGAGTCATAAAACATCCCGGTCTCCCTCTACCTCCTCGGCCTCTGTCCAGTCTTCAGATTCCTCCTTGGACAGTGATTCAGGAGGTCGTCCATGTTTCCCAACTGAGGACGTAGATAAACTGGTCAAAGCAGTTAGATCTGCAATGGGGCTTAAAGAGGAGAAGACACCTAGGTCACTAGAAGATGTCATGTTTGGTGGCCTAGAAGAAAAAAGGAAACGCACGTTTCCGGTTAATGCAAAAATAAAAGCATTAATTGACAAAGAGTGGAAAAAGCCCGAAAAAATGGGTTCCTTGCCCTCTTCATCCAAAAGGAGATATCCTTTTGAGGATAAAGACTCTGAGTCCTGGGAAAAAATCCCTAAGATTGACGGGGCAGTAGCCAAATGTTTAAAAAGATCATCCCTTCCGTTAGAGGACTCTGGTGTTCTCAAAGACCCGCTTGATAAGAAAGCAGATAGTTTCCTGAGACACATCTGGGAAGCCTCAGCGGGGGGCCTTAAGCCGGCGATTGCGGGAACATGTACGGCCCGTGCCCTAATGGCCTGGCTACATCAGGTAGAAGATCAGCTGAAAAACAAAGTACCCAGAACTGACATCCTTGCAAATATTTCTTTGCTACAAGGAGCAGCAGCTTTTTTGGCAGACTCTTCTGCGGATTCCGCAAGACTAACAGCTAGAGCCGCGGGTTTGTCCAACGCGGCAAGAAGAGCCCTCTGGCTCAAAGGTTGCCCGGGGGATTTGCCATCTAAACACAAACTGTGTTCTATTCCATGTGACGGCCAACTTCTCTTCGGGAAAAAACTTGAAGACATCCTGGAACATGCAGGAGATAAAAAGAAAGGTTTTCCCAACATCCCTAAAGATCCTAAAAAACCTTTTTTTCGGAGGAGAAGATATAATAGAGGTCGCCCCCCAGGGGAGAGGAAAAGTTGGGATTTTAGAGATAAAAGAGGATCGGGCTATATGTTTAAAGGCCCCTCCACATCGGCAAAAAAATCCCCCCAATGACATTACGCCAGAAGTGGGAGGAAGACTCTCCCTCTTCTTTCCGGCCTGGGTTAATATCTCCCCCAGTATCTGGGTCACAAACATCATCAGAGACGGCCTAAAAATAAAATTCGTCTGTCCTCCCAGACGAAACTTCATAATAACTCCCCGACGGAAGTCTCAGCAGGAACAATCTGCCCTAGAAACCGAGATCTTGGGACTTGTCCACAAAAAGGTTCTTCAGGAAGTCCCGGTTCAGGAGGAAGGAGAGGGGTTTTACTCCCCCCTCTTCTTGATCCAAAAACCGGATGGTTCTTGGAGAACTATTATAAATCTAAGGAAGCTCAACCAATCCATAGAGAACTACACTTTCAAGATGGAGTCTATAAACACGACCATAAAACTTCTCTTCCAACACTGCTTCATGGCAGTAATAGACTTAAAGGATGCTTACTACCGTATACCAATACATCAGGAATATCGGAAATACTTGAGGGTAGCTCTCTATATTCAAAATCAGGTAAAGCATTTTCAATATACAGCTCTTCCATTCGGCCTGTCTACAGCCCCCAGAGTTTTCACCAAAGTGATGGTGGAAGTGATGTCATACCTCCGGTCCCGGGATGTAGTAATTGTCCCATATCTGGACGCTTTCCTGGTAATAGGGAGGTCAGAGTCCCACTGCACTCATCAAATATCAGTGGTAACATCAACTCTAATGGAGCTGGGTTGGATAATAAACCTCCCCAAATCCAGACTACTGCCAGTAAAAATACAGTCCTTCCTGGGGTTAATACTGGACTCCGAGCGTCAGCTCTGCCTCCTTCCACAAAACAAAGTGGACAAGGTAATAAACCTGACCAGTACAGCAATACGTCAACCCGCAATGACTCTCAGAAAGGCGATGTCCCTTCTAGGCTCGTTAACATCGTGTATACCGGCAGTAGAATGGGCACAATTCCACCTAAGACATCTACAGTGGGAAGTTCTCTCAGCTCAAAGACTGTTAAGAGGGCATTTAGAAGGAAATCTATGTCTCTCCCTGAGCGTAAGGGATTCCCTAGCTTGGTGGACTGTAGAACACCACCTGACAAAGGGGGTCCGGTGGAAAAATCCGGTCATAGACATCATCACGACCGACGCAAGCGGTACAGGTTGGGGAGCTCATCTGAGATCTCACTCTGTACAAGGTACCTGGTCCATACGAGAAAAAAACTATGGATCAAACGAAAAAGAGCTATGGGCAGTGGAGAAAGCCCTAAGACATTTTCTCCCTTTACTCCAGGGTCGCCATACTCGAATCCTAACAGACAATCGAGCAGTGGTGGCGTATGTCAATCATCAGGGGGGAACGAGGTCCAAAGGCCTCATGAATGCGTCAAAACTCCTCTTCCAACTGGCGGAACAACACCTGTTATCTCTGTCGGCACTACACATCAGGGGCATAGAAAACACTCAAGCAGACTTCCTGAGTCGCAGAGGCTTAAGACAGGGGGAATGGTCCTTAAACCCCCCAGATATTTCAACAAATAGTCCAAGCCTGGGGCTCACCAGAAATTGACTTGTTTGCCAATTCTCACAACAAAAAAGTCAGAAAATTCTGCTCCTTGAATCCAAGAGAACATCCCTTCGCAGTAGATGCCCTACTAATACCTTGGAAGTTTTCTCTGGCCTACGCATTCCCCCCGATAGTGATGATCCCAGCTGTGATCCGGAAGATCAGAGAGGATCAGGCGAGGATTATCCTCATAGCTCCATTTTGGCCAAGGAGACCATGGTTCTCCCTTCTAAGACAGATGTCGGTAACAGATCCATGGATTTTGCCAGAAATTCCGGACCTACTAACCCAGGGCCCAGTAACCCACTCTCAGGTGAAGGGCTTCCATCTGGCAGCCTGGAATTTGAGAGGGCGTTACTAAGTCGCCATGGATTCTCACCAGGTTTAATCTCCACCCTGTTGAAAAGCAGAAAACCCATAACTTCTAGAATCTATGGTAGGACATGGAAAAAATTTCTTGACTTCCTGGGTGAACCATTGGGGGAGGTGGCTCCAGTGGGTCCTATCCTAGAATTTCTGCAAGCCGGATTACATCTTGGGTTAGCAACCAGCACCCTTAAAGTTCAGGTTTCAGCCTTGGGGGCCCTGTATAACTGTAATCTTGCCTCAAATAGATGGGTTTCACGATTCATAAAATCTTGCAGTAGATCTCGGCCGGTCGTTATCCCAAAAATCCCTCCTTGGGATCTAAATTTGGTCTTAGAAGCTCTAACTAAACACCCTTTCGAGCCCTTACAGGAGTTATCACCTAAGTTACTTACCCTTAAAACAGTTCTTCTAGTAGCCCTAACATCGGCACGTAGGGTAAGTGATTTGCAAGCCCTGTCAATATCCCCTCCTTATACTCAGGTTTTTGATGACAGGATCGTTCTAAGACCAGACCCGGCTTATCTCCCCAAGGTGGTTCAAAAGTTCCATAGGACTCAAGAGATTACCTTACCATCTTTCTGTAGTAATCCCAAAAATCCAGGGGAACAAAAGTTCCACATGCTAGATGTGAGAAGATCTATGTTACAGTAGATATCTATGACTAGTCAGTGGAGGAAAGACCAAACCCTATTCATAGCCTTTCAGGGTAGCAAAAGAGGGTGTGGGGTAGTTAAAAGTACTATTGCAAGATGGATTAGGGAGGCCATTAGTTTATCCTACTCTGCGGGTGGCACTCCGGTTCCTGAAGGCATCAAGGCTGACTCTACCAGAGCCATGGCTACCTCCTGGGCGGAAAAGGCTGAGGTATCAATTGATCAAATTTGCAAGGCTGCTACCTGGTCCTCACCCTCAACTTTTTTCAAGCACTACCGGCTAGACCTTTCCTCCTCTGCTGACCTAACCTTTGGTAGAAGGGTACTCCAAGCAGTGGTCCCTCCCTAAGGTTTCATTCTACAAAAGTCTCTCAGGTGTGCCGTCATGGGGGAAGGGAAAACACCAGGGTTACTTACTGGTAACAGGTTTTTCCGGAACCCATGACGGCACCTGTATATTCCCCCCCTTTATCACCTTTTCGGTGTGCACTATTGTTTTGGGTGCTTTTTTAGTTAATATGATGTGGTGTTGGATTGCCATGTGTACTAACCAGGGGGGCCTCTCATGCTCTGAAAACCAACTGAAGCGAGGGAGAGGTACCGCCCTTTTATTTTCAGTAGGGTTTCCTGTCCTGGCTGGGCGGATCCCCTCTCTCAGGTGTGCCGTCATGGGTTCCGGAAAAACCTGTTACCAGTAAGTAACCCAGGTGTTTCCCCATGAGGTAAGATTTTGCATGGAGCCCCAGACCTAGTAAGATTGACAGTCATCTTGTGTTTCTTCCATTTTGTAATAATTGTACCAACAGTTGTTTAAACCCATAATCCTATTTAGGTAGGCAATAAGCACTTCAATACGTAATTAAACACATAATCTACCAAACAATGGTACAAAGTGACTAGGAAAGTGTTAGAGGATAAAAGAATTATTTTTTTTAAATACAGAAATTTAAAATTAAAGATGGGGAAAAGGGAAAATACCTCCAAAATATTCAGGAATGATACAGTCAGATGGAATGAATCAATAATACTGCAAATTTAGGAAAAAACTGTATGTGTTAGGCTACTTTCACACTAGCGTTAACTGCAAACCGTCACAAAAACGTCTTTTTGCCGAAAAAACGGATGCGTCAAAAAAGTGCAAAATGTATGCAACGCATACAGCATTTCGACGGATCCGTCTATTTGGGGATGTCTGGCCAATTAGCTAAAAAAAATCCTGTTTCTGAGCATGCTCAGTAGAAAAAAACGTATTGCAGCGCTGCATTGCGTCGTACGACGTGTCTCGACGCATCCGTTGCTCATAGACTTTCATTGTAGCCAAAGACGCATGCCGATGGATGCGCCGAGACACGTTTTTTTGTCGGAGCCAAAAAACGTTGCAATCTACGTTTTTCCAGACGACGTGTCGCCTAATTTCGACGCATCCGTCGAAAGACGTATACCGACGTATGCAAATCCGTCGCAATGCGTCGCCAATACAAGTCTATGGGGAAAAAACGCATCCAGCAAAATATTTTGCTGGATGCGTTTTTTTCTGCAAAACGACGCATTTTAACGTATTGCAGTTAACGCTAGTGTGAAAGTAGCCTTAGCCTGCTGGGTGGAAAAAGAAAAAAATCCACCTATGCAGAAATATTATCTCATTAGCATTATTTCAGCGGCTTTTCCAAAACTATACATATAGCATTACAGCAACCAAAACCAGGATAGATAAAGTAAAATACTTTGTAAATAAGAGCCTGCTTGAAGGAAAAAACAAATCACTATATATAGCAAAGACACTTGAGGTGAGATGGCTATGGTGTATTTGTAACTTTTTTCTTTTTCCACCCAGCAGGCTAAGACATACAGTTTTTTCCTAAATTTGCAGCAGGGCCGGTTCCAGGTTTTTGAGGGCCCCGGGCGAAAGAGTCTGTGGGCCCCCCCCCCCCCCCTTTAACACATACCCGATTTATGATGCACAGATACGGCAGAGAAATGTATAGTACAATGCCAGATTTCACTTCTTACATGAGTGACAGCTATTGTAAATTCTGCAGTGTATATATACAGGACAGGAGGAGTGGTACTGTGCAGTGTATATATACAGGAGGAAAGGTGCTGTGCAGTGTATATATACAGGAGAGGTGCTGTGCAATGTATACATACAGGAGGAAAGGTGCTGTGCAGTGTATATATACAGGGGGAAAGGTGCTGTGCAGTGTATATATACAGGAGAGGTGCTGTGCAGTGTCGTGAGCAGGGCGTTGTTGTATCAGAAAATCTTTTCTGTTTTAAGTTTTTCTATGAAACAAAGACTTTTCTACATAAACAACGTTGTTTGGTTTTGCGGCCCTAACAGATCTGTGCTACAAAGTAACATCGCTCGGGCATTAATGAGGGACCTGATGCTGAATCCTTTCCACAAACCCTAATGACCCAATTAGTGCCCCGTCATTAGAAGCTCATTAAACGCCTCCCTGTCCCGAGCAATCATGTACAGTATGGGGGGATCCTGCAGCCCACCCGTGACTGCTCCATACCATACACTGCCCTCTGTCGCTCTCACTATTATCCTGTGCATTTCTCCTTCATCGTTACCCCATGTTACACTTGTCACCCCCCACTACAGAGTAGCAGGGCAGCCAATGTCACCCCCTCCCGGACCCTAATGGCAGCAGGAAATGTCTGCTCCTCTATTGGGTTGGAACCTGATTTAATCAAGGAATAATGTGGATTTGTTGCCGGTGGCTGCAGGGGAAGGGTTAAGTGATGCCATGTCCTTGGTGGGAGCAGTGGCAGCTGCTGGGACCTGGACAGACACAACCAATGTTGCTGTGACTGCACAGTGTGACCTGGAGGAGAGAAGCTGAGACTCCGGAGCAGAAATCACCCACATGCCAGCACTGGGCAGAGTCCCTCCAGTCACCAGCATGGGGCCACGGGGCCCCAACCTACAGCCCACATGGCAGCAGCTCCCCTTCCTCCTGGCATCTGGTTAACCCCATTTATGCGGGTCAGATTGTTATATTTAAGGTTTAGCAATAACCTTCATACAGATGGGAAGGGGTTAAGCTTCTTCCTACCCCACTGGTGCAGGTTTGGTGCAGCATGCATGTATTCTGGGGTTCTGGGAGAGCTGGGTGGCTGCAGGCTGCACCCCACCAGCTGCTCCTCCAGACATCACCCACATTTTTAGGCAGCAGAGACAGACAGCAGCAGACTGAGCCACAGGACCAACTGCAATTATTGCTGGATACCTTTGCACTCTGGTAGGACTAGCTCCTCCGGAATCTTCCTGATAAGTTCAGCTCAGCAGCACTGTCTGCAGCCAGCCAGGGGCCAGAGCAGAGAACTGCTCTCTCCGCCCACAAACAGTCAGGCTGGCTGCCTTCTCTTAACCCCTATGTGTGCCTGCCTGGCTGCACTGACTGAGTGAGAAGATGCTTGTGTCAGAGCTGGCACATAGGGGTTAAGAGAACGCAGCCAGCAGTGACTTTGTGGGCGGAGAGAGCATGTTATCTCCTGCTCTGCTCTCCCAGCTGCTAGTGGGCCCCCCTTTCTTCCCAATAGTGATGGGCAGTCCGGCTCTTTTTGGTGATCCAGCTCTTTCGGCTCTGCTCACCATAAAGAGCCGGCTCTTTTGGCTCGCGAACCGGCTCTTTTTCAAAATAAAAATCCGTTTTCCATAGTCCTTGCTCCAGGTGTTTGCCTGTACAGTGAGGGCCTCATTATACACCTGTAGAAGTATCTAGTGAAGCAGTACAGACTGTTTTTTAGCATTGCTATTTCCTCAGATTGTTAGCTCTTGTGAACAGGGCCCTGCTACTCGGTTGTAGTCTTATGTATTACTTTCTAAGGGCTTGTTTTCACATGCGAGGAACACGTCCGTGTCTCGTATGTGAAATCCAAGCTCTGGCATCGGCACTCCAGAGCGGAGCGTGCGGCTCCATGTGTTGCTATGCGGCCGCACGCTCCGCTCCGAAGTGCCGGCGCCAGAGCTTGGCTTTCACATGCGAGACACGGACGTGTTCCTCGCATGTGAAAACAAGCCCTAAGGCCGGGATCACACATGCGAGAAACACGTCCGTGTCTCGCATGTGAAAGCCAAGCTCTGGCGCCGGCACTTCGGAGCGGAGCGTGCGGCCGCATAGCAACACATGGAGCCGCACGCTCCGCTCTGGAGTGCCGATGCCAGAGCTTGGATTTCACATACGAGACACGGACGTGTTTCTCGCATGTGTGATCCCGGCCTAATATGTGGCATTTTTTTGTACATATCCATTCTGATTTAGTAAGTGCTGTGATGTGCTGGCACTGTATGACATTATAATTCATAAAAATAAAGGCATGTTACCAGCACTGGTGAAAGTGAAAGAAAATAAAAATTAGGCTGCATGCCTGCGCAGTATGACATCCACATACAGATTGGACGCAGTCATCCTGATTTGGGGGGCGTCTACATTGACAATCATGTTTATTGGATTCGCTGCCACGTACCAGGATGTCTGCAGATTTTTTAACACCCAAAATTCGCAACAAGCTGCGTTTTGGGAGCACATGACAAATCCTGATGCATCCTGATCCTGATGCAATTGCAGGTCCATGCGTCCCTATGTCAAGTGTAGAGATGCAATCTGGACCACGAAGTATATTGCCCAGCCACGTAGTATATTGCCCAGCCACGTAGTATACAGCAGAGCCACGTAGTATATTGGCCAGCCACGTAGTATATTGCCCAGCCATGCAGTATATTGCCCAGCCACGTAGTATATTGCCCAGCCACGTAGTATATTGCCCAGCCACGTAGTATATTGCCCAGTGACGTAGTATATTGCCCACTTACGTATATTGCCTAGTGACGTAGTATATTGCCCAGCCACGTAGTATATTGCCCAGTTACATAGTATATTGCGCAGCAACGTAGTATATTGCCAAGTGACGCAGTATACAGCACAGAGCCACATAGTATATTGCACAGCGACGTAGTATACAGCACAGAGCCACATAGTATATTGCACAGCGATGTAGTATACAGCACAGAGCCACGTAGTATATTGGCCAGTCACATAGTATATTGCACAGCCCACGTAGTATATTGCCCAGCCACGTAGTATATTGCCCAGCCAGGTTTGTCACAGGTTAAAAAATAAACATATACTCACCTTTCCGAGGGCCCCTTGTAGTCCACGGCAGCTTCCGGTCCCAGGGTTGGTATGAGCGCAGGACCTGTGATGACGTCGCGGTCACATGACCGTGACATCATGGCAGGTCCTTCTCCCATACCATCTTTGCCACCGGAACCTGCAACGGAAGATGGCGGCCGGCACGAGCGACTACGGAGGGTGAGTATAGCAGGTTGTTTTTTTTAATTATTTTCAACATTACATTTTTTACTATTGATGCTGCATAGGCAGCGTCAATAGTAAAAAGTTGGTCACACAGGGTTAATGGCGGTAACGGAGTGCGTTACCCGCGGTATAACGTGGTCCGTTACCACCGGCATTAATCCTGTGTTAGCAGGGAGTATGTGGGCGACAGGCACTGACTGCGGGGAGTAAGGAGCGGCCATTTTTTTCCGGACTGTGCCCGTCGCTGATTGGTCGCGGCAGCCATGACAGTCAGCTGGCGAGACCAATCAGCGAATGAATAACCGTGACAGAAAGAAAGAAGGACAGACGGAAGTGACCCTTAGACAATTATAAAGTATATATCAGTATATAATGCCATGGATGAGGCCAGTAAAGTATATCTTTATGTGGGACTAAGGTAGCTCAAATCCTGACTCCAGCACTGACTGAAGGATGGTGGAACACTAATCCTTGCAGTCTGGGGGCACTTAAGGGTTAACAGTCCACAGCTCCCTCTCTCCTCACTGCTCCTCCCACATGAGTCACAGTCACTTCACTACCCTGAATCTGATAGGCTGCAGCCACCAGCAGGGAAGAAAAAAAAAAAGACTCGGCTCACTCACACTGCAGAGCCGACTCCTTTCGTTCACAGCAGGGAGCCGGCTCTTTGTGTCGGATAGTTCACGAACGACACATCACTACTTCCCAAGGCCCCGGCATTTGCCCGCTGTGCCGGGTGCTGACGCCGGCCCTGATTTGCAGTATTATTGATTCATTCCATCTGACTGTATCATTCCCTGAATATTTTGGAGGTATTTTCCCCTTTCCCCTGTCTTTTTAATTTTTGTTTTTAATAAAAAATGTATCCTCTCACACTTTCCTAGTCACTTTGTACCATTGTTTGGTAGATTGTGTTTAATTGCCAACAGTTGTCGCCTTCTCACCAAGCTGCTTGCCTATTGTCCTGTAGCCCATCCCTTCCTTTTGCAGGTCTACAATTTTGTCCCTCGTGTCCTTAAGCAGGTCCTTGGTCTTGGCCATGGTGGAGAGGTTGGAGTGTGATTGATTTGTGTGTGGACATGTCTTTTATATAGGTAACAGATATTCATTTAATGTAATAAAATGAAATTGAATTATTCTAAATCATACAATAGTATTTTCTTTTTTTTGTTTTTTTTTTTAGTTTCTGTCTCTCACAGTTGAAGTGTATCTACAATAAAAATTACAGACCTCTCCATGCTTTGTAGGCGGGAAAACTTGCAAAATCTTCCGATTATTAAATACTTATTTTCACCACTGTACATAAAGTGCAGCACAGATTCAGCTCAACTAAAATCTTACATCCAGGAAATATCTGACGGGCTGTCACACTGTAGAAGGATCATCTTTATTCTCATTTGCACAAGGAAAGACTAGAAGCAAAGGGATGAAACTGAATGGAATGAAACAGATTAGATATTAGAAAAACATTTTGACAGTTAGGGTGATCAATGGGGGGAACAGGCTGCCACGAGAGGTGGTGAGTTCTCCTTCAATGGAAGTCTTCAAACAGAGGCTGACAGACATTTGTCTGGGGTGATTTAGTGAATCCTGCTTTGAGCAGGGGGTTGGACACGATGACCCAGGAGGTCCCTTCCAACCCTAACATTCTATGATCCTTAGATCAGGAATAGATTATAGACATTTATAGGACACTAGATTTTGGCCCGATTCTAACGCATCGGGTATTCTAGAATATGCATGTCCCCGTAGTATATGGACAATGATGATTCCAGAATTCCCGGCAGACTGTGCCCGTCGCTGATTGGTCGAGTCAACCTTTATGACATCATCGTCGCCATGGCAACCATTATGACATCTACGTCGATACTGTTCCCGTCGCTGAATCAGAAACGTGGGATTTCTACGTCCTTTATGACATCATCGTCGCTGTGCCCGTCGCTGATTGGTCGAGGCCTGACGGCCTCGATCAATCAGAGACGTGGGATTTCTACGTCGATGCTGTGCCTGGCGGCCTCGACCAATCAGAGACGTGGGATTTCCATTACAGACAGACAGACCGAAAAACCCTTAGGCAATTATATATATAGATTTCATAACTTTACCAAATTGTTAAGAAAAAATATTCAGCATATTCTGCATTGAACTACTGTTTCCAATTTATTATATATTTTTGGAGTCAGTCCATTTTATATCAACTCCACCAAAATGGACACAGACTCCAACTCCGCAGCCCTGGTAAAAAGCCTTTTTTAATGTGCACAAAAAAATGCTGTATGTGAACATAGCCTAGCAGGTTGCTAAAATTGGTGGTGTTAGATATAGAAATTTAGTAAAACCTTGTGCGCTCACACACCCAGCTTCCCTCAAAGCCAGAAGCAGATCACAAAAAAGGAAACTTTTATAAAGGAAAGGCTTTCCATCTTGAAAGCCACTCCCTGCTTCTGATCCAAAAAAAACTGTGTATGGATAAAGGATAACTGGCATTTCTGTGAATAATGTTTTAAAGCCCCAGCGTAATCCACTCAGAGAGGGGACCACAACATTATTGTATAGAATGCTATAATAGCTACCTTAGATTTTCATTTATCAAATATAGCAATGTTTTAAGTTATTATTTTTTGTTTCAGCAAATTTTTATTCAACTTCTTTCATAAGCAGTTATTTTTTGGGGTGAAATCAAATTTCCTTTTACCTTTTTCTAGGAAAATAAAGGTTTGGGACCTGCAAGCTGCCTTGGATCCACGAGCACCTGCCAGCACATTATGTTTGCGTACTTTGGTGGTATGTATAAATGACAAAATAATTTTCCAGGTTAACCCATTTAACCATTAATATTTATAAATATATGTGTGGTCAATACAAAGGACTGGCACATGACTTATTCCTTCCAAAGACCATATTAAGGATGGGGTGAAAGAAAAGCGATTCTGACAGCTAAATAGGAAAGGGTTCTTTACAGTTAGAGCAGTCAGACTGTGGAATGCCAACCACAAGAGATACTGTAGTAATGGCAGACACTATAACAGCTTTAAAATAGGGCTGGATGATTTTCTCATTACATATAACATTGTTGGTTATAGATAATTTAGTGCCAAAATTAACAATTGGTGTAGAAAGGTTGAACTTGATTGACCAGTGTCTTTTTTTCAACCTATATAACTATGTAACCCCTCAACAAATGTGCCCAAAAGAAGAAATAGGAGAGCATCGACAGAGTAATATAAAAGTGTTCCTTAACTGAAAGGTTACATAAACATAAAATATACAATAATAAGTTTAAATAATCAAGATAAGGGAGACCAAACTAAAGAGACGAACATCAGGGGAGTAACAGTCCAATGGTCCGCAAAGGAGACCAAAAGTCAGAATGCAGAAGGCATAAGTAGACCTCTTCCCACCCACCTTTTTAGTGTGTAATCTATTTGTTTAGAATGGTAATATGGCACTAGGAATAATCTGTTTGGAAGTCTTATGAAGTGACTTCTTTATAAGACTTCCCAACAGACGTACAGATGCAACTCCATGATTAAGACCTGTTTGGGTCGAAACATGTTGGTCTCTATGCCTTTTTTTAAAATCATGAGTGTATCCAACCTGCCTGACGTTTTTGCTACCTGTTTTCAATATTAAGAAATAAATAGATGTTTTAAGAAACCTTGGATTTCCTGGGATCATTCATCCAAAGAGGCGCTGGATGTTAACTATTTGTTGTTTCCATCCCTCCTTCTAAGAGCAAACGTTTGAATATTTTTTTTTCCCATTGACATAGCTGTATGAGGTCTTGTTTTTTTTGCTGGACGAATTGTAGTTTTGAATGACACCATTACTTTTAAAATGTCATTTTCTGAAAAGCAGAAAAAAAGTATGAGAAAAAGTAAATGTAATTCTGCCATGTTTTGGGGGCGTTGTTTTTACAGCGTTAATTTGGTGTTAAAATGACTTTGAATCATGATTCTACTGGTCAGTATGATTATAACTGTCAAACTTTCACAAGTTTGTTAACCCCTTAGTGACGCAGCCAAATTTTTAAAATCTGACCAGTGTCACTTTATGTGGTAATAACTCTGGAACGCTTCAACAAATCCCAGTGATTTTGAGATTGTTTTTTCATGACATATTTATACTTTATGATAATGGTAAATTTAGGTCGATATGTTTTGTGTTTATTTATAAAAAAATATCAAAAATTTGAGAAAAATGTTAAAAAATTAGCAATTTTCAAAGTTTGAATGATTATCCCTTTAATCCAGATGGTCATACCACAGCAAACCATTAATAAATAACATTTCCCACATGTCGGCTTTACATCAGCACCATTTGTAAAATGTTCTTTTATTTTATCATTTTAGGAGGTTTAAAAATGTAGCAGAAATTTTTCATTTTTTCAAGGAAATTTGCAACATTTATTTTTTTACGGACTTATCCATGTTTGAAGTGACTTTAGGGGTCTCATATATTGGGAAACCCCCAAACGTGATACCATTTTAAAAACAGCACCCCCTGACATATTGAAAACTGCTGTCAGGTAGTTTACTAACCCTTCAGGTGATTTTCAGGAATTAATGCAAAGTGGTATGACCGAAATGAAAAAGTGTATTTTTACCAACTAAATGTCGGTAACTTCTGAACAGGTTACAACAGCCGTCAGACTCTAAGGCCACTATTTGGTCGTGAATTGCCATGGCAAACATCAGGACCACAAAATCATGATCTGAGGGCACCAATTTGGATAAAGAGGGAGCCCCCATGCTCTGTTAACCATTTATAATGATGCAGTTACTATTGACAGTAGCATCTAAGGGGTTAAACCGATTTGTACGGTGCCAACACCGATCGTGGCTGATGCAGCAAGTTGTCAGCTATAGTGTAAAGCCAACAGCTGCTGGATTGTCACCTGTATGGGGAGGCTATGCTCTTAAATCTCAGGTCAGTTAAGACGTATTGGCTGTCATTAAGGGGTTAAAGACATCAAACTTTTTATTTTATTTTTATTTTTTTTTCCGTCAATTTGAGCTGTGAGAGAGCTTGTTTTCTGTATGGTGAGCCAACTGTTTTATTGATACCGATAAAACACAATTCAGCTGTTCTGGGGGATTGTTTTTCCATTTTTGGTTAGTGATCATGTTAACTAATTATATTTTGTGGGATTGGACTTTTTATTATCCATCAATGCACTTATTTTTAGAGTATGTATAAACCAAGTTTTTCAGCACATATTTTTGTGCTGAAAACACCCCCCCTGAACTTATAATCGAGTGAAGGTCCTTGAAGATTGAGGGGGAGTGGCATCGGTGGAGCAGCAGGTCATCGGAGTCAGGAGCCGTCTGCTGCACCTAACTCCTGTGCCTGCTGCTAAAGAGAAATTAATATTCACTGCACTGACAATGAATATTCATTTCTCTTTAATAGCAGGCACAGTGTCAGCCGCAGCAGCTGGCCCCTGCAGCTGCCAGGCAGTCACGTGTGCCCGCTACTTAAGGGAAATGAATATTCACCTTCCTCCACTCCCATGGGCATGGAGAGAGGTGAATATTATTTTCTCTTAAGTAGCGGCACACGTGACTGCCCGGCGGATGACACTGTGCACGCTACTTAATAGTCACTGCCCTCCACACACATTGTTCCAGCGTGGGGAGCAGTGAGCTTTCCGGCAGCTGTGCTCTGCTTGTGAGCAGCGCGTGACGTCCCTGCCATGCGCTGCTTACGTGCATAAAGCATCTGCTGGCACTGAAACAAGATGCTGCGAGGGAGCGCAGAAAGTTAAGTGTAATTTTATTTTTTTTAATGTTTTTTGATGGGGGCCAATCATACTAGGATATGGATGGGTCCGTGCATACATGGATAGGGGTGGGGTAATGCCTATAAGGATAGGGATGGGGCCATGCATACAAGGATAGGGATGAGGAGCCATGCATTCAGGGATAGGGATGGAGCCATGAATTCAAGGATAGGGATGGAGCCATGAATTCAAGGATAGGGATGAGGATCCATGCAGACCAGGATAGGGATGGGGAGCCATCTAGACAAGGATGGGGATGAGGAGCCATCTAGACAATGCACACCAGGATAGGGATGAGGAGTCATCCATACCAGGATGGGGATGTGGAGGCCGTGAATACACCTTAATGGGGATGAGGGGACAATGCATGCCAGGCTTATACTCGAGTCAATACGTTTTCCAAGTTTTTTGGGGTAAAATTAGGTTTCTCGCCTTATACTCGGGTTGGCTTATACTCGAGTATATACGGTACTTAGATTGATAAGATCTTTACTTTTATCATCCAGATGCTGCTTCTTCCAATCCCTTTATTTTTGTAAGTGATGACAACCTGACACAGACCTGCTACCCCATACGTGCAGTCTTGGGGTACTACACACTACACCATAAATCTGTATGCACTTGTGTTGCACTTTTATGTTAAATTCTTGACCACAGCTTTTAAATGTAAACTTGTGATTGCATTTGAGCTTTATTTATTTTAATTTTAATCAAATCTGTAATCCCCTTTAGGAACATTCAGGACGTGTATTTCGGCTTCAGTTTGATGAATTCCAAATCATTAGCAGCTCCCACGATGATACAATTTTGATCTGGGATTTTTTAAATGTTCCTACAAATGCTCCAAATGAAACCCGCTCTCCATCTAGGACATATACCTACATCTCCAGATAGCATCATGCACTTTTTCCTTACCAGGTAATTTTCTATGTTATTAATGTTGGATAAAGAGTTGCGTTTCCTGGAGAGTTCGAAGTGTGGCATTCATATGAGCGAACACAGTGTATTACAGCAGCAATCTCACTCACACTCTGCGGACAGCATCCTCAGCATCCATTAACCAGTGATGTGAATTTAACAAGTGGGCTGCTTATCCACACTATAGATATGTACGCATGTAAAAAAACATGGTAGAAAGTTCAGTAAAAATATTTCGATTTTCTAATTTGTGTTGGTTTCATGTTTCATCATATCATGTTTCTTCCATTCATACACATAGCTGCTTCCAATACTATGGCTGGGTCTATACCTCGGCTGCAATTATCTGAGCCCCCACATCACATTTCTCTCTCCAGCCTAACTGTTTTATACTGTTGTCTGAACTGTCAAATGTCCATGTAATTGAATTGTGATGCCATGTACTTAAAGCAGAATACCAGGGCTATGTTGAAACGTTTCATTTTTGCAGCCTTATTTTATTCAGCATTTATGAAAATGCTAATTAAAAGCTGCAGAATTTTACTCCTGACTGAACTGGAAATCAGCAGCATTTTTTCAATCTAAATGATGTCAATTTTTGCAGTATTTTATCACACATATAAGGAAACGAGTGAGTGCAACAAATGCAATCATGCGTTTTTGCTGCATTTTTGCAGAATAAAACTAACTTTATTAAGTATGTACAAATGACACACATAATCTGCACCAAAAATACTGCAAAAATCTGCTTTTTATAAGCCGCTTCCTTACTGCCAAGAGAGCATCTGTTGCCTGATGAAAAAACGCAGCATGTGAACATGGTTTGTTACCCATTTTTCATACTGTGCTGTGTTTTGACAACTGTTTTTATTTTAAGTTATCAAAGATAGCTGGCATTTAACTGGATCTTAACAGCTGGCATATTATTCTACCAATAGGTACCAGAAAGAATCTGCAATGTATTACATGTCCTAACATTGATACAGGAAAGATATATATCTTGGTACCGTGTTAGCCAGTAGATAGAAAAATATTTAGAATTGAGAGTCCTCAGTGGTTGATACCTTTTGAATGGCTAACTGAAAAGATGATAACAAATAGCAAGCTTTCGAGACTACACATGTCTCTTCATCAGGCATAGACTAAAATAAATTCTGGAGAATCACATATTTATGCACAACTCATCACAGAAAAAACGCCATAGTTAAGACAGGTGACATGAAGCAGAATTACCATGAGTGATAAACAGTTATGTCCATAAATATTGGGCCAGTTCTTAGATAAGGATTGTTTTATTGTCCTCTGATTGGGGTCTGGTTCTGTTGTGATGACCCCACATAGTCTGAGGGTCAAATTCCTTAGTTTACTTAAAAAGACATAAATCCATGCGACACATTCATTTTGCAGTGAGAGTGTCAAAGGTCGTCATCAGTTTATATTCCCAGACTCTTCTGTCTCTGAGATTTGAAGCTACCTTTCAAAACAAGTAATTTCATGTCCATAATTTTATGATTTGGGAGACAAAAATGTATTGCCACAGGTAGATCCATTCTTTTTTCTCTTATTGTATGGCGTTCATTCTTGTTCTCAGTTTCTGCCCTGTCTCCCCCACATACAGACCCCCAGTTGGACATTTAGTACAAATAATTAGGCACACCACATTAGAAGTGATGCAGCTGAAAGTACCTGGGATCTTGTAGGCCTGATGTGAGTTGGGGATCTTTATCTTGTCCGTGGTCATTATAAATGGACAGGTTTTACATTTTTTTTTCTGGTTGGAAGGATAGGTACCTGCAGCTGTTGGAGAGGACAGGGAGCTCTTGACAATTATGCTTCTTAAATTTGGGGGCTGTTTAAAACACAGTAGTGGGGGGTCTGGAAAAATGGATTGTAAGCGGGCATCTTTTTGTAGAAAAGGTTGTAATTTCCGTGCAGCTCCCCTTAGCACCTCCAGATTTGGATTGTAGATAACTACTAGAGGCACCCGGTTATTTTCTTCTTTAGCTTTGTAATGTTGCGGGTGATTCCTTGATATTCTAGTTGCTCTTGTCATTTGGTTTTGAATTGTTCTTGGATGGTAGCCCTGATTCTAAAAGGTCTTACTGAGATGACCAAGGTCCAATATATATGGACATAACTGTTTATCACTCATGGTAATTCTGCTTCATGACACCTGTCTCAACTATGGCGTTTTTTCTGTGCTATGTTGTGCATAAATATGTGATTCTTCAGAATTTATTTTAGTCAATGCCTGATGAAGAGACCTGTGTAGTCTCGAAAGCTTGCAATCTGTTATCATCTTTTCAGTTAGCCATTAAAAGGTATCAAATACGGAGGACTCTCAATTCTAAGTATTTTTATGTCCTATCATTGTATTTGTATAATGTAGTTGTCATGTTTCCTCTAACCTTCTAAAACCCAATGTATTAAAGGGGTATTCACAAGTTTGGAAGTTATTGCCTATCAATAAGAAAGGGGATAACTTCACGATCACTGGAACTCCCACGACCCAAGAATCAGGAGGTCAATCATGCACACTTTATTATGGTAGTGCCTAAGACTAGTGATGAGCAAATATACTCGTTGCTCAGGTTTTCCTGAGCACGCTCGGGTGACCTTCGAGTATTTGACTGCTCAGAGATTTAGTTTTCATCGCGGCAGCTGAATGATTTACAGCTATTAACCAGCTTGATTACATGTGGGGATTCCCTAGCAACCAGGCAAACCCCACGTGTACTCAGCCTGGCTAGTAGCTGTAAATCATTCAGCTGAGGCGATGAAAACTTAATCTCCGAACACTAACAAATACTCGGAGATCACCCGAGCGTGCTCGGGAAAACCCGAGCAACGAGTACACTCGCTCATCACTACCTAAGACCCATTGAGCGAAGCACTTGGCTATCTGCAGTAATCCCATTAAGGCTGAGTGGAGCAGCAGTGCACATGAGTAGCCTCCTGGTTCGGTGGGAGTCCCTGCAGCTGGACCCCTTGTAGCTTCCATACGTGACAATACCCCTGTAATATACAGAGTCCTGTTCCCAGGCAGTATACTCCAGACTCTATTACACCTGAGAATGTACAGGGCTCTATCTACATCCTCTACAATTAACAATTTGGCCTCTACGTTTTGCCAAACACATATGTACAGCAGATATATATCCAAAACATATTCTCATATCTTAAAAAGTGTACATTTTGATTAATAGAGAACATTACATGATGTGCTACCAGCTGCGTGGCCTTGTTTCCATTAATGTTGTTACTCATACCTGGAGTATTTTAACCTGACTACATCTATTTTAAACATTTTGGGATTTTTGTTTTTCCTCTAAACTTATCTACATTCTCGGTTTGCATGAGCAAAGACTACATTAAATATGTAATTCTAATTTTTTTGCTTTTTTTTTTTGTTTTAGGGATTATCTATTCTGAACTACTGTACTGGATATGTGGATACTGCGAGAAGCTAATGTACTAGTAATTATTGGAAATTGTTACTGGTGCCACTTATAAGTAAAGTTTAAATTATATTGTCTCTTATTACTATGAAGTTACAAGCCACTTCAATAGATGCATATCTGTTCTGTTCAATAATTTGCATCTAGAATCCAAAGCTGAAATGTAAATTTTCTAGAAGAACTGAACATTTGCCGAGGGAAATAAGTACAAAAGGATGCAACCTCATTTGTTTTGCACTTAGTGACTCTGAAGGAGAATGTTTCCCAATAGATTTTGGGTGCCAAACATATCCAAATGTTCTTTGTGCTTCATTTTTTTTCAACTTTAAAGACGAAAAACTCTTTGTTTAGCATGCATGTGGTAGGAAATCTAATGTATATGCCAATTGGAATACTTTCACTCATGTACATTGATCTTGTTTGTTTTGTAGCATCTCATCTATTTTTTTTTTCCTTGTGTTTTTTTTTTTTTTTGTGAATTTACACAACCAAGCTAAAGGATTAGCCATGCAACACTAGTGGAAAAATAAGCTGCGTACTCTGTTGCTTTAATGTACCCCAGAGAACAAGCTTTAAAAGTTATGTATTCTGAAAGTTGAACCTGTTATGTAAACTGGAAAAAAAAAAGTCAAAAAATGTTTCCGCATTTCTGGACTGTTGCGTTACTGTCTCTCTCATACCTTGTGATGTTAGAACTTCAGTTCCCATATTGGACATTTCTGATCCATCACTCAAATAAATACCTACATATCAAAAGCGGCTCGAACTACTAGCACCTCACCTCTTTCATCTATGGTAAAAAAAAAAAAGGTATTTGCCGTTTGACAGAACTCATAATGTTAATGAAACAAAACATGTTTTCTTTTTCCCGGGAAATGGGGTTTAATCATTCCAGTGAGATTTCTAAATATCTTTAGTCCTCTTTTTCTCTTGTATAATAAGTAATGTATGATCCATTGATACATTTGGTTGAAAGGTGCACTTTACAAAAAAAATATATTAAGGGGTTGTCCAAGATTAGAAAAACATGGCTGCTTTCTTCCAAAATCTGCACCATTTCTGTTTGCAGTTAACATCTATTATTGTAGCTTTGAGCCACTGCTTCAATGGAGCTCAGCTCCATTACCACACATGACCCGTAGTCAGGAAAGCCCCTGTTATTGCAGTCAGTATTCGGGTGGAACAGGTTTTAATACAGAACGCCATAACATTTTAAAAGTTGTGTTTTGATTTGTGCCAAATTTAACTTGTTAATTTTCCTTTTCCCCCTTTTTTCTTTTAAGTTGCAGTTAAATTGTAAGATACATTTGGTCTTCAGATTGCTCTGACATTGCATATGTTGGCTTTTAACTATAACTTGGCTTTTTCTTGGTAATTCTGTTTATATTTGATTAAAATGTAAAATAAGTTTGTGCGGATGTGAATAGAATATTAATATGCCATTAATGTGTAAATCTCCGACCTATTGAACAACGTGACTTCAGCAGTCAGAAATGTACTGCAGTTGTCATAGAACAAATGTGTACAGTCTGATTCCTGTGGTCTCCTGATGTAAATAGCCCCAATCTGCGAGACGCGTTCTGTGTGTGAAGGTTGTCAGTGCTTATCCTAGCCGAACATTGAAATCTACAATAATGTCTGCCATTTACATTGTTTTTGGAATCGGGGCTCTCAACTGTTACATGAAAAGTATAGTACGTTGATCATCTTTCTTTGTATTAAGTGCACAAGAAATGATGAGTGAATTATAGAACTCATATCTAGGAATTTCAGTTGTAAGTACATTATGTATTTGGTATTCTCCTAGTATAAAAAGGAAAAAAGTCCTTTAAAGTGAAGCTCCTCTTGGAGTGATTAGTTTTCACTAGTGATGAGCGAGTGTACTCATTGCTCAGGTTTTCCGAACACATTCGGGTGGTCTCCGAGTATTTGTGACTGCTCGGAGGTTTAGTTTTTGTTGACGCAGCTGCATGATTTACGGCTGCTAACCAGCCTGAGTACATGTGGGGGTTGCCTGGTTGCTAAGGAATCCTCACATGTATTCAAGCTGTCTATCAGCCGCAAATCATGCAGTTGCATCAACAAAAACTAAATCTCCGAGCAGTCACAAATACTCGGAGACCACCCGAGCGTGCTCAGAAAACCCGAGTAACGAGTACACTCGCTCATCACTAGTTTTCACCCATTAGTCCACGTTCACATGTTCAGTATTTGTTCAGTATTTTACATCAGTATCTGTAAGCCAAACCAGCAGTGGGATGGTCATAGGAAAAGTATAATAGAAACAGTCACCACTTCTGGATTTATCACCCACTTTTGTATTTTTCTTGCAAATACTGAACATGTGATTGTGACCTAACCTGGGTATTGTAATAAGTCTATCTACTCTTATTACCAAAAAGTCTCCAGAAATAAAGTTACATTAAGCCACACGCAGCTGTGCTGTGGGCGCCCATCTTTACCACCCTGTTCTCATCAGCACCGTCATCCACTATGGACGTCCAGGTAGAGATCCATATGAAATCAGCTAGTTCAGTGGACCGAGAAGGGCACTGTGGAGCATTAGATTATTTCCCACAGCAGCACTTAGGGAATAAGTGTAAAACACAGTTGTGTTTGGCCTTTAATAGCTTGAAGGTGAAGATATTTGGATTTCCTCCTTATTTGCTGAGAGCTACATTTGCTTAATTTTCAAACCTTACAAACACTCAGAAGCAACATATTTGCTCAGAATTTAGCGATGTATAGGTAACCGCTTTTTGTGTATTTTCTTGCTTTTCCAGTTAATGAAATCTGTAATTGTTACTTTACATTTGGATACATCTGAAGCGGGTAGTAACAACCTAGCTAACAGTGATGGCCGTGTCGTCCAGTCACCCTATATTTCTGTAAAATATTAGCAGTGAGCACAAGTTGCTTATTCTATTTACCCGGAATTACTGCTCATTTGATGATGTGTATAAAGCTTGTATGAAATATACATGTGTCCCCCTAAAACATGTTGTCTAAAAAATATATTGGTAACTTTATTTAGTGTAACTTGCAGGTGAAATTTCCATTCCCTTAGAAATTCTGAAATACACTAACTTACTGGCTGCGCTCTTGATATTATTTTGCTAACAATTACTGGACATATGTACATGAATACTATTTAATTAGAAGCACTGGGAATTTTTTGGTTCTGTGTTTTTCCTTTATTTGAGCATATGTGTATGAATAGCTTATTGAAACTGTAAATATATTGTTTATCAAAAGCTTTGTACTGTGGAATGTGCTTAATAAAAAATCAATTCCGATAAGCATTCAATTATACATGTGTAATACAGACAGAAAAGTATGATGGTTGTGGACTGTATCTGAACAGAAATCTGAACATTATGGTATGTGACTGCAAACCCCATATAGTCTAATCCTGTAGTCACTTGCATCTGTCCCGACGTAAAATTGGTAACTAACAAGGGGGTACAGAAATCTGATTGTAAGATCAAACTGTACAGTGTGTACCGGAAGTGTTACCATTGATACAAGTGGTGTCAGACTGGGGTGCCTAGGGCCCACAGGTAGAAATGCCTGTAGGATCCTGAAAAATATTTAGAATTGAGAGTCCTCCGTGGTTGATACCTTTTAATGGCTAACTGAAAAGATGGTAAATTGCAAGCTTTCGAGACTACACAGGTCTCTTCATCAGGCAAAGACTAAAATAAATTCTGAAGAATCACATATTTATGCACAACATAGAGAAAAAAAAACATGGATAAGACAGGTGACATGAAGCAGAATTACCATGAGTGATAAACCGTTACAGTGGGGCAAAAAAGTATTTAGTCAGTCAGCAATAGTGCAAGTTCCACCACTTAATAAGATGAGAGGCGTCTGTAATTTACATCATAGGTAGACCTCAACTATGGGAGACAAACTGAGAAATAAAAATCCAGAAAATCACATTGTCTGTTTTTTTAAAAATTTATTTGCATATTATGGTGGAAAATAAGTATTTGGTCAGAAACAAACAATCAAGATTTCTGGCTCTCACAGACCTGTAACTTCTTCTTTAAGAGTCTCCTCTTTCCTCCACTGATTACCTGTAGTAATGGCACCTGTTTAAACTTATCAGTATAAAAAGACACCTGTGCACACCCTCAAACAGTCTGACTCCAAACTCCACTATGGTGAAGACCAAAGAGCTGTCAAAGGACACCAGAAACAAAATTGTAGCCCTGCACCAGGCTGGGAAGACTGAATCTGCAATAGCCAACCAGCTTGGAGTGAAGAAATCAACAGTGGGAGCAATAATTAGAAAATGGAAGACATACAAGACCACTGATAATCTCCCTCGATCTGGGGCTCCACGCAAAATCCCACCCCGTGGGGTCAGAATGATCACAAGAACGGTGAGCAAAAATCCCTGAACCACGCGGGGGGACCTAGTGAATGAACTGCAGAGAGCTGGGACCAATGTAACAAGGCCTACCATAAGTAACACACTACGCCACCATGGACTCAGATCCTGCAGTGCCAGACGTGTCCCAATGCTTAAGCCAGTACATGTCCGGGCCCGTCTGAAGTTTGCTAGAGAGCATTTGGATGATCCAGAGGAGTTTTGGGAGAATGTCCTATGGTCTGATGAAACCAAACTGGAACTGTTTGGTAGAAACACAACTTGTCGTGTTTGGAGGAAAAAGAATACTGAGTTGCATCCATCAAACACCATACCTACTGTAAAGCATGGTGGTGGAAACATCATGCTTTGGGGCTGTTTCTCTGCAAAGGGGCCAGGACGATTGATCCGGGTACATGAAAGAATGAATGGGGCGAAAGAATGAATGGGGCCATGTATCGTGAGATTTTGAGTGCAAACCTCCTTCCATCAGCAAGGGCATTGAAGATGAAACGTGGCTGGGTCTTTCAACATGACAATGATCCAAAGCACACCGCCAGGGCAACGAAGGAGTGGCTTCGTAAGAAGCATTTCAAGGTCCTGGAGTGGCCTAGCCAGTCTCCAGATCTCAACCCTATAGAAAACCTTTGGAGGGAGTTGAAAGTCCGTGTTGCCAAGCGAAAAGCCAAAAACATCACTGCTCTAGAGGAGATCTGCATGGAGGAATGGGCCAACATACCAACAACAGTGTGTGGCAACCTTGTGAAGACTTACAGAAAACGTTTGACCTCTGTCATTGCCAACAAAGGATATATTGCAAAGTATTGAGATGAAATTTTGTTTCTGACCAAATACTTATTTTCCACCATAATATGCAAATAAAATGTTAAAAAAACAGACAATGTGATTTTCTGGATTTTTTTTTCTCAGTTTGTCTCCCATAGTTGAGGTCTACCTATGATGTAAATTACAGACGCCTCTCATCTTTTTAAGTGGTGGAACTTGCACTATTGCTGACTGACTAAATACTTTTTTGCCCCACTGTATGTCCATAAATATTGGGCCAGCTCTAAGATAAGAATAGTTTTATTGTCCTCTGATTATGGTCTCTGTTGTGATGACCCATCATAGTCTGAGGGGCAAGTTCCTTAGTTGATGTAAAAAGACATAAATCCATGCGACACATTTATTCCTCCACTAAGGCTGTCAAAGGTCGTCATCAGTTTATATTCCCAGAATCTTCTGTCTCTCTTAGATTTGATGCTACCTTTTATTTATTAATTGAGGACTCTCAATTCTAAATATTTTTCTATCTACTGGCTAACACGGTACCAAGATATATAGTAACATAGTAACATAGTAAGGCCGAAAAAAGACATTTGTCCATCCAGTTCAGCCTATATTCCATCATAATAAATACCCAGATCTACGTCCTTCTACAGAACCTAATAATTGTATGATACAATATTGTTCTGCTCCAGGAAGACATCCAGGCCTCTCTTGAACCCCTCGACTGAGTTCGCCATCACCACCTCCTCAGGCAAGCAATTCCAGATTCTCACTGCCCTAACAGTAAAGAATCCTCTTCTATGTTGGTGGAAAAACCTTCTCTCCTCCAGACGCAAAGAATGCCCCCTTGTGCCCGTCACCTTCCTTGGTATAAACAGATCCTCAGCGAGATATTTGTATTGTCCCCTTATATACTTATACATGGTTATTAGATCGCCCCTCAGTCGTCTTTTTTCTAGACTAAATAATCCTAATTTCGCTAATATAGCTTTCCTGTATCATGTAGAATTCTGATAAAGGGCGACGCTTGGCCCCATCCCTGTTATAGTGGAACAGTGGAGGAAAATATCGGGGACTTCAGAAAATTTACTGTTACCACACCATAACTGTGATGTACAATTACATTGTGTTTTGCGTTAAGTGTTCATTGGTGAAAACATAGTATTGGTGATCACCACACCGAACTAAAGAGTAAACTTGAACTTTTATCCCTAACAGGATATTCTTATCCTGGTTTCAAAATGGCTTGTCACGTTGAATGCATGATCGCTGCTACATTCATTGTTTAAGGGGCTGCCATAAAATGCTGAGCACAGCACTCGGTAGTCCCATAGGAACTGAAGGGAGCAGCAATCAAACATGCACCTAGATTTTAATCGGAATGAAAGTTTATCGTTCTTCCGATCAGTGCAGGTTCCAGCAATCTAACCCCTTCCTATCATCTAGGTATCGCCCTTCCTATGGATAAGTGATAACCTGTCTTTGCCAGAGTACATCTTTTTAAGTACCTGTCTGATATTGAGTAACAATCTGTCAGAGTCCAGAGAGGGGTCAAACTTAAATGGATTTAATAGTGGAAATGAATCTTCTATATTTATAGCAGAGAGAACATGTTATCTCCATACGGGTCATTCCATATCAAGTGATCCAAATAGGAATTTTTTTTTACCTCGCGTCTTTAGATTTTTTTTATTTTTTGTTTTTATGAAGTACACCTTTAGTTAAAGGGAAGGTACCGCGTTTGTAGGTCCTTAATAAATCACTGTAATGTATCATAACATGCTGCTATAAGCAAGTTTGAAATGCATGTGAAACAGATTTCATGTGTTATATGAGTTTAAAGAATGCACTGGGGGCTGACATCTTGGTTTTGCAGCAGTAGCAGGGCCCTATCAGTGTCAGATTACGGCACCCCATGGACATAGGAGATAATAGACTGCCGAGGACCCTATCTGTAACATTGCAGCAGCATTAGCAGTGAGCTGGGCACGCCTCTGTGGGCTGCACAACTCACTGCTGTAGCTGTGACTAGCTGCCATTTTATTATAGCCCTGTGCTCTCTATCGCAGGACAGAAGAAGCCCTCACTGCTCCTCTGTACTACAAGCAGGCACGTCCTCTGCTCCTCACATGCTGCCCTATGTGCTTCTCCTGCTGTGTCTCCCCCCTCACACACAGTCCCTGTGATCTCCTGTAAGCTGCACTCACAGCCTGCAGAGAGGGAGGTGACACCTGGAGAGAGAGAGGAGGGCAGCTGACAGGACAGGGATTAAGGTGGGGGAAGGGGGATGGCAAGAATGTTATTCACAAAAAAATGCTGCTGAGTCCACTGTGTTCTGCTCCTCTGTAACCGAGCTGTGCCTCTGATGCAGTAACTGCTGGTGATAGCAGGTCACAGGGCAGTCACACACAAAATGGCGCTGCCCTGTGATGCTGCTCTTCATTCTGCCCCAGGGATATTAGACCACCCAAAAGGGGAGGGAAATGGTGATGTCAGCAGTTACTGCCCCAATTTTGCTGCTGGTAAATCTTACTATAGCTGCTTGAGGTCTAAAACGGAAAATGCTCCCCCTAGTGGTAAATATGTATATTTGTAGAAAAATATATAATATTTTTCATATAGAAATGTTTGCAAACAGTGCAAACATTGCATTAATACATTTGAATTACTATTTTAAGCTTCATTTCACAAAAAAAACAAAATACAAGAAAACTGGTGGCACCTTCCCTTTAATTACAAATTAAAAGTTTTGAATTTTTTTTCTTCATCGGTTAATTTTTTACAGATTTCTAAAATTTCAAAAAAGCACGGATTTTGGCCTGGTATGGTTTTACATTTTTTATATCATATCTCAGGCTAGAATTAAGATAAAGAGGTGGGAGAAGCATGATTTTTCTCAGAACTGTACCGGCTTTCATTTGATATGTCACAAGACTGTTTCTTTATATTTTGTTTTGGAGAAATCAAATTCAAAATTTTTATGCGCAATTGTGAAAAAAAGTATGTTTTAAAATTGTGAAAACATGCATGTGTGTTACTTGTGTTCTTGTTTATATTTGTACAGGGATTCAACTTGGGACCTGTCAAATCTGTATTTTTTTTTTTAAAGCCTTGAATCATCTAACATAGTAACATAGTAACATAGTTAGTAAGGCCGAAAAAAGACATTTGTCCATCCAGTTCAGCCTATATTCCATCATAATAAATCCCCAGATCTACGTCCTTCTACAGAACCTAATTGTATGATACAATATTGTTCTGCTCCAGGAAGACATCCAGGCCTCTCTTGAACCCCTCGACTGAGTTCGCCATCACCACCTCCTCAGGCAAGGAATTCCAGATTCTCACTGCCCTAACAGTAAAGAATCCTCTTCTATGTTGGTGGAAAAACCTTCTCTCCTCCAGACGCAAAGAATGCCCCCTTGTGCCTGTCTGATTTTAGGTTTGTGAGTTTCTTCCGTTTTTCTTTTGAAATTACAACTTGTTGCCATGTAACGGATTCCATTAGTGGACACCCACTAACGCAATGTGAACCCAGCCTTAGAAATGATAGGCAATTGGCAAGACAACCCCTATAAAGGAATGGTTCTGCAGGGGGTGACGACAAACCATTTTGCTGCTCTCATACTTTTTTACCGTTGTTTTAGTCACTTTTGCATTTTATCATTGCTCTCACTCCCCCCCCCCCCCCCCCCCAAGAGGTACTGTACAGTAGGATGAGGCGGTGTCTACAACCCTCAGAAGTTGCTCAGGTAGTGCAGCTCATCAGAATGGCACATCAACGCTGTGGCAAGAAGGGTAGCTGTGTCTGTTTGCACAGTGTCCAGAGCATGAGGCAGTTACCAGGAGATGTGGAATGGGCTGTAGGAGGGCAACAACCCAGCAGCAGGACTTTTACCTCCTCCTTTGTGTAAAGAGTAGGAGGAGGAGCACTGCCAGAGCCCTGCAAAATGACCTCCAGAAAGACACTAACATCCATGTGTCTGCACAAAATGTCAGAAACAGACGCGGTGAGGGCCCGATGTCCACAAGTGTGCTTACAGCTCAACACCATGCAGGGAGATTGGCATTTGCCAGATTACACCATGATTGGCAGATTTGACATTCATTCCCTGTGCTCTTCACAGATTACAGCAGGTTCACATGGAGCACATGTGACAGAGTCTGGAGAACGTTCTGCTGCCCGCAACATCCTCCAGCATAACCAGTTTGGCAGTGGGTCAGTAAGGGTATGTGTCCATGTTAAGGCTTGCTTCAGGATTTGGTCAGGATTTTATGCGGGTTAAATCCTGACCAAATCTGTACCTGAGGTCACTGGCAGGTCACCTGCGGTGTTCTTGCGCGTTTTGCTCATTGTAAGGACATGCTGCGTTCTATGCCGCATGCGTTTTTTACTGCATAGTGGAGACGGGATTTCATTAAAGCCCCTCCACTATGCTGTAACATCTGGACGCTGCGTTTTTGACGCTGCAGCTCAACGCAGCGTCAAAAACGCAGCGTTTCCTGAATGTGGAAACATACCCTGATGGTGGGGGAGGCTTTTTTTTGGAGGGATGCACAGCCCTCCATGTGCTAGCTAGAGGTACACGGACTGCCACTATGTACCGGAATGAAATATTCTGACCCATTGTGAAACAATATGCAGTGGGCCCTGGGTTCATTCTGATACATGACAATGCTAGGCCTCATGTGGCTAGGTGTAGCAACAGTTCCTGCATGATGAAGGCATTGATGCTATGGACAGGCCTGCTTGTTCCCCAGACCTGAATACGATTGAGCACATCTGGGACATCATATATCGTTGCACCACAGGCTATCCAGGAGTTGACGGATGCTTTAACCCCTTCATGACCCAGCCTATTTTGACCTTAAAGACCTTGCCGTTTTTTGCAATTCTGACCAGTGTCCCTTTATGAGGTAATAACTCAGGAACGCTTCAACGGATCCTAGCGGTTCTGAGATTGTTTTTTCATGACATATTGGGCTTCATGTTAGTGGTAAATTTAGGTCAATAAATTCTGCGTTTATTTGTGATAAAAACGGAAATTTGGCGAAAATTTTGAAAATTTCGCAATTTTCACATTTTGAATTTTTATTCTGTTAAACCAGAGAGTTATGTGACACAAAATAGTTAATAAATAACATTTCCCACATGTATACTTTACATCAGCACAATTTTGGAAACAAAATTTTTTTTTGCTAGGAAGTTATAAGGGTTAAAATTTGACCAGCGATTTCTCATTTTTACAACGAAATTTACAAAACCATTTTTTTTTAGGGACCACCTCACATTTGAAGTCAGTTTGAGGAGTCTATATGGCTGAAAGTACCCAAATGTGACACCATTCTAAAAACTGCACCCCTCAAGGTACTCAAAACCACATTCAAGAAGTTTATTAACCCTTCAGGTGCTTCACAGCAGCAGAAGCAACATGGAAGGAAAAAATGAACATTTAACTTTTTAGTCACAAAAATTATCTTTTAGCAACAATTTTTTTATTTTCCCAATGGTAAAAGGAGAAACTGAACAACGAAAGTTGTTGTCCAATTTGTCCTGAGTACGCTGATACCGCATATGTGGGGGTAAACCACTGTTTGGGCGCACGGCAGGGCTTGGAAGGGAAGGAGCGCCATTTGACTTTTTGAATGAAAAATTGGCTCCACTCTTTAGCGGACACCATGTCACGTTTGGAGAGCCCCCGTGTGCCTAAAAATTTGAGCTCCCCCACAAGTGACCCCATTTTGGAAACTAGACGCCCCAAGGAACTTATCTAGATGCATAGTGAGCACTTTGAACCCCCAGGTGCTTCACAAATTGATCCGTAAAAATGAAAAAGTACTTTTTTTTCACAAAAAAATTCTTTTAGCCTCAATTTTTTCATTTTCACATGGGCAACAGGATAAAATGGATCCTAAAATTTGTTGGGCAATTTCTCCCGAGTACGCCGATACCTCACATGTGGGGGTAAACCACTGTTTGGGCACACGGCAGGGCTCGGAAGGGAAGGTGCGCCATTTGACTTTTTGAATGGAAAATTGGCTCCAATTGTTAGCGGACACCATGTCGCGTTTGGAGAGCCCCTGTGTGCCTAAACATTGGAGCTCCCCCACAAGTGACCCCATTTTGGAAACTAGACCCCCCAAGGAACTTATCTAGATGCATATTGAGCACTTTAAACCCCCAGGTGCTTCACAGAAGTTTATAACGCAGAGCCATGAAAATAAAAAATAATTTTTCTTTCCTCAAAAATGATTTTTTAGCCTGGAATTTCCTATTTTGTCAAGGGTAATAGGAGAAATTGGACCCCAAATGTTGTTGTCCAGTTTGTCCTGAGTACGCTGATACCCCATATGTGGGGGTAAACCACTGTTTGGGCGCACGGCAGGGCTCGGAAGGGAAGGCACGCCATTTGGCTTTTTAAATGGAAAATTAGCTCCAATCATTAGCGGACACCATGTCACGTTTGGAGAGCCCCTGTGTGCCTAAACATTGGAGATCCCCCAGAAATGACCCCATTTTGGAAACTAGACCCCCAAAGGAACTAATCTAGATGTGTGGTGAGGACTTTGAACCCCCAAGTGCTTCACAGAAGTTTATAACGCAGAGCCATGAAAATAAAAATAAAAAATTATTTTCTCAAAAATGATCTTTTAGCCTGCAATTTTTTATTTTCCCAAGGGTAACAGGAGAAATTTGACCCCAATATTTGTTGTCCAGTTTCTCCTGAGTACGGTGATACCCCATATGTGGGGGTAAACTACTGTTTGGGCACATGCCGGGGCTCGGAATTGAAGTAGTGACGTTTTGAAATGCAGACTTTGATGGAATGCTCTGCGGGCGTCACGTTGCGTTTGCAGAGCCCCTGATGTGGCTAAACAGTAGAAACCCCCCACAAGTGACCCCATTTTGGAAACTAGACCCCGAAAGGAACTTATCTAGATGTGTGGTGAGCACTTTGAACCCCCAAGTGCTTCATAGAAGTTTATAATGCAGAGCCGTGAAAATAAATACGTTTTCTTTCCTCAAAAATAATTATTTAGCCCAGAATTTTTTATTTTCCCAAGGGTTACAGGAGAAATTGGACCCCAAGAGTTGTTGTCCAGTTTCTCCTGAGTACGCTGATACCTCATGTGTGGAGGTAAACCACTGTTTGGGCACACGTCGGGGCTCAGAAGGGAAGTAGTGACTTTTGAAATGCAGACTTTGATGGAATGGTCTGCGGGCGTCACGTTGTGTTTGCAGAGCCCCTGGTGTGCCTAAACAGTAGAAACCCCCCACAAGTGACCCCATTTTAGAAACTAGACCCCCCAAGGAACTTATGTAGATATGTGGTGAGCACTTTGAACCCCCAAGTGCTTCACAGACGTTTACAACGCAGAGCCGTGAAAATAAAAAATCATTTTTCTTTCCTCAAAAATGATGTTTTAGCAAGCATTTTTTTTATTTTCACAAGGGTAACAGGAGAAATTGGACCCCAGAAATTGTTGCGCAGTTTATACTGAGTATGCTGGTACCCCATATGTGGGGGTAAACCACTGTTTGGGCACACGTCGGGGCTCTGAATTAAGGGAGCACCATTTGACTTTTTGAATACGAGATTGGCTGGAATCAATGGTGGCGCCATGTTGCGTTTGGAGACCCCTGATGTGCCTAAACAGTGGAAACCCCTCAATTCTACCTCCAACACTAACCCCCCCACACCCATAACCCTAATCCCAACTGTAGCCATAACCCTAACCACAACCCTAATTCCAACCCTAACCCTAAGGCTATGTGCCCACGTTGCGGATTCATGTGAGATTTTTCAGCATCATTTTTGAAAAATCCGCGGGTAAAAGGCACTGCGTTTTACCTGCGGATTTTCAGCGGATTTACTGTGTTTTTTGTGCGGATTTCACCTGCGGATTCCTATTGAGGAACAGGTGTAAAACGCTGCGCAATCCGCACAAAGAATTGACATGCTGCGGAAAATACAACGCAGCGTTTCCGCGCTGTATTTTCCGCACCATGAGCACAGCGGATTTGGTTTTCCATATGTTTACATGGTACTGTAAACCTGATGGAACACTGCTGCGAATCCGCAGCGGCCAATCCGCTGCGGATCCGCAGCCAAATCCGCACCGTGTGCACGTAGCCTAATACTAAAGGTATGTGCACACGCTGCGGAAAATGCTGCGGATCCGCAGCAGTTTCCCATGAGTTTACAGTTCAATGTAAACCTATGGGAAACAAAAATCGCTGTACACATGCTGCAGAAAAACTGCACGGAAACGTAGGGGTTTACATTCCGCAGCATGTCACTTCTTTCTGCGGAATCCGCAGCGGTTTTACAACTGCTCCAATAGAAAATCGCAGTTGTAAAACCGCAGTGAAATGCGCAGAAAAACCGCGGTAAATCCGCCATAAATCCACAGAGGTTTAGCACTGCAGATTTATCAAATCCGCAGCGGAAAAATCCGCAGAGGACCAGAATACGTGTGCACATACCGAAACCCTAACCCTACCCCTAACCCTAACCCTATTCTAACATTAGCGGAAAAAAAAATTCTTTATTTTTTTATTGTCCCTACCTATGAGGGTGACAAAGGGGGGGGGGGGGGCCTTTATTATTATTTTTATTTTGATCACTGTGATAGATTATATCTCAGTGATCAAAATGCACTTTGGAACGAATCTGCACATGCGCCCGCCATTTTGGAAGATGGCGGCGCCCAGGGAGAAGACGGACGGACCCCGGCAGGATCGGTAAGTATGATGGGGTAGGGAGGGAGCACGGGGGGGGGGGGATCGAAGCGGGGGGTGGAACGGAGCACGGGGGGGTGGAACGGAGCACGGTGGTGGTGGAACGGAGCACGGGGGTGGAACGGAGCACGGGGGGGTGGGGTGGATTGGAGTGCAGGGGGGGGTGATTGGAGCACGGGGGGAGCGGAGCACAGGACGGAGGGGAGCCGGAGCAGTGTACCGGACAGATCGGAGGGCTGGGGGGGCGATCGGTGGGGTGGGGGCACATTAGTGTTTCCAGCCATGGCCGATGATATTGCATCATCGGCCATGGCTGGATTGTAATATTTCACCAGTCATAATAGGTGAAATATTACAAATCGCTCTGATTGCCAGTTTCACTTTCAACAGCCAATCAGAGCGATCGTAGCCACGAGGGGGTGAAGCCACCCCCCTGGGCTAAACTACCACTCCCCCTGTCCCTGCAGATCGGGTGAAATGGGAGTTAACCCTTTCACCCGATCTGCAGGGACGCGATCTTTCCATGACGCCACATACGCGTCATGGGTCGGATTGGCACCGACTTTCATGACGCCTACGTGGAGTTATGGGTCGGGAAGGGGTTAATCCAGGTTTACGAGGAGATTCCTCAGGAGCACATCCGCCGCCTTAGGCTGGGTTCACACTGCGTCTGTGACGTCCGTTAGACGGACTACGTTACACCGCGGTGTAACGCAGTCTGTTAACGCCGCCATTATGTCCTATGTCGGACGCGTGCACTAACGATGTGCCGTCATTGAGTGATGTACACTGGGACGCGGGCTGCAACGTTTCCGGGTCCGTCACCGCTAGTGCAGATAGAGCTAGCAGATGCTCTATCTGCGCTAGCGTGATGACACATCGGCACTTGCGTTAACAGCAGCCCGTTAACAAATGTATTGAACGGGCTGCTGTTACCGCAATGTGAACCCGGCCTTATCAGGAGCATGACCAGGTGTTGCAGGGAGGTCGCACAGGCACGTGGAGGCAACACACTACTGAGCATTATTTCCTTGTCTTGAGGTATTTTCACTGAAGTTTGATCAGCCTGTAATTTAATTTTCCACTTAGATTTTGAGTATCATTCCAAATCGAGTGCTCCAGGGGATATTAATTTTGATTTATATTGATCATTTTTATGCTTTATTGTTGTCATTCAACTATGTAATGAATAAAGATTTGCAACTGGAACATTTCATTCAGTGATATCTAGGATGTGGTATTTTAGTGTTCCCGTTATTTTTTTTTTTTTTTTTTTGAGCAGTGTGTATGGCCAAAATGGGGGACATTAAATGGAATGTGTCTGCAGGTTTTTGTTACCTCATCTTAGAGCAGCCTGATGTAGGCAAAGAGAATTGGAATCCAATGTTGTATCACTTAGATTACTGGGTGCAGCCGTTCTGAAACAATCAGAACTTTTTAGGGTATGTGCACACGTTGCGGATTTGCCTGCGGATCCGCAGCTGATTGGCAGCAGTTTTTCATCCGGTTTACAGTACCATGAAAAGCTACGGAAAACCAAATCCGCAGTTCCCATGCTGCGGAAAATACTGCGTGGAAACGCTGTTGTTTATTTTCCGCAGCATGTCAATTCTTTGTGCGGATTCCGCAGCATTATACCCCTGCTCTTCAATAGGAATCCGCAGGTGAAATCCGCACAAAAAATGCTCTAAAGCTGCGGGTAATCTGCAGGTAAAACACAGTGCGTTTTACCTGCGGATTTTTCAAAAACCGCGGAAAAATCGGAAACGTGGGCACATAGCCTTAGATTTAGCAGAAGCAGAGCTGTTAAATCTTCCCCTGCCCACACCAAGCTCTGTATATACAAAGTCCATGGATAGTGAGCTGCCTATCACCGGGAGAGGCATGTGGGACCCCAGGGCTCACTGACCAGCTAGTCACAGCAATGATAACCTACTGGTACTAACTAGGGTTGAGCGACTTTTACTTTTTTAGGGTCGAGTCGGGTTTCGCGAAACCCGACTATCTCTAAAGTCGAGTCGAGTGAAATCGGCCGATTATGGCGAAAAGTCGGGGATCGACCGAAACCCAATGCAAAGTCAATGGGATTTTTTTAATTTTTTTTATAGATTTTTTTTCTCTCTCTCTCTCTTCCCCCCCCCCCCCCTCCGTCCCTGAACAGAAAAGCTGGTGTTACACATTGCAAATCGCTACAGCGCACAAGCGACAAGATGACGATAGGCGTCCACGCCCCTAAGACCTATGTCATCACTGCCCACGCTCCTTCATTGGCTGAAAAAATACGAAACGTGACTTTGGCGCGAAAGTCGCGTACCGCATGGCCGACCCCACACAGGGATCGGGTCGGGTTTCATGAAACCCGACTTTGCCAAAAGTCGGCGATGACTTTTGAAAATGAACGATCCGTTTCGCTCAACCCTAGTACTAACACAATCATTGTAAGCAAACAAAACCTTGAAGCTTGATAAGACGCTTTGATGAAATCTGTGTTTTCACCCCTACCTCATGCTGTCTTTAGCTAAACCCCTTCACGACCTTGCCCTTTTCTGTTTTTGCGTTCTCGTTTTTCGCTCCCCTCCTTCCCAGAGCCATAATTTTATTTTTCCGTCAATTTGGCCATGTGATGGCTTATTTTTTGCGGGACAAGTTGTACATCATTGTTTTTAGCATGTCTTGTACTAGAAAACGGGAAAAAAATTCCAAGTGCGGTGAAATTGAAAAAAAGTGCAATCCCACACTTGTTGTTTGTTTTTTTGCTAGGTTCACTAAATGCTAAAACTGACCTGCCATTTTGATTCTCCAGGTCATTACAAGAAAAAAAGAAGTGGTAAAAAAAAAAAAATTGCGGCATTTTCCGATACCCGCAGCATCTCCATTTTTCATGATCTTGGGTCGGGTGAGGGCTTATTTTTTTGCGTGCCGAGTTGTCGTTTTTAATGATACCATTTCGGTGCAGATACGTTCTTTTGATCGCTCGTTATTACATTTTAATGCAATGTCGCGGTGACCAAAAAAACTTAATTCTGGCGTTTCGAATTTTTTTCTCGCTAGGCTGTTTAGCGATCAGGTTAATCCTTTTTTTTTATTGATAGATCGGACTATTCTGAACGCGGTGAAACCAAATATGTGTGGGTTTGATTTTTTTATAGTTTTATTTTGATTGGGTAGCGAAAAGGGGGTGATTTAACCCCTTAGTGACGGAGCCAAATTTTTGAAATCTGACCAGTGTCACTTTATGTGGTAATAACTCTGGAATGCTTCAACAAAGCCCAGTGATTTTGAAATTGTTTTTTCGTGACACATTATACTTTATGATAATGGTAAATTTAGGTTGATATGCTTTATGTTTATAAAAAATATCAGAAATTTGAAAAAAATGTTAAAAAATTAGCAATTTTTAAACTTTGAATGATTATCCCTTTAATCCCGATAGTCATACCACAGCAAAACATTAATAAATAACATTTCCCACATGTTTGCTTTACAACAGCACCATTTGCAAAATGTTATTTTATTTTGTTAGCATTTTAGGAGGATTAAAAATGTAGCAACAATTTAAATTTTTTTCAAGGAAATGTACAAAATGTATTTTTTTTAGGGACCTATCCATGTTTGAAGTGAATTTGGGGGTCCTATATATAGCGAAATCCCCACAAGTGATACCATTTTAAAAACAGCACCCCCTGACATATTGAAAACTGCAGTCAGGTCGTTTGTTAACCCTTCGGGTGATTTTCAGGAATTAATGCAAAGTGGCATGAGAAAAATGAAAATGTGTATTTTTATCACCTAAATGTCACTAACTTCTGAACAGGTTACTACAGCCGACAGACTCTAAGGCCACTATTTGGTCATGAATTTCCATGACAAACATCAGGACCACAAAATCAAGATCTGAGACCACCAATTGGGATAAAGAGGAAGCCCCCACAGTCTGTTAACCGTTTATAATGATGTAGTCACTATTGACAGCAGCATCTAAGGGGTTAAATAGATTTGGATGGTGCAAACACAGATCATGGCTGATGCAGCAAGTTGTCAGCTATAGTGGACAGCTGACAGCTACTGGATTGTCACCTGTATGGGGATATAAGTCTCTTATATCTCAGGTCAGTTAAAAGGCGTATTGGCGGTCACTAAGGGGTTAAACTTTCATATATTTTATTTTTTTCATATTTTTTAAAACTTTTTTTTTTTTTTTTACTTTTGCCATGCTTCAATAGGGAGGGAGGCTAGAAGCTGGCATAGCCTAATCATCATCAGATCACTCCTATGTAGCTGAATTAGGCTTGCTATGAGCGCCGACCACATGGTGGCGCTCACAGCATGCCGGCATCCAGGGGCTGACTGGCAAATTTTAGCCTGGGGGGCAAGTACACAGCAGTGGCCCATGAGTAGCGGCTCATCCTTAAAGGGGTTGTCGGATCTTATGCTACATGTCTACAGACACTATGTGTGAATCCTCATATCATGCGCTATGAAGATTCTCTGGTGCCGGCAACAGGTGGTCTTGTGACTGCAAGCATGCGATATATATATTCCCAGCCACATTTCGACTAGACTGTTTTGGGCCTTGTTCAATACAGTTGCATTAGGCCATGCAAGTCTGGTCGGCATGTGACCGCATGTATGCAAATCACAAACTTACAGCCACACACCCGCCGAATAACCACAGCACTGCCAGCAATGTGAGAAGCACAAGTCTGCAGTCCAAAGAATGACAGAGTGAATGCACCAATGGCACACACACACACGCACAGCCCCACTGTATAATGACACACACGCACAGCCCGACTGTATAATGACACACACACACACACGCGCAACAGCACCACTCTATAATGACAGGCACACGCACGGCCCCACTGTATGACAGGCACACGCACGGCCCCACTGTATAATGACAGGCAAACGCACGGCCCCACTGTATAATGACAGGCACACGCACGGCCCCACTGTATAATGACACACATGCACAGCCCCACTGTATAATGACAAACACACACAGCCCCACTGTATAATGACAGGCACACGCACGGTCCCAATGTATAATGACAGGCACACGCACGGCCCCACTGTATAATGACACACACACACACAGCCCCCCTCTGTATAATGACAGGCACACGCACAGCCCCACTATATAATGACACGCACACGCACGGCCCCACTGTATAATGACACACACACACACACACCCATTGTATAATGACAGGCACACGCACGGCCCCACTATATAATGACAGGCACATGCACGGCCCCACTGTATAATGACACACACACACACACCCATTGTATAATGACAGGCACACGCACGGCCCCACTATATAATGACAGGCACACGCACGGCCCCACTGTATAATGACACGCACACGCACGGCCCCACTGTATAACGACACACATGCAGCTCACAGATGCACGCAGCACACACACGCACGCAGCTCACACACACGCACGCAGCTCACACACACGCACGCAGCTCACACACACGCACGCAGCTCACACACACGCACGCACGCAGCTCACACACACACATGCACGCAGCTCACACGCACACATGCACGCAGCTCACACGCACACACGCACGCAGCTCACACACACACGCATGCACGCAGCTCACACACACGCACGCACGCACGCAGCTCACACACGCACGCAGCTCACACACACACACACTCTCCTCATACACACACAGACACTCTCCTCTGTGGTGCAGGGGTGGCTGATGTCCATGTGCAGCTCTTCAGTTTCTCCTGCTCACAGCTCTGCACTGTCCCGGCACCTCCCCCATCTCTCCTTCTCTGCCGGGATAGCAGATAAGAGCAGGAGAAGCCAGAGCTCCGTGCACACACAGGCCGGTATGCTGACCTTTCATCTTGGCTGCTGGCTCTCTCCCTCAGAGTGGCAGTGGCGCATAGGAGCCTGCTCATCGCATACCCCTGCAGCTTGCATGTTAGGGCTGCTGGCGGGATGACACCATCGCGCACTACAGGTGCGCTATGTATTAGTCACTGCCAGTCCTCCAGCGGCCCTGTGCAGCTGCTTAGACACCGGCCCGGGGGGCATATGCATTTCTGCCACCTGGGCCAGCCCGCGCCTGCCGGCATCAGCAACCATAGAGGTCTCAAGGAGACCTCTGGTTGCTATGCTGACGCATCGCTGACCCCCGATCATGTGACAGGGGTCGGCGATGTGATCATTTCCGGCCACGCTGCCGGAAGCGCCGGTTAAATGCTGCTGTCAGCATTTGACAGCGGCATTTAACTAGTTAATAGCAGCGGGTGAATCGCGATTTCATCCGCCGCTATTGCGGGCACATGTCAGCTGTACAAAAACAGCTGACATTTCCCGGCTTTGAGGTGGGCTCACCGCCAGAGCCCTGCATCAAAGCAGGGGATCCGACCTCCGCAGTAAGGCTGCCGTCACAGTAGCAGTATGTGGTCAGTATTTTTCATCAGTATTTGTAGCCAAAACCAGGAGTGGGTGATAAATGCAGAAGTGGTGCATATGTTTCTATTATACTTTTCCTCTAATTGTTCCACTCCTGGTTTTGGCTTACAAATACTGATGTAAAATACTGACCACATACTGCTAGTGTGATGGCAGCCTTATAGTACGGCGGAGGTCGGTAAGGGGTTAAATAGCAAAAACCTTTTGACCGGTTTCCTTTACCTCATTACCTTATTAACATCTTCACGAGCTATGACATACAGCCCTGGCAAAAATTAAGAGACCACTGCAAAATGTTCAGCTCGTCTGATTTTTCTCTTTAAGAGTATATTTTTGAGTAAAATGTAAATTGTTCTTTTATTCTTTAAACTACTGACAACATGTTTCTGAAGTTCCAAGCAATAAATTTTGTATTTATTTTCTGAAAATGACAAATGGTCAAAATAACAAAAAAATGCATTGCTTGCAGACCTCAAATAATGCAAAAAAAACAAGTTCTGAAAACTTTGCAGTGGTCTCTTAATTTTTGCCAGAGCTGTATATACGGCACAGGTTCTGTCCCTGCACTCGATGTGGGCTCTTTTGATGAGCCTGCGTGTTTTATGGCACTTGGCTGCCGATTTCATCATCTTATATGTGCCAATAGAAGCCGCGGGTGAAAGCACGATCCCCACACGGCTGTTAACATGTTAAATGCCACTGTCAATCTCAGACAGCAGCATTTAACATGCCCCGGAAGCGAGTCACAAACCCCGCAGTCATGTGACATGGGCACCGGTGGGTTGGCATGACAACCTGGGTCTGCAGAAGACCCCTGTGGTCGTCATTGCCGGATTGCTGTGAGTGCTGTCCTGTGGCCAGCGCTTATAGCAGATGAACATTTCAGCTACACATAGGGCTGAAGTCAGAACGCTGCCAAATATATCAATACAATTACAAATATTTATTAAATAGTACTATAAGATATTCAATCACATAAACATCTAAAAAATCTACAGTACATGTAAGGTAACTCATGTGAAGGGTACAGGTAACAAAATCATGTACCACCCCAAAATGTAATACGACTTAAGGTCCAAGGTTCAGAGCACAAGGTAAGTATACAAAAGATGAAAGCACACTTGTGAAATCCCTCAATGAGCCCCCCGAAGAAGCCTACGCGAAACGCGCGTAGGGGCTGGCAATCGTCATGTCCACTCCACGACTAACATGGGTAAGGTCTAGTCCTTAACATTCTTTGATACAGCTAACACATAGAGGCTCATTGAGGGATTTCACAAGTGTGCTTTCATCTTTTGTATACTTACCTTGTGCTCTGAACCTTGGACCTTAAGTCGTATTACATTTTGGGGTGGTACATGATTTTGTTACCTGTACCCTTCACATGAGTTACCTTACATGTACTGTAGATTTTTTAGATGTTTATGTGATTGAATATCTTATAGTACTATTTAATAAATATTTGTAATTGTATTGATATATTTGGCAGCGTTCTGACTCCATTCTTTCTAATTGTTCATATTATCTATAGGAGTTTTTCTGTCCAGTATAGGACGTAGATGTGGCTCTGATCCTATTAAACATAGGGCTGAAGCCCTGCTATATGTAGCATCGGGGATCGAATGAAGCAAGTGAAAAGTAAAAAAAATTGCACCATTCAAGATAAAAAGTACACATACTTGGTATCAAGTTCTGAAATGCCCAGTCTATCAAAATATAAAAATAAGCCGATCGGTAAACGGCGTAACAAGAACAAAAATCAAACCCCCAAAATTGTTTTTTTGGTTACCGCAACATTGCAATAAACAGCAATAGCAGGCGCTTAAAACATCGCATCTACACCGAAATGGTATCAATAAAAACATCATCTTGTTACGCACAGCCTCAATGGCCCACTGGAGGATTCCCTCTTGGGGCGGTCACAGCCTCAATATGAGTGGTAGGTACATGAATAGTAGAAAAAAATGCTATACTTGGTGCTGTTACTCTAACAGAATGTACAGTAGTGTTCAAAATAATAGCAGTCCAATATGACTAACCATGTGACTAGTCATTGTTGGTATAAATTGTTATCACATGTAAAACAATTAACCAGTTGGTGCAGTAGATTCTAAAAGAATCTAACATACTCAGCATACATGATCTACATAATCTCTTAGGCTTCTTTCACATTTCCGTCGGTACGGGGCCATCACGAAGCGTTGGCGCAACGTACTGACGGAAGTGTGTGCTTTCACATTTCCGTCAGACTGCAGGGTGAGGAAAGATCGTGAGAGCAATATTTCCTGCTGGGCATGCGCAGTCTGAAACACTGGATGCAACGTACAGAAAAACGGACGCAATGTGTGGCCATACGTCACGATCTGTCGGCAATACAAGTCTATGGGAAAAAAATAAATTTGCAGGATGTTTTTTTTTTTTTTTTTCTTCCCAAAATGACGGATTAAAAAAAATCGGAAATGTGAAAGTAGCCTTAGCAAGAAGTCCCCAAAAAGTCCCACTGTTTACAAAAACAAGACATGAATCTGATATAATTTTCCAAAGAACACATGAACTGGCCTAAAGAGAAATGGAGAAACATTTTGTGGACTGATGAAAGTAGAATTGTTCTTTTTGGGACAAAGGACTGAAGACCGTTCATCCGATGACCCCCAACTCTGCATTCAAGAAATTTTTTTAGCCTCTACTTATTAAACCAATTTATTGTATTACCAATCTACATATATAAATACCTCTGTTCATCATCTCATTAAATACATTAACATTTGACCAGCTTGATTTTCCTGAAATTGCCTGCGCCCCCTGACAACCAATGTGCGAAAACTTCGCACGGGCCAACTAGTGTTTTGAATTAGAAAACTGTGTACAATGTTCCAAATGCATGGAAATAAAAACTAGTGTAAAGACTTTGTGATTAACTCATGGTTTTTGAACACACTGCTATTATTTTGAACACTATTGTATATGGCGAATGCTACAATAAGGTTTCTTTTCTGCATAGTGCAGATGCATGATCCACCATTGTCCTGGGTATTAGGGTATCCTATTGACTTCAAACATCCTACTGCTGACTTTGATGAAGGGCATCGCTATCTTAGTGTTGGCAGGGTGAGATCAGTGCCCAAATTAATTTAAATATTTACCAACTTGAGTTTTTTTTTAAATCAGTAACAATTGGCCATATGCCCACTGTGATGCTAGCTTTTATGCCTAGAACCCATTTGAACCAGTGTGACGACGCTGTTGTCAGGTGTCACTAGGACCTGGGGCTCCTTCCCTGTCCCTAACGCCAGGGGCACTCTAGCTTGCCCTGTTCTCTGGATTACTTCGAATAGTTAAGATGCCAGAACCACATACCTTGCCTTAGCTCCTTCATTGGCCCTCACCCTGTACTCTTTGTACCCTTCTCCCACCCATGGAAGAGGCGAGTAGTAGTGTACCGTAATACACCACCCAAGGAATTACAAACAGGGATGAAGGAAAATACTAATCACACAAATAAACAGAGGTAAACAGCGGGGAGTGGAGGATGAGGTTAAACCAAAGTAGTAGAAGAAAGGGAATTATCACACACTCCTAGCAACAGTCACAGATAAAGCCACCAAATGCCTACTCAAATAACCTACAGCCATGCAGTATAACATACTGATCCACTGGGCAGATATTAAGCTGCATGTCGAATCAAAAAGAGTGCCATAATTTTTTTAATAAAAAGTTAGAAATTTATTGACACGAACAATACACATAATAAAACAATGCCTCAAAACCATACACAATATACTAGAAATAGGCGTTTTATAGAATTATAGGAAAGCACTAGGTAATATATATATAATTGAACATTGTTATGTTTGGCACTAAAGCATGCTAAGAAAATTCTTGATAGATTTTAGTATTTATTCTTTATTAACTGATGATACCAATCTATACATTGATTCCACATCTCAAACTAATTTGATTAAGATATAGATTGTATCATTTATATTAAAGGCATGCTAAAGAACCAACACAGGCACTTGAAAGCGCTAAAGCAAAATAATGCATACGGGCGCTGGGCACACTCTTACAAAAATCTTATTCACGGTATAGTTTATATCAAAGTCGATACTGCCAAAGCAAATTATTACACACGGGCGCTTGGCACACTATTGGTTTAAAGTGCTACTTAGTGATAACTTGCATACACCATCGGAAAATCCCCTACTTCAACCCCAGCTAGTGCAACAGCTAATGGACTGATGATTGTATCGTCAGGGCAGTCTATTATGAATAGGCGTTAATTGCCGTATGGGGAAGTACCCCTGTAATGTCATACCAGCTATTCTCAATGCCGTGACCACTGGATATATAAACAGAGCCGCCTGACAAAAATAAGTGCTAGCCGCCGTATGCGTGAATAGCTTTTAAGATGACAAACTGGCTACTGTTGATACCGTAACTATAAGATTAATAATTGTAACCACAGGGCAGTTTGTTATAAATGTGCACCTGCTGCCATATGGATACACAGTTATGCAATGTGAATTCAACTACTATTGATGTCGTCACCGTTGGACTCATAGACAGCACAGCCCGTTATACATACGCCACTGTTGCAGTGAGGGTAAACAGCTCTAGAATATCAAAAGCCGATTTTGGCCACACAAAATACACTAAATAGATATATTCCAACACATACCATGTGTTGATAGCATTAGCTGCAATAGACCAACCATGCAGAGCCGCTGCACGCCCTGATTTCAACACCGCATAAGGTAAGTACACTCTATATCAAGGATATCCATATATTACTATGAACAGGCTAACAGACGGTACTCAGAACTAAAATTAGAGCGATATAGCCACTCATAAATACATAAATAAACAGTGCGCCCATTAACCAGTCCCAGATAGGTTTGAAATGCCGTGTGATCAGTCACCTGCATACATTAATGCATGCCTGAATAATGGGTACACCAAGACCCACAAATATACATATTACCTAAATGTGAAGTGCTAATCGCTTCCAGCCGCACATGGCACGCCGCTTTCCACAAACCCCGACGCGCGTTTCGCGACAGCTTCCTCCTGGGGGCGTGTCTGCAAAGAGGCATCATAGAGCTTTTAAACACCAAAGAGCCAATGAAATCTTAGAGGGGCGGACCATGTCGACACGTAGTGTTGGTTAGAACAATCAGCAGAGCTCACTACAGCCACGGGACCAATAATACAAGTAAATTCACGGGTACATCGCCGTATTATTAGATAACCTCATTGTGTTAGAGATATCCATATGCCAGTGGTATTTATTGGCAAAGGTATTAACGGCCAAGTTTACTTACTGATAACGGACTATGCTAAACTGAACACAGGACTCAAAAAAGAGGTATGAATACACGATATTAACTAAACACAAAAAGCACATAGACCGGCAATAACCACGATCGCTTATGAATAACACTATCATATAAGGTGAGCATAGCGGCATAAAATGTCACTATGTAGACATAAACCATAGTGGTGACAATGAACACCCATGCAGGTCGGTATGAGGAGATTGGAGCCTCCCCCTGCAGGTAGGGGCAACCAACTACCATCACAACCCCCGCATAGGTGAACAACTAACGAATTGGACCAAACGGCCAAACCTACTATTGATCAGTGAAAGAAAAATAAAATGTTAATGAAACCGACAAAAAGATGAAAATAAAAATAATTTCCAGAAGGAAATATAAAAATAAAAAGAACATCCATAAATGGCCGTGAAAATCAACAAAGAGCCCACTACAATGGTGGGACCATCTGCCGATATCCACAGCCAAATGATAAAATTCATGTAGTAAACAAGTTTCGTTTTAACTTGTTTTAATCCAGTTCTATTTTTTCATAGAGCCTTTGTCCCACTGATCTTTAGAGGATGTGTGTGTTGCGGATACAGATGGCTTGTTCTTCCTTGTGCCCGAGATAAAAGATGAGATTCAAGAGACGCCATGTATCGATGTGGTTGCTGACTCTTCTTTGGAAAATACAGCTGTGTCACAAGCAGGCTCTCCAGTTTTCATCCACAGAATTTTGGATCTGTTCAGCCATCGGAAACATTGGGTGCACTTTGAATTTTGTGGCCAATGGATAAGGAAGAGCCATTTTGGACTGGTTAAGACTCACTTACTGTGGGTCATAAGTAGAGCAGGGCCATTCTGGACTTGTTATAATTCACGATGTGTGGTTCATGATTAAGTAGGAGCCACAATGGATCTTTAACAACTTAGAATGCATGTTTATTAGTGGAAATTCTTATCTGGATACTGGACTACTATCATCTTGAAGAAGAGTGTTTCACTGCTTTATAGCTTTTACTATATAGTGCACTATAAACACTTTAATTAGCTGTGGAGGTGTTCCACTGACTTAAGTCATGTGCTAGTTTAAATAATATTTTCTAATTATTTTTTCATTTATTTATTTATTAAATTTTTTTTTTTTTTTATATTTATTTGTGATACACATTCGACCTTTCCTAGTAAATGTTTTTTCAATCTGTTTTTGTGGTTCTATCACTTGTTTACTACATGAATTTTATCATTTGACTGTGGATATCGGCAGATGGTCCCACCATTGTAGTGGGCTCTTTGTTGATTTTCATGGCCATTTATGGATGTTCTTTTTATTTTTATATTTCCTTCTGGAAATTATTTTTATTTTCATCTTTTTGTCGGTTTCATTAACATTTTATTTTTCTTTCACTGATCAATAGTAGGTTTGGCCGTTTGGTCCAATTCGTTAGTTGTTCACCTATGCGGGGGTTGTGATGGTAGTTGGTTGCCCCTACCTGCAGGGGGAGGCTCCAATCTCCTCATACCGACCTGCATGGGTGTTCATTGTCACCACTATGGTTTATGTCTACATAGTGACATTTTATGCCGCTATGCTCACCTTATATGATAGTGTTATTCATAAGCGATCGTGGTTATTGCCGGTCTATGTGCTTTTTGTGTTTAGTTAATATCGTGTATTCATACCTCTTTTTTGAGTCCTGTGTTCAGTTTAGCATAGTCCGTTATCAGTAAGTAAACTTGGCCGTTAATACCTTTGCCAATAAATACCACTGGCATATGGATATCTCTAACACAATGAGGTTATCTAATAATACGGCGATGTACCCGTGAATTTACTTGTATTATTGGTCCCGTGGCTGTAGTGAGCTCTGCTGATTGTTCTAACCAACACTACGTGTCGACATGGTCCGCCCCTCTAAGATTTCATTGGCTCTTTGGTGTTTAAAAGCTCTATGATGCCTCTTTGCAGACACGCCCCCAGGAGGAAGCTGTCGCGAAACGCGCGTCGGGGTTTGTGGAAAGCGGCGTGCCATGTGCGGCTGGAAGCGATTAGCACTTCACATTTAGGTAATATGTATATTTGTGGGTCTTGGTGTACCCATTATTCAGGCATGCATTAATGTATGCAGGTGACTGATCACACGGCATTTCAAACCTATCTGGGACTGGTTAATGGGCGCACTGTTTATGTATTTATGAGTGGCTATATCGCTCTAATTTTAGTTCTGAGTACCGTCTGTTAGCCTGTTCATAGTAATATATGGATATCCTTGATATAGAGTGTACTTACCTTATGCGGTGTTGAAATCAGGGCGTGCAGCAGCTCTGCATGGTTGGTCTATTGCAGCTAATGCTATCAACACATGGTATGTATTGGAATATATCTATTTAGTGTATTTTGTGTGGCCAAAATCGGCTTTTGATATTCTAGAGCTGTTTACCCTCACTGCAACAGTGGCGTATGTATAACGGGCTGTGCTGTCTATGAGTCCAACGGTGACAACATCAATAGTAGTTGAATTCACATTGCATAACTGTGTATCCATATGGCAGCAGGTGCACATTTATAACAAACTGCCCTGTGGTTACAATTATTAATCTTATAGTTACGGTATCAACAGTAGCCAGTTTGTCATCTTAAAAGCTATTCACGCATACGGCGGCTAGCACTTATTTTTGTCAGGCGGCTCTGTTTATATATCCAGTGGTCACGGCATTGAGAATAGCTGGTATGACATTACAGGGGTACTTCCCCATACGGCAATTAACGCCTATTCATAATAGACTGCCCTGACGATATAATCATCAGTCTATTAGCTGTTGCACTAGCTGGGGTTGAAGTAGGGGATTTTCCGATGGTGTATGCAAGTTATCACTAAGTAGCACTTTAAACCAATAGTGTGCCAAGCGCCCGTGTGTAATAATTTGCTTTGGCAGTATCGACTTTGATATAAACTATACCGTGAATAAGATTTTTGTAAGAGTGTGCCCAGCGCCCGTATGCATTATTTTGCTTTAGCGCTTTCAAGTGCCTGTGTTGGTTCTTTAGCATGCCTTTAATATAAATGATACAATCTATATCTTCATCAAATTAGTTTGAGATGTGGAATCAATGTATAGATTGGTATCATCAGTTAATAAAGAATAAATACTAAAATCTATCAAGAATTTTCTTAGCATGCTTTAGTGCCAAACATAACAATGTTCAATTATATATATATTACCTAGTGCTTTCCTATAATTCTATAAAACGCCTATTTCTAGTATATTGTGTATGGTTTTGAGGCATTGTTTTATTATGTGTATTGTTCGTGTCAATAAATTTCTAACTTTTTATTAAAAAAATTATGGCACTCTTTTTGATTCGACATGCAGCTTAATATCTGCCCAGTGGATCAGTATGTTTAGTGTTGTATCGGAGTGTTACCCATCCTAAGTGTGTGGTAATGGGTTTGGGTTATATGTTTACAGCCATGCAGTATAAGCCTGCTCTGACAATGAGTGCTAGCTAGGGCTCAGTTTATATAGTAGATGGGAGTAGTTAACTGCACAACTGAGAGCCTTAATGCAGGAAAGCTTTCAGGTGCTCTCAACTGAGCCTATTAACCCCTCACTGCTAAAAGAAATTTACACCGTTTAATGTGAAGTTGAAGTGCTTCTAATCAGACTCTAGATATACAAGATTCTTATCCATGATTACCATAACCGCTTGAACTGACCCCACCCCCCAATAAAAAAAGATGCTACTCTTCAAAGGCCGATTTGATTGCCAAGAGTTCCCTGTTACCAATGTCATAATTCTCTTAGCAGATGAGTTTTTTAGTAAAGTATGCACATGGATGCCATTTACTGGGAGATGGACCCTGCAACAATACAGCCCCCACTTCAGATGCGTCAACTTCTAAAAGGCTGAGTGACATCAGGCTGTATGAGAATCAGTGCAGATGCAAAATACTCCTATCAAGCTTCAGTCTGAGGTTTGTTTCTAATTATTCTCTCCCTGGGATGATCATGCGGGGGCTGATCTAATCTGCCTCGTTTTTGAATCTGGCTATTTCAGTCCGCTGTTACCTGCAAGCAGTGTCAGTTATAGTTCCTGTCTCTAGCTTGAGCAGCTGACCCCGTTATACTCTGATTTTTCCTCTGCCCATTTACCTGGGTCCCGTTCCTGTGTTCCCCTGTGACTTCGCCTGTTGCAGTAGTCTTTCCTTGTGTTGTGACCCTTTGTATTTGATTTGGCTTGTCCTCTGACCTGTTTGACTGTCTTGCGTCTTTGGCTTTTCTGCTCCCAATTGGCTCTGACTTCTTTGGCTTGTTTCTGACCACGTGTATTGCTGTGACCTCTGGTACTTTGTTCCCTCTCTGCTGACCTGGCTTTGTCTGACTATTCTTTCGCCACCTAGTGGCTCCTGCCTGCTGCTCTGTGATTTTACTGTGGGTGTACCTGTTTTCCTTCACCCGCACCCCTCTGGTGGAGGTTGTGTGCTACTGCACTGCAGCAAGCATTAAAACTCCTTTAAGGTATTGAATTCCTCCCTGGCCAGACAGGACCACTTTGACAAGTTTGTTCCTTTCCTGGTCATATCCTATCCAGAGAGGTTTGGGCACTACCGAAAAGTTTTTGATGAACTTACGGTAGTAGTTGTCAAAACCAAAAAACCTTTGAAACCCCTTCAAATCCTCAGGAAGATCCCAATCCAGTACCACCCAGACTTTTGTAGATTCATGCGAAAACCGGTGGACAATAAAACATATCCTAGAAAAGGGATCTCCTCAACCAAAAACATAAATTGTCAAACCAGAGAAATGTATATTATTATCTGTGAGTATCTGTAAGACCTACCTGACATGTACCTGATGTGATTCAAGGTCAGGGGAATAAATTAATATGCCATCAAGAAAGATTATTACAACTCTACCTACCAGGGTGACTAAAGATGTCATCTACAAAGTGCTGAAAGACGGCGGGAGCATTAGTCATCCCAAATGGCATCACAAAGTTCTCATCATGTCCCTCAGACATATGAAAGCTGTTTTCCACTCATCCACCTCTTTAATACGAATGAGGTTATATGCCCCCTTGAGATACAGTTTAGAAAACCATTTTTCTGCCACAATCTGACTAAAAAAGTCCGTGATAAAAGGGAGCGATATGGACCCCGGACCGTGAACTGATTGAGTTCACGGAAATCTAGGCATCCCGGAACCCCCGCACATCCATTCTGGGCTGGTGCGTGGCACTTTTGCAGATGATCGATTTTTGTGAAAGACCGGAGCCCCCTCTCTTCCATTGCTGTAATAATGAGTTGATCTTCATGAAAATGGCCGCCAGAGCAGCACATGCGCAGAATGAGATCTCGGTGCCGAGATCTCGTCTACTGAGATCTAATTTTGCGGATGCACCGCCTATGGTGGCCATATTCATGAAGATCAACTCATCATTACAAAAATGGAATTGTGGGGGCTCCGGCCTTTCACAAAAAGCCGGCTGAGCCCCCTCACCATCGATCATCTGCAAAAGTGCTGCGCACCAACCCGGAATGGATGTGCCGGGGGTTCTGGGATTTCCACAAATGTCGGTGGAGCCCCCGCACCACCGATCATTTGCCAAACTGCCGTGCATCAGCCTGGGATGTGTCTCCTGGTAAGTGCATCCCGACCATAAGACGCACCCCAATTTTCCAAAAATTGCATCTTATGGTCCAAAAAATATGGTAGTCTGCTCCTTGTCAGATTGGACCCAGGGACAAGATTAACAGCGCAGTCATAACGACAATGGTAAGGAAATTCTTGGCACCCATGCTCTGAAAAAACACCCCAAAACAGACAGATATTTAGGCACAAACTGGGTATCCACCATTGCAAGCCGGGTGCCTAAGCAATGTCTTTGACAATACTCACTCCACTTTACCACATCCTGAGTCTGCCAATTTACCACAGGGTTGTGCAGAATGAGCCAAGGAAGTCCCAAGAACCACAGGAGAGGGCAGACCCTCTACCACATATAAGTCAATACCTTCTGAGTGCAAGGCTCCTACATATTGATGTAACCCGCTGATGACTTGAATAAAATGCCCCTGTCTCAAGAGTGCAGAGTCAATGGAAACTATGGGTGTAGGTCTGGACAGTATGTGATTTGACGCCCTGGACCTGGACAAACCTAACTTTGATCAAGTTAAACACCGCCCCACTGTTCAAAAAGGCAGAGACAACCACCTTATATTTGCAAAGATGGATTTCAGCGGGCATAAAAAATTGTGTCCTACTCACAGAGGAGATATGTACACCCGGGTTACTACCCTCCCTACATCTCGGGCTCCTTAGTTGTTTACAGTGAGATAAGGAAGGACACGTGCCCATGAAATGGCACTTTCTACCACAGTAAAACATACTTTCCCTTTGCGCCAAACATACTGTTTTCCAGAACGACTTGCTGCACCCAACTGTATAGGTTCCTCAAATGAAATAGACCAGGGTGTCTCTTTATGTCTTTGGCAAAGACAGCAATCCTTCCGGATAGCCAAAGACATGGACGCCTCAAGGGAAACTGGAGTCTCATACAGAGCTAAGACATCCTTCACCCTTACTGATAGCCCTTCACAGAACTGGCTACAGAGTGCTGGGTCGTTCCATTTAGTGTCAGTGGACCACCTCTGAAACTCAGAACAATACTCCGCCAGCTGGTCTCTGCTGAAGCTGACGTAGTGTGGTCTCAGCCAGGGAGATGTGGTTGGGGTCATCGTATATAAGTGCCAGAAAAAAATTCCTCCACCATCTGGAGTGACTGGGAGTCAGACAGGAGAGAGGTTGCCCATGCTTTGGGTTCACCCTGAAGGAGAGAGATTATTATCCCCACCTGTTGCTCCTCGGTTCCTGGCGAGCAAGGACGTAACCTGAAGTACAGTTTACAGACCTCCCGGAAAGCAACAATCTTGTCATGCACCCAGAGAACCTATCAGGCAATGCAGTCTTGGGCTTCATTAAGGGTTGCCTGGGAGTCATGGTCTCCAAACCTGATGTGTTAGGGTGCTGTAAAATGACAGTGCAGAGATCTGCCACCTCCAGGCCGAGCTGTTGCCCTGTCAGAGCAGTAATAGGATCCATAATGGATCAAAAAATGGTTTCAGACAGAGCTAATGTCACAGCTGTTTTCGGGTGTCACCAGGATCAAGGGCTCCTTTCCTGTTCCTAACGCTAGGGGCACCCTAGCTCGCCCTGTTCCCCAGATTAGTTCTGATGGTGAAGACACTGGAGGCCACGTACCTTGCCTTAGTTAGTGAATCTGCCTCAGTCTGTACCCTTCCACCACCCAGGGAAGAGGGGAGTAAGAGTAATAGTGAACTGTAATACACCAACCAGACTAACAAGGTAATACAGGGATAAAGGAAAATACCAATCATACAAATATACACACATAAACAGGTACACAATGAGTGGAGAATGGGCTTAAACCAAAGTAGGAGACGAAAGGTAATTATCACACTCAAACCTACCAAGTCACAGATTTAGTCATGGCCAAAAGTATTAACACCCCTGCAATTCTGTCAGATAATACTCAGTTTCTTCCTGAAAATGATTGCAATCACAAATTCTTTGGTATTATTATCTTCATTTAATTTGTCTTAAATAAAAAAACAAAAAGAATTGTCCTAAAGCCAAATTGGATATAATTCCACACCAAACATAAAAAAGGGGGTGGACAAAAGTATTAGCACCATTCGAAAAATCATGTGATGCTTCTCTAATTTGTGTAATTAACAGCACTTGTAACTTACCTGTGGCACCTAACAGGTGTTGGCAATAACTAAATCACACTTGCAGCCAGTTGACATGGATTAAAGTTGACTCAACCTCTGTCCTGTGTCCTTGTGTGTACCACATTGAGCATGGAGAAAAGAAAGAAGACCAAAGAACTGTCTGAGAACTTGGGAAACTAAATTGTGAGGAAGCATGAGCATTCTCAAGGCTACAAGTCCATCTCCAAAGACCTGAATGTTCCTGTGTCTACCGTGCGCAGTGTCATCAAGAACTTTGAAGCCCATGGCACTGGGGCTAACCTCCCTAGATGTTAATGGAAAAGTAAAATTGACAAGAGATTTCAGCACAAGATTGTGCGGATGTTGGATAAAGAACCTAGACTAACATCCAAACAAGTTCAAGCTGCCCTGCAGTCCAAGGGTACAACAGTATCAACCCGTACTATCCATCGGCGTCTAAATGAAAAGGGACTGTATGGTAGGAGACCCAGGAAGACCCCACTTCTTACCCCGAGACATATAAAAGCCAGGCTGGGGCTTGCCAAAACCTACCTGAAAAAGCCTAAAACGTTTTGGAAGAATGTTCTCTGGTCAGATGAGACAAAAGTAGAGCTTTTGGGGCAAAGGCATCAACATAGAGTTTACAGGAGAAAAAAAGAGGCATTCAAAGATAAGAACACGGTCCTTACAGTCAAACATGGTGGAGGTTCCCTGATGTTTTGGGGTTGCTTTGCTGCCTCTGGCACTGGACTGCTTGACCGTGTGCATGGCATTATGAAGTCTGAAGACTACCAACAAATTTTGCAGCATAATGTAGGGTCCAGTGTGAGAAAGCTGGGTCTCCCTCAGAGGTCATGGGTCTTCCAGCAGGACAATGACCCAAAACACACTTCAAAAAGCACTAGAAAATGGTTTGAGAGAAAGCACTGGAGACTTCTAAGGTGGCCAGCAATGAGTCCAGACCTGAATCCCATAGAACACCGGTGGAGAGATCTAAAAATGGCAGTTTGGAGAAGGCACCCTTCAAATATCAGGGACCTGGAGCAGTTTGCCAAAGAAGAATGGTCTAAAATTTCAGCAGAGCAGTGTAAGAAACTCATTGATGGTTACCGGAAGCGGTTGGTCGCAGTTATTTTGGCTAAAGGTTGTACAACCAAGTATTAGTCTGAGGGTGCCAATACTTTTGTCTGGCCCATTTTTGGAGTTTTGTGTGAAATGATCAATGTTTTGCTTTTTGCTTCATTCTCTTTTGTGTTTTTTCATTTAAGACAAATTAAATGAAGATAATAATACCAAAGAATTTGTGATTGCAATCATTTTCAGGAAGAAACTGAGATTTATCTGACAGAATTGCAAGGGTGTTAATACTTTTGGCCATGACTGTAAATCCACCAAATGCCTTCTCCAACAACCTCCAGCCATGCAGCTTAAAGGGACACTGTCACCTGAATTTGGAGGGAACAATCTTCAGCCATGGAGGCGGGGTTTTGGGGTTTTTGATTCACCCTTTCCTTACCCGCTGGCTGCATGCTGGCTGCAATATTGGATTGAAGTTCATTCTCTGTCCTCCATAGTACACGCCTGAGCAAGGCAATCTTGCCTTGTGCAGGCATGTACTACGGAGGACAGAGAATGAACTTCAATCCAATATTGCAGCCAGCATACAGCCAGCGGGTAAGGAAAGGGTGAATCAAAACCCCGCCTTCATGGCTGAAGATTGTTCCCTCCAAATTCAGGTGACAGTGTCCCTTTAAGCTACTCTGACAATGAGTGCTAGCCAGAGCCTGGTTTATATAAGAGATGGGAGTGGATAACAGTGCACAGCTGAGATCCTTAATTGCAGGAAAGCTTCCAGGAGCTCTCAGCTGAGCTAACCCCTGCACTGCTAAAAGAAATTTACACCATTCAATATGAAGGTGAAGTGCTTCTAATCAGTGCAGGAGGAGGAGAAATCAGATGCTGTGTGTTGTGAATTCTGTTGTCGAACTCCCTCCTGTGGTCGTGAATGGTACTTCGGCGAGTTCTGTCTATGGGCTCCCTCTGGTGGCTTTGAGTGAAGCTGCTGCTTCTGAGGTTCCTTACACAGGTGACGTGGGTTATCCTTTGGTTGACTGCTCTATTTAACAACTCTCAGATCGTTACTCCATGCCAGCTGTCAATGTTTTTTGCATTTGTTCAGTTCGCTCCTGGATCTCTCTGGTGACCTGCCTTCTCCTGCAGAAGCTAAGTTCCTTATAGTCTCATTTTGTTCTCTGTTTTCTTGTCCAGCTGGTTTTCATGATTTGGTCTTGCTAGCTGGAAGCTCTGGGATGCAGAGTGGCCCCTCCGCACCGTGAGTCAGTGCGGAGGTCTTTTTTGCACACTCTGCGTGGTCTTTTGTAGGTTTTTGTGCTGATCGCAAAGTTACCTTTCCTATCCTCTGTCTATTTAGTAAGTCTGGCCTCCCTTTGCTGAAACCTGTTTCATCTCTGCGTTTGTGACTTTCATCTTACTCACAGTCAATATATGTGGGGGGCTTCCTTTACCTTTGGGGAATTTCTCTGAGGCAAGGTAGGCTTTATTTTCTATCTCTAGGGCTAGATAGTTCTTAGGCTGTGACGAGGTCTGATCAGGAGCGCTCCACGGCTATTTCTATTGTGTGTGATAGGATTAGGGCTTGCGGTCAGCAGAGCTCCCACATCCCAGAGCTCGTCCTGTATGAGGTTTAACTATCAGGTCATTCCGGGTGCTCCTAACCACCAGGTCATAATAGTTGTGGTCTTCTGGCTCCTCTGTCTCGGTAATCTATGACAACCAGCCTAGAGAGACCTGTAATTTAACTTTTGTTATTACTTTTCTGAATGCCCATTGTTGTGCAAGTTAGTTATTTTTTTTGTAGCTGCTTTCAAGTCGATTCACCTCAAGGCACCCCACTGCACTGCATTTTATTATTCTGATAATTTGTTTATAATTGTTAGCCCATACGCTTTCTTCCCTAGCTGCAACCTTTGTGTTCTGCCCACTCAAAGCTTGAATGCTTGCACTTCTCTCTGCCATGAACATACCTCTCCCTATTGTTATAGTGACTGAAGGAAGGAGGGGAGTAAAAATCCAGAAATAGGAAACCACATTTTCTTGTCCAAAGGAGCAGTGTAACCAGCTATGTTGAAGGGGTTGTGCAGGTGTAATGGGATGGGTGGTGAAACCACTGCGCCAGAGCCCAAGGAGAGCCTGAAGGGGCGTAAATAAAAGCCTCACCCAATCTGACCACGGATGCGCAGTAGTGTGCAACACCAAGATCCATGGAGAGACAAGGGAAGTGGTACAGGTGCTACTCCAGCACTGACCTTGTGTAAATTGCAGCTGACCCTCTAGGTGAAGCCCGAGGGAACGTCTAATAGATGCAGGCATGCGAAAAAGGTGACAGGACCAGCAGATGAGAGTATAAGCACTGGAGGGTGCAGGCAGGAACGGAGGGTAGGCAGGCTTGCGTGCACAGCTGGAAGACAGGCAGGTGGACACAACTGATGGACAGGCTGGCGGCAAGACTCACAGACAGGCTGTGAAAATACACATCTATATCAGTTCCCTGAGGGGTTTAGTTTCGAAAATGGTGTCACTTGTGGGGGGATTTCCACTGTTTAGGCATATGAGGGGCACGCCAAACGCAACATGGAGCCCGCTAATTATTCCAGCAAATTTTACATTCAAAAAGTTAAATGGCGTTCCTTTCCTTTCAAGCCCTGCCATGCTCCCAAACAGTGGTTTTCCTTCACATATGGGGTATCGTTATGCTCAGGAGAAATTACACAACAAATTGTACTGTACAATTTCTCCAGTTACTCTTATGAAAATGCAAAGTTTGGAGCTAAAATCATTTTTGTGGGAAAGATGTGATTTTTTTTTGTATTTTCAAGGCTCAACATTATAAACTTCTGTTAAGCACCTGTGGTTTTAAGGTTCTCATCACACATCAATATAAGTTCCCTGAGGGGTTTAGTTTCGAAAATGGTGTCACCTGTGGGGAAATTTCCACTGTTTAGGCATATGAGTGGCACTCCAAATGCGACATGGCATGCGCTAATTATTCCAGCAAATTTTACATTCAAAAAGTCAAATGGCGCTCCTTTCCTTTCGAGCCCTGCCGTGCGCCCAAACAGTGGTTTTACCCCACATATGGGGTATCGTCATGCTCAGGAGAAATTGCACAACAAATTGTATGGTACAATTTCTCCAGTTACTCTTATGAAAATGCAAAGTTTGAAGCTAAAATCAATTTTGTGAGAAAGATGTGATTTTTTTTATTTTCACGGCTCAATGTTAAAAACTTCTGAGAAGCACCTGGGGTTTTAAGGTGCTCAGTACACATCTAGATAAGTTCCCTGAGGGATCTAGTTTCCAAAAAGGTGTCACTTGTGGTGGGGGGGTTTCCACTGTTCAGGCACATCAGGGGATCACCAAACGCGGCATGGCGTCCGCTAATTATTTCAGCAAATTTTGCATTCAAAAGGTCAAATGGCACTCCTTCCCTTCCGAGCCCTGCCATGTGCACAAACAGTGGTTTTCCCCCACATATGGGGTATTGGCTCAAATTGTATGGTGCAATTTCTCCAGTTACTCTTATGAAAATTTTAAAAAATGGGTCTAAAGGAGATTTTTTGTGAAAAAAAGTTAAATGTTTATCTTTTCCTTCCACATTTCAATAAATCCTGTAAAGCACCTGAAAGGTTAATCAACTTCTTGAATGCAGTACATTGAGGAGTGCTGTTTTTAGGATGGTGTCACTTTTGGTATTTTTTGTTATATACAGTTGTGCCTAAATGTTTACATACCCCAGCAAAATTTTTTGCTTTCTTGGCCTTTTTTCAGAGAATATGAATGATAACACCAAAACTTTTTCTCCACTCATGGTTAGTGGTAGTCATTTATAGTCAAACTACTGTGTTTTCTTTTTTAAATCATAATTTAAGACGTTTATTAGCATCCTGGATAGGACCTGTGCACAGTATATACCGTATGGGAATAAACATACTAGAAATAGGAGGAAACCAATATGGCTAAATAGAGCTGTAAGGGGCGCAATAAGTGACAAAAAGTATACCAAAAAAATAGACCAAACAGTATATGAGGCGTACCTCCAAAAGAATATATATCCAAAAAAGAAGGGAAGTAACAGACCAAAAATTAAAATATCAGAAATTTTATTCAATGTTATTAAAAGACAAAAATGCAATTCAACTATAAATTTAAACATAAACTAAGGGGAAACATGGCAGAATGAACCCACAGCAATCCGTACAGTTGAATATATATAACGGAATGAGGAAATTCCACCAACTCAATACACATGCATCAGCAGGCTCTGGACTACAGAGAAAAAAATGACCACAAAGTAGTGCAATAAAAGCCAATGGGATTGATCTCAAGGAGTCATATATAGTGTATGTAATCATATGTCTATGAATGACAAATGAGGGGAAACATGTCTCCTAAAAATTATTAAAGTAAACTGAGTAGGAACCATATGGTTAAATCTATGCACGGTGCCAAAGTGGCCAGAGGATAGCAAATAAAGTGTCAGTGCTTAGTGCAAATAACATTAAGGGCCATATACATCCATGTGGAAGCCAAATCAGGCGGGTCATACGTATATTATCACCATAGTGTGCATACCTGCTGAGGGGAGGACTTGCCGTGGGACAGGATGAACCCCGACGCGCGTTTCGCAACGTAGCTTCTTCCAGGGGGTCGTAGTGGTATGTGGGACGCAGTGCGGGCTTTATGAAGTACGGCGGTTGTCATGGCGCTGGCGTCCATCCGGCACAGAGCAGGAAGCGGTGGGTTCGGCGTCCCACGTGATCAAGTCCCGCCCACCTCTGACGCGTCAGAGAGGTCGGGAACAAGAGGACGCTGCGGGACACGTTGCCACGGCAACCCGGCAAGGCCGATAGACACAAGCGCACCACGCAGCACCCAAGAAGCACCAGCACAAGACTGCAGGTGAGTATAAACAGATATGTATAATACGGAGGTGTGGGGGCTGAGTAGATGTAAAAAAAATATAATAAAAATATATATAAACCAGATGCTGCGAGAAATAAATAACAGAAGAGAACATAGGAAAAAGAAAAAAGTGTAAAAATGGAGTGATTAAAGGGCTTGCATAGAGGAGTGAAATGTACGAATGCGAGGAGTGTGACGCTATAATGGGTACTTGAGAACGCAGAAGAAATAAAGTGCAATTATGCATATGAAGTGACGAACTACATATGCGGTTCCCATGAAAACACAGTGTAAACAATATTATAAAATACATAGCATAGAATACCAAAGAAGGTATACACAAAAAAATGATAATAGAAGACATTATGCAAATGTATACAAAAAATTGTAAATAAAAAGTGAAAAAATAAAAAGAAAAAAATTTTTTTATATTAGAAATATATATTATTTTGAAGAATATTGTTCTTCATCATATTTCTTCTTTCTTTTACACAGATTCGTGACCTAGATGGGTGATGTCAAACGCAGAAAACGAGTACACAGCAGCTGGTTAAGGTAATTTCACATAATTAGAACTATGAAAAAAGGGAAAAACAACAATTATTAATACCATAGTATATACAAACAAAAAAAGGGGAATAATAAGGATAATGACATAATGAATGCAGATTAGTTGTATATATACAAAATTAAAAAAGCGGCACTAGCAAAAGTCCCAAAAATTATAAAAAGAATATAAAAAATGTTAAAGGAAGGGAGCAAAACTCATCACTTCATTCAGGCCCTTGGGTTGAAGTGAGCCTAGCCTAGAGATCCACTGGGTCTCAAGTTGAGCCAATTTCTTTCTCACATCACCGCCTCTCAAGTCTTTCAGGATCCTGTCAATGCCAATCACTCTTAATAGACTGGAATCACAATTGTGGGCCAGTTTAAAGTGACGTGGTATGGGTTTAAGAGACATCACGTCACTAGCTTCACGGGCATTGATTATGTCACGGACATGTTCTCGAGTTCGTATTTTAAGTGGTCTGGATGTCATCCCTATATACTGAAGACCACATGGGCATGTGGCCCGGTACACCACATGATCCGTGCCGCAGGTAATGTTATGCGTAATCCGAATATTCTTGCCCTGTGAATCCTTGAATTCTAGGGTCTTGTCCATATTGCTACAGGCCAGGCATCTCTTACAGGGGAAGAAACCCCAACTAGGTCTTCTGGAGTTGAAAATATTCTGGGTAGTCTTACCCCTGTACTGACTGTGGACTAGCATGTCTTTCAAATTCTGAGATCTCCTGTATGTGATAGATGGAGTAGAAGGAACACATTTAGCCAGGAGGGGGTCATTGAGAATAATGGGCCAGAATTTGGAGAGAGCCTGTCTCATAGGCTTCCATTTTTCATTGTAGGTGGAGATAAATCTCACCGTCATGGATGTTGATGGTTTATTCCTAGGCTGTAGAAGTTCTGATCTGGGTTTGTTATTTGCTTTGGACCAACCCCGACGAATGATCCTGTTTGAGTACCCCCTCTGTGAGAACCGCTGAGCCAGTTCTAAGGACTGTGTTTGAAATGAAGACTCAGTAGAACAGATTCTTTTAGTTCTCAAAAATTGTCCATATGGAATGCTGTCTTTCAGGGGTCTAGGGTGTGATGAGGCAGCATGTAGCACCGAGTTCACAGACGTTTCCTTCCTAAACACCTCAGTGTGTAGAAGGCCATCCTCACCTTTAAAGATTTTGGTGTCCAGAAAGTCAATATTCGTTTGGCTGTATTTGCACGTCAATTTAATGTTCAGCGAGTTGTCATTCAAAAGTTGGATGAAGGAGGTGAGGTCTGTTTCGGAGCCCTGCCAAATCACAAAGATATCGTCAATAAAGCGTACCCAGGTACACACCTTCTCAATCAAGGGGATAACGTCAGTTAAGAAAATCGCACGTTCCCATGACCCCATGAATAAATTAGCATATGAGGGTGCAAACGCAGCCCCCATAGCAGTCCCCTGTAATTGGAGGTAGAGGACTTCTTTAAACATAAAGAAGTTGTGGGTCAGGGCGAATTCCAGTAAACTAAGTAAAAATTCAATTAGGTCATTATCGTTGGTAGACATGTGAAGGAAATATCTAGCTGCTTCGATCCCGTCACTGTGACGAATAGACGTATACAGTGATTCAACGTCCAAGGTTACCATCCACATATCAGTTTCTAGGGGTATGTCAGCCAATTTACGAAGTACGTCCCCAGTATCCTGAATGTATGACGGGAGACTCTCTACCATAGGTTTAAGGTGGAAATCCAGGAATTTGTTGATCTGTTCACACAATCCACCACCCCCGGAAACAATGGGGCGTCCAGGGGGATGAGTAGTGGATTTGTGTACCTTGGGAAGTAAATATAAACAAGGTGTGCGTGGTGTCTCAGGAATCAACCCATCCATTGTCTCCTTAGAAATTGTTCCATTGTAGAATGCTTGTTCTACCATATCCCTAAGTTGGTTCTGATAAATAAACGTAGGGTTGAAGGTCAAACGCTTATAACAGCTGGAGTCCTTAAGTTGCCTAGATGCCTCCTTCTCGTACATAGAGCAGGGCCACAGGACAATATTTCCCCCTTTATCAGAGGGTTTGATGACAACATTGTCAAGTGACTTTAATTCCTTAATGGCCTCTCTTTGTCGCCTCGTCAGGTTATCATGTTGTATCCCAGTAGGGATACGGCGAAATTCCTCAGTTACCAACCGGACAAATAAATCAATGTCAGGATACAAGCTAAGGGGGGGAAATTTCTTAGGCTTCGGTATGGTAAAATTACTCACAGTTGGTGTCGGAGTCTCATTGCTGAGTTCTTCCAGTATAGCGATGGTTTCCTGTTCTTGGGTGGACCACTCACTTGCAGTAGAAGGTTTATCATGTAATTTTTTAAGCACCAACTTCCTGGCGAACAGATGTAGATCCTTTAGAGCTGTGAAGTAATTGAAGGATGCCACCGGGGAAAAAGTTAGGCCCATGCTTAGTACTTCAATTTGATCTGTGGATAACTGAACATCAGACAAGTTAATTACCTGGAGTTTGGAGGATTTATTGGAGGATCTCAGATTCCTATGTTGGTATGGACTAAATCTATGACCTCCTCCACGTTTGCTCCTATTGTTGGAGCCTCCTTTGAATGAATGGGACCCAGACGTGCTCTCAGTAGAAGATAAAGACGAGCTCGATGGAGCCCTTTGAAGTGGACGGGGTTGTTGCCATCTGTATACATTATTAGTCTGAAAGTCACTTAAATCTCGTTGAAATTTCTTGGTTTTGGTATCTTGGATCTCATTAACCCAAGTGGTTAAAAGTTTGTCCATTTCAGCTTTAAATATCTCCATATCAGAAGGTGATAGAGTACTGGTCAGTTTCACTTGAAGGGCCTCAATCTCACCCTCCAATGACTCCAAAGTTTTTTTGTTTATACCAATGAGGATCTCCATCAGAGATCTGGAGCAAGTGGTACAGGCATCTTCCCACCTACCACGAAAAAATGAATCCTCTACAGGAAATGACGGTAAAATTCTCACCCTTAGACCACGGGGGATAAGGCTCTTCATCAAGTAGTTCTCAAGGGAGGCCTTGTTCCACCAAACACGGGCTCTTTTTTTGATTAAAAATTTAAATGAGTTTTTCAGTTCGAGAGTGCTCCCATCAACATTACCCACACTCTGCACATGTTCACCCTTGAAAATAGTATCAATATTGGAAAGCCATAATTGATCTCTGGCTTTAATGTCCATGGTCAAGATAACTGTGAAAACACAGGAAATCAATCAATATACCAAAAAAATAGACCAAACAGTATATGAGGCGTACCTCCAAAAGAATATATATCCAAAAAAGAAGGGAAGTAACAGACCAAAAATTAAAATATCAGAAATTTTATTCAATGTTATTAAAAGACAAAAATGCAATTCAACTATAAATTTAAACATAAACTAAGGGGAAACATGGCAGAATGAACCCACAGCAATCCGTACAGTTGAATATATATAACGGAATGAGGAAATTCCACCAACTCAATACACATGCATCAGCAGGCTCTGGACTACAGAGAAAAAAATGACCACAAAGTAGTGCAATAAAAGCCAATGGGATTGATCTCAAGGAGTCATATATAGTGTATGTAATCATATGTCTATGAATGACAAATGAGGGGAAACATGTCTCCTAAAAATTATTAAAGTAAACTGAGTAGGAACCATATGGTTAAATCTATGCACGGTGCCAAAGTGGCCAGAGGATAGCAAATAAAGTGTCAGTGCTTAGTGCAAATAACATTAAGGGCCATATACATCCATGTGGAAGCCAAATCAGGCGGGTCATACGTATATTATCACCATAGTGTGCATACCTGCTGAGGGGAGGACTTGCCGTGGGACAGGATGAACCCCGACGCGCGTTTCGCAACGTAGCTTCTTCCAGGGGGTCGTAGTGGTATGTGGGACGCAGTGCGGGCTTTATGAAGTACGGCGGTTGTCATGGCGCTGGCGTCCATCCGGCACAGAGCAGGAAGCGGTGGGTTCGGCGTCCCACGTGATCAAGTCCCGCCCACCTCTGACGCGTCAGAGAGGTCGGGAACAAGAGGACGCTAATTATTTCAGCAAATTTTGCATTCAAAAGGTCAAATGGCACTCCTTCCCTTCCGAGCCCTGCCATGTGCACAAACAGTGGTTTTCCCCCACATATGGGGTATTGGCTCAAATTGTATGGTGCAATTTCTCCAGTTACTCTTATGAAAATTTTAAAAAATGGGTCTAAAGGAGATTTTTTGTGAAAAAAAGTTAAATGTTTATCTTTTCCTTCCACATTTCAATAAATCCTGTAAAGCACCTGAAAGGTTAATCAACTTCTTGAATGCAGTACATTGAGGAGTGCTGTTTTTAGGATGGTGTCACTTTTGGTATTTTTTGTTATATACAGTTGTGCCTAAATGTTTACATACCCCAGCAAAATTTTTTGCTTTCTTGGCCTTTTTTCAGAGAATATGAATGATAACACCAAAACTTTTTCTCCACTCATGGTTAGTGGTAGTCATTTATAGTCAAACTACTGTGTTTTCTTTTTTAAATCATAATTTAAGACGTTTATTAGCATCCTGGATAGGACCTGTGCACAGTATATACCGTATGGGAATAAACATACTAGAAATAGGAGGAAACCAATATGGCTAAATAGAGCTGTAAGGGGCGCAATAAGTGACAAAAAGAAAGCATTTAGAGAATTAAAGCAAGTAGGTAGTGATGAGGCATTAAATAAATACAGAAAATTAAATAAATTCTGTAAAAAGCAAATCAAGGCAGCAAAGATTGAGACAGAGAGACTCATTGCCAGAGAGAGTAAAAATAATCCTAAAATATTCTTTAACTACATAAATAGTAAGAAACTAAAAAATGATAGTGTTGGCCCCCTTAAAAATAGTCTGGGTGAGATGGTGGATGAGGATGAGGAAAAAGCCAATATGCTAAATGACTTTTTTTCATCAGTATTTACACAAGAAAATCCCATGGCAGACAAAATGTCTAGTGATAAAAATTCCCAATTAAATGTCACCTGCTTAACCCAGCAGGAAGTGCGGCGGCGTCTAAAAATCACTAAAATTGACAAATCTCCGGGCCCGGATGGGATACACCCTCGAGTACTGCAGGAATTAAGTACAGTCATTGATAGACCATTATTTTTAATCTTTAAAGACTCCATAATAACAGGGTCTGTGCCACAGGACTGGCGTATAGCAAATGTGGTGCCAATATTCAAAAAGGGAACAAAAACTGAACTCGGAAATTATAGGCCAGTAAGCTTAACCTCTACTGTGGGTAAAATCCTGGACGGCATTCTAAGGGATGCTATACTGGAGTATCTGAAGAGGAATAACCTCATGACCCAGTATCAGCACGGGTTTACTAGGGACCGTTCATGTCAGACTAATTTGATCAGTTTCTATGAAGAGGTAAGTTCCGGATTGGACCAAGGGAACCCAGTGGATGTAGTGTATATGGACTTTTCAAAAGCTTTTGATATGGTGCCACACGAAAGGTTGATACATAAAATGAGAATAATGGGGATAGGGGAAAATATGTGCAAGTGGGTTGAGAGCTGGCTCAGGGATAGGAAACAAAGGGTGGTTATTAATGGAGCACACTCGGACTGGGTAGCGGTTAGCAGTGGGGTACCACAGGGGTCAGTATTGGGCCCTCTTCTTTTTAACATATTTATTAATGACCTTGCAGGGGGCATTCAGAGTAGAATTTCAATATTTGCAGATGACACTAAACTCTGCAGGGTAATCAATACAGAGGAGGACAATTTTATATTACAGGATGATTTATGTAAACTAGAAGCTTGGGCTGATAAATGGCAAATGAGCTTTAATGGGGATAAATGTAAGGTCATGCACTTGGGTAGAAGTAATAAGATGTATAATTATGTGCTTAATTCTAAAACTCTGGGCAAAACCGTCAATGAAAAAGACCTGGGTGTATGGGTGGATGACAAACTCATATTCAGGGGCCAGTGTCAGGCAGCTGCTACAAAGGCAAATAAAATAATGGGATGCATTAAAAGAGGCATAGATGCTCATGAGGAGAATATAATTTTACCTCTATACAAGTCACTAGTTCGACCACACTTAGGCCATGTTCACACGATCCTTTTTTTCATGCGGATTTGCCGCGATTTTCCCGCTGCGGGTCCGCAGCTGTTTTCCATGCAGGGTACATTACATTGTACCCTATGGAAAACAGGAACTGCTGTGCCCACAATGCGGAAAATAAAAAAAAAAGCCGCGCTGAATAGCTGCGGGAAAAAAGAAGTACCATGTCACTTCTTTTTTCGGAGCCGCAGCGGTTCTGCACCCATTGACCTCTATTGTGAGGTCAAACCCGCAGTAAAACCCGCAGATGAAAAAAATATCTGCGGGTTTTACTGCGGTTTGTGGTGCAGAACCGCTGCAGCAGGAAGTGCGGGGAAGGGGGCGGAAGTGCGTGGGCGGAGTGTGGCTGCCCCCCCGTGCTCCGATCCCGCCCCCCGTGCTCCAATCCCACCGCCCCGTGCTCAGATGCCCCCCCCAGTGCTCCGATGCCCCCCCGTGCCCTAATCTCCCCCCCTTATACTTACCCGGCGTCCCGGTGTCCGTCCGGCCGTCTTCTCCCTGGGCGCCGCCATCTTGCAAAATGGCGGGCGCATGCGCAGTGCGCCCGCCGAATCTGCCGGCTGGCAGATTCGTTCCAAAGTGCATTTTGATCACTGAGATATAATCTATCTCAGTGATCAAAATAAAAAAAAATAGTAAATGACACCCCCCCCCCTTTGTCACCCCCATAGGTAGGGACAATAAAAAAAATTAAGAATTTTTTTTTTCCACTAAGGTTAGAATAGGGTTAGGGGTAGGGTTAGGGTTAGGGGAAGGGTTAGGGGTAGGGTTAGGGTATTTTCAGCCATTTTAACCCTAAAAAACTTCCTAGAAAACACACAGACTCTGCATAGAAAACTGCATAAAAAAAGGATCAAAAAAAGGATCAAAAAACGCATCAAAAAACGCATCAAAAAAGGACAAAAAAAGGACCTGCGTTTTCTGCCAAGAGCTGCAGTTTTTTAAAAAACAGTCCTGAAAAAAAAAGGATGGAAATCAGGAACGTGTGAACATACCCTTAGAATACTGTGCACAGTTCTGGTCTCCGGTGTTTAAGAAAGACATAGCTGAACTGGAGTGGGTGCAGAGAAGAGCCACCAAGGTTATTAGAGGACTGGGGGTCTGCAATACCAAGATAGGTTATTACACTTGGGGCTATTTAGTTTGGAAAAAGCAAGACTAAGGGGTGATCTTATTTTAATGTATAAATATATGAGGGGACAGTACAAAGACCTTTCTGATGATCTTTTTAATCATAGACCTGAAACAGGGACAAGGGGGCATCCTCTGCGTTTGGAGGAAAAAAGGTTTAAGCATAATAACAGACGCGGATTCTTTACTGTAAGAGCAGTGAGACTATGGAACTCTCTGCCGTATGATGTTGTAATGAGTGATTCATTACTTAAATTTAAGAGGGGACTGGATACCTTTCTGGAAAAGTATAATGGTACAGGGTATATACACTAGATTCCTTGATAGGGCGTTGATCCAGGGAACTAGTCTGATTGCCGTATGTGGAGTCGGGAAGGAATTTTTTTCCCCAATGTGGAGCTTACTCTTTGCCACATGGGTTTTTTTTGCCTTCCTCTGGATCAACATGTTAGGGCATGTTAGGTTAGGCTATGGGTTGAACTAGATGGACATATAGTCTTCCTTCAACCTTAATAACTATGTAACTATAATGACAACCCAAAATATCCAAATGACCCTGATCAAAAGTTTATATACCCTGGTGATTTTGGCCTGATAACATGCACAGAAGTTGACACAAATGGGAGTCATTTGCCGGGTATGTAAACTTTTGAGCACAACTGAAGGCCTCCAAAGTCACTTCAAATGTAATGTGGTCCCCCAAAAAAATTGTTTTGTAAATTATGTTTCAAAAATTGTGCTGATGTAAAGTAGACATGTGGAAAATGTTATTTATTAACAATTTTGTGTTTTAGTGTTTTAGTGATAACATTTCCTTGACATTACTTCCAACTTTGAATGTTCATGCCCTTAAATCACAGAGATATCTTGCAAGGCAAGGCAATGGCATGTACTACGGAGGACAGAGAATGAACTTCAATCCAATATTGTGGCCAGCATGCTGCCAGCGGGTAAGGAAAGGGTGAATCAAACAACTGAAAGCTCCGCCCATATGACCGAAAACTGGTCCCGCCAAATTCAGGTGACAGGTTCCCTTTAACTTATTTTCACAAAAAATTTTATTCAGACCTAATTTGTTTTATTTTACCAAGGGTAACAGGAGAAGATGGACCCCAAAAGTTGTTGTGCAGTTTGTCCTGAGTACACTGATACCCCATATGTGGGGGTAAACCACTGTTTGGGCGCATGGTAGAGCTCAGAAGGGAATGAGAACCATTTGACTGACTTTTCGATACAAAATTGGCTGGAATTGAGATAGGACGCCATGTCTCGTTTGGAGAGCCCCTGATGTGCCTAAACAGTGGAAATGTGTGGTGAGCACTTTGAACCCCCAAGTGCTTCACAGAAGTTTATAATGCAGGGCCGTGAAAATAAAAAAAATCCTTTTTCTTTTCACAAAAATGATTTTTTTAGCCCCCAGTTTTGTATTTTCCCAAGGGTAACAGGAAAAATTGGACCCCAAAAGTGGTTGTACAATTTGTCCTGAGCACGCTGATACCCCATATGTGGGAGAAAACTACTGTTTGGGAGCATGGCAGAGCTCGGAAGGGAAGAAGTGACGTTTTGGAATGCAGACTTTGATGGAATGGTCTGCGGGCGTCACGTTGCGTTTGCAGAGCCCCTGATGTACCTAAACAGTAGAAACCCCACAAGTGACCCCATATTGGAAACTAGACTCCCCCAAGAAACCTATCTAGATGTGTTGTGAGAACTTTGAACCCCCAAGTGTTTCACTAAAGTTTATAACAGAGCCTTAAAAATAAAAAATCTTTTTTTTTTCGCAAAAATTATTTTTTAGCCCTCAGTTTTGTATTTTCCCAAGGGTACCAGAAGAAATTGGACCCCAAAAGTTGTCCAATTTGTTCTGAGTACGCTGATACCCCATATGTGGGGGTAAACCACTGCTTGGGCGCACGGCAGAGCTCGGAAGGGAAGGAGCACCATTTTACTTTTTCAACACAGAATTGGATGGAATTGAGATAGTGGAAACCTCCCAATTCTAACTCCAACACACCCCTAACCCTAATCCCAACCCTAACCACACCCCTAGCCCCAACACACCCCTAATCCTAACCACACCCCTAACCCGAAAACACCCCTAACCCCAACACACCTCTAGCCCTAATCCTAACCATACCCCTATCCCTGACACACCCCTAACCCAACCGTAAACGTAATCCAAACCCTAACCTCAACCTTAACTTTAGCCCCAACCCTAATGGGGAAAATGGAAATAAATACATTGTTTTTATTTTATTATTTTTCCCTAACTAAGGCGGTGATAAAGGGGGTTTGATTTACTATTTACAGTCAAGTCCATATATATTTGGACAGAGACATTTTTCTTATTTTGGTTATATACATTACCACAATGAATTTTAAACAAAACAATTCAGATGCAGTTGAAGTTCAGACCTACAGCTTTCATTTGAGGGTATCCACATTAAAATTGGATGAAGGGTTTAGGAGTTTCAGCTCCTTAACATGTGCCTCCCTGTTTTTAAAGGGACCAAAAGTAATTGGACAATTGACTCCAAGGCTATTTCATGGACAGGTGTGGGCAATCCCATCGTTATGTCATTCTCAATTAAGCAGATAAAAGGCCTGGAGTTGATTTGAGGTGTGGTGCTTGCATTTGGAAGGTTTTGCTGTGAAGTAAACATGCGGTCAAAGGAGATCTCCATGCAGGTGAAACAAGCCATCCTTAAGCTGCGAAAACAGAAAAAACCCATCCGAGAAATTCCTACAATATTAAGAGTGGCAAAATCTACAGTTTGGTACATCCTGAGAAAGAAAGAAAGCACTGGTGAACTCATCAATGCAAAAAGACCTGGGCGCCCACGGAAGACAACAGTGGTGGATGATTGCAGAATAATCTCCATGGTGAAGAGAAACCCCTTCACAACAGCCAACCAAGTGAACCACACTCTCCAGGAGGTCGGCGTATCAATATCCAAATCTACCATAAAGAGAAGACTGCATGAAAGTAAATATAGAGGGTTCACTGTACGGTGCAAGCCACTCATAAGCATCAAGAATAAAAAGGCTAGACTGGACTAAACATCTAAAAAAGCCAGCACAGTTCTGGAAGAACATTCTTTGGACAGATGAAACCAAGATCAACCTCTACCAGAATGATGGAAAGAGAAAAGTATGGTGAAGGCGTGGTACAGCTCATGATCCAAAGCATACCACATCATCTGTAAATCATGGCAGAGGCAGTGTGATGGCTTGGGCATGCATGGTTGCCAGTGGCACTGGGTCACTAGTGTTTGATGATGGGACAGAGGACAGAAGCAGCCGAATGAATTCTGAGGTATTCAGAGCCATACTGTGTCCTCAGATCCAGCCAAACTGATTGGTCGTCGTTTCATACTACAGATGGACAATGACCCAAAACATAAAGCCAAAGCAACCCAGGAGTTGATTAAAGCAAAGAAGTGGAATATTCTTAAATGGCCAAGTCAGTCACCTGATCTCAACCCAATTGAGCAGCATTTCACTTGTTAAAGACTAAACTTCAGACAGAAAGGCCGACAAACAAACAGCAACTGAAAACCACCACAGTGAAGGCCGGGCAGAGCATCAAAAAGGAGGAAACACAGCGTCTGGTGATGTCCATGAGTTCAAGACTTCAGGCAGTCATTGCCAACAAAGGGTTTTCAACCAAGTACTAGAAATGAACATTTTATTTAAAATTATTTAATCCGTCCAATTCCTTTTGGTCCCTTTAAAAACAGGGTGGCACATGTTTACATCCCTGTAAACCAGGGATTCAAGCTTGAGGAGGCTAATTTGCATATTCCAGGTGCCTTCTGGGAAAGCGAAGAGTCTCCCTAAGCTAGAAGATCGTTGGGTACAGCCGGGACCGGCTGCTTGGAAAGAATCACCAAACCAGGGATTCAAGCTTGAGGAGGCTAATTTGCATATTCCAGGTGCCTTCTGGGAAAGCGAAGAGTCTCCCTAAGCTAGAAGATCGTTGGGTACAGCCGGGACCAGCTGCTTGGAAAGAATCACCAAACCAGGGATTCAAGCTTGAGGAGGCTAATTTGCATATTCCAGGTGCCTTCTGGGAAAGCGAAGAGTCTCCCTAAGCTAGAAGATCGTTGGGTACAGCCGGGACAAGCTGCTTGGAAAGAATCACCAAACCAGGGATTCAAGCTTGAGGAGGCTAATTTGCATATTCCAGGTGCCTTCTGGGAAAGCGAAGAGTCTCCCTAAGCTAGAAGATCGTTGGGAATTTTTGCCTGTAGGACATTATTGCAAGAGAGCTTGGCTGAGTAGATTACACAAGAAGGAAAACACACAGCAAGTCAGCAGGATCTAGGAGCAACATGGCAGATGTGACAACCTACATGGTGAGCTGCAGCATGTGCTACATGTTCACAGATCGACCAGAAGAAGAATTAAATTTCACCTGTCAGAAGTGTAGACTAGTGGCCCTTTTAGAAGAAAAGGTGCGGGGTCTGGAAGAAAGAATAGCAACTTTGAAACTCATCAAAGAGAATGAAGACTTTCTAGACAGAACAGAAGCATCTCTACTGGTCACAGAAGGTGAAAAAAGTGTCAGAGAACCTCCAAAAGCAGATGAGTGGAAGCATGTGACCAAAAGAAGCAAGAAGACCATAGAGAAATCACCAACCACACAACTGAAGAACCGATATCAAATCTTTGTAGAGGATGAAGATGGCACACCTAAGGATGAAGCAATACCAGCAAGCAAAAAAGAAAAGGGCACACAGCAACAAGTGACAGCAAAAAGTACAGCCAAGAAGCAACGAAGAGTGGTGGTGGTGGGAGACTCACTACTGAGAGGCACAGAAGCAGCCATCTGCAGACCGGACATAACTGCAAGAGAAGTATGCTGCCTTCCAGGTGCGATGATCAAGGATGTGACCGATAGGATACCAAAGCTCTTCAGCTCCAAGGACGTCCACCCATTTCTTCTGATACATGTTGGCACCAATGACACGGCAAGGAAGGACCTACCGACAATCTGCAAAGACTTTGAAGAGTTGGGGAAGAAAGTAAAGGAACTGGATGCACAGGTAGTTTTTTCTTCTATCCTTCCAGTAGACGGGCATGGCACCAGGAGATGGAACAGGATCCTTGATGCAAACAACTGGCTAAGACGATGGTGCAGACAACAAGGATTCGGATTCCTGGACCACGGTGTGAATTACTTGTACGATGGACTCCTCGCCAGAGACGGACTACACCTCAACAAACCTGGGAAACACACATTCGCCAGAAGACTCGCTACACTCATCAGGAGGGCGTTAAACTAGAAGAAGAGGGGACGGGAAGAAAAACATTAGACTTGAACAAAGAAGATCCAGGAAAACAAACTCAGAAGGGAGGTAAGAACATTTCTAAAACAATCCACAGCGAGGAGATTGGAACAAAACAAAATCCTCTAAACTGCATGCTTGCAAACGCCAGAAGCCTGACAAACAAGATGGAAGAACTAGAAGCAGAAATATCTACAGGTAACTTTGACATAGTGGGAATAACCGAGACATGGTTAGATGAAAGCTATGACTGGGCAGTTAACTTACAGGGTTACAGTCTGTTTAGAAAGGATCGTAAAAATCGGAGAGGAGGAGGGGTTTGTCTCTATGTAAAGTCTTGTCTAAAGTCCACTTTAAGGGAGGATATTAGCGAAGGAAATGAGGATGTCGAGTCCATATGGGTCGAAATTCATGGAGGGAAAAATGGTAACAAAATTCTCATTGGGGTCTGTTACAAACCCCCAAATATAACAGAAACCATGGAAAGTCTACTTCTAAAGCAGATAGATGAAGCTGCAACCCATAATGAGGTCCTGGTTATGGGGGACTTTAACTACCCGGATATTAACTGGGAAACAGAAACCTGTGAAACCCATAAAGGCAACAGGTTTCTGCTAATAACCAAGAAAAATTATCTTTCACAATTGGTGCAGAATCCAACCAGAGGAGCAGCACTTTTAGACCTAATACTATCTAATAGACCTGACAGAATAACAAATCTGCAGGTGGTCGGGCATCTAGGAAATAGCGACCACAATATTGTACAGTTTCACCTGTCTTTCACTAGGGGGACTTGTCAGGGAGTCACAAAAACACTGAACTTTAGGAAGGCAAAGTTTGACCAGCTTAGAGACGCCCTTAATCTGGTAGACTGGGACAATATCCTCAGAAATAAGAATACAGATAATAAATGGAAAATGTTTAAGAACATCCTAAATAGGCACTGTAAGCGGTTTATACCTTGTGGGAATAAAAGGACTAGAAATAGGAAAAACCCAATGTGGCTAAACAAAGAAGTAAGACAGGCAATTAACAGTAAAAAGAAAGCATTTGCACTACTAAAGCAGGATGGCACCATTGAAGCTCTAAAAAACTATAGGGAGAAAAATACTTTATCTAAAAAACTAATTAAAGCTGCCAAAAAGGAAACAGAGAAGCACATTGCTAAGGAGAGTAAAACTAATCCCAAACTGTTCTTCAACTATATCAATAGTAAAAGAATAAAAACTGAAAATGTAGGCCCCTTAAAAAATAGTGAGGAAAGAATGGTTGTAGATGACGAGGAAAAAGCTAACATATTAAACACCTTCTTCTCCACGGTATTCACGGTGGAAAATGAAATGCTAGGTGAAATCCCAAGAAACAATGAAAACCCTATATTAAGGGTCACCAATCTAACCCAAGAAGAGGTGCGAAACCGGCTAAATAAGATTAAAATAGATAAATCTCCGGGTCCGGATGGCATACACCCACGAGTACTAAGAGAACTAAGTAATGTAATAGATAAACCATTATTTCTTATTTTTAGGGACTCTATAGCGACAGGGTCTGTTCCGCAGGATTGGCGCATAGCAAATGTGGTGCCAATATTCAAAAAGGGCTCTAAAAGTGAACCTGGAAATTATAGGCCAGTAAGTCTAACCTCTATTGTTGGTAAAATATTTGAAGGGTTTCTGAGGGATGTTATTCTGGATTATCTCAATGAGAATAACTGTTTAACTCCATATCAGCATGGGTTTATGAGAAATCGCTCCTGTCAAACCAATCTAATCAGTTTTTATGAAGAGGTAAGCTATAGGCTGGACCACGGTGAGTCATTGGACGTGGTATATCTCGATTTTTCCAAAGCGTTTGATACCGTGCCGCACAAGAGGTTGGTACACAAAATGAGAATGCTTGGTCTGGGGGAAAATGTGTGTAAATGGGTTAGTAACTGGCTTAGTGATAGAAAGCAGAGGGTGGTTATAAATAGTATAGTCTCTAACTGGGTCGCTGTGACCAGTGGGGTACCGCAGGGGTCGGTATTGGGACCTGTTCTCTTCAACATATTCATTAATGATCTGGTAGAAGGTTTACACAGTAAAATATCGATATTTGCAGATGATACAAAACTATGTAAAGCAGTTAATACAAGAGAAGATAGTATTCTGCTACAGATGGATCTGGATAAGTTGGAAACTTGGGCTGAAAGGTGGCAGATGAGGTTTAACAATGATAAATGTAAGGTTATACACATGGGAAGAAGGAATCAATGTCACCATTACACACTGAATGGGAAACCACTGGGTAAATCTGACAGGGAGAAGGACTTGGGGATCCTAGTTAATGATAAACTTACCTGGAGCAGCCAGTGCCAGGCAGCAGCTGCCAAGGCAAACAGGATCATGGGGTGCATTAAAAGAGGTCTGGATACACATGATGAGAGCATTATACTGCCTCTGTACAAATCCCTAGTTAGACCGCACATGGAGTACTGTGTCCAGTTTTGGGCACCGGTGCTCAGGAAGGATATAATGGAACTAGAGAGAGTACAAAGGAGGGCAACAAAATTAATAAAGGGGATGGGAGAACTACAATACCCAGATAGATTAGCGAAATTAGGATTATTTAGTCTAGAAAAAAGACGACTGAGGGGCGATCTAATAACCATGTATAAGTATATAAGGGGACAATACAAATATCTCGCTGAGGATCTGTTTATACCAAGGAAGGTGACGGGCACAAGGGGGCATTCTTTGCGTCTGGAGGAGAGAAGGTTTTTCCACCAACATAGAAGAGGATTCTTTACTGTTAGGGCAGTGAGAATCTGGAATTGCTTGCCTGAGGAGGTGGTGATGGCGAACTCAGTCGGGGGGTTCAAGAGAGGCCTGGATGTCTTCCTGGAGCAGAACAATATTGTATCATACAATTAGGTTCTGTAGAAGGACGTAGATCTGGGGATTTATTATGATGGAATACAGGCTGAACTGGATGGACAAATGTCTTTTTTCGGCCTTACTAACTATGTTACTATGTTACTATGTTAAGGAGCTGAAACTCCTAAACCCTTCATCCAATTTTAATGTGGATACCCTCAAATGAAAGCTGAAAGTCTGAACTTCAACTGCATCTGAATTGTTTTGTTTAAAATTCATTGTGGTAATGTCTATAACCAAAATTAGAAAAATGTTGTCTCTGTCCAAATATATATGGACTTAACTGTATAGCGGGTTTTTATAGCGGGTTTTATGTTTGGCAGCTGTCACACACTAAAAGACGCTTTTTATTGCAAAAAATATATTTTGCGTTACCACATTCTGAGAGCTATAATTTTTCCATATTTTGGTCCACAGAGTCATGTGAGGTCTTGTTTTTTTGCGGGACGAGTTGACGTTTTTATTGGTACCATTTTCGGGCACATGACATTCTTGATCGCTTTTTATTCCAATATTTGTTAGGCAGAAAGAACAAAAACAAGCAATTCGAGAATTTCTTTTGGGGGGCATTTATACGTTCTGCGTTTGGTAAAATTGATAAAGCCGTTTTATTCTTCAGGTCAGTACGATTACAGCAATACCTCATTTTTATTTTTTTTATGTTTTGGTGCTTTTATACAATAAAAGCTTTTATAGAAAAAAATAATTATTTTTGCTTCGCTTTATTCTGAGGGCTATAACTTTTTTATTTTTTTTACTAATGACGCTGTATGGTGGCTCGTTTTTTTGCGGGGCAAGATGACGTTTTCGGCGGTACCATGTTTATATCCATCTTTTTGATCGCGTGTTATTCCACTTTTTGTCCGGCGGTATTATGAAAAAGCATTGTTTTTTTGCCTCTTTTTACGATGTTCACTGAAGGGGTTAACTAGTGGGACAGTTTTACAGGTCGGGTTGTTACGGACGTGGCGATACTAAATATGTGTACTTTTATTGTTTTTTTTTATTTACATAAAGAAATATGTATTTATTGGAACAATATATATATTTTTTTACTTTGTCCCAGGGTGGGACATCATGGCATAGTGTCAGATCGCTGATCTGACACTTTGCACAGCACTGTATCAGATCAGACAGGCAGTGCTGCAGGCTTGCGGGGCCTGCTCTCAGTAGGCGCTTGTAAGCCACCTCCCTGCAGGACTCGGACGGCCCCTCGTGGCCATCTTGGATCCGGGGCCTGGAGGGAGGACGGAAGAGATGCTCAGAAGGCAATCACATCGTGACCGCTCCTGGCACATAGTGCCAGATGTCAGCTGTAATAATCAGCTGACACCCGGCCGCGCTCCTCCCGTGAGCACGGCCGATCGCCTATGATGTACTATGCTGTCCCTGGGAATTAAGTCCCTGGTCACCTCGACGGGATAGTACGTCTAATGGCAGAAAGGGGTTAAACATTGCAAAATTTTCGCCACATTTCTGATTTTTTCACAGATAAATGCAAGTCATATCAAAGACATTTTACCACTGTCAGGAAGTACAATATGTCACAAAAAAACAGTCTCAGAATCAGTGGGATCCATTGAAGCGTTCCAGAGTTATTATCTCATAAAGTGACAGTGGTCAGAATTGAAAAAATTGGCCTGTCAGGAAGGTGAAGACAGGCTTCGGGGTGAAGTGGTTAAGGGATTGTGCTTAGTGATGGGCAAGAACTAAAATGCGGATTGAGCAAACTGGAATGCTCGGGTGCTCGACCCGTGCAACGAGCTCAATGTAAGTCTATGGGAAACTTGAGCATTTTTGCAGCGGCACCCCCGGCTGTCTGCACAGGGACTAGAAATTATGGAAATCAATGGGAACAGTGCTCAAATTACATAGGAATGGCATGTGAAAGACCCCTGGAAGCATTTCTGACTCCCAGGTCACTGCTTTGAACACTGTTGTCAGGGTCTTACGTCACTTTTACAGACTCACAATAAAACATACATAAACAAAACTAAAATGGATTTTCCTGGGAAATATGTTAAGAAACATCCTTTCCAGGGTAATGACTTGTATGTAAGGCAAAATAAATAACAAAAATTCTCCTTCACACCTTGGGCTATGTTCACACATAGCGTTTTTTATGCAATTTTGAACTCTAGCCCAGGGTCACACTTGCAAGTGCAATAATGCGAGAAACTCGCGCATCTATACCTGGCACTGCCGCCGGCACTCGGGACCGGAGTGTGGGGCTGCATGTAGTTCTATGCAGCTGAACGCTCTAGTCCAGGGGTGTCAAACTGCATTCCTCGAGGGCTGCAAACAGGTCATGTTTTCAGGATTTCCTTGCATTGCACAGGTGATAATTTAATCACCTGCAGAGAATGATTCCAGCACCTTGTGCAATGCTAAGGAAATCTTGAAAACACGCATGGTTTGAGGCCCTCGAGGAATGCAGTTTGACACCCCTGTTCTAGTCCCAAGTGCTAACAGCAGAGCCGGGTATTGATGAGAGAGACTAGCGCAAGTTTCTCGCATTGCACTCGCAAGTGTGACCCCGGCCTTAGCACTGCTTTCAACCAAGACAAATGCATTCACTGGGAAATGTCATTTTAACATTTTACAGCTTTATTTGGCCATGTGATGTGTGACACATCATCAGACACATCCTGTATAATTTATGAAGGATAGACTCTGAAAGTCACAAAGCCTATTTTTATAGGGCCATCAGGTGGCCTTTACTATTCTTAAAGGGCCAGCAGTCAGCCCTCACTATTGTTAAGAGAGCCATCAGCTGGCTATGCTTTGTTGTTCCCATTATTTAAACAGTGGGTCTCCTATACTGTTATTGTGTATGCAGTGAGTGGCAGGTCTGCCCAAAATTTGGACGCACCCTAATACCCCTTTGAAGAGATGTACAGGAGGGCCTCCTGAAAATAATGTTCCCATTATTAGGAAGTGGGTCTTCCATACTTTTTTCCTATGCAGTGAATGCAAGGGCTGACTAAAATTTGGAGGCACTCCAATGCCCCTTTGAAGAGACGTACAGGAGGGCCTCATGAAAAAATGTTCCCATTATTAGAAAGTGGGTCTCCCATAGTGTTTTCCTATGCAGTGAATGCAAGGGCTGACTAAAATTTGGAGGCACTCCAATGCCCCTTTGAAGAAACGTAGAGGAGGGCCTCATGAAAAAATGTTCCCATTATTAGAAAGTGGGTCTCCCATAGTGTTTTCCTATGCAGTGAATGCAAAGGCTGCCAAAAATTTGGAGGCATTCCAATGCCCCTTTGAAGAGACGTAGAGATCAGAGCCCCTCCTGAAAACAATGTTCCCATTATTAGGAAGTGGGTCTTAGATCGTGTTTGTTATGTAGTGAAGCAACAGCTGCCAAAAATTTGGAGGAACTCCAATGCCCCTTGGAAGAGACGTAGAGGTCAGATGGCCTCCTGAAAACAATCTTCCTATTATTAGGAAGTGGGTCTCCCATAGTGTTTTCCTATGCAGTTAATGCAAGGGCTGCCAAAAATTTGGAGGCACGCCAATGCCCCTTTAAAGAGACGTAGAGGAAGGCCTCATGAAAAAAATGTTTCCATTATTAGGAAGTGGGTCTCCCATAGTGTTTGTCTATGCAGTGAATGCAAGGGCTGACAAAAATTTGGAGGCACTTGGAAGAGATGTGGAGGAGGGCCTCATAAAACAATGTTCCCATTAGAAAGGAGTGGGTCTCCCAGGCTTGTAATTCCCATGCACTAAGTGTATGGGCTGACAAACATTTACCCCTGGGGTATACATGAACATACTGTATACCATTTTTTTTATGGGCATCATAAACACCCTTTCAAAAAATTATGTGGGTGTTGCATTACGAACCACGGTCACCCTGGTGATATGGTGGTGGAAGATGAGGAAAAGGAGGACAACAGCAAATAGCCCAAATCAGGAAGCATATACCCATGTGTGAGTGTGAAGAGGTGCATGGGAATAAACCTCCCCAAAAAAGACACTGGATTTGAGTTTGTTATGCTACTATCATTTGGTGGTGTTGAGAAGTCTGGCTCAATCCAGCCCTAGTTCATTTTTATAAGTCAGCCTGTAAATTTTCATTCCCAAAACTAACACCTGCATCAAATTAGATCTGCTTGGTAGTCTGCATCAAGAGCTGTTGCACCAAGTGGACTGACATGAATCATGGCTCCAACAGGAGAGATGTCAATTGAAACAAAGGAGAGGATTATCAAACTCTTAAAAGAGGGTAAATCATCACGCAGTGTTGCAAAAGATGTTGGTTGTTCACAGTCAGCTGTGTCTAAAATCTGGACCAAATACAAACAACATGGGAAGGTTGTTAAAGGCAAACATACTGGTAGACCAAGGAAGACCGCAAAGTGTCAAGACTGGAAACTTAAAGCAATATGTCTCCAAAACAGGAAATGCACAACAAAACAAATGAGGAACGAATGGGTGGAAACTGGTACATGGTTGGGCTCAGCAGAACCGAATCCTAATGGAGATAAATGTCTCCATCTCAGTAACAAAATATATACAGCTCTGGCAAAAAAAGAGACCACTGCAAAATGTTCAGTTTGTCTGATTTTTCTCTTTTATAGGTATATTTTTGAGTAAAATGTAAATTGTTCTTTTATTCTATAAACTTCTGACAACATGTCTCCAGATTTCCAAGCAATAAATTTTGTATTTTTTTTTCTGAAAAGGAGAAATGGTCAAAATTTAAAAAAACACAGTGCTTTCGGAACTTAAAGCAAAGAAAACAAGTTCAAAATCATTTAGAAATAACAATACTAATGTTTTAACACAGGAAGAGTTCAGAAATCAATATTTTGTGGAATAACTATGATTTTTAATCATAGCTTTCATGCGTCTTGGCATTCTTTCCACCAGTCTTTCACACTGCTTCTGGCGCTAAAATTTAAGCAATTCTTCTTTGATGCTTGTTACTATCCATCAACCTCCTGATTACATTCCAGAGGTTTTCTATGGGGTTCAGGTCTGGAGATTGGGCTGCCCATGACAGGGTTTTGATGTGGTGGTCTCATAATTTTTGCCAGAGCTTTATATTTAGAGGTGTGGGGGGGCCCAAATAGAACTTTTGCTCTGGTGCCCTGTGAACTCTATGTACGTTCCTGGTTACAGGGCAGTGATAATGAAGGCAATCTTGCCTGTTGCCCAGAGCCCAAGACTGTGGGGATCCCAGACATATTTTTTCATAGTGGCACCAAGCTGTTAGTGTCCGCCCCTAGTTAAACGGATCACAGCATTCTATTATTTAATTTGTAGGCCTTTACTTTTTGTCTAATAATTAGGATTATGTATACAATCTGTTATATATGACTCAGGCTACGTGCACACACTGCTGATTTTGCTGCAGATCTGCAGCGGATTGGCAGCTCCGGATCTGCAGCAGTTTTCCATGCGTTTACAGTACCATGTAAACCTATGGAAAAAAACGTGTAGAAACGTAGCATTGTTTATTCCGCAGCATGTCAATTCTTTGTGCGGATTCCGTACCGGTTTACACCTGCTCTATAATAGGAATCTGCAGGTGTAAAAACACAGGTGGAATCCGCAAAAAATTGTGGTAAATCCGCGGTAATTCTGCAGGAAATCCGCAGTGTGGTTTACCTGTGGATTTACCAAAATCCGCAGAGTAATCCGTAGCGTGTGCACGTAGTCTTAGAATTCTCAGCCAGGACCGCATCTGTGGAAGGTTATTGTGTATCCCCTGTCCTGCTTTTCCATGGTTCAGTATCCCCATATATGTGTTTTTACCGTTTTTGATGCGTTCTTTTGTGTCAACTAAATACAATTTTCATTCTTGGAATTGAGCTATTTGGGGGTTGTTTTCTTATTTCTAACATAGTAAGGCCGAAAAAAGACATTTGTCCATCCAGTTCAGCCTATATTCCATCATAATAAATCCCCAGATCTATGTCCTTCTACAGAACCTAATAATTGTATGATACCATATTGTTCTGCCCCAGGAAGACATCCAGGCCTCTCTTGAACCCCTCGACTGAGTTCGCCATCACCACCTCCTCAGGCAAGCAATTCCAGATTCTCATTGATTTCTATTTGACCTACCTACTGTTTTATGGCCAATTAGGCTTCTAAGTGACTGACAGGTCTCTCCCAATATGCGCACAGCCAGAGGCTTATCAGTCACTTTCAGCTGGCGGAGAGAAGGCGCTGGGGACCTGCCTGTAGGACTAGTGCACAGTGCGGCTCAGTCCCCAGCAGCTCCTCTCCATAGGCAGCATCAATAGTAAAAAGAGAAAGAGAGATAGCGAGCGAGAGAGAATTTCCCTGACTGGAAATTCTTCCTCGCATGCTCAGTTTCAAAAGACGGAACCCGTTGCTGGATTCCTGCTTTTGACAGCGACGGATCCTGCACCCATAGGCTTCCATTGTAGCCAACGACGGGCAGCGCAGGGTCCGTTCCTGAGCGATTTTCCGACGTACAGAAAAAACGTTCCTCTGTGCGTGGTCCCTGCCCGACGGACAGCAATTTTCCAACATATCCAGTGTACGACGGATGAAACGGATGGCCATCAGTCACAAGCCGTCGCTAATACAAGTCTCTGAGAAAAAACAGGATCCACCAGAAAAATTAGCTGGATCCTGTTTTTTCAAAAAGCGACGGCTTTCGATGGGAGCTAAAAGACGGAAGTGTGAAAGAGGCCTAAGGCTACTTTCACACTAGCGTCGGGCCGACGTACCAACGCATGCTGTGAAGTAAAAGCACAACGGGGCAGCGGATGCAGTTTTTCAATGCATCCGCTGCCCCATTGTAAGGTTCGGGGAGGAGGTGGCGGAGTTCCGGCCGCGCATGCGCGGTTGAAAAAAGCAGACCCGACGGACAAAAAACCGTTGCAAGCAAAAACACGTCGCATCCGTCGCACGACGGATGCAACGTGGCAATCCGTCGCTAATGCAAGTCAATGGAGAAAAAACGCATCCTGCAAGCAACTTTGCAGGATGCGTTTTTTCTTCAAAACGACGCATTGTGACGTGCGTCGAACGATGCTAGTGTGAAAGTAGCCTTAGGCTGCCGTCTCACTAGCAGTATGTGGTCAGTATTTTACATCTCTATTTGTAGCCAAAACCAGGAGTGGAACAATTGGAGGAAAAGTATAACAGAAACATATGCTACTGAGGTAAAATACTGACCAACTACTGCTAGTGTGACGGCAGCCTTAGGGGAAGGAAAAATAACGAAGGCTAAAAGGGGAGAGAACATAACAGTCGCCCGGTCCTTCGCCGCTAATGACAGGTGCGGTGTTCCGGTGCCTCCGCTCGCTGAGCCGCACGGCCGCCTCACAGCACCAGCACACACTGCGCACTACGGACATGACCAACAGATTACAGAACAACGCAACACACAAGACCCGCAGAGAGAAAGATCCAGCCAATCAGAGCGCAGCTTATTGGGCAGTCTCGATCCGGCGCCCCCATAGTGCCGGATATCGCGAGAGCCCGTTATCTATATAAGGCGCCGCCTGCCCCGCGCCTGTTCTCATTAGACCGTCCATTGTGCGCGGCGCTCCTGGAACAGTGATGGAAGACAGCATGGATATGGACAACATGGCTCCCCTGCGCCCACAGAACTTCCTTTTCGGTATTCCGCCTTTGTATTCCTGTCTGTACTAGTCATGGCCGCCGGTTGTGGCTACACACATGGCCTGGGGTGGTGACATGTAGGCCATCGGCAGGTACGGGGAGGGCTGCGGTATGTCGCTGACGTGAGAAGGCGCCATGTGTGCACCACGTGTTAGTAGCCATGCGTCCGCTCCTGAGGGCGGGCACCGCGCTATATGCGGGTGGGCGCTGTACTCCTTTATCTGCGCAGGTAGGTGAACCACGTGTGCTGCCCACCCTGCGGCCTGCCACTGGTTCCAGGTTATTCGCCCTTAGTGTTCCTGGCTAGATGCCTGTAAGCGCTGCCCTGAATGGACCATGCGGGGCCTCCTCTAGGGCCAGCTGCAGAGGGAGTGCAGGAGAGCCGGGCAGTGATGGCAGCCAGTATGCTGAGGCTATGGAGAGCTGTGACCAGTGTGGTGCAGCCCTGCCGACTCCGCTCTGCTGTATGGTTCACAGGGACAAAAACAAGTCCGCTGACTGAAGCCGGAGTCTGGGGGCCGCACTGGCCCCACTGTAGGGGAAGCACAAGTGCAGGAGAGCCGGGCAGTGATGGCAGCCAGTATGCTGAGGCTATGGAGAGCAGTGACCAGTGTGGTGCAGCCCTGCCGGCTCCGCTCTGCTGTATGGTTCACAGGGACAGAAACAAGTCCGCTGACTGAAGACGGAGTCTGGGGGCCGCACTGGCTCCACTGTAGGGGAAGCACAAGTGCAGGAGAGCAGGGCAGTGATGGCAGCCAGTATGCTGAGGCTATGGAGAGCAGTGACCAGTGTGGTGCAGCCCTGCCGGCTCCGCTCTGCTGTATGGTTCACAGGGACAGAAACAAGTCCGCTGACTGAAGACGGAGTCTGGGGGCCGCACTGGCTCCACTGTAGGGGAAGCACAAGTGCAGGAGAGCCGGGCAGTGATGGCAGCCAGTATGCTGAGGCTATGGAGAGCTGTGACCAGTGTGGTGCAGCCCTGCCGACTCCGCTCTGCTGTATGGTTCACAGGGACAGAAACAAGTCCGCTGACGGAAGCCGGAGTCTGGGGGCCGCACTGGACCAGCCCTGGATTCCTCCCAATAGTCTGTGGCTTGCTCTTCAGTGTTTCAGTTAATCAGCCCGTACCCAGACTCTGATGTCCTTGAATTGCGCAGCATAGATCTAGTGAAAAGTTCCCCTTAAAGGGGTTTTACAGAATGCTGTAGATAAGCCCCTGATGGCGGTGGCCGCAGCTTATAGGCCTAAAATGGGGTGACTGATTCCCTGTAATTGCTCCTGCACTGTGTACATACAGATACTGATGTGCGTCCTCTCTGCTCCTCCTCACTGTTCCTAATCTTTGTCCTTCAGCTTTGATGTCCTAAATCGGCCACATAGCGCAAAGTAACGTTGCACCTACAAGGTAGCATAGCGGTCCCACTTTCCCTGGGGCCACCGGAGCCAAAATGACGTCTTTTGGTGCATGTCCAGTCGTCCTTTGCCCTGCCTGCAGCGAGGCAGGGCAAAGTGATCTTTTGCGGACCAGTGGTGCTACTGTGCAGGCAAGGACATAGCCCAAGTTTGTCGATTGGGATCAGAGAGGAGGCTCAGATGCCCCAGCAATGACTCCCACAGGGCCATGCTCACTTAACTATAGCAGAGCAATACAAATATTTGGGAGATATATAGGGGCAGAGGTGTCTCTAGGTATTCTAGCATGTGGGGTAAGAATTCAGTTGTGCCCCTCAAGCACATATGCAATTGGTACTTTGTCACCTGCTGAGGAGCTGCTCTCACTTATTTTCTCAATTTCCAGTGAAAAACTGAGATTGTCATGTGGCCATAAGTATGAAAGATAGTATTAGGTGGCCATGTGATGACTGATGGCACCTGCAAATGGAGCCAAATCCTGACCGTGGGGCACACAAGCTGTTAGGATTGAACATGCTACAGGGCATCATTTTATAATTAAAAAGCTTGTCCAGGTTTGAGATGGTCATGTGAGCACAAGTATGCAAATTGTTTACTTCTGGCCACATTCTGACTAGACGTGGCCGGCCTCACTCAGTTCATTTTCATTGAGTGAGGCCACGCATGTTGTCTGCACGGGACAGCATATATGTAAATTGCCAGCACCAGAGAATCCAGACAGGCATGGAGCTCAGATGCCTGCAGTCACATAGAATGACTCATCACAAACTTGGACAATCCCTTTAACCCTTTTCTGACCTCGGATGGGATAGTACATCCGAGGTCAGAACCCCCGCTTTCATGTGGGCTCCGGTGGTGAGCCCGCATCAAAGCCAAGACATGTCAGCTGTTTTCAACAGCTGACATGTGCCCGCAATAGCGGCGGGTGGAATCGCGATTCACCCGCTGCTATTAACTAGTTAAATGCCGCTGTCAAACACTGAAAGCGGCATTTAACCGGCGCTTCCGGCCATCCGGCTGGAAATGAGCGCATCGCTGACCCCCGTCACATGATCGGGGGTCAACGATGCATCAGAATGGTAACCATAGAGGTCCTTGAGACCTCTATGGTTACTGATCCTGGCTAGCTATGAGCGCCACCCTGTGGACGACGCTCATCACACACCTGCAGTTCAGCTACATAGCGATCTAATGATCGCTGCTATGTAGCAGAGGTGATCGAGTTGTGCCAGTTTCTAGCCTCCTATGGAGGCTATTGAAGCATGGCAAAAGTAAAAAAAAATGAAAAAAATATATAAAAGTTTAAATCACCCCCCTTTCGCCCCATTCAAAATCAATAAAAAAATCAAACCTAAACATATTTGGTATTGCCGCGTGCAGAATTGCCCGATCTATCAATAAAAAAAAGATTAACCTGATCGCTAAACGGCGTAGCGAGAAAAAAATCGAAACGCCAGAATTACGTTTTTTTACTCCGCGACATTGCATTAAAATGCAATAATGGGCAATCAAAAGAATGGATCTGCACCAAAATGGTATCCTTAAAAACGCTAGCTCAGCACACAAAAAATAAGCCCTCACCCGACCCCAGATCATGAAAAATAGATGCTACGAGTATCTGAAAATGGCGCAATTTTTTTTTTTTTAGCAAAGTTTGTAATTTTTTATCACTTGGATAAAAGAGAACCTAGACATGTTAGGTGTTTATGAACTCGTAATGACCTGGAGAATAATAATGGCCGATTCAGTTTTAGCATTTAGTGAACCTAGCAAAAAAGCCAAACAAAAAATAAGTGTGGGATTGCACTTTTTTTGCAATTTCACCGCACTTGGAATTTTTTTCCCGTTTTCTAATACACAACATGCTAAAACCAATGATGTAGTTCAAAAGTACAAATTGTTTTGCAAAAAATAAGCCCTCGCATGGCCATATTGACGGAAAAATAAAAAAGTTATGGCTCTGGGAAGAAGGGGAGCGAAAAACTTTCTCACTAGCGTTTTTCTGCAGATGTCGAAATGCGTCGTTTTGTGAAAAAAAAGCATCCTGCAAAATCTCCCGCAGGATGCGTTTTTTTCCCATAGACTTGTATTGGCGACGCATTGCGACGGATTGTCATACGTCGCGTACGACGGATGCGTCGAAATTTGGCGACACGTCTGGAAAAAACGTACATTGTAACGTTATTTGTCTCCGCCTAAAAAAACGTACCGCGACGCATCCTGCGGCATGCATCGTTGGCTACAATGGAAGCCTATGGATGCAGGATGTGTACACTGCTAGCAAAGTACCTCTTACCCAAATGATGGAGACTCAGGCTGGAACAAGGCAGTTAGTTAAATGCCTGCTGTATTCTACTTCGGAGTAAAAACTGTTTCACCGACTTCTTTCCTTTGTAGGGTGTGAACTCAAGGCAGACAAAAAGGAGTATGCATTTAAAGTGGATGACAACGAAAGTGAGCATCAGTTGTCATTGAGAACGGTACGTATGGGTTGATTGCCTCAAAGCTATTTTTCCTTTTTAAATTTGTAATACATAGTGGATGCTTTCCTGAAACGGAAAGTACTTGCAAGCAGCATAATACAAAGAATAGCAGGTTTACCCACAATCCTTTGCAGTAGGCGGAGCTATGCAAATCATCTCTTTCCACCCCAGTCTAATCCACAGCGCTTGGAACCGCCAAGCGTGCAATGCTGCGGATTAGTTTCTAAATTTACACAGCCAACCAACTCCTACCTGTGGACACGTGTTTCGGGCTTTAGGCCCTCATCAGCACAGGGCTGGAATTGGTTGGCTGTATGGAGTGGGGCTGTAAACCTGCTATTCTTTGTATTATGCTGCTTGCAAGTACTTTCCGTTTCAGGAAAGCATCCACTATGTATTTCCTTTAAGTAGAGGGCTTTTCGGTCTCTTTCGTCCCGCTACATTTAGCCCAACTTGGGTCTCTCCCTAAGGTGGCTAGCATGTGTGTAAATTTGTAATGTAATTCAACTATAGTCAGTGCAAGGATGTGAATGGGTTACTATGTAGTGATGTAAAATGTTTGATTCAGTAAAGGAACATCCGATAGACTTTGATATGGACAGAGCCGATAAGTGTTTCTGCAAATTGGCTTGGTTGTTGAATAGTTATTTGGCAAATAATAAAAAAATAAGAACAAATAGGTCTGTTTTTGTTTTCGATCACCTATGGTACATGGTTTTTACCCTTAATCCTGACTGTTTTGTTACTGCTAACGATTTATTAAAAGATGGACTGAAACACAATTGGGCTTTTAGAATGAAAATGTATCTATTTAAAGTGAACTTGTCTCAGGATTTTGCTACGTAAACTACAGGCATTGGCAGGTTGGCGCTGTTACACTGATTAAAATGACTTCTTGTGGTTGTTTAATTTGTATGCATTTTTCAGTTAATATTCTCATGCTTCTGGGCTGCCTGTGGGTTGGTCTTTTTTTTGCTGCTTTGGCTCATTGTCATCCCTGAGGGCTTAAGTGACAGGTCACTGATCCTTGTGACCTGCCCCTATTTTAAATACTATGCATGCGCTGCCATTTTACCATCTATCTGAAAGTGATGCTCTTAATCTGTGGAAGCCCTGCAAGTACCATAAAAAAAACCACCCCAAAGCAAGAGAATCTCATTAATTGAAAACTGCAAACATATTACACAACCACGAGACTGATTTCTTCAACCCAGGTAACATTAGTCAGTTTAACTGCTCCAACCTGACCATGCCTGTAAGCTTACTTTGCAAATTCCTGATGACGGCTTTGCTTTAATGCCATAATTTAATCTATTTTTTATTTTCCTATAGTCTTTCCTGCACTATTGTTTTTTTTTTGTTTTTTTTTCAAACTACTCTTGACTGTTTTGAGAATCCCACTGTATGCTGAGAAACTAAAGCATCATCTGGGGAGAAACTGCGGTCACTGCCGCTCCCTCTTCCTCACCCTGAAACAGTGTCATTGGTGATCTTTGTTTTGGGCTGGGCTAGTCCCTGATCCACTGAGTATGTCTGTTGTCCATTCCAGTGGATGATCATGTTGTCAGCAGGATAATATACAGAATGACAGTGCGCTGTTGGCTCTGATCAGAAACAGTAGCCGGCAACAGTCCATGGTTAGTGCCTTTGTAAAACTTACACCCGGCATGTAGATACAAGTACTGCCCCCAGTCTTTTTTTTTTCCCCAAGCCTATTTATGCACACCCTAGTGCATTTTGCGTCAGTCTTCTACTTCTCGTGGAACTGGGAAAAAAAATAAAGGAGCACCACAAACTCTCCTGTGAAATCGACAAACCTTTCCAGGATATATATAACTTAACGTCTTCTGTACCATGAAGTATTGCATTAGGCTACGTTCACACTAGCGTTGTGCGCCGCTGCGTCGGCGACGCACAACGCACCGAAAAACGCGTGCAAACGCACGCAAAAACGCTGCGTTTTTCAACGCGTGCGTCGTTTTTTGACAAAAATCGGACGCAAGAAAAATGCAACTTGTTGCGTTTTCTTGGTCCGACGCTAGCGTCAATAAAGACGCACGTGTCGGAAAACGCAACAAGCAAAAACGCATGCGTCCCCCATGTTAAACATAGGGACGCATGACGCGTGCGTCGCCCGACGCTAGCGCGACGCACACTAGCCGAACGCTAGTGTGAACGTAGCCTAAGGCCATGTTCACACAGTGCGTTTTTTACCGCGGAACCGCGGCGGTTTTGCCGCTGCGGTTCCGCAGCTGTTTTCCATGCAGGGTACAGTACACTGTACCCTATGGAAAACAGGACACACTGTGCACATGGTCCGGAAATTGTAAAAAAAAAAGCCGCGCTGAATAGCTCCCGGAAAAAAGGAGCATGTCAATTCTTCTTCCTGAACCGCAGCGGTTCTGCACCCATAGACCTCCATTGTGAGGTCAAAATCGCAGTAAAACCCGCAGATCAAAAATATATCTGCGGGTTTTACTGCGATTTGATGTGCAGAACCGCTGCAGCAGGAAGTGCGGGGGAGCGGGCGGAAGTGCGTGGGCGGAGTGTGGCTGCCCCCCCGTGCTCCGATCCCGCCCCCCCGTGCTCCGATGCCCCCCCCCCAGTGCTCCGATGCCCCCCCCCGTGCCCTAATCTCCCCCCCTTATACTTACCCGGCGTCCCGGTGTCCGTCCGGCCGTCTTCTCCCTGGGCGCCGCCATCTTGCAAAATGGCGGGCGCATGCGCAGTGCGCCCGCCGAATCTGCCGGCCGGCAGATTCGCTCCAAAGTGCATTTTGATCACTGAGATATAACCTATCTCAGTGATCAAAATAAAAAAATAGTAAATGACACCCCCCCCACTTTGTCACCCCCATTGGTAGGGACAATAAAAAAAATTAAGAATTTTTTTTTTTTTTTTCACTAAGGTTAGAATAGGGTTAGGGGTAGGGTTAGGGGTAGGGTTAGGGGTAGGGTTAGGGGTAGGGTTAGGGGTAGGGTTAGGGTTAGGGGTAGGGTTAGGGGTAGGGTTAGGGGTAGGGGTAGGGTTAGGGTATTTTCAGCCATTTTAGCCCTAAAAAGCTTCCTAGGAAACACACAGTAAAAAAAGGATAAAAAAACGCATCAAAAAACGCATCAAAAACGCATCAAAAAAGGACAAAAAAAGGACCTGCGTTTTCTGCCAAGAGCTGCAGTTTTTTAAAAAAACTGTCCTGAAAAAAAAAGGATGGAAATCCTGAACGTGTGAACATACCCTAACAGTGGCTGTATGTAGCAGGCTCAGAAGTTGAGCCCATTCCACACAAGGCAGATGCTCCATGTGTTACACAGCGAGTATCTCCTATCATAACAGCAGCAACCGGAGCGAGCTCAAATCAACCACAGATGGCAGCATTAAACTGTTAAGCTTGGTAGGAGGCTGAGCTACATAGGAGAGGTGCAATACCACTAATACTATGCTTTGGTATTGTAGCATATTGTAGAAGTGATTGAATGATTACAGGTTCAAGTTTCCAAAGGAGACTAAAAAATAAAATAAAAAATGTTTAAAGGGAACCTGTCACCCCCCCCCAGGCGTTTTTAACCAAGAGCCACTTGTGCAGCACTAATGCTGCATTCTGTCAAGGTGGCTCTTTTAGTTGAGGTCCCTTCCAACGCTGAAATATTCATTTTTATAATTTGCCACCCATACCTGTACTCTGTCCGGGGGGTATGTCCTTTTCCCCCCTGGACACAAACGCCTCCCAGCCATCCCTCAGCCCCTCTGGGTGCTGTGTCATCTGCAGTCATTAATGTCCCCGGCGCCTGCGCTGTAAGTTCCCATCATGTGATGGGAGTTGAAGGGCAGCGCCAACTGCGCATGCCCAAGAAAAAAACTAACAGTGCAGGCGCTGGGGATGTTAATGACTGCAGAGGAGGCGGTGCACTGAGGGACTGGGGGATGGCTGGGAGGCATTTGTGTCCAGGGGGAAAAGACATACCCCCTGGACAGACTACAGGTATGAGGGGCAAATTATAAAAACGAATATTTCAACGTTGGAAGGGACCCCAACTACAAGAGCCACCTTGACAGAATGCAGCATTAGTGCTGCACAAGGTGGATCTTTTGGTTAAAAACGCCAGGGGGGGTAACAAATTCCCTTTAAAGCTTAAAAAAAAAATGGAGTTAACATCACTTCTTATTTTGTCTTAAAAATTTAAGAAATTAAAAAATATATCATATTTTGCAGACTAAGAATTGCACTGGACATTTAAGACGCACCCCAAATTAGGGAGGAAAATAACATTTTTTTTATGTCAAGTAGAGGGCCCATCTTAGTCTAAATTTAGCTTACTAGGGGAAGACCCAGTGTAGCCTAGTCTCTGGAGGCAGGGTCGCTGCTGCAAAAAGCTGTCCGCGGCAGGAGTGGGGTTTTGCTGCGTAACCTGGGCTGCTCGGAGGGGGGTGTCCTGGCAGTGGGCTTTAAGAAAATGGCTGTCGGAGGCACCTCATGCATACGTTTATATCACAACCTCCTATGAACGCTGGCCACAAGGCGGCATTCACAAAATGATTGTGATAACCGGCACGGGGTTCTTCAGCAGACCCCCGCCTGACATGACAACTCATCAGTGCTCCTTGATCACATGGCTGATGGGCGGGATCAGACTAATTTCCTGCTATGCGGTTTTAGTGCCAGTGTCTGTGACTGACAGTCACTTGATGGCTAATTAAATCAGCCTGCAAGTGCAGGGAAAGATGCATGGACAGTCATCGGTCGGGAAGGTTAGAATAAATATGCATTCGTGGAGAACCATGCGAGAGGTGATTGATCATGCACAGCTCTACTCCATTCATTCTTATTACGCCTGTTAGAGATGGGCACGTGCAGTGTTCAGCTGCTCTTCAGTAGCAATGTGGCTTGATCTACCATCACTCCCCTCACACCGTGCTTTTGCAGAGCCTCAGTTCTCTTCATTGGTGGAGGTCCCAGCAGTTTGACCGCCATCGATCAAGATGTCATTCCCTATCCTATGGATAACAAGAGATACATTCCAAACTTGGAACAGCCAGTTTGTTTCCAAACATTTGGACATGAGTGGCAGGTGCCTCTAAAGGATGCATGTAATGTATACAGTACCAAGTCATAACATACGCGTAATGTACACAGAGCGTAACAAGTGTCCAAAGCATTATCCCTAATCTACATATGCCTTGATTTGCTTTTCAGGTTAGCTTAGGTGCCGGCACTAAAGATGAACTACACATTGTTGAGGCAGAAGGAATGAACTATGAAGGAAAACAGTTGAAGATCGTTCTTGCGTCCCTGAGACCATCTGTCCAGCCAACAGTGGGTATTGGTGTATAAAGAGTATCTGGTCATTGAAGTGTATAGATTAATATTTTAAACTATATTTTTATATTTAATGACACCCTAACTCTTAAATGGTCTGCTGTTTTTCACAAAATGGCAAGTGGGTGTGACTGTTTTGGTTAGTTCTTGGAAACTAGCTTTGAGAGCCCAGTTTTCCAGCAACTAATCTAATAAGTCATATGATTGTCAAAACATTGGGATTTGTGTTTATCTTGGGATATTTGGGTGAATGCAGAGGAAATCCTTCATGGTACCAGTTGAAGGCATTCTGGAATTGTTTTTCAGACCTTGGTAAAAGATCATTTTGCCCTACAGGCATATTTCCAAAGTCAAGCTCATTTAAAGGATATGCTGCTTGGATCTCCAGAGATCAGGGCTCTGGAACTCCCAAGAAAGGGGCCCTGTCCTGAATAAAGCAGAAATGTTCAGCTATTTCTGGTAGTCCCATAAACAAGGGTGCACAGGCAAAGCGTGCACTATTCCGCTCCATTCAGGATGGGTCTCTAGCGCTGTTCTTTTGGGTCCACCGCTTGTATTTTTAGAGGTGCCACAGATCTGACCCTAGTGATCAACAAGATATCTACTGTCCTATTGATAAAAGGATACATTTTCTTTTTTTTTTTTTTTTTTTAGGGCACAGTAACAATGTAATTTAAATACTGCTGATTTGTGACATTATTATTTATATAGCATCATTAATTCCATGGTGCTGTACATGAGAAAAGGGGTTACATACAGGGTTATAGATATCGTTACCAGTTAACAAATTTACAGTGACAGACTGGTACAGAGGGGAGAGGACCCTGTCCTTGCGGACTTACATTCTGCAGGATAATGGGGGAAGAGACAGAAGGTCGGGGGTGTTGCAGCTCGGGTGATGAGGCGGCAGAATGGTTATTGCAGGCTGTAGGCTTTCCTGAAGAGATGGGTTTTCAGGTTCCGTCTGAAGGATCCAAGGGTGGTGGATAATTGGACGTGTTGAGGCATGGAATTCGTTATTCCACTTGTTACATAGGTTGAAAGACATTGGTCCATCATTTTCAATCTTTCTCCACTAATTGTACATTTTGTCACTAAATTACATATAACATTGTGGGTTATAGTCAATGAGGAAATCATCCAGCCCTTTCTGAAAAGCTGTTGTCTGCCATTACGAGCTCTTGTGGTCGGCATTCCACATTCTGCCTGCTCTAACTGTAAAGAACCCTTTCCTATTTAGCTGTCAGAATCGCCTTTCTTCCACCTGTAATGAGTTCCCCCGATCCTTAATATGGTCTTAGGAAGGAATAAGTCATGTGCAAGTCCTTTGTATTGACTACACATATATTTATATACTAGATGGTGGCCCGATTCTAACGCATCGGGTATTCTAGAATATGCATGTCCACGTAGTATGTTGCCCGTCCACGTAGTATGTTGCCCGTCCACGTAGTATGTTGCCCGTCCACGTAGTATGTTGCCCGTCCACGTAGTATGTTGCCCGTCCACGTAGTATGTTGCCCGTCCACGTAGTATGTTGCCCGTCCACGTAGTATGTTGCCCGTCCACGTAGTATGTTGCCCGTCCACGTAGTATGTTGCCCGTCCACGTAGTATGTTGCCCGTCCACGTAGTATGTTGCCCGTCCACGTAGTATGTTGCCCGTCCACGTAGTATGTTGCCCGTCCACGTAGTATGTTGCCCGTCCACGTAGTATGTTGCCCGTCCACGTAGTATGTTGCCCGTCCACGTAGTATGTTGCCCGTCCACGTAGTATGTTGCCCGTCCACGTAGTATGTTGCCCGTCCACGTAGTATGTTGCCCGTCCACGTAGTATGTTGCCCGTCCACGTAGTATGTTGCCCGTCCACGTAGTATGTTGCCCGTCCACGTAGTATGTTGCCCGTCCACGTAGTATGTTGCCCGTCCACGTAGTATGTTGCCCGTCCACGTAGTATGTTGCCCGTCCACGTAGTATGTTGCCCGTCCACGTAGTATGTTGCCCGTCCACGTAGTATGTTGCCCGTCCACGTAGTATGTTGCCCGTCCACGTAGTATGTTGCCCGTCCACGTAGTATGTTGCCCGTCCACGTAGTATGTTGCCCGTCCACGTAGTATGTTGCCCGTCCACGTAGTATGTTGCCCGTCCACGTAGTATGTTGCCCGTCCACGTAGTATGTTGCCCGTCCACGTAGTATGTTGCCCGTCCACGTAGTATGTTGCCCGTCCACGTAGTATGTTGCCCGTCCACGTAGTATGTTGCCCGTCCACGTAGTATGTTGCCCGTCCACGTAGTATGTTGCCCGTCCACGTAGTATGTTGCCCGTCCACGTAGTATGTTGCCCGTCCACGTAGTATGTTGCCCGTCCACGTAGTATGTTGCCCGTCCACGTAGTATGTTGCCCGTCCACGTAGTATGTTGCCCGTCCACGTAGTATGTTGCCCGTCCACGTAGTATGTTGCCCGTCCACGTAGTATGTTGCCCCAGGTTAAAAAAGACTTAAAATAAAAAATAAACATACTCACCTTCCGAGGGCCCCTTGTAGTCCTGGCGCCTGTGTGCAGTGCACGCGGCAGCTTCCGGTCCCAGGGTTGGTATGAGCGCAGGACATGTGATGATGTCGCGGTCACATGACCGTGACGTCATGGCAGGTCCTTCTCGCATAGCATTCTTGGCACGGAAATCTGCAGCTTGCACTGCTGAGGACAGCGCGCACGTCGGAGGGTGAGAATAACGTTTTTTTTTTTTTAAATTATTTGTAACATTAGATATTTTTACTATTGATGCTGCATCAATCGTAAAAAGTTGGTCACTCAGGGTTAATAGCTGTGTTAATGGAGTGCGTTACACCGTGTTCTGGTAACGCTGGCATTAACCCTGTGAGGGCTGACTGGATGGGAGTATGGAGCGGGCACTGACTGTGGGGAGGAAGGAGCGGCCATTTTGGGGGCGGACTGTGCCCGTCACTGATTGGTTGTGGGCGTTTTGCCACAACAAATCAGCGACTTGGATTTCCATGACAGACGGAGGCCGCGACCAATGAATATCCGTGACGGACAGACAAAGACGGAAGTGACCCTTAGACAATTATATAGTAGATATTAATGGTTAAATGAGTTAATCTGGAAAATTATTTTGTCATTTATACATACCACCAAAATACGTAAACATAATGTCTTGGCAGGTGCTCGTGGATCCAAGGCAGCTTGCAGGTCCCAAACCTTTATTTTTCTAAAAAAAGGAAATGTGATTTCACCAGAAAGAATTGCTTATTAGGCTGTGTGCACACGTTGCAGATTTTTCGCGTTTTTTTTTTCCGCTATAAAATCGCGAAAAAAAGCATACATTATGCATCCCATCATTTAGAATGCATTTCACAATTTTTGTGCACATGATGCCTTTTTTTTACGGTAAAAAACGCAGCATGTTCATTAATTTTGCGGATTTCCCGCTATATTATTGCATTGGGAACCTCTGGAAAAATCCGCAAAAAAACACACGCGGATTTCTTGCAGAAAATGTACAGTTTTGCTCAAAAAATTTCTGCCAGAAATCCTGAACGTGTGCACATAGCCTTAAAGAAGTTACACAAAGATTTGTGTTAATTGCAGTATGGGAGCACTGAAGACTAGCTATGAGCAGCAGGACATGGCCTGTTCTGAGGGTGAACAGCAAAGATCTTGATTTAGAAACACCATTATACCGCAGAGTCCTGCACTGTAATAAAGTAGATGTAGTCTTTATCAATGGGTTAGTGAGCATGCTTATATAATTGAGGGGCATCATTAAATCTGTTGCTGGCCTAATGCTACAGTGAAAGTCATAATCATTTGTAAACTGTTTTAGGTTTCTCTTGGTGGATTTGAAATTACACCCCCTGTGACTTTGCGGCTGAAGTCTGGATCCGGTCCTGTATATGTCAGTGGGCAGCATCTTGTTGGTAAGTAGCTTGCAATATTTTTTCCTCCTTTGGACAAAGGGGTATGAAATTTCAATTAACAAATTACATTCTCACTTGGGTGTAAAACAAGAATTATCACTGGAAATTAGTCTAAAATGCTGACTTAGTTTAGATACAGAAAATGATCATTGGGCAAAACACGTGTTATAAGGTTTTTCTCAGTATTAAAAGCTATGAAAGAATAACTTTTGCGATCACTGGGTGTCGACTGTGGTGACCTCCACCAATACTGAAGGCGAAGGTTCTGAAGAGTCCCTTGTGGATTTAGCGGTGGTCGATCAGGCACTCTGACACTCTAGTCATTCTAAAAGGGATGGTGGAAATAGCAGAGCGCTGCTCTTGGTTCAGCTTCAACTCATCCATAAAAATGAATGGAGCAGAGCTGTGCATGATCGACTACTGTGCCATTCACACGGGCTTGGTTCTCTGGATCGGCAGTGCCAGCAGTTGAACCCCCAGCAACCAGGACGTTATCCCCTTTCGTATAGGTGAAGTAGAATTTTCTAATTTGTGAATACCCCTTTAACTCATTAACGACCAGAGATATTTTTGGTTTTGTTTTTTTCATTTTTTGCTCCCCTCCTTCCCAGAACCAAAACTTTTTTTTTTTGGTCAATCTGGCCATGTGAGGGCTTGTTGTTTTGCGGGACGAGTTGTACTTTTGAACGACATCATTGGTTTTACCATGTCGTGAACTAGAAAACGGGGGAAAAAAATTCAGTTTGGTGAAATAGCAAAAAAAGTGCAAACCCACACTTTTTTTTTTGTTTGGCTTTTTTTGCTAGGTTCACTAAATTCTAAAACTGAGCTGCCTTTGTGATTCTCCAGGTCATTACAAGTTCATAGACACCAAACATGTCTAAATTTATCTAAGTGGTGAAAAAAAATTCCGAACTTTGTTAAAAAAAATATATATTGCGTCATTTTCCGATACCTGTAGCGTCTCCATTTTTCATGATCTCTGGTTGGGTGAGGGTTTTTTTTTGCGTGCGGAACGGATGTTTTTAATGATAGCATTTTGGTGCAGATACGTTCTTTTGATCGCCAGTTATTGCATTTTAATGCAATGTTGCAGCAACGAAAAAAGTAATTCTGGTGTTTTGACTGTTTTCTTGCTACGTCGTTTAGCGGTCAGGCTAATCCTTTTTTAATTGATCGGGTGATTCTGACTGGCGATACCAAATGTGTAGGTTTTTTTTGTTTTTTTAAATTGTGAATGGGGCAAAAGAGGGTGATTTAAACTTTTATATTTATTTTTTTATATATATTTTTAAAAACATTTTATTTTTACTCTTGGCATGCTTCAATCGTCTCCATGTGAGGCTAGACGCTGCCACAACTCTATCAGTTCTGCTACATGTAGGCGATGATCAGATCACCTGTATGTAGCCTTACTTGCTATGAGCGCCGACCACCGGGTGGCGCTCACAGCATGCCAGCACTGACAACCATAGAGGTCTGCAGGAGACCTCTGGCTGTCATGCCAATGAACCGGTGACAAGCGATCATGTGACGGGGGTCACCGGTGGGTGGATTTCCAGCCCGGTGGCCGGAAGCGCTTTTTAAATGCTGCTGTCGGCGTTTGACAGCGGCATTTTAGCGGGTTAATAGCCACGTGTGGATCGTGATTCCACCTGCTCATATTCCGGGCACATGTCAGCTTTTCAAAACAGCTGACATGTACCGGGAAAGATGTGGGCTCACCGCTGGAGCCCACATCAAAGGGAGGAGGGAGTCCGACATCAGTGTACTATTACGCCTGATGTCGGAAAGGGGTTAAATTTTATTCTTCAATCTGAACAAATTGGCAATTTTTAACAATCGAAATAGGTTTGCATGAAATCCTAAAGTACTACCAACTTTCACAATTGTGCAACAGGAGTCATTGTTTAAAGTTCCTAATTTTTGGCCATTAGTTGTGTAGAAAATGGTTTTCTTCATGGGTTTAGCACTTTGTTTTCAGCATTAGAAGACTTGGGCTCATCAGATGAAGAGGAAGATGAAGAGGAGGAAGAAAATGCAGAAGCTGCAAAGAATATGAAACGGCCTGCTGCTTTACCATCTAAGCTCCCACAGGTATGGTAGTGTTCAATTTTTAGTCGCCCTTTTATTGTGCTTGTACAAAACCTAACCACCTGTTTGATTTAAATAGAAAAAGATAAAATTAGAGGAGGATGATGATGATGATGACGACGATGATGATGATGAGGATGATGACGATGATGATGAAGATGATGATGAGTAAGTATCATAATTCCTAAATGTGTTAAGATTGAACATAAGCGAAGTGTTTTATGTACGTTGTGACTGCTCATAGCCCACAAATTGTTTGAGACTGACCCTGTAAGCAGTGTAGTATTGTGGATAATCACCATACTATAGTTGGCATACTCCGTGTATTTGCTTGTACTATCAAAAAATAAATCAAATAAGTGTTTACGTAGAATATACTGGGGAAGAAACTTGTTAACTGGGTAGTCGCCTCACATACTATACACTTGTGCACAAATCAGTTTACTGCGTTTTCATCTTTTTTTTTTTTATCCTTTGCAGTTTATGGTAATTTGGATGCAGTTGTATTGTCACAAATTTACTTCAATTTTTTCCACGTTACCACCCAGAAAACAAGCCAGATGATCTACTGACACCCCCAAATGTCATTATAAAAAAACTGATCCTTTTTTTTTTTTTTTTTTACATTCGACGTATAGGTACATCCAAGGTCATGTTAATGCTTTTGATGCAAGCTCTGACGCTGAGTCCAAATGTTTCCCTGCACATTACAGATGATCCGATCAGCGGTCGTGTGCCTCTTAACAGCCACGGGCAGATCAGAGATCCACCCGTTAAATGCCGCTGTCGATCACGGACAGCGGCATTTAACTTGCGCTTGCTGGAAGTGCGTCATAAATCCGCCCATCATGTGATCACAGGATGGGGAGCTGCTGGGATGCCGCAACAGCCGGGTGTCTGCTAAAGACCCCTGTGCCAGTTATTGTGAATCCTCAATAGCAGTGCTGAAGCCCCGCTATGTGTCGCATAAGGTGATCAGATGATCACAGCTTCATCTCCTAAAAACGATTGGAGCAAGTTTAGAGAACTAAAAAGTTTTAAATATAAAAAATAAAACAAGTTAAAATCGTACCCTGTTTGCCCCATTAAAGAAAATACACATTTGGTATGATTGCATTTAGAAACACACGATCAAAATCTAAAGTAAATTAATCAGATCTGTAAATAGCGTAACAGTAAAAGAAAAATCGAACTACCAGAAGTTTTTTTGGTCACTACAACCTTGCAATAAAATGCTATAATGACTGATCTAAACATTGTATCTACCCCAAAATAAATGTCAGCTCGGCGCTCAAAAAAAAAAGCCACCACCCAGCCCCAGATCCCGAAAAAATGGAGATGCTGTGTGTCTTGGAAAATAACGACATTTCTTACAAACTTTAAAGACATTCATCACCACTTGTTTAAAAACAAAAAACCCTATACATGTTTATCAGAGTTCTTATACTGACCTGGGGAATCGTAGAATTGTTATAGCATTTGGTGAACATAATAAATAAAAAAAAACAAAAAAAAAATTGTGGGATTGCACCTTTTTTTATTTCGCCATACTTAAATATTTTTTTTACCCGTTTTCCAGTACACTATGTTGTAAAATCAATGGTGTCATTCATAAGTATAACTCATCCCGTAAACAAGCCCTCACGACCATATTGATGGTAAAAATCAAAGTTTGGGCTCTGGAAAGAAAAAAAACTCCCCATAGCCAATGCTTTGCTCCTGCCACTGTAACTAAAGTCCACTAGTGTTTAGTCCGTTTTTAGGCACTGATTTTTTTTTTTTTAACACCTTTAAAGGGAACCTGTCACCCCGTTTTTTGAGATTGAGATATAAATAATGTTAAATAGGGCCTGCGCTGTGCGTTACTATGGTGTATGTAGTGTACCCTGATTCCCCATGTATGCCGAGAAATACATTACCAAAGTCGGCGTTTTCGCCTGTCAATCAGGCTGGTCTGGTCAGGTGGGCGTGTTCACAGCGTTCTTTTCTTCCCCAGGTTTCCGTTGGTGGCGTAGTGGTGTGCGCATGTCCAAGGTCCGGATTCCCTGTGCCCACGTGAAGACACAGCGCGCGATCTGCGCTGTCATTCCTTTCATCGGTGCGGGCGGCCATCTTCCTGGGGCCGCGCGTGCGCAGATGTAGTGCTCTGCTGCACGGGGCTTCAGGAAAATGGCCGCGGGATGCCGCGCGTGCGCAGAAGAGATCGCGGCGGCCATTTTCCCAAAGCCGAGTTTGCATCTCGGCTTTGGGAAAATGGCCGCCACGATCTCTTCTGCGCACGCGCGGCATCCCGCGGCCATTTTCCTGAAGCCCCGTGCAGCAGAGCACTACATCTGCGCACGCGCGGCCCCAGGAAGATGGCCGCCCGCACCGATGAAAGGAATGACAGCGCAGATCGCGCGCTGTGTCTTCACGTGGGCACAGGGAATCCGGACCTTGGACATGCGCACACCACTACGCCACCAACGGAAACCTGGGGAAGAAAAGAACGCTGTGAACACGCCCACCTGACCAGACCAGCCTGATTGACAGGCGAAAACGCCGACTTTGGTAATGTATTTCTCGGCATACATGGGGAATCAGGGTACACTACATACACCATAGTAACGCACAGCGCAGGCCCTATTTAACAGTATTTATATCTCAATCTCAAAAAACGGGGTGACAGGTTCCCTTTAAGAGAGTAAGGGTTAATTTTACATATTGATGCATGGCAATTTTACGGATGCGTTGATGCCAAGTGCACTTTTTTCTATCGAAGAACAAATGGATGTTTTGAATATAAATGCATCAATCGATGTTTGGAGCATGTAGTGAATATTGCCATTTCCCATGAATCTTCAGAAGGCCCTTGGCTGCCATGGTTATCTCCTTCCCCCGAGGCCAGGCTACTGTAATGACTCTCGTTCTTATATGCTTGCTTTGTGGGGCACTGCTTGGTATTGGAGTACATCATAATGACTCCAGGCTGCACCCTTCTACCTTCCCTCCATAATGCAGCGACCTGCTGTATTGTGGTATACTGCTAATCACTTGAAATAAAGGCTTTTTTTAGTCTGATCTTAACATTTATTTGTTTTTAAGGGATGAGGAGGAAGATGAAGAAGAAACGCCAGTTAAAAAGGTATTTACAATTTATATGGAATTTAAGATAGACTTAATACATTATACCATGGGACACTGGAGAAGTTGGTGACTGTTGTGCACCTTTATATTTGCCAGAATTCATATAAAAAAAGTTGAAAAGCTAAAATTAATTTGATTTTGGGTATTTCAGTAAATTTACAATGACCTCTTTATTACACTGACAGAAACCTGCCTGAGCCCTGCTGCTATGACCTACAACACATTTCCACCCCATCTCTAGCTCAGCAGCCACTAGCTGGTGTTCAGAAAGACGTGGCAGAGGTGGCTAGGCTCAGTATGTGTCCTGTATTAGAACAGAACATCCACTGGAAGCCCATCTTCCCATGCTTCCCACTGCACCAGCTCACAGGCACCTGTCCTGTTAAAGGGAACCTGTCACCCCGGTTTTTCAGAATGAGATATAAATACTGTTAAATAGGGCCTGAGCTGTGCGTTACTATAGTGTATTTTGTGTACCCTGATTCCACCCCTAAGCTGCCGAAATAACTTGCCAAAGTCGCCATTTTCGCCTGTCAATCAGGCTGGTCAGGTCATATGGGTGTGGTGACATCGCTGTATCTTCCCCCAGATCTTGCATATATTTCCGTTGGTGGCGTAGTGGTTTGCGCATGCCCATCTTCTGAATCCACTGGGCAGGAGAAGGAAAAACGCGTGATCGGCGCTATTCCCTGGTGATCTGTGGGGGCGGCCATCTTCTTGAGGCCGCGCGTGTGCATATGGAGTCCTCTGCTGCCCGGGGCTTCAGGAAAATGGCCGTGGGATGCCGCGCGTGCGCAGATGGAGATCGCGGTGGCCATTTTCCTGAAGCCGAGTTCGCATCTCAACTTCAGGAAAAGCCCCGGGCAGCAGAGGACTCCATATGCGCACGCGCGGCCTCAGGAAGATGGCCGCCCCCACAGGTCACCAGGGAAATGGCGCCGATCGCGCGTTTTTTCTTCTCCTGCCCAGTGGATTCAGAAGATGGACATGAGCAAACCACTACGCCACCAACGGAAATATATGCAAGATCTGGGGGAAGATACAGCGATGTTGCCACGCCCATATGACCTGACCAGCCTGATTGACAGGCGAAAACGGCGACTTTGGTAAGTTATTTCGGCAGCTTAGGGGTGGAATCAGGGTACACAAAATACACTATAGTAACACACAGCTCAGGCCCTATTTAACGGTATCTTTATCTCGTACTGAAAAACCGGGGTGACAGGTTCCCTTTAACACGATGATGCAGGCTTCTGTAATGGCAGCAGACATTTTAGCTATATTGATTACTTCCCAAGACAAAATGAGTGATTTGCCCAATTAAAAGTATTTAAGAATTACATTTGACAATCCTTTTAGTTATTTTTATTTTGATCTTAAGATTTTCTCTTTCTAAGGGCCCCTTTCCACTTGTGTGAGAAAAAAACGGTCCGATTTACGGACCGAAAAAACTGATGTAACGTCTGCGAGTGCCATGCGAGTGTCATGCGATTTTTTTTTTTATCGCAACATCCGTATGACATCCGTATTGCTGTCCGATTTTTACGCACGGGTCTCCTTTGAAAAGCCGGTAATTCAGCGCAGAGTACAGTAAAATCACAGTGACAGGTTAGATTAGAGTAGATATATACACATAGAATAGGTATATATACATATATATATATGTCAGGGAGACATCTATATATATATATATATATATTTATATTTAATGCAGCGCTAGATAGCTTTAACCCCTTAGTGACCGAGCCAAATTTTTGAAATCTGACCAGTGTCACTTTATGTGGTAATAACTCTGCAACGCTTCAACAAATCCGAGTGATTTTGAGATTGTTTTTTCGTGACACATTATACTTTATGATGGTAAATTTAGTTCAACATTTTTTGTGTTTATTTATAAAAAATATAAAAAATTTGAGAAAAATGTTAAAAAATTAGCAATTTTCAAAATTTGAATGATTATCCCTTTAATCCAGATAGTCATACAACAGCAAACCATTAATAAATAACATTTCCCACATGTCTGCTTTACATCAGCACCATTTGTAAAATGTTATTTTATTTTGTTAGCATTTTAGGAGGTTTAAAAATGTAGCAGCAATTTTTCATTTTTTCAAAGAAATTTACCACATTTATTTTTTTAGGGACTTATCCATGTTTGAAGTGACTTTAGGGGTCCCATATATTGGGAAACCCCCAAGCGTGATACCATTTTAAAAACAGCACCCCCAGACATATTGAAAACTGCTGTCAGGTAGTTTATTAACCCTTCAGGTGCTTTACAGGAATTAATGCAAAGTGGCATGACAGAAATGAAAATGTGTATTTTTACCACCTAAATGTTGCTAACTTCTAAACAGATTACTATAGCCGTCAGACTCTAAGGCCACTATTTGGTCATGAATTGCCATCGCAAACATCAGGACAACAAAATCATGATCTGAGGGCACCAATTGGGATAAAGAAGAAGCCCCCACACTTTTAACCATTTATAATGATGTAGTCACTATTGACAGCAGCATCTAAGGGGTTAAACAGATTTAGAAGGTGCAAATATTGATCGTGGCTGATACAGCAAGTTGTCAGCTATAGTGTACAACCAACAGATGCTGGATTGTCATCTGTATGGGGAGGCTATTCTCTTATATCTCAGGTCAGTTAAAAGACGTATTGGCGGTCATTAAGGGGTTAAAGCTGGTAATTCAATTACCGGCTTTTGCTTTCTCCTTCACAAACCCGACATGATATGAGACCTGGTTTACATACAGTAAACCATCTCATATCACCATTTTTTTTGCATATTCCACACTACTAATGTTAGTAGTGTGTATATGCAAAATTTGGGCGTTCTAGCTATTATATTTAAGGGTTAAATGGTGGAAAAAATTGGCGTGGGCTCCCGCACAATTTTCTCCGCCAGAGTAGTAAAGCCAGTGACTGAGGGCAGATATTAATAGCCTGGAGAGGGTCCATGGTTATTGGCCCCCCCTGGCTAAAAACACCTGCCCCCAGCCACCCCAGAAAAGGCGCATCTGGAAGATGCGCCTATTCTGGCACTTGGCCACTCTCTTCCCATTCCCGTGTAGCGGTGGGATATGGGGTAATGAAGGGTTAATGCCACCTTGCAATTGTAAGGTGACATTAAGCCTAATTAATAATGGAGAGGCGTCAATTATGACACCTATCCATTATTAATCCAATTGAAAGAAAGGGTTAAAAAAATACACACACATTATTAAAAATTATTTTAATGAAATAAAAACAAAGGTTGTTGTAATTTTTTATTTAACGCCCAATCCACTCAGTGAAGACCCTCGTTCTGTGACAAAAAAAAAATAATAAACCAACAATATACTTACCTTCCACAGATCTGTAAAGTCCAACGATGTAAATCCTTCTGAAGGGGTTAAAACATTTTGCAGCCAGGAGCTTTGCTAATGCAATGCTACTCCTCGCTGCAAAACCCCTGGGAATGAGTCTAAATATACATCAATGAGCTATATTTAGCTTCATTTGCGGTGAGGCGCCCTCTGCTGGCTGTTCATAGATCGTGGGAACTTTCCTAGAAAGCCTGGGAGCTATGACTAATGTCATTTTTTATCGGATTGCACTCGTCCGTTTTCCTCACAAATGGAAAGGGGCCCTAAGATGTAACATTTTTCTGCTTTGATGGGATTCAGAATCCGAGAAATGGAGCGCCTTGTATAATTCAACCTGCTGTATGTGAAGTGTTTTAACTGGCGTTATACTTGGCAAGGTGATCTTCCAGCTTCCTCCTCTGACGGCTTGATAGCCATGCACAGAGACTGGCTGTCCCCAACAGAAGAACCGAGGAGGATGAAGCTGGAGATGACCCATTTGTGCTCAGCGAGGGAGAGATTTCATCATGTGACAGCTGTGCTCTGGGTCGCTGACTGACAGCTCTGGTCAGTTAAAGGGAACCTGTCACCCCCCAAAAATGGAGGTTGAGCTAAGCCCACCGGCATCAGAGGCTTATCTACAGCGTTCTGGAATGCTGTAGATAAGCCCCCGATGTATCCTGAAAAATTAGAAAGAGGTTGTTATACTCACCCCAGGGGCGTCCCCGCTGCGGTCCGGTCCGATGGGCATCACGATCCGGTCCGGGGCCTCCCATCTTCATAGGATGACGTCCTCTTGTCTTCACGCTCCGGCGCAGGCGTACTTTGGGCTCAAGCGCCGGGCCTCTCTGACCTTTCCCGATGCCTGCGCACTGCAGTACTTTGCAACAGGGCAGACAAAGTATGCCTGTGCCGGAGCCGCAGCATGAAGGCAAGAGGAAGTGATCGTAAAAAGATGGGGAGGCCCCGGACCGTGGCGCCCATCGGATCGGACCGCCTCCCCTGGGTGAGTATAATCGAACTTCTTTTTCTCATCTTTCAGGATACATCGGGAGCTTATCAACAGCATTCCAGAATGCTGTAGATAAGCCCCTGATGCTGGTGGGCTTAGCTAAACTTCCATTTTGGGGGTGACAGGTTCCCTTTAAGAAGCGGGTCTGAGTTGCATTTCTTCAGCCTGGAGCCCATCCTGACGTGTGACTAGGATGGGCTGCAGTATGAATTAGATCGGTGATGCAGTATTCTCATGATTACTTATCAACTGAAATGTACTGTAATGGTTTACAGTATTGTGCATGTCCAGCTATGAACATGGGGAAACTGATTTACAAACAGTGGCAGTAGACTGGAATTTTCCTTTACATTTGACAGTAATCACCCCTAACCGTTGCGGGTGGAATTGCAATTCACCCGTGGCTGTTAACCTGTTAAGTGCCCATGTGAATTGGACATTGGCATTTGACATGATCGTGCCACATGACCGTGTCACATGACTGCGGGTTGACGGTAGTTTAGCATGTTAACCTGGGGTCTGCAGCAGACCCCTTTGGTTGTCATAGCCGGTTAGCAATGAGTGCTGCCCAGCAGGTGGCGCTCATAGCAAATGAACATTTCTGCCTTTCATGGGCTTTTTTCAAACTGATTACAAGGAATAGGCAGGGCTCTATTAATGTGGTGCTGTGAAAGGCAGGAATGCACAACATTACGCAGATACTGCCTCACAGCGCGCCACATTATATGGAACCTTATCTATACCTTGCAATCAGTATGAAAAAGGACCGAAATATTTTTTGGCCTTACAAATAAAATATACTTTTCCATTTGCGTGTAAAGTACTTTATAATCTTTTATTTTTGTGGGACAAGTTGTACTTGAAAGTGAGAAAAATAATTTAAGAGTGAAATTGTGAAAACAAACACAATTCTGACTGTTTTTTAGGGATCGTGTTTAGTGTACTTTTTGTGGTAGAAATGACCTCGCTTTATGGTTCTCATCAGTACGATTATGGTGAGACTGAGCATGTCCAGTGTTAAATTAGTTTGGTGGGGAAAAAAAATCTGCGTTGCCGCCATTTTCCAAGGACTGTAAGCTTTTTATTTTGTCTGATGGAGCTCTGATATTTGTTGCAGTGTTAGGCTACGTTCACATTAGCGTTGTGCGGGGCAGCGTCGGCGACACAACGCATGCAAAAAACGCATGCACAACGCAGTTTTTTGTGACGCATGCTTTCATTTTTGCATGATTTTTGGCGCAGAAAAAACTGCATCATGCAGCGTCCTCTGCGCCCTGACAGTTGCGCCAAAATGACGCATGCGTCACAAAACGCAAGACAACGCATGTACATGCGCCCCCCATGTTAAATATAGGGGCGCATGACGCAGTCGTCGCCGCGGCTGCGCCCGACGCTGCCCCGCACAACGCTAATGTGAACGTAGCCTTAGACTGTTTTTTTTGTTTGTTTTTTTTTTAGTACTATTTTGGGATAGATGTGACTTTTTGATCACGTGGTACAGCATTTTTTGGGTAACTGCAGCGACAAAAAAGTAATTTTGTCGCTTACGTTTTTTCCAGTTTACGGTGCTTACCGATTGGATTGTTGTATTTTGATTTGACTTTTTTTAAACGTGGCAAAACTTCATGTGAATTTTTATTTTTAAACTTTTTTTTTTGCTTTTTCCGGTACGCCCCTTAAAGAACTTAGATGCGCTCGTCCAATCACTTGAACTACATGCAGTGATGCCACAGCATCACTGCACATAGCAATAATCAGGGTCTCCTTCAAAGCATGGCCACAGGCAGGTTTTCAAAGGAGTGCCGTAATGGCGAGCACGGGGGTCAGCAGCTGACCCCCAACTGTCATGACAACCCAGTGGCGAACCAAGATCACGTCACGGGTGCACCGATGGGTGGAGGTATTGATGTGCGTGTTAAATGCTGCTTTCAGAGATTGACATAGGTTAACAATTGTGGGGACTAACAATGATCGGAGTTAGAGAACTGCTCCAGGGTTACCATGCCCAGCCACAAGGGGTGCTGTAGAAATAATTGTGGCTGGAGGCGTAGTCCTCCTCAGTATAAAACTATTGTCTATTAACTGCACGCTTGGCTGCTCTGTCGCCAAAGGCGGCCGATGCCCCTGGCAATGCACTGAAAAGCAGAAGTAAAAGCTAGTAAACTGCAGAGTTAACGGTCGACATGTCTATGCTCATTCCATACCATGGGAACAGCCATATGACTGCCATATCTAACTGATAACTCAGCCGTTGCTTGGGCTTATCCAACCTTTTTAATAAATATTCCACTGTCTAGATTTTACTAAAAATGTTAAAAGTAAACTATTAACTATTTGTTTACAGCCTGCTCCAGTAACTAAAGTAAAATCTGCTCAAAAGTCCAGTCACAATGGAAAAGCTTCTGAACCGTCCACTCCAGCCAAATCTCCAAAAGTAAGTGGTTTGTAATGGCGCTGTAACCAGATTTCACAATACAAGCTTATATACATGACTCCATGGCTTTAGTGCCTGATGAGGCTGTGTGCTTACTTCCAAGGTTCATGGCAGATTGCTAAATTACAATGAATCCAGCAGTGAATCCAGCAGTCAATCCAGACATTGCGTCGATTCCAAACTTGGTCTCTCACACGGATGTAGAAAAAGTAGTGATTACGTAAACGATCAGCCGCAGTGACTGTGTACCCTGGATTGCTGTTGATCCAATAATCTTTATTTTTGTATAGCGCTAACATATTCCGCAGCACTTTACAGTTTGCACACATTATCATCACTGTCCCCGATGGGGCTCACAATCTAGATTTCCTATCAGTTTGTCTTTTGAATGTGGGAGGAAACCGGAGAACCCTGAGGAAACCCACGCAAACACGGGGAGAACATACAAACTCCTTGCAGATGTTGTCATTGTGGGATTTGAACCCAGGACTTCAGCGCTGCAAGGCTGCTGTGCTAACCACTGAGCCACCGTGCTGCCCAATGAAGAGATCTACCGTATATACTCGCGTATAAGCCGAGATTTTCAGCCCATTTTTTTGGGCTGAAAGTCCCCCTCTCGGCTTATACTCGAGTCATATACCCGGGTGTCAGCAGGTGAGGGGGAGCGGGGGCTGTGTAATCATACTTACCTGCTGCGGCGCGGTCCCTGCAGTCCCTGGCTTCTCCGGCGCTGCAGATTCTTCCTGTACTGAGCGGTCACATGGCACCGCTCATTACAGAAATGAATAGGCAGCTCCACCCCCATAGGGGAGGAGCCGCATATTCATTGCTGTAAATGATCGGTGCCATGTGACCGCTCAATTACAGGAAGAAGCTGCAGCGCCGGAGAAGCCAGGGACTGCGCCGCAGCAGGTAAGGGGAGCGCAGCGCTATAATTACCTGCTCCTCGCTCCGGTGCAGCTCCGTCTCCAGCGTCCTCTAGCAATGACGCTCAGGTTAGAGGGCGCTGTGAAGTAGTCAGTGCGCGCCCTCTGCTGAGCGTCAGTGCTGGAGACAGAGCCGCAGAGGAACAGGTAATTATTGAAAGCGCCGGCGTCCTGAGAAGAGAGGTGAGTATGTGATTTTTTTTTTTTTATGGCAGCACCAGCAGCATTCTAAGGAGCACCTATGGGGCCATAATGAAAGGTGCAGAGCATATAAGGGGCACAGCATTATAAGGAGCACCTATGGGGCCATAAAGGTGCAGAGCATAAATGGGGCACAGCATTATAAGGAGCACCTATGGGGCCATAAAGGTGCAGAGCATATAAGGGGCACAGCATTATAAGGAGCACCTATGGGGCCATAAAGGTGCAGAGCATATATGGGGCACAGCATTATAAGGAGCACCTATGGGGCCATAAAGGTGCAGAGCATATATGGGGCACAGCATTATAAGGGGCACCTATGGGGCCATAAAGGTGCAGAGCATATATGGGGCACAGCATTATAAGGAGCACCTATGGGGCCATAAAGGTGCAGAGCATATAAGGGGCACAGCATTATAAGGAGCACCTATGGGGCCATAAAGGTGCAGAGCATATATGGGGCACAGCATTATAAGGAGCACCTATGGGGCCATAAAGGTGCAGATCATATAAGGGGCACAGCATTCTAAGGAGCACCTATGGGGCCATAAAGGTGCAGAGCATATAAGGGGCACAGCATTCTAAGGAGCACCTATGGGGCCATAAAGGTGCAGAGCATATATGGGGCACAGCATTCTAAGGAGCACTTATGGGGCCATAAAGGTGCAGAGCATAAATGGGGCACAGCATTATAAGGAGCACCTATGGGGCCATAAAGGTGCAGAGCATATATGGCACAGCATTATAAGGAGCATCTATGGGGCCATAAAGGTGCAGAGCATATATGGGGCACAGCATTATAAGGAGCACCTATGGGGCCATAATGAACGGTGCAGAGCATTCTATATAGCACAGTTGTATATGGAGCATCTATGGGGCAATAATGAACGGTATGGAGCATCTATTTTTATTTTTGAAATTCACCGGTAAATGCTGCATTTTCTACCCTAGGCTTATACTCGAGTCAATAAGTTTTCCCAGTTTTTTGTGGCAAAATTAGGGGGGTCGGCTTATACTCGGGTCGGCTTATACTCGAGTATATACGGTACATTAATAATACTTGACAAGTTTAGAGTATCTATCCTGCAAAAAATAAAATGGTTAGGTTGTCAAAAGCAGGCTGTTGCTTTATTTAAACGTTCCTCTAACAGGAGGCATTACTTTCTGGTTTCTCATTCACCTCTGCCAATCTGCCCACCCATTCCACAAAACACACCATCCTGAGACTTTTATACAATCTCATGATGAATAAATCACTGGCCAGTTTGTTCCCCTGGCATGTGCTATGCTGAGACTCTCCAGCAGGTGGTGACACTGGTCCTGTGCATGGTCTTATACTGTATGGAAACAATGAGCAATGTCACTCACTTCAGAGTTCTGAGAGCTGCTGGCTCAGTCCTTCCTCTGCATGCAGGGCTGTGCTTTAAGCCTGTCAGACAGTGCTTGAGTGTTGCAGGAAGGAGCTGCAGGTCAGTACCATAGTTCCCCATTCTTGCAAATGGTGGGAGTCCCAGTGATGGAACTCATATCAGTCTAATAGTTGTCACCACTCCAGCAGATAGATAATATTTGTAGATTAGTAGATTTAACATTGCAGAGAAACCTCTGACCCAAAAAGGCCTACTGCAGTGTTGTGGTTCAAGTACACACCAAGATTTAGATTGAGCCCCAACGGGGACAGCAATGCTAATGTGTGCAAACTGTAAAGCGCTGCAGAATGTTAGCGCTATATAAAAAATAAAGATGATGATGATAACCTGGCCTTGTGACTCCTGACTTGAACTCTCTACATTCTGTTATGCATCTGAAGCATGAGACCATAGTTCGCCCTTGCATCTCTGGCTCCAACACACGGAAATGAAAATGCAACCAAATACAAATGTAATATGGTAGTATATTCTTACTTGGTTTAGTTACATTAGGTGCACTAGTTCTAGCTTCTGCAGGCACTACCGATATTTAATGTTCACTTTTGCTTTTTAGACACCAGAGCAAAAAGGGAAACAAGAAAACAAGCAACAATCTCCTAAGACACCGAAAACACCCCTTACTTTTGATGCGATGAAGGCAAAAATGCAGGCTACACATGACAAGGTACATGGCATCTACTCGGTGTCTCTGTAGTCCAATTTATCAGGTTTAATGTGAATCCAGACTTGGATGTTGCTAGTGTGCTTCATTTCTAATCAATTCATAACTGCAGTGATCACAATGATCAACTGTTTGCTTTGTACACTAAAGATGCTGTGCGCAGCGATGTGCTACATCCTCGGCTAAACCCATGCTGTAGAGATGTTTCTGAATTCTGCCCCTATTGAGACAAGGAGCAGGTAGTGTCCCCAGCACGCAAGAAGATAAAAGCTCTTCTGGAGTAGAATTACATGAGTAATTTCTGCTTCAGTTATGTGAATGAGACCTTAAAGGGAACCTGTCCGCAGGATTGTGCACAGTAACCTATGCACAGTGTTAGGTCGGCGCCGTTTTACTGATTAAAATGATACCTGGGTGATGAAATCAGTCTTGTGGTTGTTTAATCTGTATTTTTCAGTTAATGATATGCCTGTGATTTGGGACAGCCTGTGAGGGGGCCTACCTGTGGTGCTCTGCTTAGCTAAGCAGTATGGCTTCGCACGGGTCACTGATTGCCCAGTCACCTGCCCCCTAGTTTACATAATGAATATTATATATATAAAAAAAATAAAATCACCACCTGCAGGCAGGTGGCGACACCTTCACTGCACCATGATCACAAATATATTGATTTTGATGGTATACATATATTTAAAAAGTCTGAAAATAGCGCTGGCCGTGTCTGTGCAGTAGCAGCTATCGGATTCATACAGATGAATAGGTAATCAGAGCACCACATGACGACCCCTCCAGTGGAGCACAGACTCTCATAAAAGGGAATCTGTCACCCCATTTTTGGCCTATAAGCTGCGGCCTCCGCCATCAGGGGCTTATCTACAGCATTCTGTAATGTCGTAGATAAGCCCCCGATGTAACATGAGAGACGAAAAACGAGTTAGATTATACTTCCCCAGGGGTGGTCCCAGTCCAGTCCGATGGGAGGCTCCGTATCTCCAGATCATTATGCGTTTGCAGATAACAAATGTGTATCTTTTTAGAGGTGAAAAAATTCAAATTTTATATATATATATATATATATATATATATATATATATATATATATATATATATATATATATATATATATATATATATATATATATATATTCAAGATTTAGTCTCCTTTTTTCGTGATCTGGTGTTGACTGAGGGCTTAATTTTTCCTTGCCAAGTTGAGGTTTTTATTGATACCCTTTTAATTATACTACCAGGGGGCAGTGAATTTGTCAAGTCTGCTGCAGAAGATTGTTCTAATAAGCAGAATGCCCAGAGTAAGATGAGTGCTGATACTTTCACTGCCAGCATTTGTTCGCCAATTACTCCAATTGAGTGTTTTAATACAGTGCTGCTGAAGGCAGGAAAATAAATGGGAAAATCATGTGTGGGGGGAGCGACTTGCATGTAATATTTCTACAGGAATGACAAATCCCCCTAATGCTGATTTTCAAACTTCGGTATCTTTACCTGCTAAACAAAACTACTAAAGAGGAAGTTTAGAGCCATACTAACCTGGCTGATCTTCCAGCGGCTCAGGTTCAGATCTTCTTGTTCCTGCTGGTCTCTTCTTCCTTCAGGGATGACAACCCAGCATGGATCAGACAGCTACTGCCAATCACTGTCAATTTTTCATTAATAAAGCAGGGCGTATACTGGCAGGGGACCAGTAAATGCTGGAGCCTCAGCAATGGAGTATCTGAAAGGAGAGACACTCTTGTTTTTAAACGTTCTAAGCTATTCTATTTTGCTGTCTATCTCTATGGATAAATAACTTGTCTCTAATTTATACCTCTTAAGGGTGCGTCTCTTCCAAAAGCCGAAGCAAAGTTTTCAAACTACGTGAAGAATTGCTTCAGAATGGACAATAAGAAGGTGAGGCATCAAGAATATTTGTCACATAATGGAACAAGCAATTTTCAACACTTTATTTTGATGTCTATGTATGAAAATTCTCCCATTTAGTGTTAATTTTTTTTTTCTCTCACAGATGATTGATGATCTCTGGAATTGGAGAAAGACTCTGAAAGACATAAAATAACTTGATTTATTCCAGTTTCGTTACCCATCTAATTTTATACTGCTAGTTATTTTTTTTTCTTTTTTGTCTGGAATGGATCTCTCCTTTTTTGTACTCCCCAATATTGTCAAGAAAGTCAAGCTTATCCTATTGTAAATGTTGAATAAAAATGATTTTACTTGAAAATTCACATGCCTACATTGTGGCATAAAAGCATTTATTTTAGATGGAACTACAGTTGGTTTGGGTGGTAAACTTTAGTGTTCACAAATTTTTATAATTTGAGAATTAATCCCTTTGCGACATGCACCATACTAGAACTGCACATGTCGCTTCTCTTCCTTTGATGTGGGCTCCGGCGGTGAGCCCGCACCTTTCCGGGACATGTCAGCTGTTTTGAACAGCTGACATGTACCCGGAATAGCAGTGGGTGGAATTGCAACTGACAGCATTTAACACGCGCTTCCATCGAGCTGGAAATCCACCCACCAGTGACCCCTGTCACATAATCGTGGGTCACCGGTGGGTTGGCATGATAACTGGAGGTCTCCCGGAGACCTCTATGGTTGTCACTGACTGCTTGCTGTGAGCGCTGCCCAGTGGTCAGCGCTCATACATAAGTGACTAATTCAGCTACATATAGGTGATCTGATTATTGCCTCTATGTAGCAGAGCCGATCGGGGTATGGCAGCTTCGTCTCCCATGGAGACTATTGAAGCATGCCAAAAGTCTAAAAAATTAAATATTTAAAAAATACAAAAGTTCAAATCACCCCCCTTTCACCTTATTCAAAATAAAACAATAAAAAAATCAAACATAGACATACAGTACAGACCAAAAGTTTGGACACTCCTCATTTAAAGATTTTTCTTTATTTTCATGACTATGAAAATTGTAAATTCACACTAAAGGCATCTAAACTATGAATTAACAATTCATGTGGAATTATATACTTAACAAAAAAGTGTGAAAGTGAAAATGTCTTATTCTAGGTTCTTCAAAGTAGCCACCTTTTGCTTTGCTTTCACACTCTTGGCATTCTCTTGATAAGCTTCAAGAGGTAGTCACCGGGAATGGTTTTCACTTCACTGGTGTGCCCTGTCAGGTTTAATAAGTGGGATTTCTTGCCTTATAAATGGTGTTGGGACCATCAGTTCTGTTGAGCAGAAGTCTGGTGGATACACAGCTGATAGTCCTACTGAATAGACTGTTAGAATTTGTATTATGGCAAGAAAAAAGCAGCTAAATAAAGAAAAACGAGTGGCCATCATTACTTTAAGAAATGAAGGTCAGTCGGTCCAAAAAATTGGGAATACTTTGAAAGTGCAAAAACCATCAAATGCTACAAAGAAACTGTCACATGAGGACTGCCCCAGGAAAGGAAGACCAAGAGTCACCTCTGCTTCTGAGGATAAGTTTATCCGAGTGACAAGCCTCAGAAATCGCAGGTTAATAGCCGCTCAGATTAGAGACCAGGTCAATGCCACACAGAGTTCTTGCAGCAGACACATCTCTACAACAACTGTTAAGAGGAGGCTTTGTGCAGCAGACCTTCATGGTAAAATAGCTGCTAGGAAACCACTGCTAAGGACAGGCAACAAGCAGAAGAGACTTGTTTGGGCTAAAGTACACAAGGAATGGACATTAGGCCAGTGGAAATCTGTGCTTTGGTCTGATGAGTCCAAATTTGAGATCTTTGGTTCCAACCACCGTGTCTTTGTGCAACGCAGAAAAGGTGAACTAATGGACTACATGTCTGGTTCCCACCGTGAAGCATGGAGGAGGAGGTGTGATGGTGTGGGGATGCTTTACTGGTGATACTGTTGGGGATTCATTCAAAATTGAAGGCATACTGAACCAGCATGGCTACCACAGCATCTTGCAGCGGCATGCTATTCCATCCGGTTTGCGTTTTGTTGGACCATTTATTTTTCAACAGGACAATGACCCCAAATACACCTCCAGGCTGTGTAAGGGCTATTTGACCAAGAAGTAGAGTGATGGGGTGCTACGCCAGATGACCTGTCCTCCAGTCACCAGACCTGAACCCAATTGAGATGGTTTGGGTGAGCTGGACTGCAGAGTGAAGTCAAAAGGGCCAACAAGTGCTAAGCATCTCTGGGAACTCCTTCAAGATTGTTGGAAGACCATTTTCGGTGTTTACCTCTTGAGGCTCATCAAGAGAATGCCAAGAGTGTGCAAAGCAGTCATCAAAGCAAAACTTTGAAGAACCTAGAATATAAGACACATTTTCAGTTTTCACACTTTTTTGTTAAGTATATAATTCCACATGTGTTTATTCATAGTTTTGATTACTTCAGTGTGAATTTACAATTTTCATAGTCATGAAAATACAGAAAAATCTTTAAATGAGCAGGTGCCCAAATATTTGGTCTGTACTGTATTTATCGCCAAATTCAGGATTGCCCGACCAATAAAAGGATTAACTTGATCTGTAAATGGCGTAGCGAGAAAGTCAAACCGCCAGAATTATGCTTTTTGTTTGGCGCAACATTGCATTAAAATGCAATAACGGGCAATCAAAAGATGGATATACACCATAATGGTATAATTATAAAACGTCAGCTCAGCACACAAAAAATAAGCCCTCACCCAACCCGAAATCACAAAAAAGACGCTACGGGTATCGGAAAATGGTGTTTGGTTTTTTTGTTTTGCTGTTTTGTTTTGTTTTTTTTACAAAGTTTGGAATTTTTTTCACCACTTAGATAAAAAAATAACCTAGACTTGTTTGGTGTCTATGAACTCGTAATGACCTGGAGAATCATAATAGCAGGTCAATTTTAGCATTTAGTGAACATGGGGAAAAAAACCAAGTGTGGGATTGCACTTGGTTTATTTTTCCCCCGTTTTTGAATACACGATATGGTAAAACCAATGGTGTCGTTCAAAAGTATATTTCGCCCTGCAAAAAAAATATCTCACATGGCCATATTGACTGAAAAAAAAATTATGGCTCTGAACTGTGATGAGGGAACAGCCGCCATCTTGGAACAGGCATGCTATCAGATTGGCGTGACTCCATTTTGTCTCCTGGACACAGGAGTGCTCCTGGCCCCCACCTTTGCTAATGAATAGAGTTCCTATTAGTATGCTAACGGGCTGAGCTCAGTGTAAACTGTAGACGGTAGTTCAAAGCCCCATGAGGAAACCACGCCACCAGGGGGCTTGGAAATGCTTGGGGGCTTAATTAAAACACGCATGCCAAGTGGCCACTGGATACACATCTATTATGGCAGCCCAGCCAAACCGTCTCCAACATGGAATTGTGAATTATGGACGCATCGTCCGAGGTACAGGCTCATAAAAAATATTCTCCTTACCCTAAAGAAATTGTGCATCCAACAGTGTGACTCCCGTGACGGTGGAAGGTCTGAAACCCGAGATATAGGGATCAGCCTCCCACAGGGACCGAATGGGTCCAGGTTTGATCCCAGTACGACCGGCAGAACAAACCACAGGCGCTGGTACTGCCCGTGTGCTGATCCGATCATCCTGAGAGAAGTTATCCCATTTATTAGATATTGGAATAAATCTTGCAGGGAGACAGAGGGGGTGGAGATTGCTAAGCCCACCCAGCTGCAGGCAGGGGGGCTCAGCCAGGTATAAGAAGAAGCTGAGGTCACTGGGAGGGTCTCACTCCACAGAAGAAGATGATGATGATGACATCTTAAGGAACAGGGTATGCCAGCCAGAGGGGAGCAAGCACATGCTTTCTGGGGGCTGCCCGGCAACTAAGTTTTTGGACCTGCGGAATGCTATGCCCCCCGGCTTCCACAAGCGACCTTCGACCTGGTAAATTGACCTCCAGCTTTATACCTTTAAGCCTTGTATTATTGTTGTTATATTGTACTCTGACTGTAACTCTTGATATATTGTGATTGTATATTTCTTGTAATTATCTAGTGCGCCCTTAAGGCAATTAAATCATAAATTAATTTTGGGCTGATCCTTTTACTCTGATTGCGAATCTTAGAATACCCAGGGTGGGTAACAGGGCAGTCTCCCCGGCGGCCATTTGCTCTAGGTGCAGTCCCTTTACTGACCAGAGAGACAAAGGGGGCGCCGGAGAGCTGGGCCTGTGTAGTGACGTCACGGATTGGTGACGTGGGAGGAAGGGGTAATCCTTCACAGCAACACAAAATGAAAATGGGCTTCGGCACAAAGCGGTTAAATATTAGTCTTCCTAGCATCACAAGTTGTGATGCTACCTTTGGTTGGTACTGTCTAAGCTTTAAATGCTGCTGAATTCCTACAGAATTTCTGTAGGAGCCACTATCCTAAGCAGTTTATATGGGCACGTAGGTCATAGAAATTTGAACTAATACCTTGATAACTGCAGTTTGATGTTGTTCTTGAAAATTCTACCATTTTGTTGCATGTAAATGAGCTGTTAAGCTCTGGAGGCAGATTCTCCGGGTGATCCATTCAGCCCATAGATCTTAATCTCTCTCACTGGTGGTAACCCCCTTTAATTTACAGTAAAGGGTTAACTGTAATTTCACCCGACCTTCAGGGACAGGGGGAGTGGTACTTGAGCCCGGGGGGGGGGGGGCTTTGCATCCCCCCCATGGCTACGATTGCTCTGATTGGCTGTTAAAAGTGATGTTTCACTTTCAATCAGAGCGATAGTAATATTTCACCAATGAAAATTGGTGAAATATTACAAACCAGCCATGGCCGATGCTGCAATAGCATCAGCCATGGCTGGAGACCACGATTGCCACCGCCACCAATCTCCTCCCCCTCCATCCTGTCATCTGCTGTCCTCCCCTCCGTCCTGTCATCTGCTGTCCTCCCCTCCGTCCTCCTGTCCGCTCCCCCCGCAGTCCGATTCCCACCCCCTGCTTCCTGGTCCCACCCCTGCATACTTACCGAGCTCCGGTGTCGTCCGTCTTCTCCCTGGGCGCCGCCATCTTCCAAAATGGCGGGCTCATGCGCAGTGCGCCTGCCGAATTGGCCAGAAAATTCGTTAGATACATTTTAAACGCAACATGGCGCCACCATTGATTCCAGCCAATCTTGCATTCAAAAAGTCAAATGGCGCTCCCTCCCTTTCGAGCCCCGACGTGCGCCCAAACAGTGGTTTACCCCACATATGGCGTACCAGCGTACTCAGGACAAACTGGACAACAATTATTGGCGTCCAATTTCTCCTGTTACTGTTAAAATAAAAAAATTGCTTGCTAAAACATCATTTTTGAGGAAAGAAAATGATTTATTTTCACAGCTCTGCGTTGTAAACTTCTGTGAAGCACTTGGGGGTTCAAAGTGCTCACCACATATCTAGATAAGTTCCTTGGGAGGTCTAGTTTCCAAAATGGGGTCACTTGTTGGGGGGTTTCTACTGTTTAGGCACATCAGGGGCTCCGCAAACGCAACGTGACGCCCGCAGACCATTCCATCAAAGTCTGCATTTCAAAAGTCACTACTTCCCTTCCAAGCCCCGACGTGTGCCCAAACAGTGGTCCCCCCCCCCCTCCCCCACATATGGGGTATCAGTGTACTCGGGACAAACTGGACAACAACTTTTGGGGTCCAATTTCTCATGTTACTCTTGTGAAAATAAAAAAAATTGCGGGCTAAAAAATTTTTGAGGAAAGAAATTTTTTTTTTCACGGCTCTGCGTTATAAACTTTTGTGAAGCACTTGGGGGTTTAAAGTGGTCACTGCACATCTAGATTAGTTCCATGGGAGGTCTAGTTTCCAAAATGGGGTCACGTTGGGGAGCTCCAATGTTTAGGCACACAGCGGCTCTCCAAACGCGACATGGTGTCCGCTAACGATTGGAGCTAATTTTTCATTAAAAGTCAAATGGCGCTCCTTCCCTTTCGAGCCCTGCCGTGTGCCCAAACAGTGGTTTTCCCCCACATGTGAGGTATCGGTGTACTCGGTAGAAATTGCCCAATAAATTTTAGGATCCATTTTATCCTTTTGCCCATGTGGAAATGAACAAATTGAGGCTAAAAGACATTTTTTGTGTGAAAAAAAGTACTTTTTCATTTGTACTGATCTATTTGTGAAGCACCTGGGGGTTCAAAGTGCTCACTATGCATCTAGATAAGCTCCTTGGGGGGGTCTAGTTTCCCAAATGGGGTCACTTGTGGGTGAGCTCCAATGTTTAGGCACACAGGGACTCTCCAAACGCGACAAGGTGTCCGCTAAAGATTGGAGCCAATTTTTCATTCAAAAAGTCAAATGGCGCTCCTTCCCTTCCGAGCCCTGTCGTGCACCCAAACAGGGGTCCACCCCCCCATATATGGGGTATTGGCGTACTCGGGACAAATTGTACAATAACTTTTGGGGTCCAGTTTCTGTTTTTACCCTTGGGAAAATAAAAAAAATTGTTGCTAAAACAAACAAACACCTATAGGTGTGGTGCATCTGCAGAGCCAATAGATGTGCTAAGTGCAAATTACCAGAAGCGTATAGGAAGCAATTATGTGCTGACTGCGTTGCAGTTTCTTTCATGGCAGACAAGAGGTCAATGATACGGCAAGAGATGCAGAGCAGTTTCCAAGCTGGTTTCTCTTCAGCCAGTACAGATCATGTCCTGTCATAAGACCTTGATGGGAGATGGAATTCTGAATACACAAAAGATACTGAGGTCCATACAAGTAGAAAATTACAAAACTTTAGTGAGGGGGGAAAAGAGTATACAAAAAATACGCAAAAACTGGACATGTGGCAATGGGATTGTGGTATATATTATAGACCCTAGCTTGAGCACCCCGTGCTCCAATGTGTGTTCACCACATCATATGGGTTATATTATATATCGTATCTATCCTCCACTATGCCCGCAATCAATGCCAGATCATGCTGTTTAATCTTTTATATCTCCCATAATGCAAGTATGCAATTAGTATTATAAAACAGCAGTCATTACTGGCAATGGCATGGAAGGAGTGGAAGTAACTACAGTTCTTCAGAGAAGAAAAAGTAAAACATTTATCAGAAAATATAGGTGAGCTTATTCAGGCAGTTAAAAACACCATGACAATTGAGGACACAGGTGACCCACTATTCAGGATGAAATGTTTGGCAGTTTAAGGATCCAAATAAATAGGGACATTCCTGTCAAGCATATTAGAGCCATGATAATTCAGGAATGGAAAATGCTAAGAATAGGTTATACCAAAGGATTACATGATGAGGTTAGTCTCAGAAGAGAATTTAAAAAACATCAGTCACGATGGCTAGTGGCAAAGACATCCAGTTAGAAAATTCCTATAACCTTAAGACACCCTATGGACAGGAAAGCAGACAGGTTGCTTAAAAGATATTACTATAACACCAAAATAAAGTACCAAATGTTTGACATGTTTAATCTTTATTAAGAGACTATGAACACAAAACAATTAAAAAGACAAATTTGGCTGGTGTGGTCAAATTAATAGCATGAAAATACACTAGAAATCAGGCAGTATAATAAAGTAAATGGGCATAGGAATATAGTATTCACAGATTACAGGAACAAGGTGTAGCAATGCCGGTCAGCTTGGATCCTGAGGCAGAACCTGAGGACTCTGGGCAGGGCCTCTCAGATCAGGTTACTTTTACAATCCAGGCAAGTAGTAAATTCAACCTCTGCTATATATGCAAACATTTGTAAGAAGTTCTGCTCGCAATATGGGGAGACTGTCATAAACCTCGCGTCCAAACATTTAAAAAATGTTAGACTTTCTACATTAAGGTTTTGATAAATGTCGGAAGCTAGTACACTGAAGGTTCAGATTTCAGCATTGGGCATCTTTATTGATTAACCTCTAACTAGTCATCCCTGAGTCACCAGATTCTCCCTGACTAGATGAATTAAATCTACAACGTGTAAATCTCGGAAGTAACAAATCCTTCAGAAGATGTTTGCACACATCAATTTTCTCTCGTTTCATTGGGGGACACAGGGAAACCATGGGTGTATGCTGCTGCCACTAGTAGGTTGACACTATGCAAAAATAGTTAGCTCCTCCCTAGCAGTATATACCCAACTGGGAGAAGGCTACTCTGTTTTTATTTTCCGCTGATGTGAGATTCATCTGGTGGCTCCGATGTTTTTTTTTTTTTTTTTTCCCCCTTCACATCCATTTTGTCTTTCCTACAGTTCAGTATGAATTCCGGACAGTCCCTTGCTTTTGTCAGGAGACTAGTTTCTGCCCTCTCTTATTGTTTTTCAAGGGAATCTGGCTGTTCGCTGACATCTTAATACATCCATCAAAGAATCTCACTCCGTTTTCCTCCCTACCGACTCTCCTGGGATATGAATCTTGTGCTTGAGGTCCTACGAGTCTTCGTTTGAGCTTTTCAGACCGTGAGAGCCCTACGTACTTACCTGTTCAGGATTGAGCCTGTCCAGAATTTAGATTTTTTACCATCCCAGAGGGTCTATGAGAAGGTCTCCCTGTGTTCAGGTCTACCATCGCTCGATGAATCCTTTCCACTGTTCTGGTAGCTTACCATCTCAGATGTAAAGCACACCCACGGGGGATCTTGGCACATACCACGTGTTCGGCGAGGGCCTCTTGGGCAGTATGCCATCAGGTGTAGGCCTCGCAGCTCTGCAATCTGCTCCATGGGTCTCCATTCATACATTTACCAAGTTCTACATTGTTCATACTCATGCTTCATCAGATGCGATCCTTGGTAGAATGATCCTGCAACCTGCAGTGACCCGAGCTTGGCCTTGACGATATGATACTTCTGCCCAGCCTTGGGACTGCTTTGGGATGTCCCATGGTTTCCTGTGTCCCCTAATGAAGCGAGAGAGAAAACAAGATTTTGGGTACTCACTGTAAAATCTGTTTCTCGGAGCCTTCATTAGGGGACACAACACCCGCCTTTGTTTTCTGTTATCTGTTAAATTCATGTTATGTTCTCTGCTTCTCCTACTGCTTTCTAACTAACTGACTAGCCTTCTCCAAGTTGGTGGGTATATACTGCTAGGGAGGAGCTAACTTTTTTTGCGTAGTGGCAGCAGCATACATCCATGGTTTCCTGTGTCCCCCAATGAAGGCTCCGAGAAACAGATTTTATGGTGAAGTACCCAAAATCTTGTTTTCCCCTTCTCCCATGGCCGCACCACCTGAGAGGACCAGAAACCTACTGATTTAATGAGCGGTACCTCTCCACATCAGTTTTAACTTTCCCTTCTCCCATGATGGCACCACCTGAGAGAGGTTTTCCACTCACCAGGACAGGAAAACTACTGAATAAAAAGGCAGTACCTCTCCTCTGCATCAGTTCAGTTTCCTGTCCTTGTGGGAGCCTGCAGAAGGAAGTGGTACACTTACCAGGGGGTGGGGTGTGTGTCCAGGAACGAGGGATGCCGTCCACGGGTGAAGGCTAAGACCTCTTGGGTAAATGTCTCCTAACCAACATGAGGTCTGCATGCTGGAGGGTGCAGTAGCGCCCCAGCGATGTGCGCTGGGACTTGCTTCTGGGTCTGCGCACGTGTCGGGGATGCTGGTTGAAGCTGGTGTGTCCTGGGGCAGAGTGCGCCGGAAAGCGATCCCTACACACAGCATGCCGGATTTGAACTTCAGAAGACTGAGTCAGAGGTGAGCTGGGCCATCCGATATAGAAGGGGATGTTCCCAGAAAGATGGCTTTCCTGCAGCAATCCGGAGTATGGATGAACTACAGCAGCGATGCCACAGCAGCAACACTATCTTCACTGCAGTCAACACAGGAACCATTTCAGCGCTGCCAGCAGCATCGGCAAGGACGCAGCGATAGCAGTCGTACAAGCAGCAGGACCAGCCTGAAAAGCAAAGCATGTCAATACCCCACCTCAAGGGGAAGACTTTTTTCAGAACCAGCTCAGCCTCAGTCTCCAGTACTGTAGACTAGATTAATCAGCTGAATGGCGAGTGATCTACATGAAGGTGCACTGTATTAAAACAGGTCAACTTTTTCTGTTTATTCTTTCACTAGGGAAAGCCGCTTAAACGTAGTTCAAAGTAGAACAATAGAGTGTGCCCTGTGCAAGGGGGATTTACCGTGCACTTATAGTAGGAAGCTATGCCCAGGGTGCATACAGCAAACTGTCTCAGAAGAAACCCCTGGGTTCTCTGTGGACCTGAAGGCCATCATTAGATCAGAGGTCCAGGCGTCCTTAAAACACCTTATGGGTCAAAGAGAAGAGGGAAAGCCAGAACTACTGTCATCACCGTCTGAAAGATCAGTAGAGTTTAGGGGGGGGATTCGGACCTGCTGGATTCATCCTCTGACGAGGACACGGGGTAGACCCTGCTTCCCAGCTGAGGATACTGACAGGCTGGTTAGGGCAATAAGGTCCACTATGGGCACATCTGATCCCAAGACTACCAGAACAGTCCAGGACATTATGTTCAGCAGCTTGGAACAGAGGAAGAGGCGTTCCTTTCCAGTTAATGAAAAAATCTAAATGCTCATTAGTAGAGAGTGGAAGAGGCCGGAAAGGAAAGGTCCACTACCATCTTCAAAAAGGAGATATCCTTTTGATGAGGAAGAGGTGGGTATATGGGAGAAGACCTCAAAGATAGACATCGTGGTCGCAAAATCGGTCAAAAGATCTAAGTTGCCCGTTGAGGACCTAGGGACTCTCAGGGAACCCTTTGATAAGAAAGCAGAAATCTTCCTAAAGCAAGCCTGGGAATCATCGGCAGGCTCATTAAAGCAGGCAATAGTGGCAATCTCCGCGGCAAGGTCTATGGTGGTGTGGCTGCAGCAGCTTGGCGACAATCTTAGAGACAACTCCCCGAGAGAAAAGATCCTGGCAGACCTTCCGCTGTTGCAGGGAGCAGCTTCCTTTTTTTTCTGACACCTTGGCTGATTCTGTTAGATTAGCAGCCAGGTCGGCAGACCTGTCTAATGCTGCCCGCAGAGCTTTATGGCTCAAAAGCTGGCCGGGAGATGCCCAGTCCAAGACTAGGCTATGCTCTATCCCATGTGAAGGAAAATATCTTTTTGGTCAAGCCCTGGACGTTATACTAGACAAGGCAGCAGATAAGAAAAAAGGCTTTTCCAATGTGTCCCATCCTCAGTTCAAAAGCTCCTTTCGTAGGAGAAGGTATAGCAGGAATAGACCCTCCAAGGAAGAGGGAGACTGGAAGGATGAGAAACGAAGGAGCAAGGGTTTTATGTTCGGGGGTTCCTCGACGAGGAACCAAAATTCCTCCAAGTGATGGGCAGTCCCAGGTACGAGGATGGTTGTCCCGTTTCCAACCTGCCTGGGAGGAAATCTCGGTCAATGCCTGGGTACTCGGTATAATAAGATCAGGGCTTAAACTAGAGTTCACATCCATTCCCAGGCACAGCGTCATGATCCCCTAGATCCTGGAAGGAACAGGCCCTAAAGGCGGAAGTGTTTCTTTTTCTTCAAAGGAGAATACTGGTGGAGGTTCCTGTTCAGCAGCAGGGGAGGAATTTTTATTCTCCCCTGTTTCTGATAAGGAAGGTGACCAGTCGTTCAGGACAATTATCAACCTGAGAGGCCTCAACAAGTTCCTGGTCTACAGACTGTTCAAAATGAATTTGATAAAATCAGCAATAAAGATCTTGTTCCCAGGCTGCTACATGAGTGTCTTTAGACTTGAAGGACGCATATTATGATGTCCCCATCCATCAGGAAGACCATCAGTACCTGAGGGTAGCTGTGTATATAGACAGACAACTCAGACATTTCCAGTACAGGGCTTTGGCGTTTGGTCTGTCCATGGCCCCGAGAATCTTCACCAAGATAGTTCTGGGGGTGACAGCACATTTGCGGGAAAAGAACGTGTTAATAGTGCCAAATCTGGATAATTTTTTTGTGATCGGCAGAACAGAATATGACTGCAGTTCTCGACTAAAGCACATCCAAGCCACTATGTCAAGACTCGGTTGGATGATAAGTATTGAAAAGTCAAAGGCTGCAGCCCCTAAAGGTTCAATCCTTCTTGGGGCTTATTTTGTACTCAGATAGGCAGGTCTGTCTCCTGCCAGAAGAAAAGAAAGACATAATTATAGCCCTAGTATCAGCAGCATTGACCAATCCTATCATGTCCCTGAGGAAAGCTATGTCCCTACTAGGATCAATGACGTCGTACATTCCAGCAGTACAGTGGGCCCAGTGTAATTCCAGGGCCTTACAGCAGGATGTCGTACAGGGAGAAAGGAAGTTTGCAGGGCACCTAGGGGGGAAGGTTATGCTCTCCCAGGAAGCAGTAGACTCCATGACCTAGTGGCAGGATCCAAAGAATCTGTCACGAGGAATTCCATGGTCCTGCCAGATATCGGATGTGATCGTGATGGATGCAATCACAGAAGGATGGGGCACTCAACTCTGGGACCGCATAGTCCAGGGGAATCTGGTCAGAGGTGGAAGCTGATCTTTCCTCAAACTACAAAGAAATGCTGGCAATAAAGAAGGCCGTAATAGTTTTTTCCCCATTTAGGAGACTATGTTTGCATAACGTCGGCCAACAGAACTTGCCTATATCAATTACCAGGGGGACTCAAAATCCCGGCCCCTAATGTGGCTAGCTTGAGAAATTCTCCAGGTTATGGAGGCACATCATCTACAACTATCGGCCCTACACATAAAGGGAAAGGATAACGAGTAAGCAAATTTCCTCAGCCAGACAACCTTAAAACGGGGAATGGGAACTGGATCCGTCAATTTTTCAGCAGATTGTGGATCAACGCATTCCCCCCGTTAATGTTGATCCCGGCAGTTCTGAGGAAGATTGGGGAGGAAGGAGCAGATGTCGTCGTCATTGATCCATTTTATCCCAAGAGACCATGGTTTTTCATGGATGAGGAGGATGTCTTTGTCAGATCCCTGGATTCTCCTGGATGTTCCAAGTTTCCTCAGGCAGGGCCCAGTGTCACATCCTCAGAAGTCAGGTCTAGATTTGATGGCCTGGATTTTGAGAGGGTGCTGCAGAAAGGGCTTTCCTGGACTTAGTCGGTACCCCGATGCAGAGTAGGAAGCCTGTAACAACTAGGATATACGGCAGGATAATGGGCTAAGTTTTTAGCTTTTTCAGGGCAGTCTGTTGGGGGTAGGATCCCAATCAGAGCTATATTAGAGTTCCTTCAGAGGGGTATGGAGATGGGCCTAGCTACCAGCACCCTTAAGGTGCAGGTATTCGTCTTAGCGGCCCTATACAACTATAATCTGATGGCAGGAGTGGATTAAGGGTAGCCAGGGCCCCGGGCTGTTCAGACACTGTGGTCATGTGATGGGGTCATGCGACGGGGTCATCATATACCTGAACCAGATTTTTCCAGAAAAATAGTTGCTGTGTGAAACTATAACCTGTCAAACATCCATTGATCTAGTCAATTTACCCTTCAGTTAGGAAGAAAAAAAAACAATACTATCACCATAAGTGCCAGTATGCACAGGAGATCTGTACTTAGTATGCAGTGTCTGTAGAGGTAATACAGTGATCACCGGTGACATTGTACAAAGGACCTCTGTATATAGTATACAGTGTATAGGTAACACTGACTCACCAGTGACATCTCTAGGTGAAGTCACTTCATCCAGCCAGATCTGTCTCCAATCCTGCCCCATGTCTTTCATTCTGCCCCATGTCTCCAATCATGCCCCGTATCTACATTCTGCCCATGTCTCCAATCCTGCCCCATCTGTCTCCAGTCCTGCCCCCCAGTGTGTCCAGTATCTCACCCCCAATGTCCAGCATCTCTGCCCCCAATGTCCAGCATCTCTGCTCCCAATGTGTCCTGTATCCTGCCCCCAGTGTGTCCAGCATCCTGCCCCAGTGTGTCCAGCATATTGCCCCCAGTGTGCCCAGCAATCTGCCCCAGTGTCTCCAGCATATTGCTCCCAGTGTGTCCAGCATATTGCCCCCAGTGTGTCCAGCATTCTGGCCCAGTGTGTCCAGCATATTGCCCCCAGTGTGTCCAGCATCCTACCCCCAGTGTGTCCAGCATCCCTACAGCTCCTGTATCTTCTGTATGGCTCCCTAACCCCTGATGAACCCCCGTCATCCCCAATGGGGGGGGGGGGACTCGTCGGGCACTATCTGGGGACTATCTGACAGATATTGGTCAGGATGACTTCTACCAAAGCATATGGACTTCTGGGTTCATTTGAAAATATCATGGAAGACCTCAGCAAATAGATGAGTATAGCGGTGGCATCATATTTTGATTATCTGCATGGGCAAGACAATTGTGTCTTTGTTCTTGGAAATTGCTATACTGGGGAATTCCTGTTAAATCATTGCCCATAATGGGTGTCATTATTTCTGTGCTACCTGGAAGATCCATTTATGATTATCTTTGATCTTCTGTCTTGTGATGGCTAATTAATTGCCGAGTGCCACTCTGCTGATTACTATAGTATAATTAATGTATGGATACATATATTTGTCCATTTATATCTGAGTGTCTGAGTGATTGTTTCCTTGCATTGAGCACTCTTATGCTACAAGGCACTCTATAGCAAGACAATATTTGATTTTTTCAGTAGATGGAGGAGTGCGTGTAAAATACTTTTTATTGCAGTATATTTATACCTGTATATCAGTGCACTCTTGTGCTGTTTAAAAAACCTTATTTGGACAAAGTATATTTTTGCACTCTGCTTACCCGTATATTTTTGTCGAGTCATAGTACTCTGCATCATTATTCTGGGCTGGAGTCATAGTACTCTGCATCACTACTCTGAAATACATTCATACTATTTTACTTTTGTTCTATTTATTTTTTTGTATTTATTTTTTCTATTTTGTTCTTTTTTTCTTATGGTTACCAGAGGTGTATTTGGGACATTATCCTTTGTCTATCCCTACTGTAGGGACTGTGAGGGACCCTAGGGTCAGCCGGCGTTGAGTGTGGGCACCTACCGCAGCAAATTAGGGTGCCTACCTCCACTGTCAGGCAGTTGGTATTATAGGATTGTGCTTTAGGGCTTACCAGTTTTCCTGTATTGCAGGTTTATTTAGGGATTTAAAGGGTGAGCCGTCGAGGAGTCGGGGCGCCTACCGCAGAAAATTAGGGTGCCAACCTCCACTGTCAGGCAGGATTCATGGTAGTCTGACATAGGGTTTTTTAGGTACATTGCATTTCTTTTTACATGTTATATTGTTAAAAAGAGTCTTTTTAACTTGTTTGATTAAAAGTTATATTTTAGGGATCCTTGTTCTTCGTTTGGTTTACAAAGTGTCCAGCATCCTGCCCCCAGTGTGTCCAGCATCCTGCCCCCAGTGTGTCCAGCATCCTGCCACTAGTGTGTCCAGCATCCTGCCACCAGTGTGTCCAGCCTATTGCCCCCAGTGTGTCCAGCATATTGCCCCCAGTGTCCAGCATATTGCCCCCAGTGTGTCCAGCATATTGCCCCGCAGTGTCTCCAGCATATTGCCCCCAGTGTGTCCAGCATATTGCCCCCAGTGTGTCCAGCATTCTGCCCCAGTGTGTCCAGCATATTGCCCCCAGTGTGTCCAGCATTCTGGCCCGAGCCCCCCGGATTGCCGTTCGCAATTAAAAAAAATAAAAAGAGTTCTCACCTGTCCGCGCTCCTTCGGCGAAGCTCCCTCCAGCAGCGCGCACTCGCCGGCGACTTAAAATGACATCACGCGCCCGCACGTCAATAGTGTTAAACTGACGCAGCTCCGGTAGGGGCCCGGTGAGCAGATGAGACGGGGCCCGATGCGGGCCCCCTCTGCCCACCAGGCACATACGCCAGTCAGGGCAGTAATGCCCTGATGTCGGTGGTCAATCTGAGCGGTTGCCCAGGGCCCCCCACACCTCTGGGCCCTGGGCTACCGCCCAGATTGACCTCACTATAATCCGCCACTGGCGGTGGATAAGTGGGTGGCTAGGATACCAGAGGTCAAGACCAATTCCAGCTCCAAAAATGCCTCTGTGGGACTTAAATCTAGTCCTGGAAGCCTTAACAAGATTGCCCTTTGAGCCCCTACATGAAGTATCAGATAAAATACTAACACAAAAACAGTGATACTAGTGGCCCTGACATCAGCCCGCAGGATTAGTGATTTACAGGCTCTATCCATTAATCATCCATTTATGCAGGTATCAGATGATAGAGTGGTTTTGATGCCAGATCCAGCATATCTTCCCAAAGTGGCCTCGAAGTTTCATAGGAGTCAGGAGGTAGTTCTTCCCTCCTGTAGAAAACCAAAGACTGCAGAGGAACACAGACTTCACGCACTAGACGTTGGGAGGGCCTTGATGCAATACTTAGACAGAACAAGGCAATGGAGGAAGAGTGAGGCCTTATTTGTGTAATTCCAGGGAATCAAGAAGGGGCTTGGTGTTACAAGGGAGACCATAGCTGGATGGATAAGGGACGCCATTAGTTTAGCATACACCTCTAGTAATAGGCCAGTTCCTGAAAAACCTGAAAGCCCATTCCACCAGGGCCATGGACACCTCCTGGGCTGAAAGAGTGAAGGTGTCAATCGACATAATATGTAAGGCAGCCACATGGTCTTCCCCTTCCACCTTCTATAGACCCTATCGCCTTAAACTGTCTCCTGTTGACCTATCCTTTGGGAGGCAGGTATTGCAAGCAGTGATCCCTTGCTAAGGTGCTTTGATCTATTTAAATCTCTCAGGTCCTGCTGTAATAGGAGCAGGGAAAAAATCTTCATTACTTACCGGTAACGGGATTTTACAGGGCCCATGACAGCACCCTTATATTCCCTCCCCCGCTTTGTCACTTGTGGTGTGCACTTTTAAGGGTGTTAAGAAGAAAGTATTTGGTGATGGTTATGCTACTAACTGCCTGGAGGTCCTCTCATGCTCTGAAACCCAAAGTGATTAAGAGGAGAGGTACTGCCTTTTTATTCAGTCAGTTTCCTGTCCTGGTGGGCGGATACCCTCTCTCAGGTGGTGCTGTCATGGGCTCTGTAAAATCCTGTTACCATTAAGTAACTAAGATTTTTCCTTTCCTTTAGGTAACCTAGGAAGAGCAGTAAGTTAAGACTTACCCAGGTCTAGAGGGTGTCCATGGCTGGGATGCCTTCCGGACTAGAGATGCCACCGCTGGCCAGGAGGTCATTGTGTGCAGTGGCATGCAATCAGAGACCTTTTGGTAAGTCTCTTGCACACACTAGGTCCTGGATCCGCACATGCCAGGGCCGCCAGAGTACCTCGTGCTGATTGCACTGGAACATGCTGGTGAAAGATCTGGCGTGTGCCGGATATCGTGGCCACCCGGGGATGGTCAAAATAAGGCGGTGCAGCAAGACCGGCCAGAGGAACAGGGCAGGTCATGAGTCCACCACTTCCAGGGGGGAACATTCATGTGAACTGATCCAGCCTTCATCTCATTTACCCTAGTCTGAATGTCACAATGGTGAGTGATCTCCATGAAAGTTCACCAGGTTAAACAGGACCTCTTTTCTCTATGTATTTTATTTAATTTTTTTTTTTATTAGGGAAGGCCCATGAAGTGTAACTCCAAGCAGAATAAGTGTGTGCTGTGCATGGATAATTTACCCAGCACATATACAAAGAGACTATGTCCTAATTGTATTCAGAAGACCATCTCTGAAGAAACCCCCAGCTTTGCTATGGATTTAAAATCCATAATTAAATCAGAAATCAAAGATTCACTGAAAAATCTGATGAAGCAAGAGAGTGGGGAAAAAAGCAAAACATATGGAGGAAATAATATTGGAGGATATGGATGTGTAGCGTTTTCCGGCAGAAAACACGGACAAATTAGTAAGAGCCATCAAGACAACCATGGGCATAGCAGACTCTAAAACCCCTAGGACAGTTTTGGACATCATGTTTGGGGCTTTGAAGCAAAAGAGAAGGCGCTCATTCCCAGTCAATGAGATTAAAATGCTTATTGATAAAGAGTGGGGAAAAAAATGAGAAAAAGGGTTCGTTACCATCATCTTCAAAGAAGAGGTACCCATTTAAAGAAGAGGAAGCAGTTACATGGGATAAACCCCTAAGATTGATGAAGCAGTGGCAAAATCCTCCAAAAAGTCTACCTTCCCTTTCAATGAGCTTGTCAAACTTAGGGACCTCTTGGACAAAAAAGTAGAGATCTATTTGAAACAAACATGGGAATCTTCAATGGGGGCTTTGAAGCCTAATAGCAGCAACCTGCACAACCAGATCAATGATGGTTAGGAACAACAGAGATTAGATCTTTGCCAATCTCCCACTAATGCAAGGGATTTCTGCCTTCTTTGCTGATGCTTCCACGGACTCATTCAGGTTGGCAGCCAGGTCAAATTATGCTCAGTCCCATGCAAGGGAAAATATCTCTTTGGACAAGCACTTGATATTCTAGACAAGGCGGCAGACAGGAAGAAGGGATTGCCCAGTGTGTCCATTCCACTGTATAAAAGTTCCTTTTGCATAGGGAGATATAACCGGAATAAGTCCCTCAGAGAACAGGGATGCCAAGGAACAGAGGCTTCATGTTTGATGGGCCCTTATTCTGAGGCCAGAAAGCTTTTTAAGTGATGGGCTTCCTCAGGAGGAAGGCTGTCCCACTTCTGGCCTGCCTGGGATAAGATTTCATCCAACACCTTGATTCTGAGAATATGGTCAGGGCTAAAACAGGATTTCAGGTATGAATAATATGAAAGATTGCCGCGCTGAGAGGCACTTACAGATGAGCGAGTAGTTCTGTGAAGGGAAGATTCACTAGTATGGCGGTTTCTTCCCCACTGTCCAGTGATGTTAGATGTGGGAGCGTCCTCCCAAAGGCTGCAATCTCCCATGAACACGCCGCTGGTTCACAGCAGTTAGCCTCGGCCGATGGCGCCGCTGACAGAGTAGCGTGGTGAGCGGGGGGTGTGGTCAAGCAGTGACGTCACCTGTCCGTGTATGACGGACGTGTGTAGGGGCCAACCCGACGCGTTTCGAGGGAACCGTCCTTCTTTCTCAAGGTATTGATTTCAGGTATATTACTTGGCACACCTTCAGGATATCATTTCCCAGGAATCCTGGAAACGATAAGCCCTGGAGATAGAAATACTAAGCCTAGTACAAAATCAAGTTCTGACGGAGGTGCTGGTACAGCAGCAGAAGAAAGGATTCTACTCTCCCCTATTCCTGATTAAAAAAACCTTAAGGCACCTTCAAGACCATTGTTACGCGTGTTCTGGACTTAAAGGACGCTTTTTACCACATCCCAATCCATGTGAAAGATCAAAAATTCTTAAGTAGACTTGCATATAAACAAGCAAGTCAGGCTTTTTTCAGTACAGGGCCCTACCCTTAAGTCTATCTATGGCCCTGAGGATATTTAGGAAGATTACTTTGGAAGTTATAACTAGTGATGAGCGAATACACTTTTTATTGCTCGGAGATTTAGCTTTCATGGCCGCAGCTGAATGATTTACATCGGTTAGCCAGCATAAGTACATGTGGGGGTTGCTAGGGAATCCCCATATGTAATCAAGCTGGCTAAGAGATGTTGATCATTCAGCTGAGGTGAGGAAAACTAAATCTCCGAGCAATAAAAAATACTCAGAGGTCCCTCCTGTTACCCTTGTGAATATAAAAAATAGGCTAAAAAATAATTTTTGAGGAAAGAAAAATGATTTTTTATTTTCACGGCTCTACGTTATATAAACTTCTGTGAAGCACTTGGGGGTTCAAAGTGCTCACCACACATCTAGAGAAGTTCCTTGGGGGTCTAGTTTCCAAAATGGGGTCATTTGTGGGGGTTTCTACTGTTTAGGCACATCGGGCTCTGCAAACGCAACGTGACGACCGCAGACCATTCCATCAAATTCTGCATTTCAAAACGTCACTACTTCCCTTCCAAGCCCCGACGTGTGCCCAAACAGTGGTTCCCCCCCCCACATATGGGGTATCTATGTGCTCAGGACAAACTGGACAACAACTTTTGGGGTCCAATTTCTCGTGTTACCCTTGTGAAAATAAAAAATTGCTGGCTAAAAAATAATTTTTGAGGAAAGAAAAATTATTTTGTATTTTCACTGCTCTGCGTTGTAAACTTCTGTGAAGCACTTGGGGGTTCGAAATGCTCACCGTACATCTAGATTAGTTCCTTGGGAGGTCTAGTTTCCAAAATGGTGTAATTTGTGGGGGAGCTCCAATGTTTAGGCACACAGGGGCTCTCCAAACGCGACATGGTGTCCGCTAACGATTGGAGCTAATTTTTATTGAGAAAGTCAAATGGCGCTCCTTCCCTTCCGAGCCCTGCCGTGTGCCCAGTGGTTTAACCCCACATGTGAGATATTGGTGTACTCAGGAGAAATTGCCCCACAAATTTTAGGATTCATTTTTTATCCTGTTGCCTATGTGAAAATGAAAAAATGAGGCTAAAAGAAATTTTTGATGAAAAAAAGTACTTTTATTTTTACGGATCAATTTGTGAAGCACTTTGGGGTTCAAAGTGCTCACTATGCATCTAGATTAGTTTCTTGGGGGGTCTAGTTTCCAAAATGGGGTCACTTGTGAGGGAGCTCCAATCATTAGTCAAGAAGTCAAATGGCGCTCCTTCCCTTCCGAGCCCTGTCGTGCGCCCAAACAGTAGTTCCCCCCCCCCACATATGGGGTAACGGCGCACTCAGGACAAATTGTACAATAACTTTTGGGGTCCAGTTTCTCCTTTTACCCTTGGGAAAATAAAAAAAAATTGTTGCTAAAAGATCATTTTGTGACTAAAAAGTGAAATGTTCATTTTTTCCTTCCATGTTGCTTATGCTGCTGTGAAGCACCTGAAGGGTTAATAAACTTCTTGTATGTGGTTTTGAGCACCTTGAGGGGTGCAGTTGTTAGAATGGTGTCACTTTTGGGTGTTTTCAGCCATATAGACCCCTCAAACTAACTTCAAATGTGAGGTGGTCCTTAAAAAAAGGTTTTGTAAATTTTGTTGTAAAAATGAGAAATCACTGGTCAAATTTTAACCCTTATAACTTCTTAGCAAAAAAAAAATTTGTTTCCAAAATTGTACTGATGTAAAGTAGACGTGTGGGTAATGTTATTTATTAACTATTTTGTGTCACATAGCTCTCTGGTTTAACACAATAAAAATTCTAAATTTGAAAATTGCTAAATTTTCGCCAAATTTCCTTTTTTTCACAAATAAACGCAAAAATTATCGACCTAAATTTACCACTAACATGAAGCCCAATATGTCACGAAAAAACATTCTCAGAACCGCTAGGATCCGTTGAAGCATTCCTGAGTTATTACCTCATAAAGGAACACTGGTCTGTGTCTGATAACAGTGCGAACCTGGTGATGAAACTATGCCGAGGCAAGCTCACACACATCGTCGTCTGGCCAACTATACAATATGAACGGGAAGCTTTCCGCCCCTTATGTATAAGAAGTTACCATATAATCCTGTTACATCCTTCTCGCTGGAACTCCAGCGGATCCTGATTCCTGCTCTGGAGGATAATAATCACTAAAGATGTCTTCGAGGGGTTGATGGTCAGGTCCCCTAAGATTCCCAATTTTTATCTTCTGCCCAAAGTCCACAAGGATGCCCTTAACCCCCGGGACGCCCTATTGTGTCTGGGATTGAGGGCCTTTGTGACCCGATCTGTAAATTTATTGATTTCAATTTGAAACCACTTGTAGAATTATTACCGTCATTTATCCGAGACATGATGGACGTTCTGGCGCAGGTTGACGGCATCCTTGTGGAAAACAACAATCTTTTAGTTAAGGCCAATGTCGAATCCTTGTACACCTGTATTGATCATACGCACGGTCTGGACGCGGTCTGCCTCTTCCTGGAGACCTCTGACCTGGACGGCCTGATATGCAAACTTATTCTCGACCTGATGCACTTCGTCCTTACCCACAACTTTTTTGTCTTTAAAGACAACTTTTACAGAAGCGTGGCACAGCCATGTGCCTGTGCGCCCTCGTATGCTAATCTCTTCCTGGGTTCCTGAGAGAGATTTTTATTTGGCGACGGGGGCATGCCGGCCCCCTCCCATGTGCTGTGCTGGCTACGATATATTGATGACATCTTATTCTTGTGGGATTGGACGGTGCATCAGCTTGAGGACTTCATGCAATCTCTTAATGAAAATTTATTTAATATCATATTGACCTACAAGTTTGATCCTGTTTCCATTGATTTCCTGGACGTCTCGCTGACGATTCATACTAATCGGTGCATTCAGACGGACGTCTACAGGAAGCCGACTTCGGTTAATGTTCTCATACATGCCGACTCTTCACACAATCCAGTCACTATCAGGGCCGTCGGACAATTCCTGAGGATGAGGAGGATCTGCTCTACTGATGATCAATTTGAGAGACAGTCTCTTGATCTCAGGGCACGTTTTCAATTTCATTGCTATAGCAACAGGTGTATAACGAAAGGCTATGACAGGGCAAGGAAGACTCCCTGTAATGACCTTTTATACCCACGGAATGGGAAGACCAGTATAAGTAGCAATGGCAGCCAAAAAATTCTGTTTATTTCGTCATTCAATCATGAGTGGAATAATATGAGAGATATTCTCTCAAAACATTGGGCTATTCTTATTGCCGAGCCCTCTCTGGGTCCGGGCTATTGGTAGCTTCCCATCCATGACATCTAGAAGGTCTAAAAATCTTAATGACCTACTTGTTAACAGTCATTATGTCCCTGAATTGTCTAATCCATTTGGTACCAGGGGCCCTATCCCCGGTTCCATCTCTTGCGGCCACTGTCTTGCCTGCCCAAATGTCCTGCGCTGCTCTTCTTTCCTTTCTTTTTTATGCAAGACATTTGTGCGGCCAAGACACTGACCGATCCCTCTGAACTTAAAACTATTCCCTATCACTTTAAGGCATATCATGATTGTGATGCCAAAACATTGAAAGTGAGGGGAATAGATATCATTTATCTGGGTATTAGAGGGGGCAACTATAAGAGGTTACTGGCTCAAAAAGAGGCCAAATGGATTGTGACCTTGGATACTATGGCCCCCAAAGGCCTAAATGAGTTTTTAAGTTTCGCCTCATTTTTATAATAATGTTTTTATCCCACTCTGTTTCTATGTTTCTCCACACCCATTTTTGCACTCCCCCCTTCCAGATGGTTTTTGATGTTTTTATTGTTTGTGTCTTTTTTATTGTAATAGCTATTTTAATATATTTTTTCGTCTAGTGCCACTAACACTCATCGATTGGTCAAGTTTTCCTTTTATGATATTCAATTTGCCATCACCTTTACAAGTACTATGCCCTGCAGCAGCCTCGCACAATATGATGTTGATGACCTAGGGATACGATGCCTTTAATATGTCTTATATTTATCCCCCTTTTTTCCTGTCCTAATTATTTATATGATGCTATATGCAGTTTGAGATGATAGTGTGCTTATACGATGTTGATAATACTATGACATATATTCTTATATTTGTTACTGTTATTATATTTACCAACATTATTTACCAACATTACGTGCTGCACTATCATTGCATAATATGGTGTTGATTCTCTATGGACCTGATGCCTTTAATATATCTTACATTCACCCCCTTTGCTCTTATCCCAATTACCTAATATTGTTGCTATATGCTGCCCTAGAGGGCAATGTATCCATATGGGCTTTATAACATTACTAGACATATCTTATACCCTTGCGGCCGTGCGCATATGCGCTGTTGCTCCCCCCGTCCCACATGGGGCTGGACATCTTTGTGTCTCCTTTGCACACCTGGGGACATCCACCTCCCCACGCATGCGCAGTGATGCCTGACGCTCAGGTTTCCTCATGTCATGACCTACTGGGCGCACTACGCATGCACCAATAGCGCCGCATGTTATTGGTCAATTATGACCATGTGATGGGCCATGTGATTCGTTTCCATGGCTTCATAAGGTCCTTGCCACAGCACATCCCCTTGTACATCCCCTTGAGAAAGTGTCCAGTGTGGATGCGAAACACGCCTCGAGGCTCCTGCCATCTGCCTCTAGGTCTGTGCACAATTCTAGTAAGCTCTGCTCTCATTTATTGACCATTCATTCCAATTTGTGGCGATTTATTCTGCCTATCTCACGCTTATATTTAGCTTGTGGCCGGGCTTGCCTTTTTATATATACACAGCTTATCCCTATTAAGGGAGTACTATATTATCATAAGCTATGTTATTACTACTCAGTGCACATTGCCCCTGAGTGTATCATATTGTGCTTGTCCTGTAGTTTGTCATGTTTGATTCTTTTAAATTTATATTCTAATAAAATATATACTTTTTTACCTTTATTATTGGCTACTCCACTTTTTCTCCTATTTTTGAATTGTATAATGGAGTTCAAAATATTTTGAATATGGTGGAGTACTACTTAGTATCCCCACTACTTGCATTTAAAATGCCACTGGTTTTTCTTCTGTTTTGTAAGCTCACACACATGCCTTGCATGGCACACATCCTCAACCTGGTGGTATAGCTTTTTCTCTACCATTAACCTGGCCTGGGTGAGCTGCTGCAGAAAGAATGGAAGCTGTGTGCTCATTTCCGCTGTTCGCACCCCTCAGGTCATCGACTTGCATCGATAGAGGTCTTTGTCCATGCCAGTTAACAGCTTGATATGCGCTGTACTGACACGTTGAAATTCCACTCTGCAAATGTTGCAGCGACTGTGGCAGCAGCAACGAACCCTGACGCAGTGTGTCATATTGTATAGCCTGAGCCAACGCAGTATAGACAAAGTGCAAATCACTTTTACGGAGTAGGCACAAATTAAGGATCTCTGCACCCTTCACAGTTTCAAAATGACTACTAAGATAGTTAGCACTGACGATGCCATGATTAGCATCACTATTGCAGGCAGCGTCGGACTGGAGTAGTTTGGGCCCACCAGAGAAAATCATTCTAAGGGCCCACAGTGCTTAAGGGGTACTAGCTGCAGAGTCTTCCCTTTTTCACTGGATCCTGCAAAAAAAAAAACGGTCCGTCGGGCAGAGAAAACGTTCAGAGGAACGTTTTTTCTGCACGTCGGAAAATCGGTCAGCGACGCATCCTGCGCTGCCTGTCACTGGCTACAATGGAAGCCTATCGGCGCAGGATGCGTCGATGCCTGTGAAAAGCAGGAATCCAGCGACGGGTCCCATCTTTTCAAAGAGAGCATGCGTGGAAGAATTTCCCATCAGGGAAATTCTCTCTCGCTCGCTCTCTCTCTTTTTACTATTGATGCTGCCTATGCAGCATCAATAGTAACAAGATATAATGTTAAAAATAATTTAAAAATCGCAGTGTTCTCACCTACCGGCGTTCCCGCGCAGCGACACCAATGCTCCCGGCAGCAAGCATTCCTAGTAATACATTGCGACTTCTCGCGAGATTTCGCAGTGTATTATTAGGAACGCTAGCTACCAAGAGCATCGCTGTGCGGGAACGCCGGTAGGTGAGAACACTGCGATTTTTAAAATTTTTTTTAACCTGGCTTGTGTTGTGTATGCGTTTTTGCAGCGGAAAACCGCTGCGAAGACGCATACATGGCAGGTGCACATAGCCTCGACGGGTCCATCAGAAAGACGGGCCCAGTGCACACATTTTCTACAATCTGCACAGGATCCGTCATTTCAACGTCTTGATGGATCCTGTGCAGATTTTGAAAATGGAAGTGTGAAAGTAGCCTTAGTTTCCATCTAGTTAAGCACCCTTACCGGCAGCAGATAATTTTATGTAAAACCTAGAACAATGATATTCTATAAGCACAGAAAGATTTTATTATTTAGACATGTGCCACATACACACAATAGACACGACACATACACACCAGTCACACGCTAGACACAGGATACATACATGTGACACACACACACCAGTCACACGCTAGCCACATGACACACTCACGCACCATAGATACACCACACACTAGACACAGGATTAGAGATGAGCGGACCCCTAGATGTTCGGGTCCGGCCTAACAGTTTAAAATGAGTCCAGATTTGGGTACCAGAACAGTACCTGGACCCTATTCATTTGAATGGGGGGACAATACATCCAGTGTTAACCACTGTCAGATGCAAGACAGAGCGGCAAACACTGCTTCTGATCGGCGGTAAAATCATTACCGCCAGTCAGACAGCTGATGTTCACACGCTGTCAAATGATGCGAGCCCACAGCTGTGATCAGAGGTATAAAGTTTACCTCCGGTCACTGGCGTCGGCTAACCTCATCGAGGTTATGGCAAGTCAATGAGGCTATGTTCTCAGCCAGGCCCCTGAACTGCGGTGACCTTGGTGAGATCCCCACTAGCACAGTGAGAAAGTCCCACAGTGCAGAGGCGGTGAACTCACCAATGGGCTTTTTCTCACTCCCCCCTCTTCTCCACACAGCCCCGGATCACCTCTTTTTCCACAAAGCTTATCATCCCCCCTTTTCCACACAGCCCCCTCATCACCCCCCTTTTCCACAAAGCTCATCATCCCTCCTTTTCCACACAGCCCCTCATCGTCCCTCCTTCTCCACACAGCCCCCTAATCATCCCTCCTTCTCCACACAGCCCCCTCATCATCCCTCCTTTTCCACACAGCCCCTCATTGTCCCTCCTCCACACAGCCCCCTCATCATCCCTCCTTCTCCACACAGCCCCCTCATCATCGCTCCTCCACACAGCCCCCTCATAATCCCTCCTTCTCCACACAGCCCCCTCATCATACCTCCTTCTCCACACAGCTCCCTCATCATCCCTCCTTCTCCACACAGCTCCCTCATCATCCCTCCTCCACACAGCCCCAATCATCCCTCCTTCTCCACACAGCCCCCTCATCATACCTCCTCCACACAGCCCCCTCATCATCCCTCCTCCACACATCCCCCTCATCATCCCTCCTCCACACAGCCCCCTCATCATCCCTCCTCCACACAGCCCCCTCATCATCTCCTTCTCCACACAGCCCCCTCATCATCCCTCCTTCTCCACGCAGCCCCTTCATCATACCTCTTTCTCCATACAGCCCCCTCATCATCCCTCCTCCACACAGCCCCCTCATCATCCCTCCTTCTCCACACAGCCCCCTCATCATACCTCCTTCTCCACACAGCCTCCTCATCTCTCCTTCTCCACAGAGCCCCCTCATCATCCCTCCTCCACACAGCCCCCTCATCATACCTTTCTCCACACAGCCTCCTCATCATCCCTCCTTCTCCACACAGCCTCCTCATCATCCCTCCTTCTCCACACAGCCTCCTCATCATCCCTCCTCCACACAGCCCCCTCATCATCCCTCCTTCTCCACACAGCCCCCTCATCATACCTCTTTCTCCACACAGCCTCCTCATCATCCCTCCTTCACACAGCCCCCTCATCATCCCTCCTTCTCCATACAGCCCCCTCATCATACCTCCTTCTCCACACAGCCCCCTCATCATCCCTCCTGCTCCACATAGCCCCTTTCAAATTAGATCAAATAAATTCATCCTCTGACCACTCACACTGAATCCTGGGTCTTCATTCCTATCTGTGTAAGGGTCCATTGTGCAGACCCTCATTCTTCTCCTCCCACAGTTCCATAATGCAGCCCCCTCGGTCCTCTAGTACAGAGGTCCCCAACCGCCGGTCCGCGGACCAGGACCGGGCCGTTGAGGTATTTCAGCCGGTCCGCGGCGCCGCTGACAGCTAGCATCGCGGCCCTGCGCCTGGTCAGAGCACGCTCTGTGACAGCTCGCAGCTCCCGGCAGAGAACATTATGCAGGACGAGGGGGCAGCCCTCCTGCGCAGCATGGTGTGTTCCTGATGGGGTGGGGCGGCAGGCTCTCCTCACTGACACGCCCAGTGGCGTATCTAGGGGGGGGGGCAGCCGGGGCATTTGCCCCGGGTGCAGCCGGCAGGGAGGGGCGCAGTCGGGCCGCCTCATTCGGCGGTCCGCAGTGTCTCCCCCCGGCGGCTGCATTCTGCCGTCCCCGGTCAGGGAGTCAGCTGTTCTCTGTGCCGACTGTCAAGCTGACAGCCGGCACAGAGAAGCTGCAGAGCGCCGGATCCCAATGTGTGCAGAGGTGGAGGGGAGCCCCTGCAGGGTGGCTGCGGCAGGCAGGGAGAAATCCGTGCAGCTCCGCTGCCCAGCGATCTGTCTTCCTGCTTCCTCTCACACAGACGCGCCGCTGGATGACTGGATGACGTCATCATTCAGCGGCCGGCTGTGTCAGAGGAAGGCAATGAGATGCTGTGGTAGAGTGCGAGGAGAGGTGAGAGGGGTGTGTGAATGTGTGTGTGTGAATGTGTGTGTGAATGTGTGTGTGTGAGAATGTGTGAATGTGTGTGTGTGTGTGTGTGAGAATGTGAATGAGTGTGTGTGAATGTGTGTGTGAGAATGTGTGTGTGTGTGAGAATGTGTGTGTGAGAATGTGTGTGTGTGTGTGTGAATGTGTGTGTGTGTGAATGTGTGTGTGAGAATGTGTGTGTGTGAATGTGTGAATCACATTCTCATTATAAATGTCATAATTACATGATAAGTATGCACTAAGCTCCACCCCTCCATAACTCCACCCCCATATGACCAGAGCCCCACCCCTGCCCCACCCCCACCCCCACCCCACCGGGCCATGGAAAACTGGTCTTGCTTAAAGCCGGTCCCTGGGGCAAAAAAGGTTGGGGACCTCTGCTCTAGTAGTCACAGGGCTCCAGCAGCCTCAGTCAGCACAGCGCTGCTTCCTGTTATCAGGTCACTGGTCTGATGGAGGCCTCAAAAAATCAACTCCATTCTAGACGCTATGTGCAGTGTCTCACAGCCTGTGGCTCTGTGCTGTGCGTGGCGCTGTGCGGGTTATTCTATACCCGGTGCCGGCCGCCTGCACTGCTCAGTAACATGTGATGTGAGGTGAGAGCTTTCTATCACCTGCTGCTGCCGCTTCTATTGATCTCATGAGCACTGCGCAGCTGAAAGAGCGGCGCCAAGACATCAATAGAAGCCGCAGCAGGTGATGAGAAAGCTCTCACCTCACATCACATGTTACTGAGCAGTGCAGGCGGCCGGCACCAGGTATGGAATAACACTCACTGCTGGGTGCATGCAGTCATAATGTGCTAAAATACAGGACAGAGCAGGAGTCTGGTGAGGGGGAGGGCCCTCTGGGGGGTGGGCCCACCGGAGGATTCTCCGATTTCCCGGTGGGCCAGTCCGACCCTGATTGCAGTCATCTAAATGCTGGAGCAGACTTTGAATAGCCTGCGTGAGAATGAGGTGGTGATCCCAGAGGAAGAGGAGGAAGCAGAGGAGAATGCTGAAGCGGTAACATTGTCTCAAAATTCCAGACTGTCGTCACACAGGCGGGTGCCAAGGGAGGGTGGATTACTGTGATCGAGGGGGGCTGGTGATAACAGGCAAACTGTTAGTGAAGGTGCAAAATCTGAGGAACAAATAGAGGACTACTGGGTTGTCACTCTGTTAGATGCATGTTCTAAAACAAAATTTTGCCAGATGCTTTCCACCCAGGAAAGGGATCCGCGCAAGCTGGAGTATCGAAACATGCTTTTACAAAACCTGAAGAGAGATTTTCCCCAAAATAGCAGTGAGGCATGTAGTGTTCATTGCAGCTCTAGACATCCAACTTGGCCCCCTTAAAAATAGTCTGGGTGAAATGGTGGATGAGGATGAAGAAAAAGCCAATATGCTAAATGACTTTTTTTCATCAGTATTTACACAAGAAAATCCCATGGCAGACAATATGACAAGTGATAAAAATTCCCCATTAAATGTCACCTGCTTAACCCAGCAGGAAGTACGTCGGCGTCTAAAAATCACTAAAATTGACAAATCTCCGGGCCCGGATGGGATACACCCCCGAGTACTGCAGGAATTAAGTACAGTCATTGATAGACCATTCTTTTTAATCTTTAAAGACTCCATAATAGCAGGGTCTGTACCACAGGACTGGCGTATAGCAAATGTGGTGCCAATATTCAAAAAAAGGGACAAAAACTGAACTCGGTAATTATAGGCCAGTAAGCTTAACCTCTACTGTGGGTAAAATCCTGGAGGGCATTCTAAGGGATGCTATACTGGAGTTTCTGAAGAGGAATAACCTCATGACCCAGTATCAGCACGGGTTTACTAGGGACCGTTCATGTCAGACTAATCTGATCAGCTTCTATGAAGAGGTAAGTTCCGGACTGGACCAAGGGAACGCAGTGAACATAGTGTATATGGACTTTTCAATAGCTTTTGATACGGTGCCACACAAAAGGTTGATACATAAAATGAGAATAATGGGGATAGGGGAAAATATGTGTAAGTGGGTTAAGAGCTGGCTCAGGGATAGGAAACAAAGGGTGGTTATTAATGGAGCACACTCGGACTGGGTCGCTGTTAGCAGTGGGGTAACACAGGGGTCAGTATTGGGCCCTCTTTTTAACATATTAATGACCTTGTAGGGGGCATTCAGAGCAGAATTTCAATATTTGCAGATGACACTAAACTCTGCAGGGTAATCAATACAGAGGAGGACAATTTTATATTACAGGATGATTTATGTAAACTAGAAGCTTGGGCTGATAAATGGCAAATGAGCTTTAATGGGGATAAATGTAAGGTCATGCACTTGGGGAGAAGTAATAAGATGTATAACTATGCGGTTAATTCTAAAACTCTGGGCAAAACCATCAATGAAAAAGACCTGGGTGTATGGGTGGATGACAAACTCATGTTCAGTGGCAAGTGTCAGGCAGCTGCTACAAAGGCAAACAAAATAATGGGATGCATTAAAAGAGGCATAGATGCACATGAGGAGAACATAATTTTACCTCTGTACAAGTCACTAGTTCGACCACACTTAGAATACTGTGCACGGTTCTGGTCTCCGGTGTATAAGAAAGACATAGCTGAACTAGAGCGGGTGCAGAGAAGAGCGATCAAGGTTATTAGAGGACTGGGGGGTCTGCAATACCAAGATAGGTTATTACACTTGGGGCTATTTAGTTTGGTAAAAACGAAGACTGAGGGGTGATCTTATTTTAATGTATAAATATATGAGGGGACAGTACAAAGACCTTTCTGATGATATTTTTAATCATAGACTTGAGACAGGGACAAGGGGGCATCCTCTACGTCTGGAGGAAAGAAGGTTTAGGCATAATAACAGATGCGGGTTCTTTACTGTAAGAGCAGTGAGACTATGGAACTCTCTGCCATATGATGTTGTGATGAGTGATTCATTACTTAAATTTAAGAGGGGACTGGATGCCCTTCTTGAAAAGTATAATGTTACAGGGTATATACACTAGATTCCTTGATAGGGCGTTGATCCAGGGAACTAGTCTGATTGCCGTATGTGAAGTCGGGAAGGAATTTTTTTCCCCAAAGTGGAGCTTACTATTTGCCACGTTTTTTTTTTGCCTTCCTCTGGATCAACATGTTAGGGCATGTTAGGTTAGGCTATGGGTTGAACTAGATGGACTTAAAGTCTTCCTTCAACCTTAATAACTATGTTACTATGTGACTTCCGGCACATTAATTTGTGAACACCAAAACATTAGCAGCAGCAACAGCAGCAGCACTAGTGTAAGTGGCAGAAGCAATTTCTGTGAGACACATTTTCAGACCAGCTTTTGAACCAGCACAAAAGAGTCCAAGTCTGACATGTGGTGAACGAATGGAGAGGATGGTGCAGGAGTATCTAGAACTGAATATCAATACCATCAAGGAGGGTTTAGACCCTTTTGCATTTTGGTCTTCTTAAATGAATGAGTGGCCTGAGCTCACCTCTCACGCCTTGGAGGTTTTATCATGCCCGGCAGCCAGCGTTCTCTCAGAACGTGTCTTCAGTACTGCTGGTGGTGTCCTGACAGATAAGCGCAGCTGGCTGTCCCCTGAAAGTGTAGACCATCTAACTTTCATTCAAATGACTTTTGCACCCCAGTTGTAGACGTGTATATGATGTAGTTTTTAGTGTCATGCATTGATTTTGCAGTATTGCAGTCTGACACCTTTGTCACGGCTTATCTGCCTGCTGTTGCTACTGCTGCCAATGTTGCAAACAATTTTTAGAAATGTGGAGACTCCAGATTGGATCTCCATCTGGTGGGTTGCCTGTAGTGGAAGGTGTGTCAGAGGCCTATTATACTGTTTCTATTCTGTCGAAATTGATACCACTTTTGTGGTGTGGGACAATATATATATTTTTTTAAATAATGAGACTCCAAGTTGGGTCTCCATCTGGTGGGTTGCCTGTGATGGAAGGTGTGTCAGAGGCCTATTATAATATTTCTACTCTGTGGAAATTGATGCCACTTTAGTCGTGTGTGACAATAATTTTTAAAATTTGAATGCTCCAAGTTTCATCTCCATCTCGTGGGTTACCTTTGTAAGTAGGGCTCCCAGACAGGCAGGCCTGCCCTTACTTTTAGTCAACTACCTGAGTTACTTAACATTTTTCAACCAATATTTCTGTATGAAACTGATGTTGGTGCCAAAAAAATTGGAGGTGTTGTATGAGATATCAGAGCTCCCAGATAAGAAGGCTTACATTGCTCCCTTAACCACCAGGACCTCATTGAAACTTCAATTCCAAGATGTAAATACCAACCCAGACCCTGATACCTCATGCATGGCCCATGGCTGACTTCTTCTGTGCCATTATAAAAGGTTCTACTGTGCGTCAATTGATCCGTCAACAATCAGGCACAATTTCACCCCATTTGGAATATTCTTAGGGAGATGTTACTGAAAAACAAGAAAAAAATTCCTAATAGGGTGAAATTGTGAAAATCACGCAATGCAGAATTTTTTTCCAGGTTTTGTTTTACTGACGTTTATTGTGCAGTAAAAATGACATGGCAACATGATTCTCTAGGTCAGTATGATTACAGCAATACAAAGGTTTTATTGTTTTTTTTATGTTTTTGTGGTTACATTTTTTTTTACTTTTTTATTGTGTTGCAATTTTCTGAGACCTGTAGCTTTTTAAATTTATTGTCTAAGGAGTTGTGTGAGGGTTTGTGTTTAGCATGCAGAAGTACAACTTGCTCTTAGGCAATTATATTCACTTGACATAAAAATGTATGTATCTGGGAAGAAAGGGAGCAAAAAACGAAAGCGCAAAAACGGAAAATCTCAAGGTGGTTAAACAACAGCTATTGAGGCTAGCACCAATTGCTGCTATTAGAGGTAGTTGCTGTCTGTGTAATACAGTCGGCATGAATCTTATATGAAGTGCTCCTGAGCCTCCTCTAAACATGTGCACCCTGACTGCGACATCCAGTTACGTCAGGGTGCATGAAGGAGTGATTTTTTGTACAGGGAAACTTCAATTGTGAAATGGCATTTGACAAAATATTGGCCATTAAGGGTCAATACGTTTGTTAATTTAGTTGTTTTAGTACTGAGCTTACATTAGTATTACATACATTTACGGTAATTATAAACTTTTGTTTTGGCTGTAGATGTAAAGTGTACTTAGTTGTGTTTTTATTTCAGAAATAAATCTAAACAGTGTCATATGTAAAATTGTTTTAGATTAATTTTAGATGTAGTAACCATATTTTCGACTAGCATTGGTGATAAGTAACATATTCTCTTTCGAGAACTACATTATTTAGAAAGGTTAATAGATTCTGGCTTGTTCCCAATTACAAATGTTTTTTCAAGGAAAGCAACTAGCTATTTTGGTTTCTTAGCATATTTGTGTAAAACATTTTTTTGCAAAGTTTGATTTTAATTTGAACTCCATCTGAATTGCTGAGCTCCCCACTGAATCAAATCCACATTTAGATTAAATAGTTGAAAAGAACATACGCCCTGTTATTGGCATTTAAAGACCTTGAATTTTCTTCATAAGTCCCTAAGTGTATGACCTAATACATGGGTTCTGCATTCTAGTGTATTTCTGCTGAGTGTATCACTGCATGTTAAAATGATCCAGAATTTATGATCTTTAGGGACCCATCACAGACATGACCTGTTCTGGCTCATATAATAAAAGAGCGTTTTACAACACATTTGTTCTTAATTGGAGTCCCACTGGTATATAAACAGGTTCTGATTGACATGTTTTAAATGATCTCGGGTGGATTTTGGCTTATCCTTGGCCTTCAGACTTTATAAGATATTTAAAGTGATGTAACAACAAAAATGTTCCACTAGATGTCAGACAGTGCTGACAGTGAGAAATGTAGATCTTCCTTTGGCCAAGGTAGACACGTACTCACACACGCACACACTCACACACGTGTAAGGGGTTACAAGGACTGGTATACGCCTTACCTCTTTAAGCACGTCCCGGTTCTTAATGTAGAAAGAGTGTGACCGCACTATGTTAATGTAATTTCAAGCTGCTATGTACATAGTATTTTCTGACTGTTTCCTGCTATATGAGTGCTTTCTAATACTGAGTACAGTTTTTCCATAGTTGTCTAGGGACAGTGTAGTACCTTAATTGGGCCACTAGATGGGTCATGACATCTTAGTATAATGAGTAGCCATTCATACGAGGAGTTAACTGTGGTAAGGCAGAAACAGTTTCCTGGTTGAAGTCAGAGGGGCTAGGGAGCCCATACAGCTCAGGTGGGCTTTAGAGCCTGAGCTACCAAGTAGCTCTGCAATTTTCAAAGCTAGTACCCAGCCATCCAGGGCCCAGCAGGCCAGAAGTACAGCCTTATTAGCAGTGTGACTTTGGGCAGAAGCCCTCAGATCCAGTGTGAAACGGACGAGGGAACCCTGAGCATAGTGAGTCTGAACAGGGAGGACACTGCGGTAATGCAAGAGACGGTAGGACCCAGGCACATACTGAAGACTGTAGGAAGAAGTGCAGGGAAAGTGGAGAATGAGAACTATATGGAACCCTATGCTGATGTTGTAGCTAATAAGGATGTGCTGCGAAGAGGAAAAAGTTAAGTTTTACATTTTAAGTTACAACTGGACTGTGTCTCTGTTTGTGCGCAAACGTATGGAGAAGGCCTACAGCACCTCAAAGGAAATCCTGAAGGTGCAGAGAACAGGGAGGCAAGTAAATTGATAAAAGGACATTGCATGTCTGTGACGGGAGACCAGGGCGTGCAAGACCCATTAGTCTCAGCCATGACTACGGCCCTGGCGCTCCCTCACACACTCACACACGCACACATGCACAGACACACACCTGTGATTTGAAAAATAAAAAATATAATTACATGTAATTTCGCAGTGACTTAAAAAATGTGAAATGATATGGTACGAACACCCATTTGCAGTCTCGCACACTCAGTTAGACATCCAGTCCTGTGCAAGCCGGGGTGTGGCCTCCCTGTTTCTGAGCTAAAGATTGTATATAAGTCTTCCCCAGTCTGGTGTTCCCTGGTTGGGCCTAGTCCTTTTGTCTGCCCTTATTCACACTGAGGTCAACATTGACACATGGTAAGGTTTTAATATTAGACAGCGTAGGACTGTCCCAATCAGAGTTACCTTGACGCGGTGGGATGGCTTTTGTGCTATTTTTTAATCAAAAAACAGTATTACTAAAACTCTGTGTTATTTAAATGCACTTTTGCTTTTTTACTTAGTTACATCAGGTTTTGCTTACTTTTTCTCTTGTAGGTTTTAATGTTTTGTGGCCAATGTGAACATGCGTTTAACTTCTGCATGTGTACCAACTCAAGTTAAGCTCAATTTTTATGTTTTTTTGTTTGTATTGTTGCATTCTGTGCAAGCCGGGGTGTGGCCTCCCTGTTTCTGAGCTAGAGATTGTATATAAGTCTTCCCCAGTCTGGTGTTCCCTGGTTTGGCCCAGTCCTTTTGTCTGCCCTTATTCACACTGAGGTCAACATTGACATATGGTAAGGTTTTAATATTAGACAGTGTAGGACTGTCCCGATCAGAATTACCTTGACGCGGTGGGATGGCTTTTGTGCTATTTTTTTTTTAATCAAAAAACAGTATTACTAAAAACTGTGTTATTTAAGTGCACGTTTGCTTTTTTACTTAGTTACATCAGGGTTTTTGCTTACTTTTTCTCTTGTATGTTTAGACATCCAGTCATGCAGTCACACTCACGCAGTAAGGCACACATACGCAGACACACAAGCAGTCACGTACACACACGCAGTCACGCTCATAGTCAGACACATTCAGTCACACACAGGCATGCAAACATAGTCACACACAAAGTCATATACATGCAGTCACACACACAATCACGCACACAGACACAGTCACGCACACAGACACAAGCAGTCATGCACACAGTCACATATACACACGCAGTTACACATACACATGCAGACATATGGGTCGCAGAAATGTGCAAACATATACAGACATGTACAAAGGCACATACAGGCATATACATATTTGAAGACATACACAAAATGCATATAAACAAACATATACACAGACATACTGTATACACTGCTCAAAAAATTAAGGGGAACACTAAAATCCTTCATCCTAAATATCACTAAATGAAATATTCCAGTTGTAAATCTTTATTCATTACATAGTGGAATGTGTTGAGAACAATAAAACCTAAAAATGATCAATGTAAATCACAACTAATATCCCACGGAGGTCTGAAGTTGGAATGATGCTCAAACTCAAAGTGGAAAATGAAGTTACAGGCTGATCCAACTTCAGTGGAAATGCCTCAAGACAAGGAATTGATGCTCAATGGTGTGTGGCCTCCACGTGCCTGCATGACCTCCCTACAACGCTTGGGCATGCTCCTGATGAGGTGGCGGATGTCGGATCCTGACGGATCTCCTCCCAGACCTGTACTAAAGTATCTGCCAACTCCTGGACAGTCTGTGGTGCAGTGTGGTGGATGGTGCGAGATACGATGTCCCAGTTCAATCGGATTCAGATCTGGGGAATGGGCAGGCCAATCCATAGCTTCAATGCATTCATCTTGCAGGAACTGCTGACACACTCCAGCCACATGAGATCTGGCATTGTCCTGCATTAGGAGGAACCCAGGGCCAACCGCACCAGCATATGGTCTCACAAGGGGTCTGAGGATCTCATCTCGGTACCTAGCGACACTCAGGCTACCTCTGGCGAGCACATGGAGGGCTGTACGACCTTCCAAAGAAATGCCACCCCACACCATTACTGACCCACTGCCAAACCGGTCATGCTGAAGGATGTTGCAGGCAGCAGATTGCTCTTCACGGCATCTTCAGACTCTTTCACGTCTGTCACATGTGCTCAGTGTGAACCTGCTTTCATCTGTGAAGAACACAGGGCACCAGTGGTGAATTTGCCAATCCTGGTGTTCTGTGGCAAATGCCAACGTCTTGCACGGTGTTTGGCTGTGAGCTCAACCACCATCTGTGGATGTCGGGCACTTAGACCATCCTCATGGAGTTGGTTTATAACCATTTGTCCAGACACATGCACATTTGTGGCCTGCTGGAGGTCATTTTTTAGGACTCTGGCAGTACTCCTCCTGTTCCTCCTTGCACAAGGGCTGAGGTAGCGGTCCTGCTGCTGAATTGTAGCCCTCCTATGGCCCCATCCGTGTATCCTGGTGTACTGGCCTGTCTCCTGGTCTCCAGCCTCTGGACACTACTCTGACAGACACAGCAAACCTTCTTGCCACAGCTCTCATTGATGTGCCATCCTGGATGAGCTGCACTACCTGAGCCACTTGTGAGGGTTGTAGAGTCCGTCTCATGCTACCATGAGTGTGAAAGCACAACCAACATTCAAAAGTGACCAAAACATCAGCCAGAAAGCATTGATACTGAGATGTTGTCTGTGGTCCCCACCTGAAGAACCACTCCTTTATTCAGTGTGTCTTGATAATTGCCAATAATTTCCATCTGTTGTCTATTCCATTTGCACATCAGCATGTGAAATCGATTGTCAAACAGTGTTGCTTCCTAAGTGGACAGTTTGATTTCACAGAAGTTTCATTTACTTGGGAGTTATATTCTGTTGTTTAAGTGTTCCCTTTATTTTTTGAGCAGTGTAGATATACATAATCATATATGTACACATGCAGACACACTAAGGGTAGAATGTATAAACCATACCCCTCGCTCAGCATTCCCCGATTTGTCTTCCATCCAGCTATTCTCCGGCGAGAAGTGGCACTGCACGATGTGCACAAGGCCGTGTACGCAAGCTGTGATGAGGACGGGCCAGCACAAATGGAGCGCCCCCAGACACAGGGCCACTAGTCACTCGGCACCGGTCCTTTCTGCTCAGTTATGCGATTGTCACGGTGGCTGGACCCGGTCATGACCCTGCTAAGGGGCGTCCAATGAAAGTGGTAGTACAGTCTGTCAGGGGTTCGTGACGCCACCTGTGGTGTTCGGTCAGGGTGACCGACGCTGCTGTGGGGTCCGCTGGGGTGATGGAATAGCAGCTGGATGGTATACCTTCCCACAGGTGAAGTAAATCCCCAGGGCTTCCCAGTAAGGTGGATGGTGATGGTGTGAGGTGCAGGCAATAACGAGGACACAGGGTTGCAGTCTCTTTACCTTTTTACTGAAGGCTTCAATACACTCAGTCCAGAGCACGTTCAACCAGGCTATCAGAGACCGGCCGGTCTGATAAGCACATCCAGAGTTTCCCTCGCAGATGGAAATCGTTGCCTACCAATAGCGCCTGTGTGTTGTAGTCCTACCCTGCTGAGCATTCGGAATAGTCCTCACAACTGCTGTTCTCCTTCGTTTGTTCTCTACAGCTTTCTCTCTCTCTCTCGTTCTTTGGTTCCAGATGTTGCTAGTTTCTAACGTCCCCCAGATATGTTATGGCTAGGACGCCACCCGTTTGACCGGAAGGCTTGGAGGTCTTCCGGGACCCTAGAGACGCCCCTCTCCCAATGTTGCCCCCTTTGTCTTCGTAGGTGTAAAAGGTAGACAGCCAACCTATAATCAACTGTCCAGCGGAATTTGAAGTAAGGCCTGAAGTCAGTTACTCCTACGGTGATCCGGCCACCGACTACGCGCCTCAGTAAGATGTTGCCTTCCTCTCTCGGCACGACTCTTACTGGCTCTCCTTTGTGCTGATCTCGTTTACACTGTTCCACAATATTCTTCCCCTCTTGTCTCTCTCTCAGGATACCGCCGCAAGATGTGCAGGCGCGGTTTCGTCATGTTCTGTTCTGTTCGCTAGGCACCTGCCAGGTTCCCACGCCTGACAGGGACCCCCCTGTGTCTTCTCCCTGCAACACCCCCTGCCACGGGATGTTGCCTGGTTCCAACCCAGTCAGCTTCTGACTAACTTCCTCCCCAGCCCCTAGTTTTACCAGTGTGAGGAGTGGCCCAATAAATAAAGCTTTATTCTCCCCCTAGTGGCCAGAGTGCGAAGTGTAATGTGTTCTGGTGATACCTGGTCAGGAGAACTCTTTAGTGCCATCGGACGTACCGCTACTCGCCTTGGGGCCATACTGCAACGACCAGGTCTCTGGGGCACTGCACTCCCCCCCGGTTAAATCCAGTACTCCTGGACTGGGAAGAAGAACAACAATATAATGCAGTGAAAGACAGACAAAATTTTGGGATGCTAAGAACAAATAAATAGAAAAGGTGCTTCCCTTTATGGGAGGTAAGGACACTTGAACGTTACAAACAAAAATAACAGTTAAATATTTTTAAATAACATTATGACTATAAATAACTCTCAGTACCCAGCCGGGTATGCTACTAAGTGCAAATTTTTGGAACAAATAACTAACTCTTCCTTTAAGGGCGTATAAGCTGAACCCACTAAAGGCCTACTATCAAGTACTACAACAACTCAACTTTCTTTTCCGTTCTCACTTCACCAATGCAGGACCGCCTAGCTCCTTGGCTGGGCCTACTGTCATTGTGCCGACCATCTTCCTATAGTTCTCAGGAGGACTCTCTCTCTAACCCCTATGGGTTCACTTTAAGCTTTCCTGTCCTCAATCTTTATTAACATTATTAAACTATCTAAATTCTTCAACATTATTAACGTTTCAACCTTTATCAAAGTTATCATCAAACATTCCCTTTAAGAGGGACCCAAGTCTCTGGTGCAGACTCTCTCTCAGCAAGCAAGTTCACAGCAAGCAAGTCCTTCTGCATCATGTCTTCGCAAAGTCTTCTTTGGCTTATAAAACCAGTAGGGAGCACCTTTAAGAAGGTGCAACTATTTACAAAACAGTTCTGAACCATTCACCGTCCATGATCCGACAGTCTTTCAAACAATGATAACTTGTGCAAACGTAGAAAGGGAAACAATAAAAAACATTAGGGATCCCGGGTAAACGAAGGGATCCCTAGGAGTTAACCCTGGACGGGTTGAAGGTAGCAGCAGGAAACAGTTTACTATTTACATATTCAGATTTTCGAGGTTTAGTGCTGTAATGGGTGACACGACGTCGGCCAGTGGCGACCACATCCCATCCGGGGAAAGCCTGGCTCTGTGTCACCTTCCAGCACCGTCGTATCAGCAGCGGTCTGGGTGCGAACGTTGATACCGGTGGCAGACTCCGCAAGCAGAGCACCACACGTCGGGGTGGTAGTGCTGGGTCCTATGGGATCAGGGGTCAATGGAGTCCCGCCACCAGTTTCAGTCGTGATCGTCGATGGCGCAACCATGAGCGCGCAGCGTTTGACTCTCTTGGCATACCACCCTCGCTCACTCCAGTGGCGGGTGTAGGTCACATGGTCCCCTCTGTACAAGTTTTGGAGTGGAGGGACACTGCGGGACTGGGGTTCCACGTTGCAGCTAGTCACATAGACCTCGGTCAGCAGCCCTGGCTCTAATATGAAGCCACAACCCCTCCCCCGGTGGAAGGCCAGCACAATCCCCTGTTTTATCAAACTCTCAGGGCAACAATTAACAAGGGGCACCCGTTCCTCGGGTCGGACGGTCTGTTCCATTCTTTCTCGATCTTCCCATTGTGAGATTAGGCTTCGCCTATACTGATCCCAGGTGAGCCTGATGACATAGGAGCCTTCCTGTCGGGACCCGTCTGGCTGAAACCGGGGGGCATTCCACTCAAAGACCACTCCCCTGGGGCTGATGTTGATTGGTATACCCAGAGGTGTTGGTAGCGGGGGCAGGATCCCCTTCATGGCGTACAGGGCCGCCACCACGATCTCAGAAGCGGGACACCAGTCATCAATGGGCTGGGGAGCGGTCGCCGGAGCCGGAGCGGTCGGTGGGGCAGGGGCGCTGCTGGTACCTGTGTCTGATGTGGTTCCACCGATGTCGGTCGGCTCCACTGACGAGGACGCTGGAGTCTGCTGCGGCCCTGACCACGGCTTCTGTTGTGAATTCTGTTATCGAACTCCCTCCTGTGGTCATGAATGGTACTTCGGCGAGTTCTGTCCATGGACTCCCTCTAGTGGCTGTGAGTGGAGCTGCTGCTTCTGAGGTTCCTTCCACAGGTGACGTAGTTTATTCTTTGGCTGGCTGTTCTATTTAACTCCACTCAGATCGTTACTCCATGCCAGCTGTCAATGTTCTTGTACTGGTTCTGTTCGCTCTTGGATCTTTCTGGTGACCTGTCTACTCCAGCAGAAGCTAAGTCCCTGCTAGTTATTATTTGTTCATTGTTTCCTTGTCCAGCTGGCTATCATGATCTTGCCCTGCTAGCTGGAAGCTCTGGGATGCAGAGTGGCACCTCCGCACCGTGAGTCGGTGCGGAGGTCTTTTTGTACACTCTGCGTGGTCTTTTTGTAGGGTTTTGTGCTGACCGCAAAGATACCTTTCCTATCCTCAGTCTGTTTAGTAAGTCTGGCCTCCCTTTGCTAAAACCTGTTTCATTTCTGTGTTTGTGACTTTCATCTTATCTCACAGTCAATATATGTGGGGGGCTGCCTTTTCCTTTGGGGAATTTCTGAGGCAAGGTAGGCTTTATTTTCTATCTTTAGGGCTAGTTAGCTCTTAGGCTGTGAAGAGGCGTCTAGGTCGTGTTAGGTACGCTCCACGGCTATTTCTAGTTGTGTGATAGGATTAGGGGTTGCGGTCGGCAGAGCTCCCACTTCCCAGAGCTTGTCCTGTATGAGTTTAACCATCAGGTCGTTCCGGGTGCTCCAAACCACCAGGTCCATAACAGTACAGCTGGCCCAAAGTATTAATGCATCTCAATAGAGGGATAAGAGAAGTTCTGTGACCATTTTTTTTTCTCTGCAGTGTTTTTTGTCTTTCTTTTCACCTAAGCCTCTGGGTGGTTCAGGACACAGGTGTAGATATGGACATTCAAGGTCTGTCCTCTTGTGTGGATCATCTCACTGCAAGGGTACAAAACATTCAAGATTTTGTGGTTCAGAATCCGATGTTAGAGCCTAGAATTCCAATTCCTGATTTGTTTTCTGGGGATAGATCTAAGTTCCTGAATTTCAAAAACAATTGTAAACTGTTTCTAGCTTTGAAACCCCGCTCCTCTGGTGACCCCGTTCAACAAGTAAAAATCATTATTTCTTTGTTGCGTGGTGACCCTCAAGACTGGGCATTTTCCCTTGCGCCAGGAGATCCTGCATTGCATGATGTAGATGCGTTTTTTCTGGCGCTTGGATTGCTTTATGATGAACCAAATTCTGTGGATCAGGCAGAGAAAATCTTGCTGGCTTTGTGTCAGGGTCAGGATGTAGCGGAGGTGTACTGTCAGAAGTTTAGAAAGTGGTCTGTGCTTACTCAGTGGAATGAGTGTGCCCTGGCAGCAATTTTCAGAAAGGGTCTTTCTGAAGCCCTTAAGGATGTCATGGTGGGATTTCCCATGCCTGCTGGTCTGAATGAGTCTATGTCCTTGGCCATTCAGATCGATCGGCGCTTGCGTGAGCGCAAAGCTTTGCACCTTTTGGCGGTATTCTCTGAGCATAGGCCTGAGCCTATGCAGTGTGATAGGACTTTGACCAGAGCTGAACGGAAAGAACACAGACGTCGGAATGGGCTGTGTTTTTACTGTGGTGATTCCACTCATGCTATCTCCGATTGTCCTAAGCGCACTAAGCGGTTCGCTAGGTCTGCCACCATTAGTACTGTACAGTCTAAATTTCTTTTGTCCGTTACTCTGATTTGCTCTCTGTCATCCTATTCTGTTATGGCATTTGTGGATTCAGGCGCTGCCCTGAATTTGATGGACTTGGAGTTTGCCAAGGCGCTATGGTTTTATCTTGGAGCCCTTGCAGTATCCTATTCCATTGAGAGGAATTGATGCTACGCCTTTGGCCAAGAATAAGCCTCAGTACTGGACTCAATTGACCATGTGCATGGCTCCTGCACATCAGGAGGATATTCGCTTTTTGGTGTTGCATAATCTGCATTATGTGGTCGTTTTGGGGTTGCCATGGCTACAGGTCAATAATCCAGTATTGGATTGGAAATCTATGTCTGTGTCCGGCTGGGGTTTTTCAGGGGGTACATGGTGATGTTCTATTGCTGTCAATTTCGCCTTCCACTCCTTCTGAAGTCCCTGAGTTTTTGTCAGTTTACCGGGATGTATTTGAAGAGCCCAAATCCGGTGCCTTACCTCCTCATAGGGATTGCGATTGTGCTATTAATTTGATTCCTGGTAGTAAGTTTCCTAAGGGCCGACTGTTTAATTTATCTGTGCCAGAGCATGCCGCTATGCGGAGTTATATAAAGGAATCCTTGGAGAAAGGTCATATTCGCCCGTCGTCATCACCATTGGGAGCAGGGTTCTTTTTTGTGGCCAAGAAGGATGGCTCTTTGAGACCTTGTATTGATTACCGCCTTCTTAATAAGATCACAGTCAAATTTCAGTACCCTTTGCCGCTGCTGTCTGATTTGTTTTCTCGGATTAAGGGGGCTAGTTGGTTCACCAAGATAGATCTTCGAGGGGTGTATAATCTTGTGCGAATTAAACAGGGCGATGAATGGAAAACAGCATTTAATACGCCCGAGGGCCATTTTGAGTACCTGGTTATGCCATTCGGGCTTTCTAATGCTCCATCTGTGTTTCAGTCCTTTATGCATGACATCTTCCGAGAGTACCTGGATAGATTCATGATTGTATATTTGGATGATATTTTGGTCTTTTCGGATGATTGGGAGTCTCATGTGAAGCAGGTCAGAATGGTGTTCCAGGTCCTTCGTGCGAATTCCTTGTTTGTGAAGGGGTCGAAATGTCTCTTTGGGGTTCAGAAGGTTTAATTTTTGGGTTTCATTTTTTCCCCTTCTACTATCGAGATGGACCCTGTTAAAGTTCAGGCCATTTATGATTGGATTCAGCCGACATCTGTGAAGAGCCTGCAGAAGTTCCTGGGCTTTGCCAAATTTTTACCGTCGCTTCATCGCTAATTTTTCTAGTGTTGCTAAACCGTTGACTGATTTGACCAAGAACGGTGCTGATGTGGTCAATTGGTCCTCTGCGGCTGTAGAGGCTTTTCAGGAGTTGAAGCGTCGTTTTTCTTCTGCCCCTGTGTTGTGCCAGCCAGATGTTTCGCTCCCGTTTCAGGTCGAGGTTGATGCTTTTGAGATTGGAGCAGGGGCTGTTTTGTCGCAAAGAAGTTTTGATGGCTCGGTGATGAAACCTTGTGCCTTCTTTTCTAGAAAATTCTCGCCTGCTGAGCGCAATTATGATGTTGGCAATCGAGAGTTGTTGGCCATGAAGTGGGCATTCGAGGAGTGGCAACATTGGCTTGAAGGAGCCAAGCATCGGGTGGTGGTCTTGACGGATCACAAGAATTTGACTTATCTCGAGTCTGCCAAACGGTTGAATCCTAGACAGGCTCGATGATCGCTGTTTTTCTCCCGTTTTGATTTTGTGGTTTCGTACCTTCCGGGCTCTAAGAATGTGAAGGCTGATGCCCTGTCAAGGAGTTTTGTGCCTGACTCTCCGGGTGTTCCTGAGCCGGCGGGTATTCTCAAAGAGGGGGTAATTTTGTCTGCCATCTCCCCTGATTTGCAGCGCGTGCTGCAGAAGTTTCAGGCTGATAGACCTGACTGTTGTCCAGCGGAGAAACTGTTTGTCCCTGATAGATGGACTAGTAGAGTTATCTCTGAGGTTCATTGTTCGGTGTTGGCGGGTCATCCTGGAATCTTTGGTACCAGAGATTTGGTGGCTAGATCCTTTTGGTGGCCTTCTTTGTCACGGGATGTGCGTTCTTTTGTGCAGTCCTGTGGGACTTGTGCTCGGGCTAAGCCCTGCTGTTCTCGTGCCAGTGGGTTGCTTTTGCCCTTGCCGGTCCCGAAGAGGCCCTGAACGCATATTTCCATGGATTTTATTTCAGATCTCCCTGTCTCTCAAAGGATGTCGGTCATTTGGGTGGTTTGTGATCGCTTCTCTAAGATGGTCCATTTGGTACCCTTGTTTAAATTGCCTTCCTCCTCTGATTTGGTGCCATTGTTTTTCCAGCATGTGGTTCGTTTGCATGGCATTCCGGAGAACATCGTCTTGGACAGAGGTTCCCAGTTTGTTTCGAGGTTTTGGCGGTCCTTTTGTGCTAAGATGGGCATTGATTTGTCTTTTTCTTCGGCTTTCCATCCTCAGACAAATGGCCAAACCGAACGAACTAATCAGACTTTGGAAACATATCTGAGATGCTTTGTTTCTGCTGATCAGGATGATTGGGTGTTCTTCTTGCCTTTGGCTGAGTTCACCCTTAATAATCGGGCCAGCTCGGCTACTTTGGTTTCGCCTTTTTTCTGTAATTCTGGTTTCCATCCTCGTTTCTCTTCAGGGCAGGTTGAGCCTTCGGACTGTCCTGGTGTGGATACGGTGGTGGACAGGTTGCAGCAGATTTGGACTCATGTGGTGGACAATTTGACATTGTCCCAGGAGAAGGCTCAACGTTATGCTAACCGCCGGCGCTGTGTTGGTCCCCGACTTCGTGTTGGGGATTTGGTTTGGTTGTCATCTCGTCATGTTCCTATGAAGGTTTCCTCTCCTAAGTTTAAGCCTCGTTTCCTTGGTCGGTATAAGATTTCTGAAGTTCTCAATCCTGTGTCATTTCGTTTGGCCCTTCCAGCTTCTTTTGCCATCCATAATGTGTTACATAGGTCGTTATTGCGGAGATACGTGGCGCCTATGGTTCCCTCCGTTGATCCTCCTGCCCCGGTGTTGGTCGAGGGGGAGTTGGAGTATGTGGTGGAGAAGATTTTGGATTCTCGTATTTCGAGACGGAAACTCCAGTACCTGGTCAAGTGGAAGGGTTATGGTCAGGAAGATAATTCCTGGGTTTTTGCCTCTGATGTTCATGCTGCCGATCTAGTTCGTGCCTTTCATTTGGCTTGTCCTGATTGGCCTGGGGGCTCTGGTGAGGGTTCGGTGACCCCTCCTCAAGGGGGGGGGGTACTGTTGTGAATTCTGTTATCGAACTCCCTCCTGTGGTCATGAATGGTACTTCGGCGAGTTCTGTCCATGGACTCCCTCTAGTGGCTGTGAGTGGAGCTGCTGCTTCTGAGGTTCCTTCCACAGGTGACGTAGTTTATTCTTTGGCTGGCTGTTCTATTTAACTCCACTCAGATCGTTACTCCATGCCAGCTGTCAATGTTCTTGTACTGGTTCAGTTCGCTCTTGGATCTTTCTGGTGACCTGTCTACTCCAGCAGAAGCTAAGTCCCTGCTAGTTATTATTTGTTCATTGTTTCCTTGTCCAGCTGGCTATCATGATCTTGCCCTGCTAGCTGGAAGCTCTGGGATGCAGAGTGGCACCTCCGCACCGTGAGTCGGTGCGGAGGTCTTTTTGCACACTCTGCGTGGTCTTTTTGTAGGGTTTTGTGCTGACCGCAAAGATACCTTTCCTATCCTCAGTCTGTTTAGTAAGTCTGGCCTCCCTTTGCTAAAACCTGTTTCATTTCTGTGTTTGTGACTTTCATCTTATCTCACAGTCAATATATGTGGGGGGCTGCCTTTTCCTTTGGGGAATTTCTCTGAGGCAAGGTAGGCTTTATTTTCTATCTTTAGGGCTAGTTAGCTCTTAGGCTGTGAAGAGGCGTCTAGGTCGTGTTAGGTACGCTCCACGGCTATTTCTAGTTGTGTGATAGGATTAGGGGTTGCGGTCGGCAGAGCTCCCACTTCCCAGAGCTTGTCCTGTGTGAGTTTAACCATCAGGTCGTTCCGGGTGCTCCTAACCACCAGGTCCATCACAGGCTTCCCTTGAGCGGCCTTCCAGCACAGCTCTGACTTCCATTTCCTCGCCGTCGCCAACCCCCCGTCTGGAGTCGGGTGGCCCAAGGCCTCCTCCGGCAACTCCAGGGGATCCGGGTCCCCCTGCGACGGCAAGCTCTGGTTCGGCTCTGCTGGGCTGTGGTGCTCCGGGGTCACTCCGTCGTCGTTCGGGTACCTGCTGGTCATCAGCTCCGCTCCTGGGTCTGCAGCAGCACACACACGAGGCTCCGTCATTTTCTGGGGTTTGAGCTCCTCCATTCCTCAGTTCGTCATCCTGCAGCCGTAGTCGGAGTGGGCGGGTTCTGCTGTTCGCGCCGTTTTCTCGATCTCCTCCCATGACATGCCCTCCTTCTTCTCCTGCGCTCCTCGTGGCGCGGCAATGGCGGCGGTTTTGGCGGGAATTATGCGTCAATAGCAATTCACAGTCTTTGCAATAAATCACAGTCCAACACGTTTCAGTCACAGTTCCATGGCACACATGACCTGCTTCTCAGGCTTAAGTACGATCCTGTTCGTGACGCCAAGTTGGAGCGCCCCCAGACACAGGGCCACTAGTCGCTAAGGGTAGAATGTATAAACCATACCCCTCGCTCAGCATTCTCCGATTTGTCTTCCATCCAGCTATTCTCCGGCGAGAAGTGGCACTGCACGATGTGCACAAGGCCGTGTACGCAAGCTGTGATGAGGACGGGCCAGCACAAATGGAGCGCCCCCAGACACAGGGCCACTAGTCACTCGGTACCGGTCTTTTCTGCTCAGTTATGCGATTGTCACAGTGGCTGGACCCGGTCGTGACCCTGCTAAGGGGCATCCAATGAAAGTGGTAGTACTGTCTGTCAGGGGTTCGTGACGCCACCTGTGGTGTTCGGTCAGGGTGACCGACGCTGCTGTGGGGTCCGCTGGGGTGATGGAATAGCAGCTGGATGGTATACCTTCCCACAGGTGAAGTAAATCCCCAGGGCTTCCCAGTAAGGTGGATGGTGATGGTGTGAGGTGCAGGCAATAACGAGGACACAGGGTTGCAGTCTCTTTACCTTTTTACTGAAGGCTTCAATACACTCAGTCCAGAGCATGTTCAACCAGGCTATCAGAGACCGGCCGGTCCGATGGGCACATCCAGAGTTTCCCTCGCAGATGGAAATCGTTGCCTACCAATAGCGCCTGTGTGTTGTAGTCCTATCCTGCTGAGCATTCGGAATAGTCCTCACAACTGCTGTTCTCCTTCGTTCGTTCTCTACAGCTTTCTCTCTCTCTCTCGTTCTTTGGCTCCAGATGTTGCTAGTTTCTAACGTCCCCCAGATATGTTATGGCTAGGACGCCACCCGTTTGACGGGAAGGCTTGGAGGTCTTCCGGGGCCCTAGAGACGCCCCTCTCCCAATGTTGCCCCCTTTGTCTTCGTAGGTGTAAAAGGTAGACAGCCAACCTATAATCAACTGTCCAGCGGAATTTGAAGTAAGGCCTGAAGTCAGTTACTCCTACGGTGATCCGGCCACCGACTACGCGCCTCAGTAAGATGTTGCCTTCCTCTCTCGGCACGACTCTTACTGGCTCTCCTTTGTGCTGATCTCGTTTACACAGTTCCACAATATTCTTCCCCTCTTGTCTCTCTCTTAGGATACCGCCGCAAGGTGTGCAGGCGCGGTTCTGTCACGTTCTGTTCTGTTCGCTAGGCATCTGCCAGGTTCCCACGCCTGACAGGGACCCCCCTGTGTCTTCTCCCTGTAACACCCCCTGCCACGGAATGTTGCCTGGTTCCAACCCAGTCAGCTTCTGACTAACTTCCTCCCCAGCCCCTAGTTTTACCAGTGTGAGGAGTGGCCCAATAAATAAAGCCTTTTTCTCCCCCTAGTGGCCAGAGTGCGAAGTGTAATGTGTTCTGGTGATACCTGGTCAGGAGAACTCTTTAGTGCCATCGGACGTACCGCTACTCGCCTTGGGGCCATACTGCAATGACCAGGTCTCTGGGGCGCTGCACTAATACAAGATTAAAGGTGCAGTGCCAGCCAGTCTAAAGAAAAGGCTGTGGCCCTGTTCCTCCAGCAGGCACAGTTGCTGTGGGAGTGGCTGGGTGGACATATGCCCCTCTGCCACCCCTGACCCAGCTTGCCCCTGAGAAGCAGTGAGTAAAATACTTGCAGGAGTAAAATGTGCCTAAAGGTACTGTCACACTGAACGATATCGCTAGTGATCCGTGACGTTGCAGCGTCCTGGCTAGCGATATCGTTGAGTTTGACAAGCAGCAGCGATCAGGATCCTGCTGTGCCATCGTTGGTCAGCGCAGAAAGTCCAGAACTTTATTTTGTCGCTGGACCTCCTGCAGACATCACACACGCCGATTCATCACTGGTAACCAGGGTAAACATAAGGTTACTAAGCGCAGGGCCGTGCTTAGTAACCCGATGTTTACCCTGGTTACCAGCGTAAACGTAATAAAAACAAACACTACATACTTACATTCCGGTGTCTGTCCTCCGGCGCTGTGCTTCTCTGCACTGTGAGCGCCGGACAGCCGGAAAGCAGAGCACAGCGGTGACTTCACCACTGTGCTTTCCGGCTGGCACTCACAGTCAGTGCAGAGAAGCACAGCGCCGGAGGACAGACAGCGGAAGGTAAGTATGTAGTGTTTGTTTTTTTTACGTTTACGCTGGTAACCAGGGTAAACATCGGGTTACTAAGCGCGGCCCTGCGCTTAGTAACCCGATGTTTACCCTGGTTACCAGGAGACTGGCATCGTTGGTCGCTGGAGAGCTGTCTGTGTGACAGCTCTCCAGCGACCACACAATGACCTAAACAGCGACGCTGCAGCGATCGGCATCGTTGTCTATATTGCTGCAGCGTCGCTAAATGTGACGGTACCTTAAGTTGGGGTAACTTTTGAAGAATTTGACGGACGGACTTCGCAATGCCCTGTCCTAGCCATCCTCAGCCCACTTTGTCAAATCTGTCAGGAAATATTGTGAAAACATCAAAAGTTTCAGAATTCTGTTGAAAACACTTTGACGAATCAAGGCCTTAATGTTGTTATTGCTGCCTGTGCACTGCAGAAACTGTAATTGAAAATGTTTTGCTAATTATGGAGACCAGTGCAGCCTTGACAGGGTTGACTTGCTTAAAACTTCTCTGCCGATAGCGCTTGCTCCACACAAGTCAGCCCAGTTAATCATCGGTGAGAGATGTGAGATTTGCAAAACCATTGGGAGGGATTTTTCACCAGGTCTATTAGCCACACCAAGGGTGCAACAATAATTCGAATGATCATATTTGTTTAAACATCATTTTCTGCAGAGGATAGGGAGCAATTAGAATACTAAAAGTGCAGTTTTTATAAGGACTATATTCCCTTCAAGGCTTTGTGCTTAGTTTATGCTGACAGCTTGGGCACTCAGACTACTGGAGCGCCCCCAGTAGGGCAGCGGGGTACTCAGAGCCGGGCCCTTCGGTTCTCAAGGGGGATGTCACGGTGGCTGACCCAGTCCATGGCCCTAGGGGCGTCCGCTGATAAAAGGGGGAAAGGTCTTTAAAGGGGAAATGTTCGTGACGCCACCTGTGGTATTCGGTCAGGGTGACCAACGCTGCTTAGGGGTCCACTGGGGCGATGATATGGCAGCTGGATGGTATACCTTCCCACAGGTGAAGTATGTCCCCAGGGCTTCCCAGAGTGTAGATGATGGATGGTGTGAGGCGCAGTGAAGAACGAGGACACAAGGGTGTAGTCTCTTTACCTTTTTACTGAAGGCTTCAGCATCCACAGTCCAGAGCACCAGATCACAGGGTAGGCAGAGTCCGGCTGGTCCAAAGGCAAATCTAGAGTTCCCTTATCCAGGTGGAAATCAGTAACCTTCCTCTAGCGCCTAGGTGTTGTAGTACCTCCCTGCTGTGCGTCTCGGTAAGGTCGTCACAACTGTTGTGGATGTTATGTCTTTCTCTCTCTGTCCCCCTAATGGTAAGGATAGGACAAACCCGTATGACTGATGGCCTGAGGCTTTTTACAGGGACTCTATCACGCCCCAGCCCCCACAAGTTGCCACCGTGCATCCTGGGTGTAGGGTCGGGCAACTAATATGGAACTAGCTGTCCTACCGGTCTCTGGAGCCAGGCTTGGAGACGATGACTCCCTTGGTGTTTGCGGCTACCGGCTTCTGCGCCTCAGAAGGAGACAGCCTTTTACAGCGCAGAACTCCTTCTGGTTTCCTCTCCTTTTGCTATGACTTTGTTTCTCACTCTCAGCAACGCAATTCCCTTCAATGTCTCTTTCCTTGGATGCTGCCGCACGTGGGGCAGGCGCAGCTCCGTGGTCTTCTATCTGGGCCTCTGACAGGATCCCACCCCTGTCAAGGACTCACTACCTGAGAGGAGCTCAGATAGCAGCTCACTGAGTGAAGCCCAGCTCACTTCTCTCCCACTTCCTGTTCAGACTACCAGTTTTACCTAATCGTGAGGAGTGCCCTAATAGATAGAACCATGGCTTCCCCTGGTGGCCTGGAGTGTGAAGTGTGTTGTGTGGTTTGTGATACCTGGTAAGGTGATCTCCTTTATTGCCTTCAGACGTAACATCACTCCCCTGGTAGATGAGCGACATTACTGCAACGACCAGGACCCTGGGGCGCTGCACTACCTGTAAGATCACAATTTTTTATACTGGCTCTAGGCTTTTTAAGAAAAATAGCCAGAAGACTGGTGTAGATTTAGATTAAGAGTTACACCAATTTCTGGAGTAAATTTTATAGTAAATCTGTTAAATTGTCAGTGACCACTAAGCTCTGCAAAGGTTTTTAAAAAAGTGATGTAAAAAAGGAAAAAACATTTTAAAAATTGTAATTTGACACATTTTAAAGCCAGATAATTAGCGTAAGGAAAATAAGAAAAATCCTTTCTATTTAATACAGGTGAAGTAATTTTTAGATACAATATATACTGTATCTACCTACTATATAATTGTCTAAGGGTCACTTCCGTCTTTCTGTCTGTCTGTCTGTCCTTCTGTCTGTCACGGATATTGGTCGCGGCCTCTGTCTGTCATGGAATCCAAGTCGCTGATTGGTCTCGCCAGCTGCCTGTCGTGGCTGCTGCAACCTATCAGCGACGACCACAGTCCGATTAGTCCCTCCCTACTCCCCTGCACTCAGCGCCTGCTCCATACTCCCCGCAGTCACCGCTCACACAGGGTTAATGCTAGCGGTAACGGACCGCATTATGCCGCGGGTAACTCACTCCGTTACCGCCGCTATTAACCCTGTGTGACCAAGTTTTTACTATTGATGCTGCCTATGCAGCGTCAATTGTAAAAAGATCTAATGTTAAAAATAATAAAAATATAAAAAATCATCAAATACTCACCCTCCGGCGCCTTTCCCGCTCCTCCTGTGCTAAAGATGGTATGCGACAAGGACCTAACATGACGTCACGGTTATGTGACCGCGATGTCATCACAGGTCCTGCGCACCTGCGCGAGAAGGACCTGCCATGAAGTCACGGTCATGTGACCGCGACGTCATCACACCCTGGGACCGGAAGCTGCCGACATAACTACAAGGGGCCCTCGTATCGAAACTTAAAATATGTTTTAAAACCTTTTGCCAGAAAAATTGCATTGACCAGTGTAATACTAGAGCTAGCAAGTTGGTTGGAACTAGTGTTAATAAAAGGTGAAAACTTGCTGATATTAAGGGAGATAGAGAAAAGTCCAAGTTCAAGTCCAGTGGACTGCTAGGGTCTGCATGTGTCTACCATTTCAGGCAGTGGGATGCCATACTTGAATCCCGAGCATACTCTCCTGTCACGGTGCCCAAGGTCTGACACAGTGGGTTCGTTTTAGGCACATCATGTCCTTTGGCGTACAAGGGAAGATGGACAGTGGCCTGCCAAGATAGAAGGTAATGGATCCTGGGTTCACTGTCAAATGGGAAGGGAGATCCATGGTGCTAACAGAGCCAATGGGCAAAGGGATACTCATGAAGGAGTGAATGGTAGAGCTAAAGATATGCTGTGCTAGGAAAGTAAAAAGTGCTCTGCCCTTTCCCATGTGTTACCACTTAATGAACTTGGACTGACTAGTAAATGTTTGTTTGTTGCAATGACCTTGGTATCATAGAATCTCAGAGTTGGCAAGTATCTCCATGGTCATCGTGTCCAACCCCCTGCAGAATTCACTAAACTATCTCAGACAGATGTCTGTTCAGCCACTGTTTGAAGACTCTCATTGAAGGAGAACTCACCACCTCTCGTGGCAGCCTGTTCCACTCATTGATCACCCTCACTGTCAAAATGTTTTTCATCTAATCTGTATCTTCTCCCTTTCAGTTTCATTCCATTGCTTCTAGTGTTTCCATGTGCAAATGAGAATAAGACTAATCCCTGCATACTGTGACATCCCTTCAGATATCTGTAGACACATATTAAGCCTCCTCTTAGCCTTCTTTTTTGCAAGCTAAACATTCACAGATCCTTTAACTGTTCCTCCTAGGACATACTTTGCAGTCCATTCACCATCCTGGTAGCTCTTCTCTGAACTTGCACCAGTGTATCAATGCCTTTTGTAACCCCGTAACCCCTGGAGCTTTTTCGGTTTTGCGTTTTCGTTTTTCGCTCCCCTTCTTCCCAGAGCCATAACTTTTTTTATTTTTCCATCAATATGGCCATGTGAGGGCTTGTTTTTTTGTGGGATGAATTGTTTCAATTGGTACTATTTTTGGGCACATAACATTTTTTGATTGCTTTTTATTCCTATTTTTGGGAGGCAGAATAAACAAGCATCAGGAATTTATTTTTAGGGGGTAGGTGGGTAGTTATGCTGTTCATCATGTGGTCAAATTTACCATGTCATGTACTAGAAAACTGGAAAGAAAATTCCAAGTGCAGTGAAATTGCAAAAAAAAAGTGCAATCCCACACTTGTTTTTTGTTTGGCTATTTTGCTATGTTCACTAAATGCTAAAACTGCCATTACGATTCCCCAGGTCATTACAAGTTCATAGACACCAAACAAGTCTGGGTTCTTTTTTATCTAAGTGGTGAAAAAAGTTCCAAACTTTGTGAAAAAACAAAAACACAAAAATTGCACCATTTTCTGATATCCGTAACGTCTCCTGGGGCAAAAGGAGGGGGGGGGGATTTGAGCTTTTATATTTTTTTATTTTTTTTTATATTTTTAAAAAAATTTTTTTTTACTTTTGGCATGCTTCGATAGTCTCCATAGGAGACTAGAAGATGCCACAAACCGATTCGCTCTGCTACATAGAGGCGGTGTTCAAATTGCCTCTATATAACAGAATTGCTTACTTGCTATGAGCACCGACCACTGGATGGCGCTCACAGCAAGCCGGCACTGACAACCATAGAGGTCTCCACGAGACCTCAGGTTGTCATGCCAACACACCGGTGACCCGCAATCATGTGACTGGGGCCACCGATGTGAGTATTTCCAGCCTGATGGCTGGAAGAGTGATTTAAATGCCGATGTCAAAGTTTGACAGCGGCATTTATCTGGTTAATAGCCACAGGTGGATCGCAATTCCACCCGCGGCTATTGCGGGTACATGTCAGCTGTTCAAAACAGCTGACATGTCACCGCAAAGATGTGGGCTCAAGGCCGGAGCCCACATCAAAGGTAAGGGGTTAACTGTGGTGCTCTGAACTGGACACATTATTCCAGATGATTCCTGACCAAAGGAGGGGGATAATTACTCCATATGATCTAGATTCTATGCTTCCCTTAATACATCCTAATACTGTGATTGCCTTTTTTGCTGCTGCATCACACTGTTGACATATGGGCAGTCTGTGATCTATTAGAATACCGAAGTCTTTTTTCACACGTGTTGTTGCTTAGTACTATTCCTCCCATTCTGTAGATGTAATTTTCATTTTCTTGCCCAGTTGTAGAATCTTACATGTCTCCCTGTTAAATACCATTCTATTCGTCACTGCCGATTGTTCAAGCTTATCTAGATCATTCTGAATTTTTTTTCCTGTCTTCTCTAGTGTTAGCAATCCCTCCAAGCTTTTCATCATCTACAAATTTAATTAATTTACCTTCAGTTTGCTTATTTAGATAATTTATAAAATTGTCAAACAACACTGGGGCCAGGACAGAGCCTTGTGGTACCCTACTTGAAACACTTTTCCAAATGGATGTACAACCTTTTATTACCACTCTTTGAATACAATCACTGATCCAGTAATGAATCCACCTACCGTAGCCTTGTCAATCCCATTCTTGGTCATTTTTTCAAGAAGGATAATATGAGAGACTTTATAAAATGCTTTTCTGAAGTCGATATATACTATATCTACCGCATTTCCCTGATCCACCCAGTCAGTGATTCCATCATAGAAGGAAATTAGATTAGTCTGGCATGAGTTGTTTGCTACAAACCCATGCTGGCTCTGATTAATAAATGTATTCTTATCCAAGTACCTACATACATGCTTGTTTATTAATTTGTTGAAAGATCTTTCCTAGTATAGAAGTAAGGCTCACTGGCCTGTAATTTCCTGACTCCATCTGTTAGGTGTCAAGTTCCCACCTCTGCACAGGGGGAATCTCGAACCATCTCCGCTGCAGTCTCCCATTCTTCTCCAGCCGCAGTGGAGTCTGCTCAGCGGAGATGTCGGTCCCAGCATCTAGCTCTGGCTGATACTGGACGACTGGTTACTACTGCCCTTCCAGGCTCTGTCCTTGTAGCCAGCAATGTTCAGCAGCGAGCAGGTCTTTCTGGGACTAAGTCGTGCTTTTAACATACTGAGCATGCCCACAGGATGACCTCCCATTGGAGGTCGGGGGTCACATGATCAGGTCCTGTTGCGGCTCCTATTGGTCCATCTGGAAGGTCTTGTAGCACTGCCGATATAAAAGGTTTGCATGGCCGCTCGGCCATGCGCTAGTGTACACTTGTGAACATGTGCGTGTTGATGAGAGAAGGTCGCTCTTTAATTATCCCCTCCCTTGTGTTTGACTGCTCTCAAAAGGTGGATGATTGCTATCTAGCGCCCGACTTGTTATCAGCACTAGAACACACGAAACAACGTCTATTTGCTGTGACCGCCAGTGTGGCGCCGTGCGCTATCACAGTGCTTTCCTAACCCAAGCCTGGGTGGTTAGTGGCGTCCGCCAGAGTGGCACCGCACGCACTCTCGTGCATCTTATTTATTATTTCTGTTACTCTGACGCCCCAGTTGCGGTGTCGAGCGCAAGAGGTCTAGTTGTTCTCTATCCCGAGTCTTGGGGTAGAGTTCTGTGATTCCTTGCTTGCGCTTTTTGTGCGGTACAGTGGCCCTGTGACGCAACAGGGTTCGCTTTCTTCATACTGGGTGAAGTTAACCCGTCTGTGAATCCATATTATACCGCCATATAGTCAGTCATTACTTAGCAGCAAGTTCCATCTCTGCACGGTGGACCCCGGGCTGCGAACGCACCTTACACTATCTTTCTAATTATTTGGTGCGTTCCGCTAGCCCTAACACCATCTTCTTTCATTTTTTGCCCTTCTCCAATGTTCTGGGACTTCTCCTGTTCTCCAGCATTTTGAAAGATTCTGGTTAGTGTTTCTGCAATTTCCTCTGCTAACTCTTTCACTACCATAGGTTGTAATTCATCTGGACCAGGAGATTTAAATTCAATTACATTAGCTAAGTGTTCCCTCACCATCTCTCTGTTTCTAGATACCGTGAAGATACCACCTATAGATATGATACACAACTAAAGATTCTTTTTAGACATGTTTATTTGTTAAATCTCAGAAACTCAATTTCAAAAGAATTAAAAGGGGAAGGCAAAAATCAGGTGGAAAAAATGTGCAGGGAAGTATGGGGTGAAACAATTAAAATGACACCAAATGATGAAACAGAAACATGGTATAAAATTTCCTTACTTGATCAGTGAGGGTATCAAATCTAATAGTAATCAATAAATATTATACCTATCAATAAAATATTATAATTATAAAATCATGAATCATGTACAATAAATAATTTGAGATGCAGAGGAATAGGAATATGTCACGAATCGCTTCTCCGTGGTGTCACTTATTCGTCACATGCCTGCTCTCACACGTGACTGGGGGTTGTGTCTGCAAGGGTTAATCTATCTCCCCACTCTCAGTCCAGCATTCAACCTCTGTCCTATGCTGTAATGGGAGCATAAATCACACACCGACCCAGGCCACACACCCGCTCATACACGCTGCCACCACTCATCGAATACACGGGCGATGAGTCCCAGAAATAATACTAATAAGAATATGTTTATCACTCATAAGGCTCACACACCGCAGGCTATGGATTCTTTAGAACATTCAAGGTTCAACTTATTAAAGGTTTATACTTTAATAGAAAAAGGTTCAATGCTTACAATAAGAAAAAGGTATAAAAATATGATAATAAAAAGACATACAACTTATGCAAAACAGTATCAAATAAACAGGAGAAAACTTACAGAAATCATCTAACTTGTAGTCTGCTTTCTGCTCCCTGAGGGGGGGCTGAATGTAGTTGTGGAACACATCAGCTTTTCAGGCTGCCCTCATCATGTGAACACAATTCTCTGTCCGCAGCCTAAATTTATAACTTTGGTCTGAGGTCAGGTTTCTAGATCGGCCTCCCAGGTTAATATCATAATTGCGGTCTGTTTGATTGGGCACGGCCACGCTACTAATGAATATATATTATTTTCCTCTGGGACACGTGTATAATGGTTCCCAGGGATACCTTCCCTCAGGCCACCATTTAGCATCTCCCTTCAAAGACCTCAGAGGTGTCAAGTATTCCTTTTGTTCTTTGGCCTTAGCCAGACCCCCTGGTGAGATCTGGAGACAGAATTCTTAAGGTACCTTCACACTAAGCGAGGTCGCTAGCGAGATCGCTGCTGAGTCACAAGTTTTGTGACGCAGCAGCGACCTCAGTAGCGATCTCGCTATGTTTGACACGTTTCAGCGACCAGGCCCCTGCTGTGAGATCGCTGGTCGTGTCGGAATGGCCTGGACCTTTTTTTGATCGTTGAGGTCCCGCTGGGTAGCACACATCGCTGTGTTTGACACCTTACCAACGACCTCGTTGACAACTCAGACACCGACACATAGGCGTGCATTTGCGTTGCCTTTTCCGCACCCCTCCGCTCTGATTGGTGGTCGCTACTGCGTTCTGATTGGCGGTCATGCCTTCAACAGAAGGCGACATAGTAGCGCTTCCATCCTAGGTGTCAGAAGAACCGTTGAAGAATAGATAAATCGAAGAGGAGTCGCAGGCCGGAGAACTCTACAACGATCTGCAAACCACCACGCGGTCAGTAACAAAGGACGGAAGGGCTATTGTGTCGCCTCATAAGGCAAGGCCGCCACCAATCAGAACGCAGTAGCGACCACCAATCGGAACTGAATGGGCGCGGAAAAGGCAACGCAAATGCACGCCTGTGTGACTACAACGTCACACAGGACATCCCTCATCGAGGTCTGAATCGTCATAATAGCTGCCATGTGACAGGGTCACAACGACCAACGACATCGTTGTACAGGTCGCTACAGGTCGCCGCATCGCTGCTGCGTCATTGGGAAGATCTCACTGTATGACATCTCACCAGCGACCACATAGCGACGCAGCAACGATCCCTGACAGGTCGTATCGTTGTCGGGATCGCTTTAGCGTCGCTAAGTGTGACGGGGCCTTTACTCTTCCCAAGGAAGTACATATTAACACCTAGGTGTCACTGGCCTTCAGGACAGATGCTACATTATCACTGGTCACACATATAACCCTAGACGAATGTCCCTACACACATATAGATATATATAATATATATACACATTTCACCACAGAGTAGATGATGGAAAGTCAGCTGCTGAAGAATAAAACACTCTTAATAAAGTAGAAAAATAAAGCTGGCATGTACTGAAATTAGAGTAATCAGTTCCCTTTGGTGGCAACCCACAATACCAATGGGACTCTGAGCGAAATAATAGATTCAGTACAAAGAATAGTTTCCGTAAAAAGTGCCAGTATCTAATAGAAAGTGCATATGCAGGAAAATAAGCAGCAGTATATTGACCAGTAGTAAAACCCCGCAGCACCCTGCACGTGTCCAACGCGAGTTTCACCTGAGCTTTGACGAGGGATTACCGTGAAAATAAATTGATGTAACAATTGCTATCTTAGAAAACACAGATGCAAAATAGGAATTTAAAAGTTCGGCCTGTAAAAATCCTATCGCATTTTTAACTTTTCTTTTACTTTTGACATACCACCAAAATCCTTTTTTATTGCTCTTGGTCTCCCTTGCAAACCTCACTTCATTACTGGCTTTAGCTCTTCTAACGCTTGCCCTGCATTTCCTGCAAGCAGCATTATATTCATCTTTAGATAAACCCCCTTTTCCTTTTTAATACACATTTTGTCACTCCTTTTTAACAAGTCTTTAAGTTCTGTGCTCATCCATACTAGTCTCTTTAAATGCTTCCAATTCTTCCTTCTTTTTGGGTTTGTTACTGTTTGTGAAGTGTGAATTTCATTTAAGAAAATCTGCCATCCTAACTAGACATTTCTGTCCTTTAAAACATCCAACCATTGGACCTTTCCTACCCTCTTTCTGAGTCCATTAAAATCTGCCTTTCTGAAGTCAAACCTTAAATGCTAACATATGATACCATCACATAAAAACATTTAGGTTGCATTTACATGCGCTAACTTCAGACCAAACCAGATCTACACTATTCAAGTCGTTCGGCGCTTGGTTAACAGCCTGTTTTCACAGACTGAGGAAGATTGATGGGCACAGAAGATCACTAATAGATTAATCTGTCCCCATACAGTATCATGTTATTCTAAGAAGAAGGACCGTGCCATGGTGACCTGTTCTATGCTGGGTCCGGAACTGTCGGGGCTGTCTCCTCTGTTGTCCGGGGGAAAACTTAACAGACCGGACAAACCTTTGCATCCAAAAGCAGGGGGTGTAACTAAGTGGCTGCAGCCACAGCGCGTGTGGAAGCAGTCTTGGTGGGAGCAGACAGCAGGCAGCAGAGAGAAGTGAGTGCTCTGCCCCTCGAGCACTGGTGCAGAGCAGGCCCACCCCCGCTGCCACTAGCCGAGTCCGGGAGGAGAGATGTGCAGAACGCCCGTTGGTCACTGCAAAGTGCTAAACGCTCTGGGCCCGTGAGTACCACACACATTCTGGCTAAGAGAGACTCAGTGTGGGACTGTAAGCTGTGCTTGGATTCCCCCGTGTATGTCCATCGTTCTGTGTTGGACCCGGACAGAGTTGAGGCCCACACATACTTGACTGCCTCAGTATATGGACTAGGAGCTCAGCGGAAGGTATCGGAGACCAGCCGCTGCCTACAGAAGACGTAGTTACCCATAGGAACTCATCAGACCAGCATCACGCCGCCGTTGAGGGTGCCCCCTATGGCTCAGCAACATCCAGAACCTGAGGACCAATCCACACGATAAGTTACCTTAGAGAACTGCTGTTGTTACATCCACTGTTCTTTAACCCTGCATATAATCACCTATTTCCCCATTTAAACTGTTTATCTCCCTGCGTGGAGTATCCCCCTGTTCAATTAAAGTCATTAACCCTTGCTTTGCCTCTAGTACCTCACTGCATCCTGTAACCTGCTCGCACTGCCTCAGCTTCAAGCAGCAGAATTGCCATCTTTTTCTACATCCTACCTCACAAACAGCAGAATAAAAAATGATTAAAAGAAAAATCCTACATGTCCCCCAACCTACTCTGCTAAATCCCTTCTGGCTCCATGGTCAATGGTTCGGGGTCCCTGATGGTTATTATTCACTTTGCCGCTATAATATAAGGTGAGGCCACAAGACTCCTGCAGCCCAGTGCTGAGACTGGCGGAGAAACCCGGAGCCACAAGACCCCTGCAGTCCAGTGCTAAGACTGGCAGAGACCCACGGATCTACAAGACCCCTGCAGCCCAGTGCTAAGACTGGCAGAGACCCCCGGAGCCTCAAGACCCCTGCAGTCTAGTGCTGAGACTGGCGGACACCCCCAGAGCCACAAGACCCCTGCAGCCCAGTGCTGAGACTGGCAGAGACCCCCGGAGCCACAAGACCCCTGCAGTCCAGTGCTGAGACTGGCGGAGACCCCCGGAGCCAAAAGACCCCTGCGGCCCAGTGCTGAGACTGGCAGAGACCCCTGCAACCCAGTGGTAAGACTGGCAGAGACCCCCGGAGCATCAGTGCTTGGAGCCACACGGAATTTATAATTTCATGCTTAGGCCATGTTCACACTATGCATTCTGTCCTGCGGGTTCTCCCGCAGCGGATTTGATAAATCTGCAGGGCAAATCCGCTGCGGTTATCCCTGCAGATTTATCGCGGTTTGTCCTGCGGGTTCCGCTGCGGGATTTACCCCTACTATTGATGCTGCATATGCAGCAATATGCAGCATCAATAGTAGTGTTAAAAATAATAAAATAATGATATACTCACCCTCTGACGTCCCGATCTCCTGGGCGCTGCAGGCGGCGGTCCGGTTCCAAAGATGCTGTGCGACCAGGAGCTTCGGTGACGTCACGGTCATGTGACCGCGACGTCACCGAAGGTCCTGGTCGCATAGCAAACCTGAAACCGGACGGCCGCGTGCAGCGCTGAGACTTCAGAGGTAAGTATAACATTATCTTTTATTTTAATTCTTTTTTTTTTAACACAAATATGGTTCCCGGGGCCTCCTCTCCTCCACCCCGGGTATAACCCGCACATTATCCGCATTACTTCCCGCATGGTGGGCACAGCCCCATGCGGGAAGTAAGCGGATCAATGCATTTCTATGGGTGCAGAATCGCTGCGATTCTGCACAAAGAAGTGACATGGTCCTTCTTTTTTTCCGCAGCAATTCAGCGCGGTTTTTTTCGGGTTTTTCCGCATCATGTGCACTGCGGTTTTTGTTTTCCATAGGGTAACATTGTACTGTACCCTGCATGGAAAACAGCTGCGGACCCGCAGCGGCAAAATCGCCGTGGTTCCGCAGTAAAAACCGCATAGTGTAAACATGGCCTTATTATTTTTACATTCCCTGTAGACACTGTTCACACCCACCATTTTTGCTGCGGATTGATCTACAGTGTTGGCAGGAAATATTCAGCATTTGTGCAGCCTTTTCACTTGCATTTTGTGTCCCATTCATTTGAATAGGGAAAGAAACACTGAAAAACGACAGCAACAGATTTTTAAAAAAAAAAAAAAAAGAAAAAATGTCTTCTAGCCGCTGTCCGTGTCTGGTAGAACGCATCGGGAGCAGTAAAGAAAGTGTGAACAGACCCTAATGTAAAGGTACCGTCACACTAAGCGACGCTGCAGCGATACCGACAACGATGTCGATCGCTGCAGTGTCGCTGTTTGGTCACTGGAGAGCTGTCACACAGACAGCTCTCCAGCGACCAACAATCCTGAAGTCCCCGGGTAACCAGGGTAAACATCGGGTTACTAAGCGCAGGGCCGCACTTAGTAGCCCGATGTTTACCCTGGTTACCGTTGTAAATGTAAAAAAACAAACACTACATACTTACTTTCCCGGTGTCTGGTCACGTCCCTCGCCTTCAGCTTCCTGCACTGACTGAGCGCCGGCCGTAAAGCGGTGACGTCACCACTGTGCTGTGCTTTACGGCTGGCCGGCGCTCACAGTCAGTGCGGGAAGCTGACGGCGAGGGACCTGACCAGACACCGGGAATGTAAGTATGTAGTGTTTGTTTTTTTACATTTACAACGGTAACCAGGGTAAACATCGGGTTACTAAGCGCGGCCCTGCGCTTAGTAACCCGATATTTACCCTGGTTACCAGTGAAGACATCGCTGAATCGGCGTCACACACGCCGATTCAGCGATGTCAGCGGGAGATCCGGCGACAAAATAAAGTGCTGGACTTTCCCCTGCGACCAACGATCTCCCAGCAGGGGCCTGATCGTTGGTCGCTGTCACACATAACGATTTCGTTAACGATATCGTTGCTACGTCACAAAAAGAAACGATATCGTTAACGATATCGTTATGTGTGACGGTACCTTAAGACACAGGCATCAGATATACCATATTTTTCGGATTATAAGATGCACTTTTTTACCCAAACTTTTTAGGGAAAATGGGGGTGCGTCTTATAATGCAGATATACCTTACCAGCCGCTGTGGAGCTGAATCCAGGGTCTCTGCAGGCCACAGGCTGGGATGAAGGGGTGATCGCATGTGCGGTGCGCGGCTGCAGTGTTAGGTGCTGTGGGTATATGGTGCTGTGGGGGCTCTGCCGACATTTTGTGAAAGGCCAGAGCCCCCGCAGTTGCATGGTTTCCTATAGGGTGGACTCCGGGAAAATGGCTACCGGGGGCGGCGCATAAGCAGATGGAGATCTTGGCACCAAGGTCATGAGAGATGAGATTTCAGCACTGAGATCTCATCTTCCGAGATCTCCATCTGCGCATGCGCTGCCCCCAGCAGCCATTTTCCCAGGAGTCCACTGCATAGGAAACCATGCCATGCAACTGGGGCGGCACTGTGGCTCAGTGGTTAGCATTACAGCGCTGGGGTCCTGGGTTCAAATCCCTCCAAGGACAACATCTGCAAGGATTTTGTATGTTCTCCCAGTGTTTGCGTGGGTTTTCTCCAGGTACTTCGGTTTCCACCTACATTCCAAAGATAGAGAATTTAGATTGTGAGCCCCATTGGGGACAGTGCCACTAATGTCTGTAAAGCGCTGTGGAATTAATAGCGCTATATAAATGAGTAAAAATAAATAAATAAACTGCACAAAATGTCGGCAGAGCCCCCGTAGCACCGAACACCTGCAGCCGCACATCTGAACACCCCTTCATCCCAGCCTGCAGCAACGCTCCACTCTTGCCTCCTCCAGCAGCGACCCTGGGACCCCGCTTCACCGCAGCCACCACCCCCGATAAGCAATAAGAAGCATGTATTATAAGAAGCACCACCATTTTATTAAAAAAAGTTTTTTTTCCTATTTTTCTCCTCAAAATTTGGGGTGCATTTTATAATCCGCAACATACGGTAAACTACTGATTCCTATTATATCGACACTACAATTACAGAATTATATATGCAGCACATATACTCAGATACACCTATACATGTACACACATTATATATGCTTTACAAATATAGAGACGTACACTATATAAAGTATATACACACAGAAACATTCAGTTTATACACAGTATATACAGTATGCTCACATACTTATAGTTTATATAATTACACAATATACTACACACATGCAGTATATAAATATAGTATACATACACATACTATATACTGTATGTACGTGTGTGTGTATATATATATATATATGTATACTCACATGCACCACAGATATACACAATCATACTATATACTGTATATATGTACACACATACTATATACACATATACAGACACACACTTTACACTGTGTTCCAAATTATTATGCAAATTGGATTTAAGTGTCATAAAGATTTAACTGTTTTGTTTTTCAAATAAACTCATGGATGGTATTGTGTCTCAGGGCTCAATGGATCACTGAAATCAATCTTCAACACAGGATAATTAGTTTTCCAGGTGATTCTAATTAAAGGAAAACTACTTAAAAATGATGTTCCACATTATTAAGCAGGCCACAGTTTTCAAGTAACATGGGAAACAAAAACGATCTCTCTGCTGCCGAAAAGCATCAAATAGTGGAATGCCTTGGTCAAGAGATGAAAACATTAGATATTCTCTGAAAACTTAAGCGTGATCATCGTACTGTTAAGAGATTTGTGGCTGAATCTGAGCACAGACGTGCTCGTGCTGATAAAAGCATAATGAGGAAGGTTTCTGCCAGGCAAGTTCATTGGATTAAAAGAGCAGCTGCCATAATGCCATTACAACGCAGCAAACAGATATTTGAAGCTGCTGGTGCCTCTGGAGTCCCTCAAACCTCAAGGTGTAGGATCCTTCAAAGGCTTGCTGTGGTGCATAAACCTACTATTCGGCCACCCCTAAACAGTGTTCACAAGCAGAAACGGTTGCAGTGGGCCCAGACATACATGTAGACTAATTTTCAAACAGTCTTGTTTACTGATGAGTGTTGCGAGCAACTCTGGATGGTCCAGATGGATGGAGTAGTGGATGGTTGGTGGATGGCCACCATGTCCCAACAAGGCTGCAACGTCAGCAGGGAGGTGGAGGAGTCATGTTTTGGGCCGGAATCATGAGGAAACAGCTGGTATGGCCCTTTAAGGTTCCTGAAGGTGTGAAAATGACCTCTGCAAAGTATATAGAGTTTCTGACTGACAACTTTCTTCCATGGTATAAAAAGCAGAAATGTGCTTTCAGGGGCAAAATCATCTTCATGCTTGACAATGCACCATCTCATGCTGCAAAGACTACCTCTGAGTCATTGGCTGCTATGGGCATAAAAGGAGATAAACTCATGGTGTGGCCATCATCTTCCCCTGACCTCAACCCTATAGAGCAGGGGTCCCCAACTCCAGTCCTCAAGGCCCACCAACAGGTCATGTTTTCAGGATTTCCTTTGCATTGCACAGGTGATGCAATTATTACCTTGGCAAGACTAAGGAAATCCTGAAAACATGACATGTTGGTGGGCCTTGAGGACTGGAGTTGGGGACCCCTGCTATAGAGAACCTTTGGAGTATGATCAAGCAAAAGATCTATGAGGGAGGGAGGCAGTTCACATCAAAACAGCAGCTCTGGGAGGCTATTCTGACTTCATGCAAAGAAATACGAGCAGAAACTCTCCAAAAACTCACAAGTTCAATGGATACAAGAATTGTGAAGGTGATATCAAAGAAGGGTTCCTCTGTTAACATGTAACTTGGCCTGTTAGGAGGTTTTGGAGTTAAATAGCTTTTTTGTTCTGTGAATGTGACCTCCTAATGCTGCAAATTCCACAAATGATCACCACAAGACATGAAGTATAGCAACTCACAATATCAATATGAAAAAGTATATTTATTAAACACTAGAAAAGCAAAATATGATCCAATAATATTATAATGATATAATCATACAGAGTTGTTTGAATATTAGATAAAGGTGCACCAAAAAGCGCTCAGTATCGCATCACGGAGGAGAGAAAGGCATGAGTTCTGATAAGAGTGAGTCCCAGTGGTCACTCATTGTAACAACATAAAGTGCTAGTGCTCAATAACTACCTAAGCCACTACAAGGAGCCAGTACTGCCAAGATGCACTGATTAAAATGATACCTTGGTTGATGAAATCCGTCTTGTGGTTGTTTAATCTTTACTTTCAGTTAATGATATGCTCGTGCTTCAGGGTGGGCCTGTAGGGGTCTTCATGTGGTGCTCTGCTTAGATATTCATGTGTATGGCTTCTGACACATGGTCCCTCACATAATGAATATATTTATCTTGGAAAAAAAAAACAACCTTCTGCAGGCAGGCACCAGCGGTGGGGCCTGTGCTGCAGCCTGATTGCATATGTACTGTGTATAATTAATTTGTTTGCTGTTCTCTAGATAGTGTCCTAAAAAAAATCTGTTTGAAAATGGTGCCGGTCACGCCTACGCAGTAGCAGCTATAGGTGATCCTAAAGCTGCTACTGCACAGGTGCCAGCGGTGCCATCTTGCTAGAAAAACACAATTTCCTCTTCCAATATGGTGCTGCCAGCACCTGCACAGTGGCACCTATCAGTGATCGCCAACAGCTGCTATTCATCTTGCTAGAGAAAAACTAAATTTCTTCCTCTTAGATGGTGCCACCGCCGCCTGCGCAGTAGCAAAATCGTATTTTTTTATGACTATCAGGAGAACAGCAAACAAATTAATTATACACACAATACATACAGTGGGGAAAAAAGTATTTAGTCAGCCACCAATTGTGCAAGTTCTCCCACTTAAAAAGATAAGAGAGGCCTGTAATTGACATCATAGGTAGACTACAACTTTGAGGGTATGTGTCCACTTTCAGGATGGCCGGCGGTATCGTCGGAGCGGCTTAGCCGCTCTGCGGTAAGCCCCGCCCCCTTTCTGGGACGCGATGATGCCGGATGTGTTCATAGCACACATCCGGCATCATCGCTCTCCACCATAGGGCCCTGTGCTATATCTTGCGGCGACGCAGCGTCGCCGCAAGATATACGGACATGCTGCGATCTGAAAAGACGCGCAGCATGTCCGGAGTCGCAGGGCCGCCGCGTGCGTGTTACCACGCATAGTGGAGACGGGATTTCATTAAATCCCCTCCACTATGCTGTAACATCTGGACGCTGCATGTCTGACGCTGCGGCTCTATGCAGCGTCAGACACGCAGCGTTTCCTGCACGTGGACACATACCCTGAGAGTCAAAATGAGAGAACAAATTCAGAAAATCACCTTGTCTGATCTGGCAAGATTTATTTAGCAAATTATGGTGGAAAATAAGTATTTGGTCACCTAAAAACATGCAAAATGTCTGGCTCTCACAGACCTGTAACTACTTCTTTAAGAGGCTCCTCTGTCCTCCACTCATTACCTGTAGTAATGGCACCTGTTTGAACTTGTTATCAGTATAAAAGACACCTGTCCACAACCTCAAACACTCCAAACTCCATTATAGTGAAGACCAAAGAGCTGTCGAAGGACACCAATTGGCGGCTGACTAAATATCCCTTTTCTCCACTGTATGCAATAAGTCTGCAGTGCAGGTGCCACCACTGGTGCCTGCCTGCAGAAGTTTTTTTTCCCAAGATAAATATAATATTCACTTTGTAAACTAGGGTGACCTGTCAGAAGCTATACACATGAATAACAAACCAGAGCACCACATAAAGACCCCCCCACAGGCAAGAGCATATCATTAACTCAAAACAGAAAATAAAGATCAAACAACAACCACAAGACAGATTTCATCAACCAAGGTATCATTTTAATCAGTATTAAAGGCAACCTGTCACCCCCAAAATGGAAGATGAGCTAAGCCCACCGGCATCAGGGGCTTATCTACAGCATTCTGTAATGCTGTAGATAAGCCCCCTATGTATCCTGAAAGATGAGAAAAAGAGGTTAGATTATACTCACCCAGGGGCGGTCCCGCTGCGGTCCGGTCCGATGGGCGTCTCAGTCCCATCTCCTTATGATGATGTCTTCTTCTTGTCTTCATGCTGCGGCTCCGGCGTACTTTGTCTGCCCTGTTGAGGGCAGAGCAAAGTACTGCAGTGCGCAGGCGCCGGGAAAGGTCAGAGAGGCCCGGCGCCTGCGCACTGCAGTACTTTGCTCTGCCCTCAACAGGGCAGACAAAGTACCCCTTTGCCCAGCAGCATGAAGACAAGAAGAGGACGTCATCCTATGAAGATGGGCGCTGGACCGGACCGCGATGCCCATCGGATCGGACCGCCCGCCCAGGATACATCGAGGGCTTATCTACAGCATTACAGAATGCTGTAGATAAGCCCCTGATGCCGTTGGGCTTAGCTCATCTTCCATTTTGGGGGTGACAGGTTGCCTTTAAGGTGCCGACCTAACACTGTCTGTACGTTACTGTGCACAATCCTACTGACGGGTTCTCTTTAAAAATTACACAGAAATGTCAGAGCTGCTGCTGAAACTGCAGAACGTCTGTGCGCCCTTTTGATTTTCTCACCCTGATGCTGCTCGCCTGTCTGCAGCACACGCGGGTAAGTCGTTCTGCGGAACAACACCACTTCATGACCAACGAGTGGGTCTGCATGCGGGACGTGTGTGAGGTGTTGCGCTGCTTCGAGTACTCAGGCCGTCATCAGGGCATTACAGCCGTGACTGGCGTATGGGGCCCGGTGAGCAGAGGGGGCCCGCATCGGGCTCCCTCTTACCTGCTCACCGGGCCCCTACCGGCAGCCGCAGGCTGAACCGGGCCCTTAGCGGCGGCTGGCGCTACAGCTGTACGCTATTGACAGTCGCCGGCGAGTGCACGGTGCAGCGGCGTGGAGAGAGCAGGAGCGCGGCAGGTGAGCAGAACTCTTTTTAATTGAGAGCGGCGATCCGGGGGGGGGGGGGGGAACACAGGGGGGGGGCAGAAAGCTGGACACAGAGGGGGCTGTAAAGCTGGACACAGGGGGGGGGCAGAAAGCTGGATACAGGGGGGGCAGAAAGCTGGACACAGGGGGGGCAGAAAGCTGGAAACAGAGGGGGCAGTAAAGCTGGACACAGGGGGGGCAGTAAAGCTGGACACAGTGGGGGGCAGAAAGCTGGACACAGAGGGGGCAGTAAAGCTGGACACGGAGGGGGCAGAAAGCTGAACACAGGGGGGGGGCAGAGAGCTGGACAGAGATGGGGCAGAGTGCTGGACAGAGATGGGGCAGAGTGCTGGACAGAGATGGGGCAGAGTGCTGGACAGATATGGGGCAGAGTGCTGGACACTGATGGGGCAGAGTGCTGGACACTGATGGGGCAGAGTGCTGGACACTGATGGGGCAGAGTGCTGGACACTGATGGGGCAGAGTGCTGGACAGAGATGGGGCAGAGTGCTGGACAGAGATGGGGCAGAGTGCTGGACAGAGATGGGGCAGGATTGGACACAGATGGGGCAGAGTGCTGGACAGAGATGGGGCAGGATTGGACACAGATGGGGCAGAGTGCTGGACACAGATGGGGCAGGATTGGACACAGATGGGGCAGAGTGCTGGACAGAGATGGGGCAGAGTGCTGGACAGAGATGGGGCAGAGTGCTGGACAGAGATGGGGCAGAGTGCTGGACAGAGATGGGGCAGAGTGCTGGACAGAGATAGGGCAGAGTGCTGTACAAAGATGGGGCAGAGTGCTGGACAGAGATGGGGCAGAGTGCTGGACAGAGATGGGGCAGAGTGCTGGACACAGATGGGGCAGAGTGCTGGACAGAGATGGGGCAGAGTGCTGGACACTGATGGGGCAGAGTGCTGGACACTGATGGGGCAGAGTGCTGGACAGATATGGGGCAGAGTGCTGGACACTGATGGGGCAGAGTGCTGGACACTGATGGGGCAGAGTGCTGGACACTGATGGGGCAGAGTGCTGGACACTGATGGGGCAGAGTGCTGGACAGAGATGGGGCAGAGTGCTGGACAGAGATGGGGCAGAGTGCTGGACAGAGATGGGGCAGGATTGGACACAGATGGGGCAGAGTGCTGGACAGAGATGGGGCAGGATTGGACACAGATGGGGCAGAGTGCTGGACACAGATGGGGCAGGATTGGACACAGATGGGGCAGAGTGCTGGACAGAGATGGGGCAGAGTGCTGGACAGAGATGGGGCAGAGTGCTGGACAGAGATGGGGCAGAGTGCTGGACAGAGATGGGGCAGAGTGCTGTACAAAGATGGGGCAGAGTGCTGGACAGAGATGGGGCAGAGTGCTGGACAGAGATGGGGCAGAGTGCTGGACACAGATGGGGCAGAGTGCTGGACAGAGATGGGGCAGAGTGCTGGACACTGATGGGGCAGAGTGCTGGACACTGATGGGGCAGAGTGCTGGACAGAGATGGGGCAGAGTGCTGGACACAGATGGGGCAGAGTGCTGGACAGAGATGGGGCAGAGTGCTGGACAGAGATGGGGCAGGATTGGACACAGATGGGGCAGAGTGCTGGACAGAGATGGGGCAGGATTGGACACAGATGGGGCAGAGTGCTAGACACAGATGGGGCAGGATTGGACACAGATGGGGCAGAGTGCTGGACAGAGATGGGGCAGAGTGCTGGACAGAGATGGGGCAGAGTGCTGGACAGAGAAGGGGCAGAGTGCTGGACAGAGATGGGGCAGAGTGCTGGACAGAGATGGGGCAGAGTGCTGGACAAAGATGGGGCAGAGTGCTGGACAGAGATGGAGCAGAGTGCTGGACAGAGATGGGGCAGAGTGCTGGACACAGATGGGGCAGAGTGCTGGACAGAGATGGGGCAGAGTGCTGGACACTGATGGCGCAGAGTGCTGGACACTGATGGGACAGAGTGCTGGACAGAGATGGGGCAGAGTGCTGGACAGAGATGGGGCAGAGTGCTGGACAGAGATGGGGCAGAGTGCTGGACAGAGATGGGGCAGGATTGGACACAGATGGGGCAGAGTGCTGGACAGAGATGGGGCAGGATTGGACACAGATGGGGCAGAGTGCTGGACACAGATGGGGCAGGATTGGACACAGATTGGGCAGAGTGCTGGACAGAGATGGGGCAGGATTGGACACAGATGGGGCAGAGTGCTGGACACAGATGGGGCAGGATTGGACACAGATGGGGCAGAGTGCTGGACAGAGATGGGGCAGAGTGCTGGACAGAGATGGGGCAGAGTGTTGGACAGAGATGGGCCAGAGTGCTGGACAGAGATGGGGCAGAGTGCTGGACAGAGATGGGGCAGAGTGCTGGACAGAGATGAGGCAGGATTGGAAACAGACGGGGCAGAGTGCTGGACACAGATGGGGCAGGATTGGACACAGACGGGGCAGAGTGCTGGACACAGATGGGGCAGGATTGGACACAGATGGGGCAGAGTGCTGGACACAGATGGGGCAGAGTGCTGAACACAGATGGGGCAGAGTGCTGGACACAGATGGGGCAGGATTGGCCACAGATGGGGCAGAGTGCTGGACACAGATGGGGCAGAGTGCTGGACACAGATGGGGCAGAGTGCTGGACACAGATGGGGCAGAGTGCTGGACAGAGATGGGGCAGGATTGGACACAGATGGGGCAGAGTGCTGGACAGAGATGGGGCAGGATTGGACACAGATGGGGCAGAGTGCTGGACACAGATGGGGCAGGATTGGACACAGATTGGGCAGAGTGCTGGACACTGATGGGACAGAGTGCTGGACAGAGATGGGGCAGAGTGCTGGACAGAGATGGGGCAGAGTGCTGGACAGAGATGGGGCAGAGTGCTGGACAGAGATGGGGCAGGATTGGACACAGATGGGGCAGAGTGCTGGACAGAGATGGGGCAGGATTGGACACAGATGGGGCAGAGTGCTGGACACAGATGGGGCAGGATTGGACACAGATTGGGCAGAGTGCTGGACAGAGATGGGGCAGGATTGGACACAGATGGGGCAGAGTGCTGGACACAGATGGGGCAGGATTGGACACAGATGGGGCAGAGTGCTGGACAGAGATGGGGCAGAGTGCTGGACAGAGATGGGGCAGAGTGTTGGACAGAGATGGGCCAGAGTGCTGGACAGAGATGGGGCAGAGTGCTGGACAGAGATGGGGCAGAGTGCTGGACAGAGATGAGGCAGGATTGGAAACAGACGGGGCAGAGTGCTGGACACAGATGGGGCAGGATTGGACACAGACGGGGCAGAGTGCTGGACACAGATGGGGCAGGATTGGACACAGATGGGGCAGAGTGCTGGACACAGATGGGGCAGAGTGCTGAACACAGATGGGGCAGAGTGCTGGACACAGATGGGGCAGGATTGGCCACAGATGGGGCAGAGTGCTGGACACAGATGGGGCAGAGTGCTGGACACAGATGGGGCAGAGTGCTGGACACAGATGGGGCAGAGTGCTGGACACAGATGGGGCAGGATTGGACACAGATGGGACAGAGTGCTGGACACAGATGGGACAGAGTGCTGAACACAGATGGGGCAGAGTGCTGGACACAGATGGGGCAGGATTGGACACAGATGGGGCAGAGTGCTGGACACAGATGGGGCAGGATTGGACACAGATGGGGCAGAGTGCTGGACACAGATGGGGCAGGATTGGACACAGATGGGGCAGAGTGCTGGACACAGATGGGGCAGAGTGCTGGACACAGATGGGGCAGAGTGCTGGACACAGATGGGGCAGGATTGGAAACAGATGGGGCAGAATGGAGACAGATGGGGCAAGATTGGAGACAGATGGGGCAGGATGGATACGATGGAGACAGATGGGGCAGGATGGGGAGATCATATGGGGCAGAATGGATACTCATGAGGGCAGGATGGGAGAACATATGGCTGGAGCCTGGAATGAGACACACGGGGGCTAGGATGGCGAATATTACCATAGGGGCTAATTAAGGGATATTATTATTGCAGTGATGTATTTATTTTATTTTTTGAGTATACTGTTTTAAATGGGGGGGGGGGGGCGGTCCTGTTACTGTGTAGAATGATACTATGTTGCCTTCTTCATGTGGTGTAATGTAGAAGTTGGGGAAATTAAGTAATGTGTTCTACAAGCGGAACTCGATATAACTGTTTTATTTCCTGCAGAGACGAGTCCTGGCTGGATGAAGTGATGGCGGTCTGTGCTGGATGAAAGATGAAAGACTTCACCTAGAGACGTCACTGGTGAGTCAGTGTTACCTATACAATGACACTATACACTGTATACTATATACAGAGGTCCTGTGTACAATGTCACCAGTGATCACTGTATTACCTATACATTATATACAGAGCTCCTGTGTATAATGTCACCGGTGATCACTGTATTACCTGTAGACACTGCTTACTAATTACAGATCTCCTGTGCATAATGGCACTGATGGTGATAGTATTGTGGGTTTTTTTTAATTACTGATCAGTATTGTAGTATTCAGTCATTTGTGGTTATATGCGGTCTGGTCATGGTGTAGCGGTATTTGTTCCTTGTATTTTATATTATTCGATCACTGTGGTGGTAATATGTCATCTGGTCATAGTGCGGTGGTATTTGTTCCTTGTATGTAGTATTATAGGTCATTTTAAAAATTGAAAAATAAATAAAAATATACCTAAATTGTATTGCATATTTTAACAAATATGTAATAGGTTACAGTAGAGTAGGGCCCGGCCAAAAGTGTCTACCGTGTTATGGTGGCGGCTTAAAAAATCTTTTGGCCAAAACAAAAGCTGCCGGCTATATGTGTGATCTGGTGATGGGAGCTGTTAATGTGTGATAGGTGAGAAGTGGAGATTTTCCAAGAGAGAGCGGTGGGACTGTGGACAGTTCGTGGGGTGGAGCCTGGAGGCAGGGCTGGGGTGGAGCCTGGGCGGAGTTTCAAGGGGGCCCCGAAAATTTTGCCAGTATGGGGCCCCAAAATTTCTAGTGGCAGCCCTGCGAGTACTCCACAAACATGTCTAGCACTGATGATTCCATCATCAGCGTTACTATCCCATTTTTTTGCCTTCTAGAAAAACAAAGCATCAGGCAATGATGGATGATGTGGTGGCACAGGAAGAAGAGGAGGAGGAACAAGGACCATTCACATTATTATCAGGCCAAACATGTTTTGGAAGATGGGTTCCTGTACCAACAGCAGCCAGGTATATAAATGACCACCCAGGGGACAGTTTTGGAGGAGGAGAATGAGGAACAACCGTGTTCACAGCAGGGTGCCACTCAAAGCAGCTCACAGACTTCACTGGAGCGTGGCTGGGGGGATACAGACGATACAGAGGACCCAAGTGATACACCTCCCACCTAGGACAGCTTGTCATTGCTTCTGGGCAGCCTGGCACAAATGCTGCTGTGCCTACACAATGAATGCCGAGTTGGCACGATTGTTACAAGTGCTGATTACTAGAAACCAAAAGAGAAAACAGCACTAATAAGAACCAAGTAAACTAAGATCGAACTTTATTGAAGTATAAATACAACCATGATAAAGGACCAGTAAAACAGAAACAAGGAGACAAGAACCAGGGAAAGACAATGATCACCAAATAGGCAGTGTGGTAACAGCAGGTAGTTATTATATTACAGGCTGTTATAATAGTATAACATACAATAGATGATACAGTACTGGGTAGCACCACTGACAGATAAAGTGCAAAAGTGCATGCTAAGTAAACATAATTAAATAGAGTCAGTGCAATGTATAGCACCTTGACCTGTACAACAAAGCCAGTGGTGATAGATACCAGAGAGTATAACATCAAGGAGTTAATAGATCATATTACCTGCGGGAGAAACCACACTGCCAGGAACCCCAACGTGCGTTTCGGCGTGGTGCCTTCTTCCGGGGGTGTGGCGTGGATACAAACATAAGGGATATTTAAATAGAATGTCTACCAATCAAAGGACCTCTTACATGTGGGTGCTGTACCACACAGGGAACTGCGCATGCGTATATAGTGATGTGGTATGAGTCGGCTACTCCGATAGGTCAAACGACATCTGAATATCAAATCAGACTAACAAACCCGGCCGCGCACGCGCAGTATACCCAGCAGAGACGTAATGACCCGAGTATGCGGATATCTACACCCCGTAAACAACACTCACGTCATAAGAACCAATCCAGTTCAGTGTAATGGACAGCGGTGTAAATAAACCGCACCTCCGCACTGGAAAGTATAAGCCACGTCATGAGGAGAGAACCGGAGGTGTAAACCAATCCGGTCCTGTATAATGAACAGAAATGCAGATAGACCGCACGTGTGTACTAAAAAGTGTAGGCCGCAACGACCAAACCGCGCATGCGCCGGTCATCACCAGGACTGTAATGAATAGCGGTGCAGATAGACCGCTCGTGCATACTAGATAGTATAAACCGCAATGACCAAACCGCGCATGCGCCGGTCATCACCAGGACAATGGTGTAAACGTCAACAGAGGAGGACACGAGGAACCACCCGGGTCACGCCCACCGGTAAGGCGCGAGTCGGGTAGTAAAAGCCCCGCATGCCCAACTCAAAGAAGACGAGAACACCGCCGCTGGGCAACGCAATACAGACTTACAAGTGCCAGAGGTAAAAATAAAATAAACAAAAAAGAAAAAAGAGCCCTCAAAAATAGAGGGGGAAAGGGAAAGGTAGATGTTGGTGCAAAGTGCAAATGTGATTTACATGGACGAGAAAAATACGATAAGTGTTAATAACATTATACTCTATAATACTACAATAGCATAATCATAATGAACCACAAAAAATATATGTATAACACAATATGAGGCATATAACACATAATGTAAATGACATAAAATATATATATATACGTGTAATACTAAATACAAATAATACAATACAATGGACAAGACAGCAAATTGGCAATTGTAAGATACAGAGGTCGCATGGAGTATATGTATATACTAAAAATAGCCAAAACAGCATATATAGAAAAATACATGAACAATAATGAACAGAATAAACGTACATGCAAGACAGCATATATAGCCAGGACAGCAATGTATAAAAATATATGAACATCTATGACCAGTATGAATATACATGCAGATGTGTTTGAAAAAGTGGAAATTGGTCTCAGCTACAGCCAATATTTTTCCTTCATAACGACAGTTGATTGCATGAACCGGAGGGTAGAATCACCAAGGATAAAACTACGAGTCAGCATCAGTGTTGGCAACATCCATATAAAAGGAGGTAACTAAAGAAGGGTAGACAAAGTGTTAAAACCAATACAAACACAATTAAAAAAAAACAACTAAAAAGCATGGACTGATGATTCATAGGAATGGTGAGAAACTAAGTGTTTCGTTGAGACCTTGAGGTTGAAGTGTTTTAAGTCGCCAAATCCAGTGAGACTCTTTTTGCGCAAGATGGCGGCTAAGGTTGCCGCCACGTTGCGTTGTAATTAAATGATCAATTACCTCCTTTTATATGGATGTTGCCAACACTGATGCTGACTCGTAGTTTTATCCTTGGTGATTCTACCCTCCGGTTCATGCAAACAACTGTCGTTATGAAGGAAAAATATTGGCTGTAGCTGAGACCAATTTCCACTTTTTCAAACACATCTGCATGTATATTCATACTGGTCATAGATGTTCATATATTTTTATACATTGCTGTCCTGGCTATATATGCTGTCTTGCATGTACGTTTATTCTGTTCATTATTGTTCATGTATTTTTCTATATATGCTGTTTTGGCTATTTTTAGTATATACATATACAGTTAGGTCCGTATATATTTGGACAGAGACAACATTTTTCTAATTTTGGTTATAGACATTACCACAATGAATTTTAAGCAAAACAATTCAGATGCAGTTGAAGTTCAGACTTTCAGCTTTCATTTGAGGGTATCCACATTAAAATTGGATGAAGGGTTTAGGAGATTCAGCTCCTTAACATGTGCCACCCTGTTTTTAAAGGGACCAAAAGTAATTGGACAGATTCAATAATTTTAAATAAAATGTTCATTTTTAGTACTTGGTTGAAAACCCTTTGTGGGCAATGACTGCCTGAAGTCTTGGACTCATGGACATCACCAGACGCTGTGTTTCCTCCTTTTTGATGCTCTGCCAGGCCTTCATTGTGGTGGTTTTCAGTTGCTGTTTGTTTGTGGGCCTTTCTGTCTGAAGTTTAGTCTTTACCAAGTGAAATGCTGCTCAATTGGGTTGAGATCAGGTGATTGACTTGGCCATTCAAGAATATTCCACTTCTTTGCTTTAATAAACTCCTGGGTTGCTTTGGCTTTATGTTTTGGGTCATTGTCCATCTGTAGTATGAAACGACGACCAATCAGTTTGGCTGCATTTGGCTGCATCTGAGCACACAGTATGTCTCTGAATACCTCAGAATTCATTCGGCTGCTTCTGTCCTGTGTCACATCATCAATAAACACTAGTGACCCAGTGCCACTGGCAGCCATGCATGCCTAAGCCATCACACTGCCTCCGCCGTGTTTTACAGATGATGTGGTATGCTTTGGATCATGAGCTGTACAACGCCTTCGCCATACTTTTCTCTTTCCATCATTCTGGTAGAGGTTGATCTTGGTTTCATCTGTCCAAAGAATGTTCTTCCAGAACTGTGCTGGCTTTTTTAGATGTTTTTTTGTAAAGTTCAGTCTAGCCTTTTTATTCTTGATGCTTATGAGTGGCTTGCACCGTGCAGTGAACCCTCTGTATTTACTTTCATGCAGTCTTCTCTTTATGGTAGATTTGGATATTGATACGACTACCTTCTGGAGAGTGTTGTTCACTTGGTTGGCTGTTGTGAAGGGGTTTCTCTTCACCATGGAGATTATTCTGCGATCATCTTCCACTGTTGTCTTCCGTGGGTGCCCAGGTCTATTTGCACTGATGAGTTCACCAGTGCTTTCTTTCTTTCTCAGGATGAACCAAACTGTAGATTTTGCCACTCCTAATATTGTAGCAATTTCTCGGATGGGTTTTTTCTGTTTTCGCAGCTTTAGGATGGCTTGTTTCACCTGCATGGAGAGCTCCTTTGACCGCATGTTTACTTCACAGCAAAACCTTCCAAATGCAAGCATCACACCTCAAATCAACTCCAGGCCTTTTATCTGCTTAATTGAGAATGACATAATGAAGGGATTGCCCACACCTGTCCATGAAATAGCCTTGGAGTCAATTGTCCAATTACTTTTGGTCCCTTTAAAAACAGGGTGGCACATGTTAAGGAGCTGAAACTCCTAAACCCTTCATCCAATTTTAATGTGGATACCCTCAAATGAAAGCTGAAAGTCTGAACTTCAACTGCATCTGAATTGTTTTGTTTAAAATTCATTGTGGTAATGTCTATAACCAAAATTAGAAAAATGTTGTCTCTGTCCAAATATATATGGACCTAACTGTACTCCATGCGACCTCTGTATCTTACAATTGCCAATTTGCTGTCTTGTCCATTCACGTATTGTATTATTTGTATTTAGTATTACACGTATATACCGTATATACTCGAGTATAAGCCGAGATTTTCAGCCCATTTTTTTGGGCTGAAAGTCCCCCTCTCGGCTTATACTCGAGTCATATACCCGGGTGTCAGCAGGGGAGGGGGAGCGGGGGCTGTGTAATCATACTTACCTGCTCCCAGCGCGGTCCCTGCAGTCCCTGGCTTCTCCGGCGCTGCAGATTCTTCCTGCACTGAGCGGTCACATGGCACCGCTCATTACAGAAATGAATAGGCAGCTCCACCCCCATAGGGGAGGAGCCGCATATTCATTGCTGTAAATGATCGGTGCCATGTGACCGCTCAATTACAGGAAGAAGCTGCAGCGGCGGAGAAGCCAGGGACTGCAGGGACCGCGCCGCAGCAGGTAAGGGGAGCGCAGCGCTATAATTACCTGCTCCTCGCTCCGGCTCCGTCTGCAGCGTCCTCTAGCAATGACGCTCAGGTTAGAGGGCGCTGTGACGTAGTCAGTGCGCGCCCTCTGCTGAGCGTCAGTGCTGGAGACGGAACCGCAGAGGAGCAGGTAATTATTGAAAGCGCCGGCGTCCTGAGAAGAGAGGTGAGTATGTGATTTTTTTTTTTTTTATGGCAGCACCAGCAGCATTCTACGGAGCACCTATGGGGCCATAAAGGTGCAGAGCATATAAGGGGCACAGCATTATAAGGAGCACCTATGGGGCCATAAAGGTGCAGAGCATATAAGGGGCACAGCATTATAAGGAGCACCTATGGGGCCATAAAGGTGCAGAGCATAAATGGGGCACAGCATTATAAGGAGCACCTATGGGGCCATAAAGGTGCAGAGCATATATGGCACAGCATTCTAAGGAGCACCTACGGGGCCATAATCAAAGGTGCAGAGCATATATGGCACAGCATTATAAGGAGCACCTATGGGGCCATAATCAAAGGTGCAGAGCATATATGGCACAGCATTATAAGGAGCATCTATGGGGCCATAATCAAAGGTGCAGAGCATATATGGCACAGCATTATAAGGAGCATCTATGGGGCCATAATCAACGGTGCAGAGCATTCTATATAGCACAGTTGTATATGGAGCATCTATGGGGCAATAATGAACGGTATGGAGCATCTATTTTTATTTTTGAAATTCACCGGTAAATGCTGCATTTTCTACCCTAGGCTTATACTCGAGTCAATAAGTTTTCCCAGTTTTTTGTGGCAAAATTAGGGGGGTCGGCTTATACTCGGGTCGGCTTATACTCGAGTATATACGGGTATATATATTTTATGTCATTTACATTATGTGTTATATGCCTCATATTGTGTTATACATATATTTTTTGTGGTTCATTATGATTATGCTATTGTAGTATTATAGAGTATAATGTTATTAACACTTATCGTATTTTTCTCGTCCATGTAAATCACATTTGCACTTTGCACCAACATCTACCTTTCCCTTTCCCCCTCTATTTTTGAGGGCTCTTTTTTCTTTTTTGTTTATTTTATTTTTACCTCTGGCACTTGTAAGTCTGTATTGCGTTGCCCAGCGGCGGTGTTCTCGTCTTCTTTGAGTTGGGCATGCGGGGCTTTTACTACCCGACTCGCGCCTTACCGGTGGGCGTGACCCGGGTGGTTCCTCGTGTCCTCCTCTGTTGACGTTTACACCATTGTCCTGGTGATGACTGGCGCATGCGCGGTTTGGTCATTGCGGTTTATACTATCTAGTATGCACGAGCGGTCTATCTGCACCGCTATTCATTACAGTCCTGGTGATGACCGGCGCATGCGCGGTTTAGTCGTTGCGGCCTACACTTTTTAGTACACACGTGCGGTCTATCTGCATTTCTGTTCATTATACAGGACCGGATTGGTTTACACCTCCGGTTCTCTCCTCATGACGTGGCTTATACTTTCCAGTGCGGAGGTGCGGTTTATTTACACCGCTGTCCATTACACTGAACTGGATTGGTTCTTATGACGTGAGTGTTGTTTACGGGGTGTAGATATCCGCATACTCGGGTCATTACGTCTCTGCTGGGTATACTGCGTGTGCGCGGCCGGGTTTGTTAGTCTGATTTGATATTCAGATGTCGTTTGACCTATCGGAGTAGCCGACTCATACCACATCACTATACACGCATGCGCAGTTCCCTTTGTGGTGCAGCACCCCCATGTAAGAGGTCCTTTGATTGGTAGACATTCTATTTAAATATCCCTTATGTTTGTATCCACGCCACACCGCCAGAGGAAGGCACCGCGCCGAAACGCGCGTTGGGGTTCCTGGCAGTGTGGTTTCTCCCGCAGGTAATATGATCTATTAACTCCTTGATGTTATACTCTCTGGTATCTATCACCACTGGCTTTGTTGTACAGGTCAAGGTGCTATACATTGCACTGACTCTATTTAATTATGTTTACTTAGCATGCACTTTTGCACTTTATCTGTCAGTGGTGCTACCCAGTACTGTATCATCTATTGTATGTTATACTATTATAACAGCCTGTAATATAATAACTACCTGCTGTTACCACACTGCCTATTTGGTGATCATTGTCTTTCCATGGTTCTTGTCTCCTTGTTTCTGTTTTACTGGTCCTTTATCATGTTTGTATTTATACTTCAATAAAGTTCGATCTTAGTTTACTTGGTTCTTATTAGTGCTGTTTTCTCTTTTGGTTTCTACGTTTACTTGTTGTTGCACTGAACCGTAGATATATATCCATGCACCCTGGGTACCTGACAGTTATGGTGCTTATATGATCTGGTATATATGTTCTATAAGTGCTGATTACTGTATGGCCACCCTGCTGGATCCCCACTATGAGCACAACGTGCCATCCTTACTTCTGTTAATAGAGTGTGATCTAAAAATCTATATCAGACCTGGTGCCTCCCTGCTCGTCACATTCAGCTCCGGAATCAGCTAGTGTAGGGAGAGGTGCTGTCGAGATAGGATTAGATTTGGGGGTTTCAAAGATAGTGTGGGTATACACAAATCCAGCTAATTCAACAGTCTTTCTAAGGACTAATTACGGGGTATATAGATTGCAGTGCTAGGTAGGCAGGGAGTGTATGTGGTTATATAGATATCAGTAGCAGCCAGTCAGGCACTGTATGTGGGCAGGGCTGGACTGGCCATCCGGCAATTCTGGCAAATGCCAGAAGGGCCTCTCTGGTCGTGGGCCGCGTATGTATGTATCGTTTTGCAGTGTGCGGCGATGTCTGGCGAAATCAACATGTTGCATTTTTTGAGGTGTCAAATATTGTGCAAACATCCGCATGCAGATGAATGCGGATGATTGCATAAAAAACGCATTACTGTCTATGGGAACGCATTGTTACGCAAGGACATGCGTAAGCATGCGTTCGATACGCAATGCATACTTCACACTAATCATGTCCAGGAAATGATGTCAACACCTACAAAATCACTGTATAAAAGGGTGTCTGGGGACAGGTAGTTCATTACTCTTAAGACCCTGGATGGAAGCAGAAGACTCAGTACAAGACTCTAGATGTAAGCATAGAAGCTTTGAAAATGTCTGTTTGTCTTTGCAGTCTGTACTCTGTACTAATTTTTTTCTGTTCCTTGTAGACTGTTTGCTGCCCCGATCCTGTTGCTGCCGTCCTAGTGCTGCTTCCATCGTGTTGCTGCCGCCTTCCTGGTGCTTCCGCCTTCCTGTTGCTGCAATCTTTCTGGTGCTGCTGTCCTGGTGCTGTTGGATGTAAGTATAGAAGCTTTGAAAATGTCTGTTTCTCATTGCAGTCTCTACTCTGTACTAATTTTTTCGGTTCCTTGTAGACTGTTTGCTGCTCCGGTCCTGGTGCTGCTGCCGTCTTCCTGGTGCTGCCGTCTTTCTGGTGCTGCCATCCTGGTGCTGCTGGATGTAAGTATAGAAGCTTTGAAAATGTCTGTTTGTTTTTGCAGCCTGTACCCTGCACTAATTTTTTTCTTTTCCTTGTAGATTGTTTGCTGCTCCGATCCTGGTGCTGCCGCCTTCTTCCTGGTGCTGCCACCTTCATGTTGCTGCCGCCATCCTGGTGCTGCTGCCTTCCGGGTGCTTCTGCCTTCGTGTTGCTGCCATCTTTCTGGTGCTGCCATCCTGGTGCTGTTGGATGTAAGTATAGAAGCTTTGAAAATGTCTTTTTCTAATTTTTTCAGTTCCTTGTCGACTGTTTGCTGCTCCGATCCTGTTGCTGCCGTCCTGTGTACTCTGTACTAATTTTTTTCTGTTCCCTGTAGACTGTTTGCTGCTGCCATCCTGGTGCTGCTGTCATCTTCCTGGTGCTGCCGCCTTCCTGTTGCTGCCATATTTCTGGTACTGACGTCCTGTGCTGCTGGATGTAAGTGTAGAAGCTTTGAAAATGCCTGTTTCTCCTTGCAGTTTGTACTCTGTACTAATTTTTTTCTGTTCCTTGTAGAGTGTTGCTCCGATCCTGTTGCTGCCGTCCTGTGTACTCTGTACTAATTTTTTTATGTTCCGTGTAGACTGTTTGCTGCTGTCATCCTGGTGCTGCTACCGTCCTTGGGCTGCTGTCCTGGTGCTGCTACCGTCCTTTGGCTGCTGTCCTGGTGCTGCCTGACTACTGTGCTGTTGGACTACTGCCTGTAATGTAAGTATTGGTGTCTATTGTTCTTTTTTTGTGCTACATTGTGTTTGGCTCTTAACAAGTTACATGTTTCTTATCTGTTCTTTTCTCTAGTGTTTCACTTGACCGCTGCCTGCTCATCAGGTCCTCCACTGAAGCTTCCGAAAGTGGACATGACACAGATTATGTAATCACATTTAATTTACTGATTGGTATGTATTGACTGTCAATACTAGACATGTGTTAAATCATGTATTTTCTTTACAGGTACCGACAGTGCAGAAGAGCAGGAGTAGTCTAGTGGAAACGATTCTTCCCACGGTCGTCGGCCTCAAGTTGCTGAAGAGGAAAGACGGGGTGTAAGTAGCCTTTATCATAGTTGCAATTGAATTAGTTTTCAGTTTTACTTACAAATTTTTTTTTTGTATTTCATCTATAGCTTCCACAACGTGAGGAAGGACCACCAGAAATAGATAACAACGTTCTTATTCAAGCTTTTAAATCGAGCAGCATTGTGGGACCCCCGTGATCGGAATCATTCCAACTCAGCCTTGATCCGACGACTCTTGAAAGAAGTGACCAGATCACTGTTGGATGGACCATACAAGGCCACAAGTCAGAAAGAATTTTCGTAAGTATTGCAATGTGGTCTTTCACGCGTCGGTTTTGCTGTAAATGTTGGTGTCTTTTTACAATAATTTTTTTTTCTTCCCCCTTCACAGTGAAGAGAGTAAAAGTTCTATGGCATTCGATGAAGGATCGCTTCAATAAGGACATGAGAGAGGAGATACGGGTTCAAAGTGATGCTGCTCAAAAAGTCAGAAAATAAAAGTACCACCAGCTGCTTTTTTTCCTGAGGCCTGTGCTTGCTCAGCGAGCTTGAGTATCTTTTTTTTACTAATGTTTTTCATTTATTTTGCACACAAAACCGGGAGCAGCACCACGGAACCTGGAACATCCTCTGTTGGAGCGGCCCCTCATCGATCAGCCAATGAACAGGCCCAGTCCCAACCATCCACCAGCAATGGAGCAACCAGGCAGGCTTCACAGGCTGGGGAACAGGAAGCTGGTCCATCTGGTTTTCCCCTCTCCCAGCCCTCTGCCACTACTTTACTTGGGTCTGCTCGCCAGTGGCAGAGGGCCTGGGAGAGGTCAGTCATGCCCAAGTTTATTCGCTTAAGCGTGGACTTCCAGGCTAGGATGAAGGTGGTTGTAGAAAGACTGGATAGTGGGTTCACTCAGGTGAACACACTTTTCCAGCACATCCACAGATGTCTTGACCACCTGGAAACCAACCCTAATAGACCAGTGCAACATTATTTTTCCTTTATAACATGGGGCATGATGGAAAACATCAGTCCTGATCACCAGCTCTATGAGATGAAAGCCTGTCAGGATGCTTACACCGAGGCCATTCAGCGGTCCCGATATCAGCAGCAGGCACAAAGTTCTTTCCCTACAGGGCAACAAGCTCCAGGACAGCATCAGTACCCAGCTACACCATGCAGCCGAGTGCAGCAGCCCAGCCTTCCCCTTCAGCCACGCAGCGAAGTACAGCAGCCCAGCCTTCCACTTCTACCATGCAGCTGAGTGCAGCAGCCCAGACTTCCACTCCCACCATGCAGCAACAGGAAGCAAAAGGCTGAGGAAGCAGCAAAACAAAGTACAGGAAACGTAAAGCTGTTAAAAAACATTACCCACCCCCTCACCTTCGAATGTGTCTTTTTTTTCAAGTCTGTCCACACCTTCCCTTGGTTCTTTCCCATCCAATGTGTCAATCCCTTCCAACTTGTTTTCCACTCCTAATGTGTCCTCTTTCCCCAGTGTGTCCTTTGTCAATGTTTCTGACCCAATCCTCCAATTGTCTGCCACTTCCACTTTTTAAAAAAAAATTAAAATTGTTTTTATTTTTGTTAATAAAAATTATTTTGATTCATAATAACTGTCTCATTATGTTTTTTTAGCTCTTGATTTAAACGTGTGTATTGTTGAGTGTATTGTTGAGTGAAGTATTTATCTGTTTATTTAAACGTGTGTATTGTTGAGTGTATTGTTGAGTGAAATATTAATCAGTGTTACAGTTAAAGTGTTTAATTAAAGTTACATTCAAGGTGTAAATATTACAGTCAGAAAAAAGTACAGGTACATAACATTTCAGGTACATTTAACTAAACCATTTCATCTTGCCATGACACATGTCCAATATCAGAGACAAAGTAGGCAGCCAATTTATCCCTCATTTGGGCAACTTCCACTGTAGTCCTCAGAGGGTGAGCATGATAATCCGGCAATGTGGTATTTACAGGTTCCTCAAGTTCGAAGTGAAGTTGCTCTTTTCCCAGGATGTAACTATGCAGAACAACACACGCTTTCACAGCGTCATCAATTGTCTCTACTTTAAGATTGATTGGTGTTCCCTAAATGCGCCATTTAGCTGCCAGCAAACCAAAGGCACACTCCACGGTTCTTCGTGCCCTTGTCAGTCTGTAGTTGAAAATTCCTTTGGTGTGATTCAAGTCCCGACTTGAGTACAGTTTTATGAGGTTGGCACACATTTCAAATGCCTCATCCCCAACAACAACAAATGGCATTGGCAGTCCTTCAGTGTTCAAAAGAGGTTGTGGAGGTGGAAAATTAAAAAATTATTAGCATACAAACGACCCGTGTCCGAATTTTTGAAAGTCTGTGAGTCATTTCCTCGTCCAAAAGAGCCAACGTCAACGGAGACAAATCAACATTGAGCATCCACAATCACCATGAGAGCAATGGAACAGTATTTTTTATAATTGAAGTACTCGGATCCACTTCTGGAAAGGTTTTAGAATCCGAGTGTGCCGTCCACAGCCCCCACACAGTTTGGAAAATTACAAATTTCCTTGAATTTTTCAGCATTTTTCAGCCAGAGTTCAGTTGTGGGTTGGGGGAGGAATTCTGCACACAGAATGTCACACAATGCACAGCAGGTAGAAAGGGTGGACAGTCCAATCGAAATTGAAAATGTAAAGATATTAAGGTCTCTCCGATAGCCAGGAATCTGTGGAAAAGAAAATGGGGAAAAAAATCAGTACATGGCTTTTATAATAAGAATATTAATGACAGGTGTTTCTTTTTTTAAATTACATACCTTAGGGTCACCAACAGACGTTCCTCAGCAGGAATTGCTCTACGTAGTTGCATGTCCTGCCTGGTGATGGATCCTCGCACATGATGCAGCAATTTATTGAAGCTCTGTTCAGACATCCTCATGTATTCAAAAAACTTTTACTGGTTTTCACAAAGCTCGGTGTACAATGAGTGGAAGGCTCCATGGCTCTCTCAGACTTTAACAATGGGGTGTTGCGAATAGCGACGACGACATCTCTGTCTTTCTCTTCTCCTTTCTTCCTCACAAGCCACAGCAAAAGACAATTTCAGTGATAAATCCAGATTCAGATTGAAGCTCTCCATGCTAAGATCCATCTTGCAGCAGGATACAGCATCAAAAGAAGATTTAATCTGTGCAGGGTCTATATATAGAAATCCTATAAGCCACGCCCACATGAGCATAAAACAATGCAAACACATGCAAAAACGCATGCACACACAGCATTTTTTTGCCGTCATGCGTAAGATCATGCAGATAAAAACACTGCGTAAACATGCGTTTGCATGCGTTTTGACATGTGTTTGTGCATGCAGATGATATGCTGTGAAAAGAAACGCTAATGTGAACCTAGACTTAGCCTAGTTATTGACACCAGTTTGCTGAAAAAAAAAATTGTTACCTACAGGCCAGATATTTTAAATTGTGGTTTTTCCGCACATGGATCAGATATAAGTTTGCTCCAAATTCAGCCATTTGTTGTAAACGTGGAAAATATTGTAGTCCATTTAAAATGGGCAAGGCACGTGGCAAGGGACGGGGAAGTGGACGTGATGGTGATGGAGCATGCAGAGGCCGAGGCCGTGGGCAAGCTGAAATTTGGTCACAACAAACATCCACATCTTCTTGCTCGATCTTTCTGTCCCAATTACTAGGGGACTGCAGCAGAACACCACTCTTGAACCCAGAGCAGTGTCAAAAGGTTATTGGTTGGATAGCGGATAATGCTTCCAGTCTCTTTGCCACCACCACCCTGTCTTCCACACGGTCAAGTCTAAGTAGCCGTGAGTCTGGACTGCATATTCCTCACCCTGATCCTCCTTCCTCTCTCCATGCCGAGTGCCCAGAAACAACTGATCCTACACTTTGACACTCCGAAGAACTGTTCACGTTTCCATTTATAGATTCGAGCCTCTTGCCAGTCCACTTGAGGCAGGGCACGATGAGATCGCATGTAGTGTTGCCCAAATATTTGAGCAGCCAAGGTCACATGAAGGCGATGGTGGGAATGTGTCACAAGAGGCGGACGATGATGAGACCCAATTGCCAAAAAGTCAGGAGGAGGACCAGGGTTTGGAAGTGGAAGACGAGCTGGTGGATGATGTAGTAAGTGACCCAACCTGGCAGGAGGACATGCAGAGCGAGGACAGCAGCACACAGAGGGAGGAAGGCATAGCACCACAACAGGCAGGAAGAAGCAGTGTGGTGGCCGCAGACTGAAGGCAGACAACCATTCCTCCTAACACCAACACAACAGAAGTTGGCAGTACAACTGTTAGGTCTTCCCGAGTCTGGTTGTTTTTTAAAGACTCTGCCGTGTCTCCAAACAGGCCATTTGCACCACATGCTAGACCCGCATCAACACGGGTAGAAAAACTACCAGCCTAACTACCACCAGCATGATCAGGCACATGGCAGCAAAGCACCCAACGTTGTGGGCTGAACCCCAGGCTCCAGGAACAGTGTCTGCAGGTGACACCACTGCTTCTTCCACTGTTGTGCGTGCAAGCCAATTCCTTGTCCACGGTACATGCGAAGATGCCTCCTGCCCTGCACCTGTTGTTGCCCACACTCAATTAGCACCATTATCAAGCACATCCACATCCTTTTCCCAGTGCAGCCTTCAGTTGTCCATACCCCAGTCATTGGAACGCAATCAGAAATACGCAGACAATGCACCACAGGCCACAGTACTAAATTCACACAATTCTTGTCTGCTTGTGCTCAAAATGTTGCCTTTTAGGCTCTTGGAGATGGAAGCTTTCCACAACCTGATAGTGGTGGCCGTCCCAAGGTATTCGGTTCCCAGCCGCCACTATTTCTTTCAGTGTCCCATCCCAGCATTACACAAGCACGTGTCCCACAATATTACCTGTGCCCTCAACAATGCTGTTACTGGGAAAGTCCACCTAACTATGGACACGTGGACAAGTGCATGTGGGCAGGGTTGGTACATCTCGCTGATGTCACACTGGGTTAACATAGTGGAAACTGGGACCCAGTTGGACCTTGGGATGGAACACGTCCTCCCAACACCAAGGATTGCGGGCCCTACGTCAATCAGGGTTGCCCCCACAGTCTACAGCTCCTGCACCTCCTTCTTCTCCTCTTCAGCCTCCATCTCCGAAATGATCACATCAGTCACAAGCTGGAAGCACTGCAGCACTGCCTCAGCCAAGCGGCAACAGGCTGTGCTGAAGCTAATATGCTTAGGTGACAAACCGCACAATGCTGAAGAGTTGTGAACAACTCTGAAAGAGCAGGCAGATCTGTGGTTGACATCACTGAACCTACAGCCAGGCATGGTCATGTGTGACAATGGCCGGAACCTGGTGGCGGCTCTGAGGCGAGGCGAGCTCACACACATACCATGCCAGGCCCATGTGCTTAACCTCGTTGTTCAATAGTTTCTCAAAAGCTAACCGGAGATGCCGAATCTGCTTGTGAAAGTATGCCACCTGTCTTCCCATTTTAGAAAGTCAGCTACAGCTTCCGCCGCCCTTGCCGTGATTCAGCAGCGTTTGCAGCTTCCGGCTGGCCGACTGCTGTGTGATGTCCACACGCGTTGGAACTCTACACTGCATATGTTGGAAAGAATTTGTGAGCAGAAGAGGGCAGTTGTTGACTACCGGCATCAACAAGGCCGTCGGTATTCAGTTCAGACTCTGCACATAAGACCTCAGGAGTGGACATGGATGTTAGACATAAGTGCCATCCTACAAAACCTTGAGGAGTCCACCAAGATGGTGAGTGGTGATGATGCCATAATTAGCGTCACAATCCCGCTTCTCTGTATTCTGAGAAGCTCTCTGCTCACAATGAAAGAGGATGCATTGCAGGCGGAGCACGATGAGCTGGAGCAAGGAACCATACAGGTTGATTAGACACAGCCCAGCCTCATGTCATCCCAACATGGATTGGTTGACAATGAGGAAGAGGAGGAGGATGAAGAACAGGAGCTAGTTTTATGCGCTATAGATGGTACTTCAAGCACAACTGTCATACCGGCTGTTCAGCGTGGATGGCCTGAGGACAGGGAAGAGGAGGAGAGCATGGTCAGTCATCCTCTTGATGAGGACATGGAAGTCTTGCCTGTTAGCAGTCTGGCACGCATGGCTGACTATATGTTGCGCTGCCTTTCCAGCGACCCTCATATTCTCAAAATTTTGGGTGACATTACTGGTTGGTGACACTTCTAGACCAACGCTACAAGGAGAACATTCAATCTCTAATTCCTGAGGCGGCCAGGTCTACTAAAATGGGGCTGTACCAGAGAGAGCTTGTTGAGGAATTATTAAAAAATTCCCACCTGAAAACACAGACGGCAGAGGTCACAGTTCACTGGACAACCAAGGAGTACAGGTGAGAGAGACACAATTCCAATCCAGCAGGGACAGGGGAATACTGGCAAAGTTCTGGAAGCGTTTTCTCAGACCCTCCCATTGCACTGGCCCTGAGGCGCAAGGTACTCTCACAAGGAGTGCAAAGTTTTGGAAGATGATGAGGGAGTACCTTGATGACCGTACCAATGTCCTCTGTGATTCCTCTGGGCCTTTTAATTATTGAGTATCCAAGCTGGACATGTGGCATGAACTGGCTTTCTATGCCTTGGGGGTCCTGGCCTGATCTGCCGCTAGCGTTTTGTCAGAGCGAGTTTTTAGTGCCGCTGGTCGAATTATAACTGATAAGCACAACCGCCTGTCAACTGAAAATGCTGACAGGCTGACTCTTATAAAAATAAACATAGGCTGGATTGGGCCAGACTTCTGTACTCCACCGAATGATAACAGTGAAACATAACCTCAAATCCAGTGTCATTTTTTGGGAGGTATATTTCCATGCACCTCTTCACACCCACACATGGGTATATGCCTCCTGATTTTGCCTAATTGCTGTTTTCCTCCTCCTTCTCCTCATTCTCATCAGCCACCACAACTAGATCACATGGTGACCATGGTCTGTGATGCAACAGCCATGTTATTATGTTAAAGAAAGGTTTTTGATGCCTGTAAAAAAATTTTTTTTACACATTATGTTGATATCTCCCCCCTAGGGGAAAAGGTTTGTCAGCCCGTACACTTAGTGTATCAGCATTACAACCATAGCAGACCTGCTCCTTTAAATTGGTATAAGATTTTTCGTAGGCCATCCTACATGTCTCTTCTGACACCACCACTAGATCACCAGGGTGAACGTGTTCTATGATGTAACTAGGGCACCCGCTAGGACCGTGGGATACTCAGTACCGGGCCGGTTTCTTAAAGGGATGTGTCACGGTGGCAGTGACCCGGTCCGTGGCCCAGGGCGTCCAATAAAAGGGGATGAATGGAAGTGGAAATAAAGTCTAATTTGGGAGTGATTGTAACGCCACCTGTGGTACTCTGCCAGGGATGGCCGATGCTGCTTAAAGGGGTCCGCTGGGGCTGATGGTATTGCAGCAGAGTTGGTATAGCTCCCCACAGGTGTAATTGGTAAGGGATTGTAAGTGTTGAGATGCAGGAAAGAATTGGAGGACACAGGGTTGCAGTCTCTTTACCTTTTACTGGAGAAGTTCAGGTACACAGATGACAGGTGGTCTTTGGAATCCTGGAAGTGATTTGAAATCCCCCTAGCCAGGTGAGGTTGGAAGCCTTCCTTTCTATGCTGAATTCTCTGTCCTTGCTGCATGAGGCTTTACATAAGGTCCTTTCTCAATCTGTCCTTTTAGATGGACACTACCTGCATGGCAGGCAGCTCGAGCCTTTATACAGGTGTCCCTCTCTCATGGTGACTCCAGGTTCTAATCTGCTGCTGTGCCTTTAGGTGTCAGTTGTGACACAACCTTGGACTCCGGTGTCCGGTTTCTTATGTTCAAACCTGGTGTGAGCCCAGTCGCAGCTCCACTCCAGTTTCTCTCTCCTCCTGTGCTTGCTCTCCCTTCACTGTCTCACACAGACTGAATTCTAACTCTTTCTCCAGACCAGAACTTATAGGGAAGGTACCCTGAAACCAGATTTAGAGCTCCCCCTTCTGGCCTGGAGTCAGAAAAGTGTTGTATGTAAGTGTTATCTGCTAAGAGGATTCTTTCTTGCTTCCAGGCATGGCATCACCCTCCCCGGCAGTGTCGGACTGGGGTGACAAGGGCCCACCAGTAACATTGACTTTGGGGGCCCACGTTTCACCTGCATGCAAATATTATACTACCTTCGTTCACAAATTTACCTCTATCTCTATATATAATAATAAACTGGGTAGTTTGGTTATGAATGATGAGATGCTGCTTTTTTCTGTACAGAGCGAATCAAGTGAATTATGCCAAGTACTGCCCATACAGTGGGGTTGGGGGCCCAGATCTACACAGGGGCCCACCGGGGGATATCCCTGTTATCCTATGTGCCAGTCCGAGCCTGCTCCCTGGGAGGCAGGCAATACCACTGTGACAACCAGATTCCTGGGGTGTCACACAACAGCAAGGTTGTTTTTTTTCAAGGGTGTTTATGACGCCCATAAAAAAAGGTTTAAACAGTATGTTGATGTACACCCCCCAGGGGGAATTGTTTGTCAGCCCACACACTTAGGGAATAGGAATTACAACCAAAGGAGACACGCTCCTTTAACCCCTAAGTGACAGAGCCAATTTGGTACTTAATGACCGAACCAATTTTTACAATTCTAACCTCTGTCCCTTTATGAGGTTATAACTCTGGAACGGTTTAACGGATCCCGCTGATTCTGAGATGGTTTTTTCAGAATCAGCGCAATTTTGGAAACAAAATTTTTTTTGTTAGGAAGTTATAAGGGTTAAAAGTTGACCAGCGATTTCTCATTTTTACAACAAAATTTACAAAACCATTTTTTTTAGGGACCATCTCACATTTAAAGTCACTTTGAGGGGTGTACATGACAGAAAATAACCAAACTTGACACCATTCTAAAAACTACACCCCTCAAGGTGCTCAAAACCACATTCAAGAAGTTTATTAACCCTTTATGTGCTTCACTGGAACTGAAACAATGTGGAAGGAAAAAATTCAGAACCAATTTTTTTATTTTCACAAGTGTAAAAAGAGAAAATGAACCACAAAATTTGTTGTGCAATTTCTCCTGAATACGCCGTTACCCCATATGTGGGGGTAAACCACTTTTGGGCGCACGGCAGAGCTTGGAAGAGAAGGAGCGCCATTTGACTTTTTCAATGCAGAATTGGCTGGAATTGAGATCGGACGCCGTGTCGCGTTTGGAGAGCCCCTGATGTGCCTAAACAGTGGAAACCCCCCACAAGTGACACCATTTTAGAAACTAGACCCCTTAAGGAACTTATCTAAATGTGTGGTGAGCACTTTGAACCCTCAGGTGCTTCACAGAAGTTTATAACATAGAGCCGTGAAAATGAAAAAATTGCATTTTTTGTACAAAAATGATCTTTTATCCCCCAAATTTTTATTTTCACAAGGGTAACAGGAGAAAATTGACCACGAAAGTTGTTGTGCAATTTGTCCTGAGTACGCCGATACCCCATATATGGGGGTAAACCACAATTTGGGCGCATGGAAGAGCTTGGAAGAGAAGGAGTTCCGTTTGACTTTTTCAATGCCCCTGCCCCTGATGTGCCTAAACAGTGGAAACCCCCACAAGTGACCCCATTTTGGAAACTAGACCCATTAAGGAACTTATCTAGATGTGTGGTGAGCACTTTGAACCCCCAAGTGCTTCACAGAAATTTATAACGCAGAGCCGTGAAAATAAACAATCCTTTTTTCCCCTCAAAAATGATGTTTTAGCTTTCAATTTTTTTTCTCTCAAGGGTAATATGAGAAATTGGACCACAAAATGTATTGGGCAATTTATCCTGAGTATGCTGATACCCCATATGTTTGGGGGGACCACTGTTTGGGCGCATGGCAGAGCTCGGAAGGGAAGGAGTGCCATTTTTTAATGCAGACTTTGATAGAATGGTTTGCGGGCGTTATGTTTAATTTGCAGAGCCCCTGATGTACCTAAACAGTAGAAACCCCCCACAAGTGACCCCCCCAAAAAACTTATCTAGATGTGTGGCGAGCACTTTGAACGCCCAAGTGCTTCACAGAAGTTTATAATGCAGAGACTACATTTCAAAAACCTGACCTTCACATCCAAACATAGACTCAGTGTGAACAGGTGCTGAACCTAGAGTCGCCAACTCGTATATGGTTAAGTAAATAAGGCAGCACACTGCAGCGCTAAAACATGCAAACTTGAAAACACGAAATTTGAACTGCATTACTGCACTAGAAATATGAAAAATGAGAGCTTTTAACGCATAAAAATGGCCAATTTTATGTGTACCTGGTAGCCCCTTTACAGCATCTCTCTTATACCAGGTCCTACGCTTGCCTTACCTCGCTGAGAATAAACGTCTCCATCTGAATGGGTACATGTGAAACCTCTTCTTAGACTAAAATTCTCTCTCTCTGTGGAGGGGTATTGGACCTGCTGTAATTAAAACACCTGAAGCTAGGAGGCGGAGTGCACGATCAGAAGGCTAGAGAATAAATTTCAAAAACCTGACCTGCACATCCAATCATAGACTCAGTGTAAACAGGTGCTGAACCTAGAGTTGCCAACTCGTATATGGTTAAGTAAATAAGGCAGCACACTGCAGCGCTAAAACATGCAAACTTGAAAACACGAAATTTGAACTGCATTACTGCACTAGAAATATGAAAAATGAGAGCTTTTAACGCATAAAAATGGCCAATTTTATGTGTACCTGGTAGCCCCTTTACAGCATCTCTCTTATACCAGGTCCTACGCTTGCCTTACCTCGCTGAGAATAAACGTCTCCATCTGAATGGGTACATGTGAAACCTCTTCTTAGACTAAAATTCTCTCTCTCTGTGGAGGGGTATTGGACCTGCTGTAATTAAAACACCTGAAGCTAGGAGGCGGAGTGCACGATCAGAAGGCTAGAGAATACATTTCAAAAACCTGACCTGCACATCCAAACATAGACTCAGTGTGAACAGGTGCTGAACCTAGAGTCGCCAACTCGTATATAGTTAAGTAAATAAGGCAGCACACTGCAGCGCTAAAACATGCAAACTTGAAAACACGAAATTTGAACTGCATTACTGCACTAGAAATATGAAAAATGAGAGCTTTTAGCGCATAAAAATGGCCAATTTTATGTGTACCTGGTAGCCCCTTTACGGCATCTCTCTTATACCAGGTCCTACGCTTGCCTTACCTCGCTGAGAATAAACTTCTCCATCTGAATGGGTACATGTGAAACCTCTTCTTAGACTAAAATTCTCTCTCTCTGTGGAGGGGTATTGGACCTGCTGTAATTAAAACACCTGAAGCTAGGAGGCGGAGTGCACGATCAGAAGGCTAGAGAATACATTTCAAAAACCTGACCTGCACATCCAAACATAGACTCAGTGTGAACAGGTGCTGAACCTAGAGTCGCCAACTCGTATATAGTTAAGTAAATAAGGCAGCACACTGCAGCGCTAAAACATGCAAACTTGAAAACACGAAATTTGAACTGCATTACTGCACTAGAAATATGAAAAATGAGAGCTTTTAGCGCATAAAAATGGCCAATTTTATGTGTACCTGGTAGCCCCTTTACGGCATCTCTCTTATACCTGGTCCTACGCTTGCCTTACCTCGCTGAGAATAAACGTCTCCATCTGAATGGGTACATGTGAAACCTCTTCTTAGACTAAAATTCTCTCTCTCTGTGGAGGGGTATTGGACCTGCTGTAATTAAAACACCTGAAGCTAGGAGGCGGAGTGCACGATCAGAAGGCTAGAGAATACATTTCAAAAACCTGACCTGCACATCCAAACATAGACTCAGTGTGAACAGGTGCTGAACCTAGAGTCGCCAACTTGTATATAGTTAAGTAAATAAGGCAGCACACTGCAGCGCTAAAACATGCAAACTTGAAAACACGAAATTTGAACTGCATTACTGCACTAGAGATATGAAAAATGAGAGCTTTTAGCGCATAAAAATGGCCAATTTTATGTGTACCTGGTAGCCCCTTTACGGAATCTCTCTTATACCAGGTCCTACGCTTGCCTTACCTCGCTGAGAATAAACGTCTCCATCTGAATGGGTACATGTGAAACCTCTTCTTAGACTAAAATTCTCTCTCTCTGTGGAGGGGTATTGGACCTGCTGTAATTAAAACACCTGAAGCTAGGAGGCGGAGTGCACGATCAGAATGCTAGAGAATACATTTCAAAAACCTGACCTGCACATCCAAACATAGACTCAGTGTGAACAGGTGCTGAACCTAGAGTCGCCAACTCGTATATAGTTAAGTAAATAAGGCAGCACACTGCAGCGCTAAAACATGCAAACTTGAAAACACGAAATTTGAACTGCATTACTGCACTAGAAATATGAAAAATAAGAGCATTCAGCGCATAAAAATTGCCAATCTTATGTGTACCTGGTAGCCCCATTACGGCATCTCTCTTATACCAGGCCCTACGCTTGCCTTACCTCGCTGAGAATAAACGTCTCCATCTGAATGGGTACATGTGAAACCTCTTCTTAGACTAAAATTCTCTCTCTCTGTGGAGGGTGTTATGTTTGCTAATGACAGGTGTTATGAAGGCAATCCAGAAACACAGTGTGCTTAGCGATCAGAGCGCACACAGTGATCTGACAAATACCCAAAAATACAAGAACGAGCTCTGAGACGTGGAAACTCTGTAGACTGCACACCTGATCCTATCCTAAACACAACTAAAAGCGGCTGTGGATTGCGCCTAACAACTACCTAGGCAACTCGGCACAGCCTAAGAAACTAGCTAGCCTGAAGATAGAAAAATAGGCCTGACTTGCCCCAGAGAAATTCCCTAAAGGAAAAGGCAGCCCCCCACATATAATGACTGTGAGTAAGATGAAAAGACAAAACGTAGGGATGAAATAGATTCAGCAAAGTGGGGCCCGATATTCTAGGACAGAGCGAGGACAGTAAAGCGAAGTTTGCAGTCTACAAAAAACCCTAAAGCAAAACCACACAAAGGGGGCAAAAAACCCCCCACCGTGCCGAACTAACGGCACGGCGGTACACCCTTTGCGTCTCAGAGCTTCCAGCAAAACAAAAGACAAGCTGGACAGAAAAAAAGCAACAAAAAAGCAAAAAGCACTTAGCTATACAGAGCAGCAGGTCACAGGAACAATCAGGAGAAGTTCAGATCCAACACTGAAACATTGACAAGGAGCAAGGATAGCAGCATCAGGCGGAGTTAAGTAATGAAGCAGTTAACGAGCTCACCAGAACACCTGAGGGAGGAAGCTCAGAAGCTGCAGTACCACTTGTGACCACAGGAGTGAATTCAGCCACAGAATTCACAACAGTACCCCCCCCTTGAGGAGGGGTCACCGAACCCTCACCAGAGCCCCCAGGCCGACCAGGATGAGCCGCATGAAAGGCACGAACAAGATTGGAAGCATGAACATCAGAGGCAAAAACCCAGGAATTATCTTCCTGAGCATAACCCTTCCATTTAACCAGATACTGGAGTTTCCGTCTAGAAACACGAGAATCCAAAATCTTCTCCACAATATACTCCAATTCCCCCTCCACCAAAACCGGGGCAGGAGGCTCAACAGATGGAACCATAGGTGCCACGTATCTCCGCAACAACGACCTATGGAATACATTATGTATGGAAAAGGAGTCTGGGAGGGTCAAACGAAAAGACACAGGATTGAGAACCTCAGAAATCCTATACGGACCTATAAAACGAGGTTTAAATTTAGGAGAGGAAACCTTCATAGGAATATGACGAGAAGATAACCAAACCAGATCCCCAACACGAAGTCGGGGACCCACACGGCGTCTGCGATTAGCGAAAAGTTGAGCTTTCTCCTGGGACAAGATCAAATTGTCCACTACCTGAGTCCAGATCTGCTGCAACCTATCCACCACAGAATCCACACCAGGACAGTCCGAAGACTCAACCTGTCCTGAAGAGAAACGAGGATGGAACCCAGAATTGCAAAAAAATGGAGAAACCAAGGTAGCCGAGCTGGCCCGATTATTAAGGGCGAACTCAGCCAACGGCAAAAAGGACACCCAATCATCCTGGTCTGCAGAAACAAAACATCTCAGATATGTTTCCAAGGTCTGATTGGTTCGTTCGGTCTGGCCATTAGTCTGAGGATGGAAAGCTGAGGAAAAGGATAGGTCAATGCCCATCCTACCACAAAAGGCTCGCCAAAACCTTGAAACAAACTGGGAACCTCTGTCAGAAACAATATTCTCAGGAATGCCATGCAACCGAACCACATGCTGAAAGAACAAAGGTTCCAAATCAGAGGAGGAAGGCAATTTAGCCAAGGGCACCAGATGGACCATTTTAGAAAAGCGATCACAGACCACCCAAATGACTGACATCTTTTGAGAAACGGGAAGGTCAGAAATGAAATCCATCGAAATATGTGTCCAAGGCCTCTTTGGGACCGGCAAGGGCAAAAGCAACCCACTGGCACGAGAACAGCAGGGCTTAGCCCTAGCACAAATCCCACAGGACTGCACAAAAGTACGTACATCCCGTGACAGAGATGGCCACCAGAAGGATCTAGCCACTAACTCTCTGGTACCAAAGATTCCAGGATGACCAGCCAACACCGAACAATGAAGTTCAGAGATAAGTTTATTAGTCCACCTATCAGGGACGAACAGTTTCTCTGCTGGACAACGATCAGGTTTATTCGCCTGAAATTTTTGCAGCACCCGCCGCAAATCAGGGGAGATGGCAGACACAATGACTCCTTCCTTGAGGATACCCGCTGGCTCAGATAAACCCGGAGAGTCGGGCACAAAACTCCTAGACAGAGCATCCGCCTTCACATTTTTAGAGCCCGGAAGGTACGAAATCACAAAGTCGAAGCGGGCAAAAAATAACGACCAACGGGCCTGTCTAGGATTCAAGCGCTTGGCAGACTCGAGATAAGTCAAGTTCTTATGATCAGTCAATACCACCACGCGATGCTTAGCTCCTTCAAGCCAATGACGCCACTCCTCGAATGCCCACTTCATGGCCAGCAACTCTCGATTGCCCACATCATAATTACGCTCAGCGGGCGAAAACTTCCTGGAAAAGAAAGCACATGGTTTCATCACTGAGCAATCAGAACCTCTCTGTGACAAAACCGCCCCTGCTCCAATCTCAGAAGCATCAACCTCGACCTGGAACGGAAGAGAAACATCTGGCTGACACAACACAGGGGCAGAACAAAAACGACGCTTCAACTCCTGAAAAGCTTCCACAGCAGCAGAAGACCAATTAACCAAATCAGCACCCTTCTTGGTCAAATCGGTCAATGGTTTGGCAATGCTAGAAAAATTACAGATGAAGCGACGATAAAAATTAGCAAAGCCCAGGAACTTTTGCAGACTTTTCAGAGATGTCGGCTGAATCCAATCCTGGATGGCTTGGACCTTAACTGGATCCATCTCGATAGTAGAAGGGGTAAAGATGAACCCCAAAAATGAAACTTTCTGCACACCGAAGAGACACTTTGATCCCTTCACAAACAAAGAGTTAGCACGCAGGACCTGAAAAACCATTCTGACCTGCTTCACATGAGACTCCCAATCATCTGAGAAGATCAAAATGTCATCCAAGTAAACAATCAGGAATTTATCCAGATACTCACGGAAGATGTCATGCATTAAAGACTGAAACACAGATGGAGCATTGGCAAGTCCGAACGGCATCACTAGATACTCAAAATGACCCTCGGGCGTATTGAATGCAGTTTTCCATTCATCTCCTTGCCTGATTCTCACCAGATTATACGCACCACGAAGATCTATCTTAGTGAACCAACTAGCCCCCTTAATCCGAGCAAACAAGTCAGATAACAATGGCAAGGGATACTGAAACTTAACAGTGATCTTATTAAGAAGGCGGTAATCAATACACGGTCTCAGCAAACCATCCTTCTTGGCTACAAAGAAGAACCCTGCTCCCAGTGGTGATGACGATGGGCGAATATGTCCCTTCTCCAGGGATTCCTTCACATAACTGCGCATAGCGGCTTGTTCGGGCACGGATAAATTAAATAATCGACCTTTAGGGAATTTACTACCAGGAATCAAATTGATAGCACAATCACAATCCCTATGCGGAGGTAGAGCATCGGACTTGGGCTCTTCAAATACATCCTGATAATCAGACAAGAACTCTGGGACCTCAGAAGGGGTGGATGACGAAATCGACAAAAATGGAACATCACCATGTACCTCCTGACAACCCCAGCTGGATACCGACATGGAATTCCAATCCAATACTGGATTATGGGCTTGTAGCCATGGCAACCCCAACACGACCACATCATGCAGATTATGCAACACCAGAAAGCGAATAACTTCCTGATGTGCAGGAGCCATGCACATGGTCAGCTGGGCCCAGTATTGAGGTTTATTCTTGGCCAAAGGTGTAGCATCAATTCCTCTCAATGGAATAGGACACCGCAAAGGCTCCAAGAAAAACCCACAACGTTTAGCATAATCCAAATCCATCAGATTCAGGGCAGCGCCCGAATCCACAAACGCCATGACAGAAAACGACGACAAAGAGCATATCAAGGTAATGGACAGAAGGAATTTGGACTGTACAGTACCAATGACGGCAGACCTAGCGGACCGCTTAGTGCGCTTAGGACAATCAGAAATAGCATGAGTGGAATCACCACAGTAGAAACACAGACCATTCAGACGTCTGTATTCCTGCCGTTCAACTCTAGTCATAGTCCTATCGCACTGCATAGGCTCAGGTTTAACCTCAGGCAGTACCGCCAAATGGTGCACAGATTTACGCTCGCGCAAGCGTCGACCGATCTGAATGGCCAAAGACAAAGACTCATTCAAACCAGCAGGCATAGGAAATCCCACCATGACATCCTTAAGAGCCTCAGAGAGACCCTTTCTGAACAAAGCTGCCAGCGCAGATTCATTCCACTGAGTGAGTACTGACCATTTCCTAAATTTCTGACAATATACTTCTATATCATCCTGACCCTGGCACAAAGCCAGCAAATTTTTCTCAGCCTGATCCACTGAATTAGGCTCATCGTACAGCAATCCGAGCGCCAGGAAAAACGCATCGACACTACTCAATGCAGGGTCTCCTGGCGCAAGAGAAAATGCCCAGTCTTGAGGGTCGCCGCGCAAAAAAGAAATAATAATCAAAACCTGTTGAATAGGATTACCAGAAGAATGAGGTTTCAAGGCCAGAAATAGCTTACAATTATTTTTGAAACTTAGAAACTTAGTTCTATCTCCAAAAAACAAATCAGGAATAGGAATTCTTGGTTCTAACATAGATTTCTGATCAATAGTATCTTGAATTTTTTGTGCATTTATAACGAGATTATCCATTGAAGAGCACAGACCCTGAATATCCATGTCCACACCTGTGTCCAGAATCACCCAAATGTCTAGGGGGAAAAAAAAAAGTGAACACAGAGCAGGAAAAAAAAAAAAAATGATGTCAGAACTTTTTCTTTCCCTCTATTGAGAATCATTAGTTTTGGCTCCTTGTACTGTTATGTTTGCTAATGACAGGTGTTATGAAGGCAATCCAGAAACACAGTGTGCTTAGCGATCAGAGCGCACACAGTGATCTGACAAATACCCAAAAATACAAGAACGAGCTCTGAGACGTGGAAACTCTGTAGACTGCACACCTGATCCTATCCTAAACACAACTAAAAGCGGCTGTGGATTGCGCCAAACAACTACCTAGGCAACTCGGCACAGCCTAAGAAACTAGCTAGCCTGAAGATAGAAAAATAGGCCTGACTTGCCCCAGAGAAATTCCCCAAAGGAAAAGGCAGCCCCCCACATATAATGACTGTGAGTAAGATGAAAAGACAAAACGTAGGGATGAAATAGATTCAGCAAAGTGGGGCCCGATATTCTAGGACAGAGCGAGGACAGTAAAGCGAACTTTGCAGTCTACAAAAAACCCTAAAGCAAAACCACGCAAAGGGGGCAAAAAAAAACCCACCGTGCCGAACTAACGGCACGGCGGTACACCCTTTGCGTCTCAGAGCTTCCAGCAAAACAAAAGACAAGCTGGACAGAAAAAAAGCAACAAAAAAGCAAAAAGCACTTAGCTATACAGAGCAGCAGGTCACAGGAACAATCAGGAGAAGCTCAGATCCAACACTGAAACATTGACAAGGAGCAAGGATAGCAGCATCAGGCGGAGTTAAGTAATGAAGCAGTTAACGAGCTCACCAGAACACCTGAGGGAGGAAGCTCAGAAGCTGCAGTACCACTTGTGACCACAGGAGTGAATTCAGCCACAGAATTCACAACAGGAGGGGTATTGGACCTGCTGTAATTAAAACACCTGAAGCTAGGAGGCGGAGTGCACGATCAGAAGGCTAGAGAATACATTTTAAAAACCTGACCTGCACATCCAAACATAGACTCAGTGTGAACAGGTGCTGAACCTAGAGTCGCCAACTCGTATATAGTTAAGTAAATAAGGCAGCACACTGCAGCGCTAAAACATGCAAACTTGAAAACACGAAATTTGAACTGCATTACTGCACTAGAAATATGAAAATTGAGAGCTTTTAGCGCATAAAAATGGCCAATTTTATGTGTACCTGGTAGCCCCTTTACGGCATCTCTCTTATACCAGGTCCTACGCTTGCCTTACCTCGCTGAGAATAAACGTCTCCATCTGAATGGGTACATGTGAAACCTCTTCTTAGACTAAAATTCTCTCTCTCTGTGGAGGGGTATTGGACCTGCTGTAATTAAAACACCTGAAGCTAGGAGGCGGAGTGCACGATCAGAAGGCTAGAGAATACATTTCAAAAACCTGACCTGCACATCCAAACATAGACTCAGTGTGAAAAGGTGCTGAAACTAGAGTCGCCAACTCGTATATAGTTAAGTAAATAAGGCAGCACACTGCAGCGCTAAAACATGCAAACTTGAAAATATGAAATTTGAACTGCATTACTGCACTAGAAATATGAAAAATGAGAGCTTTAGCGCATAAAAATGGCCAATTTTATGTGTACCTGGTAGCCCCTTTACGGCATCTTTCTTATACCAGGTCCTACGCTTGCCTTACCTCGCTGAGAATAAACGTCTCCATCTGAATGGGTGCATGTGAAACCTCTTCTTAGACTAAAATTCTCTCTCTCTGTGGAGGGGTATTGGACCTGCTGTAATTAAAACACCTGAAGATAGGAGGCGGAGTGCAAGATCAGAAGGCTAGAGAATACATTTAAAAAACCTGACCTGCACATCCAAACATAGACTCAGTGTGAACAGGTGCTGAACCTAGAGTCGCCAACTCGTATATAGTTAAGTAAAAAGGGCAGCACACTGCAGCGCCAAAACATGCAAACTTGAAAACACGAAATTTGAACTGCATTACTGCACTAGAAATATGAAAAATGAGAGCTTTTAGCGCATAAAAATGGCCAATTTTATGTGTACCTGGTAGCCCCTTTACGGCATCTCTCTTATACCAGGTCCTACGCTTGCCTTACCTCGCTGAGAATAAACGTCTCCATCTGAATGGGTACATGTGAAACCTCTTCTTAGACTAAAATTCTCTCTCTCTGTGGAGGGGTATTGGACCTGCTGTAATTAAAACACCTGAAGCTAGGAGGCGGAGTGCACGATCAGAAGGCTAGAGAATACATTTCAAAAACCTGACCTGCACATCCAAACATAGACTCAGTGTGAACAGGTGCTGAACCTAGAGTCGCCAACTCGTATATAGTTAAGTAAATAAGGCAGCACACTGCAGCGCTAAAACATGCAAACTTGAAAACACGAAATTTGAACTGCATTACTTCACTAGAAATATGAAAAATGAGAGCTGTTAGCGCATAAAAATGGCCAATTTTATGTGTACCTGGTAGCCCCTTTACGGCATCTCTCTTATACCAGGTCCTACGCTTGCCTTACCTCGCTGAGAATAAACGTCTCCATCTGAATGGGTACATGTGAAACCTCTTCTTAGACTAAAATTCTCTCTCTCTGTGGAGGGGTATTGGACCTGCTGTAATTAAAACACCTGAAGCTAGGAGGCGGAGTGCACGATCAGAAGGCTAGAGAATACATTTAAAAAACCTGACCTGCACATCCAAACATAGAACAGGTGCTGAACCTAGAGTCACCAACTCGTATATAGTTAAGTAAATAAGGCAGCACACTGCAGCGCTAAAACATGCAAACTTGAAAACACGAAATTTGAACTGCATTACTGCACTAGAAATATGAAAAATGAGAGCTTTTAGCGCATAAAAATGGCCAATTTTATGTGTACCTGGTAGCCCCTTTACGGCATCTCTCTTATACCAGGTCCTACGCTTGCCTTACCTCGCTGAGAATAAACGTCTCCATCTGAATGGGTACATGTGAAACCTCTTCTTAGACTAAAATTCTCTCTCTCTGTGGAGGGGTATTGGACCTGCTGTAATTAAAACACCTGAAGCTAGGAGGCGGAGTGCACGATCAGAAGGCTAGAGAATACATTTCAAAAACCTGACCTGCACATCCAAACATAGACTCAGTGTGAAAAGGTGCTGAACCTAGAGTCGCCATCTCGTATATAGTTAAGTAAATAAGGTAGCACACTGCAGCGCTAAAACATGCAAACTTGAAAACACGAAATTTGAACTGCATTACTTCACTAGAGATATGAAAAATGAGAGCTTTTAGCGCTTAAAAATGGCCAATTTTATGTGTACCTGGTAGCCCCTTTACGGCATCTCTCTAAGGCAAGCGTAGAACCTGGTATAAGAGGGATGCCGTAAAGGGGCTACCAGGTACACATAAAATTGGCCATTTTTATGCGCTAAAAGCTCTCATTTTTCATATTTCCAGTGCAGTAATGCAGTTCAAATTTCATGTTTTCAAGTTTGCATGTTTTAGCGCTGCAGTGTGCTGCCTTATTTACTTAACTATATACGAGTTGGCGACTCTAGGTTCAGCACCTGTTCACACTGAGTCTATGTTTGGATGTGCAGGTCAGGTTTTTGAAATGTATTCTCTAGCCTTCTGATCGTGCACTCCGCCTCCTAGCTTCAGGTGTTTTAATTACAGCAGGTCCAATACCCCTCCACAGAGAGAGAGAATTTTAGTCTAAGAAGAGGTTTCACATGTACCCATTCAGATGGAGACGTTTATTCTCAGCGAGGTAAGGCAAGCGTAGGACCTGGTATAAGAGAGATGCCGTAAAGGGGCTACCAGGTACACATAAAATTGGCCATTTTTATGCGCTAAAAGCTCTCATTTTTCATATTTCTAGTGCAGTAATGCAGTTCAAATTTCGTGTTTTCAAGTTTGCATGTTTTAGCGCTGCAGTGTGCTGCCTTATTTACTTAACTATATACGAGTTGGCGACTCTAGGTTCAGCACCTGTTCACACTGAGTCTATGTTTGGCTGTGCACGTCAGGTTTTTGAAATGTATTCTCTAGCCTTCTGATCGTGCACTCCGCCTCCTAGCTTCAGGTGTTTTAATTACAGCAAGTCCAATACCCCTCCACAGAGAGAGAGAATTTTAGTCTAAGAAGAGGTTTCACATGTACCCATTCAGATGGAGACGTTTATTCTCAGCGAGGTAAGGCAAGCGTAGGACCTGGTATAAGAGAGATGCCGTAAAGGGGCTACCAGGTACACATAAAATTGGCCATTTTTATGCGCTAAAAGCTCTCATTTTTCATATTTCTAGTGCAGTAATGCAGTTCAAATTTCGTGTTTTCAAGTTTGCATGTTTTAGCGCTGCAGTGTGCTGCCTTATGTACTTAACTATATACGAGTTGGCGACTCTAGGTTCAGCACCTGTTCACACTGAGTCTATGTTTGAATGTGCAGGTCAGGTTTTTGAAATGTATTCTCTAGCCTTCTGATCGTGCACTCCGCCTCCTAGCTTCAGGTGTTTTAATTACAGCAGGTCCAATACCCCTCCACAGAGAGAGAGAATTTCAGTCTAAGATGAGGTTTCACATGTACCCATTCAGATGGAGACGTTTATTCTCAGCGAGGTAAGGCAAGCGTAGGACCTGGTATAAGAGAGATGCCGTAAAGGGGCTACCAGGTACACGTAAAATTGGCCATTTTTATGCGCTAAAAGCTCTCATTTTTCATATTTCTAGTGCAGTAATGCAGTTCAAATTTCGTGTTTTCAAGTTTGCATGTTTTAGCGCTGCAGTGTGCTGCCTTATTTACTTAACTATATACGAGTTGGCGACTCTAGGTTCAGCACCTGTTCACACTGAGTCTATGTTTGGATGTGCAGGTCAGGTTTTTGAAATGTATTCTCTAGCCTTCTGATCGTGCACTCCGCCTCCTAGCTTCAGGTGTTTTAATTACAGCAGGTCCAATACCCCTCCACAGAGAGAGAGAATTTTAGTCTAAGAAGAGGTTTCACATGTACCAATTCAGATGGAGACGTTTATTCTCAGTGAGGTAAGGCAAGCGTAGGACCTGGTATAAGAGAGATGCCGTAAAGGGGCTACCAGGTACACATAAAATTGGCCATTTTTATGCGCTAAAAGCTCTCATTTTTCATATTTCTAGTGCAGTAATGCAGTTCAAATTTCGTGTTTTCAAGTTTGCATGTTTTAGCGCTGCAGTGTGCTGCCTTATTTACTTAACTATATACGAGTTGGCGACTCTAGGTTCAGCACCTGTTCACACTGAGTCTATGTTTGGATGTGCAGGTCAGGTTTTTGAAATATATTCTCTAGCCTTCTGATCGTGCACTCCGCCTCCTAGCTTCAGGTGTTTTAATTACAGCAGGTCCAATACCCCTCCACAGAGAGAGAGAATTTTAGTCTAAGAAGAGGTTTCACATGTACCCATTCAGATGGAGACGTTTATTCTAAGCGAGGTAAGGCAAGCGTAGGACCTGGTATAAGAGAGATGCCGTAAAGGGGCTACCAGGTACACATAAAATTGGCCATTTTTATGCGCTAAAAGCTCTCATTTTTCATATTTCTAGTGCAGTAATGCAGTTCAAATTTCGTGTTTTCAAGTTTGCATGTTTTAGCGCTGCAGTGTGCTGCCTTATTTACTTAACTATATACGAGTTGGCGACTCTAGGTTCAGCACCTGTTCACACTGAGTCTATGTTTGGCTGTGCACGTCAGGTTTTTGAAATGTATTCTCTAGCCTTCTGATCGTGCACTCCGCCTCCTAGCTTCAGGTGTTTTAATTACAGCAAGTCCAATACCCCTCCACAGAGAGAGAGAATTTTAGTCTAAGAAGAGGTTTCACATGTACCCATTCAGATGGAGACGTTTATTCTCAGCGAGGTAAGGCAAGCGTAGGACCTGGTATAAGAGAGATGCCGTAAAGGGGCTACCAGTTACACATAAAATTGGCCATTTTTATGCGCTAAAAGCTCTCATTTTTCATATTTCTAGTGCAGTAATGCAGTTCAAATTTCGTGTTTTCAAGTTTGCATGTTTTAGCGCTGCAGTGTGCTGCCTTATGTACTTAACTATATACGAGTTGGCGACTCTAGGTTCAGCACCTGTTCACACTGAGTCTATGTTTGGATGTGCAGGTCAGGTTTTTGAAATGTATTCTCTAGCCTTCTGATCGTGCACTCCGCCTCCTAGCTTCAGGTGTTTTAATTACAGCAGGTCCAATACCCCTCCACAGAGAGAGAGAATTTTAGTCTAAGAAGAGGTTTCACATGTACCCATTCAGATGGAGACGTTTATTCTCAGCGAGGTAAGGCAAGCGTAGGACCTGGTATAAGAGAGATGCCGTAAAGAGGCTACCAGGTACACGTAAAATTGGCCATTTTTATGCGCTAAAAGCTCTCATTTTTCATATTTCTAGTGCAGTAATGCAGTTCAAATTTCGTGTTTTCAAGTTTGCATGTTTTAGCGCTGCAGTGTGCTGCCTTATTTACTTAACTATATACGAGTTGGCGACTCTAGGTTCAGCACCTGTTCACACTGAATCTATGTTTGGATGTGCAGGTCAGGTTTTTGAAATGTATTCTCTAGCCTTCTGATCGTGCACTCCGCCTCCTAGCTTCAGGTGTTTTAATTACAGCAAGTCCAATACCCCTCCACAGAGAGAGAGAATTTTAGTCTAAGAAGAGGTTTCACATGTACCCATTCAGATGGAGACGTTTATTCTCAGCGAGGTAAGGCAAGCGTAGGACCTGGTATAAGAGAGATGCCGTAAAGGGGCTACCAGGTACACATAAAATTGGCCATTTTTATGCGCTAAAAGCTCTCATTTTTCATATTTCTAGTGCAGTAATGCAGTTCAAATTTCGTGTTTTCAAGTTTGCATGTTTTAGCGCTGCAGTGTGCTGCCTTATGTACTTAACTATATACGAGTTGGCGACTCTAGGTTCAGCACCTGTTCACACTGAGTCTATGTTTGGATGTGCAGGTCAGGTTTTTGAAATGTATTCTCTAGCCTTCTGATCGTGCACTCCGCCTCCTAGCTTCAGGTGTTTTAATTACAGCAGGTCCAATACCCCTCCACAGAGAGAGAGAATTTTAGTCTAAGAAGAGGTTTCACATGTACCCATTCAGATGGAGACGTTTATTCTCAGCGAGGTAAGGCAAGCGTAGGACCTGGTATAAGAGAGATGCCGTAAAGGGGCTACCAGGTACACGTAAAATTGGCCATTTTTATGCGCTAAAAGCTCTCATTTTTCATATTTCTAGTGCAGTAATGCAGTTCAAATTTCGTGTTTTCAAGTTTGCATGTTTTAGCGCTGCAGTGTGCTGCCTTATTTACTTAACTATATACGAGTTGGCGACTCTAGGTTCAGCACCTGTTCACACTGAGTCTATGTTTGGATGTGCAGGTCAGGTTTTTGAAATGTATTCTCTAGCCTTCTGATCGTGCACTCAGCCTCCTAGCTTCAGGTGTTTTAATTACAGCAGGTCCAATACCCCTCCACAGAGAGAGAGAATTTTAGTCTAAGAAGAGGTTTCACATGTACCCATTCAGATGGAGACGTTTATTCTCAGAGAGGTAAGGCAAACGTAGGACCTGGTATAAGAGAGATGCCGTAAAGGGACTACCAGGTACACATAAAATTGGCCATTTTTATGCGCTAAAAGCTCTCATTTTTCATATTTCTAGTGCAGTAATGCAGTTCAAATTTCGTGTTTTCAAGTTTGCATGTTTTAGCGCTGCAGTGTGCTGCCTTATTTACTTAACTATATACGAGTTGGCGACTCTAGGTTCAGCACCTGTTCACACTGAGTCTATGTTTGGATGTGCAGGTCAGGTTTTTGAAATGTATTCTCTAGCCTTCTGATCGTGCACTCCACTTCCTAGCTTCAGGTGTTTTAATTACAGCAGGTCCAATACCCCTCCACAGAGAGAGAGAGAATTTTAGTCTAAGAAGAGGTTTCACATGTACCCATTCAGATGGAGACATTTATTCTCAGTGAGGTAAGGCAAGCGTAGGACCTGGTATAAGAGAGATGCCGTAAAGGGGCTACCAGGTACACATAAAATTGGCCATTTTTATGCGCTAAAAGCTCTCATTTTTCATATTTCTAGTGCAGTAATGCAGTTCAAATTTCGTGTTTTCAAGTTTGCATGTTTTAGCGCTGCAGTGTGCTGCCTTATTTACTTAACTATATACGAGTTGGCGACTCTAGGTTCAGCACCTGTTCACACTGAGTCTATGTTTGGATGTGCAGGTCAGGTTTTTGAAATGTATTCTCTAGCCTTCTGATCGTGCACTCCGCCTCCTAGCTTCAGGTGTTTTAATTACAGCAGGTCCAATACCCCTCCACAGAGAGAGAGAATTTTAGTCTAAGAAGAGGTTTCACATTTACCCATTCAGATGGAGACGTTTATTCTCAGCGAGGTAAGGCAAGCGTAGGACCTGGTATAAGAGAGATGCCGTAATGGGGCTACCAGGTACACATAAAATTGGCCATTTTTATGCGCTAAAAGCTCTCATTTTTCATATTTCTAGTGCAGTAATGCAGTTCAAATTTCGTGTTTTCAAGTTTGCATGTTTTAGCGCTGCAGTGTGCTGCCTTATTTACTTAAGTATATACGAGTTGGCGACTCTAGGTTCAGCACCTGTTCACACTGAGTCTATGTTTGGATGTGCAGGTCAGGTTTTTGAAATGTATTCTCTAGCCTTCTGATCGTGCACTCCGCCTCCTAGCTTCAGGTGTTTTAATTACAGCAGGTCCAATACCCCTCCACAGAGAGAGAGAATTTTAGTCTAAGAAGAGGTTTCACATTTACCCATTCAGATGGAGACGTTTATTCTCAGCGAGGTAAGGCAAGGGTAGGACCTGGTATAAGAGAGATGCCGTAAAGGGGCTACCAGGTACACATAAAATTGGCCATTTTTATGCGCTAAAAGCTCTCATTTTTCATATTTCTAGTGCAGTAATGCAGTTCAAATTTCGTGTTTTCAAGTTTGCATGTTTTAGCGCTGCAGTGTGCTGCCTTATTTACTTAACTATATACGAGTTGGCGACTCTAGGTTCAGCACCTGTTCACACTGAGTCTATGTTTGGATGTGCAGGTCAGGTTTTTGAAATGTATTCTCTAGCCTTCTGATCGTGCACTCCGCCTCCTAGCTTCAGGTGTTTTAATTACAGCAGGTCCAATACCCCTCCACAGAGAAAGAGAATTTTAGTCTAAGAAGAGGTTTCACATGTACCCATTCAGATGGAGACGTTTATTCTCAGCAAGGTAAGGCAAGCGTAGGACCTGGTATAAGAGAGATGCCGTAAAGGGGCTACCAGGTACACATAAAATTGGCCATTTTTATGCGCTAAAAGCTCTCATTTTTCATATTTCTAGTGCAGTAATGCAGTTCAAATTTCGTGTTTTCAAGTTTGCATGTTTTAGCGCTGCAGTGTGCTGCCTTATTTACTTAACTATATACGAGTTGGCGACTCTAGGTTCAGCACCTGTTCACACTGAGTCTATGTTTGGATGTGCAGGTCAGGTTTTTGAAATATATTCTCTAGCCTTCTGATCGTGCACTCCGCCTCCTAGCTTCAGGTGTTTTAATTACAGCAGGTCCAATACCCCTCCACAGAGAGAGAGAATTTTAGTCTAAGAAGAGGTTTCACATGTACCCATTCAGATGGAGACGTTTATTCTAAGCGAGGTAAGGCAAGCGTAGGACCTGGTATAAGAGAGATGCCGTAAAGGGGCTACCAGGTACACATAAAATTGGCCATTTTTATGCGCTAAAAGCTCTCATTTTTCATATTTCTAGTGCAGTAATGCAGTTCAAATTTCGTGTTTTCAAGTTTGCATGTTTTAGCGCTGCAGTGTGCTGCCTTATTTACTTAACTATATACGAGTTGGCGACTCTAGGTTCAGCACCTGTTCACACTGAGTCTATGTTTGGCTGTGCACGTCAGGTTTTTGAAATGTATTCTCTAGCCTTCTGATCGTGCACTCCGCCTCCTAGCTTCAGGTGTTTTAATTACAGCAAGTCCAATACCCCTCCACAGAGAGAGAGAATTTTAGTCTAAGAAGAGGTTTCACATGTACCCATTCAGATGGAGACGTTTATTCTCAGCGAGGTAAGGCAAGCGTAGGACCTGGTATAAGAGAGATGCCGTAAAGGGGCTACCAGGTACACATAAAATTGGCCATTTTTATGCGCTAAAAGCTCTCATTTTTCATATTTCTAGTGCAGTAATGCAGTTCAAATTTCGTGTTTTCAAGTTTGCATGTTTTAGCGCTGCAGTGTGCTGCCTTATGTACTTAACTATATACGAGTTGGCGACTCTAGGTTCAGCACCTGTTCACACTGAGTCTATGTTTGGATGTGCAGGTCAGGTTTTTGAAATGTATTCTCTAGCCTTCTGATCGTGCACTCCGCCTCCTAGCTTCAGGTGTTTTAATTACAGCAGGTCCAATACCCCTCCACAGAGAGAGAGAATTTTAGTCTAAGAAGAGGTTTCACATGTACCCATTCAGATGGAGACGTTTATTCTCAGCGAGGTAAGGCAAGCGTAGGACCTGGTATAAGAGAGATGCCGTAAAGGGGCTACCAGGTACACGTAAAATTGGCCATTTTTATGCGCTAAAAGCTCTCATTTTTCATATTTCTAGTGCAGTAATGCAGTTCAAATTTCGTGTTTTCAAGTTTGCATGTTTTAGCGCTGCAGTGTGCTGCCTTATTTACTTAACTATATACGAGTTGGCGACTCTAGGTTCAGCACCTATTCACACTGAGTCTATGTTTGGATGTGCAGGTCAGGTTTTTGAAATGTATTCTCTAGCCTTCTGATCGTGCACTCCGCCTCCTAGCTTCAGGTGTTTTAATTACAGCAGGTCCAATACCCCTCCACAGAGAGAGAGAATTTTAGTCTAAGAAGAGGTTTCACATGTACCCATTCAGATGGAGACGTTTATTCTCAGCGAGGTAAGGCAAACGTAGGACCTGGTATAAGAGAGATGCCGTAAAGGGACTACCAGGTACACATAAAATTGGCCATTTTTATGCGCTAAAAGCTCTCATTTTTCATATTTCTAGTGCAGTAATGCAGTTCAAATTTCGTGTTTTCAAGTTTGCATGTTTTAGCGCTGCAGTGTGCTGCCTTATTTACTTAACTATATACGAGTTGGCGACTCTAGGTTCAGCACCTGTTCACACTGAGTCTATGTTTGGATGTGCAGGTCAGGTTTTTGAAATGTATTCTCTAGCCTTCTGATCGTGCACTCCGCCTCCTAGCTTCAGGTGTTTTAATTACAGCAGGTCCAATACCCCTCCACAAAGAGAGAGAATTTTAGTCTAAGAAGAGGTTTCACATGTACCCATTCAGATGGAGACATTTATTCTCAGTGAGGTAAGGCAAGCGTAGGACCTGGTATAAGAGAGATGCCGTAAAGGGGCTACCAGGTACACATAAAATTGGCCATTTTTATGCGCTAAAAGCTCTCATTTTTCATATTTCTAGTGCAGTAATGCAGTTCAAATTTCGTGTTTTCAAGTTTGCATGTTTTAGCGCTGCAGTGTGCTGCCTTATTTACTTAACTATATACGAGTTGGCGACTCTAGGTTCAGCACCTGTTCACACTGAGTCTATGTTTGGATGTGCAGGTCAGGTTTTTGAAATGTATTCTCTAGCCTTCTGATCGTGCACTCCGCCTCCTAGCTTCAGGTGTTTTAATTACAGCAGGTCCAATACCCCTCCACAGAGAGAGAGAATTTTAGTCTAAGAAGAGGTTTCACATTTACCCATTCAGATGGAGACGTTTATTCTCAGCGAGGTAAGGCAAGCGTAGGACCTGGTATAAGAGAGATGCCGTAAAGGGGCTACCAGGTACACATAAAATTGGCCATTTTTATGCGCTAAAAGCTCTCATTTTTCATATTTCTAGTGCAGTAATGCAGTTCAAATTTCGTGTTTTCAAGTTTGCATGTTTTAGCGCTGCAGTGTGCTGCCTTATTTATTTAAAGGGACTCTGTCACCTGAATTTGGAGGGAACAATCTTCAGCCATGGAGGCGGGGTTTTGGGGTTTTTGATTCACCCTTTCCTTACCCGCTGGCTGCATGCTGGCTGCAATACTGGATTGAAGTTCATTCTCTGTCCTCCGTAGTACATGCCTGCACAAGGCAAGATTGCACTGTGCAGGTGTGTACTATGGAGGACATAGAATGAACTTCAATCCAATATTGCAGCCAGCATGCAGCCAGCGGGTAAGGAAAAGGTGAATCAAAACCCCAAAAACCCCGCCTCCATGGCTGAAGATTGTTCTCTCAAAATTCAGGTGACAGTGTCCCTTTAACTATATACGAGTTGGCGACTCTAGGTTCAGCACCTGTTCACACTGAGTCTATGTTTGGATGTGCAGGTCAGGTTTTTGAAATGTATTCTCTAGCCTTCTGATCGTGCACTCCGCCTCCTAGCTTCAGGTGTTTTAATTACAGCAGGTCCAATACCCCTCCACAGAGAGAGAGAATTTTAGTCTAAGAAGAGGTTTCACATGTACCCATTCAGATGGAGACGTTTATTCTCAGCGAGGTAAGGCAAGCGTAGGACCTGGTATAAGAGAGATGCCGTAAAGGGGCTACCAGGTACACGTAAAATTGGCCATTTTTATGCGCTAAAAGCTCTCATTTTTCATATTTCTAGTGCAGTAATGCAGTTCAAATTTCGTGTTTTCAAGTTTGCATGTTTTAGCGCTGCAGTGTGCTGCCTTATTTACTTAACTATATACGAGTTGGCGACTCTAGGTTCAGCACCTGTTCACACTGAGTCTATGTTTGGATGTGCAGGTCAGGTTTTTGAAATGTATTCTCTAGCCTTCTGATTGTGCACTCCGCCTCCTAGCTTCAGGTGTTTTAATTACAGCAGGTCCAATACCCCTCCACAGAGAGAGAGAATTTTAGTCTAAGAAGAGGTTTCACATGTACCCATTCAGATGGAGACGTTTATTCTCAGCGAGGTAAGGCAAGCGTAGGACCTGGTATAAGAGAGGTGCCGTAAAGGGGCTATCAGGTACACATAAAATTGGCCATTTTTATGCGCTAAAAGCTCTCATTTTTCATATTTCTAGTGCAGTAATGCAGTTCAAATTTCGTGTTTTCAAGTTTGCATGTTTTAGCGCTGCAGTGTGCTGCCTTATTTACTTAACTATATACGAGTTGGCGACTCTAGGTTCAGCACCTGTTCACACTGAGTCTATGTTTGGATGTGCAGGTCAGGTTTTTGAAATGTATTCTCTAGCCTTCTGATCGTGCACTCCGCCTCCTAGCTTCAGGTGTTTTAATTACAGCAGGTCCAATACCCCTCCACAGAGAGAGAGAATTTTAGTCTAAGAAGAGGTTTCACATGTACCCATTCAGATGAAGACGTTTATTCTCAGCGAGGTAAGGCAAGCGTAGGACCTGGTATAAGAGAGATGCCGTAAAGGGGCTACCAGGTACACATAAAATTGGCCATTTTTATGCGCTAAAAGCTCTAATTTTTCATATTTCTAGTGCAGTAATGCAGTTCAAATTTTGTGTTTTCAAGTTTGCATGTTTTAGCGCTGCAGTGTGCTGCCTTATTTACTTAAAGGGACTCTGTCACCTGAATTTGGAGGGAACAATCTTCAGCCATGGAGGCGGGGTTTTGGGATTTTTGATTCACCCTTTCCTTACCCGCTGGCTGCATGCTGGCTGCAATATTAGATTGAAGTTCATTCTCTGTCCTCCGTAGTACATGCCTGCACAAGGCAAGATTGCACTGTGCAGGTGTGTACTATGGAGGACATAGAATGAACTTCAGTCCAATATTGCAGCCAGCATGCAGCCAGCGGGTAAGGAAAGGGTGAATCAAAACCCCAAAAACCCCGCCTCCATGGCTGAAGATTGTTCCCTCCAAATTCAGGTGACAGTGTCCCTTTAACTATATACGAGTTGGCGACTCTAGGTTCAGCACCTGTTCACACTGAGTCTATGTTTCGATGTGCAGGTCAGGTTTTTGAAATGTATTCTCTAGCCTTCTGATCGTGTACTCCGCCTCCTAGCTTCAGGTGTTTTAATTACAGCAGGTCCAATACCCCTCCACAGAGAGAGAGAATTTTAGTCTAAGAAGAGGTTTCACATGTACCCATTCAGATGGAGACGTTTATTCTCAGTGAGGTAAGGCAAGCGTAGGACCTGGTATAAGAGAGATGCCGTAAAGGGGCTACTAGGTACACATAAAATTGGCCATTTTTATGCGCTAAAAGCTCTCATTTTTCATATTTCTAGTGCAGTAATGCAGTTGAAATTTCGTGTTTTCAAGTTTGCATGTTTTAGCGCTGCAGTGTGCTGCCTTATTTACTTAACTATATACGAGTTGGCGACTCTAGGTTCAGCACCTGTTCACACTGAGTCTATGTTTGGATGTGCAGGTCAGGTTTTTGAAATGTATTCTCTAGCCTTCTGATCGTGCACTCCGCCTCCTAGCTTCAGGTGTTTTAATTACAGCAGGTCCAATACCCCTCCACAGAGAGAGAGAATTTTAGTCTAAGAAGAGGTTTCACATGTACCCATTCAGATGGAGACGTTTATTCTCAGCGAGGTAAGGCAAGCGTAGGACCTGGTATAAGAGAGATGCCGTAAAGGGGCTACCAGGTACACATAAAATTGGCCATTTTTATGTGCTAAAAGCTCTCATTTTTCATATTTCTAGTGCAGTAATGCAGTTCAAATTTCGTGTTTTCATGTTTGCATGTTTTAGCGCTGCAGTGTGCTGCCTTATTTACTTAACTATATACGAGTTGGCGACTCTAGGTTCAGCACCTGTTCACACTGAGTCTATGTTTGGATGTGCAGGTCAGGTTTTTGAAATGTATTCTCTAGCCTTCTGATCGTGCACTCCGCCTCCTAGCTTCAGGTGTTTTAATTACAGCAGGTCCAATACCCCTCCACAGAGAGAGAGAATTTTAGTCTAAGAAGAGGTTTCACATGTACCCATTCAGATGGAGACGTTTATTCTCAGCGAGGAAAGGCAAGCGTAGGACCTGGTATAAGAGAGATGCCGTAAAGGGGCTACCAGGTACACATAAAATTGGCCATTTTTATGCGCTAAAAGCTCTCATTTTTCATATTTCTAGTGCAGTAATGCAGTTCAAATTTCGTGTTTTCAAGTTTGCATGTTTTAGCGCTGCAGTGTGCTGCCTTATTTACTTAACTATATACGAGTTGGCGACTGTAGGTTCAGCACCTGTTCACACTGAGCCTATGTTTGAATGTGCAGGTCAGGTTTTTGAAATGTATTCTCTAGCCTTCTGATCGTGCACTCCGCCTCCTAGCTTCAGGTGTTTTAATTACAGCAGGTCCAATACCCCTCCACAGAGAGAGAGAATTTTAGTCTAAGAAGAGGTTTCACATGTACCCATTCAGATGGAGACGTTTATTCTCAGCGAGGTAAGGCAAGCGTAGGACCTGGTATAAGAGAGATGCCGTAAAGGGGCTACCAGGTACACATAATTTTTATGCGCTAAAAGCTCTCATTTTTCATATTTCTAGTGCAGTAATGCAGTTCAAATTTCGTGTTTTCAAGTTTGCATGTTTTAGCGCTGCAGTGTGCTGCCTTATTTACTTAACTATATACGAGTTGGCGACTCTAGGTTCAGCACCTGTTCACTCTGAGTCTATGTTTGGATGTGCAGGTCACGTTTTTGAAATGTATTCTCTAGCCTTCTGATCGTGCACTCCGCCTCCTAGCTTCAGGTGTTTTAATTACAGCAGGTCCAATACCCCTCCACAGAGAGAGAGAATTTTAGTCTAAGAAGAGGTTTCACATGTACCCATTCAGATGGAGACGTTTATTTTCAGCGAGGTAAGGCAGGTTTAAGACCTGGTATAAGAGAGATGCCGTAAAGGGGCTACCAGGTACATATAAAATTGGCCATTTTTATGCGCTAAAAGCTCTCATTTTTCATATTTCTAGTGCAGTAATGCAGTTCAAATTTCGTGTTTTCATGTTTGCATGTTTTAGCGCTGCAGTGTGCTGCCTTATTTACTTAACTATATACGAGTTGGCGACTCTAGGTTCAGCACCTGTTCACACTGAGTCTATGTTTGGATGTGCAGGTCAGGTTTTTGAAATGTATTCTCTAGCCTTCTGATCGTGCACTCCACTTCCTAGCTTCAGGTGTTTTAATTACAGCAGGTCCAATACACCTCCACAGAGAGAGAGAGAATTTTAGTCTAAGAAGAGGTTTCACATGTACCCATTCAGATGGAGACATTTATTCTCAGTGAGGTAAGGCAAGCGTAGGACCTGGTATAAGAGAGATGCCGTAAAGGGGCTACCAGGTACACATAAAATTGGCCATTTTTATGCGCTAAAAGCTCTCATTTTTCATATTTCTAGTGCAGTAATGCAGTTCAAATTTCGTGTTTTCAAGTTTGCATGTTTTAGCGCTGCAGTGTGCTGCCTTATTTACTTAACTATATACGAGTTGGCGACTCTAGGTTCAGCACCTGTTCACACTGAGTCTATGTTTGGATGTGCAGGTCAGGTTTTTGAAATGTATTCTCTAGCCTTCTGATCGTGCACTCCGCCTCCTAGCTTCAGGTGTTTTAATTACAGCAGGTCCAATACCCCTCCACAGAGAGAGAGAATTTTAGTCTAAGAAGAGGTTTCACATTTACCCATTCAGATGGAGACGTTTATTCTCAGCGAGGTAAGGCAAGCGTAGGACCTGGTATAAGAGAGATGCCGTAATGGGGCTACCAGGTACACATAAAATTGGCCATTTTTATGCGCTAAAAGCTCTCATTTTTCATATTTCTAGTGCAGTAATGCAGTTCAAATTTCGTGTTTTCAAGTTTGCATGTTTTAGCGCTGCAGTGTGCTGCCTTATTTACTTAACTATATACGAGTTGGCGACTCTAGGTTCAGCACCTGTTCACACTGAGTCTATGTTTGGATGTGCAGGTCAGGTTTTTGAAATGTATTCTCTAGCCTTCTGATCGTGCACTCCGCCTCCTAGCTTCAGGTGTTTTAATTACAGCAGGTCCAATACCCCTCCACAGAGAGAGAGAATTTTAGTCTAAGAAGAGGTTTCACATTTACCCATTCAGATGGAGACGTTTATTCTCAGCGAGGTAAGGCAAGGGTAGGACCTGGTATAAGAGAGATGCCGTAAAGGGGCTACCAGGTACACATAAAATTGGCCATTTTTATGCGCTAAAAGCTCTCATTTTTCATATTTCTAGTGCAGTAATGCAGTTCAAATTTCGTGTTTTCAAGTTTGCATGTTTTAGCGCTGCAGTGTGCTGCCTTATTTACTTAACTATATACGAGTTGGCGACTCTAGGTTCAGCACCTGTTCACACTGAGTCTATGTTTGGATGTGCAGGTCAGGTTTTTGAAATGTATTCTCTAGCCTTCTGATCGTGCACTCCGCCTCCTAGCTTCAGGTGTTTTAATTACAGCAGGTCCAATACCCCTCCACAGAGAGAGAGAATTTTAGTCTAAGAAGAGGTTTCACATGTACCCATTCAGATGGAGACGTTTATTCTCAGCAAGGTAAGGCAAGCGTAGGACCTGGTATAAGAGAGATGCCGTAAAGGGGCTACCAGGTACACATAAAATTGGCCATTTTTATGCGCTAAAAGCTCTCATTTTTCATATTTCTAGTGCAGTAATGCAGTTCAAATTTCGTGTTTTCAAGTTTGCATGTTTTAGCGCTGCAGTGTGCTGCCTTATTTACTTAACTATATACGAGTTGGCGACTCTAGGTTCAGCACCTGTTCACACTGAGTCTATGTTTGGATGTGCAGGTCAGGTTTTTGAAATATATTCTCTAGCCTTCTGATCGTGCACTCCGCCTCCTAGCTTCAGGTGTTTTAATTACAGCAGGTCCAATACCCCTCCACAGAGAGAGAGAATTTTAGTCTAAGAAGAGGTTTCACATGTACCCATTCAGATGGAGACGTTTATTCTAAGCGAGGTAAGGCAAGCGTAGGACCTGGTATAAGAGAGATGCCGTAAAGGGGCTACCAGGTACACATAAAATTGGCCATTTTTATGCGCTAAAAGCTCTCATTTTTCATATTTCTAGTGCAGTAATGCAGTTCAAATTTCGTGTTTTCAAGTTTGCATGTTTTAGCGCTGCAGTGTGCTGCCTTATTTACTTAACTATATACGAGTTGGCGACTCTAGGTTCAGCACCTGTTCACACTGAGTCTATGTTTGGCTGTGCACGTCAGGTTTTTGAAATGTATTCTCTAGCCTTCTGATCGTGCACTCCGCCTCCTAGCTTCAGGTGTTTTAATTACAGCAAGTCCAATACCCCTCCACAGAGAGAGAGAATTTTAGTCTAAGAAGAGGTTTCACATGTACCCATTCAGATGGAGACGTTTATTCTCAGCGAGGTAAGGCAAGCGTAGGACCTGGTATAAGAGAGATGCCGTAAAGGGGCTACCAGGTACACATAAAATTGGCCATTTTTATGCGCTAAAAGCTCTCATTTTTCATATTTCTAGTGCAGTAATGCAGTTCAAATTTCGTGTTTTCAAGTTTGCATGTTTTAGCGCTGCAGTGTGCTGCCTTATGTACTTAACTATATACGAGTTGGCGACTCTAGGTTCAGCACCTGTTCACACTGAGTCTATGTTTGGATGTGCAGGTCGGGTTTTTGAAATGTATTCTCTAGCCTTCTGATCGTGCACTCCGCCTCCTAGCTTCAGGTGTTTTAATTACAGCAGGTCCAATACCCCTCCACAGAGAGAGAGAATTTTAGTCTAAGAAGAGGTTTCACATGTACCCATTCAGATGGAGACGTTTATTCTCAGCGAGGTAAGGCAAGCGTAGGACCTGGTATAAGAGAGATGCCGTAAAGGGGCTACCAGGTACACGTAAAATTGGCCATTTTTATGCGCTAAAAGCTCTCATTTTTCATATTTCTAGTGCAGTAATGCAGTTCAAATTTCGTGTTTTCAAGTTTGCATGTTTTAGCGCTGCAGTGTGCTGCCTTATTTACTTAACTATATACGAGTTGGCGACTCTAGGTTCAGCACCTATTCACACTGAGTCTATGTTTGGATGTGCAGGTCAGGTTTTTGAAATGTATTCTCTAGCCTTCTGATCGTGCACTCCGCCTCCTAGCTTCAGGTGTTTTAATTACAGCAGGTCCAATACCCCTCCACAGAGAGAGAGAATTTTAGTCTAAGAAGAGGTTTCACATGTACCCATTCAGATGGAGACGTTTATTCTCAGCGAGGTAAGGCAAACGTAGGACCTGGTATAAGAGAGATGCCGTAAAGGGACTACCAGGTACACATAAAATTGGCCATTTTTATGCGCTAAAAGCTCTCATTTTTCATATTTCTAGTGCAGTAATGCAGTTCAAATTTCGTGTTTTCAAGTTTGCATGTTTTAGCGCTGCAGTGTGCTGCCTTATTTACTTAACTATATACGAGTTGGCGACTCTAGGTTCAGCACCTGTTCACACTGAGTCTATGTTTGGATGTGCAGGTCAGGTTTTTGAAATGTATTCTCTAGCCTTCTGATCGTGCACTCCGCCTCCTAGCTTCAGGTGTTTTAATTACAGCAGGTCCAATACCCCTCCACAAAGAGAGAGAATTTTAGTCTAAGAAGAGGTTTCACATGTACCCATTCAGATGGAGACATTTATTCTCAGTGAGGTAAGGCAAGCGTAGGACCTGGTATAAGAGAGATGCCGTAAAGGGGCTACCAGGTACACATAAAATTGGCCATTTTTATGCGCTAAAAGCTCTCATTTTTCATATTTCTAGTGCAGTAATGCAGTTCAAATTTCGTGTTTTCAAGTTTGCATGTTTTAGCGCTGCAGTGTGCTGCCTTATTTACTTAACTATATACGAGTTGGCGACTCTAGGTTCAGCACCTGTTCACACTGAGTCTATGTTTGGATGTGCAGGTCAGGTTTTTGAAATGTATTCTCTAGCCTTCTGATCGTGCACTCCGCCTCCTAGCTTCAGGTGTTTTAATTACAGCAGGTCCAATACCCCTCCACAGAGAGAGAGAATTTTAGTCTAAGAAGAGGTTTCACATTTACCCATTCAGATGGAGACGTTTATTCTCAGCGAGGTAAGGCAAGCGTAGGACCTGGTATAAGAGAGATGCCGTAAAGGGGCTACCAGGTACACATAAAATTGGCCATTTTTATGCGCTAAAAGCTCTCATTTTTCATATTTCTAGTGCAGTAATGCAGTTCAAATTTCGTGTTTTCAAGTTTGCATGTTTTAGCGCTGCAGTGTGCTGCCTTATTTATTTAAAGGGACTCTGTCACCTGAATTTGGAGGGAACAATCTTCAGCCATGGAGGCGGGGTTTTGGGGTTTTTGATTCACCCTTTCCTTACCCGCTGGCTGCATGCTGGCTGCAATACTGGATTGAAGTTCATTCTCTGTCCTCCGTAGTACATGCCTGCACAAGGCAAGATTGCACTGTGCAGGTGTGTACTATGGAGGACATAGAATGAACTTCAATCCAATATTGCAGCCAGCATGCAGCCAGCGGGTAAGGAAAAGGTGAATCAAAACCCCAAAAACCCCGCCTCCATGGCTGAAGATTGTTCTCTCCAAATTCAGGTGACAGTGTCCCTTTAACTATATACGAGTTGGCGACTCTAGGTTCAGCACCTGTTCACACTGAGTCTATGTTTGGATGTGCAGGTCAGGTTTTTGAAATGTATTCTCTAGCCTTCTGATCGTGCACTCCGCCTCCTATCTTCAGGTGTTTTAATTACAGCAGGTCCAATACCCCTCCACAGAGAGAGAGAATTTTAGTCTAAGAAGAGGTTTCACATGTACCCATTCAGATGGAGACGTTTATTCTCAGCGAGGTAAGGCAAGCGTAGGACCTGGTATAAGAGAGATGCCGTAAAGGGGCTACCAGGTACACGTAAAATTGGCCATTTTTATGCGCTAAAAGCTCTCATTTTTCATATTTCTAGTGCAGTAATGCAGTTCAAATTTCGTGTTTTCAAGTTTGCATGTTTTAGCGCTGCAGTGTGCTGCCTTATTTACTTAACTATATACGAGTTGGCGACTCTAGGTTCAGCACCTGTTCACACTGAGTCTATGTTTGGATGTGCAGGTCAGGTTTTTGAAATGTATTCTCTAGCCTTCTGATTGTGCACTCCGCCTCCTAGCTTCAGGTGTTTTAATTACAGCAGGTCCAATACCCCTCCACAGAGAGAGAGAATTTTAGTCTAAGAAGAGGTTTCACATGTACCCATTCAGATGGAGACGTTTATTCTCAGCGAGGTAAGGCAAGCGTAGGACCTGGTATAAGAGAGGTGCCGTAAAGGGGCTATCAGGTACACATAAAATTGGCCATTTTTATGCGCTAAAAGCTCTCATTTTTCATATTTCTAGTGCAGTAATGCAGTTCAAATTTCGTGTTTTCAAGTTTGCATGTTTTAGCGCTGCAGTGTGCTGCCTTATTTACTTAACTATATACGAGTTGGCGACTCTAGGTTCAGCACCTGTTCACACTGAGTCTATGTTTGGATGTGCAGGTCAGGTTTTTGAAATGTATTCTCTAGCCTTCTGATCGTGCACTCCGCCTCCTAGCTTCAGGTGTTTTAATTACAGCAGGTCCAATACCCCTCCACAGAGAGAGAGAATTTTAGTCTAAGAAGAGGTTTCACATGTACCCATTCAGATGAAGACGTTTATTCTCAGCGAGGTAAGGCAAGCGTAGGACCTGGTATAAGAGAGATGCCGTAAAGGGGCTACCAGGTACACATAAAATTGGCCATTTTTATGCGCTAAAAGCTCTCATTTTTCATATTTCTAGTGCAGTAATGCAGTTCAAATTTTGTGTTTTCAAGTTTGCATGTTTTAGCGCTGCAGTATGCTGCCTTATTTACTTAAAGGGACTCTGTCACCTGAATTTGGAGGGAACAATCTTCAGCCATGGAGGCGGGGTTTTGGGATTTTTGATTCACCCTTTCCTTACCCGCTGGCTGCATGCTGGCTGCAATATTAGATTGAAGTTCATTCTCTGTCCTCCGTAGTACATGCCTGCACAAGGCAAGATTGCACTGTGCAGGTGTGTACTATGGAGGACATAGAATGAACTTCAATCCAATATTGCAGCCAGCATGCAGCCAGCGGGTAAGGAAAGGGTGAATCAAAACCCCAAAAACCCCGCCTCCATGGCTGAAGATTGTTCCCTCCAAATTCAGGTGACAGTGTCCCTTTAACTATATACGAGTTGGCGACTCTAGGTTCAGCACCTGTTCACACTGAGTCTATGTTTCGATGTGCAGGTCAGGTTTTTGAAATGTATTCTCTAGCCTTCTGATCGTGTACTCCGCCTCCTAGCTTCAGGTGTTTTAATTACAGCAGGTCCAATACCCCTCCACAGAGAGAGAGAATTTTAGTCTAAGAAGAGGTTTCACATGTACCCATTCAGATGGAGACGTTTATTCTCAGTGAGGTAAGGCAAGCGTAGGACCTGGTATAAGAGAGATGCCGTAAAGGGGCTACTAGGTACACATAAAATTGGCCATTTTTATGCGCTAAAAGCTCTCATTTTTCATATTTCTAGTGCAGTAATGCAGTTGAAATTTCGTGTTTTCAAGTTTGCATGTTTTAGCGCTGCAGTGTGCTGCCTTATTTACTTAACTATATACGAGTTGGCGACTCTAGGTTCAGCACCTGTTCACACTGAGTCTATGTTTGGATGTGCAGGTCAGGTTTTTGAAATGTATTCTCTAGCCTTCTGATCGTGCACTCCGCCTCCTAGCTTCAGGTGTTTTAATTACAGCAGGTCCAATACCCCTCCACAGAGAGAGAGAATTTTAGTCTAAGAAGAGGTTTCACATGTACCCATTCAGATGGAGACGTTTATTCTCAGCGAGGTAAGGCAAGCGTAGGACCTGGTATAAGAGAGATGCCGTAAAGGGGCTACCAGGTACACATAAAATTGGCCATTTTTATGTGCTAAAAGCTCTCATTTTTCATATTTCTAGTGCAGTAATGCAGTTCAAATTTCGTGTTTTCAAGTTTGCATGTTTTAGCGCTGCAGTGTGCTGCCTTATTTACTTAACTATATACGAGTTGGCGACTCTAGGTTCAGCACCTGTTCACACTGAGTCTATGTTTGGATGTGCAGGTCAGGTTTTTGAAATGTATTCTCTAGCCTTCTGATCGTGCACTCCGCCTCCTAGCTTCAGGTGTTTTAATTACAGCAGGTCCAATACCCCTCCACAGAGAGAGAGAATTTTAGTCTAAGAAGAGGTTTCACATGTACCCATTCAGATGGAGACGTTTATTCTCAGCGAGGAAAGGCAAGCGTAGGACCTGGTATAAGAGAGATGCCGTAAAGGGGCTACCAGGTACACATAAAATTGGCCATTTTTATGCGCTAAAAGCTCTCATTTTTCATATTTCTAGTGCAGTAATGCAGTTCAAATTTCGTGTTTTCAAGTTTGCATGTTTTAGCGCTGCAGTGTGCTGCCTTATTTACTTAACTATATACGAGTTGGCGACTGTAGGTTCAGCACCTGTTCACACTGAGCCTATGTTTGAATGTGCAGGTCAGGTTTTTGAAATGTATTCTCTAGCCTTCTGATCGTGCACTCCGCCTCCTAGCTTCAGGTGTTTTAATTACAGCAGGTCCAATACCCCTCCACAGAGAGAGAGAATTTTAGTCTAAGAAGAGGTTTCACATGTACCCATTCAGATGGAGACGTTTATTCTCAGCGAGGTAAGGCAAGCGTAGGACCTGGTATAAGAGAGATGCCGTAAAGGGGCTACCAGGTACACATAATTTTTATGCGCTAAAAGCTCTCATTTTTCATATTTCTAGTGCAGTAATGCAGTTCAAATTTCGTGTTTTCAAGTTTGCATGTTTTAGCGCTGCAGTGTGCTGCCTTATTTACTTAACTATATACGAGTTGGCGACTCTAGGTTCAGCACCTGTTCACTCTGAGTCTATGTTTGGATGTGCAGGTCACGTTTTTGAAATGTATTCTCTAGCCTTCTGATCGTGCACTCCGCCTCCTAGCTTCAGGTGTTTTAATTACAGCAGGTCCAATACCCCTCCACAGAGAGAGAGAATTTTAGTCTAAGAAGAGGTTTCACATGTACCCATTCAGATGGAGACGTTTATTTTCAGCGAGGTAAGGCAGGTTTAAGACCTGGTATAAGAGAGATGCCGTAAAGGGGCTACCAGGTACATATAAAATTGGCCATTTTTATGCGCTAAAAGCTCTCATTTTTCATATTTCTAGTGCAGTAATGCAGTTCAAATTTCGTGTTTTCATGTTTGCATGTTTTAGCGCTGCAGTGTGCTGCCTTATTTACTTAACTATATACGAGTTGGCGACTCTAGGTTCAGCACCTGTTCACACTGAGTCTATGTTTGGATGTGCAGGTCAGGTTTTTGAAATGTATTCTCTAGCCTTCTGATCGTGCACTCCGCCTCCTAGCTTCAGGTGTTTTAATTACAGCAGGTCCAATACCCCTCCACAAAGAGAGAGAATTTTAGTCTAAGAAGAGGTTTCACATGTACCCATTCAGATGGAGACATTTATTCTCAGTGAGGTAAGGCAAGCGTAGGACCTGGTATAAGAGAGATGCCGTAAAGGGGCTACCAGGTACACATAAAATTGGCCATTTTTATGCGCTAAAAGCTCTCATTTTTCATATTTCTAGTGCAGTAATGCAGTTCAAATTTCGTGTTTTCAAGTTTGCATGTTTTAGCGCTGCAGTGTGCTGCCTTATTTACTTAACTATATACGAGTTGGCGACTCTAGGTTCAGCACCTGTTCACACTGAGTCTATGTTTGGATGTGCAGGTCAGGTTTTTGAAATGTATTCTCTAGCCTTCTGATCGTGCACTCCGCCTCCTAGCTTCAGGTGTTTTAATTACAGCAGGTCCAATACCCCTCCACAGAGAGAGAGAATTTTAGTCTAAGAAGAGGTTTCACATTTACCCATTCAGATGGAGACGTTTATTCTCAGCGAGGTAAGGCAAGCGTAGGACCTGGTATAAGAGAGATGCCGTAAAGGGGCTACCAGGTACACATAAAATTGGCCATTTTTATGCGCTAAAAGCTCTCATTTTTCATATTTCTAGTGCAGTAATGCAGTTCAAATTTCGTGTTTTCATGTTTGCATGTTTTAGCGCTGCAGTGTGCTGCCTTATTTACTTAACTATATACGAGTTGGCGACTCTAGGTTCAGCACCTGTTCACACTGAGTCTATGTTTGGATGTGCAGGTCAGGTTTTTGAAATGTATTCTCTAGCCTTCTGATCGTGCACTCCGCCTCCTAGCTTCAGGTGTTTTAATTACAGCAGGTCCAATACCCCTCCACAGAGAGAGAGAATTTTAGTCTAAGAAGAGGTTTCACATTTACCCATTCAGATGGAGACGTTTATTCTCAGCGAGGTAAGGCAAGCGTAGGACCTGGTATAAGAGAGATGCCGTAAAGGGGCTACCAGGTACACATAAAATTGGCCATTTTTATGCGCTAAAAGCTCTCATTTTTCATATTTCTAGTGCAGTAATGCAGTTCAAATTTCGTGTTTTCAAGTTTGCATGTTTTAGCGCTGCAGTGTGCTGCCTTATTTATTTAAAGGGACTCTGTCACCTGAATTTGGAGGGAACAATCTTCAGCCATGGAGGCGGGGTTTTGGGGTTTTTGATTCACCCTTTCCTTACCCGCTGGCTGCATGCTGGCTGCAATACTGGATTGAAGTTCATTCTCTGTCCTCCGTAGTACATGCCTGCACAAGGCAAGATTGCACTGTGCAGGTGTGTACTATGGAGGACATAGAATGAACTTCAATCCAATATTGCAGCCAGCATGCAGCCAGCGGGTAAGGAAAAGGTGAATCAAAACCCCAAAAACCCCGCCTCCATGGCTGAAGATTGTTCTCTCCAAATTCAGGTGACAGTGTCCCTTTAACTATATACGAGTTGGCGACTCTAGGTTCAGCACCTGTTCACACTGAGTCTATGTTTGGATGTGCAGGTCAGGTTTTTGAAATGTATTCTCTAGCCTTCTGATCGTGCACTCCGCCTCCTATCTTCAGGTGTTTTAATTACAGCAGGTCCAATACCCCTCCACAGAGAGAGAGAATTTTAGTCTAAGAAGAGGTTTCACATGTACCCATTCAGATGGAGACGTTTATTCTCAGCGAGGTAAGGCAAGCGTAGGACCTGGTATAAGAGAGATGCCGTAAAGGGGCTACCAGGTACACGTAAAATTGGCCATTTTTATGCGCTAAAAGCTCTCATTTTTCATATTTCTAGTGCAGTAATGCAGTTCAAATTTCGTGTTTTCAAGTTTGCATGTTTTAGCGCTGCAGTGTGCTGCCTTATTTACTTAACTATATACGAGTTGGCGACTCTAGGTTCAGCACCTGTTCACACTGAGTCTATGTTTGGATGTGCAGGTCAGGTTTTTGAAATGTATTCTCTAGCCTTCTGATTGTGCACTCCGCCTCCTAGCTTCAGGTGTTTTAATTACAGCAGGTCCAATACCCCTCCACAGAGAGAGAGAATTTTAGTCTAAGAAGAGGTTTCACATGTACCCATTCAGATGGAGACGTTTATTCTCAGCGAGGTAAGGCAAGCGTAGGACCTGGTATAAGAGAGGTGCCGTAAAGGGGCTATCAGGTACACATAAAATTGGCCATTTTTATGCGCTAAAAGCTCTCATTTTTCATATTTCTAGTGCAGTAATGCAGTTCAAATTTCGTGTTTTCAAGTTTGCATGTTTTAGCGCTGCAGTGTGCTGCCTTATTTACTTAACTATATACGAGTTGGCGACTCTAGGTTCAGCACCTGTTCACACTGAGTCTATGTTTGGATGTGCAGGTCAGGTTTTTGAAATGTATTCTCTAGCCTTCTGATCGTGCACTCCGCCTCCTAGCTTCAGGTGTTTTAATTACAGCAGGTCCAATACCCCTCCACAGAGAGAGAGAATTTTAGTCTAAGAAGAGGTTTCACATGTACCCATTCAGATGAAGACGTTTATTCTCAGCGAGGTAAGGCAAGCGTAGGACCTGGTATAAGAGAGATGCCGTAAAGGGGCTACCAGGTACACATAAAATTGGCCATTTTTATGCGCTAAAAGCTCTCATTTTTCATATTTCTAGTGCAGTAATGCAGTTCAAATTTTGTGTTTTCAAGTTTGCATGTTTTAGCGCTGCAGTGTGCTGCCTTATTTACTTAAAGGGACTCTGTCACCTGAATTTGGAGGGAACAATCTTCAGCCATGGAGGCGGGGTTTTGGGATTTTTGATTCACCCTTTCCTTACCCGCTGGCTGCATGCTGGCTGCAATATTAGATTGAAGTTCATTCTCTGTCCTCCGTAGTACATGCCTGCACAAGGCAAGATTGCACTGTGCAGGTGTGTACTATGGAGGACATAGAATGAACTTCAATCCAATATTGCAGCCAGCATGCAGCCAGCGGGTAAGGAAAGGGTGAATCAAAACCCCAAAAACCCCGCCTCCATGGCTGAAGATTGTTCCCTCCAAATTCAGGTGACAGTGTCCCTTTAACTATATACGAGTTGGCGACTCTAGGTTCAGCACCTGTTCACACTGAGTCTATGTTTCGATGTGCAGGTCAGGTTTTTGAAATGTATTCTCTAGCCTTCTGATCGTGTACTCCGCCTCCTAGCTTCAGGTGTTTTAATTACAGCAGGTCCAATACCCCTCCACAGAGAGAGAGAATTTTAGTCTAAAAAGAGGTTTCACATGTACCCATTCAGATGGAGACGTTTATTCTCAGTGAGGTAAGGCAAGCGTAGGACCTGGTATAAGAGAGATGCCGTAAAGGGGCTACTAGGTACACATAAAATTGGCCATTTTTATGCGCTAAAAGCTCTCATTTTTCATATTTCTAGTGCAGTAATGCAGTTGAAATTTCGTGTTTTCAAGTTTGCATGTTTTAGCGCTGCAGTGTGCTGCCTTATTTACTTAACTATATACGAGTTGGCGACTCTAGGTTCAGCACCTGTTCACACTGAGTCTATGTTTGGATGTGCAGGTCAGGTTTTTGAAATGTATTCTCTAGCCTTCTGATCGTGCACTCCGCCTCCTAGCTTCAGGTGTTTTAATTACAGCAGGTCCAATACCCCTCCACAGAGAGAGAGAATTTTAGTCTAAGAAGAGGTTTCACATGTACCCATTCAGATGGAGACGTTTATTCTCAGCGAGGTAAGGCAAGCGTAGGACCTGGTATAAGAGAGATGCCGTAAAGGGGCTACCAGGTACACATAAAATTGGCCATTTTTATGTGCTAAAAGCTCTCATTTTTCATATTTCTAGTGCAGTAATGCAGTTCAAATTTCGTGTTTTCAAGTTTGCATGTTTTAGCGCTGCAGTGTGCTGCCTTATTTACTTAACTATATACGAGTTGGCGACTCTAGGTTCAGCACCTGTTCACACTGAGTCTATGTTTGGATGTGCAGGTCAGGTTTTTGAAATGTATTCTCTAGCCTTCTGATCGTGCACTCCGCCTCCTAGCTTCAGGTGTTTTAATTACAGCAGGTCCAATACCCCTCCACAGAGAGAGAGAATTTTAGTCTAAGAAGAGGTTTCACATGTACCCATTCGGATGGAGACGTTTATTCTCAGCGAGGAAAGGCAAGCGTAGGACCTGGTATAAGAGAGATGCCGTAAAGGGGCTACCAGGTACACATAAAATTGGCCATTTTTATGCGCTAAAAGCTCTCATTTTTCATATTTCTAGTGCAGTAATGCAGTTCAAATTTCGTGTTTTCAAGTTTGCATGTTTTAGCGCTGCAGTGTGCTGCCTTATTTACTTAACTATATACGAGTTGGCGACTGTAGGTTCAGCACCTGTTCACACTGAGCCTATGTTTGAATGTGCAGGTCAGGTTTTTGAAATGTATTCTCTAGCCTTCTGATCGTGCACTCCGCCTCCTAGCTTCAGGTGTTTTAATTACAGCAGGTCCAATACCCCTCCACAGAGAGAGAGAATTTTAGTCTAAGAAGAGGTTTCACATGTACCCATTCAGATGGAGACGTTTATTCTCAGCGAGGTAAGGCAAGCGTAGGACCTGGTATAAGAGAGATGCCGTAAAGGGGCTACCAGGTACACATAATTTTTATGCGCTAAAAGCTCTCATTTTTCATATTTCTAGTGCAGTAATGCAGTTCAAATTTCGTGTTTTCAAGTTTGCATGTTTTAGCGCTGCAGTGTGCTGCCTTATTTACTTAACTATATACGAGTTGGCGACTCTAGGTTCAGCACCTGTTCACTCTGAGTCTATGTTTGGATGTGCAGGTCACGTTTTTGAAATGTATTCTCTAGCCTTCTGATCGTGCACTCCGCCTCCTAGCTTCAGGTGTTTTAATTACAGCAGGTCCAATACCCCTCCACAGAGAGAGAGAATTTTAGTCTAAGAAGAGGTTTCACATGTACCCATTCAGATGGAGACGTTTATTTTCAGCGAGGTAAGTCAGGTGTAAGACCTGGTATAAGAGAGATGCCGTAAAGGGGCTACCAGGTACACATAAAATTGGCCATTTTTATGCGCTAAAAGCTCTCATTTTTCATATTTCTTGTGCAGTAATGCAGTTCAAATTTTGTGTTTTCAAGTTTGCATGTTTTAGCGCTGCAGTGTGCTGCCTTATTTACTTAACTATATACGAGTTGGCGACTCTAGGTTCAGCACCTGTTCACACTGAGTCTATGTTTGGATGTGCAGGTCAGGTTTTTGAAATGTATTCTCTAGCCTTCTGATCGTGCACTCCGCCTCCTAGCTTCAGGTGTTTTAATTACAGCAGGTCCAATACCCCCCCACAGAGAGAGAGAATTTTAGTCTAAGAAGAGGTTTCACATGTACCCATTCAGATGGAGACGTTTATTCTCAGTGAGGTAAGGCAAGCGTAGGACCTGGTATAAGAGAGATGCCGTAAAGGGGCTACCAGGTACACATAAAATTGGCCATTTTTATGCGCTAAAAGCTCTCATTTTTCATATTTCTAGTGCAGTAATGCAGTTCAAATTTCGTGTTTTCATGTTTGCATGTTTTAGCGCTGCAGTGTGCTGCCTTATTTACTTAACTATATACGAGTTGGCGACTCTAGGTTCAGCACCTGTTCACACTGAGTCTATGTTTGTATGTGCAGGTCAGGTTTTTGAAATATATTCTCTAGCCTTCTGATCGTGCACTCCGCCTCCTAGCTTCAGGTGTTTTAATTACAGCAGGTCCAATACCCCTCCACAGAGAGAGAGAATTTTAGTCTAAGAAGAGGTTTCACATGTACCCATTCAGATGGAGACGTTTATTTTCAGCGAGGTAAGGCAGGTGTAAGACCTGGTATAAGAGAGATGCCGTAAAGGGGCTACCAGGTACACATAAAATTGGCCATTTTTATGCGCTAAAAGCTCTCATTTTTCATATTTCTAGTGCAGTAATGCAGTTCAAATTTTGTGTTTTCAAGTTTGCATGTTTTAACGCTGCAGTGTGCTGCCTTATTTACTTAACTATATACGAGTTGGCGACTCTAGGTTCAGCACCTGTTCACACTGAGTCTATGTTTGGATGTGCAGGTCAGGTTTTTGAAATGTATTCTCTAGCCTTCTGATCGTGCACTCCGCCTCCTAGCTTCAGGTGTTTTAATTACAGCAGGTCCAATACCCCTCCACAGAGAGAGAGAATTTTAGTCTAAGAAGAGGTTTCACATGTACCCATTCAGATGGAGACGTTTATTCTCAGTGAGGTAAGGCAAGCGTAGGACCTGGTATAAGAGAGATGCCGTAAAGGGGCTACCAGGTACACATAAAATTGGCCATTTTTATGCGCTAAAAGCTCTCATTTTTCATATTTCTAGTGCAGTAATGCAGTTCAAATTTCGTGTTTTCAAGTTTGCATGTTTTAGCGCTGCAGTGTGCTGCCTTATTTACTTAACTATATACGAGTTGGCGACTCTAGGTTCAGCACCTGTTCACACTGAGTCTATGTTTGTATGTGCAGGTCAGGCTTTTGACATGTATTCTCTAGCCTTCTGATCGTGCACTCCGCCTCCTAGCTTCAGGTGTTTTAATTACAGCAGGTCCAATACCCCTCCACAGAGAGAGAGAATTTTAGTCTTAGAAGAGGTTTCACATGTACCCATTCAGATGGAGACGTTTATTCTCAGCGAGGTAAGGCAAGCGTAGGACCTGGTATAAGAGAGATGCCGTAAAGGGGCTACCAGGTACACATAAAATTGGCCATTTTTATGCGCTAAAAGCTCTCATTTTTCATATTTCTAGTGCAGTAATGCAGTTCAAATTTCGTGTTTTCATGTTTGCATGTTTTAGCGCTGCAGTGTGCTGCCTTATTTACTTAACTATATACGAGTTGGCGACTCTAGGTTCAGCACCTGTTCACACTGAGTCTATGTTTGGATGTGCAGGTCAGGTTTTTGAAATGTATTCTCTAGCCTTCTGATCGTGCACTCCGCCTCCTAGCTTCAGGTGTTTTAATTACAGCAGGTCCAATACCCCTCCACAGAGAGAGAGAATTTTAGTCTAAGAAGAGGTTTCACATGTACCCATTCAGATGGAGACATTTATTTTCAGCGAGGTAAGGCAGGTGTAAGACCTGGTATAAGAGAGATGCCGTAAAGGGGCTACCAGGTACACATAAAATTGGCCATTTTTATGCGCTAAAAGCTCTCCTTTTTCATATTTCAAGTGCATTAATGCAGTTCAAATTTTGTGTTTTCAAGTTTGCATGTTTTAGCGCTGCAGTGTGCTGCCTTATTTACTTAACTATATACGAGTTGGCGACTCTAGGTTCAGCACCTGTTCACACTGAGTTTATGTTTGTATGTGCAGGTCAGGTTTTTGAAATGTATTCTCTAGCCTTCTGATCGTGCACTCCGCCTCCTAGCTTCAGGTGTTTTAATTACAGCAGGTCCAATACCCCTCCACAGAGAGAGAGAATTTTAGTCTAAGAAGAGGTTTCACATGTACCCATTCAGATGGAGACGTTTATTCTCAGCGAGGTAAGGCAAGCGTAGGACCTGGTATAAGAGAGATGCCGTAAAGGGGCTACCAGGTACACATAAAATTGGCCATTTTTATGCGCTAAAAGCTCTCATTTTTCATATTTCTAGTGCAGTAATGCAGTTAAAATTTTGTGTTTTCAAGCTTGCATGTTTTAGCGCTGCAGTGTGCTGCCTTATTTACTTAACTATATACGAGTTGGCGACTCTAGGTTCAGCACCTGTTCACTCTGAGTCTATGTTTGGATGTGCAGGTCAGGTTTTTGAAATGTATTCTCTAGCCTTCTGATCGTGCACTCCGCCTCCTAGCTTCAGGTGTTTTAATTACAGCAGGTCCAATACCCCTCCACAGAGAGAGAGAATTTTAGTCTAAGAAGAGGTTTCACATGTACCCATTCAGATGGAGACGTTTATTCTCAGCGAGGTAAGGCAAGCGTAGGACCTGGTATAAGAGAGATGTCGTAAAGGGGCTACCAGGTACACATAAAATTGGCCATTTTTATGCTCTAAAAGCTCTCATTTTTCATATTTCTAGTGCAGTAATGCAGTTCAAATTTCGTGTTTTCAAGTTTGCATGTTTTAGCGCTGCAGTGTGCTGCCTTATTTACTTAACTATGTACGAGTTGGCGACTCTAGGTTCAGCACCTGTTCACTCTGAGTCTATGTTTGGATGTGCAGGTCAGGTTTTTGAAATGTATTCTCTAGCCTTCTGATCGTGCACTCCGCCTCCTAGCTTCAGGTGTATTAATTACAGCAGGTACAATACCCCTCCACAGAGAGAGAGAATTTTAGTCTAAGAAGAGGTTTCACATGTACCCTTTCAGATGGAGACGTTTATTCTCAGTGAGGTAAGGCAAGCGTAGGACCTGGTATAAGAGAGATGCCGTAAAGGGGCTACCAGGTACACATAAAATTGGCCATTTTTATGCGCTAAAAGCTTTCATTTTTCATATTTCTAGTGCAGTAATGCAGTTCAAATTTCGTGTTTTCAAGTTTGCATGTTTTAGCGCTGCAGTGTGCTGCCTTATTTACTTAACTATATACGAGTTGGCGACTCTAGGTTCAGCACCTGTTCACTCTGAGTCTATGTTTGGATGTGCAGGTCAGGTTTTTGAAATGTATTCTCTAGCCTTCTGATCGTGCACTCCGCCTCCTAGCTTCAGGTGTTTTAATTACAGCAGGTCCAATACCCCTCCACAGAGAGAGAGAATTTTAGTTTAAGAAGAGGTTTCACATGTACCCATTCAGATGGAGACGTTTATTCTCAGCGAGGTAAGGCAAGCGTAGGACCTGGTATAAGAGAGATGCCGTAAAGGGGCTACCAGGTACACATAATTTTTATGCGCTAAAAGCTCTCATTTTTCATATTTCTAGTGCAGTAATGCAGTTCAAATTTTGTGTTTTCAAGTTTGCATGTTTTAGCGCTGCAGTGTGCTGCCTTATTTACTTAACTATATACGAGTTGGCGACTCTAGGTTCAGCACCTGTTCACACTGAGTCTATGTTTGGATGTGCAGGTCAGGTTTTTGAAATGTATTCTCTAGCCTTCTGATCGTGCACTCCGCCTCCTAGCTTCAGGTGTTTTAATTACAGCAGGTACAATACCCCTCCACAGAGAGAGAGAATTTTAGTCTAAGAAGAGGTTTCACATGTACCCATTCAGATGGAGACGTTTATTCTCAGCGAGGTAAGGCAAGCGTAGGACCTGGTATAAGAGAGATGCCGTAAAGGGGCTACCAGGTACACATAAAATTGGCCATTTTTATGCGCTAAAAGCTCTCATTTTTCATATTTCTAGTGCAGTAATGCAGTTCAAATTTCGTGTTTTCAAGTTTGCATGTTTTAGCGCTGCAGTGTGCTGCCTTATTTACTTAACTATATACGAGTTGGCGACTCTAGGTTCAGCACCTGTTCACACTGAGTCTATGTTTGGATGTGCAGGTCAGGTTTTTGAAATGTATTCTCTAGCCTTCTGATCGTGCACTCCGCCTCCTAGCTTCAGGTGTTTTAATTACAGCAGGTCCAATACCCCTCCACAGAGAGAGAGAATTTTAGTCTAAGAAGAGGTTTCACATGTACCCATTCAGATGGAGACGTTTATTCTCAGCGAGGTAAGGCAAGCGTAGGACCTGGTATAAGAGAGATGCCGTAAAGGGGCTACTAGGTACACATAAAATTGGCCATTTTTATGCGCTAAAAGCTCTCATTTTTCATATTTCTAGTGCAGTAATGCAGTTCAAATTTCGTGTTTTGAAGCTTGCATGTTTTAGCGCTGCATTGTGCTGCCTTATTTACTTAACTATATGCGAGTTGGCGACTCTAGGTTCAGCACCTGTTCACACTGAGTCTATGTTTGGATGTACAGGTCAGGTTTTTGAAATGTATTCTCTAGCCTTCTGATCGTGCATTCCGCCTCCTAGCTTCAGGTTTTTAATTACAGCAGGTCCAATACCCCTCCACAGAGAGAGAGAATTTTTTTTTCTAAGAAGAGGTTTCACATGTACCCATTCAGATGGAGACGTTTATTCTCAGCAAGGTAAGGCAAGCGTAAGACCTGGTATAAGAGAGATGCCGTAAAGGGGCTACCAGGTGCACATCAAATTGGCCATTTTTATGCGCTAAAAGCTCTAATTTTTCATATTTCTAGTGAAGTCATGCAGTTCAAATTTCGTGTTTTCAAGTTTGCATGTTTTGGCGCTGCAGTGTGCTGCCCTTTTTACTTAACTATATACGAGTTGGCGACTCTGGGTTCAGCACCTGTTCACACTCAGTCTATGTTTGGATGTGCAGGTCAGGTTTTTGAAATGTATTCTCTAGCCTTCTGATCGTGCACTCCCGCCTCCTAGCCACAGGTGTTTTAATTATAGTAGGTCTAATACCCCTCCACAGAGAGTGAGAATTTGAGTCCAAGAAGAGGTTTCACATGTACCCATTCAGATGGAGACGTTTATTCTCAGCGAGGTAGGTCAAGCGTAGGACCTCGTATAAGAGAGATGCCGTAAAGTGGCTACGAGGTACACATAAATATGGCCATTTTTATGCGCTAAAAGCTCTCATTTTTCATATTTCTAGTGCAGTAATGCAGTTCAAATTTCGTGTTTTCAAGTTTGCATGTTTTGGCGCTGCAGTGTGCTGCCCTTTTTACTTAACTATATACGAGTTGGCGACTCTGGGTTCAGCACCTGTTCACACTCAGTCTATGTTTGGATGTGCAGGTCAGGTTTTTGAAATGTATTCTCTAGCCTTCTGATCGTGCACTCCCGCCTCCTAGCCACAGGTGTTTTAATTATAGTAGGTCTAATACCCCTCCACAGAGAGTGAGAATTTGAGTCCAAGAAGAGGTTTCACATGTACCCATTCAGATGGAGACGTTTATTCTCAGCGAGGTAGGTCAAGCGTAGGACCTCGTATAAGAGAGATGCCGTAAAGTGGCTACGAGGTACACATAAATATGGCCATTTTTATGCGCTAAAAGCTCTCATTTTTCATATTTCTAGTGCAGTAATGCAGTTCAAATTTCGTGTTTTCAAGTTTGCATGTTTTGGCGCTGCAGTGTGCTGCCCTTTTACTTAACTATATACGAGTTGGCGACTGTGGGTTCAGCACCTGTTCACACTCAGTCTATGTTTGGATGTGCAGGTCAGGTTTTTGAAATGTATTCTCTAGCCTTCTGATCGTGCACTCCCGCCTCCTAGCCACAGGTGTTTTAATTATAGTAGGTCTAATACCCCTCCACAGAGAGTGAGAATTTGAGTCCAAGAAGAGGTTTCACATGTACCCATTCAGATGGAGACGTTTATTCTCAGCGAGGTAGGTCAAGCGTAGGACCTCGTATAAGAGAGATGCCGTAAAGTGGCTACGAGGTACACATAAATATGGCCATTTTTATGCGCTAAAAACTCTCATTTTTCATATTTCTAGTGCAGTAATGCAGTTCAAATTTCGTGTTTTCAAGTTTGCATGTTTTGGCGCTGCAGTGTGCTGCCCTTTTTACTTAACTATATACGAGTTGGCGACTCTGGGTTCAGCACCTGTTCACACTCAGTCTATGTTTGGATGTGCAGGTCAGGTTTTTGAAATGTATTCTCTAGCCTTCTGATTGTGCACTCCGCCTCCTAGCTTCAGGTGTTTTAATTACAGCAGGTCCAATACCCCTCCACAGAGAGAGAGAATTTTAGTCTAAGAAGAGGTTTCACATGTACCCATTCAGATGGAGACGTTTATTCTCAGCGAGGTAAGGCAAGCGTAGGACCTGGTATAAGAGAGGTGCCGTAAAGGGGCTATCAGGTACACATAAAATTGGCCATTTTTATGCGCTAAAAGCTCTCATTTTTCATATTTCTAGTGCAGTAATGCAGTTCAAATTTCGTGTTTTCAAGTTTGCATGTTTTAGCGCTGCAGTGTGCTGCCTTATTTACTTAACTATATACGAGTTGGCGACTCTAGGTTCAGCACCTGTTCACACTGAGTCTATGTTTGGATGTGCAGGTCAGGTTTTTGAAATGTATTCTCTAGCCTTCTGATCGTGCACTCCGCCTCCTAGCTTCAGGTGTTTTAATTACAGCAGGTCCAATACCCCTCCACAGAGAGAGAGAATTTTAGTCTAAGAAGAGGTTTCACATGTACCCATTCAGATGAAGACGTTTATTCTCAGCGAGGTAAGGCAAGCGTAGGACCTGGTATAAGAGAGATGCCGTAAAGGGGCTACCAGGTACACATAAAATTGGCCATTTTTATGCGCTAAAAGCTCTCATTTTTCATATTTCTAGTGCAGTAATGCAGTTCAAATTTTGTGTTTTCAAGTTTGCATGTTTTAGCGCTGCAGTGTGCTGCCTTATTTACTTAAAGGGACTCTGTCACCTGAATTTGGAGGGAACAATCTTCAGCCATGGAGGCGGGGTTTTGGGATTTTTGATTCACCCTTTCCTTACCCGCTGGCTGCATGCTGGCTGCAATATTAGATTGAAGTTCATTCTCTGTCCTCCGTAGTACATGCCTGCACAAGGCAAGATTGCACTGTGCAGGTGTGTACTATGGAGGACATAGAATGAACTTCAATCCAATATTGCAGCCAGCATGCAGCCAGCGGGTAAGGAAAGGGTGAATCAAAACCCCAAAAACCCCGCCTCCATGGCTGAAGATTGTTCCCTCCAAATTCAGGTGACAGTGTCCCTTTAACTATATACGAGTTGGCGACTCTAGGTTCAGCACCTGTTCACACTGAGTCTATGTTTCGATGTGCAGGTCAGGTTTTTGAAATGTATTCTCTAGCCTTCTGATCGTGTACTCCGCCTCCTAGCTTCAGGTGTTTTAATTACAGCAGGTCCAATACCCCTCCACAGAGAGAGAGAGTTTTAGTCTAAGAAGAGGTTTCACATGTACCCATTCAGATGGAGACGTTTATTCTCAGTGAGGTAAGGCAAGCGTAGGACCTGGTATAAGAGAGATGCCGTAAAGGGGCTACTAGGTACACATAAAATTGGCCATTTTTATGCGCTAAAAGCTCTCATTTTTCATATTTCTAGTGCAGTAATGCAGTTGAAATTTCGTGTTTTCAAGTTTGCATGTTTTAGCGCTGCAGTGTGCTGCCTTATTTACTTAACTATATACGAGTTGGCGACTCTAGGTTCAGCACCTGTTCACACTGAGTCTATGTTTGGATGTGCAGGTCAGGTTTTTGAAATGTATTCTCTAGCCTTCTGATCGTGCACTCCGCCTCCTAGCTTCAGGTGTTTTAATTACAGCAGGTCCAATACCCCTCCACAGAGAGAGAGAATTTTAGTCTAAGAAGAGGTTTCACATGTACCCATTCAGATGGAGACGTTTATTCTCAGCGAGGTAAGGCAAGCGTAGGACCTGGTATAAGAGAGATGCCGTAAAGGGGCTACCAGGTACACATAAAATTGGCCATTTTTATGTGCTAAAAGCTCTCATTTTTCATATTTCTAGTGCAGTAATGCAGTTCAAATTTCGTGTTTTCAAGTTTGCATGTTTTAGCGCTGCAGTGTGCTGCCTTATTTACTTAACTATATACGAGTTGGCGACTCTAGGTTCAGCACCTGTTCACACTGAGTCTATGTTTGGATGTGCAGGTCAGGTTTTTGAAATGTATTCTCTAGCCTTCTGATCGTGCACTCCGCCTCCTAGCTTCAGGTGTTTTAATTACAGCAGGTCCAATACCCCTCCACAGAGAGAGAGAATTTTAGTCTAAGAAGAGGTTTCACATGTACCCATTCAGATGGAGACGTTTATTCTCAGCGAGGAAAGGCAAGCGTAGGACCTGGTATAAGAGAGATGCCGTAAAGGGGCTACCAGGTACACATAAAATTGGCCATTTTTATGCGCTAAAAGCTCTCATTTTTCATATTTCTAGTGCAGTAATGCAGTTCAAATTTCGTGTTTTCAAGTTTGCATGTTTTAGCGCTGCAGTGTGCTGCCTTATTTACTTAACTATATACGAGTTGGCGACTGTAGGTTCAGCACCTGTTCACACTGAGCCTATGTTTGAATGTGCAGGTCAGGTTTTTGAAATGTATTCTCTAGCCTTCTGATCGTGCACTCCGCCTCCTAGCTTCAGGTGTTTTAATTACAGCAGGTCCAATACCCCTCCACAGAGAGAGAGAATTTTAGTCTAAGAAGAGGTTTCACATGTACCCATTCAGATGGAGACGTTTATTCTCAGCGAGGTAAGGCAAGCGTAGGACCTGGTATAAGAGAGATGCCGTAAAGGGGCTACCAGGTACACATAATTTTTATGCGCTAAAAGCTCTCATTTTTCATATTTCTAGTGCAGTAATGCAGTTCAAATTTCGTGTTTTCAAGTTTGCATGTTTTAGCGCTGCAGTGTGCTGCCTTATTTACTTAACTATATACGAGTTGGCGACTCTAGGTTCAGCACCTGTTCACTCTGAGTCTATGTTTGGATGTGCAGGTCACGTTTTTGAAATGTATTCTCTAGCCTTCTGATCGTGCACTCCGCCTCCTAGCTTCAGGTGTTTTAATTACAGCAGGTCCAATACCCCTCCACAGAGAGAGAGAATTTTAGTCTAAGAAGAGGTTTCACATGTACCCATTCAGATGGAGACGTTTATTTTCAGCGAGGTAAGGCAGGTTTAAGACCTGGTATAAGAGAGATGCCGTAAAGGGGCTACCAGGTACATATAAAATTGGCCATTTTTATGCGCTAAAAGCTCTCATTTTTCATATTTCTAGTGCAGTAATGCAGTTCAAATTTCGTGTTTTCATGTTTGCATGTTTTAGCGCTGCAGTGTGCTGCCTTATTTACTTAACTATATACGAGTTGGCGACTCTAGGTTCAGCACCTGTTCACACTGAGTCTATGTTTGGATGTGCAGGTCAGGTTTTTGAAATGTATTCTCTAGCCTTCTGATCGTGCACTCCGCCTCCTAGCTTCAGGTGTTTTAATTACAGCAGGTCCAATACCCCTCCACAGAGAGAGAGAATTTTAGTCTAAGAAGAGGTTTCACATGTACTCATTCAGATGGAGACGTTTATTTTCAGCGAGGTAAGGCAGGTGTAAGACCTGGTATAAGAGAGATGCCGTAAAGGGGCTACCAGGTACACATAAAATTGGCCATTTTTATGCGCTAAAAGCTCTCATTTTTCATATTTCTAGTGCAGTAATGCAGTTCAAATTTTGTGTTTTCAAGTTTGCATGTTTTAGCGCTGCAGTGTGCTGCCTTATTTACTTAACTATATACGAGTTGGCGACTCTAGGTTCAGCACCTGTTCACACTGAGTCTATGTTTGGATGTGCAGGTCAGGTTTTTGAAATGTATTCTCTAGCCTTCTGATCGTGCACTCCGCCTCCTAGCTTCAGGTGTTTTAATTACAGCAGGTCCAATACCCCTCCACAGAGAGAGAGAATTTTAGTCTAAGAAGAGGTTTCACATGTACCCATTCAGATGGAGACGTTTATTCTCAGTGAGGTAAGGCAAGCGTAGGACCTGGTATAAGAGAGATGCCGTAAAGGGGCTACCAGGTACACATAAAATTGGCCATTTTTATGCGCTAAAAGCTCTCATTTTTCATATTTCTAGTGCAGTAATGCAGTTCAAATTTCGTGTTTTCATGTTTGCATGTTTTAGCGCTGCAGTGTGCTGCCTTATTTACTTAACTATATACGAGTTGGCGACTCTAGGTTCAGCACCTGTTCACACTGAGTCTATGTTTGGATGTGCAGGTCAGGTTTTTGAAATGTATTCTCTAGCCTTCTGATCGTGCACTCCGCCTCCTAGCTTCAGGTGTTTTAATTACAGCAGGTCCAATACCCCTCCACAGAGAGAGAGAATTTTAGTCTAAGAAGAGGTTTCACATGTACCCATTCAGATGGAGACGTTTATTCTCAGCGAGGTAAGGCAGGTGTAAGACCTGGTATAAGAGAGATGCCGTAAAGGGGCTACCAGGTACACATAAAATTGGCCATTTTTATGCGCTAAAAGCTCTCATTTTTCATATTTCTAGTGCAGTAATGCAGTTCAAATTTTGTGTTTTGAAGTTTGCATGTTTTAGCGCTGCAGTGTGCTGCCTTATTTACTTAACTATATACGAGTTGGCGACTCTAGGTTCAGCACCTGTTCACACTGAGTCTATGTTTGGTTGTGCAGGTCAGGTTTTTGAAATGTATTCTCTAGCCTTCTGATCGTGCACTCCGCCTCCTAGCTTCAGGTGTTTTAATTATAGCAGGTCCAATAACCCTCCACAGAGAGAGAGAATTTTAGTCTAAGAAGAGGTTTCACATGTACCCATTCAGATGGAGACGTTTATTCTCAGCGAGGTAAGGCAAGCGTAGGACCTGGCATAAGAGAGATGCCGTAAAGGGGCTACCAGGTACACATAAAATTGGCCATTTTTATGCGCTAAAAGCTCTCATTTTTCATATTTCTAGTGCAGTAATGCAGTTCAAATTTCGTGTTTTCATGTTTGCATGTTTTAGCGCTGCAGTGTGCTGCCTTATTTACTTAACTATATACGAGTTGGCGACTCTAGGTTCAGCACCTGTTCACACTGAGTCTATGTTTCGATGTGCAGGTCAGGTTTTTGAAATGTATTCTCTAGCCTTCTGATCGTGCACTCCGCCTCCTAGCTTCAGGTGTTTTAATTACAGCAGGTCCAATACCCCTCCACAGAGAGAGAGAATTTTAGTCTAAGAAGAGGTTTCACATGTACCCATTCAGATGGAGACGTTTATTTTCAGCGAGGTAAGTCAGGTGTAAGACCTGGTATAAGAGAGATGCCGTAAAGGGGCTACCAGGTACACATAAAATTGGCCATTTTTATGCGCTAAAAGCTCTCATTTTTCATATTTCTTGTGCAGTAATGCAGTTCAAATTTTGTGTTTTCAAGTTTGCATGTTTTAGCGCTGCAGTGTGCTGCCTTATTTACTTAACTATATACGAGTTGGCGACTCTAGGTTCAGCACCTGTTCACACTGAGTCTATGTTTGGATGTGCAGGTCAGGTTTTTGAAATGTATTCTCTAGCCTTCTGATCGTGCACTCCGCCTCCTAGCTTCAGGTGTTTTAATTACAGCAGGTCCAATACCCCTCCACAGAGAGAGAGAATTTTAGTCTAAGAAGAGGTTTCACATGTACCCATTCAGATGGAGACGTTTATTCTCAGTGAGGTAAGGCAAGCGTAGGACCTGGTATAAGAGAGATGCCGTAAAGGGGCTACCAGGTACACATAAAATTGGCCATTTTTATGCGCTAAAAGCTCTCATTTTTCATATTTCTAGTGCAGTAATGCAGTTCAAATTTCGTGTTTTCATGTTTGCATGTTTTAGCGCTGCAGTGTGCTGCCTTATTTACTTAACTATATACGAGTTGGCGACTCTAGGTTCAGCACCTGTTCACACTGAGTCTATGTTTGTATGTGCAGGTCAGGTTTTTGAAATATATTCTCTAGCCTTCTGATCGTGCACTCCGCCTCCTAGCTTCAGGTGTTTTAATTACAGCAGGTCCAATACCCCTCCACAGAGAGAGAGAATTTTAGTCTAAGAAGAGGTTTCACATGTACCCATTCAGATGGAGACGTTTATTTTCAGCGAGGTAAGGCAGGTGTAAGACCTGGTATAAGAGAGATGCCGTAAAGGGGCTACCAGGTACACATAAAATTGGCCATTTTTATGCGCTAAAAGCTCTCATTTTTCATATTTCTAGTGCAGTAATGCAGTTCAAATTTTGTGTTTTCAAGTTTGCATGTTTTAACGCTGCAGTGTGCTGCCTTATTTACTTAACTATATACGAGTTGGCGACTCTAGGTTCAGCACCTGTTCACACTGAGTCTATGTTTGGATGTGCAGGTCAGGTTTTTGAAATGTATTCTCTAGCCTTCTGATCGTGCACTCCGCCTCCTAGCTTCAGGTGTTTTAATTACAGCAGGTCCAATACCCCTCCACAGAGAGAGAGAATTTTAGTCTAAGAAGAGGTTTCACATGTACCCATTCAGATGGAGACGTTTATTCTCAGTGAGGTAAGGCAAGCGTAGGACCTGGTATAAGAGAGATGCCGTAAAGGGGCTACCAGGTACACATAAAATTGGCCATTTTTATGCGCTAAAAGCTCTCATTTTTCATATTTCTAGTGCAGTAATGCAGTTAAAATTTTGTGTTTTCAAGCTTGCATGTTTTAGCGCTGCAGTGTGCTGCCTTATTTACTTAACTATATACGAGTTGGCGACTCTAGGTTCAGCACCTGTTCACTCTGAGTCTATGTTTGGATGTGCAGGTCAGGTTTTTGAAATGTATTCTCTAGCCTTCTGATCGTGCACTCCGCCTCCTAGCTTCAGGTGTTTTAATTACAGCAGGTCCAATACCCCTCCACAGAGAGAGAGAATTTTAGTCTAAGAAGAGGTTTCACATGTACCCATTCAGATGGAGACGTTTATTCTCAGCGAGGTAAGGCAAGCGTAGGACCTGGTATAAGAGAGATGTCGTAAAGGGGCTACCAGGTACACATAAAATTGGCCATTTTTATGCTCTAAAAGCTCTCATTTTTCATATTTCTAGTGCAGTAATGCAGTTCAAATTTCGTGTTTTCAAGTTTGCATGTTTTAGAGCTGCAGTGTGCTGCCTTATTTACTTAACTATGTACGAGTTGGCGACTCTAGGTTCAGCACCTGTTCACTCTGAGTCTATGTTTGGATGTGCAGGTCAGGTTTTTGAAATGTATTCTCTAGCCTTCTGATCGTGCACTCCGCCTCCTAGCTTCAGGTGTATTAATTACAGCAGGTACAATACCCCTCCACAGAGAGAGAGAATTTTAGTCTAAGAAGAGGTTTCACATGTACCCTTTCAGATGGAGACGTTTATTCTCAGTGAGGTAAGGCAAGCGTAGGACCTGGTATAAGAGAGATGCCGTAAAGGGGCTACCAGGTACACATAAAATTGGCCATTTTTATGCGCTAAAAGCTCTCATTTTTCATATTTCTAGTGCAGTAATGCAGTTCAAATTTCGTGTTTTCAAGTTTGCATGTTTTAGCGCTGCAGTGTGCTGCCTTATTTACTTAACTATATACGAGTTGGCGACTCTAGGTTCAGCACCTGTTCACTCTGAGTCTATGTTTGGATGTGCAGGTCAGGTTTTTGAAATGTATTCTCTAGCCTTCTGATCGTGCACTCCGCCTCCTAGCTTCAGGTGTTTTAATTACAGCAGGTCCAATACCCCTCCACAGAGAGAGAGAATTTTAGTTTAAGAAGAGGTTTCACATGTACCCATTCAGATGGAGACGTTTATTCTCAGCGAGGTAAGGCAAGCGTAGGACCTGGTATAAGAGAGATGCCGTAAAGGGGCTACCAGGTACACATAATTTTTATGCGCTAAAAGCTCTCATTTTTCATATTTCTAGTGCAGTAATGCAGTTCAAATTTTGTGTTTTCAAGTTTGCATGTTTTAGCGCTGCAGTGTGCTGCCTTATTTACTTAACTATATACGAGTTGGCGACTCTAGGTTCAGCACCTGTTCACACTGAGTCTATGTTTGGATGTGCAGGTCAGGTTTTTGAAATGTATTCTCTAGCCTTCTGATCGTGCACTCCGCCTCCTAGCTTCAGGTGTTTTAATTACAGCAGGTCCAATACCCCTCCACAGAGAGAGAGAATTTTAGTCTAAGAAGAGGTTTCACATGTACCCATTCAGATGGAGACGTTTATTCTCAGCGAGGTAAGGCAAGCGTAGGACCTGGTATAAGAGAGATGCCGTAAAGGGGCTACCAGGTACACATAAAATTGGCCATTTTTATGCGCTAAAAGCTCTCATTTTTCATATTTCTAGTGCAGTAATGCAGTTCAAATTTCGTGTTTTCAAGTTTGCATGTTTTAGCGCTGCAGTGTGCTGCCTTATTTACTTAACTATATACGAGTTGGCGACTCTAGGTTCAGCACCTGTTCACACTGAGTCTATGTTTGGATGTGCAGGTCAGGTTTTTGAAATGTATTCTCTAGCCTTCTGATCGTGCACTCCGCCTCCTAGCTTCAGGTGTTTTAATTACAGCAGGTCCAATACCCCTCCACAGAGAGAGAGAATTTTAGTCTAAGAAGAGGTTTCACATGTACCCATTCAGATGGAGACGTTTATTCTCAGCGAGGTAAGGCAAGCGTAGGACCTGGTATAAGAGAGATGCCGTAAAGGGGCTACCAGGTACACATAAAATTGGCCATTTTTATGCGCTAAAAGCTCTCATTTTTCATATTTCTAGTGCAGTAATGCAGTTCAAATTTCGTGTTTTGAAGCTTGCATGTTTTAGCGCTGCATTGTGCTGCCTTATTTACTTAACTATATGCGAGTTGGCGACTCTAGGTTCAGCACCTGTTCACACTGAGTCTATGTTTGGATGTACAGGTCAGGTTTTTGAAATGTATTCTCTAGCCTTCTGATCGTGCATTCCGCCTCCTAGCTTCAGGTTTTTAATTACAGCAGGTCCAATACCCCTCCACAGAGAGAGAGAATTTTTTTTTCTAAGAAGAGGTTTCACATGTACCCATTCAGATGGAGACGTTTATTCTCAGCAAGGTAAGGCAAGCGTAAGACCTGGTATAAGAGAGATGCCGTAAAGGGGCTACCAGGTGCACATCAAATTGGCCATTTTTATGCGCTAAAAGCTCTAATTTTTCATATTTCTAGTGAAGTCATGCAGTTCAAATTTCGTGTTTTCAAGTTTGCATGTTTTGGCGCTGCAGTGTGCTGCCCTTTTTACTTAACTATATACGAGTTGGCGACTCTGGGTTCAGCACCTGTTCACACTCAGTCTATGTTTGGATGTGCAGGTCAGGTTTTTGAAATGTATTCTCTAGCCTTCTGATCGTGCACTCCCGCCTCCTAGCCACAGGTGTTTTAATTATAGTAGGTCTAATACCCCTCCACAGAGAGTGAGAATTTGAGTCCAAGAAGAGGTTTCACATGTACCCATTCAGATGGAGACGTTTATTCTCAGCGAGGTAGGTCAAGCGTAGGACCTCGTATAAGAGAGATGCCGTAAAGTGGCTACGAGGTACACATAAATATGGCCATTTTTATGCGCTAAAAGCTCTCATTTTTCATATTTCTAGTGCAGTAATGCAGTTCAAATTTCGTGTTTTCAAGTTTGCATGTTTTGGCGCTGCAGTGTGCTGCCCTTTTTACTTAACTATATACGAGTTGGCGACTCTGGGTTCAGCACCTGTTCACACTCAGTCTATGTTTGGATGTGCAGGTCAGGTTTTTGAAATGTATTCTCTAGCCTTCTGATCGTGCACTCCCGCCTCCTAGCCACAGGTGTTTTAATTATAGTAGGTCTAATACCCCTCCACAGAGAGTGAGAATTTGAGTCCAAGAAGAGGTTTCACATGTACCCATTCAGATGGAGACGTTTATTCTCAGCGAGGTAGGTCAAGCGTAGGACCTCGTATAAGAGAGATGCCGTAAAGTGGCTACGAGGTACACATAAATATGGCCATTTTTATGCGCTAAAAGCTCTCATTTTTCATATTTCTAGTGCAGTAATGCAGTTCAAATTTCGTGTTTTCAAGTTTGCATGTTTTGGCGCTGCAGTGTGCTGCCCTTTTACTTAACTATATACGAGTTGGCGACTGTGGGTTCAGCACCTGTTCACACTCAGTCTATGTTTGGATGTGCAGGTCAGGTTTTTGAAATGTATTCTCTAGACTTCTGATCGTGCACTCCCGCCTCCTAGCCACAGGTGTTTTAATTATAGTAGGTCTAATACCCCTCCACAGAGAGTGAGAATTTGAGTCCAAGAAGAGGTTTCACATGTACCCATTCAGATGGAGACGTTTATTCTCAGCGAGGTAGGTCAAGCGTAGGACCTCGTATAAGAGAGATGCCGTAAAGTGGCTACGAGGTACACATAAATATGGCCATTTTTATGCGCTAAAAACTCTCATTTTTCATATTTCTAGTGCAGTAATGCAGTTCAAATTTCGTGTTTTCAAGTTTGCATGTTTTGGCGCTGCAGTGTGCTGCCCTTTTTACTTAACTATATACGAGTTGGCGACTCTGGGTTCAGCACCTGTTCACACTCAGTCTATGTTTGGATGTGCAGGTCAGGTTTTTGAAATGTATTCTCTAGCCTTCTGATCGTGCACTCCCGCCTCCTAGCCACAGGTGTTTTAATTATAGTAGGTCTAATACCCCTCCACAGAGAGTGAGAATTTGAGTCCAAGAAGAGGTTTCACATGTACCCATTCAGATGGAGACGTTTATTCTCAGCGAGGTAGGTCAAGCGTAGGACCTCGTATAAGAGAGATGCCGTAAAGTGGCTACGAGGTACACATAAATATGGCCATTTTTATGCGCTAAAAGCTCTCATTTTTCATATTTCTAGTGCAGTAATGCAGTTCAAATTTCGTGTTTTCAAGTTTGCATGTTTTGGCGCTGCAGTGTGCTGCCCTTTTTACTTAACTATATACGAGTTGGCGACTCTGGGTTCAGCACCTGTTCACACTCAGTCTATGTTTGGATGTGCAGGTCAGGTTTTTGAAATGTATTCTCTAGCCTTCTGATCGTGCACTCCCGCCTCCTAGCCACAGGTGTTTTAATTATAGTAGGTCTAATACCCCTCCACAGAGAGTGAGAATTTGAGTCCAAGAAGAGGTTTCACATGTACCCATTCAGATGGAGACGTTTATTCTCAGCGAGGTAGGTCAAGCGTAGGACCTCGTATAAGAGAGATGCCGTAAAGTGGCTACGAGGTACACATAAATATGGCCATTTTTATGCGCTAAAAGCTCTCATTTTTCATATTTCTAGTGCAGTAATGCAGTTCAAATTTCGTGTTTTCAAGTTTGCATGTTTTGGCGCTGCAGTGTGCTGCCCTTTTTACTTAACTATATACGAGTTGGCGACTCTGGGTTCAGCACCTGTTCACACTCAGTCTATGTTTGGATGTGCAGGTCAGGTTTTTGAAATGTATTCTCTAGCCTTCTGATCGTGCACTCCCGCCTCCTAGCCACAGGTGTTTTAATTATAGTAGGTCTAATACCCCTCCACAGAGAGTGAGAATTTGAGTCCAAGAAGAGGTTTCACATGTACCCATTCAGATGGAGACGTTTATTCTCAGCGAGGTAGGTCAAGCGTAGGACCTCGTATAAGAGAGATGCCGTAAAGTGGCTACGAGGTACACATAAATATGGCCATTTTTATGCGCTAAAAGCTCTCATTTTTCATATTTCTAGTGCAGTAATGCAGTTCAAATTTCGTGTTTTCAAGTTTGCATGTTTTGGCGCTGCAGTGTGCTGCCCTTTTTACTTAACTATATACAAGTTGGCGACTCTGGGTTCAGCACCTGTTCACACTCAGTCTATGTTTGGTTGTGCAGGTCAGGTTTTTGAAATGTATTCTCTAGCCTTCTGATCGTGCACTCCCGCCTCCTAGCCACAGGTGTTTTAATTATAGTAGGTCTAATACCCCTCCACAGAGAGTGAGAATTTGAGTCCAAGAAGAGGTTTCACATGTACCCATTCAGATGGAGACGTTTATTCTCAGCGAGGTAGGTCAAGCGTAGGACCTCGTATAAGAGAGATGCCGTAAAGTGGCTACGAGGTACACATAAATATGGCCATTTTTATGCGCTAAAAACTCTCATTTTTCATATTTCTAGTGCAGTAATGCAGTTCAAATTTCGTGTTTTCAAGTTTGCATGTTTTGGCGCTGCAGTGTGCTGCCCTTTTTACTTAACTATATACGAGTTGGCGACTCTGGGTTCAGCACCTGTTCACACTCAGTCTATGTTTGGATGTGCAGGTCAGGTTTTTGAAATGTATTCTCTAGCCTTCTGATCGTGCACTCCCGCCTCCTAGCCACAGGTGTTTTAATTATAGTAGGTCTAATACCCCTCCACAGAGAGTGAGAATTTGAGTCCAAGAAGAGGTTTCACATGTACCCATTCAGATGGAGACGTTTATTCTCAGCGAGGTAGGTCAAGCGTAGGACCTCGTATAAGAGAGATGCCGTAAAGTGGCTACGAGGTACACATAAATATGGCCATTTTTATGCGCTAAAAGCTCTCATTTTTCATATTTCTAGTGCAGTAATGCAGTTCAAATTTCGTGTTTTCAAGTTTGCATGTTTTGGCGCTGCAGTGTGCTGCCCTTTTTACTTAACTATATACGAGTTGGCGACTGTGGGTTCAGCACCTGTTCACACTCAGTCTATGTTTGGATGTGCAGGTCAGGTTTTTGAAATGTATTCTCTAGCCTTCTGATCGTGCACTCCCGCCTCCTAGCCACAGGTGTTTTAATTATAGTAGGTCTAATACCCCTCCACAGAGAGTGAGAATTTGAGTCCAAGAAGAGGTTTCACATGTACCCATTCAGATGGAGACGTTTATTCTTAGCGAGGTAGGTCAAGCGTAGGACCTCGTATAAGAGAGATGCCGTAAAGTGGCTACGAGGTACACATAAATATGGCCATTTTTATGCGCTAAAAGCTCTCATTTTTCATATTTCTAGTGCAGTAATGCAGTTCAAATTTCGTGTTTTCAAGTTTGCATGTTTTGGCGCTGCAGTGTGCTGCCCTTTTTACTTAACTATATACGAGTTGGCGACTCTGGGTTCAGCACTTGTTCACACTCAGTCTATGTTTGGATGTGCAGGTCAGGTTTTTGAAATGTATTCTCTAGCCTTCTGATCGTGCACTCCCGCCTCCTAGCCACAGGTGTTTTAATTATAGTAGGTCTAATACCCCTCCACAGAGAGTGAGAATTTGAGTCCAAGAAGAGGTTTCACATGTACCCATTCAGATGGAGACGTTTATTCTCAGCGAGGTAGGTCAAGCGTAGGACCTCGTATAAGAGAGATGCCGTAAAGTGGCTACGAGGTACACATAAATATGGCCATTTTTATGCGCTAAAAGCTCTCATTTTTCATATTTCTAGTGCAGTAATGCAGTTCAAATTTCGTGTTTTCAAGTTTGCATGTTTTGGCGCTGCAGTGTGCTGCCCTTTTTACTTAACTATATATGAGTTGGCGACTCTGGGTTCAGCACCTGTTCACACTCAGTCTATGTTTGGATGTGCAGGTCAGGTTTTTGAAATGTATTCTCTAGCCTTCTGATCGTGCACTCCCGCCTCCTAGCCACAGGTGTTTTAATTATAGTAGGTCTAATACCCCTCCACAGAGAGTGAGAATTTGAGTCCAAGAAGAGGTTTCACATGTACCCATTCAGATGGAGACGTTTATTCTCAGCGAGGTAGGTCAAGCGTAGGACCTCGTATAAGAGAGATGCCGTAAAGTGGCTACGAGGTACACATAAATATGGCCATTTTTATGCGCTAAAAGCTCTCATTTTTCATATTTCTAGTGCAGTAATGCAGTTCAAATTTCGTGTTTTCAAGTTTGCATGTTTTGGCGCTGCAGTGTGCTGCCCTTTTTACTTAACTATATACGAGTTGGCGACTCTGGGTTCAGCACCTGTTCACACTCAGTCTATGTTTGGATGTGCAGGTCAGGTTTTTGAAATGTATTCTCTAGCCTTCTGATCGTGCACTCCCGCCTCCTAGCCACAGGTGTTTTAATTATAGTAGGTCTAATACCCCTCCACAGAGAGTGAGAATTTGAGTCCAAGAAGAGGTTTCACATGTACCCATTCAGATGGAGACGTTTATTCTCAGCGAGGTAGGTCAAGCGTAGGACCTCGTATAAGAGAGATACCGTAAAGTGGCTACGAGGTACACATAAATATGGCCATTTTTATGCGCTAAAAGCTCTCATTTTTCATATTTCTAGTGCAGTAATGCAGTTCAAATTTCGTGTTTTCAAGTTTGCATGTTTTGGCGCTGCAGTGTGCTGCCCTTTTTACTTAACTATATACGAGTTGGTGACTCTGGGTTCAGCACCTGTTCACACTCAGTCTATGTTTGGATGTGCAGGTCAGGTTTTTGAAATGTATTCTCTAGCCTTCTGATCGTGCACTCCCGCCTCCTAGCCACAGGTGTTTTAATTATAGTAGGTCTAATACCCCTCCACAGAGAGTGAGAATTTGAGTCCAAGAAGAGGTTTCACATGTACCCATTCAGATGGAGACGTTTATTCTCAGCGAGGTAGGTCAAGCGTAGGACCTCGTATAAGAGAGATGCCATAAAGTGGCTACGAGGTACACATAAATATGGCCATTTTTATGCACTAAAAGCTCTCATTTTTCATATTTCTAGTGCAGTAATGCAGTTCAAATTTCGTGTTTTCAAGTTTGCATGTTTTGGCGCTGCAGTGTGCTGCCCTTTTTACTTAACTATATACGAGTTGGCGACTCTGGGTTCAGCACCTGTTCACACTCAGTCTATGTTTGGATGTGCAGGTCAGGTTTTTGAAATGTATTCTCTAGCCTTCTGATCGTGCACTCCCGCCTCCTAGCCACAGGTGTTTTAATTATAGTAGGTCTAATACCCCTCCACAGAGAGTGAGAATTTGAGTCCAAGAAGAGGTTTCACATGTACCCATTCAGATGGAGACGTTTATTCTCAGCGAGGTAGGTCAAGCGTAGGACCTCGTATAAGAGAGATGCCGTAAAGTGGCTACGAGGTACACATAAATATGGCCATTTTTATGCGCTAAAAGCTCTCATTTTTCATATTTCTAGTGCAGTAATGCAGTTCAAATTTCGTGTTTTCAAGTTTGCATGTTTTGGCGCTGCAGTGTGCTGCCCTTTTTACTTAACTATATACGAGTTGGCGACTCTGGGTTCAGCACCTGTTCACACTCAGTCTATGTTTGGATGTGCAGGTCAGGTTTTTGAAATGTATTCTCTAGCCTTCTGATCGTGCACTCCCGCCTCCTAGCCACAGGTGTTTTAATTATAGTAGGTCTAATACCCCTCCACAGAGAGTGAGAATTTGAGTCCAAGAAGAGGTTTCACATGTACCCATTCAGATGGAGACGTTTATTCTCAGCGAGGTAGGTCAAGCGTAGGACCTCGTATAAGAGAGATGCCGTAAAGTGGCTACGAGGTACACATAAATATGGCCATTTTTATGCGCTAAAAGCTCTCATTTTTCATATTTCTAGTGCAGTAATGCAGTTCAAATTTCGTGTTTTCAAGTTTGCATGTTTTGGCGCTGCAGTGTGCTGCCCTTTTTACTTAACTATATACGAGTTGGTGACTCTGGGTTCAGCACCTGTTCACACTCAGTCTATGTTTGGATGTGCAGGTCAGGTTTTTGAAATGTATTCTCTAGCCTTCTGATCGTGCACTCCCGCCTCCTAGCCACAGGTGTTTTAATTATAGTAGGTCTAATACCCCTCCACAGAGAGTGAGAATTTGAGTCCAAGAAGAGGTTTCACATGTACCCATTCAGATGGAGACGTTTATTCTCAGCGAGGTAGGTCAAGCGTAGGACCTCGTATAAGAGAGATGCCGTAAAGTGGCTACGAGGTACACATAAATATGGCCATTTTTATGCGCTAAAAGCTCTCATTTTTCATATTTCTAGTGCAGTAATGCAGTTCAAATTTCGTGTTTTCAAGTTTGCATGTTTTGGCGCTGCAGTGTGCTGCCCTTTTTACTTAACTATATACGAGTTGGCGACTCTGGGTTCAGCACCTGTTCACACTCAGTCTATGTTTGGATGTGCAGGTCAGGTTTTTGAAATGTATTCTCTAGCCTTCTGATCGTGCACTCCCGCCTCCTAGCCACAGGTGTTTTAATTATAGTAGGTCTAATACCCCTCCACAGAGAGTGAGAATTTGAGTCCAAGAAGAGGTTTCACATGTACCCATTCAGATGGAGACGTTTATTCTCAGCGAGGTAGGTCAAGCGTAGGACCTCGTATAAGAGAGATGCCGTAAAGTGGCTACGAGGTACACATAAATATGGCCATTTTTATGCGCTAAAAGCTCTCATTTTTCATATTTCTAGTGCAGTAATGCAGTTCAAATTTCGTGTTTTCAAGTTTGCATGTTTTGGCGCTGCAGTGTGCTGCCCTTTTTACTTAACTATATACGAGTTGGCGACTGTGGGTTCAGCACCTGTTCACACTCAGTCTATGTTTGGATGTGCAGGTCAGGTTTTTGAAATGTATTCTCTAGCCTTCTGATCGTGCACTCCCGCCTCCTAGCCACAGGTGTTTTAATTATAGTAGGTCTAATACCCCTCCACAGAGAGTGAGAATTTGAGTCCAAGAAGAGGTTTCACATGTACCCATTCAGATGGAGACGTTTATTCTTAGCGAGGTAGGTCAAGCGTAGGACCTCGTATAAGAGAGATGCCGTAAAGTGGCTACGAGGTACACATAAATATGGCCATTTTTATGCGCTAAAAGCTCTCATTTTTCATATTTCTAGTGCAGTAATGCAGTTCAAATTTCGTGTTTTCAAGTTTGCATGTTTTGGCGCTGCAGTGTGCTGCCCTTTTTACTTAACTATATACGAGTTGGCGACTCTGGGTTCAGCACCTGTTCACACTCAGTCTATGTTTGGATGTGCAGGTCAGGTTTTTGAAATGTATTCTCTAGCCTTCTGATCGTGCACTCCCGCCTCCTAGCCACAGGTGTTTTAATTATAGTAGGTCTAATACCCCTCCACAGAGAGTGAGAATTTGAGTCCAAGAAGAGGTTTCACATGTACCCATTCAGATGGAGACGTTTATTCTCAGCGAGGTAGGTCAAGCGTAGGACCTCGTATAAGAGAGATGCCGTAAAGTGGCTACGAGGTACACATAAATATGGCCATTTTTATGCGCTAAAAGCTCTCATTTTTCATATTTCTAGTGCAGTAATGCAGTTCAAATTTCGTGTTTTCAAGTTTGCATGTTTTGGCGCTGCAGTGTGCTGCCCTTTTTACTTAACTATATATGAGTTGGCGACTCTGGGTTCAGCACCTGTTCACACTCAGTCTATGTTTGGATGTGCAGGTCAGGTTTTTGAAATGTATTCTCTAGCCTTCTGATCGTGCACTCCCGCCTCCTAGCCACAGGTGTTTTAATTATAGTAGGTCTAATACCCCTCCACAGAGAGTGAGAATTTGAGTCCAAGAAGAGGTTTCACATGTACCCATTCAGATGGAGACGTTTATTCTCAGCGAGGTAGGTCAAGCGTAGGACCTCGTATAAGAGAGATGCCGTAAAGTGGCTACGAGGTACACATAAATATGGCCATTTTTATGCGCTAAAAGCTCTCATTTTTCATATTTCTAGTGCAGTAATGCAGTTCAAATTTCGTGTTTTCAAGTTTGCATGTTTTGGCGCTGCAGTGTGCTGCCCTTTTTACTTAACTATATACGAGTTGGCGACTCTGGGTTCAGCACCTGTTCACACTCAGTCTATGTTTGGATGTGCAGGTCAGGTTTTTGAAATGTATTCTCTAGCCTTCTGATCGTGCACTCCCGCCTCCTAGCCACAGGTGTTTTAATTATAGTAGGTCTAATACCCCTCCACAGAGAGTGAGAATTTGAGTCCAAGAAGAGTTTTCACATGTACCCATTCAGATGGAGACGTTTATTCTCAGCGAGGTAGGTCAAGCGTAGGACCTCGTATAAGAGAGATACCGTAAAGTGGCTACGAGGTACACATAAATATGGCCATTTTTATGCGCTAAAAGCTCTCATTTTTCATATTTCTAGTGCAGTAATGCAGTTCAAATTTCGTGTTTTCAAGTTTGCATGTTTTGGCGCTGCAGTGTGCTGCCCTTTTTACTTAACTATATACGAGTTGGTGACTCTGGGTTCAGCACCTGTTCACACTCAGTCTATGTTTGGATGTGCAGGTCAGGTTTTTGAAATGTATTCTCTAGCCTTCTGATCGTGCACTCCCGCCTCCTTGCCACAGGTGTTTTAATTATAGTAGGTCTAATACCCCTCCACAGAGAGTGAGAATTTGAGTCCAAGAAGAGGTTTCACATGTACCCATTCAGATGGAGACGTTTATTCTCAGCGAGGTAGGTCAAGCGTAGGACCTCGTATAAGAGAGATGCCATAAAGTGGCTACGAGGTACACATAAATATGGCCATTTTTATGCACTAAAAGCTCTCATTTTTCATATTTCTAGTGCAGTAATGCAGTTCAAATTTCGTGTTTTCAAGTTTGCATGTTTTGGCGCTGCAGTGTGCTGCCCTTTTTACTTAACTATATACGAGTTGGCGACTCTGGGTTCAGCACCTGTTCACACTCAGTCTATGTTTGGATGTGCAGGTCAGGTTTTTGAAATGTATTCTCTAGCCTTCTGATCGTGCACTCCCACCTCCTAGCCACAGGTGTTTTAATTATAGTAGGTCTAATACCCCTCCACAGAGAGTGAGAATTTGAGTCCAAGAAGAGGTTTCACATGTACCCATTCAGATGGAGACGTTTATTCTCAGCGAGGTAGGTCAAGCGTAGGACCTCGTATAAGAGAGATGCCGTAAAGTGGCTACGAGGTACACATAAATATGGCCATTTTTATGCGCTAAAAGCTCTCATTTTTCATATTTCTAGTGCAGTAATGCAGTTCAAATTTCGTGTTTTCAAGTTTGCATGTTTTGGCGCTGCAGTGTGCTGCCCTTTTTACTTAACTATATACGAGTTGGCGACTCTGGGTTCAGCACCTGTTCACACTCAGTCTATGTTTGGATGTGCAGGTCAGGTTTTTGAAATGTATTCTCTAGCCTTCTGATCGTGCACTCCCACCTCCTAGCCACAGGTGTTTTAATTATAGTAGGTCTAATACCCCTCCACAGAGAGTGAGAATTTGAGTCCAAGAAGAGGTTTCACATGTACCCATTCAGATGGAGACGTTTATTCTCAGCGAGGTAGGTCAAGCGTAGGACCTCGTATAAGAGAGATGCCGTAAAGTGGCTACGAGGTACACATAAATATGGCCATTTTTATGCGCTAAAAGCTCTCATTTTTCATATTTCTAGTGCAGTAATGCAGTTCAAATTTCGTGTTTTCAAGTTTGCATGTTTTGGCGCTGCAGTGTGCTGCCCTTTTTACTTAACTATATACGAGTTGGTGACTCTGGGTTCAGCACCTGTTCACACTCAGTCTATGTTTGGATGTGCAGGTCAGGTTTTTGAAATGTATTCTCTAGCCTTCTGATCGTGCACTCCCGCCTCCTAGCCACAGGTGTTTTAATTATAGTAGGTCTAATACCCCTCCACAGAGAGTGAGAATTTGAGTCCAAGAAGAGGTTTCACATGTACCCATTCAGATGGAGACGTTTATTCTCAGCGAGGTAGGTCAAGCGTAGGACCTCGTATAAGAGAGATGCCGTAAAGTGGCTACGAGGTACACATAAATATGGCCATTTTTATGCGCTAAAAGCTCTCATTTTTCATATTTCTAGTGCAGTAATGCAGTTCAAATTTCGTGTTTTCAAGTTTGCATGTTTTCGCGCTGCAGTGTGCTGCCCTTTTTACTTAACTATATACGAGTTGGCGACTCTGGGTTCAGCACCTGTTCACACTCAGTCTATGTTTGGATGTGCAGGTCAGGTTTTTGAAATGTATTCTCTAGCCTTCTGATCGTGCACTCCCGCCTCCTAGCCACAGGTGTTTTAATTATAGTAGGTCTAATACCCCTCCACAGAGAGTGAGAATTTGAGTCCAAGAAGAGGTTTCACATGTACCCATTCAGATGGAGACGTTTATTCTCAGCGAGGTAGGTCAAGCGTAGGACCTCGTATAAGAGAGATGCCGTAAAGTGGCTACGAGGTACACATAAATATGGCCATTTTTATGCACTAAAAGCTCTCATTTTTCATATTTCTAGTGCAGTAATGCAGTTCAAATTTCGTGTTTTCAAGTTTGCATGTTTTGGCGCTGCAGTGTGCTGCCCTTTTTACTTAACTATATACGAGTTGGCGACTCTGGGTTCAGCACCTGTTCACACTCAGTCTATGTTTGGATGTGCAGGTCAGGTTTTTGAAATGTATTCTCTAGCCTTCTGATCGTGCACTCCCGCCTCCTAGCCACAGGTGTTTTAATTATAGTAGGTCTAATACCCCTCCACAGAGAGTGAGAATTTGAGTCCAAGAAGAGGTTTCACATGTACCCATTCAGATGGAGACGTTTATTCTCAGCGAGGTAGGTCAAGCGTAGGACCTCGTATAAGAGAGATGCCGTAAAGTGGCTACGAGGTACACATAAATATGGCCATTTTTATGCGCTAAAAGCTCTCATTTTTCATATTTCTAGTGCAGTAATGCAGTTCAAATTTCGTGTTTTCAAGTTTGCATGTTTTGGCGCTGCAGTGTGCTGCCCTTTTTACTTAGCCTTATTTACTTAACTATAATGCAGAGTCGTGAAAATAAAAAAATTTTTTTTCCACAAAAATGATTTTTTTAGCCTCCAATTTTTTATGTTCCCAAGGGTAACTGGAGAAATTAGACCCCAAAAGTTATTGTCCAATTTGTCCTGAGTATGCTGATACCCCATGTGTGGGGGGGACCACTGTTTGGGCACACATCGGGGCTCGGAATTGAAGTAGTAACGTTTTAAAATGCAGACTCTGATGGAATGGTCTGCGAGCGTCATGTTGCATTTGCAGAGCTCCTAATGTACCTAAACAATAGAAGCCCCCCACAAGTGACCCTATTTTGGAAACTAGACCCCCAAGGAACTTATCTAGATGTGTGGTGAGCATTTTGAACGCCCAAGTGCTTCACAGAAGTTTGACGCAGAGCTGTGAAAATAAAAAAATCATTTTTTTTCCACAAAAATGATTTTTTAGCCCCCAATTTTTTTTCTATTTTCGCAAGGGTATCAGGAGAAACTGGACCCAAAAAGTTGTTGTCCAACTAGTATTTAGTACGCTGATGCCCCATATGTGGGGGTAAACCACTGGGGGAACGGGAGAGCTCAGAAGGGAGGGAGCACCATTTGACTTTTTGAGCGCAAAATTGGATGTCTCGTTGGGAGACTCTCTGATGTACCTAAACAGTTGAAACCCTCCAATTCTAACTCCAACCCTAACCCCAACACACCCCTAACCCTAATCTCAACCTGATCCATAATCCTAATCACAACCCAAACCATAAGCCTAATCACAACCCTAACTCCAAAACACCCCTAACCCTAATCCCAACCCTAACCATAACCCTAATCAAAACCCTAAACCCAACACACCCCTAATCCTAATCTCAACCCTAACCTCAAACCTAACCCTAATCCAAATACACCCCTAATCCCAACCCTAACTTTAACCCTATTCCAAAACCTAACCCTAATCCCAAACGAAACCCTAATGCCAACCCTAACCTTAATTGGAAAATAGAAATACATACTTTTTTTATTTTTATCATTTTTTCCTAACTAAGGGGGTGATAAAGGGGGGGGGGAGTTATTTGCTATTTTTTACTTTGATCACTGTGATAGGATCTCACAGTGACCAAAATAAAAAGAGGAAATCTTCCTTTGCCGGCCGGCAGATCACGGCGGGCGTACTGCACATGCGCCCGCCATTTTCTTACCGAAGCAAGAAGCCGGCGGCCAGGAGAGGAAGCAGGAGGACCCAGGGACACCGGTAAGTATAACAGGGTCCCCAATCCCCCTATTTCTCTGTTCTCTGATGTGCAATCACATCAGAGGACAGACAATAAAACACTGGATTTTTTTGTGGTCGCCGGTAAACGTTTTTTTATCGGCGAACACAAAACAGGCGACGGTAAAAACCGACCCCGATCATGTTCTTTGGGGTCTCGGCTACCACCAGCAGCCGAGACCCCAGCCGACACCCCAAAGATCTTCCGGGTGCAGGCGGGCGCACTGCGCATGCGCCTGCCATTTTTTTACCGAAAGAAGATGGCGGCGCCCATGGGGAAGCACAAGGAGCACCGGGGGAGACGGGTGAGTATCGGGGGGTGATTGGGTACCCCATTTCTCTGACCTCTGATGTGCGATCACATCGGAGGACAGAGAAATTAAATGGCAAATCGGAACTCTCCCTGACGAAGCTGCACAGCAGCAGCGATACGCGTGGGACTCTCCTCCACCCTTCCCCTCGAATTCTGGCTCTCTGATTTTTTGGAGTTTCCTGCATACCTGTGTTTCATCGGTGCACATTTTCAGGCTTTGCCTCTTTTCTAGTCTGACGGCTTTTTGCCAGGCAATACGTGGGGTAAGCTTGGGATTATTCGTGCCCTTTATAGGAACCACATTATGGCAATTGTTCAGCTATTGCCCTATATCTAAACTTTCCCCTGTATCTATATTTATGCCTACCTTTTCTTATGTGCACTATCAGGTTACACTATTTATACTCCAACGGGGGCCTAACTTATCTGCCCATCACTTTGCAATATATGCTGTCTTTGGCTTAGCTTCCTAAGACAATTCTGGGGACGCCCATTTTTGTCCTATTTGCCTTGATATTAGGATGAGGATTTATAGATATACTTTTATGCCTTAGATTTGGATAATATTGCATACCATATATGCATGTTAGTGGCCTTCTTGTTATATGTGTTTTCTGTGACAATCATTCTTGTTATATATGATCTCTTCTAGGCTTTCAGCATTGCATAGGGTACTATATTATGTTTGGCACTTTTACATGGGGAAGGTGTTTCTTTACTATGTTTTTAATTGGTTTTAACCCTTATCTGGCTGAATAGGTACAATTGTAACTATTCCGTTTTAAAATTGCAATAACTTTTTTTTGAAAAGACGTAGAGGGCTGAAATTTCGTGACATCTCTACATTTTTGGTCCAGAATATATTGGCCAAATTTCAATAAAATATCTCCACCCGCTTCCGAGATAAGGGGTCGAGATCTTTTTGCATCCATAACAAGCTGCATAGGTACAAATGTACCTCATATATTTTGAATGAAGATAATGCAAGGGAAAAAGCATAAATTTTTTTTTAATGATAATGCTATTTAACTATTATAAACAAGTAAAAAACTGTTCATTTACATTATAAAAGAAAATGTAAGAAACTTTTTTTTATTGATTTTCTTTGCAAGTAATGCATGTTGGCTTTGCTACAGAGTGTTCATCGCAAATGGGTTTCACACAAACCACACAAGACTTTCTAGTCTTGCGTTGTTTTCGCCTCAGGTCTCTGCAGACATAGCAACTACCAACAACAGGGGAGGGTCCACGACTACCATGAGGTATTTTGGGGCCAGCTGCTGGCTGCGATGCTACCACAATGCATCGTCCAAGCACCATTTCTACTGCACCTCGAAGAAAATGGTTTCTCATTATCATTTTGTTTGTACTACGATCTTCAATTGCAATCATACACAGCTGATTTGCGAGATCTTTCAGGAACTTTCTTCGTTGATCCTTTGCCCTGAAGCTTGGATTGTGTTCTCTGTAGATGATGTAGGATGCTAACCCACTGACATCAATCATATTGTAGAAAAATGCCAAAGTCCAACGTGATGTTCGTCGTTTCACAGTGTACTCTCCCAACATTTTATCCATAACATCAACGCCACCTTTTGTTATGTTGTAGTATTTTATTATCTCTGGCTTGGCTGCTAGTGTCTCTTCAACTTCTCCCGTCATGTGCATAGATGATAGAAGCACGACTGATTTGTTCTTCTTTGGTACATATGAACAGACTGTTGCATCATGATTGTAGGCAAAATTTGTCGAGTATACAGGCCTTTCTTTGGCAGGCTGCATGTTGTTAGGTAGGAACCTTTTGTTTTTTCTCACTGTACCAACTAGTGTCATGTTCCAGGAGTTCAATACCTTAGCTAGTTCCATGGTTGTAAAGAAGTTATCGGTGGAGACATTTCTTCCAGAGCCTTTATACGAGCTCACTAGGTCCAATACTGTTCGTTCTCCAATGTTTACTTGTCGAGGACCATCAGTTGGTTTCCCAGTGTAGAGCTGACCTTGTAAAGGGTAGGCATTTGATGAGTCACAAGCCCAGAAAATCTTTATGCCATATTTAGCTGGTTTTGAAGGTATATACTGGGTAAATTTAGTATGACCTCTAAATGGAAATAATTGCTCGTCGACGGTGATACAATGATATGGCTTGTAGGCTCTCTCCAGATTACTGTTCAGCATTGTCCAGATGTCCCGTATTGGTGCAGCTTTATCTGTTTGCACACGTTCTGCACGTGTATTTTCGTTGTCAAACCTGATAAATCTGAGTATCATCTTGAAGCGGTCACGAGACATGGCTGCACGTATAAGAGGCAGAGCAGCAACATTCCACATTTCCTCCAGATTCTCTTTGTTGGCTCTGTGCACACCAGCAGCAATCAGTATGCCCAAAAATGCATGAAGTTCAGTTTCAGTAAATTGCTTGAATGTTTTTTGTGGTGGCCGTTTGGAAGAATCAGGAAAACGTTGTACCAGTTCGTTGTTGTAAGCATCACAAACTCTCTTGGCCTTTCGATTCGTTTCCCGTAATATGATGTCACACATCTCGGGAGTCATGATGGACTTGAATAGCTCTTTTGCTGTATATAGGTTGCTGATTGCTGCAGGGCCACCTCTTTGTCGTAGGACATTACGAGATTTTGTTTGTGCATTTGGCAGTGGATTACTGCACCATTGAGTTTCATCCTTAGCAGTCCAAATGTCGCCTGCACTTTGAGGCACAGAATCATCCTCAACACTTTCGTCTGATTCGTATTCATTTTCATGCTCTATGACCATTTCTTGTTCAATGTCTGAATCTTCTTCAGTAACATCCACTTGTGGTACATAGTTTTCATCATCAGATGGAACATATGGTTCATCCTCATGCTCAGAATCAGATTCTTCTAGCATTCGCATTATTTCGTCAGACGTAAATCTGTAAATATGAAAAAATGTAAAATAAATAATTTTCCGAAATACTACATTATTGGCTTTTCACAAAATTATACTAACCTGCAAACACGTTTTCTTGGATTATGGCGGAAACTAGATCCAGCATTACTATCACTCATGATGACTTGCTAGATGAATTTTGGCTTCGTATTTTGTGCTGAATATAAATAAAACATCGTAAAACAATATGTAGATACTAATTATTATCCATTTTTCGTATAAAAATTATACCTTTAGTGATAAGTTTCATACAAAATATATGTAAGCCAAGTCCAGGCTGAAAGACAATTTGACTGTTCTGTCCCCACATAATGAGAATAAAGGTATAACTGGCTGTTAGATGCTGTGAGACTTTCCTACCTTCGTTTCCAAGAAATTGAAGACTTCACAAGCCTAGAAATGTGTGCTCACAGCAATGAGATGAACAGCAAAATGGCTAATGAGAGGAGGGAGGCAGGAAGACAAGTAGAAGCCACTCCCAGTTTGAATTAACTTAATTGACAGCAACATAAGTGACCAGTAACAACACTGAACAATAGATATCAGCATAACATTTGTAGCTGAATGAACTTTAGTTTCTGAAACCAAGTAAAGTCTTCCCACAGTGGAGGTATATGTGAAGGTACAATTGTACCTATGCAGCCTGTTAAGGTTGTAAAATTATGCAGCCTGACAAGGGTTAAATCTGTTTATGTGTTTGGATTATAATAAAGGTTATATACTTTCTTTTTTTATATATAATAGGTGTGCGCAAATTTATGCATTGGCCTTTTTTCTTGTTCTCATCATGCACTTTCCATGCATTTTTGTAGCACCCTCAATGATATAACAATATTTATATATATATATATTTTTGTCATAGTCGTGCACCTGAAACTTTACTACCTGGGATTCTGTAAAGGGGCCAGAGAAAATGACTGTTTTAGACAGACTAATTAAATCTAATTTTAACAAAATGTTGCATTTTTGGGAGACATCAAACTCCTGTCCCTGCTTGGATTAAGGTGTGACGACATAGCATTTCATCTTAATTATCCAGACGCCTATTTTCAGTAGGCCAAGAGGTATAGACTGTTTTTTTGTTGACTATTGAATTTATGTGTTTTTGTTTGGTTGGTCAAGAAAAAAACTATTGTTCATATGAGCCTTTAACATTGACTTTTGAGTTGATGTTTGTTGTAACTTATTGTCTTTTATCTTAGTTGACAGGGATGCAGGGTAATTGAACAATAAATGTTTGTTAATATGTTGATTACACATTGTACCAGGAGAACAGGTTTGTTGACCTGCAAAACAGAGAAGGATGAACTATGCAGATTGATTGAATATTCAATGAGAGTTAAACTCATTCCATCTCCCCCCTGACCTGTGGATGATGACATGAGCCACAGAAGTGGGTATAAAAAGGGATTTTCTATCCTTCTGAGATAATCAGAGACTCTTTACAAAACTACAGCCAGGAACACTCTTCAAGACAGCAGCCACTACATTATGTTAAGTCACAAGGGACACAAATTTGACATTCCACAGGATGCCAGCTTAGGAGACCATGGCCCCAGCTGAAAGAATGCAGGTCTGCTCCCTTGACCTTCACTGAACCCATGGATTTGTTTGGGGAAACTTGGATTTGGACCCACTGGTCACCTGAGCCTCATGGATACATTTGGGGAAGCCACGATTGGGACCTACCGGTCACCTGGCTCCATGAAGATCTTCAGAGAAGCCAGGCTGTTACCAACCAGTCACCTGACCACGTGCCTCAATGGACTGTCAGTTTCCTAAGCTTGTCGTTACCTCCTCTCTGTGGGTGTCACAGTGGGGTTAGTCGGCCCTGGAAGCCCCAAAGTCGCAACTGCTCTAATCCCGGTGAGACAGTGGAAGAACGAGACTCTGTAATTTTGCACTATGTTACTGGGACTGTCCTATATGTTACTGTCTGGTTCTTTCAATAAAGTATTGCCACTGTTTTACCCTCACCCTGTGTTATCTGAGTAGTGTTATGCCCACAAGGAACAAGGAAAGGAGATTGGGCATTCAGTGGGATGAGCCCTGGTCCATGCTGTCTCGGCACAGGTTTCTAGAAAAACTGGTTTTGGGAAGAGAAAAAGAAGCATTTTTTTGCGCTAAATTCATGAGTAATGAGCACGATTTGAACAATTTGGCACAAAAAACCATCAGCAAATACCCCAAGACAATGAATGAAAAGTGAGTTCCATAAATGACAAATGATGAATTGAGCCAGAAATACGTTTAGGCATGGTTTACGTAAACCGTGCCCCTATTGTTTGACAGGGAAATTACTAGATTTGCATACAAAATTAAGGGTTGTTGGCAGGGGCGGATTAAAAGAGGGTCAATATGGGGGGTAGCCCAGGGCCCTGTGGTGTGGGGGGGGGGGCCCTGGGCTACCGCACAGATTGCCCGCCGGCATTTATGGGCCCCCAGACCCGGTGGGCAGAGAGAGGGGGCCCACATCGAGCCCCGTCTCATCTGCTCACCTGGCCCCTTCCGGCGCTGCGGCGGTTTCCTATTGACGTGCGGGCACGTGCCCGCATGTCAATAGTTAACAACAGCCGCCAGCCAATTGGAGGCTGGCAGCTGAAGTCGGCCTCAGGTGCAGCGCATACGTTGCCGGCGTCTGACGTCATTGTCAGTCGCTGGCGAGTGCGCGCTGCTGGAGGGAGCTCACCGCCTGGAGCGCTGGTCAGATGAGGAGACTCGGTTTGTTTTTTTTGTTTTGTTTTTTGATAACCTAACGGTGGACACACTGGGGGCAATGCTGGAGGACACACTGGGGCAATGCTGGGGAGCACACTGGGGCAATGCTGGAGACACTGGGGCAATGCTGGAGACACTGGGGCAGATTGCTGGACACACTGACGGCAATGCTGGAGACACTGGGGCAGATTGCTGGACATACTGGGGGTAATATGCTGAACACACTGAGGCAGATTGCTGGACACACTGTCTGGGGGCAATGCTGGACACACTGGGTCAATGCTGGAGACACTGGGGCAATGCTGGACACTGGGGCAGATTGCTGGACACACTGGGCAATGCTGGACAATTGGACATACTGGGGCAGATTTCTGGACACACTGGGGGTAATATGCTGGACACACTGGGGCAGATTGCTGGACACACTGGGGCAGATTGCTGGACACACTGGGGCAGATTGCTGGACACACTGGGGGCAATGCTGGACACTCTGGGGCAATATGCTGGACATACTGGGGCAGATTGTTGAACACACTGTCTGGGGCAAATCTGGACACACTGGGGCAATATGCTTGGCATACTGGGGAAGATTGCTGGACACACTGTCTGGGGGCAATGCTGGACATACTGGGGCAGATTGCTGGACACACTGGGGGTAAAAGGCTGGACACACTGGGGGTAATATGCTAGACACACTGGGGCAGATTGCTGGACAACCTGGGGGTAATATGCTGGACACACTGGGGGTAATATGCTGGACACACTGGGGCAAATTGCTGGACACAATGGGGCAATGCTTGACACACTGGGGCAATGCTGGACACACTGGGGCAGATTGCTGGACACACTGTCTGGGGGCAATGCTATACACAATGGGGCAATGCTGGATACACTGGGGCAATGCTGGACACACTGGGGCAATGCTGGACACACTGGGGCAGATTGCTGGACACACTGTGGGCAATGCTGGACAATTGGACATACTGGGGCAGATTGCTGGACACACTGGGGGCAATGCTGGACATACTGGGGCAGATTGCTGGACACACTGGTGGTAATATGCTGGACAAACTGGGGCAGATTGCTGGACACACTGTCTAGGGGCAATACTGGACACACTGGGGCAATATGCTGGACACACTGAGGCATATTGCTGGACAACCTGGGGGTAACATGCTGGACACACTGGGGGTAATATGCTCGACACACTGGGGCAGATTGCTGGACACACTGGGGGCAATGCTGGATACTCTGGGGCAATATGCTGGACATACTGGGGCAGATTGTTGAACACACTGTCTGGGGGCAATGCTGGACACAATGGGGCAATAGTGGATACACTGGGGCAATGCTGGACACACTGGGGCAATGCTCGACACTCTGGGGCAGATTGCTGGACACACTGTGGGCAATGCTGGACAATTGGACATACTGGGGCAGATTGCTGGACACACTGGTGGTAATATGCTGGACACACTGGGGCAGATTGCTGGACACACTGTCTGGGGGCAATGCTGGACACACTGGGGCAATATGATTGACATACTGGGGAAGATTGCTGGACACACTGTCTGGGGGTAATGCTGGACACACTGGGGCAATATGCTGGACATACTGGGGAAGATTGCTGGACACACTGTCTGGAGGCAATGCTGGACATACTGGGGCAGATTGCTGGACACACTGGGAGTAATATGCTGGACACACTGGGGCCGATTGCTGGACACACTGTCTGGGGGCAATGCTGGACACACTGGGGCAATATGCTGGACACACTGGGGCAATATGCTGGACACACTGGGGGTAATATGCTGGACACACTGGGGCAGATTGCTGGACACACTGGGGCAGATTGCTGGACACACTGTCTGGGGGCAATGCTGGACACACTGGGGCAGATTGCTGGAGTCAGACACTGGGGCAGATTGCTGGAGACACTGTCTGGGGGAAATGCTGGACACACTGGGGCAGATTGCTGGACACTGGGGCAATATACTGGACATACTGGGGCAGATTGCTGGACACACCGGGGGTATTATGCTGGACACACTAAGGGTAATATGCTGGACACACTGGGGCAGATTTCTGGACACACTGGGGCAGGACTGGAGGCATGGGCAGAATGTAGATACGGGGCATGATTGGAGACACGGGGCAGAATGAAAGACATGGGGCAGGATTGGATCATGGGGCAGGATGGATACGATGGAGACAGATGGGGCAGGATGGGGAGATCATATGGGGTAGAATGGATACTCATGAGGGTAGGATGCGAGAACATATGGCTGGAGCCAGGAATGAGATAAACGGGGCCAGGGTGGGGAATATTATTACCATAGGGGCTAATTAAGGGATATTATTACTGCAGTGATGTATTTATTTTATTTTTTGAGTATACTGTTTTAAATGGGGGGGCGGTCCTGTTACTGTGCCGAGTGACACTATATCGCCTGTTTTTCTTCATCTGGTGTAATGTAGAAGTTGTGAAAAATTAAGTAATGTGTTCTGCAAGCGGAGCTCGAGATAACTGTGTTATTTCCTGCAGAAATGAGTCCTGGCTGGAAGAAATAATGGCGGTCTGTGCTGGATAAAAGATGAAAGACCTCACCTAGAGACGTCACTGGTGAGTCAGTGTTACCAATACACTGACACTATATACTATATACAGAGGTCCTGTGTACAATGTCACCAGTGATCACTGTATTACCTATACATTATGTACAGAGCTCCTGTGTATAATACCACCAGTGATCTCTGTATTACCTCTACACAGACACTGCATACTAAGTACAGATCTCCTGTGAATACTGGCACTTATGGTGATAGTATTGTGTTTTTTTTATTACTGATCAGTATTGTAGTATTCAGTCACTATGTGGTGGTAATATGTGGTCTGGAAATGGTGTTGTGGTATTTGTCCCTTGTATGCGCTATTTCGTCATGAAGTGGTGGTAATATGTGGTCTTGACATGGTGCGGTGGTATTTGTTCCTTGTATGTGATATTATTCGATCACTGTGGTTGTAATTTGTGGTCTGGTCATGGTGCGGTGGTATTTGTTCCTTGTATGTGATATTATTGGTCAAAATATACCTACATTGTATTGCAGATTTTAACAAATATTTAATAGGTTACAGTAGAGTAGGGCCCGGCCATTTTTCTGGAATAATCTGGTTCAGGTATATCATGACCCCTGTCACATGACCCCCGTCACATGACCTCCCATCACATGACCCCCATCACATGACCCCCGTCACATGACCCCCGTCACATGACCGGGGGGGGGGCCACAGTGTCTGAACAGCCTGGGGCCCTGGCTACCCTTAATCCAGAATTTATTGCACTATAACTTTCCATCAGCATCTCTACCAACCCAGTAAGAGCTGGAAGTTTGTTATCCTCATGTCCCAGCATGCGTAGCTGTTGTGAATGCACTTGGCAGACAGGAGAGCAGCAGCAGAGAGAGACCAGCTTCCACTTGCCGTAATCCATCTCAGCGTCTTTGTTGTTAATGAGAGATAACACTTGACAACAGGCGGTGAGCGGGCCTAGTGGACCAAGTGCCTGACATTTTAAAGTGTTTTTTCAAAATATATCTTTTTTCATGTAGTAATTTGCAGGTTGCCTTCGTAGTGAGATCATGTTGTCTGAAAGTACAGCGACCATTTATTTCGCCGTTGTAGTGGAGCATTCCACGCTGTAAGGCAATACGTTAATGTGGGATCATCTTACAATGACTGGAATGATTTCCTCCTCTGCCTGTATGTGATTATGGCCAAATCTTTGTGTTTATGGCAACAATTACAACATTTCCGGCAGTTCCAGCGCAGGGAATCGAGAGAAATAATATTTGATTAGCAATTTTACCTAACTTGCTTACATGGCAAACAACGAAAGCTCCTCTGATCATTGCGAATCGCTTTAGGTCTGCGACGGAAAGTCTTCGGTAACGATCTCAGCTGTCTGATGCGCCATTTCACGTCTGTCAGGTGACGAATGGCGACAAGTGACTGTTGCAGAGAGGATATTTCCCTGTTGTTCCTGAGCTGAGGCAGGAGAGCCCAGGCTAAGCCCAGCACTTCCCCACATGATCCATCCCTCATGTTAGAAATGTGAACTTTTGTTTTTATTTCACTGGTCTGGACCAGGAGTGACGAGCTGCCCTGGATGCAGCGGAGAGATTCGGGCTGGCCGCTCTTCTGGGGACATCGCTGCCTTCGTGTGAGAGGAGGACACTGCCGGTAACCGGACGGCCCATGCGTCTGACAGGAAACGATGGACAGATACGGTATCTTTCCAATACACGGTATCTTTCCAATACACGGTATCTTTCCAATACACGGTATCTTTCCGAGCTGTGCTCCTCGGCACTGAGTACTTGCTGCATTCTTTGTTCAGCCTCCTCTGCATCCAGTCCCCTCAGTGACAGCTCCCGTCCCTTCACTTCTGCACAGGCTGAGGGGGTGTAAAGGAGGGGGAGACAGAAGACGAGCCCGTGCCTGGGAGTCAGTCTCCGGCGCGGAGAGCAAGTGAACTTATCACCTTCTGTGAATGCCGTGCGGGATCCCCTGGAATCTACTAGATCCGTGGGAGCCGAGCCGGGAGGATGGCCAGGGCTGACTTTGTCCCCTGCAGATGTCTCCACGTCCTCCTGCTCGTGTGCTGCGGGGTACAGGTAAGGGACTCGACTACACAAGGGGAGGATGGATGTCATGTCTCTGGTGTCAGCTCTTGGGGGTCTTAGCTGTGTTTTGTGGGGTCACTCGTGTCCTAGGAGCCTGCTGACATGTGAACACTACATTCTGAACATAAAGGAAAAAAAAAAAAGCTTCCTAAGGAACTTGCTTAAAATCCACATTTTTCTTGCCAGGGAAGGACTACTCCCTTTTCCGTTATTTTGCTTTTTTTACTTTCCAAAGGAGATGAGATTTTTTTTTTCTCCCTAAATTGATTTTAATTATGTGACCACAGAAGAAAGTTGAGTTGAAAGGGAGAAGCAATAAATGGAGGTAAATGGAAGCAGATTCCGGGAGAAGAGTAAGAAACTCCTTATTTATAGTGCAGCAACATTCCAGCCGGAGCAGAAAGCGCCCCCAAATGTTGGAGAGGTGGTCTTGGCATCGGAGGGCACACACCCTCTGCATGAACTGATGGATGTTGGCACGTCAGGTAGCGGCTGCCCATACACCATTACTTCCAAGTGTCACATCTGTAGTTTATAGCTCCTGGAGGCCAGGCTGGCAAATGACGTACTGGTGCTTTTCTGCCTATTAGTGTTCTTATTTAACCCCTTCCAGTGGTAGGACAAGCCTAGTGTTTATAAATGCTATAGCGGCCCCCCCACCCCTGTGCCCCCACTCTCACTAAATGTCTTTTCCGCAATCTGACCCTTTTTTTTCTCTTTCTTTTCGTAACAAGTTGGGAAATGAGAGATTGAGGTGCCAACGATGTGTTATGTACACCTGCCGTTCAGAAATAGACTTTCCTGTCCTCTGGAAGCGTATGGTGTCATGCTGGGAGAAAGCCTCACTTGGAACGCCTTCGACTTGTCTTGTTAATGACATCTGAGAATTAAGTGTGTCCTGTAATGTGCAAAATAAGTGGAAAAATGCGTGAGTAAGACTAGATATGACATTTGCCAGATTGCTGGAGCTGGGCGATGCTGTATTAGCCATCAGTGGCTGTAATTTAAGCACTGATTTTCTAAGTGGCATTTGAAACACTTTGTAAAAACATTGTGCGGATTGTATAAGTCAGGAATTCTTTGAAACTGCATACTCCAAGAGCTGCCAGTAAGCATATTGCAACACTGGGAATACACATTAGAAAAGTGCTAGCATACTGATTTCTGGATAAAATGTGGTTTGGATATTTGATTGTTCAGAGATTGATCTAGGCTTTCTGGCTTGATATTGTATATTGTACTCCTTGCCTAGAGGTACCCCTTTGGTAATGCAGAACAGGACATTAATCAGGGCTTTTTTTCTTATTCCTTTCAGTGAATCTGACGAAATTTGGCGTACTGCCTAGAAAGCACTTGCTAAAATCTGATCTTCTACTATAGCAGCTTTAAAGCATGGGACATTATTGGCATTTATACAGTTGGAACCTGTAGTTTTCCAAAGCAATAAAATGTACATGGTGTCTATTAGAACCACGCTTCAAAGATTCACACAACCCGGTTTTAAAGTTTTTTGTTGAACATTGGCAAGATGAACTTTTTTTCCAATATTTAGTAATAGTGGTCGACTGAAGAAACGCTTTGCTGTTAATCCGTGCGATTCTAGCTTTTAAAGAATATCTGATGGATCTTCTGCCATCCCGATTTTAGTAAGTAGCTGTATTCCCCAGAAAAAAACAATAATAGAGCACAGTTTTCTTAAGAAATCTGTCTGTGGTGCTCCTCTGTTTTTTTTCTTTTTTTATTTCCTTAACATACACTATGTGAAGAGACTGACGACTGTCCATTGCCATGCCACTTGTTTTGAGAGGTATGCTATAAAACCTGGAGCTGTCTGCACCTCTTGAACATTGAATAAGGCTGTGGGGACAAATTAAGCGCAATAGGGTTTGATCCAGTATACGAGTGTATAAGAAAAAGCGGTAACTGCTCATATTGTATGGTCTTGTAATACAAAACACTAATGAGGCTTTAGAAAAGAGATGTTCCAGCTGCTGTAGCTCCACAGGTTCCTAGATTTAGCGCGGTAATAAAGTATTGGAATATGTGGATATTCTGCGCCTTCTGGTTTCGCATACAACATAAAAATCCAATACGCGGTATAAAGGTGCCAGTGCGGTTTTATTCTCAATGCATTTTGAAATTAACAAACTTCTTCAGGAGGACCACAAAAGTGGTTGCGGACTGGACAACACCTTTAAAAATGGACCTTCAGGAGAAACATCTAAGGCCGAGGTCATACTGGCGACTAAAACGGATTAATGCAATGCGATCAAAAATCGCATTGCACTCGGACCAATGTTAAACTATGGGGCAGCTTCCAGCAGCCGATTTTTTTTGTCGGCCATTTTCCTTGGTCCGAGACAATCGCAGCATGCTGCGGTTGTCACGGACACTCGGCCGACTCTCGGCTCACTCGCACCCATATAAGCCTATGGGTGCTAGTGACAATAGTCCTACAGCGGTGATGTCATGGCAACAGCATGTGACCGCTGCTGTCAATCACTTGGCTCTGAGTGCTCCTGACAAACTACATCAGAATGACTGCTTAGTTCATGGATTGGCTGCAGCGGTCACATGCTGTAGTCATGATGTCACCTTTGCAGCTGAGTCAACGAAGACTGTGGGTAGAAGCAGAGAGACAAGATTTGATCAGCTGGGTATAAGTACGTTTATTTTGTTATTTTTGCTAAAATAACACCTATGAAATTAACACATAATCTTTAATAGACATCTCCACTCTGACTCACAGAGACCACGCTAAATAACTAAGCGCACCCTCAATCAGAATGTTTATTAAAGAAGCCAGCAATTTTAGAATTCTGTAATCCTCTCTAAATGTGTATGTAATGTAATATGTGTAGTAAAATACTTACCAATCGCCATCTTCCCCTATCTCCAGTGCTGGCCCAGTCCACTTCTGGACAGCGCATCCACTTTTCAGCTTTGCCAGCTCAGAGTCTACTGTGTAGAGTGGTAGTCGCTTTCCCAATGTAGGACTATGATACTCAGAACAAGGCACCGTAGACTTAGGCTATGTGCACACGTTCAGGATTTCTCGCAGAAAATTCCTGAAAAAAAATGGACATTTTCTGCAAGAAATCAGCAAGTAAACGCATGCGTTTTTGCCGCGGTTTTGCCGCGTTTTTGCCGCGTTTTTTCCCGGACACTTCCCAATGCATTTTGTAGTGGGAAATCTGCAAAAAAAACGCAAAATTAATGAACATGCTGCGGTTTTTACAGCGATGCGTTTTTTTCGTGGAAAAAAATGCATCATGTGCACAAAACATGCAGAATTCATTCTAAATGATGGGATGCTTATTGTATGCTTTTTTTAAATAGTTTTATAGCGTTTTTATTGGGAAAAAAAGCGAAAAAAACGCAACGTGTGCACACAGCCTTACAATGAAAAAGCGACTACTGGTCCACACATAAGACCCAGTATGAGCTGGCTAGTCTCATTTCAAGTCCCATGGTCCAGAAGAAGTCCAGAATGAAGCTGGAAACTATGGAAGGCCGCGATCAATAAATATTTGAATAACACTAACCACCCAACTCCATCTCTACTAGACACCAACATTTTTTATGATGCCTCACTAAACATGGAAACTGCCATGGGCTTTACTGATAGATGGCAGGCCAACAGACTGGTCCGGGGAAGTCTGGAAAGCAATGTAAAAAAATAGGCAATCAAGCAAGAAACATAGGCAGAATCGTCAGGCAAGAGGGAATTCCGAGGGAAAGCCGGGTTCAGTAAGAGGATAATAACAGAAGATACCAAAGAACCAGCAGCAAGGCTAACCTCAAAGCTATAACTGTCAGCCATGGCTTCAGCAGAAAACTAATCAAAATTAACCCCTGAAGTTCCAGAACAAAAGGAGAAAATACAAAACACATCAGTATGACAGGCCTAGGTTTTAGCTGCGCAATGTCTTCACTGCCCAGCGGCAGCTGTGGCCTTAAAGCCATGCCAACTAGTGAACGTAGCCAGCGTGGCAAGAGCATGTTCACACACAGATATTACAGTTTCCAATTTTAACACTTTCTAGCGATCTAGTGGGACACACTTAGATATGTATGGTACTCAATTCATTAATCAAATTCTTATTCTAGGTGTGCTAGTTTTTGATAGTTAATATATTATAACTAAAGGAGTTGTCCACTACTTGTCTCCAAGTTGTCTCCACGATAGATCATCAGTATATGATCGGTTGATATCTAACACACAGCATCCCTATCAAACTGCTGTTATTATCTCTTGCTGTTAGAAATGTGGACTCCAAAGGATTCCTACAATGTAAAATAACAAATAGAGATAATATTTGTAATAATCTTATAGTAATCGTCACCCTCCCTAGCTCCAGCTCCTCAGCTCCGGTCCGGTCTATGTATTTTGGCTAGAGAAGATGTTTGATTCTTAGGTTGGCTATGAATGTTATAATTAAAAATTTAAAATCTAGATTGTAAAGAATGCATGGGAGAAATCTTGGAATCATGGTGTAAGGAGCAGACAAAAGGAAATCAAAGAGAGAAGTCTTCTGAGAGATGGAGATTACTTTTAGCGAGGTATTGAGAGATTAGGTAAGAGGTATATGGAGGGAACATGTACAAAGCCATTGCACTCTTCCAATCAAAATTTGTATCCTCTAAAAATATTGCAATCATCATATTATATAGCACTGTGTACTTACAATCACTCATTTTGCCATTCTACCCAACTAATTCTCTTTTCCATTAGGTCAATGACATCACATGATTAAAACCAGACTATCTGAATCCTTTTAAGCTCCATAAGTCATCATTAGAACTACAATCCTATATCAATATATCACTGCAAGGTCCCTGGCAGTAGGGGAGAAGCAGAGCAACTGGATCAGGAGTTGAAAAGGGGGATGACTCATGCAGGGAAAATAGACTTCCTGTTCCTGAATACATAAGCATTTTTGTTGACGTAAGGTAATGACCAAAATTAAGTGCACCCATTTTGATGGTTATATGTATCAGAATATAACAAAAAAAATCTGGTTCTTAGAAGATTTTAAAATGAGATAAATACAATTTTAGATGAACAACAGCTCAGGATAAGTTCCACCTTGTCATTATTAATTTAACATAATTTAAGCCAAAATGCAGAAGCAGTGTTTGAAAAACTAAATACATCCTCACTACTGCATTGAAAGTAAGATGGTAAGTAGCAGCAGGGGGTTTCCAATAAAATATCATTGAATAATTCCTCTGCAAGTATGACCACCTTTTCTGGTCCTGAGCATACAGGTGTGTATTAACAAAATGCCAAGGAGGTAAGACAACAGCAGTGATCTTGGAGAAACATTCGTTGCTGCTCATCAACCTGGGAATAGTTATAAAACAATTTCCAAACATCCATTTCCAAACAATTTGAATTCCATCTTTCTAGAATGAGAAAGATTATTCTCAGGTGCAAGACATTCACAAAAGTTGTCGTTCTTCTCAGGAGTGGACGTCCTATCATAATCATCTCAAAGTCAGAGAGTGCAATGCTCAGAGAAGTTGCAAAAAAACAAGACCAACAGCTCCAACTCTAGAGGCCTACTGTCACGATCCATGTTTGGATCTGTGGCAGATCTGGTTTCCCTCAGATTTAAACCATTTGTCCTTTTCTGGTCATTGGGGGTTACTGCAGTTTTCTCCCCCCCGGTGGCCGCTGGTGTTATTGCATGGCATTGCTGCTGGGTCAGCTGATGTTTGTGACCACTCCCACCATCCTTTATAAGGTCACCTGGTGCTTCAGCTGACTGTTGGTTATACAGTTCCTTTCAGGAGACCAACCTCGCAGTAGTAGCTCCCTGCTGTCAGCCAAGTCTGGTGTCTGGAGCTATGTTGCTGTACTATCTGTGTTGTGGAGTCAACAGCGGCACAAGCTAATTCTGAGTTTTGTTACTTTGTAGTTTGTGCATTCACCTTTTGGTATTGTTTTCCCCTCACTCTCATATTGTTTATTTGCTTTGTGATGCTGTTTACACTGTTCACCTCCTGGGGTGGGGGTTGGGGGTTTAGTTCAGGGTTTAACAGGAGACAGGGACAGGTCGGTGACTTGGGCCTCCCTACCTTCAAGGGTACCCCCAAGTTAAGGAAAGACAGGGCTTCCCCTAGCCTGAGGGGCAGTTCAGGGGCCCAGATTCCTCATCTCCTGTTAGCTATGGCTCAAATGCAGGCCTTTGCCCAACTGCTTCAGACCCTCACTGATGAGTTTAAGGTGTTTCGTAGTGAGGTGGTGCAGCAGCTGCAGCAGTTGGTGGGGTTTTGGGCTTCGGCCCAGGTACATGCTCAACCAGAGCCCAAGATATCTCTTCCTGACAGGTTCTCTGGAGGGAGAGATACATTTTTGGTTTTTCAGGAAGCCTGTAAATTGTACTTCAGGCTCTGCCCTCGTTCATCAGGGAGTGAGGAACAGTGTGTGAGGATTATAACCTCCCTTCTTAAGGGTGATCCTCAATCCTGGGCTTTCTCCCTGCCGGCCGGTTCTCCATCTTTACGGTTGGTGGACGAGTTTTTTGCGGCCTTGGTGCTTGTGTATGGGGACCCTGATGGCGTCTCCCTGGCAGAATCCCGACTGCGTAAAATCAAGCAGGGGTCTCGGCCGGCTGAGGATTACTACTTGGAGTTTAGGAGATGGGCCACTGACACACAGTGGAATGACCCTGCCCTTAGGAGCCATTTTAGGCAGGGTCTGTCTCCAAGGTTGCAGGATGCTCTTATGCAGTATGCCGCCCCCAGGTCACTGGAGGCCGCCATGTCCCTTGCCATCCGGGTAGATAGACATACAACTAATGTGTCTCCGGTAGTCTTTGCTAGGGAGGGGGACACACCTGAGCAGGTGGATGAACCAATGCAGGTGGGAGGAGTTGTTTCTCAAACGGGGTTGCCTGCGGTTCGCCGTGGTGTGGGGGCATGTTATTACTGTGGGAAGACTGGTCATTATATCGGTGTCTGCCCAGCTCGCGCCAAAAAACCTGAACCACCTAAGAAGCCGCATACCCCTGGTCGTGTGGAGGGAGGCGACCAGGGAGTGTATATTTCCTCCATATCTTCTCCTCAGTGTAACCTGTCAGCTGAAGTGGTGGTTGGCGGGGTAACTGAGTGTATACCGGTGATTGTGGACAGTGGAGCAGGTGTCAATCTGGTGGATGTTCATTTTGTTCAGACCCATGGCCTGAGGTGTAGAACACTAACTAAACCCCTAAGCATCCAGGCCATTGACTCCGTACCACTCAGCCAGGGGTGGGTGACCCAAGTCATGGATTATATACACCTGCGTATAGGGACTCATCATGAGGAGTTCCTGTCGTGCTATGTCTTGGGGGGAATACCAACACCCATCATTTTAGGACTCCCTTGGTTGAAAAAACACAAACCGGTCAAAGATTGGTGGTCAAGGGAAAGTGGTCAGCTTGGATCAGTCGTATGAGGGCTGCTGCCCAGGGGCAACTGTCTCTGCCGTCCTTCTACAACCTACCCCTTTTTCTCCAGTGGGGAGAAAAAACGTGCTTATAACATGTTCAAGCCCAAGAAACCACTCACAGCAAAGAATATAAGTAATTCATATTTTATTTATTGCATGGTATACATTAAAAAAAATTTTATCATTAAAAAAACAAGAAATAATATAATTTAATATATATGTGTAATATAAGTATTATCAAATAGTGCCCATACCTATTTGGCTGCCATATTATATAAATACTAGCTATTGAACCCATTCTACGCCTGGGTGGCTAGCATCTATATTGGTATATGGTCTCCATCCTGGTATGTGCTGCTCCATCCTGCCTCCCCATCCTGTCATGAGCTGCTCCATCCTGCGTCTCCATCCTGACATGTGCTGCACCCATCCTGCACCCCCATTCTGACATGTGCTGCTCCCATCCTGCACCCCCATTCTGACATGTGCTGCTCCATCCTGCGTCCCCATCCTGTCATGTGCTGCACCCATCCTGCGCCCCCATCCTGCCATGTAATAGCTTTGTGAGTGGGCACCATCACATGATATTCATACTAATATTTATCTGGGATCACCACCATGCATGTAAAACAACCATAGACACCATAAAGAAGAAAACAGGTACATGCATATAGTTGTAGGATCACCACACAACACGAAAAATAATTTTAAAAAATATACCAATTTTATTAGACACCACAAAAACACAGACAATACACACTTCACTTAAAAACATTTAAAACTTGTTCCACATAGGACAAAAAACTGTTTGATCCAAAATATTGCAGTTATCTAATACATGAATATATGAAAATATTTGAAAATGCCAACAAAACCCGACTAATAAATACCATTCTATATCAAAAGAACCAGTAGTATATTTCTAATCAAGCAATGCACCTGATTGTACATGCATATAGATTATACAATGTGGACTAGGGTGATCAATAGGGGAGACAAAAGTCCTAGGTGTTACCTGCAGAGACGTATCTCAAAACATAACATGTATATTGTAATAACAAAAGGAATGTATGGTGGCAAAATCTCATGCCCCAATGGACCTCACAAACCTCCTCAGCATGCTATGCATGTATAAAGTTGGTATTATAAACCACCCAGGAAAACAGATATCCAACAAAGTACTCCCCAAAGTCCAGAAATGACAGACCGATCAAACAATGCCTAGCTAGAATGCTGGTTATACTTCACCCTATACCGTCTCATGGTCCACTACTGTCCTTGTTGTCCTAGATATAAGGCATAAGTCCGGGCAAAGTAACAGGACCCACGCGTTCCGACACACCCTGTGTCTTTCTCAAGGTGGTAATGACTGAAATTCAGTGGTTATGTCTATTTATAAGTACCTTAGATTATATATAACTCTCAGCTGAGAGATCCTGGCAGCAGCCGGCTGAGGGCTCACGATCTGCACCGGAAGTGTAGTTCCCGGGTCATGCACACTACTGCGCCTGTGCAGGGCGCCGTTACCTTGGGAACACTCTATACAAATGCCCGATTGCACTTACTGCGCAGGCGTATTCACTTCTCGTGGTGTATGAACGCAGATGTCGTGCGTACGGCCGATCTGCACCGGAAATATAATTCCCGGGTCATGCACACTAGTGCGCCTGTGCAGGGCGCCGTTACCTTAGGAACACTCTACACAAATGCCCGATTGCACTTACTGCGCAGGCGTATTCACTTCTCGTGGTGTATAAGCGCAAATGTCGTACAAACCAACGTACAATGCGTACGGCTATTGTTGCCTTTCCATTCAACTTTCGTATGCTATTGTATCGGTACACGTATCATTTATCAGCTGGTACATGGGCAACCTCAGCCCCATGGCTTATAGTACATGCAATCACCTAATGTGGTATTACGTTCATAGTACGAGCTACCTAAATAGGGTACCCTCTACCAATATTGTTAAAATGCGCATGCGCGGCCATCATGGTTCCCCATAGGCGCAAGTATTGTAAACACCCACGTAGACAGTGTATATAATTAGAAAACTCTTTCACCTTCAATGCGCCTGCGCAGTCATAGTGGATTAACCCAATACGATCTCATGGCTACGTGCATCAGATGAATAAAATCACAGTAATCTTTGCGCTTACGCCATAGTGGAGAATATAGCATTTAGCTGTGTGTCAATAAACTCTTGTTCCAGAGGGAAGTATAGATATTATCAAAGAAAACATCCAGCATGGCGACGAGCACATACTGGTTCATTCATTTAAACATCTATAAAAAAATGCTTAATAGATCCCCCATCATGTGACATATACAAAAAAAAAAAAAAAGTATATATAACATGAGTATAATCCCAATGTTACAAAAATGGGGATAATAATTGTAGAGTCCAAAAACCCATTAGTCATTCAATTGTGTTTTCTTCCAGGAGTCAATGATTTGAAGTGATGGTAAATCCTCCTTTCATCCCCTACAATGCAAAATTGTAGTTGAGCTAGAGGGGAGAGAAACAAACAAATATATATAAACACCAGAAAAAAGAGGAAGGATACAGGGAAAAGGGGGAAAAGATAAAATACATATGACATATTACAGTCATATCTTGTGATATGACTCCCAACTCCCCTAATGAAACCGATCATTTCTTCCTGTAAAAGCCCGAGTACAACAACTCCTCATTGAGACCTTGTGGTACCAAGCTCTCCAGTTCATAGATCCATCTCGCCTCACGGCGGAGTAGGTCCTCTACTGGGTCCCCCCCTCTAATACTGACATGGACCTGTTCCAGGCCCATGACCCTTAGAGAGTCTCCCGACCCAGCATGCACCTCCAAAAAATGTTTAGCCACTGATGTAATCATCTTACCCCTTGATTTATCCATCCTGGCAGTGGTTATATTGGATAGATGCTGCTGGGTCCTACGCCGAAGTTCCTGCGTGGTCTGGCCTACATATACCTTATCGCAGCCGCATATCAGGGTGTAAACCAAATTCCGCGAACGGCAATTGAAGTACGCCCTTGACTGCACCCGCGCCAATACATTATGGGCCGTCAACCCCCTGCTTGCAATCATCCGTGGACAAATGGAGCAGCTACCACAGGGAAAGGAACCCTTAAAAGAGTGGCCAGTTTTAATTTTGGTAGTGGGGCGCCTGAAGTGGCTATTGGTCAACTGATCCTTCAGATTCCTTGCCCTCCTTGCTACCATCTTGGGTCTATCTCCAATAAATGGTCTCAGTTTTGGCTCACTCTTTAAGATCCCCCAGTTGGCTTTTAGAATCCCATAGATGTCATTCCATTGATTATTATATTTAGTAATCAAGTTGATTTTATTTTGTTCAGTTCTTACCCTGGGTCTAAGGGCCTCCTCCCTGGTCATAGTCCTTGAAAATTCAAAAGCTCCCGAGATGATTTTTCTAGGATATCCACATTCACGGAACCGATGGGTCAGCTGGCGGGATTCCACGCGAAAATCTTCTGTGCGGGTACAGTTCCTCCTTATTCTGAGGAACTGTCCTTTTGGGATGCCCTTTCTCAAATGTGCCGGATGGAAACTTTGAAAGTGCAGCATATTGTTGGTTGCTGTCTGTTTGCGGAATAAGGTGGTTACGATACGATTCTGGTCCACCGACACCTTTAGATCCAGAAAATCAACTGAAACAGTAGAAAAAAATGATGTCAACTTAATGTTCCAGCAGTTGTTGTTAAGCTCCTCTATAAAGGCCCCTAGGTCATCGGATGTACCGGACCAGATCATCAGGATGTCGTCTATGAAACGTAACCATTTTACTACATGGATGGAATAATTCCGGAGTTTCTGTACGTGGGTCTCCTCCCACCAACCCATAAATAGGTTGGCGTATGAGGGAGCGCACTTGGCCCCCATGGCCGTACCAGAGACTTGTTTATAGCAAGTCCTGTCGAATACGAAATAGTTCTTTTCTAGTATGAAACGGAGTAACTCCAGAATAAATACATCGTGCCCCCTTTCTCCGGTAGAGTGTTTATCCAAAAAATAGGAGGTTGTGATCATACCTTGCTTATGTTCAATATTCGTGTACAGCGCCTCCACGTCTAGAGTCACCAGGATTGCATTATCAGGTATCACCAAAGTTGCGCACAGTTCTATGAGGTGTGACGAATCCCTTATATGAGAATCCAGGGTCTTTACCAAAGGCTGTAAAAAATAATCCACATATGAACATGGTTTTTCATATAGACCCCCCAGTCCCGAGATGATAGGTCTACCTGGGGGTGCACTGATGGACTTATGTACTTTAGGTACCATATAAAAGGTCGGAGTCACCGGGTGGGCTGTGGTTAGAAAATCCCGTTCCCTTTTATTTATTATACCACAGGAGAAAGCTCTCCCCAATAGTCTCTCAAGTTGTGTTTGGAAAATGGGCGTGGGGTCCGATGGCAATTTCACATAGTGTTGTGTATTCTCCAGTTGGCGCCTGGCTTCCTGGCAGTACATCTCCTTAGGCCACAACACTATGTTCCCTCCTTTGTCCGCCTCCTTTATTTCCAGTGTATCATTATTTTTCAAATTGGATAATGCTACTCTTTCTTCTTTGGTTAGATTATTTTGACTATTTTTATCCAGTTTTAATCTTTTTATATCTTGGCATGTAGTTTCAAAAAATACCTGGATAGCTGGACAAAGTGAGAATTTTGGGGTTGCCTGAGATGGTAATCTACCCCCAAACCTCTTCCTACCCTGTACACTTTCATTCTCCGTCAGTAGGTCCAACAGGTCTCTAAATGTCTGTCTGTCCTGATCTGGTAACTCATCAATAAGTGAAGGCTGATGATATAAGATCTTAAACATTAGTTGTCTACAAAACAGGTACAGGTCTTTGGTTAATTCAAATTTATCCAAACCCATCATAGGTGAGAAAGATAAACCCTTTTCCAAGAGACCTGTCTCTACTTGTGAAAGTTGATAAGTTGACAACTTATCCCTGGAGCTCATTGACCTACATAAGAGATTAACCAAAGTGTGGTGGAACATTACTAGCTTGGTTGAATACAAGAAACTGGGTCTGGTACCCCGTGGACTTAGAGTCCAGATTTTCCCAGCTTGGGAGGTGGACCAGGAATTTAAAGCCACATGGGAACAGGGTCTACAAAAATGCTCCTATATCCTAATTGACATGCTGATCGAACAAGATAATATAGTATTGGCTAAAATCCGAGAGGATATTAAAAAGAAGGAGGGAGAATTGAGTAGATTTGACCCTAGAATACAGGTAGAACCATTCAAAATCCACCTAAAAGAATTAATAGATAAATTTGAGCGTGATATAATCAGAGGGAAGAAAAACAAATTCCAGCGGGATAGATTGGACTTGGAAAAACAGAGAATGTATAGGTGGTCACACCAGGGCAATAGGAGAAGATATGATACAGGAGCAAAGACAGATGAGAGAAGGGAGGGAGGTGAAAACAACAGTGGGTTAGGCCCAAATATTAGCAGTGATTTTTTATCAACGGACACAAGCGACCGCGAAAGCGGTGCAGAAGGGGGCGTAGAAAACCCAAAAAACCGCAACAAGAAAACACGCAATTACAGGGCTTGGTCTCCGAGTACGAAGCGAGAGACACGCTTTGGCAGTCGGAAACATTATTAAATCCTGCCATGGGCCGTCCTACTGGAAAGCACTCTGAAGTGGAGTCTGGTAATGCAGATAACAAATTGCGTATCATCAATTTGTCAACTTATCAACTTTCACAAGTAGAGACAGGTCTCTTGGAAAAGGGTTTATCTTTCTCACCTATGATGGGTTTGGATAAATTTGAATTAACCAAAGACCTGTACCTGTTTTGTAGACAACTAATGTTTAAGATCTTATATCATCAGCCTTCACTTATTGATGAGTTACCAGATCAGGACAGACAGACATTTAGAGACCTGTTGGACCTACTGACGGAGAATGAAAGTGTACAGGGTAGGAAGAGGTTTGGGGGTAGATTACCATCTCAGGCAACCCCAAAATTCTCACTTTGTCCAGCTATCCAGGTATTTTTTGAAACTACATGCCAAGATATAAAAAGATTAAAACTGGATAAAAATAGTCAAAATAATCTAACCAAAGAAGAAAGAGTAGCATTATCCAATTTGAAAAATAATGATACACTGGAAATAAAGGAGGCGGACAAAGGAGGGAACATAGTGTTGTGGCCTAAGGAGATGTACTGCCAGGAAGCCAGGCGCCAACTGGAGAATACACAACACTATGTGAAATTGCCATCGGACCCCACGCCCATTTTCCAAACACAACTTGAGAGACTATTGGGGAGAGCTTTCTCCTGTGGTATAATAAATAAAAGGGAACGGGATTTTCTAACCACAGCCAACCCGGTGACTCCGACCTTTTATATGGTACCTAAAGTACATAAGTCCATCAGTGCACCTCCAGGTAGACCTATCATCTCGGGACTGGGGGGTCTATATGAAAAACCATGTTCATATGTGGATTATTTTTTACAGCCTTTGGTAAAGACCCTGGATTCTCATATAAGGGATTCGTCACACCTCATAGAACTGTGCGCAACTTTGGTGATACCTGATAATGCAATCCTGGTGACTCTAGACGTGGAGGCGCTGTACACGAATATTGAACATAAGCAAGGTATGATCACAACCTCCTATTTTTTGGATAAACACTCTACCGGAGAAAGGGGGCACGATGTATTTATTCTGGAGTTACTCAGTTTCATACTAGAAAAGAACTATTTCGTATTCGACAGGACTTGCTATAAACAAGTCTCTGGTACGGCCATGGGGGCCAAGTGCGCTCCCTCATACGCCAACCTATTTATGGGTTGGTGGGAGGAGACCCACGTACAGAAACTCCGGAATTATTCCATCCATGTAGTAAAATGGTTACGTTTCATAGACGACATCCTGATGATCTGGTCCGGTACATCCGATGACCTAGGGGCCTTTATAGAGGAGCTTAACAACAACTGCTGGAACATTAAGTTGACATCATTTTTTTCTACTGTTTCAGTTGATTTTCTGGATCTAAAGGTGTCGGTGGACCAGAATCGTATCGTAACCACCTTATTCCGCAAACAGACAGCAACCAACAATATGCTGCACTTTCAAAGTTTCCATCCGGCACATTTGAGAAAGGGCATCCCAAAAGGACAGTTCCTCAGAATAAGGAGGAACTGTACCCGCACAGAAGATTTTCGCGTGGAATCCCGCCAGCTGACCCATCGGTTCCGTGAATGTGGATATCCTAGAAAAATCATCTCGGGAGCTTTTGAATTTTCAAGGACTATGACCAGGGAGGAGGCCCTTAGACCCAGGGTAAGAACTGAACAAAATAAAATCAACTTGATTACTAAATATAATAATCAATGGAATGACATCTATGGGATTCTAAAAGCCAACTGGGGGATCTTAAAGAGTGAGCCAAAACTGAGACCATTTATTGGAGATAGACCCAAGATGGTAGCAAGGAGGGCAAGGAATCTGAAGGATCAGTTGACCAATAGCCACTTCAGGCGCCCCACTACCAAAATTAAAACTGGCCACTCTTTTAAGGGTTCCTTTCCCTGTGGTAGCTGCTCCATTTGTCCACGGATGATTGCAAGCAGGGGGTTGACGGCCCATAATGTATTGGCGCGGGTGCAGTCAAGGGCGTACTTCAATTGCCGTTCGCGGAATTTGGTTTACGCCCTGATATGCGGCTGCGATAAGGTATATGTAGGCCAGACCACGCAGGAACTTCGGCGTAGGACCCAGCAGCATCTATCCAATATAACCACTGCCAGGATGGATAAATCAAGGGGTAAGATGATTACATCAGTGGCTAAACATTTTTTGGAGGTGCATGCTGGGTCGGGAGACTCTCTAAGGGTCATGGGCCTGGAACAGGTCCATGTCAGTATTAGAGGGGGGGACCCAGTAGAGGACCTACTCCGCCGTGAGGCGAGATGGATCTATGAACTGGAGAGCTTGGTACCACAAGGTCTCAATGAGGAGTTGTTGTACTCGGGCTTTTACAGGAAGAAATGATCGGTTTCATTAGGGGAGTTGGGAGTCATATCACAAGATATGACTGTAATATGTCATATGTATTTTATCTTTTCCCCCTTTTCCCTGTTTCCTTCCTCTTCTTTCTGGTGTTTATATATATTTGTTTGTTTCTCTCGCCTCTAGCTCAACTACAATTTTGCATTGTAGGGGATGAAAGGAGGATTTACCATCACTTCAAATCATTGACTCCTGGAAGAAAACACAATTGAATGACTAATGGGTTTTTGGACTCTACAATTATTATCCCCATTTTTGTAACATTGGGATTATACTCATGTTATATATACTTTTTTTTTTTTTTTGTATATGTCACATGATGGGGGATCTATTAAGCATTTGTTTATAGATGTTTAAATGAATGAACCAGTATGTGCTCGTCGCCATGCTGGATGTTTTCTTTGATAATATCTATACTTCCCTCTGGAACAAGAGTTTATTGACACACAGCTAAATGCTATATTCTCCACTATGGCGTAAGCGCAAAGATTACTGTGATTTTATTCATCTGATGCACGTAGCCATGAGATCGTATTGGGTTAATCCACTATGACTGCGCAGGCGCATTGAAGGTGAAAGAGTTTTCAAAATTATATACACTGTCTACGTGGGTGTTTACAATACTTGCTTAATAAAAAGAGAAAAAAAAAAGAGAAAAAAAGCGCAGACGCACTCACCAAATGCAGTCACAAGTGTCCTTTATTTCAGTGCCAACCGGCACATTCTTCACGGCACGGGGTAGAGGGTAACATACAGGGAGAGTGCAACAGGTCAGACGACGGCCGTTTCGCGCTACGGCAAGAGCGCTTCTACGGGTCCATGGACCCCGTAGAAGCGCTCTTGCCGTAGCGCGAAACGGCCGTCGTCTGACCTGTTGCACTCTCCCTGTATGTTACCCTCTACCCCGTGCCGTGAAGAATGTGCCGGTTGGCACTGAAATAAAGGACACTTGTGACTGCATTTGGTGAGTGCGTCTGCGCTTTTTTTCTCTTTTTATTAAGATTTGTTGGACTGTTTTCCTGCGGACAGCACCACCATCTCCATGCTAGAGACTGCGATACACAATATTTGTGTGCCACCATTGTTCTTGGATTATAAGAGCTGTGCCACTCTCTTTTCCCTTGTTGTTTACAATACTTGCGCCTATGGGGAACCATGATGGCCGCGCATGCGCATTTTAACAATATTGGTAGAGGGTACCCTATTTAGGTAGCTCATACTATGAACGTAATACCACATTAGGTGATTACATGTACTATAAGCCATGGGGCTGAGGTTGCCCATGTACCAGCTGATAAATGATACGTGTACCGATACAATAGCATACGAAAGTTGAATGGAAAGGCAACAATAGCCGTACGCATTGTACGTTGGTTTGTACGACATTTGCGCTTATACACCACGAGAAGTGAATACGCCTGCGCAGTAAGTGCAATCGGGCATTTGTGTAGAGTGTTCCTAAGGTAACGGCCCCCTGCACAGGCGCACTAGTTTGCATGACCCGGGAATTATATTTCCCGTGAAGATCGGCCGTACGCATTTAACGTTGGTTTGTACGACATCTGCGTTCATACACCACGAGAAGTGAATACGCCTGCGCAGTAAGTGCAATCGGGCATTTGTATAGAGTGTTCCCAAGGTAACGGCGCCCTGCACAGGCGCAGTAGTGTGCATGACCCGGGAACTACACTTCCGGTGCAGATCGTGAGCCCTCAGCTGCTGCTGCCAGGATCTCTCAGCTGAGAGTTATATATAATCTAAGGTACTTATAAATAGACATAACCACTGAATTTCAGTCATTACCACCTTGAGAAAGACACAGGGTGTGTCGGAACGCGTGGGTCCTGTTACTTTGCCCGGACTTATGCCTTATATCTAGGACAACAAGGACAGTAGTGGACCATGAGACGGTATAGGGTGAAGTATAACCAGCATTCTAGCTAGGCATTGTTTGATTGGTCTGTCATTTCTGGACTTTGGGGAGTACTTTGTTGGATATCTGTTTTCCTGGGTGGTTTATAATACCAACTTTATACATGCATAGCATGCTGAGGAGGTTTGTGAGGTCCATTGGGGCATGAGATTTTGCCACCATACATTCCTTTTGTTATTACAATATACATGTTATGTTTTGAGATACGTCTCTGCAGGTAACACCTAGGACTTTTGTCTCCCCTATTGATCACCCTAGTCCACATTGTATAATCTATATGCATGTACAATCAGGTGCATTGCTTGATTAGAAATATACTACTGGTTCTTTTGATATAGAATGGTATTTATTAGTCGGGTTTTGTTGGCATTTTCAAATATTTTCATATATTCATGTATTAGATAACTGCAATATTTTGGATCAAACAGTTTTTTGTCCTATGTGGAACAAGTTTTAAATCTTTTTAAGTGAAGTGTGTATTGTCTGTGTTTTTGTGGTGTCTAATAAAATTGGTATATTTTTTGAAATTATTTTTCGTGTTGTGTGGTGATCCTACAACTATATGCATGTACCTGTTTTCTTCTTTATGGTGCCCATCCTGCCATGTGTTGCACCCATCTTGCGCCCCCATTCTGTCATGTGTTGCACCCATCCTGCGCCCCCATTCTGTCATGTGCTGCTTCCATCCTGCCCCCCATTGTGACATGTGCTGCTCCCATCCTGCGCCCCCGTTCTGTCATGTGCTGCTCCCATCCTGCGCCCCCGTTCTGTCATGTGTTGCTGCCATCCTGCGCCCCCATTCTGTCATGTGCTGCTCCCATCCTGCGCCCTGGTTGTGTCATGTGCTGTTCCCATCCTGCGCCCGTTCTGTCATGTGCTTCTGCCATCCTGTGCCCCCGTTCTGTCATGTGCTGCTCCCATCTTGCGCCCCTGTTCTGTCATGTGCTGCTCCCATCCTGCGCCCCTGTTCTGTCATGTGCTGCTCCCATCTTGCGCCCCCATTCTGTCATGTGCTGCTGCCATCCTGCGCCCGTTCTGTCATGTGCTGCTGCCATCCTGCGCCTGTTCTGTCATGTGCTGCTCCCATCCTGCGCCCCTGTTCTGTCATGTGCTGCTACCATCCCGCGCCCGTTCTGTCATGTGCTGCTGCCATCCTGCGCCCGTTCTGTCATGTGCTGCTCCCATCCTGCACCCCCGTTCTGTCATGTGCTGCTCCCATCCTGCGCCATCATTGTATTATATGCCCCCCATTATATATGCCCCGTATGCTGCTGCCATATATATATATAAAAAAAAATACCATACTCACCTATCGTCGCTGGGCGCCGAGTGCTGGGGGCCTGAGCAGGCGGGGACACCGGCGCGCTGTGGGGGTCAGGTGCCGGAGTCACCGCTAGCTCAGGCCCCCAGCACTTGCTATACTCACCTGTCTGTCCCGTTCCAGCGCTGCGCGCCGCCATCTTCCGGCTCCTCTGGCTGTGACTGTTCAGTCAGAGGGCGGCGCCGGCGCGCATTAAGCGCGTCATCGCGCCCTCTGAACTGGGAACGTCACAGCAGAGGAGATGGGAGACGGAGCCGCATGCAGCGCTGGAACGGGGGACAGGTGAATATACTTACCCTCCTGGCGGTCCCTGACTCTCCGGTGGAGATCGCGGTGTGCGTTCAGTGTTTACACATACCGCGATCTCCTGGGAGCGTCACTCTGTGAGGCCCAGACTGCGCCGGCGCTTGCGCTTGCGCAGTCTATAAAGGCTTTGTACAGAGTGACGCTCCCAGCGTTATATTATAGATATTAGTACCCATAAGGACTTACTATGAAAAAAAAGAGGGGTTTTTTAGTGAAAAAACGAAAAATATTTTTTTTTAAAAACTGTGTTTATAAAAATTCTTAATAATGTGCAACAATGTGCCTCCAGGAGTAAGATCAATAAGGTGCAAACTAAGGAAAAAGTGCAACTGCATAAGGTGCAAAGAGAGACTCTTATAATTAAAGTGCAATAGTTCACATATAAAGCCACTTACTTAGGGGTATATGAGCTGGATGAACTGGACGCCAAATAGTGTATGGTGCACCCCGACGCGCGTTTCGGACGCACAGCTCTCCCTGACACAATATTTGATGTGATCACCCTTTGCTTTCAAAACCGCATCAGTTCTTCTAGGTACACTTACGGTTTTTAAAAGCATCCGGCAATAAGGTTGCTCCAAACACATTGGAGAACTAGCAGATCTTCTCTGGATATAGGCTTGCACAAATGCTTCTTTTTCTTCATATAATCTCACACAGATGCAATGATGTTGATAGGACCACAGGACTTGTTCTTCTTTATGATGAAGAAGTTCTTAATGACATTGGCTATGTATTTAAGGTTGTTGTCCTAATGCATAATAAATTTTGCGCTCATCAGAGTCATCCCTGATGGTAGTGCATTATGGATGAAGTATCTGCCTATAATTCTCAGCATTAATGCTGACCCAGTCCCTAACTCCAGTTGCTGAAATAAAGACCTAATCTTGCACCGCCACCATGCTTTGCTGATGCCTGCAGACACTCATTTTTGTACCACTGTCCATCCCTTCACAAACAAACCGCTTTCTGTTATAGTCAAATATTTCAATTTTTGATTAATCTGTCCAGATCACCCGTTACCTATTTTCTGCACCTCAGTTCCGATGTTTTAATGCATACTTGATACAATTAGCCTGGACGCCGCGTCCAATCCAGGTTCCTCCCTCTGTGCCGGACTAGCTCTTACCTAACATAGTAACATAGTTAGTAAGGCCGAAAAAAGACATTTGTCCATCCAGTTCAGCCTATATTCCATCATAATAAATCCCCAGATCTACGTCCTTCTACAGAACCTAATTGTATGATACAATATTGTTCTGCTCCAGGAAGACATCCAGGCCTCTCTTGAACCCCTCGACTGAGTTCGCCATCACCACCTCCTCAGGCAAGCAATTCCAGATTCTCACTGCCCTAACAGTAAAGAATCCTCTTCTATGTTGGTGGAAAAACCTTCTCTCCTCCAGACGCAAAGAATGCCCCCTTGTGCCCGTCACCTTCCTTGGTATAAACAGATCCTCAGCGAGATATTTGTATTGTCCCCTTATATACTTATACATGGTTATTAGATCGCCCCTCAGTCGTCTTTTTTCTAGACTAAATAATCCTAATTTCGCTAATCTATCTGGGTATTGTAGTTCTCCCATCCCCTTTATTAATTTTGTTGCCCTCCTTTGTACTCTCTCTAGTTCCATTATATCCTTCCTGAGCACCGGTGCCCAAAACTGGACACAGTACTCCATGTGCGGTCTAACTAGGGATTTGTACAGAGGCAGTATAATGCTCTCATCATGTGTATCCAGACCTCTTTTAATGCACCCCATGATCCTGTTTGCCTTGGCAGCTGCTGCCTGGCACTGGCTGCTCCAGGTAAGTTTATCATTAACTAGGATCCCCAAGTCCTTCTCCCTGTCAGATTTACCCAGTGGTTTCCCATTCAGTGTGTAATGGTGACATTGATTCCTTCTTCCCATGTGTATAACCTTACATTTATCATTGTTAAACCTCATCTGCCACCTTTCAGCCCAAGTTTCCAACTTATCCAGATCCATCTGTAGCAGAATACTATCTTCTCTTGTATTAACTGCTTTACATAGTTTTGTATCATCTGCAAATATCGATATTTTACTGTGTAAACCTTCTACCAGATCATTAATGAATATGTTGAAGAGAACAGGTCGCAATACTGACCCCTGCGGTACCCCACTGGTCACAGCGACCCAGTTAGAGACTATACCATTTATAACCACCCTCTGCTTTCTATCACTAAGCCAGTTACTAACCCATTTACACACAATTTCCCCCAGACCAAGCATTCTCATTTTGTGTACCAACCTCTTGTGCGGCACGGTATCAAACGCTTTGGAAAAATCGAGATATACCACGTCCAATGACTCACCGTGGTCCAGCCTATAGCTTACCTCTTCATAAAAACTGATTAGATTGGTTTGACAGGAGCGATTTCTCATAAACCCATGCTGATATGGAGTTAAACAGTTATTCTCATTGAGATAATCCAGAATAACATCCCTCAGAAACCCTTCAAATATTTTACCAACAATAGAGGTTAGACTTACTGGCCTATAATTTCCAGGTTCACTTTTAGAGCCCTTTTTGAATATTGGCACCACATTTGCTATGCGCCAATCCTGCGGAACAGACCCTGTTGCTATAGAGTCCCTAAAAATAAGAAATAATGGTTTATCTATTACATTACTTAGTTCTCTTAGTACTCGTGGGTGTATGCCATCCGGACCCGGAGATTTATCTATTTTAATCTTATTTAGCCGGTTTCGCACCTCTTCTTGGGTTAGATTGGTGACCCTTAATATAGGGTTTTCATTGTTTCTTGGGATTTCACCTAGCATTTCATTTTCCACCGTGAATACCGTGGAGAAGAAGGTGTTTAATATGTTAGCTTTTTCCTCGTCATCTACAACCATTCTTTCCTCACTATTTTTTAAGGGGCCTACATTTTCAGTTTTTATTCTTTTACTATTGATATAGTTGAAGAACAGTTTGGGATTAGTTTTACTCTCCTTAGCAATGTGCTTCTCTGTTTCCTTTTTGGCAGCTTTAATTAGTTTTTTAGATAAAGTATTTTTCTCCCTATAGTTTTTTAGAGCTTCAATGGTGCCATCCTGCTTTAGTAGTGCAAATGCTTTCTTTTTACTGTTAATTGCCTGTCTTACTTCTTTGTTTAGCCACATTGGGTTTTTCCTATTTCTAGTCCTTTTATTCCCACAAGGTATAAACCGCTTACACTGCCTATTTAGGATGTTCTTAAACATTTCCCATTTATTATCTGTATTCTTATTTCTGAGGATATTGTCCCAGTCTACCAGATTAAGGGCATCTCTAAGCTGGTCAAACTTTGCCTTCCTAAAGTTCAGTGTTTTTGTGACTCCCTGACAAGTCCCCCTAGTGAAAGACAGGTGAAACTGTACAATATTGTGGTCGCTATTTCCTAGATGCCCGACCACCTGCAGATTTGTTATTCTGTCAGGTCTATTAGATAGTATTAGGTCTAAAAGTGCTGCTCCTCTGGTTGGATTCTGCACCAATTGTGAAAGATAATTTTTCTTGGTTATTAGCAGAAACCTGTTGCCTTTATGGGTTTCACAGGTTTCTGTTTCCCAGTTAATATCCGGGTAGTTAAAGTCCCCCATAACCAGGACCTCATTATGGGTTGCAGCTTCATCTATCTGCTTTAGAAGTAGACTTTCCATGGTTTCTGTTATATTTGGGGGTTTGTAACAGACCCCAATGAGAATTTTGTTACCATTTTTCCCTCCATGAATTTCGACCCATATGGACTCGACATCCTCATTTCCTTCGCTAATATCCTCCCTTAAAGTGGACTTTAGACAAGACTTTACATAGAGACAAACCCCTCCTCCTCTCCGATTTTTACGATCCTTTCTAAACAGACTGTAACCCTGTAAGTTAACTGCCCAGTCATAGCTTTCATCTAACCATGTCTCAGTTATTCCCACTATGTCAAAGTTACCTGTAGATATTTCTGCTTCTAGTTCTTCCATCTTGTTTGTCAGGCTTCTGGCGTTTGCAAGCATGCAGTTTAGAGGATTTTGTTTTGTTCCAATCTCCTCGCTGTGGATTGTTTTAGAAATGTTCTTACCTCCCTTCTGAGTATGTTTTCCTGGATCTTCTTTGTTCAAGTCTAATGTTTTTCTTCCCGTCCCCTCTTCTTCTAGTTTAACGCCCTCCTGATGAGTGTACCGAGTCTTCTGGCGAATGTGTGTTTCCCAGGTTTGTTGAGGTGTAGTCCGTCTCTGGCGAGGAGTCCATCGTACAAGTAATTCACACCGTGGTCCAGGAATCCAAATCCTTGTTGTCTGCACCATCGTCTTAGCCAGTTGTTTGCATCAAGGATCCTGTTCCATCTCCTGGTGCCATGCCCGTCTACTGGAAGGATAGAAGAAAAAACTACCTGTGCATCCAGTTCCTTTACTTTTTTCCCCAACTCTTCAAAGTCTTTGCAGATTGTCGGTAGGTCCTTCCTTGCCGTGTCATTGGTGCCAACATGTATCAGAAGAAATGGGTGGACGTCCTTGGAGTTGAAGAGCTTTGGTATCCTATCGGTCACATCCTTGATCATCGCACCTGGAAGGCAGCATACTTCTCTTGCAGTTATGTCCGGTCTGCAGATGGCTGCTTCTGTGCCTCTCAGTAGTGAGTCTCCCACCACCACCACTCTTCGTTGCTTCTTGGCTGTACTTTTTGCTGTCACTTGTTGCTGTGTGCCCTTTTCTTTTTTGCTTGCTGGTATTGCTTCATCCTTAGGTGTGCCATCTTCATCCTCTACAAAGATTTGATATCGGTTCTTCAGTTGTGTGGTTGGTGATTTCTCCATGGTCTTCTTGCTTCTTTTGGTCACATGCTTCCACTCATCTGCTTTTGGAGGTTCTCTGACACTTTTTTCACCTTCTGTGACCAGTAGAGATGCTTCTGTTCTGTCTAGAAAGTCTTCATTCTCTTTGATGAGTTTCAAGGTTGCTATTCTTTCTTCCAGACCCCGCACCTTTTCTTCTAAAAGGGCCACTAGTCTACACTTCTGACAGGTGAAATTTAATTCTTCTTCTGGTCGATCTGTGAACATGTAGCACATGCTGCAGCTCACCATGTAGGTTGTCACATCTGCCATGTTGCTCCTAGATCCTGCTGACTTGCTGTGTGTTTTCCTTCTTGTGTAATCTACTCAGCCAAGCTCTCTTGCAATAAGCTCTCTTGGAGCGGCTATTCATCTCCTTTGGGGTTTAACCCCGTATGACCCATTACATGAGGTTTTCTTTAAGAGAGGTACATTGATGAAGGTCAAACTATGACCGAAACGTCTGCTGTATGTACTCTCCTTTATTAAAATTTTCCACTGCATCTCACAACGTGTGTGCCAAGTTTATCTTCTAATGGAAGCTAAAAATATGGCCCCCATCAGGCATACAGTATATGCGCTTGTAAAATCACAGTAGATTGCTCTTTCTTAGGCCGGGGTCACACTTGCGAGTGTGATGCGAGAAACTCATGCGAGTCTCTCGCATCAATTCCCGGCACTGCCGCCAGTACTCGGGACCGGAGCTTTCGTCTGCAAGAAATACATGCAGCCGCACACTTCAGACCCGAGTGCCGGGTATTGATGCGAGAGACTCACGTGAGTTCCTCACATCACACTCGCAAGTGTGACCCCGGCGTTAGACAGGGCCTGCTACAAAGAAACATATACCATAGGGTATATGGTTCTTTACAATGGGTTCTTATGGTGGATAGATACCTAGGCATCTATCCTGACTGTGCCCACTGTTGGGCACAACTCCTAAATATATGTCCCTGACAGTGGATATAAAGCTATTATGAACCTAGCCTTAGCCTGACAAAAGGTGATGTAAACTTAGGCTACACAGGCTGTAGATGCACCAAAGTTATTAAACAACATACATTTGGTGCATTTTTTAACTATATTCTAACTTTATGCTTTTTTAAAGTCTTTTGCTGTACAGATCTATTTAAAAAATATTGAAAAATGTTGAGTATCAAATTTCTGAGCCTTTAAAAAACGTATATCGTACATTATACTGCTAGATCAACATGTATGTGTAAATGTTTGCATAAATTAGATTCTTTTAAGCCAAAAAATTGTTTCAAACTGTTTATTACTGTATTTCATTATGAGATTGTTAAAACTAATGGATCAGTCAAAAAAGTACAGAATTGATTTACAAGCATTCAAGGGGTTGTCCCCTATTCTACAACTTATACTTTATGGGCCCAGGGTGGTTTTAAAAAAATCCTATACTCACTGGCTCTGCTCCCCTGCTGTTTCCCCTGTTGGTCTGTTGGCATCAACGTTTGGCTGATCTGCTGCAGACTTCTTATCCTACCCGAACAGGAAGAAATTGTTGGGAGGGATGAGAAGGTGGTGTCCCATAAAACCCAACTGCATCCCTTTTTTCATAGTGTATTTTTGTAGCATATTTTCTTAATCAAAAGCGGAAAAGTTCAACTGAACTGGAATGCCCTAACATGGTACAAATCTAGTGATAAGTGATTGAGGTCTTGTTTGTTCATTTATAAATAGCCATTATTTATCAGGTAGAGTCTTTAACACATTCCCGTCCAAAAATGTATGTTTTAGTCTTGTAACAGGTCCTACTCTGCAAATTACACTTTCCTAATGCAATGCATCAAACTGTAAACACGCAGTGACAGGAGCGTGCTTGACAGCTGTCACAGACTTCTGATCCTCATACAAAAGAATACATGGATATCAAAAACTTCAAACGGTTCAAATGACCAGCAAATACAAGAATGTGATACAAAGCAGTATTATTGGGGCTTTATTGTACAACACGTTGGGTCTAGTGGTACACCTTTTCTAGTGAAAAGTGTGACTATTAAAGACATATTGAAAACATGTACTGTTTCATATTTTCATAGTTTTAAGGTTGAAGGTAGACTTAAGTACATTGAGTTCCACCTATAACCTAACATGTTGATCCAGAGGAAAGCAAAAAACCCATGCGGTAGGCATTAATAGCTCCATATTAGAGGAAATATTTCTTCCCGACTCCATACGGCAATCAGATTAGTTCACGGGATCAACGTCCCATCATAGAATTTAGTGTCCATAACCTGTAATATTATATTTGTGAAGAAAGGCATCGAGACCCCTTTTGAATTTTATAAGTGAACCAATAATTACAACATCATGTGGCAGAGAGTTCCATAGTCTCACTGCTCTTACAGTAAAGAATCTGCATCTTTTTTGCTTAAACCTTCTTTCCTCTAGACATAGAGGATGCCCCATCACAGGTCTAAGTATAAAAAGATCATTATGAAGATTTCTGTACTGTCCCCTCATGTATTTGTACATTGTAATAAGACCACCCCTATGCAGAGATGGGCTAACCCGAACAGTAAAGTTTGGCGTCCGTACCGAACATCTACTGTTCAGGCACGGACTTCACCAGGAAATCTGTGTTACTGCTCAGGTTCGGCCCCCAAAACACTAGATGTTTGTCCCGCTGTCATGTGCATGACAGCGTGGCAAACACTGCTTCTGATTGGTGGTAAAATCATTACCTCCGATCAGAGAGACGCAGTTCCCACTCTGTCAAATGACAGTGTGAGCCTGCAGTTGTGATCAGAGGTAAAAAGTTTACCTACGGTCACTGGCGTTGGCTGATAGGACTACTTCTCCCATCAGCCTACGCCTACTGCCACTAATAAAAGTGAAAGCAGGTGGCGGCTGATGGGAGTATATAAATAATGCGCTCTAAATAAATAAGTAAAAAACAAAAACCCAGCATAGCTGCCCAGAAAAGGCACATCTATTAGATGCGCCATTTCTGGCACTTTGCTCAGCTCTATCCAACTTGCCCTGTAGCAGTGGCAAGTGGGGTTAATATTTGTAGGGTTGATGTCACCTTTGTATTGTCAGGTGAAATCAAGCCCACAGGTTAGTAATGGAGAGGCATCTATAAGACACCTATCCATTAATAATCCTAAATGATATATTGACCAATGATAAATAAATTATATATAAATCCTAAATGATATATAGACCAATACTAATGTGTTTGATATATATGCTCCAGCATCTCATATATGATGTATTTGCTCCAGCCCAAGTGTTTCCTATGTGATACACATACACCAGCCACAGCATCTCTTTTGTGATTTATATACACCATCAGTACATCTTGTGTGATGAATATGCTCTAGCACCAGTGTCTCAAATGTGCTTCTGGCCCAGTGTCTCCTATATGATACATATACAACAATACCAGTGTATCCTATGTGATGTATACAAACTTGTTGAAGTGTGTCCTATGTGATGTGTATTCACTAGTCCCAGTTTTTCTCATGTGATGTACAGTTGTGCTCAAAAGTTTACATACCCCGGCAAAAGTTTTGCTTTCTTGGCCTTTATTCAAAGAATATGAATGATAGCACCAAAACTTTTTCTCCACTCATGGTTAGTTGTTGGGTGAAGCCAATTATTGTCAAATTACTGTGTTTCTCACTTGGCCTAGAGTTTTGGATTGTTGTCATGTTGGAACATCCAAGTACGTCCCATGCGCAGCTTCTAGGCTGATGAGTGCAAATTTGCATCCAGTATTTGCTGATAACATGCTGCATTTATCTTTCCTTCAACTTTGACCAAGTTTCCTGTGCCTTTGTAGCTCACACATCCCCAAAACATCAGCGATCCACCTCCGTGCTTTACAGTAGGAATGGTGTTTTTTTCATCATAGGCCTTGTTGGTCTCTCTCCAAATGTAACATTTATGGTTGTGGCCTAAAAGTTAAATTTTGGTCTCATCACTCCAAATTACCTTGTTCCAGAAGTTTTGAGGCCCTTGTTCCAGAAGTTTTGAGGCTTGTCTCTGTGCTGTTTTGCATATTGTAGGTGAGATACTTTGTGGCCTTTGCGCAGTAATGTCTTTCTTCTGGTGACTCGACCATGCAGCCAATTTTTCTTCAAGTGTCTCCTTATTGTGCAACTTAAAACAGCCACACCGCTAGTTTTCAAGGAGTCCTATATTTCAGCTGATGTTATTTGTGGGTTTTTCTTTGCATCCCGAACAATTTTCCTGGCAGTTATCGATGACATTTTTGTTGGTCTACATGACCGTGGTTTTGTTTTTACAGAGCCCCTGATTTTCCATTTGTTAATCACAGTTTGAAAGCTGCTGACTGGCACTATCAATTCCTTGGATATCTTTTTGTATCCCTTTCCTGTTTTATACAGTTCAATTACCTTTTCCTCTAGATTCCTTGACAATTCTTTTGCTTTCCCCATTACTCACAATCCAGAAATTTCAGTGGCTGGATGAAAGATGCAAGAGTCTGTCTGGATCCCAGAAACTCACTCAGCTTTTATGCACACACACTGATTACAAGCAAACAGGTCACAGGTGAGGATGTTACCTTTAGTAGCCATTCAAACCTATTTGTGGCAACTTCTGTGCATGTTATCAGGCCAAAATCACCAGGGTATGTAAACTTTTGATCAGGGTCATTTGGATGTTTTGGGTTGTCATTATGATTTAAAAAGAGAAATCAGAGTAGTTTGACAATAAATGGCTTCACCGAACCACCAATCATGAGTGGAGAAAAAGTTTTGGTGTTATCATTCATATCCTATGAAAAAATGCCAAGAAAGCAATAATTCTGCTGGGGTATGTAAACTTTTGAGCATTACTGTATATACACTAGTCCCAATGTCTCTCATGTAATGTATTTGTACCAATACCAATTTCTTGTTTGTGATTTATATACAACAGTCTTGGTATCTCCCATACTATTTATATAGCAGTCTCAGTGTCTCCTGTATTATTATATACAGTCATGGCCGACAGTGTTAACACCCTTGAAATTGTTCCAGAAAATAAAGTACCGTATTTTTCGGACTAAAAGACGCACTTTTTCCCCCCCAAAAAAGGGGGGAAAATGGGGGTTGCGTCTAATAGTCGCAATGCAGGCTTACCTAGGTGGCAGAGGTGCGGTGGCAGAGGTCCGGTGGCAGAGGTGCGGTTGCGGGGGTGTGGCGGCAGAGGAGGCGCAGTAAGCGGGGTCCCTTTCCCCGGTATGGTGATGCAGCAGGCCCGGTATGCAGCAGAGCCGGGTGAATCCTCTTGTTATCGGTGGTGGCGGCCATTTTCCGGAGGCCGCGCGTGCGCAGATGGAGCGCTCTGCTTCCCGGGGCTTCAGGAAAATGGCCGCCGCGATCTCCATCTGCGCACGCGCGGCCTCCCGCGGCCATTTTCCTGAAGCCCCGGGAGCAGAGCGCTTCATCTGCACACGCGCGGCCTCAGGAAGATGGCCGCGCCCACCGATAACAAGAGGATTCACCCGGCTCTGCTGCATACTGGGCCTGCTGCATCACCATACCGGGGAAAGGGACCCCGCTTCCTGCGCCTCCTCTGCCGCCACACCCCCGCAACCGCACCTCTGCCACCGGACCTCTGCCACCGCACCTCTGCCACCTAGGTAAGCCTGCATGGTACGCCAGGGACCCCTCTCACGCCATACCTCTCACTGCACCTCCTGATCCCAGCACCTCCTGATCCCAGCACCTCCTGATCCCAGCACCTCCTGATCCCAGCACCTCCTGATCCCAGCACCTTCTCATCCCAGCAACTCCTGATCCCAGCACCTCCTGATCCCAGCACCTCCTGATCCCAGCACCTCCTGATCCCAGCACCTTCTCATCCCAGCACCTCCTGATCCCAGCACCTCCTGATCCCAGCACCTCCTGATCCCAGCACCTCCTGATCCCAGCACCTCCTGATCCCAGCACCTTCTGATCCCAGCACCTTCTCATCCCAGCACCTTCTCATCCCAGCACCTCCTCATCCCAGCATCACCCCACCTTGCCTCCTGTGACCCTGCTCTGCCACCGCCATAAGATACTGTAAATTCGGACAATAAGACGGACCCCCATGTTATAAAAAATCTTTTTTTCTGCAATTTTCACCCCAAATTTGGGGTGCGTCTTATGGTCCAGTGCGTCTTATAGTCCGAAAAATACGGTATTTGTCCCTGAAAATTATTGCAATTACACATGTTTATTTCCTTTGTGTGTATTGGAACAACTCAAAAAAGAAATAAAAAAAGGCAAATTGGACAGAATTTCACATAAAATCCCCAAACTAAGGGTAAACAACGTTGTTTCAAGCATGTGATGCTCATTTGCCATAAAAAGGCAAATTGGACAGAATTTCACATAAAACCCCCAAATTGTGGGTAAACAGCTTTGTTTCAAGCATGTGATGCTCGTTCACATTCACCTGTGGCAAGTAACAGGTGTGAGCAATATGAAAATCATACCTGAAACCAGATAAAAAGGGGAGTAGTTGACTCAATCTTTCAATTGTGTGTCTATGTGTGCCACACTTAGCATGGGAAACAGAAAGAGGAGAAGAGAACTTTCTGCGGAATTGAGAACCAAAACTGTTGAAAAATATCAACAATCTCTAGGTTACAAGTCCATCTGCTGAGAACTTGTTCCTTTGTCCACGGTGCACAACATAATCAAGAAGTTTTCAACTCATGACACTGCAGATAATTTTCCTGTATGAGGACAGAAGAAAAAAATTGATGACATGTTGCAACGTAGGATAGTCCAGATGGTGGATAAGCAGCCCCAATCAAGTTCCAAATACCGTATATACTCGAGTATAAGCCGTGATTTTCAGCCCATTTTTTTGGGCTGAAAGTCCCCCTCTCGGCTTATACTCAAGTCATACCCAGGGGTCGGCAGGGGAGGAGGAGCAGGGGCTGTCTAATTATACTCACCTACTCCTGGTGCGGTACCTGCAGGTCCCTGGCACACTGGCGCCCCAGCTTCTTCCTGTACTGAGTGGTCACATGGTACCGCTCACTACAGTAATGAATATGCCGCTCCACCTCCATGGAGACGCTGAAGATGGAGCGGCACCGGAACGAAGTCAGGTGAATATTGAAAGTGCCAGGGGCCTGAGTGACGGAGAGGTGAGTATGTGATTTTTTTTTTATCACAGCAAATGGGGCAAGTGTGTATATGGAGCATCTATGGGGCTATAACGTTTGTGCAGCACTATATGGGGCAATTGTCTGTCTGGGGCCATAACGTTTGTGCAGCACTATGTGGGGCAAATGTCTGTATGGGGCCATAATGTTTGTGCAGCACTATATGGGGCAAGTGTCTGTATGGGGCCATAATTAACGTTTGTGCAGCACTATATGGGGCAAGTGTATGTATGGGGCCATAACGTTTGTGCAGCACTATATGGGGCAAGTGTCTGTATGGGGCCATAATTAACGTTTGTGGAGCATTACGGTATATGGGGCAAGTGTCTGTATGGATCATCTTATGGGGCCCTAACGTTTGTGCAGCACTATATGGGGCAAATATCTTTATGGAGCATCTTATGGGGCCATAATCAACATTTGTGCAGCATTAAATTTGGCAAATGTGTCTATGGAGCATCTTATTGGGCCATTATTAACCTTTATGCAGGATTATATGGGGCATATTTTAATATGGAGCATCTTATGGGACCATCATAAACTTTATGGAACATTATATGGAGCTCCTGATTCAATATGGATATTCAAAAACACTTAACCTACTGATGTCTCAATTAATTTTACTTTTATTGGTATCTATTTTTACTTTTGACATTTACCGGTAGCTGCAGCATTTCCCACCCTAGGCTTATACTCGAGTCATTAAGTTTTCCCATTTTTTTGTGGCAAAATTAGGGGGGTCGGCTTTTACTCGGGTCGGCTTATACTCGAGTATATAAGGTAATTTCAAGATGTCCTGCAGGCTCTGGGTGCATCAGTATCAACATTTGAAAGAAATGAAACACTTTGGCAGGAGACCACTGCTGACACAAAGACATAAAAAAGCTATTATAGTTTGCCAAAATGTATGTAAGTAAGCCAAAATCCTTTTGGGAAAGCATCTTGTGGACAGATGAGACCAAGATAGAGCTTTTTGGTAAAGCACATCAGTCATCTGTTTACCAAAAATTAAATGAGGCCTATAAAAAAATAACTCAGTGCCTCTGTGAAATATGGTAGAGATTCAAACAGGATGTTGTTCTTATGTCTCTGGCACTGGGTCCCTTGACTGTAGGCAAGGCATCATGAAATCTGAAGATTAACAAAGGATTTTGGGTCGCAATGTAGTGTCCCAGTGTCAGAAAGCTAGGTCATAGGTCTTATAGCAGGACAATGACCCCAAACATACTTCAAGAAGCACCAAGAAATGGATGGAAAACAAAAGCAAAAAGTTTTGAAGTGTCAAACAATGAGTCTGAATCTAAATACCATGTAACACCTGTGGATAGATCTTAAAATTGCTGTTGGGAGAAGGCACGCTTCCAATATGAGAGACCTGGAGCAGTGGTCCAAAATTACAGTTGAGAGGTGTAGGAGCTTGCTGATGGTTATCGGAAGTGACTCCTTGCAGATGTCATCCTTAGAGGAATTTGAACCAAGGACTCCAGCATTGTAAGTTTGTAATGCTAACTACTGAGCCACCATTCTGCTCATAAACCAAGAGAAAAGCTGAAAGTTTTTTTTATAAAAAGGGAAAGTGTCAAACTTTCAACTTCTGCATGTGTTCTGTTGTGAATAAAATAAGGGTACAAAAGATTTCCAAATCATTGCAATCTTGCTTTCTTTACATTACACACATATGCCCAACTATTTGGGAATTGGGGTTGCCCTTTTTTTGAGAGGACTTATGCTGAATTTTCATGTCTTGGCACTGCTATTTATATTGTATTCACACTTATAACATTGCTACCTATTTCGTGAGACTATTTGGCTATTCATTAACACTTCTATGGTGGTGGTGGCAATTTATATTAATACATAGCACAACACTGTTACGATATTGTGTAGTTTGGCACAATTTACGGTATGTTCTGAGCGCACTACATTGTATATCTCTGGTAATTCCTTAGCTATAGTGATAGTTGGTGCAGTTGTGTTTTTTTATGCTTTTCTTACAGTAAGTATAGGACCTTTTAGGGGCATCCAAAGTTGAGCGTGGGAGGTACTGGTTGTTTACCTAGGGAACAAACCTTCACCAATAGGAAGGAGTTAGCACTAGGGCATAATAGGGTCTAACATTATAAATGAATGGTTAGGAATAATTTGACTTTGGTTTAGCCCTATATTTGGAACCATACTAATAATCACTAATGTAAATTTGAGAAACATCATACAGGTAAAATAAATGTTGACATTTTTCTTTTCTAGATATATATTTATTTGCTGCCCTATATGATTGTTTTATGCTGTTACATTAGAACTGGAATCTCTGAGTGATGTATACGGGTGGTGACCTATATATTAATGCGAGACTGTGACCCGTTGTTACAGGTTATAGAAAAACTATTGTTATATTTAGGTATCTCAATAATTTATCATTCAATTGATACATGGATTTTAATGTATATCTAATAGAAATAACTATTTTATTGGGTTTTGTTTGTTTAGTGTCAATTCAACTATATTTATTCTCCTATGATACATTGCATTCTTTCAGTAATTCTTTTCCACACTTAGAACACTGAAAAGAGCTGGAAATAAAAAGGGGGGAAACGCGGCACCTCCTACTGTAATAACTTCAAGATGGGTTTACAACCCCAGGCTAGTGAAATCCATCGCTGTATTGCTCACCTTAGGAGATTCTGCGGGGAGGGGGCACAACACTGTGGGTCTGTTTACGGTGTAGATCCAAGTCCATAAGGACCCATCTGCATCAAGCGCTCAGGAGCAGTTGTGATTCCTGGGCATCCACGCAGGTATATCAAATACAATAAAGTCTGGAGGTAAATATTGAGTCGTAGGTGCTTCTGGTTGATGAAATCCAGATGGAATGAAAAGTGGATCCAACGGGATGTAGACTAAGTGAGTATTTTATTGTTAAGAAGTTATTCAAAGGTAAAAAGCAACAAACATACATGAAAAGGGAGATAAAGAGCCCATGGAAGGTGTTTTATCGCCAGACCAGTGTCTTCATCAGGCATCATGAAGTCTCCAGTCTGGCATTCAACCGAGTTGAATGGACTTTGTTGCTTTTTACCTTGAAGTATTTTTTTAACAATAAAATACCCACTTAGTCTATATTCTGTGGATCCACTTTTCATTCTATCCAGTAGCACTCAAGGCTCAACATTTTCCTCCAGACTTCGCACTTAAAATACCGTGAACAGTTTTGGCTTCCAGTCTATAATTAAGCATATAGAGTCGGGGCAGAGAAGAGCGACTTAACTTATTAAGGGAATGGGGAAATGCTATACCAAGACAGGTTATTCAAACTTGGGGTTATTCCGTTTGGAAAAGGGACGATCTTATTACAATGTACCAGTATATGAAGGAACAGCACAGAGATCTTTCTAATGATCATTTTACACCTAGGCCTGCAATAATGATAAGAGGCCATCCTCTACGGTCAGAGGGAAGAGTTTCCTTTATTGTACAAGCAGTGAAACTCTGGAGCTCTCTACCACAACATGATGTAATGTAAATTCACTAAGCAAGCTCAGGGCCTGGATACTTTCTTGAGAAATGTTATACAGGTTATTGGAACTAGATTCTGCTATGGGATGTTGATCCAGGGAAATAGACTAATTGCCATATATTTATTCGTAAAGAATTATTTTCCCAAATATGAGGCAAATAGCAGCTGCCACATGGGGTATTTGCCTTTCTCTGGATCCACGCTAGGTTATAATTTTAACACAATGGACTTGTGTCTTCTTTCACCCTTAACACTATGAACACTTTCGGGATGAAATAAAGCAGAGATTGCGAGACAGACCTCCTAATTCTAAGTCTTACATCGTCCTACATTTCAGGACCAAATCTGCAGTAAGCTCTGGCCGTCTGACGTCCCAGCCAGGCTTGCAGACTGCGCATGTGCGGGCATTGCGGCCAGCCACCTTTGGAATCCCCGCCCCGCACTGTGTTATGCATTATGCACAGTGCGGGGCGGGGATTCCAAAGGTGGCTGGCCGCAATGCCCGTGCAGGCGCAGTCTGCAAGCCTGGCTGGGACATCAGATGACCAGAGCTTACTGCGTCTGCGCAGCACAGCAGTACACTGTGCAGGCGCCGGTTTTGAAACCTACACAGCGCTGAGGGGGCGGTAGTCACCAGAAATGGTTTTCACTTCACAGGTGTGCCCTGTCAGATTTAATAAGTGGGATTTCTTGCCTTATAAATGGGGTTGGGACCATCGGTTGTGTTTGCAGAAGTCTGGTGGATACATAGCTGATAGTCCTACTGAATAGATTGTTAGAATTTGTATTATGGCAAGAAAAAAGCAGCTAAGTAAAGAAAAACGAGTGGCCATCATTACTTTAAGAAATGGAGGTCAGTCGGTCCAAAAAATTGGGAAAACTTTGAAAGTGTCCCCAAGTGCAGTGGCAAAAACCATGAAGCACTACAAAGAAACTGGCTCACATGAGGACTGCCCCAGGAAAGGAAGACCAAGAGTCACCTCTGCTTCTGAGGATAAGTTTATCTGATACCCCAGCCTCAGAAATCCCAGGTTAACAGCAGCTCAGATTTGAGACCAGGTCAATGCCACACAGAGTTCTAGCAGCAGACACATCTCTACAACAACTGTTAAGAGGAGACTTTGTGCAGCAGGCCTTCATGGTAAAATAACTGCTAGGAAACCACTGCTAAGGACAGGCAACAAGCATAAGAGACTTGTTTGGGCTAAAGAACACAAGGAATGGACATTAGACCAGTGGAAATCTGTGCTTTGGTCTGATGAGTCCAAATTTGAGATCTTTGGTTTCAACCACTGTGTCTTTGTGTGACGCAGATGAACGGAAGGACTCTACATGCCTGGTTCCCACCGTGAAGCATGGAGGAGGAGGTGTGATGGTGTGGGGGTGCTTTGCTGGTGACATTGTTGAGGATTTATTCAAAATTGAAGGCATACTGAACCAGCATGGCTACCACAGCATTTTGCAGCGGCATGCTATTCCATCCGGTTTGCGTTTAGTTGGACCATCATTTATTTTTCAACAGGATATTAACCCCAAACACACCTCCAGGCTGTGTAAGGGCTATTTGACCAAAAAGGAGAGTGATGGGGTGCTACACCAGATAACCTGGCCTCCACAGTCACCAGACCTGAACCCAATCAAGATGGTTTGGGGTGAGCTGGACCACAGAGTGAAGGCAAAAGTGCCAACAAGTGCTAAGCATCTCTGGGAACTACTTCAAGATTGTTGGAAGACCATTTCCGGTGACAACCTCTTGAAGTTCATCAAGAGAATGCCAAGAGTGTGCAAAGCAGTCATCAAAGCAAAAGGTGGCTACTTTGAAGAACCTAGAATATAAGACATATTTTCAGTTGTTTCACATTTTTTTGTTAAGTATATACCGTAATTCCACATGTGTTAATTCATAGTTTTGATGCCTTCAGTGTGAATTTACAATTTTCATAGTCATGAAAATACAGAAAAATCTTTAAATGAGAAGGTGTATCCAAACTTTTGGTCTGTACTGTATATATATATATATATATATATATATATATATATATACCATATACACACAAGTATAAGCCGACCCGAGTATAAGCCAGGACCCCTAATTTTGCCTCAAAAAACTGGGAAAACTTAATGACTCGAGTTTAAGCCTAGGTTGGGAAATGCAGCAGCTACTGGTAAATTTCAAAAATAAAAATATATACCAATAATAGTAAAATTCATTGAGACATCAGTAGGTTAAATGTTTTTGAATATCTATATTGAATCAGGAGCCCCATAAGATGCTCCATGCAAAATATGTCCTATATTATGCTCCATACAGTTCATGATGGGCCCCATATAATGCTCCATACAAAATATGCCCCATATAATGCTGCACAAAGGTTGATTATGGGCCCATAAGATGCTCCATAGAAACATTTGCCCCATACAATGCTGCATAATGGTTGGTTATGGCCCCATAAGATGCTCCATAGAAACATTTGCCCCATATAATGCTGCATAAAGGTTGATTATGGCCCCATAAGATTCTCAGTAGAAACATTTGCCCCATATAATGCTGCATAAAGGTTGATTATGGCCCCATAAGATTCTCAGTAGAAACAATTGCCCCATATAATTCTCCATGCTCCATAAAGGTTGATTATGGCCCCATAAGATGCGCCATAGAAACATATGCCCCATGCAATGCTCCATAAAGTTTGATTATGGCCCCATAAGATGCTCCATGGAAACATTTGCCCCATATGCTGCTGCTGCGATTTAAAAAAAAAAATGACATACTCACCTCTTGTCCTGAGCAGGCGGGGACTCCGGCACTTGTGATATTCACCTGTTCCCATTCCACTGCCGCACGCCGCTGTGTCTTCCGGCTCTCTGCAGTGACTGTTCAGGCAGAGGGCACGCACTAAACACATCATCGCATCCTCTGACCTGAACGTCACAGCCAGAGGATGCGGAAGACTCAGTGCGGCAGTGGAACGGGGACAGGTGAAAATCACATGGCTCACCCTCTCCTGTTATACTCACCGTCCTGGCGCGGTCTGTGCACTTCCCTGCTTCTCTGATGCAATGGTCTATCCAGCGCCGGCAGCTTGTTCCTGTGTTCAGTGGTCAATGGTACCGCTCATTAAAGTAATGAATATGTGCTCCACCCCTATGGGAGTGGAGTGGCATCCATATTCATTACTTTAATGAGCGGTACCATTGACCACTGAACACAGGAAGAGCTGCAGGCGCCCGGAAACCATCAGAGAAGCAGGGATGTGAAGAGACCGTGCCGGGAACAGGTGAATATGATGTGACAGAGAGACGGACCGGGGGAGAGGGGAGACAGTCCTGTGGGGGTGACTCGAGTATAAGCCTAGAGGGCCACTTTCAGCCTAAAAAAATGGGCTGAAAATCTCAGCTTATACTCGAGTATATAAGGTATATATATGTCAGTGAGACATATATATATCTTTATATTTCATACAGAGCTAGATAGCAGAATAACCGATAATTCAATAGTCGGCATCTGTAAAATCATTATAGAACCCGACAGGATATGAGACATGGTTTACATACAGATGCACCTTTTCTGGGGTGCCTGGGGGGAGATTTTTTTAGTCGGGGGGCAATAACAATGGTCCCTCTCTAGGCTATTAATATCTGCCCTCAGTCACTGGCTTTCCCTCCCTGGCGGAGAAAATTGTGCGGGAGCCCACGCCAGCTTTTTCCACGAATTAATCCTTTAATTTAATGCGTACAACTCCAAAATTTTACACACACACACACACACACACACACACACACACACACACACACACACACACACACACACATTACTAACATTATTAGTCAGGGACATATATAAATCTAACGGATATGCAATGGTTTACTGTATGTAAACCATGTCTCATATCCTGTCGGGTTCTGCAATGATTTTACAGAACCCGACAATTGAATTATTGGCTATTCTGCTATCTATCTCTCTATGAAATATAAAGATATATATATCTGTGTGTCAATGACATATACAGTGGGGCAAAAAAGTATTTAATCAGTCAGCAATAGTGCAAGTTCCACCACTTAAAAAGATGAGAGGCGTCTGTAATTTACATCATAGGTAGACCTCAACTATGGGAGACAAACTGAGAAAAAAAAATCCAGAAAATCACATTGTCTGTTTTTTTAACATTTTATTTGCATATTATGAGGGAAAATAAGTATTTGGTCAGAAACAAAATTTCATCTCAATACTTTGTAATATATCCTTTGTTGCCAATGACAGAGGTCAAACGTTTTCTGTAAGTCTTCACAAGGTTGCCACACACTGTTGTTGGTATGTTGGCCCATTCCTCCATGCAGATCTCCTCTAGAGCAGTGATGTTTTTGGCTTTTCGCTTGGCAACACGGACTTTCAACTCCCTCCAAAGGTTTTTTTATAGGGTTGAGATCTGGAGACTGGCTAGGCCACTCCAGGACCTTGAAATGCTTCTTACGAAGCCACTCCTTCGTTGCCCTGGCGATGTGCTTTGGATCATTGTCATGTTGAAAGACCCAGCAACGTTTCATCTTCAATGCCCTTGCTGATGGAAGGAGGTTTGCACTCAAAATCTCACGATACATGGCCCCATTCATTCTTTCATGTACCCGGATCAGTCGTCCTGGCCCCTTTGCAGAGAAACAGCCCCAAAGCATGATGTTTCCACCACCATGCTTTACAGTAGGTATGGTGTTTGATGGATGCAACTCAGTATTCTTTTTCCTCCAAACACGACAAGTTGTGTTTCTACCAAACAGTTCCAGTTTGGTTTCATCAGACCATAGGACTTTCTCCCAAAACTCCTCTGGATCATCCAAATACTCTCTAGCAAACTTCAGACGGGCCCGGACATGTACTGGCTTAAGCAGTGGGACACGTCTGGCACTGCAGGATCTGAGTCCATGGTGGCGTAGTGTGTTACTTATGGTAGGCCTTGTTACATTGGTCCCAGCTCTCTGCAGTTCATTCACTAGGTCCCCCCGCGTGGTTCTGGGATTTTTGCTCACCGTTCTTATGATCATTCTGACCCCACGGGGTGGGATTTTGCGTCTTGTATGTCTTCCATTTTCTAATTATTGCTCCCACTGTTAATTTCTTCACTCCAAGCTGGTTGGCTATTACAGATTTAGTCTTCCCAGCCTGGTGCAGGGCTACAATTTTGTTTCTGGTGTCCTTTGACAGCTCTTTGGTCTTCACCATAGTGGAGTTTGGAGTCAGATTGTTTGAGGGTGTGGACAGGTGTCTTTTTATACTGATAACAAGTTTAAACAGGTGCCATTACTACAGGTAATGAGTGGAGGAAAGAGGAGACTCTTAAAGAAGAAGTTACAGGTCTGTGAGAGCCAGAAATCTTGATTGTTTGTTTCTGACCAAATACTTATTTTCCACCATAATATGCAAATAAAATGTTAAAAAAAACAGACAATGTGATTTTCTGGATTTTTTTTTCTCAGTTTGTCTCCCATAGTTGAGGTCTACCTATGATGTAAATTACAGACGCCTCTCATCTTTTTAAGTGGTGGAACTTTTGCTGACTGACTAAATACTTTTTTGCCCCACTGTATATATATCTATAATATAATGGTAAGAGCGTCACTCTGTCCGAAGCCTTTACGCGATGCGCCTGCGCAGTCTGGACTCCACAGGGTTACACAGCCCAGGAGTTCGCGGTATGGCTACCCGGCAGCCCAGGAGATCGTGTATGGGAGAGAGGGAGAGAGAGAGAGAGATTGATTACAGGGAGCAGCACATGACAGGATGGGGGCGCAAGATGGGAGCACATGACAAGATGGGAGCAACACATGACAGGATGGGGCGCAGGATGGGAGCACCACATGACAGGATGGGGGCGCAGGATGGGAGCAGCACATGACAGGATGAAGGCGCAGGATGGGAACAGCACATGACTGAATGGGGGCACAGGATGAGAGCAGCACATGACAGGATGGGGCGCAGGATAGGAGCAGCACATGACAGGATGTGAGCACCACATGACAGAATGGGGGCGCAGAATGGGAGCACAGCATGACAGGATGGGGACGCAGGATGGGAGCAGCACATGACAGGATGGGGGAGCGGGATGAGAGCAGCACATGACAGGATGGGCGAGCAGGATGGGAGCAGCACATGACAGGATGGGGGTGCAGGATGGGAGCAGCACATGACAGGATGGGGGAGCAGGATGAGAGCAGCACATGACAGGATGGGCGAGCAGGATGGGAGCAGCACATGACAGGATGGGGCGCAAGATGGGAGCAGCACAGGACAGGATGGGGGTGCAGAATGGAAGCAGCACATGACAGGATGGGGGCGCAGGATGAGAGCAGCACATGACAGGATGGGGTTGCAGGATGGGAGCAGCACATAACAGGATGGGGGCGCAGGATGGGAGCAGCACATGACTGGATGGGGGCGCAGGATGAGAGCAGCACATGACAGGATGGGGGTGCAGGATGGAAGCAGCACATGACAGGAAGGGGGCGCAGGATGAGAGCAGCACATGACAGGATGGGGTTGCAGGATGGGAGCAGCACATGACAGGATGGGGCGCAGGATGGGAGCAGCACATGACTGGATGGGGCGCAGGATGAGAGCAGCACATGACTGGATGGGGGCGCAGGATGAGAGCAGCACATGACAGGATGGGGGCGCAGGATGGGAGCAGCACATGACAGGATGGAGGCGCAGGATGGGAGCAGCACATGACTGAATGGGGGCACAGGATGAGAGCAGCACATGACAGGATGGGGGCGCAGGATGAGAGCAGCACATGACAGGATGGGGTTGCAGGATGGGAGCAGCACATGACAGGATGGGGGCGCAGGATGGGAGCAGCACATGACTGGATGGGGGCGCAGGATGAGAGCAGCACATGACAGGATGGGGGGTGCAGGATGGAAGCAGCACATGACAGGATGGGGATGCAGGATGAGAGCAGCAGATGACAGGATGGGGTTGCAGGATGGGAGCAGCACATGACAGGATGGGGGCGCAGGATGGGAGCAGCACATGACTGGATGGGGGCGCAGGATGAGAGCAGCACATGACAGGATGGGCGCGCAGGATGAGAGCAGCACATGACAGGATGGGCGAGCAGGATGGGAGCAGCACATGGCAGGATGGGGCGCAAGATGGGAGCAGCACAGGACAGGATGGGGGTGCAGGATGAGAGCAGCGCATGACAGGATGGGGGCGCAGGATGGTAGCAGCACATGACTGGATGGGGGCGCAGGATGAGAGCAGCACATGACAGGATGGGCGCGCTGGATGGGAGCAGCACATGACAGGATGGGGCGCAGGATGAGAGCAGCACATGACTGGATGGGGGTGCAGGATGAGAGCAGCGCATGACAGGATAGGGGCGCAGGATGGGAGCAGCACATGACAGGATGGGTGCGCAGGATGGGAGCAGCACATGACTGAATGGGGGCACAGGATGAGAGCAGCACATGACAGTATGGGGGCGCAGGATAGGAGCAGCACATGACAGGATGTGAGCACCACATGACAGAAAGGGGGCGCAGAATGGGAGCACCACATGACAGGATGGGGGCGCAGGAAGGGAGCAGCACATGACAGGATGGGGGAGCAGGATGAGAGCAGCACATGACAGGATGGGCGAGCAGGATGGGAGCAGCACATGACAGGATGGGGCGCAAGATGGGAGCAGCACATGACAGGATGGGGGTGCAGGATGGAAGCAGCAAATTACAGGATGGGGGCGCAGGATGAGAGCAGCACATGACAGGATGGGGTTGCAGGATGGGAGCAGCACATGACAGGATGGGGGCGCAGGATGGGAGCAGCACATGACTAGATGGGGCGCAGGATGAGAGCAGCACATGACAGGATGGGCGCCCAGTTTAGGGAGCAGCACATGACAGGATGGGGCGCAGGATGGGAGCAGCGCATGACAGGATGGGGGCGCAGGATGGGAGCAACACATGACAGGATGGGGCGCAGGATGGGAGCAGCACATGACAGGATGGGGCGCAGGATGAGAGCAGCACATGACTGGATGGGGGTGCAGGATGAGAGCAGCACATGACAGGATGGGGTTGCAGGATGGGAGCAGCACATGACAGGATGGGGCGCAGGATGGGAGCAGCACATGACTGGATGGGGCACAGGATGAGAGCAGCACATGACTGGATGGGGGCGCAGGATGAGAGCAGCACATGACAGGATGGGGGCGCAGGATGGGAGCAGCACATGACAGGATGGAGGCGCAGGATGGGAGCAGCACATGACTGAATGGGGGCACAGGATGAGAGCAGCACATGACAGGATGGGGGCGCAGGATGAGAGCAGCACATGACAGGATGGGGTTGCAGGATGGGAGCAGCACATGACAGGATGGGGGCGCAGGATGGGAGCAGCACATGACTGGATGGGGGCGCAGGATGAGAGCAGCACATGACAGGATGGGGGGTGCAGGATGGAAGCAGCACATGACAGGATGGGGATGCAGGATGAGAGCAGCAGATGACAGGATGGGGTTGCAGGATGGGAGCAGCACATGACAGGATGGGGGCGCAGGATGGGAGCAGCACATGACTGGATGGGGGCGCAGGATGAGAGCAGCACATGACAGGATGGGCGCGCAGGATGAGAGCAGCACATGACAGGATGGGCGAGCAGGATGGGAGCAGCACATGGCAGGATGGGGCGCAAGATGGGAGCAGCACAGGACAGGATGGGGGTGCAGGATGAGAGCAGCGCATGACAGGATGGGGGCGCAGGATGGTAGCAGCACATGACTGGATGGGGGCGCAGGATGAGAGCAGCACCTGACAGGATGGGCGCGCTGGATGGGAGCAGCACATGACAGGATGGGGCGCAGGATGAGAGCAGCACATGACTGGATGGGGGTGCAGGATGAGAGCAGCGCATGACAGGATAGGGGCGCAGGATGGGAGCAGCACATGACAGGATGGGTGCGCAGGATGGGAGCAGCACATGACTGAATGGGGGCACAGGATGAGAGCAGCACATGACAGTATGGGGGCGCAGGATAGGAGCAGCACATGACAGGATGTGAGCACCACATGACAGAAAGGGGGCGCAGAATGGGAGCACCACATGACAGGATGGGGGCGCAGGAAGGGAGCAGCACATGACAGGATGGGGGAGCAGGATGAGAGCAGCACATGACAGGATGGGCGAGCAGGATGGGAGCAGCACATGACAGGATGGGGCGCAAGATGGGAGCAGCACATGACAGGATGGGGGTGCAGGATGGAAGCAGCAAATTACAGGATGGGGGCGCAGGATGAGAGCAGCACATGACAGGATGGGGTTGCAGGATGGGAGCAGCACATGACAGGATGGGGGCGCAGGATGGGAGCAGCACATGACTAGATGGGGCGCAGGATGAGAGCAGCACATGACAGGATAGGCGCCCAGTTTAGGGAGCAGCACATGACAGGATGGGGCGCAGGATGGGAGCAGCGCATGACAGGATGGGGGCGCAGGATGGGAGCAACACATGACAGGATGGGGCGCAGGATGGGAGCAGCACATGACAGGATGGGGCGCAGGATGAGAGCAGCACATGACTGGATGGGGGTGCAGGATGAGAGTAGCGCATGACAGGATAGGGGTGCAGGATGGGAGCAGCACATGACAGGATGGGGGCGCAGGATGGGAGCAGCACATTACTGAATGGGGGCACAGGATGAGAGCAGCACATGACAGTATGGGGGCGCAGGATATGAGCAGCACATGACAGGATGTGAGCACCACATGACAGAAAGGGGGCGCAGAATGGGAGCACCACATGACAGGATGGGGGCGCAGGAAGGGAGCAGCACATGACAGGATGGGGGAGCAGGATGAGAGCAGCACATGACAGGATGGGCGAGCAGGATGGGAGCAGCACATGACAGGATGGGGCGCAAGATGGGAGCAGCACATGACAGGATGGGGGTGCAGGATGGAAGCAGCAAATTACAGGATGTGGCGCAGGATGAGAGCAGCACATGACAGGATGGGGTTGCAGGATGGGAGCAGCACATGACAGGATGGGGGCGCAGGATGGGAGCAGCACATGACTAGATGGGGGCGCAGGATGAGAGCAGCACATGACAGGATGGGCGCCCAGTTTAGGGAGCAGCACATGACAGGATGGGGCGCAGGATGGGAGCAGCACATGACAGGATGGGGCGCAGGATGAGAGCAGCACATGACTGGATGGGGTTGCAGGATGAGAGCAGCGCATGACAGGATAGGGGTGCAGGATGGGAGCAGCACATGACAGGATGGGGGCGCAGGATGGGAGCAGCACATGACTGAATGGGGGCACAGGATGAGAGCAGCACATGACAGTATGGGGGCGCAGGATAGGAGCAGCACATGACAGGATGTGAGCACCACATGACAGAAAGGGGGCGCAGAATGGGAGCACCACATGACAGGATGGGGGCGCAGGAAGGGAGCAGCACATGACAGGATGGGGGAGCAGGATGAGAGCAGCACATGACAGGATGGGCGAGCAGGATGGGAGCAGCACATGACAGGATGGGGCGCAAGATGGGAGCAGCACATGACAGGATGGGGGTGCAGGATGGAAGCAGCAAATTACAGGATGGGGCGCAGGATGAGAGCAGCACATGACAGGATGGGGTTGCAGGATGGGAGCAGCACATGACAGGATGGGGGCGCAGGATGGGAGCAGCACATGAGTAGATGGGGGCGCAGGATGAGAGCAGCACATGACAGGATGGGCGCCCAGTTTAGGGAGCAGCACATGACAGGATGGGGCGCAGGATGGGAGCAGCACATGACAGGATGGGGCGCAGGATGAGAGCAGCACATGACTGGATGGGGGTGCAGGATGAGAGCAGCGCATGACAGGATAGGGGTGCAGGATGGGAGCAGCACATGACAGGATGGGGGCGCAGGATGGGAGCAGCACATGACTGAATGGGGGCACAGGATGAGAGCAGCACATGACAGTATGGGGGCGCAGGATAGGAGCAGCACATGACAGGATGTGAGCACCACATGACAGAAAGGGGGCGCAGAATGGGAGCACCACATGACAGGATGGGGGCGCAGGAAGGGAGCAGCACATGACAGGATGGGGGAGCAGGATGAGAGCAGCACATGACAGGATGGGCGAGCAGGATGGGAGCAGCACATGACAGGATGGGGCGCAAGATGGGAGCAGCACATGACAGGATGGGGGTGCAGGATGGAAGCAGCAAATTACAGGATGGGGCGCAGGATGAGAGCAGCACATGACAGGATGGGGTTGCAGGATGGGAGCAGCACATGACAGGATGGGGGCGCAGGATGGGAGCAGCACATGACTAGATGGGGGCGCAGGATGAGAGCAGCACATGACAGGATGGGCGCCCAGTTTAGGGAGCAGCACATGACAGGATGGGGCGCAGGATGGGAGCAGCGCATGACAGGATGGGGGCGCAGGATGGGAGCAACACATGACAGGATGGGGCGCAGGATGGGAGCAGCACATGACTGAATGGGGGCACAGGATGAGAGCAGCACATGACAGGATGGGGGCGCAGGATGGGAGCAGCACATGACTGAATGGGGGCACAGGATGAGAGCACCACATGACAGAATGGGGGCGCAGAATGGGAGCACCACATGACAGGATGGGGCGCAGGATGGATGCAGCACATGACAGGATGGAGGTGCAGAATGGGAGCACCACATGACAGGATGGGGGCGCAGGATGGGAGCAGCACATGACAGGATGAGGGAGCAGGATGGGAGCAGCACATGACAAGATGGAGGCGCACATAACAGGATGAGTGCGCAGGATGGGGGCTGCACATTTGACAGGAAGGGTGTACAGGATGGGAGCAGCATATAACAGGATGGGGGCGCAAGATAGTAGCAACACATGACAAGATTAAGGTGAAGGATGGAGCAGCACATCATAGAATGGAGACCATATACTAATATAAATGCTCGCCACCCGGGCGTAGAACGGGTTGTAGTTAGTATATATATATATATATATATATATATATACAGTGGGGCAAAAAAGTATTTAGTCAGTCAGCAATAGTGCAAGTTCCACCACTTAAAAAGATGAGAGGCGTCTGTAATTTGTATCATAGGTAGACCTCAACTATGGGAGACAAACTGAGAAAAAAAAATCCAGAAAATCACATTGTCTGTTTTTTTTAACAATTTATTTGCATATTATGGTGGAAAATAAGTATTTGGTCAGAAACAAACAATCCAGATTTCTGGCTCTCACAGACCTGTAACTTCTTCTTTAAGAGTCTCCTCTTTCCTCCACTCATTACCTGTAGTAATGGCACCTGTTTAAACTTGTTATCAGTATAAAGACACCTGTGCACACCCTCAAACAGTCTGACTCCAAACTCCACTATGGTGAAGACCAAAGAGCTGTCAAAGGACACCAGAAACAAAATTGTAGCCCTGCACCAGGCTGGGAAGACTGAATCTGCAATAGCCAACCAGCTTGGAGTGAAGAAATCAATAGTGGGAGCAATAATTAGAAAATGGAAGACATACAAGACCACTGATAATCTCCCTCGATCTGGGGCTCCAAGCAAAATCCCACCCCGTGGGGTCAGAATGATCACAAGAACGGTGAGCAAAAATCCCAGAACCACGCGGGGGGACCTAGTGAATGAACTGCAGAGAGCTGGGACCAATGTAACAAGGCCTACCATAAGTAACACACTACGCCACCATGGACTCAGATCCTGCAGTGCCAGACGTGTCCCACTGCTTAAGCCAGTACATGTCCGGGCCCGTCTGAAGTTTGCTAGAGAGCATTTGGATGATCCAGAGGAGTTTTGGGAGAATGTCCTATGGTCTGATGAAACCAAACTGGAACTGTTTGGTAGAAACACAACTTGTCGTGTTTGGAGGAAAAAGAATACTGAGATGCATCCATCAAACACCATACCTACTGTAAAGCATGGTGGTGGAAACATCATGCTTTGGGGCTGTTTCTCTGCAAAGGGGCCAGGACGACTGATCCGGGTACATGAAAGAATGAATGGGGCCATGTATCGTGAGATTTTGAGTGCAAACCTCCTTCCATCAGCAAGGGCATTGAAGATGAAACATGGCTGGGTCTTTCAACATGACAATGATCCAAAGCACACCGCCAGGGCAACGAAGGAGTGGCTTCGTAAGAAGCATTTCAAGGTCCTGGAGTGGCCTAGCCAGTCTCCAGATCTCAACCCTATAGAAAACCTTTGGAGGGAGTTGAAAGTCCGTGTTGCCAAGCGAAAAGCCAAAAACATCACTGCTCTAGAGGAGATCTGCATGGAGGAATGGGCCAACATACCAACAACAGTGTGTGGCAACCTTGTGAAGACTTACAGAAAACGTTTGACCTCTGTCATTGCCAACAAAGGATATATTACAAAGTATTGAGATGAAATTTTGTTTCTGACCAAATACTTTTTTTCCACCATAATATGCAAATAAAATGTTAAAAAAACAGACAATGTGATTTTCTGGATTTTGTTTTCTCAGTTTGTCTCCCATAGTTGAGGTCTACCTATGATGTAAATTACAGACGCCTCTCATCTTTTTAAGTGGTGGAACTTGCACTATTGCTGACTGACTAAATACTTTTTTGCCCCACTGTATATATTTACTACCTATACTACATGTAGACATTTATTTTATCTATTCTATTGTAATCTGTCAGTGTGATTTTACATTATACCGCACTGAATTGCTGGCTTTTCTATAGGACACCGGTGCGTATTTCTCGCAAGTCACACTGATGGTCCATGCGGTGTGCAAGTTTTTCTTGCACCCATAGACTTTGGCATATTTTGGGCGTAATACGGTGACAATCGCAGCATGCTGTGATTTCCTCAGCACGTATAATACGGCCATGAAAACAACGGATGATGGGAGCTGCCCCATAGATTAACATTGGTCCAAGTGCTATGAATTTTTTTTATAGCATAGTACTTGTCCTTATTTCTCACTAGTGTGACTCTGGCCTAGAAAGGGTTCTATGTTGAGCTTACAAAAATGTATGTTAAAAACAGTACGCGTATTTATGCTACTGTAAATGGCTGCAGAGCGGTAGTCGCAAATGAGCTGCTGTCTGGTTACGCTCTGGCACTTTACTGTTGTGAGTTCTGTTTTTGGGCTCCCTCTGGTGGTTACTGATGGTACTGGGTGACTTGTGTTCTCTGCGGTCTCTGGTGTCCACCTGTTCCATCAGGTTATGGGAGTTTCCTATTTAAAATGGCTTTTTTGTCATTTCCTCGCCGGCTATCAATGTAATCAGTGTGTCTTTTTACCTCTGCTCCCTGCGTCTGTTATCTTCAGGACAAGCTAAGTTTTGATTTTCCTGTTCCATGTTTTGCTTTATTTTTGTCTTAGTCCAGCTTGCAGATATGTGATTCCTTGCTGCTGGTTGCTCTAGTGGGCTGAAATTACTCCTCATGTTCCATGAGTTGGCACATGAGTTCAAGTAATTTCAGGATGGTTTTTTGAAGGGTTTTTCGCTGACCGCGCAGTTCACTTTTGTATCCTCTGCTATCTAGCTTTAGCGGGCCTCATTTTTGCTGATTCTATTTTCATAACTATGTATGTGCTTTCCTCTCATTTCACCGTTATTACATGTGGGGGGCTGCTATTTCTGTGGGGTGTTTCTCTGGAGGCAAGTGAGGTCTGTGTTTCTTCTTATAGGGGAAGTTAATCCTTCGGCTGGCGCGAGACGTCTAGGAATCATCGTAGGCACGTTCCCCGGCTACTGCTAGTTGTGTGTTTAGGTTCAGGATCGCGGTCAGCTCAGGTTCCATCACCCTAGAGCTTGTTTTGTTTTTGTGCTTGTCCTTTTGTGATCCCCTGCCATTGGGATCATGACACTTTACAGACAAATAATGTCCTAGTCCTAGTGTGCTGTAGGGTGTGGGGAGCATCACACTCACTTGTGGGCAGCAGGCCTCTGATGTCTCCAGGTTTCCATCTTCAGGAGCTGCCTCACACAATACAGGTTCTTTTCGGCAGTCAAACTTTTAATGAACACACCAAGTTCATCAGGTGAGTACAGGTGGGATAGGGCACACCAATTCACAGTTCCTTCCTTCTTAGCACAACTCCTCTCCTGTTCTGCCACTCGTTCATTCTGGACTAACCCCAAGCCACATGACTCCCATTAGCCCAGGGTATTCATTGTGCACTCCGGCAGTGTGCCTAGGACCAGCCACCTGGTCTCATGTATCTCCATGTGCACCAACCTCACGATGTTAGAAGGCCAGGGCCACTCCATAAGACCTAGCCCGAGCCGTAGGCCCAAGACGCTGTTGGAATGTCCATTACGGATCTCCATTTGGCCGCCCAATACCCTGAACATTTGGCCGTTTCTGTACCTAGCAACCCACCACTCCTGAACTTGAATTCTCCTCGACACTTCACTGGCTGACACTGAACTCCCTCTAACCAGGAAGTGCCCCATTCAACATCCTATAGAAATAATGTCCCCCTGTGCTTCCTTTCAGTTATACCGCATCCTATAGAAATAATGTCTCTCTTTGCTTCCTTTCAGTTATACAGCATCCTATAGAAATAATGTCTCTCTTTGCTTCCCTTCAGTTATACACCATCCTATAGAAATAATGTTCCCCTGTGCCTCCCTTCAGTTATACAGCATCCTATAGAAATAATGCCCCCCTGTGCCTCCTTTCAGTTATACATCATCCTATAGAAATAATGCCCCCCTGTGCCTCCTTTCAGTTATACATCATCCTATAGAAATAATGCCCCCCTGTGCCTCCTTTCAGTTATACAGCATCCTATAGAAATAATGTCCCCCTGTGCCTCCCTTCAGTTATACAGCATCCTATAGAAATAATGTCCCCCTGTGCCTCCCTTCAGTTATACAGCATCCTATAGAAATAATGTCCCCCTGTGCCTCCTTTCAGTTATACAGCATCCTATAGAAATAATGTCCTCCTGTGCCTCCTTTCAGTTATACAGCATCCTATAGAAATAATGTCCTCCTGTGCTTCCCTTCAGTTATACAGCATCCTATAGAAATAATGTCCTCCTGTGCCTCCCTTCAGTTATACAGCATCCTATAAAAATAATGTCTCCCTGTGCCTCCCTTCAGTTCTACAGCATCCTATAGAAATAATGTCCCCCTGTGCTTCCTTTCAGTTATACAGCATCCTATAGAAATAATGTCCCCCTGTGCTTCCTTTCAGTTATACAGCATCCTATAAAAATAATGTCTCCCTGTGCCTCCCTTCAGTTATACAGCATACTATGGAAATAATGTCTCCCTGTGCTTCCTTTCAGTTATACAGCATCCTATAAAAATAATGTCCCCCTGTGCCTCCCTTCAGTTATACAGCTTCCTATAGAAATAATGTCTCCCTGTGCTTCCTTTCAGTTATACAGTATCCTATAGAAATAATGTCCCCCTGTGCTTCCTTTCAGTTAAACAGCATCCTATAGAAATAATGTCTCCCTGTGCCTCCCTTCAGTTATACAGCATCCTATAAAAATAATGTCTCCCTGTGCCTCCCTTCAGTTATACAGCATCCTATAGAAATAATGTCTCCCTGTGCTTCCTTTCAGTTATACAGCATCCTATAGAAATAATGTCCCCCTGTGCCTCCTTTCAGTTATACAGCATCCTATAGAAATAATGTCTCCCTGTGCCTCCCTTCAGTTATACAGCATCCTATAAAAATAATGTCTCCCTGTGCCTCCCTTCAGTTATACAGCATCCTATAGAAATAATATCCCCCTGTGCATCCCTTCAGTTATACAGCATCCTAAAGAAATAATGTCCCCCTGTGCTTCCCTTCAGTTATACAGCACCCTATGGAAATAATGTCCCCCTGTGCTTCCCTTCAGTTATACAGCATCCTATAGAAATAATGTCTCCCTGTGCCTCCATTCAGTTATACAGCATCCTATAGAAATAATGTCTCCCTGTGCCTCCCTTCAGTTATACAGCATCCTAAAAAAATTATGTCTCCCTGTGCCTCCCTTCAGTTATACAGCATCCTATAAAAATAATGTCTCCCTGTGCCTCCCTTCAGTTATACAGCATCCTATAAAAATAATGTCCCCCTGTGCCTCCCTTCAGTTATACAGCATCCTATAGAAATAATGTCCCCCTGTGCATCCCTTCAGTTATACAGCATCCTATAGAAATAATGTCTGCCTGTGCTTCCTTTCAGTTATACAGCATCCTATAGAAATAATGTCCCCCTGTGCTTCCTTTCAGTTAAACAGCATCCTATAGAAATAATGTCTCCCTGTGCCTCCCTTCAGTTATACAGCATCCTAAAAAAATTATGTCTCCCTGTGCCTCCCTTCAGTTATACAGCATCCTATAAAAATAATGTCTCCCTGTGCCTCCCTTCAGTTATACAGCATCCTATAAAAATAATGTCCCCCTGTGCCTCCCTTCAGTTATACAGCATCCTATAGAAATAATGTCCCCCTGTGCATCCCTTCAGTTATACAGCTTCCTATAGAAATAATGTCTGCCTGTGCTTCCTTTCAGTTATACAGCATCCTATAGAAATAATGTCCCCCTGTGCTTCCTTTCAGTTATACAGCATCCTATAAAAATAATGTCTCCCTGTGCCTCCCTTCAGTTATACAGCATCCTATAAAAATAATGTCTCCCTGTGCCTCCCTTCAGTTATACAGCATCCTATAGAAATAATATCCCCCTGTGCATCCCTTCAGTTATACAGCATCCTATAGAAATAATGTCCCCCTGTGCTTCCCTTCAGTTATACAGCATCCTATGGAAATAATGTCCCCCTGTGCTTCCCTTCAGTTATACAGCATTATATAGAAATAATGTCTTCCTGTGCCTCCATTCAGTTATACAGCATCCTATAGAAATAATTTCCCCCTGTGCCTCCCTTCAGTTATACAGCATCCTATAGAAATAATGTCTCCCTGTGCTTCCCTTCAGTTATACAGCATCCTATAGAAATAATGTCCCCCTGTCCCTCCCTTCAGTTATACAGCATCCTATAGAAATAATGTCTCCCTGTGACTCCCTTCAGTTATACAGCATCCTATAGAAATAATGTCCCCTGTGCCTCCCTTCAGTTATACAGCATCCTATAGAAATAATTTCCCCCTGTGCTTCCCTTCAGTTATACAGCATCCTATAGAAATAATGTCTCCCTGTGCCTCCCTTCAGTTATACAGCATACTATGGAAATAATGTCTCCCTGTGCCTCCCTTCAGTTATACAGCATCCTATAGAAATAATGTCCCCCTGTGCCTCCCTTCAGTTATACAGCATCCTATAGAAATAATGTCTCCATCTGCCTCCCTTCAGTTATACAGCATCCTATAGAAATAATGTCCCCCTGTGCCTCCCTTCAGTTATACAGCATCCTATAGAAATAATGTCTCCCTGTGCTTCCCTTCAGTTATACAGCATCCTATAGAAATAATGTCCCCCTGTGCTTCCTTTCAGTTATACAGCATCCTATAGAAGTAATGTCTCCCTGTGCCTCCCTTCAGTTATACAGCATCCTATAGAAATAATGTCTCCCTGTGCCTCCCTTCAGTTATACAGCATCCTATAGAAATAATGTCTCCCTGTGCCTCCCTTCAGTTATACAGCATCCTATAGAAATAATGTCTGCCTGTGCCTCCCTTCAGTTATACAGCATCCTATAGAAATAATGTCCCCCTGTCCCTCCCTTCAGTTATACAGCATCCTATAGAAATAATGTCTCCCTGTGCCTCCCTTCAGTTATACAGCATCCTATAGAAATAATGTCCCCCTGTGCCTCCCTTCAGTTATACAGCTACCTATAGAAATAATGTCTCCCTGTGCTTCCTTTAAGTTATACAGCTTCCTATAGAAATAATGTCCCCCTGTGCTTCCTTTCAGTTATACATCATCCTATAGAAATAATGTCCCCCTGTGCCTCCCTTCAGTTATACAGCTTCCTATAAAAATAATGTCTCCCTGTGCCTCCCTTCAGTTATACAGCATCCTATAGAAATAATGTCCCCCTGTGCTTCCTTTCAGTTATACAGCATTCTATAGAAATAATGTCCCCCTGTGCTTCCTTTCAGTTATACAGCATCCTATAGAAATAATGTCTTCCTGTGCCTCCCTTCAGTTATACAGCATCCTATAAAAATAATGTCCCCCTGTGCCTCCCTTCAGTTATACAGCTTCCTATAGAAATAATGTCTCCCTGTGCTTCCTTTCAGTTATACAGTACCCTATAGAAATAATGTCCCCCTGTGCTTCCTTTCAGTTAAGCAGCATCCTATAGAAATAATGTCTCCCTGTGCCTCCCTTCAGTTATACAGCATCCTATAAAAATAATGTCTCCCTGTGCCTCCCTTCAGTTATACAGCATCCTATAGAAATAATGTCTCCCTGTGCTTCCTTTCAGTTATACAGCATCCTATAGAAATAATGTCCCCCTGTGCCTCCTTTCAGTTATACAGCATCCAATAGAAATAATGTCTCCCTGTGCCTCCCTTCAGTTATACAGCATCCTATAAAAATAATGTCTCCCTGTGCCTCCCTTCAGTTATACAGCATCCTATAGAAATAATATCCCCCTGTGCATCCCTTCAGTTATACAGCATCCTAAAGAAATAATGTCCCCCTGTGCTTCCCTTCAGTTATACAGCACCCTATGGAAATAATGTCCCCCTGTGCTTCCCTTCAGTTATACAGCATCCTATAGAAATAATGTCTCCCTGTGCCTCCATTCAGTTATACAGCATCCTATAGAAATAATGTCTCCCTGTGCCTCCCTTCAGTTATACAGCATCCTAAAAAAATTATGTCTCCCTGTGCCTCCCTTCAGTTATACAGCATCCTATAAAAATAATGTCTCCCTGTGCCTCCCTTCAGTTATACAGCATCCTATAAAAATAATGTCCCCCTGTGCCTCCCTTCAGTTATACAGCATCCTATAGAAATAATGTCCCCCTGTGCATCCCTTCAGTTATACAGCATCCTATAGAAATAATGTCTGCCTGTGCTTCCTTTCAGTTATACAGCATCCTATAGAAATAATGTCCCCCTGTGCTTCCTTTCAGTTAAACAGCATCCTATAGAAATAATGTCTCCCTGTGCCTCCCTTCAGTTATACAGCATCCTAAAAAAATTATGTCTCCCTGTGCCTCCCTTCAGTTATACAGCATCCTATAAAAATAATGTCTCCCTGTGCCTCCCTTCAGTTATACAGCATCCTATAAAAATAATGTCCCCCTGTGCCTCCCTTCAGTTATACAGCATCCTATAGAAATAATGTCCCCCTGTGCATCCCTTCAGTTATACAGCTTCCTATAGAAATAATGTCTGCCTGTGCTTCCTTTCAGTTATACAGCATCCTATAGAAATAATGTCCCCCTGTGCTTCCTTTCAGTTATACAGCATCCTATAAAAATTAATGTCTCCCTGTGCCTCCCTTCAGTTATACAGCATCCTATAAAAATAATGTCTCCCTGTGCCTCCCTTCAGTTATACAGCATCCTATAGAAATAATATCCCCCTGTGCATCCCTTCAGTTATACAGCATCCTATAGAAATAATGTCCCCCTGTGCTTCCCTTCAGTTATACAGCATCCTATGGAAATAATGTCCCCCTGTGCTTCCCTTCAGTTATACAGCATTATATAGAAATAATGTCTTCCTGTGCCTCCATTCAGTTATACAGCATCCTATAGAAATAATTTCCCCCTGTGCCTCCCTTCAGTTATACAGCATCCTATAGAAATAATGTCTCCCTGTGCTTCCCTTCAGTTATACAGCATCCTATAGAAATAATGTCCCCCTGTCCCTCCCTTCAGTTATACAGCATCCTATAGAAATAATGTCTCCCTGTGACTCCCTTCAGTTATACAGCATCCTATAGAAATAATGTCCCCTGTGCCTCCCTTCAGTTATACAGCATCCTATAGAAATAATTTCCCCCTGTGCTTCCCTTCAGTTATACAGCATCCTATAGAAATAATGTCTCCCTGTGCCTCCCTTCAGTTATACAGCATACTATGGAAATAATGTCTCCCTGTGCCTCCCTTCAGTTATACAGCATCCTATAGAAATAATGTCCCCCTGTGCCTCCCTTCAGTTATACAGCATCCTATAGAAATAATGTCTCCATCTGCCTCCCTTCAGTTGTACAGCATCCTATAGAAATAATGTCCCCCTGTGCCTCCCTTCAGTTATACAGCATCCTATAGAAATAATGTCTCCCTGTGCTTCCCTTCAGTTATACAGCATCCTATAGAAATAATGTCCCCCTGTGCTTCCTTTCAGTTATACAGCATCCTATAGAAGTAATGTCTCCCTGTGCCTCCCTTCAGTTATACAGCATCCTATAGAAATAATGTCTCCCTGTGCCTCCCTTCAGTTATACAGCATCCTATAGAAATAATGTCTCCCTGTGCCTCCCTTCAGTTATACAGCATCCTATAGAAATAATGTCTGCCTGTGCCTCCCTTCAGTTATACAGCATCCTATAGAAATAATGTCCCCCTGTCCCTCCCTTCAGTTATACAGCATCCTATAGAAATAATGTCTCCCTGTGCCTCCCTTCAGTTATACAGCATCCTATAGAAATAATGTCCCCCTGTGCCTCCCTTCAGTTATACAGCTACCTATAGAAATAATGTCTCCCTGTGCTTCCTTTAAGTTATACAGCTTCCTATAGAAATAATGTCCCCCTGTGCTTCCTTTCAGTTATACATCATCCTATAGAAATAATGTCCCCCTGTGCCTCCCTTCAGTTATACAGCTTCCTATAAAAATAATGTCTCCCTGTGCCTCCCTTCAGTTATACAGCATCCTATAGAAATAATGTCCCCCTGTGCTTCCTTTCAGTTATACAGCATTCTATAGAAATAATGTCCCCCTGTGCTTCCTTTCAGTTATACAGCATCCTATAGAAATAATGTCTTCCTGTGCCTCCCTTCAGTTATACAGCATCCTATAAAAATAATGTCCCCCTGTGCCTCCCTTCAGTTATACAGCTTCCTATAGAAATAATGTCTCCCTGTGCTTCCTTTCAGTTATACAGTACCCTATAGAAATAATGTCCCCCTGTGCTTCCTTTCAGTTAAGCAGCATCCTATAGAAATAATGTCTCCCTGTGCCTCCCTTCAGTTATACAGCATCCTATAAAAATAATGTCTCCCTGTGCCTCCCTTCAGTTATACAGCATCCTATAGAAATAATGTCTCCCTGTGCTTCCTTTCAGTTATACAGCATCCTATAGAAATAATGTCCCCCTGTGCCTCCTTTCAGTTATACAGCATCCAATAGAAATAATGTCTCCCTGTGCCTCCCTTCAGTTATACAGCATCCTATAAAAATAATGTCTCCCTGTGCCTCCCTTCAGTTATACAGCATCCTATAAAAATAATGTCTCCCTGTGCCTCCCTTCAGTTATACAGCATCCTATAGAAATAATGCCTCCCTGTGCCTCCCTTCAGTTATACAGCATCCTATAAAAATAATGTCCCCCTGTGCCTCCCTTCAGTTATACAGCATCCTATAGAAATAATGTCCCCCTGTGCATCCCTTCAGTTATACAGCTTCCTATAGAAATAATGTCTCCCTGTGCTTCCTTTCAGTTATACAGCATCCTATAGAAATAATGTCCCCCTTTGCTTCCTTTCAGTTATACAGCATCCTATAGAAATAATGTCTCCCTGTGCCTCCCTTCAGTTATACAGCATCCTATAGAAATAATGTCTCCCTGTGCCTCCCTTCAGTTATACAGCATCATATAGAAATAATGTCCCCCTGTGCCTCCCTTCAGTTATACAGCTTCCTATAGAAATAATGTCTCCCTGTGCTTCCTTTCAGTTATACAGCATCCTATAGAAATAATGTCCCCCTGTGCTTCCTTTCAGTTATACAGCATCCTATAGAAATAATGTCTCCCTGTGCCTCCCTTCAGTTCTACAGCATCCTATAGAAATAATGTCCCCCTGTGCTTCCTTTCAGTTATAAAGCATCCTATAGAAATAATGTCCCCCTGTGCTTCCTTTCAGTTATACAGCATCCTATAAAAATAATGTCTCCCTGTGCCTCCCTTCAGTTATACAGCATCCTATAAAAATAATGTCTCCCTGTGCCTCCCTTCAGTTATACAGCATCCTATAGAAATAATATCCCCCTATGCATCCCTTCAGTTATACAGCATCCTATAGAAACAATGTCCCCCTGTGCTTCCCTTCAGTTATACAGCATCCTATGGAAATAATGTCCCCCTGTGCTTCCCTTCAGTTATACAGCGTCCTATAGAAATAATGTCTTCCTGTGCCTCCATTCAGTTATACAGCATCCTATAGAAATAATGTCTCCCTGTGCCTCCCTTCAGTTATACAGCATCCTATAGAAATAATGTCCCCCTGTGCTTCCCTTCAGTTATACAGCATCCTATAGAAATAATGTCTCCCTGTGCCTCCCTTCAGTTATACAGCATCCTATAGAAATAATGTCTCCCTGTGCCTCCCTTCAGTTATACAGCATCCTATAAAAATAATGTCTCCCTGTGCCTCCCTTCAGTTATACAGCATCCTATAGAAATAATGTCTCCCTGTGCCTCCCTTCAGTTATACAGCATCCTATAGAAATAATGTCTCCCTGTGCCTCCCTTCAGTTATACAGCATCCTATAGAAATAATGTCCCCCTGTGCTTCCTTTCAGTTATACAGCATCCTATAGAAATAATGTCTCCCTGTGCCTCCCTTCAGTTATACAGCATCCTATAGAATAATGTCTCCCTGTGCCTCCCTTCAGTTATACAGCATCCTATAGAAATAATGTCTCCCTGTGCCTCCCTTCAGTTATACAGCATCCTATAAAAATAATGTCTCCCTGTGCCTCCCTTCAGTTATACAGCATCCTATAGAAATAATGTCTCCCTGTGCCTCCCTTCAGTTATACAGCATCCTATAGAATTAATGTATCCCTGTGCCTCCCTTCAGTTATACAGCATCCTATAGAAATAATGTCTCCCTGTGCCTCCCTTCAGTTATACAGCATCCTATAGAAATAATGTCCCGCTGTGCAGTTATACAGCATCCTATAGAAATAATGTCTCCCTGTGCCTCCCTTCAGTTATACAGCATCCTATAGAAATAATGTCCCCCTGTGCCTTCCTTCAGTTATATAGCATCCTATAGAAATAATGTCCCCCTGTGCCTCTCTTCAGTTATACAGCATCCTATAAAAATAATGTCCCCCTGTGCCTTCCTTCAGTTACACAGCATCCTATAGAAATAATGTCTCCCTGTGCTTCATTTCAGTTATACAGCATCCTATAGAAATAATGTCTCTCTGTGCCTCCCTTCAGTTATACAGCATCCTATAAAAATAATGTCCCCCTGTGCCTCCCTTCAGTTATACAGCATCCTATAGAAATAATGTCCCCCTGTGCATCCCTTCAGTTATACAGCTTCCTATAGAAATAATGTCTCCCTGTGCTTCCTTTCAGTTATACAGCATCCTATAGAAATAATGTCCCCCTGTGCTTCCTTTCAGTTATACAGCATCCTATAGAAATAATGTCTCCCTGTGCCTCCCTTCAGTTATACAGCATCCTATAAAAATAATGTCTCCCTGTGCCTCCCTTCAGTTATACAGCATTCCTATAGAAATAATATCCCCCTGTGCATCCCTTCAGTTATACAGCATCCTATAGAAATAATGTCCCCCTGTGCTTCCCTTCAGTTATACAGCATCCTATGGAAATAATGTCCCCCTGTGCTTCCCTTCAGTTATACAGCATCCTATAGAAATAATATCTCCCTGTGCCTCCATTCAGTTATACAGCATCCTATAGAAATAATGTCTCCCTGTGCCTCCCTTCAGTTATACAGCATCCTAAAAAAATTATGTCTCCCTGTGCCTCCCTTCAGTTATACAGCATCCTATAAAAATAATGTCTCCCTGTGCCTCCCTTCAGTTATACAGCATCCTATAGAAATAATGTCCCCTGTGCTTCCCTTCAGTTATACAGCATCCTATAGAAATAATGTCTCCCTGTGCCTCCCTTCAGTTATACAGCATCCTATAGAAATAATGTCTCCTTGTGCATCCCTTCAGTTATACAGCATCCTATAAAAATAATGTCCCCCTGTGCATCCCTTCAGTTATACAGCTTCCTATAGAAATAATGTCTCCCTGTGCTTCCTTTCAGTTATACAGCATCCTATAGAAATAATGTCCCCCTGTGCTTCCTTTCAGTTATACAGCATCCTATAGAAATAATGTCTCCCTGTGCCTCCCTTCAGTTATACAGCATCCTATAGAAATAATGTCTCCCTGTGCCTCCCTTCAGTTATACAGCATCCTATAGAAATAATGTCCCCCTGTGCCTCCCTTCAGTTATACAGCTTCCTATAGAAATAATGTCTCCCTGTGCTTCCTTTCAGTTATACAGCATCCTATAGAAATAATGTCCCCCTGTGCTTCCTTTCAGTTATACAGCATCCTATAGAAATAATGTCTCCCTTCAGTTATACAGCATCCTATAAAAATAATGTCTCCCTGTGCCTCCCTTCAGTTCTACAGCATCCTATAGAAATAATGTCCCCCTGTGCTTCCTTTCAGTTATACAGCATCCTATAGAAATAATGTCCCCCTGTGCTTCCTTTCAGTTATACAGCATCCTATAAAAATAATGTCTCCCTGTGCCTCCCTTCAGTTATACAGCATCCTATAAAAATAATGTCTCCCTGTGCCTCCCTTCAGTTATACAGCATCCTATAGAAATAATATCCCCCTGTGCATCCCTTCAGTTATACAGCATCCTATAGAAATAATGTCCCCCTGTGCTTCCCTTCAGTTATACAGCATCCTATGGAAATAATGTCCCCCTGTGCTTCCCTTCAGTTATACAGCGTCCTATAGAAATAATGTATTCCTGTGCCTCCATTCAGTTATACAGCATCCTATAGAAATAATGTCTCCCTGTGCCTCCCTTCAGTTATACAGCATCCTATAGAAATAATGTCCCCCTGTGCTTCCCTTCAGTTATACAGCATCCTATAGAAATAATGTCTCCCTGTGCCTCCCTTCAGTTATACAGCATCCTATAGAAATAATGTCTCCCTGTGCCTCCCTTCAGTTATACAGCATCCTATAAAAATAATGTCTCCCTGTGCCTCCCTTCAGTTATACAGCATCCTATAGAAATAATGTCTCCCTGTGCCTCCCTTCAGTTATACAGCATCCTATAGAAATAATGTCTCCCTGTGCCTCCCTTCAGTTATACAGCATCCTATAGAAATAATGTCCCCCTGTGCTTCCTTTCAGTTATACAGCATCCTATAGAAATAATGTCTCCCTGTGCCTCCCTTCAGTTATACAGCATCCTATAGAATAATGTCTCCCTGTGCCTCCCTTCAGTTATACAGCATCCTATAGAAATAATGTCTCCCTGTGCCTCCCTTCAGTTATACAGCATCCTATAAAAATAATGTCTCCCTGTGCCTCCCTTCAGTTATACAGCATCCTATAGAAATAATGTCTCCCTGTGCCTCCCTTCAGTTATACAGCATCCTATAGAAATAATGTATCCCTGTGCCTCCCTTCAGTTATACAGCATCCTATAGAAATAATGTCTCCCTGTGCCTCCCTTCAGTTATACAGCATCCTATAGAAATAATGTCCCCCTGTGCAGTTATACAGCATCCTATAGAAATAATGTCTCCCTGTGCCTCCCTTCAGTTATACAGCATCCTATAGAAATAATGTCCCCCTGTGCCTTCCTTCAGTTATATAGCATCCTATAGAAATAATGTCCCCCTGTGCCTCTCTTCAGTTATACAGCATCCTATAAAAATAATGTCCCCCTGTGCCTCCCTTCAGTTACACAGCATCCTATAGAAATAATGTCTCCCTGTGCTTCCTTTCAGTTATACAGCATCCTATAGAAATAATGTCTCTCTGTGCCTCCCTTCAGTTATACAGCATCCTATAAAAATAATGTCCCTCTGTGCTTCCTTTCAGTTATACAGCATCCTATAGAAATAATGTCTCCCTGTGCCTCCCTTCAGTTATACAGCATCCTATAAAAATAATGTCTACCTGTGCCTCCCTTCAGTTATACAGCATCCTATAGAAATAATATCCCCCTGTGCATCCCTTCAGTTATACAGCATCCTATAGAAATTATGTCCCCCTGTGCTTCCCTTCAGTTATACAGCATCCTATGGAAATACTGTCCCCCTGTGCTTCCCTTCAGTTATACAGCATCCTATAGAAATAATGTCTCCCTGTGCCTCCATTCAGTTATACAGCATCCTATAGAAATAATGTCTCCCTGTGCCTCCCTTCAGTTATACAGCATCCTATAGAAATAATGTCCCCCTGTGCTTCCCTTCAGTTATACAGCATCCTATAGAAATAATGTCTCCCTGTGCCTCCCTTCAGTTATACAGCATCCTATAGAAATAATGTCTCCCTGTGCCTCCCTTCAGTTATACAGCATCCTATAAAAATAATGTCTCCCTGTGCCTCCCTTCAGTTATACAGCATCCTATAGAAATAATGTCTCCCTGTGCCTCCCTTCAGTTATACAGCATCCTATAGAAATAATGTCTCCCTGTGCCTCCCTTCAGTTATACAGCATCCTATAGAAATAATGTCCCCCTGTGCTTCCTTTCAGTTATACAGCATCCTATAGAAATAATGTCTCCCTGTGCCTCCCTTCAGTTATACAGCATCCTATAGAATAATGTCTCCCTGTGCCTCCCTTCAGTTATACAGCATCCTATAGAAATAATGTCTCCCTGTGCCTCCCTTCAGTTATACAGCATCCTATAAAAATAATGTCTCCCTGTGCCTCCCTTCAGTTATACAGCATCCTATAGAATAATGTCTGCCTGTGCCTCCCTTCAGTTATACTGCATCCTATAGAAATAATGTCTCCCTGTGCCTCCCTTCAGTTACACAGCATCCTATAGAAATAATGTCTCCCTGTGCTTCCCTTCAGTTATACTGCATCCTATAGAAATAATGTCTCCCTGTGCCTCCCTTCAGTTATACAGCATCCTATAGAAATAATGTCCCCCTGTGCAGTTATACAGCATCCTATAGAAATAATGTCCCCCTGTGCTTCCTTTCAGTTATACAGCATCCTATAGAAATAATGTCTCCCTGTGCCTCCCTTCAGTTATACAGCATCCTATAGAATAATGTCTCCCTGTGCCTCCCTTCAGTTATACAGCATCCTATAGAAATAATGTCTCCCTGTGCCTCCCTTCAGTTATACAGCATCCTATAAAAATAATGTCTCCCTGTGCCTCCCTTCAGTTATACAGCATCCTATAGAAATAATGTCTCCCTGTGCCTCCCTTCAGTTATACAGCATCCTATAGAAATAATGTATCCCTGTGCCTCCCTTCAGTTATACAGCATCCTATAGAAATAATGTCTCCCTGTGCCTCCCTTCAGTTATACAGCATCCTATAGAAATAATGTCCCCCTGTGCAGTTATACAGCATCCTATAGAAATAATGTCTCCCTGTGCCTCCCTTCAGTTATACAGCATCCTATAGAAATAATGTCCCCCTGTGCCTTCCTTCAGTTATATAGCATCCTATAGAAATAATGTCCCCCTGTGCCTCTCTTCAGTTATACAGCATCCTATAAAAATAATGTCCCCCTGTGCCTCCCTTCAGTTACACAGCATCCTATAGAAATAATGTCTCCCTGTGCTTCCTTTCAGTTATACAGCATCCTATAGAAATAATGTCTCTCTGTGCCTCCCTTCAGTTATACAGCATCCTATAAAAATAATGTCCCTCTGTGCTTCCTTTCAGTTATACAGCATCCTATAGAAATAATGTCTCCCTGTGCCTCCCTTCAGTTATACAGCATCCTATAAAAATAATGTCTACCTGTGCCTCCCTTCAGTTATACAGCATCCTATAGAAATAATATCCCCCTGTGCATCCCTTCAGTTATACAGCATCCTATAGAAATAATGTCCCCCTGTGCTTCCCTTCAGTTATACAGCATCCTATGGAAATACTGTCCCCCTGTGCTTCCCTTCAGTTATACAGCATCCTATAGAAATAATGTCTCCCTGTGCCTCCATTCAGTTATACAGCATCCTATAGAAATAATGTCTCCCTGTGCCTCCCTTCAGTTATACAGCATCCTATAGAAATAATGTCCCCCTGTGCTTCCCTTCAGTTATACAGCATCCTATAGAAATAATGTCTCCCTGTGCCTCCCTTCAGTTATACAGCATCCTATAGAAATAATGTCTCCCTGTGCCTCCCTTCAGTTATACAGCATCCTATAAAAATAATGTCTCCCTGTGCCTCCCTTCAGTTATACAGCATCCTATAGAAATAATGTCTCCCTGTGCCTCCCTTCAGTTATACAGCATCCTATAGAAATAATGTCTCCCTGTGCCTCCCTTCAGTTATACAGCATCCTATAGAAATAATGTCCCCCTGTGCTTCCTTTCAGTTATACAGCATCCTATAGAAATAATGTCTCCCTGTGCCTCCCTTCAGTTATACAGCATCCTATAGAATAATGTCTCCCTGTGCCTCCCTTCAGTTATACAGCATCCTATAGAAATAATGTCTCCCTGTGCCTCCCTTCAGTTATACAGCATCCTATAAAAATAATGTCTCCCTGTGCCTCCCTTCAGTTATACAGCATCCTATAGAATAATGTCTGCCTGTGCCTCCCTTCAGTTATACTGCATCCTATAGAAATAATGTCTCCCTGTGCCTCCCTTCAGTTACACAGCATCCTATAGAAATAATGTCTCCCTGTGCTTCCCTTCAGTTATACTGCATCCTATAGAAATAATGTCTCCCTGTGCCTCCCTTCAGTTATACAGCATCCTATAGAAATAATGTCCCCCTGTGCAGTTATACAGCATCCTATAGAAATAATGTCCCCCTGTGCCTCCCTTCAGTTATACAGCATCCGATAGAAATAATGTCCCCCTGTGCCTCCCTTCAGTTATACAGCATCCTATAGAAATAATGTCCCCCTGTGCCTCCCTTCAGTTATACAGCATCCTATAGAAATAATGTCCCCCTGTGCCTCCCTTCAGTTATACAGCATCCTATAGAAATAATGTCCCCTGTGCTTCCCTTCAGTTATACAGCATCCTATAGAAATAATGTCCCCCTGTGCCTCCCTTCAGTAACACAGCATCCTATAGAAATAATGTCTCCCTGTGCTTCCCTTCAGTTATACTGCATCCTATAGAAATAATGTCTCCCTGTGTCTCCCTTCAGTTATACAGCATCCTATAGAAATAATGTCCCCGTGTGCAGTTATACAGCATCCTATAGAAATAATGTCCCCCTGTGCCTCCCTTCAGTTATACAGCATCCTATAGAAATAATGTCCCCCTGTGCCTCCCTTCAGTTATACAGCATCCTATAGAAATAATGTCCCCCTGTGCCTCCCTTCAGTTATACAGCATCCTATAGAAATAATGTCCCCCTGTGCCTCCCTTCAGTTACACAGCATCCTATAGAAATAATGTCTCCCTGTGCTTCCCTTCAGTTATACTGCATCCTATAGAAATAATGTCTCCCTGTGCCTCCCTTCAGTTATACAGCATCCTATAGAAATAATGTCCCCCTGTGCAGTTATACAGCATCCTATAGAAATAATGCCCCCCTGTGCCTGCCTTCAGTTACACAGCATCCTATAGAAATAATGTCTCCCTGTGCCTCCCTTCAGTTATACAGCATCCTATAGAAATAATGTCCCCCTGTGCAGTTATACAGCATCCTATAGAAATAATGCCCCCCTGTGCCTGCCTTCAGTTATACAGCATCCTATAGAAATAATGTCTCCCTGTGCCTCCCTTCAGTTATACAGCATCCTATAGAAATAATGTCTCCCTGTGCCTCCCTTCAGTTATACAGCATCCTATAGAAATAATGTCTTCCTGTGCCTCCCTTCAGTTATACAGCATCCTATAGAAATAATGTCCCCCTGTGCCTCCCTTCAGTTATACAGCATCCTATAGAAATAATGTCCCCCTGTGCCTCCCTTCAGTTATACAGCATCCTATGGAAATAATGTCTCCCTGTGCTTTCCTTCAGTAATACAGCATCCTATAGAAATATATATTTTTTTAATTCTGTGGAAGTATAGTTGAAAAACAATGTCTGACTTTCATTTGTTCATTCTCATAGATCTTTTATTTATTATTACTTTTGTCAGTCAAGTTATTTCTGTGACCATTGTGGGTTTTTCTGTCATTAAACGAGGTGTACCAACAATTTTGACCACGTGTTTAAAATGATGTTTTTACATTTACATCCATATTCATTAAATAAATTGAGTAGTACATTTACATTGCCCATCTCTACAGCTTGTGTGGTCTTGTTCAGTCGCAGGAATAATAGCGTTTGCTACTTACCTCTCATACACTCAGCATAAACCATATGTTAAGGGAAAATTATAGATATAGCTTTACAATAGTGATTCCAAGTGATTTGTTATGTTCCTATCCCTTGACTTCTACGTTTTTACTGCCATCATATATGCTTTAAAATACCTCAAAAGTGGAGATCCCAAAAATCAGGAACTCGAGCAGAATGTAAATTTAGGCCGGGGTCAGACCTAACGTATAAGTACGGTCCATTTTTTATGGCCGAGATACGCAGAAATGTTTCCGAACAGTGATTCATATTCAATGTGGGGATGTGATTTTTTCTCCAAAAAGTATCCGTGTGTCATCCGTATAGTATGCGTATGGCATCCGTATGGTGAAATTTAGACAATTATATATATAGATACATATATATATACTAGATTGTGGCCCAATTCTAACGCATCGGGTATTCTAGAATATGCATGTCCCCGTAGTATTTGGACAATGATGATTCCAGAATTCGCGGCAGACTGTGCCCGTCGCTGATTGGTCGAGGCAACCTTTATGACATCATCGTCGCCATGGCAACCATTATGACATCATCGTCGCTGTGCCCGTTGCTGATTGGTCGAGGCCTGGCGGCCTCGACCAATCAGACGCGGGATTTCTACGTCGATGCTGTGCCGGTCTCTGATTGGTCGAGGCCTGGTGGCTTCGACCAGTCAGAGACGCGGGATTTCCAGGACAGACAGACAGACAGAAAGACAGACAGACAGACAGAAAGACAGACAGACAGACAGACGGAAAAACCCTTAGACAATTATATATATAGATATATAAATATATATATATACTAGACTGTGGCCCGATTCTAACGCATCGGGTATTCTAGAATATGCATGTCCCCGTAGTATATGGATAATGATGATTCCAGAATTCGCGGCCGCCAGGCCTCGACCAATCAGACACGCAGGATGTCTACGTCCTTTATGACATCATCGTCGCTGTGCCCGTTGCTGATTGGTCGAGGCCTGGCGGCCTCGACCAATCAGAGAGCCGGGATTTCCAGGACAGACAGAAAGACAGACAGACAGACAGACAGAAAGACAGACAGACAGACAGACGGAAAAACCCTTAGGCAATTATATATATAGATATATATATGTCAGTCAGACACATATACACATATATATATATATATATACTAGATTGTGGCCCGATTCTAACGCATCGGGTATTCTAGAATATGCATGTCCCTGTAATATATGGACAATGATGATTCCAGAATTCGCGGCAGACTGTGTCCGTCGCTGATTGATCGAGGCAACCTTTATGACATCATCGTCGCCATGGCAACCATTATGACATCATCGTCGCTGTGCCCGTTGCTGAGTCCAATCAGAGACGCAGGATGTCTACGTCCTTTATGACATCATCGTCGCTGTGCCCGTTGCTGATTGGTCGAGGCCGCCAGGCAATCTAGTATATATATCTATATATATAATTGTCTAAGGGTTTTTCCGTCTGTCTGTCTGTCTGCATGTATGTCTGTCTGTCCTGGAAATCCCGGCTCTCTGATTGGTCGAGGCCGCCAGGCCTCGACCAATCAGAGACGGGCACAGCATCGACGTAGAAATCCTGCGTCTCTGATTGGTCGAGGCCGCCAGGCCTCGACCAATCAGCAACGAGCACAGCGACGATGATGTCATAAAGGACGTAGATATCCCGCGTCTCTGATTGGTCGAGGCCGCCAGGCCTCGACCAATCAGCAACGGGCACAGCGACGATGATGTCATAATGGTTGCCATGGCGACGATGATGTCATAAAGGTTGCCTCGACCAATCAGCGACGGGCACAGTCTGCCGCGAATTCTGGAATCATCATTGTCCATATACTACGGGGACATGCATATTCTAGAATACCCGATGCGTTAGAATCGGGCCACAGTCTAGTATCTATATATATAATTGTCTAAGGGTTTTTCCGTCTGTCTGTCTGTCTGTCTGTCTGTCTGTCCTGGAAATCCCGGCTCTCTGATTGGTCGAGGCCTGGCGGCCTCGACCAATCAGAGAGCCGGGATTTCCAGGACAGACAGACAGACAGACAGAAAGACAGACAGACAGACAGACAGACGGAAAAACCCTTAGGCAATTATATATATATATATATACAGTATATATATATATATATATATATATATATATATATATATATATATATTTAATACAGAGCTAGATAGCAGAAAAGCCAGTAATTCAGTTGCCGGCTTTTGCTATCGCCTTACCAAACCTGACAGGATATGAGACATGGCTTGCATACAGTAAACCATCTTATATCCCTTATATTTTTACATATTCCTCAATAATAATGTTAGTAGTTTGTGTGTGCAAAATTTTGGAGCTCTAGGTGTTAAAATAAATGGTTAAATCACGGAAAAAACTGTCGTGGACTCCTGCGTAATTTTCTTCTCTGCCAGAGTGGGAAAGCCAGTGACTGAGGGCAGATATTAATAGCCTAGAGAGGGACCATGGTTATTGCCCCCCCCCCCCGGCTAAAAACATCTGCCCCCAGCCACCCCAGCAATGGCGCATCTGTAGGATGTGCCTATTCTGGCACTTAGCCTCTCTCTTCCCACTCCCCTGTAGCAGTGGGATATGGGGTAATAAGGGGTTAATGTCACCTTGCTATTGTGTGTATATATATATATATATATATATATATACCTATACTATGTGTAGACATTTATTTTAGCTATTCTATTCTAACCTGTCAGTGTGATTTTACTGTACACCGCGCTGAATTACCGGCTTTTCTATAGGACACCGCTGCGTATTCCTCACAAGTCACACGCATGGTCCGTGTGTAATCCGTATTTTTCTCGCCCCCATAGACTTTCATTGGCGTATTTTTGGAGGAATACGCTGACAATCGCAGCATGCTGCGATTTTCTCAGCCTGTAAAATACAGCCGAGAAATATACGGCTGATGGAAGCTGCCCCATAGAGAAACATTGGTCCTTGTGCAATGCATTGTTTTTGCGCCTCACCCTCGTCCCTATTTCTCTCTAGGGTGACGCCGGCCTTATACTTAAAAAGCTGCGAAGACTTGAACAGCATTCATGGCACAGTTTGGGGGACGCTGCTGCTCAGATTCCACCAAGTAAACAAGTATGTAGAAATTGATGATTTGGAAGTTGCTGAAGTCCTCCAATCACAAGTACAGCTCTTGATAGAACTGCAAGAACAGTTGATTTATATAAGAAAAGCTCTCAACATTTCCAAAAAGAAACTATATAGTCACGGCCAAAAGCGTTGGCACCCTTGAAATTGTTCCAGAAAATGATGTATTTCTTCTAGAAAAGTATTGCAATTGCACATGTTTTTTTATACCCATGTTTATTTCCTTTATGTGTATTGAAACAACACAATAAAAACGTAGCAAAAAAGGCCATTTGGACACAATGTCACATAAAACCTCCAAAATGGGCAGGACAAAATTTTCGTCACCTTTTCAAAATTGTGGGTAAGCAACTTTGTTTTAAGCATGTGATGAGCATGCAAACTCACCTGTGGCAAGTAATAGGTGTGGGCAATAAGAAAAGTATACCTAAAATCAGATAAAATGGGAGATGTTGACTCAATCTGCACATTGTGTCTCTGTATGTGCCACACGAACTGATGGAGAACAGAAAGAAGAGAAAGGAATTGTCTGAGGACATGAGAACCAAAATTGTTGAAAAATGTCAACAATCTCAAGGTTACAAGTAGTGATGAGCGAATATACTCGTTACTCGAGATTTCCCGAGCACGCTCGGGTGACCTCCGAGTATTTTTTAGTGCTCGGAGATTTAGTTTTTATTGCCGCAGCTGAATGATTTACATCTGTTAGCCAGCATAAGTACATGTGGGGATTTCCTAGCAACCAGGCAACCCCCACATGTACTTATACTGGCTAACAGATGTAAATCATTCAGCTGAGTGCGGCAATAAAATCTAAATCTCCGAGCACTAAAAAATACTTGGAGGTCACCCGAGCGTGCTCGGAAAATCTCGAGTAAAGAGTATATTTGCTCATCACTAGTTACAAGTCCATCTCCGAAGATCTTGATGATCTTTTTGTCCACGGCGCACAACTTAATCAAGAAGTTTACAACCCATAGCACTGTAGCTAATCTCCCTGGACGTGGATGGCAGAGAAAAATGGATAAAATGTTGCAATGCTGGATAGTCTTGATGGTGGGTAAGCAGCCCCAATCATGTTCCAAAGAAATTCAAGCTGTCCTGCAGGGTGCATCAGTGTCAGCATGAACTATCCGACAACATTTCAATTACATTAAATGCTATGGCAGGAGATCCAGAGACATAAAAAAGCTAGATTGCAGTTTGCCACAATGTACATGAGCAAGCCAAAATCCTTCTGGGAAAGCATCTTGTGGACAGATGAGACCAAGATACGATTTTGGGTAGCACATCATTCTACTCTTTACTAAAAATGGAATGAGGACTACAAAGAGAAGGACACTGTACCTACTGTCAAATATGGTGGAAATACAAATATGTTTTGGGGTTATTTTGCTGCCTCTGACCCTGGGTGCTGATTCTATGTGGAAGACATCAGGAAATCTGAAGGTTACCAAACTATTTTGGATGACACTGTAGTGTTCATTGTAGGAAAGCTGGGCTTGCATCGTAAGTCATGGGTCTTCCAGGAGGACAATGTCCCCACATGCACTTCAATAAGCATTTGAGATTTCTGCTGTGACCAGCAGTGAGTACGGATTTAAATCCTATTGAACACCCGTGGAGAGATCCTAAAATGATTGTATTGAGAAGACAGCCTTCAAGTATGAGACTCCTGGAACAGTTTGCAAAAAAAGAGTGGTCGAAATTTACAGTTTCGAAGTGGAAAAAGCTTGTTGATGATTAAAGGAAGTGACTGATTGCACTTGTTTACTCCAATGGGTGTGCAACCAAATATTAAGCTGAGGGTGCCAACAAGTTTGTCTGGCTCATTTTGGTTTTTTTTTTGTGAAATTATCTCCATTTTGCCTTTTTTCTCTCTTCTTTGTGTTGTTCCAATACACACAAAGGAAATAAGCATATGTATAACAAAACATGTGTAATTGCAATCATTTTCTGGGAGAAATACTTCATTATCTGGAACAATTTCAAGGGTGCCAACACTTTTGGCCATGACTGTATAAGCATGATGAAAGGCATTCAATTCTCAGGAAACTTCAATCTGATGAAATATGTGATGGTGAAGTTTGTTTAAGCAGGTATGACAATTTTTTGAATCAAAGATGAATGAAATTTGGCACTCAATTTTTGAGATGAAAAGCTTCTTAGTTTATTGATGCATCCAGACAAACAAAACCGCTAAAAACGTTTTCGGTCCACACCGGACCTTCGTCAGAGCGTTTCTTAGACATTGACTGGATGAGGAAGCTAATAAGCCTGAATGAGCGTCAGCCAGAGCACGGGATATAGGAGCTGCAGTCTGCTGCAGGATCACAAAGGAAGGTGAAGCGCCAGAGGAGAGGCACAAAGCTTGGAGGGAGTAACGGCACTGGATCCTGAGCACTAGTAGTGCAGAGCAGAGGAGAGAAGCTTTTCTTCTCAAAAATTGAGTGCCAAGTTTCATTCATCTTTAATATACGGGGAGGACACCCTACTTGAGCACCGCCAACCCTCATATCTACTGAGTGCCGTCTTTCCTCACCGTAACTTTTGAATCAATACATTTCTAATCAACTTTTGAAGAGGAAGGAGGGGGCGCAGAATTATGTGTTGGCATAGGGTGCAGAAATCTGGCCCTGGACATGCACTCCAATATAAGTAGTGAATAAATATGTAAATAATTGACATTGATACATAAATAATGTAAATAATGGACATTGAAGTGCATATCAGAATTGTGAATAAAAGCTACAAATATGGCAGTTTATTAAACAGGGGGTAGAAGTGCACTGATGCAGGGATATTCATTCACAATTCATAAGCTTCCTGGATAATCCAAGTAAATTAGAATTCACAAGAATCATGGGGGGCACATACGAGTGATGAGTCAATCCAGTGAATGAGTCAATGCAGTGCCCTTCCGGGCAAAGGGAAAAGATTATCCACAGACAGGGGACACCAAGGTCCCTAGCTCACACCAAGAAAGCAATGTAAAAAACCCTTTATTAAGGAAGGGTTGCAAAATACTCTAATAGTGCCATTGTAAAATACCGGCATGAAAAATGTGTAACAATAATAGTCAATGCCAGTAAATTAGAATATAATTGTATGCTGCATATGAGAATTTTACTGCACTAGGGAAATACACTCCTCTGGGACTTCACTTGACCACACTCGAAGAAAAGCATAAAAATCTTCAAATCCGTAGAGGTACACAATCACATATATGAAAATGAGTGTGTCGGTAGTGATCAAACTCACGAATATGCCTTCAATTACTGTTCGGAATGGACCAGTGATTTTGTTATCATTTTTGCAATTTGCTCACTATTCTCTGTATATGTATAATTGAAAGCGAATGCTCAACATTTTTACTTCTCCTGGAGCTCTCTGTAAATATTTGACATTTATTAATGGAATCTGTCACCAGTTTTTTGCCACCTAATTTGAGAGAAACGTAATATAGAGACAGAAACCCTATTACTTTCTGGACTACTTGTAATGCCAATAAAATCACTGATTTATCAAACACGAGATTATCAATGATTTTATAAAAAATACAATTTTCACTCCAGTAAGTGATACATTGCTGGAATCATGGTCTATGCCTTAACATGATGCTGGGGTATGGGTTATAATAAAACCCGGTGACAGATTGCCTTTAAGCGTTAGCAACCTTTTTTAAGGGATCTAACTATTTGTCATCTGGGTAACTCCTTTGCCTAAACTTTACAAACATTTAATCCAGTCTCTGTTTAGCAATAACATCAACACCAATACTCCTAATCCACAGTAACTGACTGTAGGATAAAGAGCATAATATTTACTTTGGATGGAAGCTAGTGAAAGAGAACAAATTATTGCAATCAGCTTATTAGCTTAGCTTATTTTTTTTATTAATTTAGTGTCATTAAGGCCCCCATTGGGGCTCACAATCTAAATTCCTTATCAGTATGTCGTTAAAGTGTAGGAGTAAACACAGGGAGAAAATACAAACTACTTGCAGATATTGTCCTTTGTGTGATTTGAACCCAGGTCCCCACTTAGCCACCATGCTGCGCCCTACTGTAGTCAGTAGGTTTCACAAACCAATCCCTGTTCAAAACATTTCCAAATCTATAACATATCCTGTCCAGAAAAGAAATTCACTCAGTAAAATGGGCAAGAGTAAATGTAACTTTCTGCGTATTCCTCCAATCTGCCAGTCCAGATCAAGAAAATATCATCTATGCACCTCCACCACCTCAGAACCTTGCTGAAGTGGTGGGATACATAGAAGAATGAGTCCTCAAGAAATGACATGTATATGTTGGCTTATGTAGGTACCATAGTTGAGCCCATTGTGGTGCCACATAATTGAAAAAAAAAAACTCGCTGTCAAAGGAAAAGTAATTACAGTAAAGCACAATAATTAAAAGGACAGAATAAAATCCTTGGGTTTTAGCACAAAAGTAGTTAAAATTTAATGTGCTGACCACTGCAGCTGGACTTCTTTCATGTGTGTGTAAACTAACTTTGTTGAAGATCAAAATGGCCCCTTCTGGTAACAATAGACCTGCAATCTTAGCAAAAAAAAACACCTGAAGTGTCTATAATATATGATAATGTATATGAGGGTAGATTAATAGCAACGGTATGTAAAATCAAGATAATGGCACTATGGGAAGGAATGGATCCCATCACAGCCAGACAGTTGGTCTGCCTGGTGGTTTGGAGGTTTGTGGATCTTGCCAAGATGTAAATACAACTTATACCCATCAGTGTCCCCTAATTGCTTCAGTAATTTAGAAATATAATCCAATGTGTCTATGACACCAAACGCACTACACTTGTCAGCAGCCATGAGGCCGCTGGCATGGACTAGCTGTTCCTAGGCAGTGATCATTGCCCTGTTAATGCTAGGGTGTGGTAATGAAAGTCCTTTCTCCTGTTCCCTAAGTGAATTGATGTCTAACTTGACCATTGAATTGCTGAAGGTAAAGTTAGAGGAGCAAAATCACTCTTCAGTGAAAGACCCACATCAGTGAGATTTAGTTCAGTCTCTCCTGTATTGATGGTATACCTGATTGTTCCACAAAATCTGATTTAAGCTTGATGAATCTGAAGAATTTATGCAGGTCCAGTGCAAGCTCAAACTAATTATTAAGTCTGCTTGGGCAAAATGTAAAGGGAATCTGTCAGCAGGGTTTTGCCACCTCATCTCAGAGCAGTACGATGTAGGAAAATAGACCCTGATTCCAAAGATGTGTCGGTTAGATTACTGGGTGCAGCCATTCTGACACAATCAGAACTTTTAGATTTAGAATGGAGCAGAGCTGAGGAAGCTGTCCCCGCCCACACCAGGCTATCCATGTGCAAAGTCCATAGACAGTTAGCTGCGTAGTTGTCGGACTGGTTATAAATCCTTCACAGTTAGTAAACAACAGCATGCACTTTGACAGGTGACACATCCTTGAAATCTGTGTCCCAGCTTCTATCTCCTGCTGTCTTCAGATCACATATCAAAAACCTGCTGACAGATTCCCCTTAAGGCCTGTATTCATTAGGGACATTTGAGCAGTGGTTAAAGTGGTTGAAGAAATAGTCATTATGGTTTCATTTTAGTTATTTCCTTATTTTAAATATTTGGATCACTTTCTTTGGTGGTGGCTCTTTTAGTTCATGCCACTTGTGTTCTCTTCAGCCACCTCTGGTGTGAGATTGGTCATGTTGCTAAGTCCTTAAAAATTGAGATTAATGTGAAGAAGAATCATCAGCAGAAATCCCATAGGACAGCCCTGGTTTAGATTTATATTTAATCGAGATGATCTTTTGTGTGTTTCTTCTTTTTGAATTGTTCCTTGATCTGGAAAGACATCTTATTGCCATTATTTGCCAAGAATATACAGGGCCGTTTTTAGTAATCACAAATGTCAGTCTGACTTTTTTTCTTTTAATATCCTCAAAGTCCATGCTTAATTTACCAACACAGATGGAAATCTCCATTATAAGTTTTTTCAAAATCATCGTCAGTTAGTAGTTACTTAAAGAGAACCTGTTATCAGGATTTAGCCCTATCAACTTAAGTCATGGCCATAATGGCCCGTGACGCTGATTAATCTGATACCTGATGTGAAGGGATCCGCTCAGTGGTTGATTAGTACTCACCTTGTGAAGTTTTATAAAATTGTAGTGCAATTTCTCCTGAGTATGCCAATACCCACTATGTGGGGAAAACCACAAGTTATCTACAATGTCAGGTAATAATGATTTCACATTCATGTCCTTGAGGTTGCACACAAATGTCCCTTAGATAGCAATGCACCTTTATAGTTGTTACCACTCATCAGTCCAACAATTGAGATATGATTTAAACTCCAATAGAGTATGCAGACATAAGCAGTAAAGATAGTACTGGTGTCTTTCTCCTGTTTTTGGGACTTAAAAATGGCAGCTATTGGGAATTTTTCTTTCCTATGTCATATGCTCCATGCTGTAGGACCAGCCATGTATGCTTTTTAAAGACCTAGTGTTACTACAGAAGCAGGAAACCAGAAATCGTAGCAGAGGAGACTCGGGAGGTTAGTGATTGCACATCTACAGTGCATTTACAATACAATGAGGTTTAAACCTTGCCAAGGAAACTATTATTATTATTTATTTGTAAAACAATTCATATAGTTGTGCTCAAAAGTTTACATACCCCGACAGAATTTTTGCTTTCTTGGCCTTTTATCAGAGAATATGAATCATAACACCAAAACTTTTTCTCCACTCATGGTTAGTGGTTGGGTGAAGCCACTTATTGCCAAACTACTGTGTTTTCTCTTTTTAAATCATAATGACAACCCAAAATATCCAAATGACCCTGATCAAAAGTTTCATACCCCATTTCTTAATACCGTGTATTGCCCCCTTTAACATCAATGACAGGGGTGGGGAATCTTTTGTGCCATGGCCATTTGGATACTTATACCATCCTTCGGGGGCCGTACAAACTCCACCCACAAAGTACATCCTGACTCTGGCACTGGTTTCAGGATGTAATCTTTCGTTGCATGCCCTTCAATGTTCAGTAGTGAGCACTACATGTGTATGCTAACAGAGCAAGAAGAAATTAATGAGCTGGTTGTAATCAAAATACACCTCCCTGCCCAAGAATGCGGTCAATGAGAATCTGCTCGGGGTCCTGATAAAAGGTCATCAAGGGCCGTAAATGGCCCCGGGGCCTGAGGTTCCCCACCTCTGGCTTAAAGTCTTTTGTGGTAGTTGTGAATGAGGTTCTTTATTTTCTCAGATGGTAAACCTCCACACTCTTCTTGGCAAAAGCCTCCAGTTCCTGTAAATTCCTTTGCTGTCTAGCATGAAATGCATGCTTGAGATCTCCCCAGAGTGGCTCAATAATATTGAGGTCAGGAGACTGAGATGGCCCCTCCAGATCCTTCACTTTGTTCTGCTGTAGCCAATGACAGGTGGACTTGACCTTGTCTTTTAGATTGTTGTCATGATAGAACGTCCAAGAACGTCCCATGCGCAGCTTTCGGGCTGATGATTGCAAATTTGCTTCCAGTATTTGTTGATAACGTGCTACATTCATCTTTCCTTCAATTGTGACCAAGTTTCTTGTGCCTTTGTAGCTCACACATCCCAAAACATCAGCGATTCACCTCTGTGCTGTTTTGCGTATTGTAAACGAGACACTTTGTGGCATTTGCTCAGTAATGGCTTTCTTCTGGTGACTCGACCATACAGCCCATTTTTGTTCGAGTGCCTCCTCAACAAGTGCCTCCTCATTGTGCATCTTGAAAGAACCATGCTGCTAGTCATGTATTTCAGCTGATGTTATTTGTGGGTTTTTCTGTGCATCCCAAACAATTTTACTGACAGCTGTGGACAACATTTTTGTTGGTCTACATGACCGTGGTTTTGTTTTTACAGAACCCCAGATTTTCCATTTGTTAATCACAGTTTGAACGCTGCTGACTGGCACTATCAATTCCTTGGATAACTTTTTGTATCCCTTTACTGATTTACACAGTACAACTACCTTTTCCTGTAAATCCATTGACAATTCTTCTGCTTTCCCCATGATTCACAATCCACAAACATCAGTGGCTGGATGAAAGATGCAAGAGTCTGTCTGGATCCCAGAAACTCACTCAGCTTTTATGCACACACTGATTACAAACAAACAGGTCACAGGTGACGATGTTACCTTTAGTAGCCATTCAAACCCATTTGTGTTAACTTCTGTGCATGTTATCAGGCCAAAATCACCAGGGTATGTGAACTTTTGATCAGGGTCATTCGGATGTTTTGGATTGTCATTATGATTTAAAGAGAGAAAAAAACACAGTAGTTTGACAATAAATTGCTTCACCCAACCACTAACCATGAGTGGAGAAAAAGTTTTGGTGTTATCATTCATATTCTCTGAAAAAAGGCCAAGAAAGCAAAAATTCTGCCGAGGTACGTAAACTTTGGAGCATAACTGTATATAAAACACAGTAAACAAAATACAGTAAACAAACTAACATTGACAGACTGGATCCAAACCTCATGAGCTTAGGGTGCTTTCACATTGCATTTTGCCACATGTTGGTCCTGTCGGAGCTTACATTTGAAACCCCCTGCAGGGTATATGCTGGCGTGGCCATAGACCAGAGGTCTCAAACTGCATTCCTCGAGGGCCACAAACAGGTGATGTTTTCAGGATTTTCCTGTATTGCACAGGTGATAATTTAATCACCTTCACAGAATGATTCCAGCGCCTTGTGCAATGCTAAGGAAATCTTGAAAACACACATGGTTTGAGGCCCTTGAGGAATGCAGTTTGAGACCCCTGCCATAGACTATAATGGTGCCAACACAGTAAGCATGTACTCTGCTGTGCAAAATTTTCGCCATATACGTCTACTGGAGGCGGACACTCAGATGCAGTCTACTACATCTGAGTATCTTCCTCCAGTAAGCGTATACGGCGAAAATGATACACAACAGTGCATGTCCGCTCTCTCGGCACCATGATAGTGTATGCGTCCGAATCTCGTTTTGCGGTAAGGTTCGGTCGAAAGCCCCACCAGGACCAACAAACGTGTAACACAACGCAATGTAAGAGCACACTTATGTTCGTGCCAAATTTGAAATTGGCAAACATTTGCCAAACAAGTTCGCTCATCCCTAATGATGAGGACATGTACAAACATTTTAATTGATTCAGGGTTCGAGAAAGGACAAATTCTAGAAATATTTTTGAGTTGAAGCCAGCAGGTGGTAAGGGCTTAGATGTGTGGTTTGAATGGCAGAGCAGAGTCAAGGGTTACACCCGAGCAGTGGACTTGTGTTACAGGGTAGAGTGTGATGTAATTTATTGTGATAGATACAGTGGGTGTCAATCTTCTACACACCACTGCTAGATTCCCAGGTCTTTGTCATTTAAAAAATCACTTCAGGACTTTTTCCACCATTGGGGTAAGCTCACATTACTGTATAACACGATCTGATGTTTTATCAGATAGCACTGGGCCAAATGTTATAGTATGGGGAAGAGCAAATCTGCAATTTTTTCCCATGCCAATTCGGCATGAGAAAACAATCGCTGCTAGTGCATCCGATTGGATCATGTGCATCCATGCAAGTCTATGAATGCATGTGAAACATTGCACTTCTCTCGGATGTCATCTGAGTGCAGTCTACTTACCTTAGACACAGAAAATAGAGGAGATGAAGAAATTAACTTCTTCGTCTTCTCAACTGTGATACGATTCTCTCATACAAGAGAATCGGATTGCAGAAAAGTGACACTCTGATCAAACTCTGATAGTTTGATCCGAGTGATATTAGCATTATCGGTCCGATTGTCTCACATGATGTCATTCACCTTGTTTTGTTTTTGCGAGCAGTTAATGTCACCCACAGTCCGTACAATTCAGTTGAAAAACAAACTGAAGACTCCTATAGTCTCTGTGTAACCCTATGTTTTACGTGTCACATCTGCAGTTAAAAAATGTGTTTTGAAAATTTTAAAAAAATCATGTAAAACTATAACTAATCATTTTTTCATTTTAAGTCCTTTATTATTGAAAAAAACTACACATATTTAACATCATTTTGAATGTATAATGACCATAAGTATAACAATTGTATCAGGATTCCACCACTCCTGGTGTGCTAATGATGCTTGTGAGTGACAGCTCAGCTGCCCTATAGGATCGGGGGATGCTGGGCTGTCAGCATTGTGGTGACAGCTCAGCTGCTCAATCTGTCCAGGCCTGCGGTGTTTCCTCTATGTGTCACTAGTTCAGTGTTATTACCTGGCTATTTAGCTGGCTGGCAGTGGTCAGTCCATTGTCAGTAGTAGCATTGCTCAGTGGTGTGTTGCTCTGTGTTCTGATACTTTGTTGCCAGACCTCGGATTTGCCTTTTTGACTACTCGCTTATTTTACCCCTTTTGCCTTTGACTCTGACCTCCATTGCCTGCCCCTGGACTTTGACTATTCTTTTTTCCTATTCCTTTTGTCTTTGACGTACTCTCCTGCCATTTGACCTCGGACTCCTAGACTTCTCTGCCTCATGGCTTATCCGTGAGAGGTGACTCAGTGTAACCTTGGACTCAGCATCACAAATAGTTTTACATTTAGGTCTCACAGTGGATTCTGTGAAGCACAAAAATTATACCAACTAAAAAAAAAGTTTTGCCCATAAAAAAAACAATATACACCAGTTGCTGAAAAAAAAAGTTATGACTTTATTTTAAATGAGATTTTGTTGGAAGAAAGTAATAAAGTATAAACAGTACATATTTAGTATCACCAGTTTCATAACATAAAGAATAAAGATCACCTCGCTGCAATGCAGATACGTGAGCCTACGAAATACCTGGGGTGCATATATAGTAACCAAGGGACTTACTTGGCTAGGCTTGAAAGGATGCTGGTGTGCTGCACCGATGGCTGGATAGTGGGCGCGCAGAGAGGCCAAGGTGCGGGGAGCGTGTTCCCGTGGTGGCAACTCTCGCAAGCCCGGGATCCGGAGGAGGAAGGTGCGCGTGTACCAGGTCAGAAACTAGCAGCGGGCACTGGCCGGAAGCGCCGCCACAGTGAAGCAAGTTTTTCGGTTGCCGAAGGAACACGACATCACGTATGATAAGGACGGGTGCGTGGAGAATACGGCAGGCGACCAACGCGTTTCGAAGAACAGTAGTCCTTCTTCATCAGGGTTATGGCTGCTGTCTCAAAACCGTCCATATATAGTGAGTCTCGTCAAACTGGTGCAGCTGTTGGCTAATGATCTGCTAATGTGATTAGTCAGCAGCATGTTGGAACCTGGAAGCAACACATATTAGAAGGGGCTGGACTTTATAATAAAGGTTCATTATGGAGAAAGACTTTATTGTGCTGTGTGTGATTTGGCCCAAGATGGATAAAGATAATGATAAAAGTGCAATTGAATTCTACTATTACATATTATATAAGGCAGTAAACTTATTGGGCTCACGGAAGGCAACCACAGTATATAAATACAGTGGGGCAAAAAAGTATTTAGTCAGTCAGCAATAGTGCAAGTTCCAACACTTAAAAAGATGAGAGGCGTCTGTAATTTACATCATAGGTAGACCTCAACTATGGGAGACAAACTGAGAAAAAAAAATCCAGAAAATCACATTGTCTGTTTTTTTTAACATTTTATTTGCATATTATGGTGGAAAATAAGTATTTGGTCAGAAACAAAATTTCATCTCAATACTTTGTAATATATCCTTTGTTGGCAATGACAGAGGTCAAACGTTTTCTGTAAGTCTTCACAAGGTTGCCACACACTGTTGTTGGTATGTTGGCCCATTCCTCCATGCAGATCTCCTCTAGAGCAGTGATGTTTTTGGCTTTTCGCTTGGCAACACGGACTTTCAACTCCCTCCAAAGGTTTTCTATAGGGTTGAGATCTGGAGACTGGCTAGGCCACTCCAGGACCTTGAAATGCTTCTTACGAAGCCACTCCTTCGTTGCCCTGGCGGTGTGCTTTGGATCATTGTCATGTTGAAAGACCCAGCCACGTTTCATCTTCAATGCCCTTGCTGATGGAAGGAGGTTTGCACTCAAAATCTCACGATACATGGCCCCATTCATTCTTTCATGTACCCAGATCAGTCGTCCTGGCCCCTTTGCAGAGAAACAGCCCCAAAGCATGATGTTTCCACCACCATGCTTTACAGTAGGTATGGTGTTTGATGGATGCAACTCAGTATTCTTTTTCCTCCAAACACGACAAGTTGTGTTTCTACCAAACAGTTCCAGTTTGGTTTCATCAGACCATAGGACATTCTCCCAAAACTCCTCTGGATCATCCAAATGCTCTCTAGCAAACTTCAGACGGGCCCGGACATGTACTGGCTTAAGCAGTGGGACATGTCTGGCAATGCAGGATCTGAGTCCATGGTAGCGTAGTGTGTTACTTATGGTAGGCCTTGTTACATTGGTCCCAGCTCTCTGCAGTTCATTCACTAGGTCCCCCCGCGTGGTTCTGGGATTTTTGCTCACCGTTCTTGTGATCATTCTGACCCCACGGGGTGGGATTTTGTGTGGAGCCCCAGATCGAGGGAGATTATCAGTGGTCTTGTATGTCTTCCATTTTCTAATTATTGCTCCCACTGTTGATTTCTTCACTCCAAGCTGGTTGGCTATTGCAGATTCAGTCTTCCCAGCCTGGTGCATGGCTACAATTTTGTTTCTGGTGTCCTTTGACAGCTCTTTGGTCTTCACCATAGTGGAGTTTGGAGTCAGACTGTTTGAGGGTGTGCACAGGTGTCTTTTTATACTGATAACAAGTTTAAACAGGTGCCATTACTACAGGTAATGAGTGGAGGAAAGAGGAGACTCTTAAAGAAGAAGTTACAGGTCTGTGAGAGCCAGAAATCTTGATTGTTTGTTTCTGACCAAATACTTATTTTCCACCATAATATGCAAAAAAAAATGTTAAAAAAACAGACAATGTGATTTTCTGGATTTTTTTTTCTCAGTTTGTCTCCCATAGTTGAGGTCTACCTATGATGTAAATTACAGACACCTCTCATCTTTTTAAGTGGTGGAACTTGCACTATTGCTGACTGACTAAATACTTTTTTACCCCACTGTATGTATACAGACCATGTAGGTGAATATATGGGTTGCGAGAGCTGATTGTTATATTATATTATTTTATTATATTATTTGTAGGTTAATTTGGGTAAGGGGATTAACAATTAAAATATAAAGTTTATTTCAAATATATTTAAAACAAAGTATGTGTAAAGGGAATGGATAAAATGTGGAATTATGTTCGTGGAAGGAATAATAATAGATATATAAGTATGAATATATAGATGTGGGATATTAAAATAAAATTATGTGATTGCATATCAGCAACATTCTATAAAAAAGTACATATTCTGATGTGATTCCTCATATGGGGGATCAATAAAGGAATATTAAAATGGCAAGAATAAAAATAAAATAAAAATAAAAATAGGGGCGTGTAAATAATAAAATGTTAAAATTACATATATACCGTATTCTCATGAAAAATTAGGTTAGAGGAGGTATTTAAGAGGAATGTACTATAGAGTATTAAAAAGCGTATGGTTCGATTTCCTGATTCAACCCTTTCGGGGCTAGGCTGTCCAATAAAAATATCCACCTGGATTCGACCCTTGACATCTGTTTTAGAAAGTCCCCACCCCTTTTGTTGAATGCCGCAAAAAGTAGTCCCCTTATAGGATTGCTTATGTACCTCCAAGAAATGATGAGAAAGGGGGTGACCTTTAAAGCCCTTATTTATATTGTCCAGATGTTCTTTGATTCTATCTTTTAGCCGTCTCCCGGGATACAGGGGGTTGGCCGGGTGGGGTCTTTTTCTTAACGGGAAACAAGGGCGTGTTACATGGGGAAACACAGGGTACCAGGGCACCATTATCGAGTAACGTTTGTATTTGCCCCTTGAGGCCCCACTCCTGATCATGTTTCAAAGGGTACTGATGTACTTTGGGAAAAGGGGCACCAGGTTTGAGAAACACTTTTACTCGTTTTACAGGTATTATTGGGGTGAATCTGGGCCTATCAGGGCCATCATAACCGTGGAAAGGACGTGTAAGATACACATCTCATTATATTCATCTGCATAGGGGTTATATAACGTAAGGACCATCTGACCATCATCTTGGCTCACCAACTCTCTAGGTCTGCTCAGGTGCACTTATACATCCATCATATTGTCTTTGTCTTGGTCTGAGAATTAACATGGCGAGGGAGATTTCCAGACACAGGGTTAAAATGGATATTGGAGTATGAGACTGGTTTTGTGTAGGGGAGGGGGGCTGGAGCTGGAGCCCGGGCTACTGATAAGGAATGGAGCTGCGAGCCGTGTCCTTGAAGCTGCAAGCTGCGGTGGGGGCTACAGAGCGCAGCTGCTGATACAGAATGGGTTAAGTTCTTCTGGAAACTTTGTACTACTTTTAATGCATCGTCCGGAGTGGAATTCTCAGTATCGGGTCTCATTGACATTATTGCCTCTTTCAATTCAGATTTAAGGCCGGACATCAAAGCTACTGCAAAAAGGTGTGAATGGGCTTTATTATACAGTGAAAACCCCAAATCTTTAAACACTACCATAAGACGCCCATAGAACTTCTCGGCAATCTAGGATATATTGGTGCCTTGGGGTTAAGGGGCACAGAGCTTACAGTCGGGAGGAGAGGCTTGATTTCCTGGGGAGGGACCATATCATCTAACAGGGAGCCCCCCTGTTTCAGATTATTATTTTTTTAATTATTTGTCTTTCTAACACATTACCCTCAATCACTTTCTCAATTCCTTCCTGCACCACAAAACATTCAGCCACTTTCTCAGTCTTTGTCATAGTAGTAGACAGCTTCCCTTTTTCAACGTAACAAAAACAAATCCGAATTCACTTTCTCTGTTAATCTTTAATTTGCTATATATCAACCACTCAACTTGAAGCAGATAAATCTTTTACCAATCTTTTAATTACACTGATAACCAAACTATCATACAAGTTCCTTCTAAAACAAGACACCATATTTTACTTTAAACTTACAATAATTCTTACTACACAAGGAGAGGATGCAGCGACTCGCCCCCTCCATACCAGAAACACGGAACAGATAAGAATTTACAGCATTCCTCAGCACAGAAAGCAGAAAGACACAGCGCAGATGTTTGACCCCTCCTATCGGATATTTTGGAAATCTATACACAGAAACAGAATACAGCAGTTCTCAGACTTAATTAATTTCTACAAAACCTTCATCACACAATTCATATGCCAGAACACCTTAGAAAAACCAATGATTGAGAATATTTTCCTCATCTTTGGGCTAACAGTATCAGATTCAACACACAAATTCAAAGTCTTCTCTTACTTCCATGGAAACATGATTCTCCTTTAGAGCTAAATATCCTTACCTAGTTGTGCACAATACCGAGAGGCCTTTACGGTTTGTTCCACTGGGTCTCTCTGTCCCCCACTGGGACAACCCAAAAACGCGGTACTCAGTGAAAGGAGGAGGGCGTCTTAGACTTCCCTCCGAATACCTCTGGATATATATACTGTATACTTCTATATATTCCTGAGTTATGTATCCTGCCCAATCTTCGATCACCTCACCACGCCTGATTGTAACAATGATCAGGAATTCAGGATATTTTGACTAGAAAGAGAATTACATCACTGGTCAATCCGGGGTGTCCGTCCCTTATGAGGTACGGTTCGAGCACTGGGCTCCCAACGGAACTACACCTCTATATGATTCCACCCAAGAATCACCCCACCATCGGGGACAAACCTCAGATCCTCTTTGCAGCAACAAACACAGGAAAACCACACCAAACGGTCAGTCTGGACAGTATAACTGCCAACTTACCGTGGTTGTTGTGGGGGATGATCAGTCCCAATTTTCCAGTGCCCATGTCCGCTCTGAGGGTCCTTTGTCTGGTTGTCCTCCGGGGGGCAGAGGCGTTCCTGGTTGGGGCCCCACGTTTTCGGGCGCCAAGCTGTTGAGGGAGGATCTAAAGTGATCCTTCACGGTTGACTCAGTGATTTCCAGATTAATCTACAGGGCGTTGCCGGCAACTGAAAATGACCAGATGGAGACTCGTGCCTCTGTGTGGGGGATCGAGCAGATCTCTGGGCCCCTGTTTATTGTCTGACTTTTCATAGTCATAGAAATTATACTTCAACCAATTAGCATAAGAACACGTTCACAGTTCTTAACCTATAAGAATACAGGAAAAACTTAACCCATGAGGATACAGGAAAAATGGAAACTAAAGATATGGTCATGTCTTTTTGGCATAGAAAAACATATTAACAGATGCCTCAGTCTTGTATAGCGATACCCCCACGAGTCTCTTATCTGGCTCACTCGAGTTAGAATACTCAAGGTCTTTATACCAATTATGAACCATAGACTAGCTGAATAACAAAATGTTATCTTAGTGAGAAACAGGACAGAATTATTTCATAGCAGCTGTAACCTTCTACCTAAGTAAATAACAGAATTTATCTTTAATCAACAACAAAATTATTATTATTATTATTTATTTATATAGCATTTATATAAAATGGAGTCAAAGCACAAAATGGAGAATCTTTCATAATTTGTTCCTTCACAGTTCATTACACAAATAACATTTTCATACAGCTCCATTGATAAAAAGGTAAAATTACAGCTTTTAAAATATTTTTATGTGTGGCCATTAGGGTTGAGCGACCTTTACTTTTATAGGATCGGGTCGGGTTTCACGAAACCCGACTTTTTCAAAAGTCGGGTCGAGTGAAATTGGCCGATCCTATAAAAAAGTCGGGGTCGGGGTCGGCCGAAACCCGAAACCCAATGCAGTGCATTGGATTTCCATGGTTCCCAGGGTCTGAAGGAGAGGAAACTCTCCTTCAGGCCCTGCGATCCATATTTTAGTGTAAAAGAATTAAAATAAAAAATATCGCAATACTTACCCTCTGACGCGCCCTGGTACTAACCGGGAACCTTCCTCCTTCGAATCAGCGCTTCCAGGACCTTGCGGTGACGTCGCGGTGACGTCGCGGCTTGTGATTGGTCGCGCGGCCGCCCATGTGACCGCTCGCGCGACCAATCAGAAGCCGTGACGTCACCGCGACGTCACCGAAGGTCCTGCAAGCGCTGATTCTTAGGAAGGAAGGCTGCCGGAAAGAAGCAGGGCGAGTCCGAGGGTGAGTATATTCCTATTAGGTATATACTCACCCTCGGACGCGCCCTGCTTCTTTCCGACAGCCTTCCTTCCTAAGAATCAGCGCTTGCAGGACCTTCAGTGACGTCGCGGTGACGTCGCGGTGACGTCACGGCTTCTGATTGGTCGCGCGAGCGGTCACATGGGCGGCCGCGCGACCAATCACAAGCCGCGACGTCACCGCGACGTCACCGCAGGGTCCTGGAAGCGCTGATTCGAAGGAGGAAGGTTCCCGGTTAGTACCAGGGCGCGTCAGAGGGTAAGTATTGCGATATTTTTTATTTTAATTCTTTATTTTACACTTAAATCTGAATTCCGATACCAATTCCCGATATCTTAAACATATCGGGAATCGGTATCAGAATTCCGATTCCAGATTCAAAAGATCGCCGACTTCATGGCCGAACCCACACAGGGTCACACCTTGCCAAAAGTTGGCGACTTTTGAAAATTTTGACCCGTTTCGCTCAACCCTAGTGGCCATATTGAATTTTTAAAGTTTAGTTTTATTGTCAATAATGATAAAATACACTCAACTTAGACATTGTAGCAGCAGGAAGGAAAAGTCATGGAATTATGAGGATCACAGAGTCAATTGGCAAATTTTCAAAGCATCTTGATTGATTCAGTATTGAGTATGAGCTTCTTGTAACACAATACACATACTTACATACCTTTGCATGCTATTTGTGAGATTATTAAAGGTTGTCTGAAGAATGTTCTGCCACCCTAAATGCACTTGGGCAGGCAATGATGTCTCCGATATGCTCGATGGAAGACCATTTTGGAGATGCTGCAGGCTATGGTAGCTCATTTCGACCACAACTGCTCTTCTCAGCTGTATAAGAAACATGTGGCAAGACATTGTCATGTTGAAAAATTGCTCCTTGGACACTTTGGAAAACTGCCCATAACACTGGTTCCACGACCAAATCAATGTACAGTCGAGCTGTTAGTTTAGATTGGATGGATTCAACTACCATACATTATGCCAGCTGTTGTAGAAAAAAATGTAACATCCATAAAGACATCTCCAGAGAGGTGAAATAGCGCCCTCACATTGAACATATGGGATTAATTATAACTTGGAAGTAAGAAAGAGGTGAATATTTAACCTCCATTGAAGTAGTACCTCCTGTCATGAACAAGTAATTACTAGTGATAGCAAACGTTTACTCTGAGCATGCTCTGGTGTTATTGGGCTATCTTAGGCATGCTCAAATAATATGTTCAAGTCCCTGCAGCTGCATGTTTTGCAACGGTAAGACAGGCGCAACACATTCGCGGATTGCCTAACAAACAGCTGCAAACATTTGTTGCATCTATGTAGCAGCAGTGAATCATGCAGCCACGGAGACTGGAACATATTATTTGAGCACACCCAAGATACTCTGATAACACCCGAGCATGCTTGGATAACACATTATCAGAGAATGTTTGATCATCACTTGTGATTACATCGAAGGATCTCTGAGAACCAGGAAGAACTAACAAAAAGAAACCCTGAAACAATTTTTGATGTGAAAGATAAGATATAACTTTTAATGAATATTCTTAAAAAGACAAACAACAATCACCATGCAAGTAACTGTGCTGGCTATATTCACGCTGCACTATAGCACCCTAAACGTAATGTCTGCCTGACAGTGGAGGTTGGCACCGTATATACACAAACGAGAGATGGCACCCCCGCTCCTCGACGACTGCCACTGAAACTCCTAAATGCCCCTCTGCTGGTTCTTTCTGCAAACACCAGTTATACAAGCATAGGAGGATAGAACAAGATGGAGTGCTGTATGAGCACTGATAACAAAGACAGGTGACAAATGAGGTACTATATATGTTTTTTATGCACATGTCACTTTATCAGTGTGGTCTTGTTCACCTGCATTTGTCATCTGTCTTTGTTATACACTCGTTTATGTATATAGGGTGCCAAACTTCATTGCAAGGCAGACATTAAGTTTAGGGTGTCATAGTGCAGAGTGAAAAGTATATTGTGGCACAGATGTGTTGGTGCTCAAATAGGTTCCCAAACCAATAGAATAGCTAAATAAAATTTGGCACTCAACTCATGTAAGTCCGATGCAGAAAATAATTTTATTGCAGTCTAATAAACGTTTCGGTCATCATTTAGACTTTCTTCAATATACTGCATTATATAATATGCAAACAAGATAAACAACACAATAATCAAAAAATTATCCAAAAATAAACCAATATATACAGAACAATATATCTCAGAACTAGTTTAGTGCAATGTGATAAACAGGAAGGTGGGTTAATAAGGAAGGGAAGAAAGCAAAAAACAAACACATACCAGACTGCTCTTGTAATATCTGTGTTAAGCATCAATGCTTGAGGTAATTAAAATGGTAATAAAGTGTATTAACATGGTAGAGTATTCTAGTCATGATAGTGTAGGTCAGTTAAAGGTAGGGGGAACTTACTTATAATTAAATATCATGTACCAGTAGTGGGATTTATTGCATATCCCAGTAAGGAGATATGCTCCTGTGTGGCATAAAAACATGAAAGATTTGTAAAATCAATGGGTCAAATATAGCCACCTTTTCATTATATGTCCTACTGACCTGTGTCATGAAAAAGAAAAAGGGGGGTATACAGATTAATTCCGGATCAGCCGGATGAATTCTCTGTAAAAAATCGTACACTTCTGTTAATAATCCCTCTGGCATGCTCCACAGTGGAGGTAGAAAAGTAAATATAAAGACATTACTGGTGATAGTTAATCAGGGTAGGAGTCCCTGTCTGGGTGTAACAAGGAAAAGATATCTGCAATACACGACCAGAAAAATTAGTGACTGGACCATATATGTATATTTAAGTCCATAGCTAGTGGACTGTGGCTTACTGGTAGTGGGTGGTGGCAATGGGAATGCCCGTCTAACGCGCTATCCGCCGCTAGTTAGATAGGGACAATGGTCCGTGTATCTCTATTTATAGGCGGGAGGTGGGACTTGTACTAGCGCTGTGGCTGGAAGTGCATCCCCAGAAGTGATGGGGGTATGTGTGTCACCGATCCCAGTGTGTGCGTTCCACAGTCATGGGAGCCGCAGGCTGGAGGTCCATCGGCCTTATTGTTAGCTTTGAATCACTGGCTACATGTAACACCCGTTATGGGTGGTGCAGAGCATATGAAAGCGGTAATGTACACTACTAAAAAAGGATTTCAAGCAGCCAGGCGGGGAAAGAGGAATAAGGAAGGTCCAAGGGAGAGGAAGATCAGGAGGTGATTCGCAAGATGTGATCAATATAGGCGACTATAAAAAGAGATAAATAGATAAATGATATGATATTGAATAGAAAAACAAAGCTATAACATATCTAAATTGACCAATGACCAGTAAAAGAAAAATGGCATGGTATAACCGACCTAAAGTACCAATCATACTTATAGAGGCTGACATTGCAATTGAATTGAGCAAGTATTACCTAGATACATATGAGGAAATACAAACAATGTCAATACAAAGCAATATATTAGGTAAATAATAAATCATATTCCCTGCTTAACCCCTTAATCCCATATGACGTACTATCCCGTCCAGGTGACCTGGGACTTAATTCCCAGGGACGGGATAGTACGTCATATGCGATCGGCCGTGCTCACGGGGGGAGCGCGGCCGATCGCGGCCGGTTGTCAGCTGCCTATCGCAGCTGACATCCGGCACTATGTGCCAGGAGCGGTCACGGACCGCTCCCGGCACATTAACCCCCGGCACACCGCGATCAAAGATGATCGCGGTGTGCCGGCGGTGCAGGGAAGCATCGCGCAGGGAGGGGGCTCCCTGCGGGCTTCCCTGAGACGATCGGTACACGGTGATGTACTCACCGTGTACCGAGCGTCTTCTCCCTGAAGTCCCCGGATCCAAAATGGCCACGGGGCTGCATCCGGGTCCTGCAGGGAGCACTTCCGGGTCAGGATCAGGCTGCAGCTGCAGCTCTAATCCTGCCCGGCTGTATGTCAGATCACCGATCTAACAGAGTGCTGTGCACACTGTCAGATTGGTGATCTGTGATGTCCCCCCCTGGGACAAAGTGAAAAAGTAAAAAAAAAAATTTCCACATGTGTAAAAAAAAAAAAAAAATAAAAAAAAATTCATAAATAAAGCAGAAAAAAAAAATATTATTCCCATAAATACATTTCTTTACCTAAAAAAAAACAAAAAAATAATAAAAGTACACATATTTAGTATCGCCGTGTCCGTAACGACCCGACCTATAAAACTGGCCCACTAGTTAACCCCTTCAGTGAACACCGTAAGAAAAAAAAAAAAAAAACGAGCCAAAAAACAACGCTTTATTATCATAACGCTGAACAAAAAGTGGAATAACACGCGATCAAAAAGACGGATATAAATAACCATGGTAACTCTGAAAGCGTCATCTTATCCCGCAAAAAACGAGCCGCCATATAGCATCATAACCAAAAAAATAAAAAAGTTATAGTCCTCAGAATAAAGCGATGCCAAAATAATTATTTTTTCTATAAAATAGCTTTTATCGTATAAAAGCGCCAAAACATAAAAAAAATGATATAAATGAGGTATCGCTGTAATCGTACTGACCCGAAGAATAAAACTGCTTCATCAATTTTACCAAACGCGGAACGGTATAAACGCCTCCCCCAAAAGAAATTCATGAATAGCTGGTTTTTGGTCATTCTGCCTCACAAAAAATCGGAATAAAAAGCGATCAAAAACTGTCACGTGTCCGAAAATGTAACCGATAAAAACGTCAACTCGTCCCGCAAAAAACAAGACCTCACATGACTCTGTGGACCCAAATATGGAAAAATTATAGGTCTCAAAATGTGGAGATGCAAAAACTTTTTTGCTATAAAAGCGTCTTTTAGTGTGTGACGGCTGCCAATCATAAAAATCCGATATAAAAAACGCTATAAAAGTAAATCAAACCCCCCTTCATCACCCCCTTAGTTAGGCTAGGTTCACATTGCGTTAATGGGTTAACGCTAACGGACAGCGTTGCACGGCGAAAATGTCACAATTAACGCCGTGCAACGGGTCCGTTAGCACAACCATTGACAGCAATGTGATTTTCGGGTGTAGCGCATCGCTAGAGCGTGCCATTTTCGGCTCACGCTAGCAAGGTGCCGTTCTTTTGTGGCGCGCCTCAGACGCTGCTTGCAGCGTCCGCGGCGCGCCCGAGGTCCGATCCCCGATCTTCCAGAGCAGGGACGTTAACGCGACCACTAAACACGACACCTAAAAAGACATTGCGTTAGCGCAATCCGCTAGCGCTAAACGGATTTCCTTAACGCAATGTGAACCTAGCCTTAGGGAAAAATAATAAAATTAAAAAAAATGTATTTATTTCCATTTTCCCATTAGGGTTAGGGCTAGGGTTAGGGCTAGGGTTAGGGTTTGGATTACATTTACGGTTGGGATTAGGGCTGGGATTAGAATTAGGGGTGTGTCAGGGTTAGGTGTGTGGTTAGGGTTACAGTTGGGATTAGGGTTAGGGGTGCGTTTGGATTAGGGTTTCATTTATAATTGGGGGGTTTCCACTGTTTAGGCACATCAGGGGCTCTCCAAACGTGACATGGCGTCCGATCTCATTTCCAGCCAATTCTGCATTGAAAAAGTAAAACAGTACTCCTTCACTTCCGAGCTCTCCCGTGCGCCCAAACAGGGGTTTACCCCAACATATGGGGTATCATCGTACTCGAGACAAATTGGACAACAACTTTTTGGGTCCAAGTTCTCTTGTTATCCTTGGGAAAATAAAAATTTGGGGGGCTAAAAATCATTTTTGTGGGAAAAAAAGGTTTTTATTTTCACGGCTCTGCGTTGTAAACTGTAGTGAAACACTTGGGGGTTCAAAGTTTTCACAACACATCTAGATAAGTTCCGTGGGAGGTCTAGTTTCCAATATGAGGTCACTTGTGGGTGGTTTCTACTGTTTGGGTACATCAGGGGCTCTGCAAATGCAACGTGACGCCTGCAGACCAATCCATCTAAGTCTGCATTCCAAATGGCGCTCCTTCCCTTCCGAGCTCTGCCATGCGCCCACACAGTGGTTCCCCCCCACATATGGGGTATCAGCGTACTCAGGACAAATTGGACAACAACTTTTGGGGTCCAATTTATTCTGTTACCCTTGTAAAAATACAAAGCTGGGGGCTAAAAAATCATTTTTGTGAAAAAAAAAAAGAATTTTTATTTTCACGGCTCTGCGTTATAAACTGTAGTGAAACACTTAGGGGTTCAAAGTTCTCACAACACATCTAGATAAGTTCCTTGGGAGGTCTAGTTTCTAATATGGGGTCACTTGTGGGGGGTTTGTACTGTTTGGGTACATCAGGGGCTCTGCAAATGCAACGTGACTCCTGCAGACCAATCCATCTAAGTCTGCATTCCAAATGGCGTTCCTTCCCTTCCGAGCTCTGCCATGCGCCCAAACAGTGGTTCCCCCCCCACATATGGGGTATCAGCGTACTCAGGACAAATTGGACAACAACTTTTGGGGTCCAATTTATTCTGTTACCCTTGTAAAAATACAAAGCTGGGGGCTAAAAAATCATTTTTGTGAAAAAAAAAAAGAATTTTTATTTTCACGGCTCTGCGTTACAAACTGTAGTGAAACACTTAGGGGTTCAAAGTTCTCACAACACATCTAGATAAGTTCCTTGGGAGGTCTAGTTTCTAATATGGGGTCACTTGTGGGGGGTTTGTACTGTTTGGGTACATCAGGGGCTCTGCAAATGCAACGTGACTCCTGCAGACCAATCCATCTAAGTCTGCATTCCAAATGGCGCTCCTTCCCTTCCGAGCTCTGCCATGCGCCCAAACAGTGGTTCCCACCCACATATGGGGTATCAGCGTACTCAGGACAAATTGGACAACAACGTTTGGGGTCCAATTTATTCTGTTATCCTTGTGAAAATACAAAACTGGGGGCTAAAAAATAATTTTTGCAAAAAAAAAAAAAATTATTTTAACGGCTCTGCGTTATAAACTGTAGTGAAACACTTGGGGGTTCAAAGCTCTCAAAACACATCTAGATAAGTTCCTTAGGGGGTCTAGTTTCCAAAATGGTGTCACTTGTGGGGGGTTTTAATGTTTAGGCACATCAGGGGCTCTCCAAACCAACATGGCGTCCCATCTTAATTCCAGTCAATTTTGCATTGAAAAGTCAAATGGCGCTCCTTCCCTTCCGAGCTCTGCTATGCACCCAAAAAGTGGTTTACCCCCACATATGGGGTATCGTCGCACTCAGGACAAATTGCACAACAACTTTTGTGGTCTAATTTCTTCTCTTACCCTTGGGAAAATAAAAAATTGGGGGCGAAAAGATCATTTTTGTGAAAAAATAAGATTTTTTATTTTTACGGCTCTGCATTATAAACTTCTGTGAAGCACTTGTTGGGTCAAAGTGCTCACCACACATCTAGATAAGTTCCTTAAGGGGTCTACTTTTCAAAATGGTGTCACTTGTGAGGGGTTCCAATGTTTAGGCACATCAGGGGCTCTCCAAACGCAACATGGCGTCCCATCTCAATTCCAGTCAATTTTGCATTGAAAAGTCAAATGGCGCTCCTTTCCTTCCGAGCTCTGCCATGCGCCCAAACAGTGGTTTACCCCCACATATGGGGTATCGTCGCACTCAGGACAAATTGCACAACAACTTTTGTGGTCTAATTTCTTCTCTTACCCTTGGGAAAATAAAAAATTGGTGGCGAAAAGATTATTTTTGTGAAAAAATATGATTTTTTATTTTTACGGCTCTGCATTATAAACTTCTGTGAAGCACGTGTTGGGTCAAAGTGCTCACCACACCTCTAGATAAGTTCTTTAAGGGGTCTACTTTCCAAAATGGTGTCACTTGTGGGGATTTCAATGTTTAGGCACATCAGGGGCTCTCCAAACGCAACATGGCATCATATCTCAATTCCAGTCAATTTTGCATTGAAAAGTAAAATGGCGCTCCTTCCCTTCCGAGCTCTGCCATACGCCCAAACAATGGTGTACACCCATATATGGGGTATCAGCGTACTCAGGACAAATTGGCCAACAATTTTTGAGGTCCAATTTCTTCTCTTACTCTTGGGAAAATAAAAAATTGGGGGCGAAAAGATCATTTTTGTGAAAAAATATGATTTTTTATTTTTACGGCTCTGCATTATAAACTTCTGTGAAGCAATTGGTGGGCCAAAGTGGTCACCACACATCTAGATAAGTTCCTTAGGGTGTCTACTTTCCAAAATGGTGTCACTTGTGGGGGGTTTCAATGTTTAGGCACATGAGGGGCTCTCCAAACGCAACATGGCGTCCCATCTCAATTCCTGTCAATTTTGCATTGAAAAGTCAAATGGCGCTCCTTTCCTTCCAAACTCTGCCATGCGTCCAAACAGTGGTTTACCCCCACATATGGGGTATCAGCGTACTCAGTACAGATTGTACAACAATGTTTGGCATCCATTTTATCCTGTTACCCTTGGTAAAATAAAACAAATTGGAGCTGAAATAAATTTTGTGTGAAAAAAAGTTAAATATTCATTTTTATTTAAACATTCCAAAAATTCCTGTGAAACCCCTGAAGGGTTAATAAACTTCTTGAATGTGGTTTTGAGCACCTTGAGGGGTGCAGTTTTTAGAATGGTGTCACACTTGGGTATTTTCTATCATATAGACCCCTCAAAATGACATCAAATGAGATGTGGTCCCTAAAAAAAAATGGTGTTGTAAAAATGAGAAATTGCTGGTCAACTTTTAACCCTTATAACTCCCTAACAAAAAAAAATTTTGGTTCCAAAATTGTGCTGATGTAAAGTAGACATGTGGGAAAGGTTACTTATTAAGTATTTTGCGTGACATATCTCTGTGATTTAAGGGCATAAAAATTTAAAGTTGGAAAATTGCGAAATTTTCTAAATTTTCGCCAAATTTCCGTTTTTTCACAAATAAACGCAAGTTATATCGAATAAATGTTACCACTAAAATGAAGTACAATATGTCACGAGAAAACAATGTCAGAATTGCCAATATCCGTTGAAGCGTTCCAGAGTTATAACCTCATAAAGGGACAGTGGTCAGAATTGTAAAAATTGGCCCGGTCATTAACGTGCAAACCACCCTCGGGGCTTAAGGGGTTAAGCCCTTAGGTGTCAAGGTCTGTAATTTGTGTATCCAGTACGCTTCTTTTCTTTTGATGATGCGTACTCGGTCACCCCCTGCCTCTGTATAGGGATATGCTCTGTAGTATTACTTGGTATTTGAGTAGTGCTATGTTGTGGCCCTTTGAGATGAAGTGATGTGGAAGTGGTAGCAACATATTTTAATAGTTGACTTGTGTTTGGAGATATGGTCTTTAATGGGATGGGTTGTTTCCCCAATGTAGAGAAGACCACAGAGGTAGATCACAAAGGTGCTGTCACAAGTTGAAAAATCCTTAATTTTATATTTTTTTCTGGAATGTGGATGATAAAATGTGGCACCTTTGAGGATATTAATACATTGATTACAGTGCAAGAAGGGATAGGTTCCAGTCTTTGGTTTCTACAGGAACCTTTGTGTGGTAGTACGACCCTTAGAGCCAATATCTGCTTTTACCAAAGAACCCCGAATGTTGGGAGGTGTTTGTAACACGGTAAAAAGTGCTGTTTAAATTCAGGTATGTCCGGATGTGCGGTCTGTAACAGATTCCAGTGTCGTCTGATGATATGATGTAGGATATGTACATAGAGGTGATATGTATGTACAAAGGTTATTCTCTTGTCTGTGGATCAGTGTGGTGATGTGGGAGAGCTGGTTGCGTCCGCCAGTAGATTCGGGGGTAGCCACGCTCTCTGAATTTGTTATACATTTCGTCAGCACTAGTACTGCTGCAAGAGGGTTCTGAAACGATCCTTTGTATTCTTTTGAATTGAGATCAGGGATGGACTTCTTGACGGATAAAGGGTGTAGGCTCTGATAATGAAGGAGACTATTTTTATCAGTGGGTTTGGTGTATAAGTCTGTATTCAGAACCCCAGATTTATCCTTGATGACCATTGTGTCCAAAAAGTTTGCCTGCTGTGTACTGCTGGTAATCGTGAAGATGAGGCCCAGCCATGCTGTATTGAGCTTCCGAAAAAAGAGATCAAGTGTCTGTGGTGTACCTGTCCAGATGCAGAACACATCATCTATATATCGTTTCCAAATTGGCCAATGAGATTGGAAAAGAGGATATGGATAAACTATCTCCTCCTCAAATGTGGCCATGTAGCTATTTGCATAAAGCGGGGCTATGTTAGAGTCAATGGTGGTCCCTTTTTTCTGGAGGTAGGAGCAGTCTTCAAACATAAAGAAATTATTTGTTAAGATTAACGTCAGTAGTTCAAAGCAAAAGTCAATAATGTTGGGGTCCATGTTCGAGTTAACGAGTAGATGTCTAACGCATGTAATTCTTTGTAAGAGGGGAATGGATGTGTAAAGATCCTTTACATCTAGAGAAAGCAGAATGGAGTCCCTAGGGATGGTGCTGAGCTGTTGGATTTTATGTAAAAAATCACCCGTATCAAGTAGGAATGATGGTAGTTTCCATATGAGTGGAGTAAGAATTTCCTCCAAAATGATTGATAAGGGTGAGAGAATGGACTCTGTAGAGGCGACAATGGGTTGACCTAGGGGATGTTCAAGGTTCTTATGGACCTTAGGTAATATGTAAAATACAGATATGCATTGAGGACATTATTAATTTGGTCTCTAATAGTGGCTGTTGGATCTGACGTCAATTAGACATATACTGTATCGTCATCAAGTTGTTGAAAGACTTCCCTGAGATAGTCTGTCTTAATCATGACGACAATTGCCCCGCCTTTGCTGGCGGGTTTGATCATGACATCTGTCGCTTCGCAGAGATTGTAAGGCCTGGGAATCAAGAGGACTGAGATTTGGAGATTTGTCAGAGTTTAGAAAATACCTGATCGACAAAGCTGATAAAGGTTTCAACAGCATGTAACCCTTGTGGGGGTCTAAAGGTACTTTTTGTGCGAAGACCTAAACTATGAGTGATTTGTCAAGGAATTAACAGTTGTAGATGATGGAATGAGTGGTTCGCTAGAAGAATCGAAAGTAACCAACAGTCTTAATCGGCGATAGAAACTATGTAGATCCATGTCCATGTCAAAAGTACTGAATTTAAACGAGGAACAAAAAGAGAGTCCTTTTTGTAATAGGTCGTATTCCACGATACTGAGAGTCTGCGATGATATGTTGATAACTAACGGACAGGTACCTGGAAGCGAGTCACTCTGGATAACTCTGTATCTCTTCTGTTGTTGGCTCCTGCGGGTCCTCTTCTTCTTTGTCGATGTCTTCTTTGGCCTAAAAAAAGGCCTGATCCGATGCGAGTATCCCTTCTGTCTGACTCCGAGCCTGAAGTAGAGGGGTCATTAAAAGAGCGAAAATCAGATCTTGTACTATTTGGATGAACACAAATCTATCTTGCTACTAAATCCCACTGGTGGCACATGATATTTAATTATAAGTAAGATCACCCTACCTCTAAATGACCTACACTATCATGACTAGAATATTCTGCCATGTTAATACACTTTATTACCATTTTAATTACCTAAGGCATTGATGCTTAACACAGATATTACAAGAGCAGTAAGGTATGTGTTTGTTTTTTGTTTTCTTCCCTTTCTTATTTAAACACCTTCCCGTTAATCACAATGCACTCAACTAGTTATGAGATACACTACCGTTCAAAGGTTTAGGGTCACCCAGACAATTTTGTGTTTTCCATGAAAACTCATATTTTTATTAATCAAATGAGTTGCCAAATTAATTTAAAATCTAGTCCAGACATTGACAAGGTTAAAAAGAAAAAGATTTTTATTTGAAATAATAATTTTCTCCTTCAAACTTTGCTTTCATCAAAGAATGCTCCCTTTGCAGCAATTACAGCATTGCAGACCTTTGGCATTCTAGCAGTTAATTTGCTTAGGTAATCTGGAGAAATTTCACCCCATGCTTCCAGAAGTCCCTCCCACAAGTTGGTTTGGCTTGCTGGGTACGTTTTGACCATACGGTCAAGCTGCTTCTGTTCTGCTGGGAACAGAAACCTGCATTTCCAGCAAAGGTAATCGGTTTTTGACAACTATGAGAGACAATTACCTTTCACAACTGGTTCAGGACCCATCAAGAAGGGGGGCACTGCTAGACCTAATATTAACCAACAGGCCAGACCGCATATCAAATATAAGTGTTGGGGGTCAATTGGGTAATAGCGATCACAAAATAATAAGTTTTCATGTATCCTTTAAAAAGATGTGTAATAGAGGGGTTACAAGGACACTAAACTTCAGGAGGACAAATTTCCAACGGATGAGAGAAGATCTTGGTGCAATTAACTGGGATGATATCCTGAGACACAAAAATACACAAAGAAAATGGGAGACATTTATTAACATCCTGGATAGGACCTGTGCACAGTATATACCGTATGGGAATAAACATACTAGAAATAGGAGGAAACCAATATGGCTAAATAGAGCTGTAAGGGGCGCAATAAGTGACAAAAAGAAAGCATTTAGAGAATTAAAGGAAGTAGGTAGTGATGAGGCATTAAATAAATACAGAAAATTAAATAAATTCTGTAAAAAGCAATTCAAGGCAGCAAAGATTGAGACAGAGAGACTCATTGCCAGAGAGAGTAAAAATAATCCTAAAATATTCTTTAACTACATAAATAGTAAGAAACTAAAAAATGATAGTGTTGGCCCCCTTAAAAATAGTCTGGGTGAAATGGTGGATGAGGATGAGGAAAAAGCCAATATGCTAAATGACTTTTTTTCATCAGTATTTACACAACAAAATCCCATGGCAGACAAAATGACTAGTGATAAAAATTCCCAATTAAATGTCACCTGCTTAACCCAGCAGGAAGTGCGGCGGCGTCTAAAAATCACTAAAATTGACAAATCTCCGGGCCCGGATGGGATACACCCCCGAGTACTGCAGGAATTAAGTACAGTCATTGATAGACCATTATTTTTAATCTTTAAAGACTCCATAATAACAGGGTCTGTACCACAGGACTGGCGTATAGCAAATGTGGTGCCAATATTCAAAAAGGGGGTAAAAACTGAACTCGGAAATTATAGGCCAGTAAGCTTAACCTCTACTGTGGGTAAAATCCTGGAGGGCATTCTAAGGGATGCTATACTGGAGTATCTGAAGAGGAATAACCTCATGACCCAGTATCAGCACGAGTTTACTAGGGATCGTTCATGTCAGACTAATTTGATCAGTTTCTATGAAGAGGTAAGTTCCGGATTGGACCATGGGAACCCAGTGGATGTAGTGTATATGGACTTTTCAAAAGCTTTTGATACGGTGCCACACAAAAGGTTGATACATAAAATGAGAATAATGGGGATAGGGGAAAATATGTGCAAGTGGGTTGAGAGCTGGCTCAGGGATAGGAAACAAAGGGTGTTTATTAATGGAGCACACTCGGACTGGGTAGCGGTTAGCAGTGGGGTACCACAGGGGTCAGTATTGGGCCCTCTTCTTTTTAACATATTTATTAATGACCTTGTAGGGGGCATTCAGAGTAGAATTTCAATATTTGCAGATGACACTAAATGCTGCAGGGTAATCAATACAGAGGAGGACAATTTTATATTACAGGATGATTTATGTAAACTAGAAGCTTGGGCTGATAAATGGCAAATGAGCTTTAATGGGGATAAATGTAAGGTCATGCACTTGGGTAGAAGTAATAAGATGTATAATTATGTGCTTAATTCTAAAACTCTGGGCAAAACCGTCAATGAAAAAGACCTGGGTGTATGGGTGGATAACAAACTCATATTCAGTAGCCAGTGTCAGGCAGTTGCTACAAAGGCAAATAAAATAATGGGATGCATTAAAAGAGGCATAGATGCTCATGAGGAGAACATCATTTTACCTCTATACAAGTCACTAGTTCGACCACACTTAGAATACTGTGCACAGTTCTGGTCTCCGGTGTATAAGAAAGACATAGCTGAACTAGAGCGGGTGCAGAGAAGAGCGACCAAGGTTATTAGAGGACTGGGGGGTCTGCAATACCAAGATAGGTTATTACACTTGGGGCTATTTAGTTTGGAAAAACGAAGACTAAGGGGTGATCTTATGTTAATGTATAAATATATGAGGGGACAGTACAAAGACCTTTCTGATGATCTTTTTAATTATAGACCTGAAACCGGGACAAGGGGGCATCCTCTGCGTTTGGAGGAAAAAAGGTTTAAGCATAATAACAGACGCGGATTCTTTATTGTAAGAGCAGTGAGACTATGGAACTCTCTGCCGTATGATGTTGTAATGAGTGATTCATTACTTAAATTTAAGAGGGGACTGGATACCTTTCTGGAAAAGTATAATGTTACAGGGTATATACACTAGATTCCTTGATAGGGCGTTGATCCAGGGAACTAGTCTGATTGCCATATGTGGAGTCGGGAAGGAATTTTTTTCCCCAATGTGGAGCTTACTCTTGCCACATGGCTTTTTTTTGCCTTCCTCTGGATCAACATGTTAGGGCATGCTAGGTTAGGCTATGGGTTGAACTAGATGGACTTATAGTCTTCCTTCAACCTTAATAACTATGTAACTATGTAACTATGTAACAACATCTCAGTGGGGTTGAGATCTGGTGACTGCGCTGGCCACTCCATTACAGATAGAATACCAGCTGTCTGCTTCTTCCCTAAATAGTTCTTGCATAATTTGGAGGTGTGCTTTGGGTCATTGACCTATTGTAGGATGAAATTGGCTCCAATTAAGCGATGTCAACAGGGTATGGCATGGCGTTGCAAAATGGAGTGATAGCCTTTCTTATTCAAAATCCCTTTTACCTTGTACAAATCTCCTACTTTACCAGCACCAAAGCAACCCCAGACCATCACATTACCTCCACCATGCTTCACAGATGGCGTCAGGCACTCTTCCAGCATCTTTTCAGTTCTGCGTTTCTCAAATGTTCTTCTGTGTGATCCAAACACCTCAAACTTGGTTCGTCTGTCCATAATACTTTTTTCCCCATCTTCCTCTGTCCAATGTCTGTGTTCTTTTGCCCATATTAATATTTTCCTTTTATTAGCCAGTCTCAGATATGGCCTTTTCTTTGCCACTCTGCCCTGAAGGCCAGCATCCCAGAGTCGCCTCTTCGCTGTAGATGTTGACACTGGCGTTTTGCATGTACTATTTAATGAAGCTGCCAGTTGAGGACCTGTGGCGTCGATTTCTCAAACTACAGACTCTAATGTACTTGTCTTGTTGCTCAGTTGTGCAGCACTGCTCCCACTTCTCTTTCTACTCTGGTTAGAGCCTGTTTGTGCTCTCCTCTGAAGGGAGTAGTACACACCATTGTAGAAAATCTTCAGTTTCTTGGCAATTTCTCGCATGGAATAGCCTTCATTTCTAAGAACAAGAATAGACTGTCAAGTTTCACAAAGTTATTTTCTTCTGGCCATTTTGAGAGTTTAATGGAACCAACAAATGTAATGCTCCAGATTCTCAACTAGCTCAAATGAAGGTCAGGTTTATAGGTTCTCTAATCAGCCAAACTGTTTTCAGCTGTGCTAACATACTTGCACAAGGGTTTTCAAGGGTATTCTAACCATCCATTAGCCTTCTTACACAGTTAGCAAACACAAAGTACCATAAGAATACTGGAGTATGGTTGTTGGAAATGGGCCTATGAAGATATTGCATTACAAACCAGATGTTTGCAGCTAGAATAGTCATTTACCACATTAACAATGTATAGAGTGTATTTCTGAATAATTTAATGTTGGCTTCATTGGAAAAAGCTGTGCTTTTCTTTAAAAAATAAGGACATTTCTAAGTGACCCTAAAGTTTTGAATGGTAGTGTATATATTGTATTGGTTTATTTTTTGATTATTTTTTGATTATTGTGTTGTTTATCTTGTTTACATATTATATAATGCAGTATATTGCAGATGGTCTAAATGATGACCGAAATGTTTATGGGACTGCAATAAATGTATTTTTTGCATCGGATTTGCATGAGTTGAGTGCCAAATTTTATTTAACTATAGAGTAGAGTGAACATAGCCAGCACGGTTACTTGCATGGTGATTGTTGTTTTGTCTTTTTAAGAATATTCATTAAAAGTTATATTTTATCTTTCACATCAAAAATTGTTTCAAGGTTTCTTTCTGTTAGTCCTTTTTGATTTGATAAACCCTACCAGTTCATGATTCTCTTAATATTTTTTTGATCTCTAATAACCAGCCAACAAGTCTAAGATCCGTGTACTTAAAGCCAGAGAAGGCGCCTGCCTGCAGAAGGGGATTTTTCCCCCAAGATATATATAATATTCATTATGTAAACTATGAGGCTGGTCACTGATTGAGCAGTGATTTGTCAGAAGCCATACACATGAATACCTAATCAGAGAACCACATGAAGACCCCCACAGGCCGCCCTGGAGCACGAGCATATCATTTTCTCAAAACTGAAAATAAAGATTAAACAGCAACCACAAGACAGATTTCATCAGCCAAGGTATCATATTAATCAGTATAACGGCGCCAACCTGACACTGTCTGTAGGTTACTGTGCACAATCCTGCTGACAGGTTCTCTTTAAGGAAAATGCCAGGCCAGCATAAGAAGGCCATGCAATGCTCCTCTTGTAAATATGCAAACAGCCTCTTCAGAAAACAAAATTACTTGAACCAAATCAGACCTCCTAGTTTTGCACTGAGAAGGGACAGACACCCCAAAACATATGTCTGCAAATTAAGTTTCTGGTTAAAAACTGTTTGGAAATCTGCACGCTTTGGAAATTTGTTCCTGAACTTAGACACCAGCTTTGGCTAGATACTACACAATTCTTAGAATTCTTTGACCTACCTCTTCATGAGTTTCATTACTGACCTCCTACTCTCAAAAGGGAAGATGGTTATCTGGGTGGTGGTTGACATGTTTAGAAAGCATTGTCATTTTCTCACTCTATCTGGATTGACTGACCCTCAACCCTATTGAATTGTCTTTTTCTTCTGCTTACCCCGTAGAGACCAATGGTGAGACCCAGTTTATTAAACATTTGACCTATATCTTTGGTGTTACGTCTCTGATTAACATTCTGATTGGTGGAACATCTTTCATTTCCGGAATTTGCTATTAATAACCATTATCAAGAATCCATTAAAACTGGTTTTATTTCCTTTTCAACCACCATAATGGATAACCCCAAGGTCTAAAAGTCTGTAGATAGGTTAATGCACATCCAATCTGAAGTTACTTGAGGAATGCACAGAATAATCAGACATTTTCAGCTGTGGTTAGGTGTGTTGTTGTCCAGCTGCCGAGGAGGTGTAATCTTTCCTCACTGTGGTACTCCACCCTATAAATTCACAGATTCCTGCTTCAATTTCCAAATATTGTGCCTGGAAGTTCCCTGTACTCTGCTGTTTGCTTGTCTTTCAATTCCTGTTATTGACCCAGCTTGTACCTTGACCATGTTTTGGTCTGTTGTCTTCCCTGTTCTGTTCTCGGCTTGTTTGACTATGCTTTGACTGATTACCTGGCATGTAACCCCAGTTATTCCTTTGATTACCGTTTTCGATTTCTGTTTCTGTTCCTGTCCTGTCACTCCAGTTTCTGACCTAGCTAACCGACTTCCTTTGTCCTTGGTTTGCTGTCCTCTGTGCAAGCAACCCAAATGACCCCATTGTCAGTCCAGATGCCTTTACAAGGCTTTAACCCCTCTCTGACATTAGAGGTAATAATCTGTCCATGTGCCCTGGGACAATTTGACCAGGGACGGATTATTACATCTGCGCGATCGCCTGTGCACACGTTGGGGGGGGGGAGGTTGTGAGGGCGATTGCCGCCGGGTATCAGCTGATTCTGACAGCTGACACCTGGCACTAAGTTCCAGGAGCGGTCACAGACAGTTCCCGGAACTTTAACCCCCGAAATGCTGCACTTGAACGATATCGCAGGATTCCAGGAGCTGGCAGAGGGCTGATAGCCGCTTTGCCTTTGCATCGGAGACCCCGCGGCGTGACGCAGGGTTCCGATCGTTGCCATCCACATCCGGGACACCAGACTTAGAAAACTTGCTGATCATGCCAAGTGCATGATCAGCAAGTTTGTCTGTCAGTGCAGAGCTGGCAGTTTCTACAGCAAGAGGATGCTGCTGCATCTCCGTGCTGTAGAAGCGATGAGCCTGCAAAAAATGATTGTCTCATAGTGTTACAAGGTAAAAAAAAGCTAGAAAACAGTAATAAACTAAACTTTTTTAAATAATTGTAAAACTATTTAAAAAAGCAAAAATAATAAAAAAAATCAAAAGATATTGTGTCTCTAAATAAATATTTGAATGAAAATTTTTTTTAAACAATAAAAGTACACATAATTGGTATTAGTTACATAGTTACATAGTTATTAAGGTTGAAGGAAGACTTTAAGTCCATCTAGTTCAACCCATAGTCTAACCTAACTTGCCCTAACATGTTGATCCAGAGGATCCAAAGCGATGCAAAAATATTATTTTTTTTCTGTAAAATAGTTTTTATTGTATAAAAGTGCCAAAACATAATAAAAGATATAAATGAGGTGTCGCTGTAATCTTACTGACCAGAAGAATAAAACTGTCTTGTCAATTTTACCACACACAGAACGGCATAACCCCCTGCCTTCCCCCCCCCCCCAAAAAAAAAAGAAATTCTTGAATTTCTGTTTTTAGTTCACTCTGCCTCCTAAAAATCAGAATAGAAAGCGATCGAAAAATGACATGTGCCCGAAAATGGTACCAATAAAAATGACAACTTGTCTCACAAAAAACAAGACCTCACATGACTCTGTGGGCTAAAATATGGAAAAATTATAGCTCTCAAAATGTGGTGATGCAAAAACAATTTTTTGCTTTAAAAAGGTCTTTTAGTGTGTGACAGCAGCCAAAGATAAAAACCCAATACAAGTCTGGTATCACTGTAATCGCACCGACCCGAAGAATAAAGTCGCCTAATCACTTATACCGCATGAGGAATGGTGTAAAAAATTATAATAAAATCAATTCTTCACATGCTCTTGATTTTTTCATTCTGCCTCCCAAAGATTGCAATAAGGCTCGGTGCACATTTATCCTGCACTCTTTACTGAGCATTTACATTGGGGTTTCTGTGTAAATACATGAATCAGACAGAACCACAGCAGAAGATTCTCTATATTGAGTCACATAGAGGCACTGTTGACACCATCTGACCTGTGATCTGGTGGTGTCAGTCTTTTTAGGATTGCATAAAAGTGATGTCGGACACAGTTTTATGCACTTCTGGAAAGAAGGACACTGCTCAACAGAGGCCAGACAGAGTTCAGAGTAACTCTGCTGCCTCATTATAGTGAATGGATCCCTCAGGGGTTTCATCTGAATCACGTCACTCAGAGATTTAGATGGAAACCCCAAAGTGCTCAGCGTAGAGCGCCAGATAAATGTGATCCCAAACGTTATGTAAAATGTTCCTAATAAAAGCTTCAACTGAATCCACAAAAAAAGCAAGTCCCCACTCAGGTCTGTTATCTGTTAATGGATTTATAGGGGCTTCCACATCACTGGTAGTACAAAGGCTCTGGAAAAGCTAAATGGCTCCTCACCCACCAAATCCAAATGTTCCCTCCCTTCTGAACCACACAATGTACCTAAACCACATATTGCGTCCATGTTTTGCATTTCTGAAGCGATTATAGCCCACCTAAGTTACAAGTGCATGCCTCCAGAAGCATGGGTTGGGCATAATATACTGGTGAGTGCAGCATACTGTTCACTGCATCATACTGGTCTCTACAACGGCAGTTTGCAATTTTTACTTGGTAACATTTATTACTGCTTGTTTCTGGAAAATACCCATGGAGTCAAAATCATCACTACACCTGTAGATAAAATCCCCAAGGGGTATAATTTCCAAAATGGGATCACTTGAGAGGGGAGTTTGCTCATCTAGCATTTTTAAGGGCTCTGTATATGGAGTCCGCAAACTGTTCTAAGAAAATCTGCAGTTCAGGAGGCAGATCCTCCGAGTCTCTCCTTATGGTTATGTAGTACTGTGCAGCCACATATGGGGTATTTCTTGTTGTGAATTCTGTGGCAGAGTTCACTCCTGTGGTCACAAGTGGTACTTCGGCTGATTCTCTCTGGGATCTTCCGTTTGTGGAGGAAAGTGGTACTGCAGCTTCTGAGTTTCCTCCCTCAGGTGATCTGGTGAGCTCGTTAGCTTCTTCTCTACTTAACTCCACCTGATGCTTTGATCTATGCTTCCTGTCAATGTTTCAGTGTGGGACTTGTTTTTTCCCTGGATCATTCCTGTGGCCTGCTGCTCTGCAAAGCTAAGTTTTGCTTATATTATTTTGTTGCTATTTTTCTGTCCAGCTTGCTTTATTGGTTTTTCTCGCCTGCTGGAAGCTCTGAGACGCAGAGGGACCACCTCCGTACCTTTAGTCGGTGCGGAGGGTCTTTTTGTCCCCTCTGCGTGGTTTTTTATAGGTTTTTGTGCTGACCGCAAAGTTATCTTCCCTATCCTCGTTCTGTTCAGCTAGTCGGGCCTCAATTTGCTAAATCTGTTTCATCTCTATGTTTGTGTTTTCATCTTACTCACAGTCATTATATGTGGGGGGCTGCCTCTTCCTTTGGGGAATTTCTCTGAGGCAAGGTAGGCTTATTTTTCTATCTTCAGGATTAGCTAGTTTCTCAGGCTGTGACGAGGCGCCTAGGTTCTGGTCAGGAGCGCTCCATGGCTACCTTTAGTGTGGTTTGATAGGCTTAGGGATTGCGGTCTGCAGAGTTCCCACGTCTCAGAGCTCGTTCTATTATTTTGGGTTATTGTCAGTTCACTGTATGTGCTCTGACCTCCATGTCCATTGTGATTCTGAATTGCCTTTCATAACAGTACAGGAAGCCAAAAGTGCTAATGATTCTCAATAGAGGGAAAAAAGAAGTTCTGAGACCATTTTTTTTTCTTTGCACTGTGTTTTGTCTTTTTTTCCCCCTAGACATTTGGGTGGTTCAGGACACAGGTGTAGCAATGGACATTAAAGGTCTGTCTTCATGTGTGGATCAGCTCACGGCAAGAGTTCAAAATATTCAAGATTTTGTGGTCCAGAATTCTTTGCTTGAACCGAGAATTCCTATTCCAGATTTGTTTTTTGGAGATAGAACTAAATTTCTGAGTTTCAAAAATAATTGTAAACTATTTCTGGCTTTGAAACCTCGCTCTTCTGGTGACCCAATTCAACAGGTTAGGATCGTCATTTCTTTTTTGCGCGGCGACCCTCAGGACTGGGCGTTTTCTCTTGCGTCAGGAAATCCTGCATTGAGTAATATCGATGCGTTTTTCCTGGCACTTGGGTTGCTGTACGATGAGCCTAATTCAGTGGATCAGGCAGAAAAAAATTTGCTGGCTCTTTGTCAGGCTCAGGATGAGATAGAGGTATATTGTCAGAAATTTAGAAAGTGGTCAGTGCTCACTCAATGGAATGAATCTGCGCTGGCAGCAATATTCAGAAAGGGTCTCTCTGAAGCCCTTAAGGATGTCATGGTGGGATTTCCTATGCCTGCTGGTTTGAATGAGTCTATGTCTTTGGCCATTCAGATCGGTCGACGCTTGCGTGAGCGTAAACCTGTGCACCATTTGGCGGTATTACCTGAGCTTAAACCTGAGCCTATGCAGTGTGATAGGACCTTGACCAGAGTTGAACGGCAAGAACATAGACGTCTGAATGGTCTGTGTTTCTACTGTGGTGATTCCACTCATGCTATCTCTGATTGTCCTAAGCGCACTAAGCGGTTCGCTAGGTCTGCCACCATTGGTACTGTACAGTCAAAATTTCTTCTGTCCGTTACCTTGATCTGCTCTTTGTCATCATATTCTGTCATGGCATTTGTGGATTCAGGCGCTGCCCTGAATCTGATGGACTTGGAATATGCTAAGCGTTGTGGGTTTTTCTTGGAGCCCTTGCAGTGTCCTATTCCATTGAGAGGAATTGATGCTACGCCTTTGGCCAAGAATAAGCCTCAATACTGGACCCAGCTGACCATGTGCATGGCTCCTGCACATCAGGAGGTTATTCGCTTTCTGGTGTTGCATAATCTGCATGATGTGGTCGTGTTGGGGTTGCCATGGCTACAAGCCCATAATCCAGTATTAGATTGGAAATCCATGTCGGTATCCAGCTGGGGTTGTCAGGGGGTACATGGTGATGTTCCATTTCTGTCAATTTCGTCATCCACTCCTTCTGAGGTCCCAGAGTTCTTGTCTGATTACCGGGATGTATTTGATGAGCCCAAGTCCAATACCCTACCTCCGCATAGGGATTGTGATTGTGCTATCAATTTGATTCCTGGTAGTAAATTCCCAAAAGGTCGATTGTTTAATTTGTCCGTGCCTGAGCACACCGCTATGCGCAGTTATGTGAAGGAATCCCTGGAGAAGGGGCATATTCGCCCGTCATCTTCGCCAGGATGGTTCGCTGAGACCTTGTATAGATTACCGCCTTCTTAATAAAATCACGGTTAAATTTCAGTACCCCTTGCCATTGTTATCTGATCTGTTTGCTCGGATTAAGGGGGCTAGTTGGTTCACAAAGATAGATCTTCGTGGTGCGTATAATTTGGTGCGAATTAAGCAAGGTGATGAATGGAAAACTGCATTTAATACGCCCGAGGGTCATTTTGAGTATCTCGTGATGCCGTTCGGACTTGCCAATGCTCCATCAGTGTTTCAGTCCTTTATGCATGACATCTTCCGAGAGTACCTGGATAAATTCCTGATTGTGTACTTGGATGACATTTTGATCTTCTCGGATGATTGGGAGTCTCATGTGAAGCAGCTCAGAACGGTTTTTCAGGTCCTGCGTGCTAATTCTTTGTTTGTGAAGGGATCAAAGTGTCTCTTTGGTGTGCAGAAGGTTTCATTTTTGGGGTTCATCTTTTCCCCTTCTACTATCGAGATGGATCCTGTTAAGGTCCAAGCCATCCATGATTGGACTCAGCCGACATCTCTGAAAAGTCTGCAAAAGTTCCTGGGCTTTGCTAATTTTTATCGTCGCTTCATCTGCAATTTTTCTAGTATTGCTAAACCATTGACCGATTTGACCAAGAAGGGTGCTGATGTGGTCAATTGGTCTTCTGCTGCTGTGGAAGCTTTTCAAGAGTTGAAGCGTCGTTTTTCTTCTGCCCCTGTGTTGTGTCAACCAGATGTTTCTCTTCCGTTCCAGGTCGAGGTTGATGCTTCTGAGATTGGAGCAGGGGCTGTTTTGTCGCAGAGAGGTTCTGGTTGCTCAGTGATGAAACCATGCGCTTTCTTTTCCAGGAAGTTTTCGCCTGCTGAGCGTAATTATGATGTGGGCAACCGAGAGTTGCTGGCCATGAAGTGGGCATTCGAGGAGTGGCGTCATTGGCTTGAAGGAGCTAAGCATCGCGTTGTGGTATTGACTGATCATAAGAACTTGACTTATCTCGAGTCTGCCAAGCGCTTGAATCCTAGACAAGCTCGTTGGTCGTTGTTTTTTGCCCGTTTTGACTTTGTGATTTCGTACCTTCCGGGCTCTAAAAATGTGAAGGCGGATGCTCTGTCTAGGAGTTTTGTACCCGACTCTCCGGGTTTATCTGAGCCGGCGGGTATCCTCAAGGAAGGAGTAATTGTGTCTGCCATCTCCCCTGATTTGCGGCGGGTGCTGCAAAAATTTCAGGCTAATAAACCTGATCGTTGCCCAGCGGAGAAACTGTTTGTCCCTGATAGGTGGACGAATAGAGTTATCTCTGAACTTCATTGTTCGGTGTTGGCTGGTCATCCTGGAATCTTTGGTACCAGAGAGTTAGTGGCTAGATCCTTTTGGTGGCCCTCTCTGTCGCGGGATGTGCGTGCTTTTGTGCAGTCCTGTGGGATTTGTGCTCGGGCTAAGCCCTGCTGTTCTCGTGCCAGTGGGTTGCTTTTGCCCTTGCCAGTCCCGAAGAGGCCTTGGACACATATCTCTATGGATTTTATTTCTGACCTTCCCGTTTCTCAAAAGATGTCAGTCATTTGGGTGGTCTGTGATCGCTTTTCTAAGATGGTCCATCTGGTACCCTTGTCTAAATTGCCTTCCTCCTCTGATTTGGTGCCTTTGTTCTTCCAGCATGTGGTTCGTTTGCATGGCATTCCAGAGAATATTGTTTCTGACAGAGGTTCCCAGTTTGTTTCGAGGTTTTGGCGAGCCTTTTGTGGTAGGATGGGCATTGACTTGTCTTTTTCCTCGGCTTTCCATCCTCAGACTAATGGCCAGACCGAGCGAACCAATCAGACCTTGGAAACATATCTGAGGTGCTTTGTTTCTGCTGATCAGGATGACTGGGTATCCTTTTTGCCTTTGGCTGAGTTCGCCCTTAATAATCGGGCCAGCTCGGCTACCTTGGTTTCACCGTTTTTCTGCAATTCTGGGTTCCATCCTCGTTTCTCTTCTGGACAGGTTGAGTCTTCGGACTGTCCTGGTGTGGATACTGTGGTGGACAGGTTGCAGCAGATTTGGACTCAGGTAGTGGACAATTTGACCTTGTCCCAGGAGAAGGCTCAACTTTTCGCTAATCGCAGACGCCGTGTGGGTCCCCGACTTCGTGTTGGGGATCTGGTTTGGTTATCTTCTTGTCATATTCCTATGAAGGTTTCCTCTCCTAAGTTTAAACCTCGTTTTATTGGTCCGTATAGGATTTCTGAGGTCCTTAATCCTGTGTCTTTTCGTCTGACCCTTCCAGATTCTTTTTCCATACATAACGTATTCCATAGGTCATTGTTGCGGAGATACGTGGCACCTATGGTTCCATCTATTGAGCCTCCTGCCCCGGTTTTGGTGGAGGGGGAATTGGAGTATATTGTGGAGAAGATTTTGGATTCTCGTGTTTCAAGACGGAAACTCCAGTATCTGGTTAAATGGAAGGGTTATGCTCAGGAGGATAATTCCTGGGTTTTTGCCTCTGATGTCCATGCTCCCGATCTTGTTCGTGCCTTTCATGTGGCTCATCCTGGTCGGCCTGGGGGCTCTGGTGAGGGTTCGGTGACCCCTCCTCAAGGGGGGGGTACTGTTGTGAATTCTGTGGCAGAGTTCACTCCTGTGGTCACAAGTGGTACTTCGGCTGATTCTCTCTGGGATCTTCCGTTTGTGGAGGACAGTGGTACTGCAGCTTCTGAGTTTCCTCCCTCAGGTGATCTGGTGAGCTCGTTAGCTAGTTTCTCAGGCTGTGACGAGGCGCCTAGGTTCTGGTCAGGAGCGCTCCACGGCTACCTTTAGTGTGGTTTGATAGGCTTAGGGATTGCGGTCTGCAGAGTTCCCACGTCTCAGAGCTCGTTCTATTATTTTGGGTTATTGTCAGTTCACTGTATGTGCTCTGACCTCCATGTCCATTGTGATTCTGAATTGCCTTTCATAACAATTTCTACATTCAGTAGAAATTGTGGAACATATTTTGGTGCCATTTTGACCCACTTCCTGCGAGAAAATGTAAATTCTGGGGCTAAAACAATATTTTGGTGGTAAAAATGTTATTTTGTCTTCACTGCCCAATGGTATAAAATTCTGTGACACACCCATGGTGTCAATATGATCACTGCACCCCTAGATGAATTCATTGAGAGGTGTAGTTTGTAAAATGGGGTCACTAATGGGGGTTTCTTTGTTCTGGCACATCATGGGCTCTCCCAGTGGGACATGACACCTGCAAACCATAACAGTAAAATCTGGCACTACTTGACTTCTGAGCTTTGCACTGTGCGTGAAAAATATTTCCCGATTACATGTAGGGTATTGATGCACTCAGGAAAAAATGTACATCAGTTTGTTGAAAAAAAAATTCCTATTAGCCCTAAGAAAAATTAAAAACTTGGGGCTAGAACAACATTTTAGTGGTAAAAATGTAATTTATTCTTTCTTCACCACTCAGTGGTATATAACTCTGTGAAGCACATGTGGTGTCAATATGATGACTGCACCCCTAGATGAATTCATTAAGGAGTGTAATTTGTAAAATTAGTTCACATATGGAGGTTTCTGTTGCTCTGGCACCTCAGGGGCTTTGCCAATCTGACATGGCACCCTTAAATCATTTTAGCAAAAGCTGAACGCCAATATGGCGCCTCTTCCCTTCTGAGCTTTGCACTGTGCCTTAAAAGTAGTATTCCCCCACAAAAGAAATTGCATAACAATTTGTATTGTGAAATTTCTCCTATTATCCTTATGAAAATGCACAATTTGGGGGTAAAATAACATTTTTGTGAGGAAAATGTGATTTTATTATTTTTACGGCTCAACGTTATAAACTTCTGTGAAGCACCTAAGGGTTCAATGTGTTCACCACACATCTAGATCAGCTCCCTATGGGGTCTAGTTTCCAAAATGGTCTCACTTGTGGGTGATTTTCACTGTTTCGGCACATCAGAGGCTCTGCAAACACGACATGGCGTCCGCAAATTGTTCCACAAATTTTGCATTAAAAAAGTAAAATGGCGCTCCTCCCCTTCCGAGCTTTGCTGTGTGCCCAAACAGTGATTATCTCCCTCATATTGGGTATCAGCTTACTTAGGAGAAATTTCACAACAAATTGTATTGTGCAATTTCTCTTTTTACCCTTATGAAAATGCAATATGTTGTGCTAAAAACCTACATGTGGGGAAAATTAAGATTTTTTTTAAATTTCTACGGCTCAACGTTATAGACTTCTGTGAAGCACCTGAGGGTTTAATATACCCACCACTAGTGTTGAGCAATACCTTCCAATATTTGAAAATATCAGTATCGGATTGGATCGGCCAATATTCGAAAAATATCGGATATCGCCGATACCGATACCCGATACCAATGCAAGTCAATGACACCAAAATATCGGAATTAAAATAAACCTTTTCTTACCTTGTAAGTTAATTCTACATGAAGGAAAACAACTAAGAATAATGTAGGATGTATTGGGGGAGGTGGAGGAGACATTAAAGGCATAGAGGTTTAGCCCAGTCACATGGAATAGCAGGAATTATTTTTTTTTTTTAGGACGTTGGAAGTTACAAAGATATGGACTATGTTAAGATTTTTTAGATTTTGTCAGATACTGATGTTTCACTGCGCATGGTCAAGGGATAACATAACAGCGCAGGCTCCGGGACAGATTCAAACATCACTGAGGAGGCAGCGCCCGGCACCAAGGGGGTAGGAAAGATGGCTGTGCTGCATCTCATTAAGAAGGAAAGTCCCACCTCCGGGACGGTTTGAAGGTACACATTTTATAAGTGTTAACTTCAGCATGTGCAAGGGGAATAACTAAAAGAGCCACCTTGTCCAAATGCAGCATTAGTGTTGCACAAGGTGGCTCTTCTAGTTACAAACGCCTGGGGGGGACAGGTTCCCTTTAATTTCTGTTGTGTCAGCGTGGAGGTTGCAGGACACATTGCTGGATACACAGCAGGGGAGCAGCTGATGTTACTGAACCCCAATAACATGGCAGGAAGTGTTGACTGTGCAAACGGCACTTCTGGGCAGCAACTGGCGGTGTTGGAGCCCAGGGATTACATGAGAAACAGTGTAGGCCGAGGCCTAATTTGAGCATGTTTCAAATCTGTAGTTGTGTGAATGTGGAGGGAGCAGGCAAAATTGCCGCACACACAGCAGGGGAGCAGCTGGCGTTACTGAATCCCACTAACACAGGAGCGAGTGTTTTCTGTGCAGATAGCACTTCTGAGCAGCAACTGGCGGTGTTGGAGCCCAGGAACAGCAGGAGGAGCAGAGTGTAGGCCGAAGCTTGCACTCGAGGCAGTTTAATATCTGTTGTTGTGGCAGCGTGGCGGTCACAGTACACATTGCCGGATACACAGCAGGGGAGCAGCTGACGTTACTGAACCCCACTAACACAGGAGCGAGTGTTTTTCTCTGTGCAGACAGCACTTCCGGGCAGCAACTGGCGGTGTTGACTGGCAGTCATCATTAAGTGTCAGGCTGACTGCGCCTGTGCTGCTGCGCTGCCCGAGATCCCGCCTCGCAGTGTCTTCTCATTTAATCACACTGCGGGCCTGGGATGCATGGGCATGCGCAGTGCATATCTTCGCCTCTCAGTCATTTCCCTTCCGGCTTCTTCAGACTGTGCGGCGTCACGGCCATGGCATGCGATTAGGGATCAACTGACGGCGCACAGTCTGAACATGGCAGAGGGAGATGAGTGAGAGCCTGAGGTGAAGATATGCTCTGTGCATGCCCATGAATCCCAGCCCAGCAGTGTGAATGAATCAGAAGATACTGCGAGGCGGGATCTCGGGCAGCGTGACCGCACAGGCATAGTCATCCTGACACCAAATGATGTCAGAAGACAGGCAGCGCTAACTGCGCATGACCAAGGTTTAACATAACAGTGCAGGCTCCGGGACAGATTCAAACAACGCCGAGGAGGCGGCACCCAAGGGGGTAGGAATGACGGCTGTGTTGTGTCTCATTACGAAGGAAAGTCCCACCTCCAGGACATTTTCACGGTATGAAGGGACACATTTTATAAGTGTTAAGTTCAGCGTGTGCTAGGAGTATAACTAAAAGAGCCACCTTTTCCTTGTGCAGCATTACTTCTGCACAAGGTGGCTCTTTCAGATGCAAATGCCTGGGAGAAGGGGACAGGTTCCCTTTATTTTCTATTGTAGTGTCAGCGTGGTGGTCGCAAGACACATTGCCGGATAGACAGCTGGGGATCAGCTGATGTTACTGAAACCCAATAACACAGCAGCAAGTGTTGACTGTGCAGATGGCACTTCTGAGCAGCAACTGGCAGTGTTGAAGCCCAGGGAATCCAGGAGAAGCAGAGTGTAGGCCGAGGCCTAATTGCAGAAATTTGAAAGGGAACCTTTAACCCCCCCCAGGCATTAGTAACTGAAAGAGCAACCTTGTGTAGCAGTAATGCTGCACAAGGAAAAGGTGGCTCTTTTAGTTTTGTTCCTTGCACACGCTGAACTTAACACTTATAAAATATGTGTCCCCTCATACCGTGAAACCGTCCCTGAGGTGGGACTTTCCTTCCTAATGAGACGCAGCACAGCCGTCATTCCTCCCCCTTTGCCAGCGGACGCCGCCCCCTCAGCGTTGTTTGAATCTGTCCTGGAGCCTGCGCTGTTATGTTAAACCTTGGGCATGTGCAGTTTGTGCTGCCTGTCTTCTGACATCATTTGATGTCAGGCTGACTGCTTCTGTGCGGTCGCGCTGCCCGAGATCCCGCCCCGCAGTGTCTTCTGATTTATTCATACTGCGGGGCTGGGATTCATGGCCATGCCCTGTGCATATCTTTGCCTGTTACTCATCTCCTTCCGCCTTCTTTAGACTTCTTCAGACACCATTTCATGGTGCAGCCTTTGTGCTGCACAAGGTGGCTCTTTCAGTTACAAACGCCTGGGGGGGACACGATTTACACTGTGACTGTCACCCCTACGTCACGGAGACTTTAGGCCAACAGACGGCTATCACATGTGCAGGGAGGCTTATCTTAGTTATCCCTCCACTGCTAACAATGTGATGAAAACACACACAAGACTATTGGCCTATCAGTTTACAGCAGGGGCTTATTTTAGTTATCCCACTGCTCTTCAATATACCACGAACTGCAGGAATTTATGTATATCCCGCTTTACAGTTCCGCTGGAACTTGCAGCTCTCTGGCGCCCTCTTACCCTTAGTACAGATTAGGTACCGCACCTAGGGTAATTAGTCGCCAGAAAGGCTGCCTGCTATGTACTGGCTATTGGGCATGCTGCAGCGAGGCGATATAACTACTCCCACTCAGTCAGGAACAATAATTATCAACACCGCCATCGCTACAACGACTCCCAACTACCCAGAACAAGGTATGCTGCCACCAGCTTTGATTAAACGGGTCCGAAGCTAACCCGAAACAGTAGCGTAATTCCCTTCAGAAGACTTAGGGTACGTTCGGGCTAGTTGGGACACACAGTTCCGGAGAATTCCGTACTTTTTTACCTGTTGAAAGTAGAGGCTCGCGCTTAATGTGTCTGATAGATCCGCCGATGGAGATTCGCAAAATGGATTTATTATTTTCCTAGTGTCAGGCTGCTGCAGTGCAGTACAGCGCAACCTCCACCAGGGGGAGCCTGGTAGGGAAGCCAGACTGCACACACAGAGCAACTGAATAGAATCCACCTAGTGGCGAGAGCGAGGTCAGGACAGCCAAGTCAGAGCATAAGACAGCACAACAGTACAAACGGATTTAGACAGAATGAATAGTCAGAACGTAGCAAGGGATCAGTAAACCAGGACGGGCAAATACGGTACCATAGGGACAAACTGAAGCAGAGTTGAAAGCCATGCCAGAAGATCAGAACTAGGGAGTCAAGCAGAACGACAGACAAGCAAAGAGACACTGGGAAAGGGCAGGCAAGAGGAGATAACAGACACAGGACAAGTCAGGGTTCACAGTAGGACAAACCAAGGGCTTCCAGAGTCAGGTTCACATGCCAAAGACAGAGCTATAGCTGACACTGCCAGCAAGATTCATGGGAGCTAAATAGCAAACCTGAACCCAGAATGAGGCAGAGCAAAGTTAACCCTTGACATGATCCGTCCAGAAAAAAGGGCAGACACTAATAAACCCTGGAACGGATCATGACACCTAGCCAAAATCATTGGCCCAATATCTCACTATAACAGGACAAAGAACCGCATGTCTTGAGAGGGATATCAGACCAGTTCTAGCTGGTACAATTGTCTATTGCAACTACAGCGGTCGTATAAATTCATTTTGTGGGAGGGAATGAGTAAGTTGCTCAGACCCTGGAATTTGCAGCTAGAAGCAATAACCCCAGCAAAACACAGAGTGAAGGGGGGTCAACGCACACCCTATATGTGCTGGCAAGAGAAACTAAAACTTATATTATACATTATACTCACAGTTCTCTTTAATTTCTGTAGTAGTGTGAGTGTGGAGGAAGCAGGAGCAATTGCCGGATACACAGCAGGGGATCAGCTGACGTTACTGAAACCCAATAACACTGGGTCATGTGTTGACTGTTCAGACGGCACTTCTGAGCAGCAACTGGTGGTGTTGGAGCCCAGAGATTACAGTTCAGGTGGTAGACACATGAACACAACAGGATACCTGGATACTGTTGCCAACCAAGTATTTAATCTGGAAGAGGAGTGTCAAATTCCTTCGAGATCCAGGCCTTGTTCATTTTCAGAAAAGTAAGCCGGTCAACGTTATCAGAGGATAGTTGCATGCGATGGTCTGTTAGTACACCACCTGTGGCACTAAAGACGCGTTCCGATAATACACTAGCAGCAGGGCAAGCCAGCACCTCCAATGCATACTGGCTAAGCTCTGGCCATGTATCCAGTTTAGAGATCCAAAACTTGAAGGGGGAAGAGCCGTGTGGGAGTACACTGAAAGGGCAAGACATCTAGTCTGTCACCATCTGACGGAAACGTTGCCTCCTGCTGACTGGAGCCGTCTGTGATGGTGTAGACATTTGTGGCGGGCACACAAAAGTTTGCCACAGTTGGGTCATACTGGTCTTGCCTTGTGCTGAGGCTCTGCTTCTGCTCCCTGTTTGTGCTGAGCTTCCTCGACTGCCTCGACACACTGAGCTGCTTTGTAAAGCACTAGCAGCACTGCTCTCAGTTGGACTGGAGAAGATGATGGACTGCACCAGTGTGTCTTGGTACTTCCGCATTTTACGCTCCCGCTTCAACGATGTTATGAGGATTTGTAAGTTGTCCCGGTTGCGTGGATCTAGGAGGGTGTACACCCAATAATCAGCCATGTTGAGAATGTGGGCGATGTGGCGGTCGTTTCTCAGGCACTGCAGCATGAAACGCTGTCCCCTGCTTGAGGCGTGATCTCTGCCTGCTCTGCAATCACCCCACCCTCGCTCTACATACTGACTACTGGAGCATTGTGTTACTCCCTCCTCTGTAAAGATGTCTTCCTCCTCCATTGACTCCTCCTCATCCTCCTTACAAAGTGTCCCCTGCCTAGGACTTTGTGAGAAACCACGTCACGCAGACTGCCCAGAAGCAGATGACATTTGTGACTCCTCATCCTCCACCTCTTCCATAACCTCATCCCTTAGCGCTTGCAGTGTTCTTTCAAACAGGCAGATAAGGGGGACAATCATGCTGACTAGTGCATCATCTTCACTCGCCATCCGTGTGGAATCATCGAAGGCACGCAAAACCTGGCAGATGTCCTTCATAGTGGCCCACTCAGTGGTTGTGAAGTCTGAGCGGCGCGCTGTGCGACTTCTTTGCGCCTGATGCAGCTGGTACTCCATTACTGCTGGCTGCTGCTCACACAACCGCTCCAACATATGTAACGTTGAATTCCACCTGGTGGGTAGGTCACATATGATGCAATGTTCCGGAAGGCGGAATCGGCGCTGCAGAGCTGCAAGGCCCGATCTTGCCATGCTGGAACGCCGCAAGTGAGCACACTCTAAGCGGACCTTGTGCAGCAGTGCATCAAGATCCGAATAGTTCCTCAAAAAACTCTGCACGACCAAGTTAAGCACATGTGCCAGACCGGGGATGTGAGTGAGCTTGCCTAGGGCCAGAGCTGCCACCAGATTTCGGCCATTGTCACACACTACCATGCCTGGCGGGAGATTTGCTGGCACAAACCACACGTCGCTCTCCTGCTTGATGGCATTCCAGAGCTCCTGCGCTGTGTGGCTTCGATTCCCCAAAGAAATTATTTTCAGTATGGCCTGTTGACGTTTGGCCACGGCTGTGCTCAGATCGGTCATAACAGGTAACAGATAAGCATTCATGGGTCAAGGTGGAGGTAGACCGTGATGGCTCCTGCAGTGATGAGTCAGAGGAACTGGAGTATGAGGAGGAGGCAATGTGTACAGACTGGATTCCTGCAATCCTTGGAGTTGTCAGAACACGTGCAGCGCCACTCTGAAGATCTGTACCCGGCTCCACAACATTGACCCAATGGGCAGTGAGGGAAGGTATCGTCCCTGTCCATGGTGACTGGTCCACGCATCGGTGGTGAGGTGGACTTTGCTACTGACGGCGTTTAGTGGCGCATGTTTAATGTTTCCCTCCACATGCTTTTGCAGGGCAGGGACGGCTTGCCTGCTGAAATAAAAGCGGCTGGGCACGTTGTATTGTGGGACTGCCAATGCCATTAAGTTACGGAAGGTGTCAGTCTCCACCAGCCTGAATGACAGCATTTCAAGGGACAGTAGTTTTGCAATGGCAGCATTCAGAACCTGTGCTCGGGGGTGGTTTCCCGAGAATGGCCTTTTCTCCCATGCCTTTCCTACCGATGGCTGTAGACTGGGCTGGGAGTGTGAGGATGACTGGTAACGTGGTGCTGTGGGTGGAATTACACTGGGTCTCTGAACAACAGTTCCAGAGGTTCTTCCATGGCGATCCTGTGAGGAAGCCGAACCAGCTGTGTGAGAGCTGGAGGAAGAGGCTACAACACGAGCTGAAGAGGTGGTAGATGCCGCTGTTGGTTGGCCCAGGTCTTCAGTCTGTTTTTGTAACTCCACCATGTGCTTGGTCCGCACATGTTTCCACATATTTGTGGTATTGAGGTTGCTGACAATTTTCCCTCTTTTTACTTTCTGATGACACAGCTTGCATTTGACAAAGCAAATGTCATCTGCAACTGTGTCAAAAAAGGACCAATCACTGCAAGTCTTGGGAGCGCCCGTTTTGGCTTTTGGAAGAGGCATGCTCCTAATGGGTGCCGAAGTGGAGGCTACAGGCAACGCAGTCTTCCCCCTTCCTCTCCCTTTTGGGCCATTCGGGGAATCTCTTCCTCAGAGCTGTACCCACCACCTTCCTGTACCTCACGCCATGATGGGTCTAAGACTTCATCATCTACACTACCCTTTTCCACCAACTGCTTCTCCTGGGTGGTCTCGGCAGCACAGTACGCACCAGAAAGTGGCACCTGAGTCTCATCTTCAGATGCGTACTGAGGTGTGCTGACCAGAGGCACTGGCCCACCCGCCTCTTCAGATTCAGAGAGACAAAGCTGTTGGGCATCACTGCATACTGCCTCTTCTTCCATTTCTGGAATGCTGCTTGGCTGGCCCCCTCTTTCCAAGCCAAGAGATTCAGAGAACAGAAGTAGAGATGGCTCCTGTCCTGGGCTCTCTGACTGCCTGGGCAATTTGGCAGGTGGTGAAGAGACAGATGGGTGCTCTCCAGTGCTCTGTGCCTGAGAGGTATGGCGATCTCCTACAAAGCTGCGCATGAAGGACTGTTCCCTGCTGAAACTGGGTGATGATGAGTCACGGGTGCCCACAGCAGGCACAGAATCCCCATGTCCTCTCCCTGCTCCACGACCATGTGCCTTACTACCTGCCTTCTTCATCTTGATAGACTGATAAAGATAGGCAGAAAAGTACTAAGGGCTTAGTGTGCTTATTCTTGAACAGCTCCTAACAGGTATAAGAAACACTAATTTTCTATAGTGTGGGCTAGACTTTAATATGAGCTAATGTGACCTACACAGCTGTAAAGTGGAGTGTGTGCAGACAGCTGTGAACGGCGCTGCAAGGCTAAAAATATCTCCTCTATGTACTCCTATATAGTGTATTTCCACAATCTAGCAGGATACGGATGGAAAGCCACTGATAGGATAAATTTTAAAAAATGTGCAGCAGGCTGCACTAATTGAGAAATGGACAATGGAACGGTATGAGGCAGTGACGCACCCTGAGCTGACTACAACCGGCTGTGGCGGCAGAACAGACTACAGAGTGAGCCGCACTCACACAAAGACCATACAGACCGCCGTGAACGGCACTGCAAGGCCAAAAAAGCTCCTCTATGCAATCCTATATAGTGTTTTTCCACAATCTAGCTGAATACAGATGGAAAGCCACTAATAGGATAAATTTGAACAAATGTGCAGCTGGCTGAACTAATTGAAAAACGGACAATGGAACGGTATGAGGCAGTGATGCACCCTGAGCTGACTACTACCAGCGGTGGCTGCAGACCAGACTACAGAGTGAGCTGCACTCACACAGACACCCTGCAGACACCTGTGAACAGCACTGCAAGGCAAAAACAAGGTTCTCACACAGCGGTTGCTAAATTAGCCTGGGTAAAGCACAATGAAGCAAATCACTATCTCTAAACTGGCCCTCAGTCAGAACACAGCATCCTGTCCCTAACTGAATTCACCGCAGAGTGAACCCAAAATGGCGGCTGCGACTTTTATAGTGCATCATGACATCATTTCAGCAGCCAATCACAGCCATGCTAGTAGTTACATGCCTACCATGCAGAACAGGATGTGCCCACACTTCTAATCATTCCTCATTGGCTGAATTCGGGCTCTTTGAATTATGGGAACTTCCGATTATGGTATCCGATATACTGAAAATATCGGAACTCGGTATCAGAATTCCGATACCGCAAATATCGGCCGATACCCGATACTTGCGGTATCGGAATGCTCAACACTACTCACCACACATCTAGATCAGTTCCCTGAGGGGTCTAGTTTCCAAAATGATGTCACTTGTTGGTGATTTTCACTGTTTAGGCACATCAGAGGCTCTCCAAATGCCACATGGCGTCCGCCAATTGTTCCAGCAAATTTTGCATTTGAAAAGTCAAATGACATGCCTTCCCTTCCAAGCTCTGCCATGTGCCCAAACAGTGATTTTATCCCCCATATTGGGTATCGGCATGCTCAGGGGAAATTACACAAATTTTGCCGTCCATTTTCTCCTGTTACCCTTGTCAAAATAACAAAATTTGGATCTGAAGTAAATTTTTGGTGAAAAAAAGGTAAATGTTCATTTTTTTATCCACATTCCAAAAATTCCTGTGAAGCACCTGAAGGGTTAATAAACTTTTTGAATGTGGTTTTGAGCACCTGGAGGGGGGCAGTTTTTAAAATGGTGTCACTTTTGGGTATCTTCTATCATATAGACCCCTCAAAGTGACTTCAAATGGGATGTGGTCCCTAAAAGAAAATGGGGTTCCAAAAATGATAAATTGTTGGTCAGCTTTTAACCCTTATGACTTCCTAACAAAAAAAAATGTTGGTTCCAAAATTGTGCTGATGTATAGTAGACATGTAGGAAATTTCTGTTTTTTTCACAAATAAACGCAAGTCATATCAAAGAAATGTTACCACTATCATGAAGTACAATATGTCACAAAAAACTGTCTCGGAATCACCAGGATCCATTGCAGAGTTCCAGAGTAATAAAGGGACAATGGCCAGAATTGTAAAAGTTGGCCCAATTATTAAATTGTAAACCACCCTCGGGGGTTAGGTGGTTAAGGACAAATGAAGGGTTCCTCTGGAATTTGCCAGAGTGGCTAGTGCCAGATTTGTCTGTGGTAGTCTTTTTGAGCCAGTAGCCTTTGACAGACATTACACTTACCTTCTTATAAAAGCTTATCAGATTAGTTTGACAAGAGCAATCTTTTGTAAAACTATGTTGCTGTGAGTTGTTGTATAGCTATATTGTACTGCTGCTGGGAGATGTACCCTCTTCAGGGAACACAAACATTTAGCTACGGTCAAAATAAGGATAGTTTTTTTTACCAGATTGCTGACAAGCCATTGCTTCTTCTCTCTCAAAAGATCTATATTTTTCCTATTCTCTAAATAAAGGTATACATTTATGATAGCTTGATAAAAAGCCTTTATAATTGTTAGGTCATTTTGAGAATAGCAAACCTGTTGCAGATTCCTAAGTAGGGAGAATTTTTCACTCCTACTTGAGAAGCCATCACTTCTCCAATTTCTTAACAGCATTTATGTTTATGCTCTCTAAATAAAGTTATAATATGGGGATGCCTTGTGAAAAGCTATCACTTATTTATTTACTAAATAACAAAGTTTTTAATACTATTCAAACAGGTATTATATTTGCACCATCCATTGAGAAAAACATTTCTGTATAAACACCAGGTAGTCAGGCATCTGCCCTCAAAAATGGACAGTCTAGACAGTTACAACTCCAGTAGCTCAAAAAGCTTGTTACTGCAGTATTGTTAGATGAACTTTTACTTACCACCAGTTTCCGTTTTCTTCCAACCAAAGATGCCAAGGTCAGTTAGACATTACTAAGACTCCAAGTAAAAGAGCTCAAAAAAGTTCAATACAGCTTTAGAAGACCTGAGTGTAATATAAATATTTAATGAGCATTTAGAGACTTAGTAGTATTGAAATTCTGAACTCTGAGATACCCAAAATGTATAGGCAGTGCCTAGTAGCCATATTGTTAGACAAACACAACCTACAATGAGTGAAACCAAAGGGGATGTAGAGAGCATGGGAGTTTTAAGGTACCTTCACACTAAGCGAGGTCGCTAGCGAGATCGCTGCTGAGTCACAAGTTTTGTGACGCAACAGCGACCTCAGTAGCGATCTCGCTATGTTTGACACGTAGCAGCGACCAGGCCCCTGCTGTGAGATCGCTGGTCGTGTCGGAATAGCCTGGACCTTTTTTTGATCGTTGAGGTCCCGCTGGGTAGCACACATCGCTGTGTTTGACACCTTACCAACGATCTCGTTGACGACTCAGACTGTTATGAAAGGTAATTCAGTACCACAATGGACATAGAGGTCAGCGCACATACAGTGACCTGGCAATAACCCAAAAAACAAGAACGAGCTCTGAGACGTGGGAACTCTGTTGACCGCAATCCCTAATCCTCTCCAACCACACTAAAGGCAGCCGTGGATTGCGCCTAACGCTCCCTATGCAACTCGGCACGGCCTGAGAAACTAGCTAGCCTGAAGATAGAAAATAAGCCTACCTTGCCTCAGAGAAATACCCCAAAGGAAAAGGCAGCCCCCACATATAATGACTGTGAGTTAAGATGAAAAGACAAACGTAGAGATGAAATAGATTTAGCAAAGTGAGGCCCAACTTTCTGAACAGAGCGAGGATAGGAAAGGTAACTTTGCGGTCAACACAAAACCCTACAAAAACCATGCAAAGGGGGCAAAAAGACCCTCCGTACCGAACTAACGGCACGGAGGTACACCCTCTGCGTCCCAGAGCTTCCAGCAAGCAGAAAAAAAAAAATTGACAAGCTGGACAGAGAAAAACAGCAAACAAATAGCAAAGAGGAATTTAGCTATGCAGAGCAGCAGGCAACAGGAACGATCCAGGAGGAAACAGATCCAATACTAGAACATTGACTGGAGGCCAGGATCAAAGCACTAGGTGGAGTTAAATAGAGCAGCACCTAACGACTTAACCACATCACCTGAGGAAGGAAACTCAGAAGCAGCAGTACCACTTTCCTCCACCAACGGAAGCTCACAGAGAGAACCCGCCGAAGTACCACTTGTGACCACAGGAGGGAGCTCTGCCACAGAATTCACAACAGTACTCCCCCCTTGAGGAGGGGTCACCGAACCCTCACCAGAGCTCCCAGGACGACCAGGATGAGCCATATGAAAGGCACGAACAAGATCGGGAGCATGGACATTAGAGGCAAAGACCCAGGAATTATCTTCCTGAGCATAACCCTTCCACTTAACCAGATACTGGAGTTTCCGCCTTGAAACACGAGAATCCAAAATCTTCTCCACAATATACTCCAACTCCCCCTCCACCAAAACCGGGGCAGGAGGATCAACAGATGGAACCATAGGTGCCACGTATCTCCGCAACAATGACCTATGGAATACGTTATGTATGGAAAAAGAATCTGGAAGGGTCAGACGAAAAGACACAGGATTAAGAACCTCAGAAATCCTATATGGACCAATAAAACGAGGTTTAAACTTAGGAGAGGAAACCTTCATAGGAATATGACGAGAAGATAACCAAACCAAGTCCCCAACCCGAAGTCGGGGACCCACACAGCGTCTGCGATTAGCGAAACGTTGAGCCTTCTCCTGGGACAAAGTCAAATTGTCCACTACATGAGTCCAAATCTGCTGCAACCTGTCCACCACAGTATCCACACCAGGACAGTCCGAAGACTCAACCTGCCCTGAAGAGAAACGAGGATGGAACCCAGAGTTGCAGAAAAACGGTGAAACCAAGGTAGCCGAGCTGGCCCGATTATTGAGGGCGAACTCAGCCAAAGGCAAAAAGGACACCCAGTCATCCTGATCAGCAGAAACAAAGCATCTCAGATATGTTTCCAAGGTCTGATTGGTTCGTTCGGTCTGGCCATTAGTCTGAGGATGGAAAGCCGAGGAAAAAGACAAGTCAATGCCCATCCTACCACAAAAGGCTCGCCAAAACCTCGAAACAAACTGGGAACCTCTGTCAGAAACGATATTCTCTGGAATGCCATGTAAACGAACCACATGCTGGAAAAACAATGGCACCAAATCAGAGGAGGAAGGCAATTTAGACAAGGGTACCAAATGGACCATCTTAGAGAAGCGATCACAGACCACCCAAATGACTGACATCTTTTGAGAGACGGGAAGATCTGAAATAAAATCCATAGAGATATGTGTCCAAGGCCTCTTCGGGACTGGCAAGGGCAAAAGCAACCCACTGGCACGAGAACAGCAGGGCTTAGCCCGAGCACAAATCCCACAGGACTGCACAAAAGTACGCACATCTCGCGACAGAGATGGCCACCAAAAGGATCTAGCCACTAACTCTCTGGTACCAAAGATTCCAGGATGACCAGCCAACACCGAACAATGAACCTCAGAGATAACTTTATTCGTCCACCTATCAGGGACAAACAGTTTCTCCGCTGGACAACGATCAGGTTTATTAGCCTGAAATTTTTGCAGCACCCGCCGCAAATCAGGGGAGATGGCAGACACAATTACTCCCTCTTTGAGGATACCCGCCGGCTCAGATACACCCGGAGAGTCGGGCACAAAACTCCTAGACAGAGCATCCGCCTTCACATTTTTAGAGCCCGGAAGGTATGAAATCACAAAGTCAAAACGGGCAAAAAACAACGACCAACGAGCTTGTCTAGGATTCAACCGCTTGGCGGACTCGAGATAAGTCAAGTTGTTATGATCAGTCAAGACCACCACGCGATGCTTAGCTCCTTCAAGCCAATGACGCCACTCCTCGAATGCCCACTTCATGGCCAGCAACTCTCGATTGCCCACATCATAATTTCGCTCAGCAGGCGAAAACTTCCTGGAAAAAAAGGCGCATGGTTTCATCACCGAGCAATCAGAACTTCTCTGCGACAAAACTGCCCCTGCTCCAATCTCAGAAGCATCAACCTCAACCTGGAACAGAAGCGAAACATCTCATTGACACAACACAGGGGCAGAAGAAAAACGACGCTTCAACTCTTGAAAAGCTTCCACCGCAGCAGAAGACCAATTGACCAAATCAGCACCTTTCTTGGTCAAATCGGTCAATGGTTTAGCAATACTAGAAAAATTGCAGATGAAGCGACGATAAAAATTAGCAAAGCCCAGGAACTTTTGCAGACTTTTCAGATATGTCGGCTGAGTCCAATTATGAATGGCTTGGACCTTAACAGGGTCCATCTCGATAGTAGAAGGGGAAAAGATGAACCCCAAAAATGAAACCTTCTGAACACCAAAGAGACACTTTGATCCCTTCACAAACAAAGAATTAGCACGCAGAACCTGAAACACCGTTCTGACCTGCTTCACATGAGACTCCCAATCATCCGAGAAGATCAAAATGTCATCTAAGTACACAATCAGGAATTTATCCAGGTACTCTCGGAAGATGTCATGCATAAAGGACTGAAACACTGATGGAGCATTGGCAAGTCCAAATGGCATTACTAGATACTCAAAATGGCCCTCGGGCGTATTAAATGCAGTTTTCCACTCATCGCCTCGCTTAATACGCACAAGATTATACGCACCACGAAGATCTATCTTGGTGAACCAACTAGCCCCCTTAATCCGAGCAAACAAATCAGATAACAATGGCAAGGGGTACTGAAATGTAACCGTGATCTTATTTAGAAGGCGGTAATCTATATAAGGTCTCAGTGAACCATCCTTCTTGGCTACAAAAAAGAACCCTGCTCCTAATGGCGACGATGACGGGCGAATATGCCCCTTCTCCAAAGACTCCTTCACATAACTCCGCATAGCGGCGTGCTCAGGCACAGATAAATTAAACAGTCGACCTTTTGGGAATTTACTACCAGGAATCAAATCGATAGCACAATCACAATTCCTATGCGGAGGTAGGGTATCGGACTTGGGCTCATCAAATAAATCCTGGTAATCAGACAAGAACTCAGGAACCTCAGAAGAGGTGGATGACGAAATAGTCAGAAATGGGACATCACCATGTACCCCCTGACAACCCCAGCTGGACACAGACATGGATTTCCAATCTAATACTGGATTATGGACTTGTAGCCATGGCAACCCCAACACGACCACATCATGCAGATTATGCAACACCAGAAAGCGAATAACCTCCTGATGTGCAGGAGCCATGCACATGGTCAGCTGGGTCCAGTACTGAGGCTTATTCTTGGCCAAAGGCGTAGCATCAATTCCTCTCAATGGAATAGGACACTGCAAGGGCTCCAAGAAAAACCCACAACGCCTAGCATACTCCAAGTCCATCAAATTCAGAGCAGCGCCTGAGTCCACAAATGCCATGACAGAATATGATGACAAAGAGCAGATCAAGGTAACAGACAGAAGAAATTTTGACTGTACCGTACCAATGGTGGCAGACCTAGCGAACCGCTTAGTGCGCTTAGGACAATCAGAGATAGCATGAGTGGAATCACCACAGTAGAAACACAGCCCATTCAGACGTCTGTGTTCTTGCCGTTCAACTCTGGTCAAAGTCCTATCGCACTGCATAGGCTCAGGTTTAAGCTCAGGTAATACCGCCAAATGGTGCACAGATTTACGCTCGCGCAAGCGTCGACCGATCTGAATGGCCAAAGACATAGACTCATTCAGACCAGCAGGCATAGGAAATCCCACCATGACATCCTTAAGGGCTTCAGAGAGACCTTTTCTGAAAATAGCTGCGAGCGCACCTTCATTCCACTGAGTGAGTACGGACCACTTTCTAAATTTCTGACAATATACCTCTATTTCATCCTGACCCTGACACAGAGCCAGCAAATTCTTCTCTGCCTGATCCACAGAATTAGGCTCATCGTACAGCAATCCGAGCGCCAGGAAAAATGCATCGATATTACTTAATGCAGGATCTCCTGACGCAAGAGAAAATGCCCAGTCCTGAGGGTCGCCACGCAAAAAAGAAATAACGATCCTAACTTGTTGAACTGGGTCACCAGAGGAGCGAGGTTTCAAAGCCAGAAATAGTTTACAATTATTTTTGAAACTCAGAAATTTAGTTCTATCTCCAAAAAACAAATCAGGAATAGGAATTCTCGGTTCTAACATAGAATTCTGAACCACAAAGTCTTAAATAGTTTGTACTATGCCGTGAGCTGATCCACACATGAAGACAGACCTTTAATGTCCATTGCTACACCTGTGTCCTGAACCACCCAAATGTCTAGGGGAAAAAAAAGGCAAAACATAGTGCAAAGAAAAAAAAATGGTCTCAGAACTTCTTTTTTCCCTCTATTGGGAATCATTAGTACTTTGGCCTCCAGTACTGTTATGAAAGGTAATTCAGTACCACAATGGACATAGAGGTCAGCGCACATACAGTGACCTGGCAATAACCCAAAAAACAAGAACGAGCTCTGAGACGTGGGAAATCTGTTGACCGCAATCCCTAATCCTCTCCAACCACACTAAAGGCAGCCGTGGATTGCGCCTAACGCTCCCTATGCAACTCGGCACGGCCTGAGAAACTAGCTAGCCTGAAGATAGAAAATAAGCCTACCTTGCCTCAGAGAAATACCCCAAAGGAAAAGGCAGCCCCCACATATAATGACTGTGAGTTAAGATGAAAAGACAAACGTAGAGATGAAATAGATTTAGCAAAGTGAGGACCAACTTTCTGAACAGAGCGAGGATAGGAAAGGTAACTTTGCGGTCAACACAAAACCCTACAAAAACGACGCAAAGGGGGCAAAAAGACCCTCCGTACCGAATTAACGGCACGGAGGTACACCCTCTGCGTCCCAGAGCTTACAGCAAGCAGAAAAAAAACAAATTGACAAGCTGGACAGAAAAAAACAGCAAACAAATAGCAAAGAGGAACTTAGCTATGCAGAGCAGCAGGCCACAGGAACGATCCAGGAGGAAACAGATCCAATACTAGAACATTGACTGGAGGCCAGGATCAAAGCACTAGGTGGAGTTAAATAGAGCAGCACCTAACGACTTCACCACATCACCTGAGGAAGGAAACTCAGAAGCAGCAGTACCACTTTCCTCCACCAACGGAAGCTCACAGAGAGAACCCGTCGAAGTACCACTTGTGACCACAGGAGGGAGCTCTGCCACAGAATTCACAACATCAGACACCGACACATAGGCGTGCATTTGCGTTTCCTTTTCCGCACCCCTCCGCTCCGATTGGTGGTCGCTACTGTGTTCTGATTGGCGGTCATGCCTTCAACAGAAGGCTACATAGTAGCGCTTCCATCCTTTGTTCCTGACCGCGTGGTGGTTTGCAGATCGTTGTAGAGTTCTCCGGCCTGCGACTCCTCTTTATCTATTCTTCAACGGTTCTTCTGACACCTTTTGTGCACGGTAGGTATCGTTTGGGGTCTCAAATGCGTTCCCACCGAAGGGCTATTGTGTCACCTCATAAGGCAAGGCCGCCACCAATCAGGACGCAGTAGCGACCACCAATCGGAACTGAATGGGCGCGGAAAAGGCAACGCAAATGCACGCCTGTGTGACTACAACGTCACACAGGACGTCCCTCATCGAGGTCTGAATCGTCATAATAGCTGCCATGTGACAGGGTCTCAACGACCAACGACATCGTTGTACAGGTCACTACAGGTCGCCACATCGCTGCTGCGTCGTTGGGAAGATCTCACTGTTTGACATCTCGCCAGCGACCACATAGCGACGCAGCAACGATCCCTGACAGGTCGTATCGTTGTCGGGATCGCTTTAGCTTCGCTAAGTGTGACGGGGCCTTTACTCTTCACAATCAAAGTAGCAGCTCCAGCATAGTAATTCGATCACCACCTACTAATAGGCAGAAATTCCAACTACGGTAGGTTCACGCTAGCAATTTCTGTTGCTGCCCTTAATCTAAATGAGTACCAAGTCCATTAGGATTAGTAGGCAAAAAAAAACCTCCTGAAATTAGAACCTTATCATGAGACAGAATATTTGTGCAGTACTGCCTAAAGGAATTAAGCTATGAAGCTAGCCAGAATGGGCACACCAGTCCCAAAACTGCCGGAATAGGTATTCATGAACCTTTACAAAAAACATTTTTTATGTCAAACTCAAAGAGTCTCTGAAAGCCTGCTTCAAACCAAGATGAACTCACCAAAGCACAGGAAGTAAAACATTGTGCCTTTAGCACACAGTCCTTGTAACCCCTTACCACTAGCTTACCGTAATTCTAAATTCTTTGTTGACATCCCATTAACTTACTATATAGAGATAAAACACCAAACATGTTAGCCTCTGCTGTGCTAATACACCCATGAAATAACTTGTAATAAAAGGTAACTTCAAATCTCAGAGAGACAGAAGAGTCTGGGAATATAAACTGATGATGACCTTTGACACACTCAGTGCAGGAATAAATGTGTCTCATGGATTTATGTCTTTTTACATCAATTAAGGAATTTGCTCCTCAGACCGTGTGGGGTCATCATAACAGAACCAGATCCATTCAGAGCACCATAAAACATTCACACTCCTTATCTATGAACTATTCCAATATTTATGGACATAAACATTTTAGCACTCTCACATAATGGTAGTTCTGCTTTACGTCACCTGTCTTATCTATGGCATTTTTCTGGGCTGTATTGTGCATAAATATGTGTTTTTTCAGAATTTGTATTAGTCTATGCCTGATGAAGGGACCTGCATAGTCTCGAAAGCTGAGGACTCTCAATTCTAAATATTTTTCTAATACACCCAATGATCCTGAACTGCACACTGCTAACAAATACTCTAAAGCAGAGATTCCCAACCTGTAGCACAGGAGACATGTGGCTCTTGTGACCATGATGTGTGTCTCCCAGCTATCTGCCAGCTAGGAGCATTAACATCAGGTCTAGAAAACATCTAGGAAGAGCAGGTCTTCTTCAGATGTGTCTTTTATGAAAAGACTCCCACAGAAGAGCAGATCTGGATGTGCATATACTGGTCTTATGGCTGGAGAGCTAAATTAACTAAGTCTAAACTGGACATAGGATGATACTGCTAGGGAGGGTGCTTAAATCTGTATGTGTTCGCATGGTGGGAGTGCTTGATGTAAATATTGAATGAGGATAAGGAATGAGGAATCCCTGGATGTAAGGATTCTGCTTTGATGTGATTTCTGTGGAGAAGCTTTGGTTGTCTTTATACCGATAATGTGAGCTCTGGGTGTCACTACTGTGGGAGAAGGAGGTTCTCTGAATGTGGCTTGCGACCCACTTTCAGAGCTGAATGTGGCTGTCAAGGTTGGAAAGGCAGGGGAATACTGCTCTAAAGTAACCTAGCTCAGATAAAGACTGCAGTTGCGGTTGAAGCGCGTTGCTTTTTTTTCTCTGTGTTACTATGCCTAGTGCCATGCTATTTTAGCATTTACTAAATAAATGAAGAAAGCCTTTTAACTCAACCTGGAGCTGGAACGTATTCTTCTTGTGTGACTTAGGTTCAACCAATAGAAAAACATAAATATCGTCTTTACACCTAATCATTAAATAAATATAGATTACAGCAATTTAGAATATATACAGTGGGTACGGAAAGTATTCAGACCCCTTTAAATTTTAACTCTTTGTTTCATTGCAGCCATTCGGCAAATTCAAAAAGTTAATTTTTTCTCATTAATGTACACTCTGCACCCCATCTTGACTGAAAAAAACAGAAATGTAGTAATTTTTACAAATTTATTAAAAAAGCAAAAGAATGGTTTTCTTTTCTTTATTGTGACACTACCACACAGGCCAGACATATGAAGAATACTAGAAATTGTCAAACGCAGGTCACAGCTAAGTACGTGCCAGAATTTCCTGCACCTCCTTTAATGTTGCTGTAGGCCTTTTGGCAGCCTACTGGAATAATTTTCTTCTTGTCTTATCAGATATTGAGGGCCTTCCGTTTCTAGGTAATGTCACTGTTGTTCCAAATACAGTATAACTCACTTTTTGATGACCGTCTTCACAGTGCATCATGGTATATCTGATGCCTTGGAAATGTTTTTTATACCCTTCTCTTGATAAGTTTCAACAAAGATCCATTTGCAGTGTTGTAAATTATTTACTGACTATGGTATTTGCTATAAATTGCTAATGAGAAAATGTCAGGAAAATCCTACTAGAATAGCTAAACTTTATATGAAATTAATCAGAATCACTTTAAATGATGGCACCTGTGCACTGACTATTATTTAACTTGAGTTTATATACAGTTAGGGACAGAAATATTTGTACAGTGACACAATTTTCGCGAGTTGGGCTCTGCATGCCACCACATTGGATTTGAAATGAAACCTCTACAACAGAATTCAAGTGCAGATTGTAACGTTTAACCCCTTCATGACCCAGCCTATTTTGACCTTAAAGACCTTGCCGTTTTTTGCAATTCTGACCATTATGAGGTAATAACTCAGGAACGCTTCAACGGATCCTAGCGGTTCTGAGATTGTTTTTTCGTGACATATTGGGCTTCATGTTAGTGGTAAATTTAGGTCAATAAATTCTGCATTTATTTGTGATAAAAATGGAAATTTGGCGAAAATTTTGAAAATTTCGCGATTTTCACATTTTGAATTTTTATTCTGTTAAACCAGAGAGATATGTGACACAAAATAGTTAATAAATAACATTTCCCACGTGTTTACTTTACATCAGCACAATTTTGGAAACAAAATTTTTTTTTGTTAGGAAGTTATAAGGGTTATAATTTGACCAGCGATTTGTCATTTTTACAACGAAATTTACAAAACCATTTTTTTAGGGACCACCTCACATTTGAAGTCAGTTTGAGGGGTCTATATGGCTGAAAATACCCAAAAGTGACACCATTCTAAAAACTGCACCCCTCAAGGTACTCAAAACCACATTCAAGAAGTTTATTAACCCTTCAGGTGCTTCACAGCAGCAGAAGCAACATGGAAGGAAAAAATGAACATTTAACTTTTTAGTCACAAAAATTATCTTTAGCAACAATTTTTTTATTTTCCCAATGGTAAAAGGAGAAACTGAACCACGAAAGTTGTTGTCCAATTTGTCCTGAGTACGCTGATACCTCATATGTGGGGGTAAACCACTGTTTGGGCGCACGGCAGGGCTTGGAAGGGAAGGAGCGCCATTTGACTTTTTGAATCAAAAATTGGCTCCACTCTTTAGCGGACACCATGTCACGTTTGGAGAGCACCCGTGTGCCTAAAAATTGGAGCTCCCCTACAAGTGACCCCATTTTGGAAACTAGACGCCCCAAGGAACTTATCTAGATGCATAGTGAGCACTTTGAACCCCCAGGTGCTTCACAAATTGATCCGTAAAAATGAAAAAGTACTTTTTTTTTCACAAAAAAATTCTTTTAGCCTCAATTTTTTCATTTTCACATGGGCAACAGGATAAAATGGATCCTAAAATGTGTTGGGCAATTTCTCCTGAGTACACCAATACCTCACATGTGGGGGTAAACCACTGTTTGGGCACATGGTAAGGCTCGGAAGGGAAGGAGCGCCATTTGACTTTTTGAATGAAAAATTATTTCCATCGTTAGCGGACACCATGTCGCGTTTGGATAGCTCCTGTGTGCCTAAACATTGGCGCTCCCCCACAAGTGACCCCATTTTGGAAACTAGACCCCACAAGGAACTTATTTAGATGCCTAGTGAGCACTTTAAACCCTCAGGTGCTTCACAAATTGATCTGTAAAAATGAAAAAGTACTTTTTTTTCACAAAAAAATTCTTTTCGCCTCAATTTTTTCATTTTCACATGGGCAGTAGGATAAAATGGATCATAAAATTTGTTGGGCAATTTCTCCTGAGTACGCCGATACCTCATATGTGGGGGTAAACCACTGTTTGGGCACTCGGCAGGGCTCGGAAGGGAAGGCGCGAAATTTGACTTTTTGAATGGAAAATTAGCTCCAATTGTTAGCAGACACCATGTCGCGTTTGGAGAGCCCCTGTGTGCCTAAACATTAGAGCTCCCCCACAAGTGACCCCATTTTGGAAACTAGACCCCCCAAGGAACTTATCTAGATGCATATTGAGCACTTTAAACCCCCAGGTGCTTCACAGAAGTTTATAACGCAGAGCCATGAAAATAAAAAATAATTTTTCTTTCCTCAAAAATGATTTTTTAGCCTGGAATTTCCTATTTTGCCAAGGATAATAGGAGAAATTGGACCCCAAATATTGTTGTCCAGTTTGTCCTGAGTACGCTGATACCCCATATGTGGGGGTAAACCACTGTTTGGGCGCACGGCAGGGCTCGGAAGGGATGGCACGCCATTTGGCTTTTTAAATGGAAAATTAGCTCCAATCATTAGCGGACACCATGTCACGTTTGGAGAGCCCCTGTGTGCCTAAACATTGGAGATCCCCCAGAAATGACCCCATTTTGGAAACTAGACCCCCAAAGGAACTAATCTAGATGTGTGGTGAGGACTTTGAACCCCCAAGTGCTTCACAGAAGTTTATAACTCAGAGCCATGAAAATAAAAAAATAAAAATTATTTTCTCAAAAATGATCTTTTAGCCTGCAATTTTTTATTTTCCCAAGGGTAACAGGAGAAATTTGACCCCAAAAGTTGTTGTCCAGTTTCTCCTGAGTATGCTGATACCCCATATGTGGGGGTAAATCACTGTTTGGGCACATGCCGGGGCTCGGAAGTGAAGTAGTGACGTTTTGAAATGCAGACTTTGATGGAATGCTCTGTGGGCGTCACGTTGCGTTTGCAGAGCCCCTGATGTGGCTTAACAGTAGAAACCCCCCACAAGTGACCCCATTTTGGAAACTAGACCCCGAAAGGAACTTATCTAGATGTGTGGTGAGCACTTTGAACCCCCAAGTGCTTCATAGAAGTTTATAATGCAGAGCCGTGAAAATAATAAATACGTTTTCTTTCCTCAAAAATAATTATTTAGCCCAGAATTTTTTATTTTCCCAAGGGTTACAGGAGAAATTGGACCACAAGTGTTGTTGTCCAGTTTCTCCTGAGTACGCTGATACCCCATGTGTGGGGGTAAACCACTGTTTGGGCACACGTCGGGGCTCAGAAAGGAAGTAGTGACTTTTGAAATGCAGACTTTGATGGAATGGTCTGCGGGCATCATGTTGCGTTTGCAGAGCCCCTGGTGTGCCTAAACAGTAGAAACCCCCCACAAGTGACCCCATTTTAGAAACTAGACCCCCCAAGGAACTTATCTAGATATGTGGTGAGCACTTAGAACCCCCAAGTGCTTCACAGACGTTTACAACGCAGAGCCGTGAAAATAAAAAATCATTTTTCTTTCCTCAAAAATGATATTTTAGCAAGCATTTTTTTAGATTCACAAGGGTAACAGGAGAAATTGGACCCCAGTAATTGTTGCGCAGTTTATCCTGAGTACACTGATACCCCATATGTGGGGGTAAACCACTGTTTGGGCACACGTCAGGGCTCGGAAGTGAGGGAGCACCATTTGACTTTTTGAATACAAGATTGGCTGGAATCAATGGTGGCGCCATGTTGCGTTTGGAGACCCCTGATGTGCCTAAACAGTGGTAACCCCTCAATTCTACCTCCAACACTAACCCCAACACACCCCTAACTCTAATCCCAACTGTAGCCATAACCCTAATCACAACCCTAACCACAACCCTAATTCCAACCCTAACCCTAAGGCTATGTGCCCACGTTGCGGATTCGTGTGAGATATTTCCGCACCATTTTTGAAAAATCCGCGGGTAAAAGGCACTGCGTTTTACCTGCGGATTTTCCGCGGATTTCCAGTGTTTTTTGTGCGGATTTCACCTGCGGATTCCTATTGAGGAACAGGTGTAAAACGCTGCGGAATCCGCACAAAGAATTGACATGCTGCGGAAAATTTTCTGCACCATTGGCACAGCGGATTTGGTTTTTCATATGTTTACATGGTACTGTAAACCTGATGGAATACTGCTGCGAATCCGCAGCGGCCAATCCGCAGCCAAATCCGCACCGTGTGCACATAGCCTAATTCTAAAGGTATGTGCACACTGCGGAAAACGCTGCAGATCTGCAGCAGTTTCCCATGAGTTTACAGTTCAATGTAGACCTATGGGAAACAAAAATCGCTGTACACACGCTGCGGAAAATCTGCACGGAAACGCAGCGGTTTACATTCCGCAGCATGTCACTTCTTTGTGCGGATTCCGCAGCGGTTTTACAACTGCTCAAATAGAAAATCGCAATTGTAAAACCGCAGTGAAATGCGCAGAAAAAAACGCGGTAAATCCGCCATAAATCCGCAGCGGTTTAGCACTGCGGATTTATCAAATCCGCAGCGGAAAAATCTGCAGAGGACCAGAATACGTGTGCACTTACCGAAACCCTAACCCTAGCCCTAACCCTAGCCCTAACCCTACCCCTAACCATACCCCTAACCCTAACCCTACCCCTAACCCTAACCCTAGCCCTAACCCTAGCCCTACCCCTAACCCTACCCCTAACCCTAGCCCTAACCCTAGCCCTAACCCTAACCCTACCCCTAACCCTAACCCTACCCCTAACCCTATTCTAACATTAGTGGGAAAAAAAATTTCTTTATTTTTTTATTGTCCTTACCTATGGGGGTGACAAAGGGGGGGGGGGGTCATTTATTATTTTTTTTATTTTGATCACTGAGATATAATCTATCTCAGTGATCAAAATGCACTTTGGAACGAATCTGCCGGCCGGCAGATTCGGCGGGCGCACTGTGCATGCGCCCGCCATTATGGAAGATGGCGGCGCCCAGGGAGAAGACGGACGGGACCCTGGCAGGATCGGTAAGTATGATGGGGTGGGGGGGACCACGGGGGGGGGGGGGATTCGGAGCACGGGGGGGGGAATCGGAGCACGGCAGGCGTGGAACGGAGCACGGGGGGCGTGGAACGGAGCACGGGGGGGCTGGAACGGAGCACGGGGGGGTGGAACGGAGCACGGGGGGGTGGATCGGAATGCAGGGGGGGTGTTTGGAGCACGGGGGGTGATTGGAGCACGGGGGGAGCGGACAAGAGCACGGGGGGGAGCGGAGCACTGGATGGAGGGGAGCCGGAGCAGTGTACCGGCCAGATCGGGGGGCTGGGGGGGCGATCGGTGGGGTGGGGTGGGGGCACATTAGTATTTCCAGCCATGGCCGATGATATTGCAGCATCGGCCATGGCTGGATTGTAATATTTCACCCGTTATAATAGGTGAAATATTACAAATCGCTCTGATTGGCAGTTTCACTTTCCACAGCCAATCAGAGCGATCGTAGCCACGAGGGGGTGAAGCCACCCCCCCTGGGCTAAACTACCACTCCCCCTGTCCCTGCAGATCGGGTGAAATGGGAGTTAACCCTTTCACTGGATCTGCAGGGACGCGATCTTTCCATGACGCCACATAGGCGTCATGGGTCGGATTGGCACCGACTTTCATGACGCCTACGTGGCGTCATGGGTCGGGAAGGGGTTAATTTGAAGGGTTGAACAAAAATATCTGATAGAAAATGTAGGAATTGTACACATTTCTTTACAAACACTTCACATTTTAGGAGGTCAAAAGTAATTGGACAAATAAACATAACCCAAACAAAATATTTTTATTTTCAATATTTTGTTGCAAATCCTTTGGAGGCAATCACTGCCTTAAGTCTGGAACCCATGGACATCACCAAACGCTGGGTTTCCTCCTTCTTAATGCTTTGCCAGGCATTTACAGCCGCAGCCTTCAGGTCTTGCTTGTTTGTGGGTCTTTCCGTCTTAAGTCTGGATTTGAGCAAGTGAAATGCATGCTCAATTGGGTTTAGATCTGGAGATTGACTTGGCCATTGCAGAATGTTCCACTTTTTAGCACTCATGAACTCCTGGGTAGCTTTGGATGTTTGCTTGGGGTCATTGTCCATCTGTACTATGAAGCGCCGTCCAATCAACTTTGCAGCATTTGGCTGAATCTAGGCTGAAAGTATATCCCGGTACACTTCAGAATTCATCCGGCTACTCTTGTCTGCTCTTATGTCATCAATAAACACAAGTGACCCAGTGCCATTGAAAGCCATGCATGCCCATGCCATCACGTTGCCTCCACCATGTTTTACAGAGGATGTGGTGTGCCTTGGATCATGTGCCGTTCCCTTTCTTCTCCAGACTTTTTTCTTCCCATCATTCTGGTACAGGTTGATCTTTGTCTCATCTGTCCATAGAATACTTTTCCAGAACTGAGCTGGCTTCTTGAGGTGTTTTTCTGCAAATTTAACTCTGGCCTGTCTATTTTTGGTATTGATGAATGGTTTGCATCTAGATGTGAACCCTTTGTATTTACTGTCATGGAGTCTTCTCTTTACTGTTGACTTAGAGACAGATACACCTACTTCACTGAGAGTGTTCTGGACTTCAGTTGATGTTGTGAACGGGTTCTTCTTCACCAAATTAAGTATGCGGCGATCATCCACCACTGTTGTCATCCGTGGACGCCCAGGCCTTTTTGAGTTCCCAAGCTCACCAGTCAATTCCTTTTTTCTCAGAATGTACCCAACTGTTGATTTTGCTACTCCAAGCATGTCTGCTATCTCTCTGATGGATTTTTTCTTTTTTTTCAGCCTCAGGATGTTCTGCTTCACCTCAATTGAGAGTTCCTTTGACCGCATGTTGTCTGCTCACAGCAACAGCTTCCAAATGCAAAACCACACACCTGGAATCCACCCCTGACCTTTTAACTACTTCATTGATTACAGGTTAACGAGGGAGGCGCCTTCAGAGTTAATTGCAGCCCTTAGAGTCCATTGTCCAATTACTTTTGGTCCCTTGAAAAAGAGGACGCTATGCATTACAGAGCTATGATTCCTAAACCCTTTCTCCGATTTGGATGTGGAAACTATCATATTGCAGCTGGGAGTGTGCACTTTCAGCCCATATTATATATATAATTGTATTTCTGAACATGTTTTTGTAAACAGCTAAAATAACAAAACTTGTGTCACTGTCCAAATATTTCTGGCCCTAACTGTATGATTGAATTATTCTGAACTTAACCAGATCCCCAATTATAAAAGGGTGTGCACACTTATCCAACCACATTTTTTTAAATTATATTTAACACCTCAAAATTGTTTATTTCTTAATGGATTTGTACAAATTATGGGTGCAATTAAAGATGGAAAAAGTTCTGAAATTAATTAGCAGACATCATGTTGCATTTGGAAAGCCTCTGATGTACCTAAACAGTGGAAACTGCCCACAAGTGACACCATTTTGCAAACTAGACCATTCAGGGAATTTATCTAGATATGTAGTGAGCACCTTGAACCCCAAGATGCTTCATAAACGTTTATAACGTCAGCCGTGAAAATAAAAAAAATTACATATTCCCCACAAAATGTTTTTACGCCCAAATTTTGCATTTTTACAACGTTATCAGGAGAAATTTCACCTTACAATTTGCTGTACAATTACTCCTGAGTAGGGTTGAGCGAAACGGGTCGAACATTTTCAAAAGTCCCCGACTTTTGACAAAGTCGGGTTTCATGAAACCCGATCCGACCCCTGTGCGGGGTCGGCCATGCGGTACGCGACTTTCGCGCCAAAGTCGCGTTTCAATGACGCGAAAAGCGCCATTTCTCAGCCAATGAAGGTAAACGCAGAGTGTGGGCAGCGTGATGACATAGGTCCTGGTCCCCACCATCTTAGAGAAGGGCATTGCAGTGATTGGCTTGCTGTCCGCGGCGTCACAGGGGCTATAAAGGGGCGTTCCCGCCGACCGCCATGTTACTGCTGCTGATCTGAGCCTAGGGAGAGGTTGCTGCCGCTTCGTCAGAAGCAGGGATAGCGTTAGGCAGGGTCCATTAACCACCAAACCGCTTGTGCTGTAGCGATTTCCACTGCCCAACACCACCTTCGGTGTGCAGGGACAGTGGAAGCTACATTTTTTTTTTTTTTTCCCCTCAGCGCTGTAGCTCATTGGGCTGCCCTAGAAGGCTCCCTGATAGCTGCATTGCTGTGTGTACGCCGCTGTGCAAACCAACTGCTTTTTTCAAAGCACAAATCCTCTTGTTCCTAGTGGGCCATAGAAAGCCTATTTATTATTTTTTTTATTGGGTTTATAAATTTTCCCTGGAAAAAAAAAAAAAAGTGGGAGATTAATATTGGCCTCTGGGCTTGTGTGCCAGTCCTGAGCGTGCCATCTCTCTCACAAATAGTGGGCCATAGAAAGCCTATTTATTTTTTTGGTTGATTTGGGTTCTAAATTCTACCTGAAAAAATCAATAAATCAATCAGTGGGAGATAAATATTGGCCTCTGGGCTTGTGTGCCACTCCTGACTCCTGTGTGCGTCCTCTCTCACTCAGTGGGCCCTAGAAAGCCTATTTTTTGTTTTATTTGTTTTCTAAATTCTCCCTGAAAAAATCATTTTATTTTATTTGGTTTCTAAATTATTCCTGAAAAAAATCATTTTTTTTTTTTTCTAAAGTCTCCCTGAAAAAAAAACAAAAAACAAATCAGTGGGAGATTAATATTGCCCTTTCTGCTTGTGTGCCAGTCTTGACTCCTGGGTGTGCCATCTCTCTCTCTCCAATTGTGGGCCATAGAAAGCCTATTAATTTTTTTGCTTGATTTGGGTTCCAAAATCTACCTGAAAAAATCACTAAATCAATCAGTGGGAGATAAATATTGGCCTCTGGGCTTGTGTGCCACTCCTGACTCCTGTGTGCGTCCTCTCTCACTCAGTGGGCCCTAGAAAGCCTATTTTTTGTTTTATTTGTTTTCTAAATTCTCCCTGAAAAAATCATTTTATTTTATTTGGTTTCTAAATTATTCCTGAAAAAAAAATCATTTTTTTTGTATTTTTTTTTTCTAAAGTCTCCCTGAAAAAAAAAAAAAAACAACAAATCAGTGGGAGATTAATATTGCCCTTTCTGCTTGTGTGCCAGTCTTGACTCCTGGGTGTGCCATCTCTCTCTCTCCAATTGTGGGCCATAGAAAGCCTATTAATTTTCTTGCTTGATTTGGGTTCCAAAATCTACCTGAAAAAATCACTTAATCAATCAGTAGGAGATAAATATTGGCCTCTGGGCTTGTGTGCCACTCCTGACTCCTGTGTGCGTCCTCTCTCACTCAGTGGGCCCTAGAAAGCCTATTTTTTGTTTTATTTGTTTTCTAAATTCTCCCTGAAAAAATCATTTTATTTTATTTGGTTTCTAAATTATTCCTGAAAAAAATCATTTTTTTTGTATTTTTTTTTTCTAAAGTCTCCCTGAAAAAAAAAAAAACAACAAATCAGTGGGAGATTAATATTGCCCTTTCTGCTTGTGTGCCAGTCTTGACTCCTGGGTGTGCCATCTCTCTCTCTCCAATTGTGGGCCATAGAAAGCCTATTAATTTTTTTGCTTGATTTGGGTTCCAAAATCTACCTGAAAAAATCACTAAATCAATCAGTGGGAGATAAATATTGGCCTCTGGGCTTGTGTGCCACTCCTGACTCCTGTGTGCGTCCTCTCTCACTCAGTGGGCCCTAGAAAGCCTATTTTTTGTTTTATTTGTTTTCTAAATTCTCCCTGAAAAAATCATTTTATTTTATTTGGTTTCTAAATTATTCCTGAAAAAAATCATTTTTTTTGTATTTTTTTTTTCTAAAGTCTCCCTGAAAAAACAAAACAAAAACAAATCAGTGGGAGATTAATATTGCCCTTTCTGCTTGTGTGCCAGTCTTGACTCCTGGGTGTGCCATCTCTCTCTCTCCAATTGTGGGCCATAGAAAGCCTATTAATTTTTTTGCTTGATTTGGGTTCCAAAATCTACCTGAAAAAATCACTAAATCAATCAGTGGGAGATAAATATTGGCCCCTGGGCTTGTGTGCCACTCCTGACTCCTGTGTGCGTCCTCTCTCACTCAGTGGGCCCTAGAAAGCCTATTTTTTGTTTTATTTGTTTTCTAAATTCTCCCTGAAAAAATAATTTTATTTTATTTGGTTTCTAAATTATTCCTGAAAAAAATCATTTTTTTTGTATTTTTTTTTCTAAAGTCTCCCTGAAAAAAAAAAAAAAAAAACAAATCAGTGGGAGATTAATATTGCCCTTTCTGCTTGTGTGCCAGTCTTGACTCCTGGGTGTGCCATCTCTCTCTCTCCAATTGTGGGCCATAGAAAGCCTATTAATTTTTTTGCTTGATTTGGGTTCCAAAATCTACCTGAAAAAATCACTAAATCAATCAGTGGGAGATAAATATTGGCCTCTGGGCTTGTGTGCCACTCCTGACTCCTGTGTGCGTCCTCTCTCACTCAGTGGGCCCTACAAAGCCTATTTTTTTTTTATTTGTTTTCTAAATTCTCCCTGAAACAATCATTTTATTTTATTTGTTTCTAAATTATTCCTGAAAAAAATCATTTTTTTTGTATTTTTTTTTTCTAAAGTCTCCCTGAAAAAACAAAACAAAAACAAATCAGTGGGAGATTAATATTGCCCTTTCTGCTTGTGTGCCAGTCTTGACTCCTGGGTGTGCCATCTCTCTCTCTCCAATTGTGGGCCATAGAAAGCCTATTAATTTTTTTGCTTGATTTGGGTTCCAAAATCTACCTGAAAAAATCACTAAATCAATCAGTGGGAGATAAATATTGGCCCCTGGGCTTGTGTGCCACTCCTGACTCCTGTGTGCGTCCTCTCTCACTCAGTGGGCCCTAGAAAGCCTATTTTTTGTTTTATTTGTTTTCTAAATTCTCCCTGAAAAAATAATTTTATTTTATTTGGTTTCTAAATTATTCCTGAAAAAAATCATTTTTTTTGTATTTTTTTTTCTAAAGTCTCCCTGAAAAAAAAAAAAAAAAACAAATCAGTGGGAGATTAATATTGCCCTTTCTGCTTGTGTGCCAGTCTTGACTCCTGGGTGTGCCATCTCTCTCTCTCCAATTGTGGGCCATAGAAAGCCTATTAATTTTTTTGCTTGATTTGGGTTCCAAAATCTACCTGAAAAAATCACTAAATCAATCAGTGGGAGATAAATATTGGCCTCTGGGCTTGTGTGCCACTCCTGACTCCTGTGTGCGTCCTCTCTCACTCAGTGGGCCCTACAAAGCCTATTTTTTTTTTATTTGTTTTCTAAATTCTCCCTGAAACAATCATTTTATTTTATTTTGTTTCTAAATTCTTCCTGAAAAATTCATTTTTTTGTATTTTTTTTTCTAAAGTCTCCCTGAAAAAAAAAAAAAAAAATCAAATCAGTGGGAGATTAATATTGCCCTTTCTGCTTGTGTGCCAGTCTTGACTCCTGGGTGTGCCATCTCTCTCTCTCCAATTGTGGGCCATAGAAAGCCTATTAATTTTTTTGCTTGATTTGGGTTCCAAAATCTACCTGAAAAAATCACTAAATCAATCAGTGGGAGATAAATATTGGCCTCTGGGCTTGTGTGCCACTCCTGACTCCTGTGTGCGTCCTCTCTCACTCACTGGGCCCTAGAAAGGCTATTTTATGTTTTATTTGTTTTCTAAATTCTCCCTGAAAAAATCATTTCATTTTATTTGGTTTATAAATTCTTCCTTAAAAAATCATTTTTTTTTCTTTTTTTTTCTAAAGTCTCCTTTTTAAAAAAAAAAACACAAATCAGTGGGAGATTAATATTTACATTTGCGCTTCAGTGACAGTCCTGCGTGTGTGGCATCTCTCTCATTTGTTGCCACCAACAACAGAGTGTGTAACATTGTGCCTGATTTTCGTTGTGGTCTCACCCACCTGTAAAGGGGTAGCTAAATCATACTGAAGTTATAGCTCACCGTGTAAGTTGTGTGACTGCAACAAATACCGTTAGTTTGGTAACGTTTTTAAAACAATGAGGAAGTCTGGTGGAAGAGGTCGTGGCCGGGGGCGTTCATTGTCAGCTGGTAATGAGGGTAGTGGTAGTGGTGGAGCATCAGGTGGTCGTGGGAAAAAAAATATTGCACCTAAGTCTGGAGCTGTGGAGCCAGGTTCGTCGTCTGGCTACACAAGGCCTCGAACGCTCCCTTTTCTGGGAGTAGGAAAACCGCTTTTAAAGCCGGAGCAGCAAGAGCAAGTTTTGGCTTATCTTGCTGACTCAGCCTCTAGCTCTTTTGCCTCCTCTCGTGAAACTGGTAAAAGTAAAAGCAGCGCGTCGTTAGTGGATGTTCACGGTCAGGGACAAGTCGCTTCCTTGTCCTCTTCAGCAAAAACAACAACAGAGAAGAATGCAGCAGGCGACACAACGGGTTACTCCATGGAGCTCTTTACACATACCGTCCCTGGCTTAGAAAGTGAAGCAGTTAACAGTCCATGCCCATTACAAGTTCAATCTGACATGGAGTGCACTGATGCACAGCCACAGCCAGACTACTATGCTGGTCCTTTGACTCAGACCACAACATTGCCCTCGCAGGGTGCTGATCAAGAATCAGACCATGATGAGACTATGTTGCCCCATCATGAACGCTATACCACCGACCGACAAGGTGACACAGACGAAGTTGCACACGAGCTACAAGAAGAGGTAATAGATGACCCAGTTCTTGACCCCGATTGGCAGCCATTGGGGGAACAGGGTGCAGGCGGCAGCAGTTCTGAAGCGGAGGAGGAGGGGCCACAGCAGGCATCAACATCGCAACAGGTTCCATCTGCCGGGCCCGTATCTTGCCCAAAACGCATGGCAAAGTCAAAACCTGTTGGAGGACAGCGTGGCCATCCGGTTAAAGCTCAGTCTGCAATGCCTGAAAAGGTATCCGATGCTAGAAAGAGTGCAGTCTGGCATTTTTTAAACAACATCCAATTGATCAGCGCAAAGTCATCTGTCAAAAATGTTCAACTACCTTAAGCAGAGGGCAGAATCTGAAAAGTCTCAATACAAGTTGCATGCATAGACATTTAACCACCATGCATTTGCAAGCTTGGACTAACTACCAAACGTCCCTTAAGGCTGTAGCACCCTCGGCCAATGAAGCTAGTCATCAACGCAACATCCCTTCCGGCAGTGTAGGGCCACCATTTTCTGCACCACCTGCAGTATCTGTGCAGGTTTCTTTGCCAGGCCAAAGAAGTCAGGGTCAGGGAATCACCAGTTTCGTAGTAGGAAACACTGCATCTAGGGCACCGGCGGCAACAATACCATCTCCCACCGTCTCTCAGTCTGCCATGTCCACCGGCACCCCCGCTAGTTCCACGATCTCCAGCTCTCCAGTCCAGCTCACCCTACATGAGACTATGGTTAGAAAAAGGAAGTACTTAGCCTCGCATCCGCGTACACAGGGTTTGAACGCCCACATAGCTAGACTAATCTCGTTAGAGATGATGCCCTACCGGTTAGTTGAAAGCGAAGCTTTCAAAGCCCTGATGGACTACGCTGTACCACGCTACGAGCTACCCAGTCGACACTTTTTTTCCAGAAAAGCCATCCCAGCCCTCCACCAGCATGTTAAAGAGCGCATTGTCCATGCACTCAGGCAATCTGTGAGCACAAAGGTGCACCTGACAACAGATGCATGGACCAGTAGGCATGGCCAGGGACGTTACGTGTCCATCACGGCACACTGGGTAAATGTGGTGGATGCAGGGTCCACAGGGGACAGCAAGTTTGGGACAGTTCTGCCTAGCCCACGGTCTAGGAAACAGTTGGCTGTAGCCATTCGCACCCCCTTCTCCTCCTCCTCGTCCTCCTGCAGAAGCGAGACCTCGTCCACAGACCGCAGTCGCACAACCACTCCATCCGCAGCTGCCACTGTTGCACACCAGGTCTCCCATTATGGGGCAGCTACTGGCAAACGTCAGCAGGCTGTATTGGCTATGAAGTGTTTGGGCGACAACAGACACACCGCTGAAGTTCTGTCCGAGTTCTTGCAGAAAGAAACGCAGTCGTGGCTGGGCACTGTAGATCTTGAGGCAGGCAAGGTAGTGAGTGATAACGGAAGGAATTTCATGGCTGCCATCTCCATTTCCCAACTGAAACACATTCCTTGCCTGGCTCACACCTTAAACCTGGTGGTGCAGTGCTTCCTGAAAAGTTATCCGGGGTTATCCGACCTGCTCCTCAAAGTGCGTGGACTTTGCTCACATATCCGCCGTTCGCCCGTACACTCCAGCCGTATGCAGACCTATCAGCGTTCTTTGAACCTTCCCCAGCATCGCCTAATCATAGACGTTGCAACAAGGTGGATCTCAACACTGCACATGCTTCAGAGACTGTGTGAACAGAGGCGGGCTGTTATGTTTTTGTGGGAGGATACACATACACGGGCAGGCAGTAGGATGGCAGACATGGAGTTGTCAGGTGTGCAGTGGTCGAAGATTCAAGACATGTGTCAAGTCCTTCAGTGTTTTGAGGAATGCACACGGCTGGTTAGTGCAGACAACGCCATAATAAGCATGAGCATCCCCCTAATGCGTCTGCTGATGCAAAGTTTGACGCACATAAAGGATCAGGCGTCTGCAGCTGAGGAAGAGGAAAGCCTTGATGACAGTCAGCCATTGTCTGGCCAGGGCAGTGTACAGGACGAGGTAGCGGGCGAAGAGGAGGTGGAGGATGAGGAGGATGATGGGGATGATTATATTTTTAATGAGGAAGCTTTTCCGGGGCCAGTGGAAATTTTTGGCGCGGCAAGGCCGGGTTCTGGTTTTTGGAGGGACACAAGTGACGTGGATTTGCCTGAAACTGCCCCTCAACCAAGCACAACCACAGATTTGAGAACTGGAACTTTGGCCCACATGGCGGATTATGCCTTACGTATCCTCAAAAGGGACACACGCATAACAAAAATGATGAACGATGACGATTACTGGTTGGCCTGCCTCCTTGATCCTCGCTATAAAGGCAAATTGCAAAATATAATGCCACATGAGAACTTGGAACTAATATTAGCAACCAAACAATCAACTCTTGTTGACCGTTTGCTTCTGGCATTCCCTGCACACAGCGCCCGTGATCGTTCTAACACGAGCTGCAGGGGCCAGCAGACCAGAGGTGTTAGAGGGGCAGAAATCAGAAGTGTCGTTGGCCAGAGGGGTTTTCTGACCAGGTTGTGGAGTGATTTTGCTATGACCGCAGACAGGACAGGTACTGCAGCATCAATTCAAAGTGACAGGAGACAACATTTGTCCAGTATGGTTACTAACTATTTTTCATCCCTTATCGACGTTCTCCCTCAACCGTCATTCCCATTTGATTACTGGGCATCAAAATTAGACACCTGGCCAGAATTGGCAGAATATGCATTGCAGGAGCTTGCTTGCCCGGCAGCTAGTGTCCTATCAGAAAGAGTATTCAGTGCTGCAGGTTCAATACTAACAGAAAAAAGGACTCGTCTGGCTACCCAAAATGTAGATGATCTAACCTTCATTAAAATGAACCACAACTGGATTTCGAAATCTTTTGCCCCATCTTGCCCGGCTGACACCTAGCTTTCCTATGTAAAGGTCTTGCCTGTGGACTATTCTGAACGACTTTTCCAATCTCGTAATTTGCAGCACCTGATTGTCCAGCATCCGACATGTTAACACCTCCCTAAATGGCCAAAGTCCCCACACGGGGCCGTGGTATCGCCACTTGGCGCCAGCACCCGTGAGAGTACTGTTTGTCTGAAGAGGTGGGTGTGCCCGCTTTTGGTCGACGGCACTGCCACTAGGTCCCTCATAGTACAATAAAGTGTCTGGCGGTGGTGGTGCGCACCCAACGTCAGACACACCGTTGTAATATGAGGGGCCCTGGGCCTGTACCGCCGGCCACAAGACAGTCCCCCCCCAGGTCAAACAGTGCTCTACCACTTGCAAAATTTTCTCTCACAGCTCCACCAATGTTTAGTCTATGCGCTGACATCCTTCAATGCCTGGCACTGTCAATACCATTGTATTGACATTTTTCTTATGTTAGGCCTTCGAAGCCTGTCTGCGGTCACTCCTTCCACTAGGCCTCCACTGACCTGTCTACTGCTGCCCGGGTTCCCCTGGAACCAATTTTAAATTGCCTACAGCCAGCCCAATTTATTATGTTAGGGCTTCGAAGCCTGTCTGCGGTCCCTCCTTCCACTAGGCCTCCACTGACCTGTCTACTGCTGCCCGGGTTCCCCTGGAACCAATTTTAAATTGCCTACAGCCAGCCCAATTTATTATGTTAGGGCTTCGAAGCCTGTCTGCGGTCCCTCCTTCCACTAGGCCTCCACTGACCTGTCTACTGCTGCCCAGGTTCCCCTGGAACCAATTTTAAATTGCCTACAGCCAGCCCAATTTATTATGTTAGGGCTTCGAAGCCTGTCTGCGGTCCCTCCTTCCACTAGGCCTCCACTGACCTGTCTACTGCTGCCCGGGTTCCCCTGGAACCAATTTTAAATTGCCTACAGCCCGCCCAATTTATTATGTTAGGGCTTCGAAGCCTGTCTGCGGTCCCTCCTTCCACTAGGCCTCCACTGACCTGTCTACTGCCGCCCGTGTTCCCCTGGAACCAATTGTAAATTGCCTACAGCCAGGCCAATTTATTATGTTAGGGCTTCGAAGCCTGTCTGCGGTCCCTCCTTCCACTAGGCCTCCACTGACCTGTCTACTGCTGCCCGTGTTCCCCTGGAACCAATTGTAAATTGCCTACATCCCAATTTTTGTTATGTTAGGCCTTCGAAGCCTGTCTGCGGCCCGTTTTTCCACTACTACTACACTGACCAGGCCACTGCTGCCCGTGTTCCCCTGGAACCAATTTTAAATTGCCTATAGCCAGCCCAATTTATTATGTTAGGGCTTCGAAGCCTGTCTGCGGTCCCTCCTTCCACTAGGCCTCCACTGACCTGTCTACTGCTGCCCGTGTTCCCCTGGAACCAATTGTAAATTGCCTACATCCCAATTTTTGTTATGTTAGGCCTTTGAAGCCTGTCTGCGGCCCGTTTTTCCACTACTACTACACTGACCAGGCCACTGCTGCCCGTGTTCCCCTGGAACCAATTTTAAATTGCCTACAGCCAGCCCAATTTATTATGTTAGGGCTTCGAAGCCTGTCTGCGGTCCCTCCTTCCACTAGGCCTCCACTGACCTGTCTACTGCTGCCCGTGTTCCCCTGGAACCAATTGTAAATTGCCTACATCCCAATTTTTGTTATGTTAGGCCTTCGAAGCCTGTCTGCGGCCCGTTTTTCCACTACTACTACACTGACCAGGCCACTGCTGCCCGTGTTCCCCTGGAACCAATTTTAAATTGCCTACAGCCAGCCCAATTTATTATGTTAGGGCTTCGAAGCCTGTCTGCGGTCCCTCCTTCCACTAGGCCTCCACTGACCTGTCTACTGCTGCCCGGGTTCCCCTGGAACCAATTTTAAATTGCCTACAGCCAGCCCAATTTATTATGTTAGGGCTTCGAAGCCTGTCTGCGGTCCCTCCTTCCACTAGGCCTCCACTGACCTGTCTACTGCTGCCCGTGTTCCCCTGGAACCAATTTTAAATTGCCTACAGCCAGCCCAATTTATTATGTTAGGGCTTCGAAGCCTGTCTGCGGTCCCTCCTTCCACTAGGCCTCCACTGACCTGTCTACTGCCGCCCGTGTGCCCCTGGAACCAATTTTAAATTGCCTACAGCCAGCCCACTTTATTATGTTAGGGCTTCGAAGCCTGTCTGCGGTCCCTCCTTCCACTAGGCCTCCACTGACCTGTCTACTGCTGCCCGTGTACCCCTTGAACCAACATCAGAAAATATAAAAATAAGTATTTTGCTTATAAAAAAGAAAATACTGGAGAGATATCAAATGCAGACATTTTAACATTAAAAACAAACACATACAACAAAAATCTGGTACAGTACTAAAAATGGCCACCAGCTACAATAACTTTCTCCTGCAAGTAGTTAACTGAAAGTTTTTTTCAATTTAAAACACAGATATGGCATCCACCGAGTGTTGTCCTGTCGCGTCTTCTTTATATTATTGCCAAGAAGATGCAAAACAATGAAAATAATAAAATCATTATTTACCAAAAAAATAGAGTAAGTCAAAACAACATTGCAAATAAACATTCATTACAAATAAAGAAGCAGGGCGCGTCCTAGGGTGAGTATATACCTAATAAGAATATAATCACCCTCGGACGCGCCCTGCTTCTTTCCGACAGCCTTCCTTCCTAAGAATCAGCCCTTCCGTGGTGTAGAGAGAGGGCTTGTTACACTCCAAGGTGTTCCCCAGGTTGCCTTTCCTGAGCTTCGATCTTCATGCTCTCGTTTAGTAGTTGTTGGAAACTACACTGCATTAGGCCTACAAATTGGGTATGGGGTGTAGAGAGATGGTGTGTTCCACTCCAAGGTGTTCCCCAGGTTTCCTCGCCAATGCTTCGATCTTCATGCTCTCGTTTAGTAGTTGTTGGAAACTACACTGCATTAGGCCTACAAATTGGATATGGGGTGTAGAGAGATGGTGTGTTCCACTCCAAGGTGTTCTCCAGGTTGCCTTTCCTGAGCTTCGATCTTCCGGCTCTCGTTTAGTAGTTGTTGGAAACTACGCTGCATTAGGCCTACAAATTGGGTATGGGGTGTAGAGAGATGGTGTGTTCCACTCCAAGGTGTTCCCCAGGTTTCCTCGCCAATGCTTCGATCTTCATGCTCTCGTTTAGTAGTTGTTGGAAACTACGCTGCATTAGACCTACAAATTGGGTATGGGGTGTAGAGAGATGGTGTGTTCCACTCCAAGGTGTTCTCCAGGTTGCCTTTCCTGAGCTTCGATCTTCCGGCTCTCGTTTAGTAGTTGTTGGAAACTACGCTGCATTAGGCCTACAAATTGGGTATGGGGTGTAGAGAGATGGTGTGTTCCACTCCAAGGTGTTCCCCAGGTTTCCTCGCCAATGCTTCGATCTTCATGCTCTCGTTTAGTAGTTGTTGGAAACTACGCTGCATTAGGCCTACAAATTGGGTATGGGGTGTAGAGAGATGGTGTGTTCCACTCCAAGGTGTTCTCCAGGTTGCCTTTCCTGAGCTTCGATCTTCCGGCTCTCGTTTAGTAATTGTTGGAAACTACGCTGCATTAGGCCTACAAATTGGGTATGGGGTGTAGAGAGATGGTGTGTTCCACTCCAAGGTGTTCCCCAGGTTTCCTCGCCAATGCTTCGATCTTCATGCTCTCGTTTAGTAGTTGTTGGAAACTACGCTGCATTAGGCCTACAAATTGGGTATGGGGTGTAGAGAGATGGTGTGTTCCACTCCAAGGTGTTCTCCAGGTTGCCTTTCCTGAGCTTCGATCTTCCGGCTCTCGTTTAGTAGTTCTTGGAAACTACACTGCATTAGGCCTACAAATTGGGTATGGGGTGTAGAGAGATGGTGTGTTCCACTCCAAGGTGTTCTCCAGGTTGCCTTTCCTGAGCTTCGATCTTCCGGCTCTCGTTTAGTAGTTCTTGGAAACTACACTGCATTAGGCCTACAAATTGGGTATGGGGTGTAGAGAGATGGTGTGTTCCACTCCAAGGTGTTCTCCAGGTTGCATTTCCTGAGCTTCGATCTTCCGGCTCTCGTTTAGTAGTTCTTGGAAACTACACTGCATTAGGCCTACAAATTGGGTATGGGGTGTAGAGAGATGGTGTGTTCCACTCCAAGGTGTTCTCTAGGTTGCCTTTCCTGAACTTCTATCTTCAGGCTCTCATTAAATTGTGGTTAAATGGAACAACTGCATTTGGCGTACTAGTTGGTTTGGGGCCTACTATCGGTGTCTGCCACTCCTTGCTGTTCTCCTGGTTTCCTGTCCTGAAATTCCGTTTTCAGGCACTCGTTAAGTAGTTGTTAATGTTAGACTGCATTTGGCCTACTAGTTGGGTTGGGGCCTACTATCGGTGTCTGCCACTCCTTGCTGTTCTCCTCCACTGAACAAAGCTGTGCCGCCTGTTTACTACGGTTGCCAATTTTGAACTGCATTTCGACTACTTACTGATTTGGGCCTACTCTCTGTGTCAGCCTCTCATTCCAGTTGTCCTCCACTGCAATGCCCCCTGGTTATTCCTGTGTTACCAATTTTGAACTGCATTTAGCCAACTTTATTCTTTGGGCCTATATCTGTGTTTCCTCCTCATCCTGCCCATTGCCCAGCCAGTGATAGATGAGTCTGCTGGTACATTGACCCATAACGCAACATTCCCCGTGCATGCTACACAACAACATTGTGACCCTGCTGAAAGTCAGGTTGCTCTTCCCGCATACCATACCACCTTACACGGGGACAAAGAGGAAGGTGCAGATGAAAGTGCAGGTTCCTTCATCAGGTGAGGGGAGGAATACTAGTTGGCGACGTCACTGGCACAGGGCCTCTCATAGTACGCAAAAGTGTTGCTGCCGGTGGGAGGCGCCCCCGCCGTGCAAACACACCGCTGTACTTTGAGGGGCCCTGTGCCAGTGCCAATGCCAACGAGTGGGCCCCCCCTGCTTGCTCAGGTTCACAGCACTTGCAAAGTTGAAATACTTACCTCTCCCTGCTCCACTGCCGTGACGTGGTCCAGATTTCCTGGGCCCACTAATCACTTGAACCAGCCCTACCCACCACAACTTTAGCCAAATGACCCCCAATTTCAAATGCCTTCCAATTATTATAAGGTAAATTACGCTTGACAAGCTTCATTAAGAAGAATGGATGGTTTTGACATTAAAATGGGCACTCTAGGTGTTTTCCTGGCCCCCACTCACTGCCGACTATGCTGCCCCATTGACTTGCATTGGGTTTCGTGTTTCGGTCGATCCCGCCTTTACGTCATAATCGGCCGATTTCACTCGACCCGACTTTTGAGATAGTCGGGTTTCGCGAAACCCGGCTCGACTCTAAAAAGGTCAAGGTCGCTCAACTCTACTTCTGAGTATGCTGATATCCAATATGTGAGGTAAAACTACAGTTTGGGTGCTCAACAGGGCTTAGAAGGGAAGGATCTGTTGTGAATTCTGTGGTCAAGCTCCCTCCTGTGGTCATGAGTGGTACTTCGGCTGGTTCTGTCTATGAGCTTCCTCTGGTGGATGTGAGTGGGGCTGCGGCTTCTGAGTTTCCTTCTTCAGGTGACGAGGTTAAGTCGTTAGGTGCTGCTCTATTTAACTCCACCTAGTTCTTTGTTCCTGGCCTCCAGTCAATGTTCCAGTATTGGTCTTGCTCTCTCCTGGATCGTTCTTGTGGCCTGTCTGCCCTGCATAAGCTAAGTTTTGCTTGTGTTACTTTTGTTTCCTATATTTTCTGTCCAGCTTGCTATATTGGTTTTTCTTGCTTGCTGGAAGCTCTGAGACGCAGAGGGAGCACCTCCGTACCGTTAGTCGGTGCGGAGGGTCTTTTTGCCCCCTCTGCGTGGTTGTTTGTAGGTTTTTGTGCTGACCGCAAAGCTATCTTTCCTATCCTCGGTCTATTCAGTAAGTCGGGCCTCACTTTGCTAAAATCTATTTCATCTCTGTGTTTGTCTTTTCATCTTAACTCACAGTCATTATATGTGGGGGGCTGCCTTTTCCTTTGGGGAATTTCTCTGAGGCAAGGTAGGCTTATTTTTCTATCTTCAGGGCTAGCTAGTTTCTCAGGCTGTGCCCGAGGCGCCTAGGTTCTGGTCAGGAGCGCTCCACGGCTACCTTTAGTGTGGTTTGATAGGATTAGGGATTGCGTTCAGCAGAGTTCCCACGTCTCAGAGCTTGTCCTTTGTTATTTGTAACTATCAGGTCACTTGTGTGCTCTTAACCACCAGGTCCATTGTGTTTCTCAATCACCAGTTCATAACAAGGATCGCCATTTGACATTTTTAATGCAAAATTTGATGGAATAATTAGCAAACACCATTTCGCGTTTGGAGAGCCCCTGATGTGCCTAAACAGTGGAAACCCCCCACACATGACACCATGTTAGAAGCTAGACCCATCAGGAAACTTATCTAGATGTGTGGTGAGCACCTTGAATCCCCAGGTGCTTCACAGAAGTTTATAATATTGAGCCCTGAATATAAAAGAATCACATTTCCCCCCAAGTTTTGCATTTCACTAGGGTAACATTAGAAATTGCACCATACAATTTGTTGCGCAATTTCTCCTGAGTATGCAGATATCTCATATGTGGGGGTAAAATACTGTTTAGGCTCACAACAGGGCTCAGAAAAGAAGGAGTGACGTTTTGGAATGCAGACTTTGGTGGAATTGTCTGCCGATGTCATGTCTCGTTTTGAGATGTGCCTGTGATTGTGATGTGCCTAAACAGTGGAAAACTCAAATAAGTGACACCATTTTGGAAGCTAGACCCCCTTAAGGAATGTATCTAGATGTGTGATGAGCACCTTGAACCCCAGCTGCTTCACATAAGTTTATAATGTAGAGCAGTTAGTAGTAAAAAAAAAATCACAGAAAAATGTTATTTTAGCCCCAGTCTTTTATTTTTAGAAGGATAACAGGAGAAAATGGACCCCCCAATTTTTTTGTACAATGTCTCCTGAGTACACTTATACCCCATATGTGGTTGAAAACTACTTTTGAGGCACAGCCCAAAGCTAAGAAGGGAAGTAGCACCATATTGGAGTTCATGTTCGGCTGGACTGGTTTCAGGGTGCCATGTAACAGTGGCAGAGCCCCTGAGGGGCCAGAACAGCAGAACCCCCATAAGAGACCCCATTTTACAAACTACATCTCTCAATGAATTCATATAGGGGTGCAGTGATCATATTGATGTCACAGGTGGGTCACCAAATTTTATATCACTGGGCAATGAAGAAATAAATATATTTTTATCACCAACATTTTGTTTTAGCCCCAGATTTTACATTTTCACACAGGGAAACGGGGAAAAATGGCACCTACATTTCTCCCACAATTTCTGCTGAATGTAGAAATTCCCCACATGTGGCTGCACAGTACTGCTTAGCCATAAAGCGAAACTCGGGAGGGACAGAGCGCTATTGGCAAATAGCGCTCCATCCCTCCCGAGTCTCACGGTATGGCTAAGCAGTACTTGCCACGCTAGGTGAAGGATAAGCAAGTGCACTACACAGGAAGAGGGAAGGGGAGCCCAAACACTAGGGAAGAGGGGAGTGGAGATCCCTAGGCAGATCTAAAATCACCCTGTCTGCCCTAACTGTTGCTATATAGGTTCTGCACCTATCACCGAACTGGAACCTAATCCCTGCCTGACCCTAGTAATATCCCCTACATAGGAAGGGGACGGGGTGTTACTGGTCAGTCCCCACTAAAATTAAAGACAGAGAGGGTAGACGGATGGGTGAAAACACTTAGCTTGAAAAGACCACCACTGTTGTGAATCCTGCTTTTGGGTTCCCTCCAGTGGTTGTAGGTGGGAATGCAGTTTTCTCTGAGTCGCAGTCCTGGCCAGGTGTATCTGCTGATTGCAGTTCTGACTGGGATATTTAGGTGTGCAGGATTCATTAGTCCTTGCCAGTTGTCAATGTTTCTTGTGAAGTGTTGGATCTCTTTCTGGCTTCTCCTGCTTAGCTGCCAATTCAGCAAAGATAAGTGTCTGTTTCTTTTTCTGTGGCACACATGCAGTTTGCTTATTTTCTGTGCTATTCATTTGTTTTCTCTTGTCCAGCTTAGACTGTGTCAGTGTTTTCTCAGTCTTGTTGGATTCTCTGGAGTTGCAGATATACGCTCCACATCTTTAGTTAGATGGTGGAGTTTTTGTATTTTCTGCTGTGGATATTTTTGGAAGGATTTTAATACTGACCGCTTAGTATCCTGTCCTATCCTTTCCTATTTTAGCTAGTGTGGCCTCTTTTGCTAAATCCTGTTTCCTGCCTGCGTGTGTCTTTTCCTCTACTACTCACAGTCATTATTTGTGGGGGGCTGCCTATTCTTTGGGGTTCTGCTCTGAGGCAAGGAAGAATTCCTATTTCCATCTATAGGGGTATTTAGTCCTCCGGCTGTGTCGAGGTGTCTAGGTTTTGTTAGGCACACCCCACGGCTACTTCTAGTTGCGGTGTTAAGATCAGGGTTTGCGGTCAGTATAGTTACCACCTACTCCAGTGAAAGTTTTCATGCTGCTCCAAGGTCACCTGATCATAACACACCATGATGTCACACCAGAGATCCTCCAAGGGTCCTCAGGGAAGACACTAACCGACTGCTAGAACTTCTAACAAGACTGAGGCAGGTAAGAGCTAACACCCGCACCATGCTGCAGCAATTGAATGTATTTAAACCTTCAGCACAGGTGTATGATTAGCAGCAGTAGGTGGCCATAACTAATAGGTCCTAGAGAGAGAAGGATATCGCTCCATAACAGAGATGCAAAAATCAAGAAGATGCTTGAGCTAAACGTAAAGACCTTCTACAGCCGGATCCAGGATGATTATCTGTCACACCTGACACACCCATGACAGTACTGTTATATATTTCTAGGGGTAGCACCTATTTTTTATATAAATATATTTTTGGGTCAGTCCTTACCATCTTCCTTTTTTATATTCTTTATATATATATTTATTGTTTTTATTTTCATTAGTTTATATCTTTTTGTCCTTGTGAGCACAAATTGTGATTTATTATAAAAAATACATATATTTGCCAATTATACATAATAAAGGCATTTTATACCTACTCCTTGCTTGGTGTCCTATCTGGTACCTATCTATATTTTGGTTGTGGTTGCCCCTTTCCCTGGTCAGTGGTCTTCTCCACATTTTTTCCACAGAGCACTAGTCACTGTTATAGAATCATTATAGTGTATAATTGCTTATTTGGCACGGGTATAAGCATACAGTGTTTTGGTGTTCTGTGGACGTGTCTAAACTAGACAGTCGTTGACTTGTTCGTGGTCACAAATTGTGATGGCCAAAGAATATCTGCAGCAAAATTATGACTGGGGGAATTCACTATGTCCTTCAGTCAAGGGGCACTCTCCCTGTAGGGGTTGTGTATCCTGTAAATGATTAGAGATGGGTGAATCTGAACAGTAAATTTTGGGGTAAGTACTGAACACCTACTGTTTGGGTACAGACCTCGAACATGGACCTCTCCAGGATGTCAATGTTACTGTTTGGGTTTGGCACCCCAAACATCAGGTGTTTCCTGCACTGTCATGCAGAAACACTGGCTGCTCTGATCAGCAGTAAGATTATTACCACCTGTCAGAGCGCTGTGGCTCCCACGCTGTCAGATGACAGCATGAGCAAGCAGCTGTGACAGGCGGTAAAAAGTTTACCTCTGGTCATAGAGGTGTCGGCTGATGGGAGTACTACTCCCATCAGCCTATGCCTGCTGCCACTATTAAAAGCCAGCACTTGTGCTATAAATAAATTTTAAAAACGGCGTGAGTTCCCCTCTAATTTTGATAACCAGCATGGCAAATCTGACAGCTGTGGGCTGCAACTCTTCCCACATGCTCTGTGTCGGTGCCAAGTGGGGTTAATATTTGTGGGGTTGATTTCAGTTGTTTTATGGCCACTGAAAACAAGCCCACAGGCTAATAATGTAGAGGCGTCTACAAGACACCTCTCCATTACAACCCCCATAGTCAGATTGTAAATGAGCACACAGCCAGAATAAAGTCCTTTATTTAACCCTTTAATGAATGCCGATAAGCCTTTTCACGGCGGCAATTAAGGGAACATAAACCACAGCGCTGTTTATTAATGGCACTGTGAAAAAAGACTTAGAATTTCTCCGGGGTCTCTGATTCGTGTCGGGTTTTACTGACCCCGGTGTTGCAATCACCGTTATTAATGGTATAACGGCAACTGCAAAAAAAAGTCAGTTTTTCCATTTAATTTCTCTCTCCTCTGATGTGATCGCACATCAGAGGAGAGAAAAATTGGGTCCCCTGGTCCCCCGATCGCCCCCTATACCTCTGGAGTCCAGGAATCCCCCGTGATGTCCCCCGTCATCTTCTTCCCAGACAAAAATGGCGGTGCGCCCGCCGAGATCTGCCAGCCGGCACACAATAGGAAAATGTTCACATTGGTTAATTTTGATCACTGTGATAGACACTATCACAGTGATCAAAGTAAAAAAAGTAAATGAAAGCCCCTTTTATCACCCCCTTAGATAGGGAAAAATAATGAAATAAAAAAAATGTATTTCCATTTTTCCATTAGGGTTAGAGTTGGGCTAAAGCGAGTTGGGCTTAAATGAGGGTTAGAGTTAGGGCTAGGTTTAGGGCTAGGTTTCGGATTGGGATTAGGGTTAGGGGTGTGTTAAGGTTAGGTTTGTGGTTAGGGTTAAGGTTGGGATTAGGGTTAGGGGTGTGTTGTGGTTAGGGTTGTGGTTAGGGTTGGGATTAGGGTTAGGGGGTGTTGTGGGTAGGGTTGTGGTTAGGGTTGGGATTAGGGTTAGGGGTGTGTTGGGGTTAGGGTTGTGGTTAGGGATGGGATTAGGGTTAGGGGTGTGTTGGGGTTAGGGTTGGAGCTAGAATTGGGGGGTTTCCACTGTTTAGGTACAACAGGGGTCTCCAAACGCGACATGGCACCATCATTGATTCCAGCCAATTTTGCGTTCAAAAAGTCAAACGGTGCTCCCTCCCTTCTGAGCCCTGCCATGCACCCAGTGGCTTTCCCCCACAGATGGGTTATTGGTGTACTCAGGAGAAATTGCACAACAAATTTTGTGGTCCATTTTCTCTTGATACCCTTGTGAAAATATAAAAAAAATTAGTTCCAACGTAAATTTTTTGTGAAAAAGTAAAATGTTCATATTTTCCATCCACATTGCTTTAGTTCTCGTGAAGCACCTGAAGGGTTTATGAACTTCTTGTATGTAGTTTTGCACACCTTGAGGGGTGCAGTTTTTAGAATGGTGTCACTTTTGGGCATTTGCTGTTATATTGACCCCACAAAGTCACTTCAAATGTGAGGTGGTCCCTAAAAAAAATGGTTTGGTACATTTTGTTGGAAAAATGAGAAATCACTAGTTAACTTTTAACCCTTATAATTTCCTAACAAAAAAAAATAGTTTCCAAAATTGTGCTGATGTAAAGTAGGGAAATGGGAAATGTTATTTATTAAGTATTTTGTGTGATAGTACTCTCTGATTTAAGGGCATAAAATTTCAAAATTTGAAAATTGCAAAATTTTCAAACTTTGCCATATTTAAATTTTTTCATAAATAAACCCAAATCATATTGAAGAAATTTTACCACTAACATGGAGTACAATATGTCACAAAAAACAATCTCAGAATCAGTGGGATCCATTGAAGAGTTCCAGAGTTATAACCACATAAAGTGACAGTGGTCAGAATTGTAAAAATTGGCTTGGTCATTAAGCTTCAAATTGGCTCTGTCTCTAAGAGGTTAAAATAAAATACACACCTTACGGGTCAGTGACATCACTTTATTATTCTCATGATGCTAGCGGTGATCTCACTGTGGTCACTTAAGTTCATCGGCCTGGCTCACAGCAAAGTGAGCAGGGAACTCAGCCTCAATGACTTGCGGTAACCTCAATGATGTCACTTAGTCACTGACAATGCACTCGCAGCAGATCATTCTCCCGCATCTTGGCACCGTCCAGGTTGAAAACCACTTATCGCAGACACGGATTACAATGTAGTACAATATGTCGGATAGGTTAAAGATATGGTTGTTTATTTATTTTTTATTTTTACTGGGTCCAAGTCTTCAATGGAATGGATGTTAGCTGTCAGTTTTGCCATGCTGATTAATTCACAACAATTTAAAAAAATATATATTTATTTAATACGTTGGCGCCGGCTGATGTATACTCCCATAAGCTGCCGCCTGATCTCGCTGTTATTAACAGCAGCAGGCGTAGGGTGATCGGAATAGTACTCTCTCATCATACGATGCCTCTGTAACTAGAGGTAAACATTTTTACCTCCAGTCACAGCTGCTGGTCACGCTGTCATCAGACCGCAACTCTCTGACTAGCAGTAATTATTTTTACACCAATCTCAAGCAGATGACAGCGTGGCAAGCAATGGATGTTCAGATACTGTTCTGGTACCCGAACCGAACTTCTTTTACAGTTCGGCCAATCCCGCAAAACCCGAACATCCAAGGTTTCGCCCATCACTACAAATGATATAATAGTTATTGCATGAATGCTTTTTATTTGTATTTATTTTATGCATACACTGGACCAAATGTTACTGTTTTTAAAAATGCTTGATAAGTACATTTTAATCTGTGTCCAAGGATAGAATGTGCACATATATTCCCACAAACACTGATTACAGAGTCCAGACAAAAGAATGTATTTGAAATTCACTTGTAATTCTCTGCAGAATTATACTCAATCTAAAGCTGAAAAAACAGACACATAAAGTATTTTAATTGAAAACAGATCTTGTGTCTTGGAGTATGCATGTAAGATGAAGTGAGAAGTTAAATTAAGGCAATAGTGAGACTTGTGTAAAGCATTTGTGCATTACCTTGTGGTACATATAGTCAGGTGTTTTATTATATAGATAGTAAATTTAATTTATTGACTTTTCTTTTTCTAAGAAATACTTTTTAAAAAGTGATATTTTTTCAGTAGGTAGTCTACACTAACATCTGTCTTTATTTTAATTCCTTATTCATTTTTCCCTGCCATGCAGCACATTCTGAAACATGATATATAGTATTAATTCTAGCTTTCAGAAAATTTTGAGCATAATTAGGATTTCTTAGATGACAATAAAAATGTGGTAAAGAACAATGCATCTGTACAACATCAAAAAAGTATTTTGTTATTTTATATGTCTTTCAGTTTGTCCAATGTATTTAGTATTCAGCATAAATGAGTAAACCCTCTTTTAAAAGTAAGATTTAAATCAATAGTTTACTCAACAGCAGAACAATTCCCGAAACTTGACAAGATGGAGATTGATAGAACATCATTTTAACCCATAAAATGAAAGTTTACTAATTTAACTTTCATTTCAAAATCTTCAGTTTTATTTAAATTAGTTGATGTAAATATGAACTACTACATCTAGTGTTTTTCATGACCACCATGATTTTTAAGGACAGTATCGCGTTTTCTAGGTATGAAACGAACAAGTTCGTAACACACTGCAACATCTATTTTTTTTTTCATTCTCGAAGAACAACCTCTTTTAAAGCCTGGTTCCTGGTAGAGAGTGATTCTCAACTGTTCTCTTCCGAAGTCCCTATAGGTGTTCACTTGAGTTCACATCAGAAATACTTGGCCGCTAAATCACTTTCACCCTGTTCTTCTTCAGAAATGCAACAGTAGACTTGGATATATGTTTTGGATCATTGTGATATTGGAAAAGTGCAGGTCTATCGAGGACATAGAGTGAGCATAGGTAGCATCTTCTTTTCCAATTAAGAGCAGTACATCTGTGAATTCATTACACCATCAATGAATTGTAGCTCCTTGACACCAACTGCACTCATGCAGCCCCACATAAGGACACTGCCACCACCATGCTTTACGGTAGGCCCCATATATTTTTCTTTCTTTGCTTCACATTTGCGACTGCATACAGTGTTAAAGCGAATGCGTTTCAAAAACATATGTGATGGTCTCATCATGCCAGAGCATAGAGTCCCAGTAGTTTTCATATTTTCAGCATGACCCGTGACAAATTACAGGTGGGCTTTTTTGTGCATTGGCTTTAGGAGAGTCTTCCTTCATGGACCCATACATGCCATTCATCTGCAGTGTACATCCTATTGTGTGATGGCAAACACTCTCCCCCAGTTTGGATTTCTAATTTTTAGCTAAAATGTAGTGAACTTTCTATTATCTTCAAAGCTTCTCATGAGAAGATGCTCCTGTTTAGTTGTTAAATTCCATAGATGGCCTCAATGTCTCTGTGTCATGTTTGCAGTTCCATCTTTGTTAAATCTTTGTATCACTATTGTTACAGTATTCTGACTAATAAGTAAAGCTTTGCTGATCTTTTTGTAGCCTTTACTTTTTTTTAATTATTTTTTCTAAGGTCTTATGATATTTTTTTCTCCATGTGGTGCCATTGCTGACAGCATGAAATGGGAAGGGGTTTTCTTTGCTAAGTAACGCCCTTTTTATAGCTAACTCGCCGCAGGACATCTGTTTAATGAGTAATTAGACTCACTTTTGGTTAAAATCTTGTTAATTAGAATCTTATGTTCTAAACTTTAGCTTTGCTCATAAGACTTTCATAGAGGTGTACTTATGTTTTCAACATTGTCTTGAATATGTTTGCTAGGAAAATTAGCTTTTTTGTGTGAAAAATAACAAATCTTGTTTGCAGTCAATGTCCCAGGCCCATTGTAACGATTCATTTTTAGATTTGAAGACGGGTAGTGTGGTGACTTGAGCACTCTTGCTGAGATCCGAGGTGCTGGTGAAGTGGGATGGCAATCCCCGTAATAGAGTAATGTTCAATCACCGTTCAGTGAACTTTGCCAACAGCGACTATATGAATAAGACTCTATGAGGGTCAAACCGTTATGTTCTTTTCGCCTCACCATTTTCAAGAGTGTGCGGTGATTGAACATTACTCCATTTTGGACTTGTGACAGCTCTGGCTCTGCTTTAATTTAAATGTTGTTTTTTATGTCTTTGCCGGCCAGTGCACTAGCGAGGGTATAGTGAGCTGACAGGGATGAGGAACATAATGGCAGTGGGGGAAGGACCCACATAGGGCGTTAGGGGAGCTTAGGGAAAGGGCACAGTCCCCTTTTCACACTGCTGCTTTTACCATGTCATCTGTGGCACAGATTCTGGAGAGCCTCAAGTTATCAGCAGAGGCGCAGCCGCCCAGCTGGTTCAAAGAGCAGGTTTTCGGGATTATCAGGGGAGCGGGGATGGTCGCAGCGTAATCCCCATGTGATCGACGTCACTGTTGGGTGCAGGTCCCAGAGTGTCTGTCTCCCAACGTGGCTCCCCGGACCCAGCGCAGGTGCATGAGCTCCTCCGGGGACCCTCCAGACCGGGTCGCAAGTGTGTTAGCAGGCCCTTGTCTGTAAGGAATCCACAGGCCAGGCTGGGTCCAGCGGCAGTTAGCAGGCCTCCACCTCAGCCTGTGTTGGGGCGGAGCCTGCGTGCACCAGGAATCATTGGACCAGTGACGTCACGGCGGGTCATCATGGCGATAATCCAGTTGGGCAGCCTGCCTCTTCCTCTGACAAAAGGATGTTCCAGGAAGTCCAGCTGGCGGGCGGTATTCCCCTGCAGTCAGGGCTATCAACCCTTGGAGTGTCCCCTACAGTGTCAGGATCCTCAATGAATGCCACGCAACCTGTGCTTCCGGTGGGTGTATCGGGTAGAGGGTTGGTGGCTGGGGGGTCGTCCTCTCAGCAGCAGCCTGCTGGTCCAAGCGGATTCTATGGAGTGGTCCCTTCCATTCCAGCGTGGTGCAGCCTCCCAGGGCCATGACATCAACATCCTCAGGATCATCCGAATTCAGACTTCAGGCACCTGAGGGTTCATCTGACAAGTTCGACGCAGCTGACGGACGTCTGGACACGGGATCTATGGCTGGGGGAAATCACAGCTCCCTCGCAGCTTGGTGAGTATTATTCTGGTCTTGTCTGTTGCCTTCATTGTTGATGTCCCCAGTGATAGGGGGTAGTCAGGTAGTCAGGTCAGTAGTTTCGGGTTGGGTAGTCTGTGTGCAGTCAGATCCCATGAGGGATGGTGTTAGAGAGATCCTGGGTAATGTAAGGGATTTGCTGACATGCTTGGAAGGGGTAGGTTGACTCCAGGGCATTTAGCTGTGTGGGTTGGCTCACCGTCTCTGGGACATAGTTTTTCGGGTATGGGTTCGGTTGTGCCTAGCAGAATTTCTGATCCAGTGTCAGTGTTGGTTCAGATGGAAAAAGGAAGTGTAGGATTCACTTGGATGATAGGGCTCATGGAGAGGTGTTTGTTTGTTTTGAAGGCCAGCTGGTGGCTCACCTTAAAAAGGAGGTATGGGAAAAAATTTGGAAGGGCGAATAGGTTGAAATTTTTTCCCTGCTTCCTTTGGAGAATTTTAATTTAGATAAGGATAGGTTTGGATAGGTTTCCAGATAAGTATAAGGCGGAGCTATTGTTGTCGGGCTTTAGGGACGGTTTCAAAATTCCTGCTCCATCTTTTTAGATACCCCGGGTTCTTAAAAATCTTAGGTCGGTGGAGCAATATGCTGAGTTGGGGGAGGAGAAATTTGGTAAGGAAGTAACTTTGGACCGGATGTCGGGACCGTTTAGTGATCCTCCATTTGAGGATTTGGTTGTCTCCCCCTTGGTTGTTGTACCTAAGTAGGAGCCAAATAAATTTTGGCTTATTCATCATCTGTCTTTTTCCCGGGGAAGGTTGGTGAATGACGGAATTGACCCGGAGCTTTGCTTTTGGTCTATACATAATTTTATGAAGCAGCACATTGGTTAGGAGTTGTGGGAGGGCCCACTTATGGCTAAGACAGACATTGAGTCTGCTTTTAGATTGTTACCGGTTCATCCTGAGAGCGTTAGATTGTAACTTGGGTTGTTATTGGGAGGGGAATTTTTTGTTGACAGATGTTTACCTATGGGTTGCTCTCTGTCTTGTGCATTTTTTGAGGCCTTCAGTTCTTTTCTCAAATGGGTTGTCTGTGATTTGTCAGGTTATGACTCGCTGATACATTATTTGGAAGATTTTTTGTGTATTTATCCTGGTCATTCCAGTTGTTGTGAAACCATTCTGAGTTGAATGGGTGGCGGAGCGTTTTAGGGTACCATTAGCTCCAGGAAAAACGGAAGGGCCCAGTAGGAGCCTTTGTTTTCTGGGCATTGTGATTGACTCGGTAAATTGGGAATTTGGATTGCCGAGGAGAAGGTGGTAGCGTTGTGGGAGGAGGTGGCTCGGGCGCGGCATATGAAAAAGTTGTTGTTGCGTGAAGTTCATTCGTTCCATGGTAAATTTAATTTTGCTTGCCACATTATCCCAATGAGACGAGATTTCTTGTGTCGATTGGCTAGCGCCACTGCGGGAGTACTAGCTCCGCATCATTTCGTCCTTCTATCTGGTGAGCACAAAGCTGATTTGGAGGTTTGGGGTAGTTTTTTAAAGCAATATAATGGCCGTTCATTGCTTATGGAAGAGGCAGTGGGAAGGTGTGATTTGGATTTGTTTACGGATGCTTCAGGTGGGGTCCGTTTTGGGGCATACTTTAGAGGTCAGTTGTGTGCATCCAGGTGGCCGGAGGATTGTTTTTTGTCAGGCCTGATCAAGAATAATGCATTGTTGGAGATCTTTAGCATTCTGGTAGCAGAGCATTTATGGAGGAAGGATTTCCAGGACAGGAGGGTGCGTTGTAACTGTGATAACATGGGGGTAGTGTGTGCGATTAATAGTTTGACGGCATATTTACCTCCAGTGATTAGGGTACTTTGGCAATTGGCTTTGACTTTCTTGTCCATAAATGCTTATGTTATGGCGTCGTATGTGCCAGGTGTGAAGAATTCTATTGCTGACTCGCTATCTCGTTTATAGTGGAAGCATTTTTGGTTGTTGGCTCCGGATGCTGAGGACGAGCAGTTGGAGTGCCCGGCCGAGCTTTGGAGCGTGGTCTTCAGCTGCAGAGTCTTTGAATAAGTCATCCCTGACTGCCAGCACGTGGGCCGCTTACCAGTCGTTATGGTGTTTATGGGAGGGTTGGTTGGCATCTTGTGATGGGCGAGGCAATGTTGAAGATCAGGTGGGAGCGTTGCTGTGGGGTTGAGTCAGGGGGCTGCAGAAGGTTGGTCAGCACGGATTAGTGCGGCTTTGGCTTTTAGTTTCAAGCTTCGGGGTCAGAGGGACTTAACAAAAGTGTTTTTGGGGAAACAGGCATTAAAAGGGTTTAGACAAGGATATAGTGGCGGGGATTGTAGGCATCCGGTTTTCTTTTAACCCCTTTACCCCTGACATGGCTGCCACTAGGAATTTTGGGGCCCCATACTGGCAAACTTTTCGGGCCCTCTTGAGACTCCGCCCAGGCTCCACCCCAGCCCCGCCTCCACCCCTTGAACTGTCCACAGTCAAATGATTTTTAAAGCCACCACCACGACAAGGTCGGGCCCTACCCTGCTTCAACCTATTAAACATTTGTTAAAGTAGCCAATACAATTTAGGTATATTTTAATTTATTTTTCAATTTTTAAAATGACCAATACCACATACAGGGGACAAATACCACCACACCATGACCAGACCACATATTACCACCACATATTACCACCACATAGTGACCAAATAATAGCACATATAAGGAATAAATACCACCAAACCATGGCCGGACAACATATTACCACCACATAGTGACTGAATACTGCAATACTGATCAGTAATAAAAAAAGCCCACAATACTAATATCACCATAAGTGCCAGTATTCACAGGAGATCTGTACTTAGTATGCAGTGTCTGTGTACAGGTAATACAGTGATCACCGGTGACATTATACACTTGTGCTCTGTATATAGTGTATAATGTAAAGGTAATTCAATGATCACTGGTGAGTGGTGACATTGTACACAGGACCACTGTATATAGTATACAGTGTATAGCATCAGTGTAACACACTGACTCACCAGTGACATCTCTAGGTGAAGTCCTTCATCTTTGCTTTTAATCTTCATCCAGCACAGACCGCTGTCACTTCATCCAGCCAGGGCTCATCTCTGCAGGAAATAACAGTTATCTAGAGCACCGCTTGCAGAACATATTACTTATTTTTTTTCCCAAATTCTAAATTACAACAGATAAAGAAAAAAAGCGACAGTGTTGGTCTGCACAGTAACAGGACCGCCCCACCCCCATTTAAAACAGTATCCTCAAAAAATAAAATAAATACATTACTGCAGTAATAATATCCCTTAATTAGCTCCTATAGTAACAATATTCCTCATCCTGGCCCCCATGTGTCTCATTCCTGGCTCCAGCCATATGTTCTCCTGTCTCGCCCTCATGTGATGTCCCATCCTGCCCCATATGATCTCCTCATCTGTCCCATGGTCCTGCCCCATCTGTCTCCATCGTATCCATCCTACCCCATGATCCTACACCATCTGTCTCCATCCTGCCCCATCTGTCCCATGATCCTGCCCCATCTGCTTCCATCATGCCCCATATTCCTGCCCGATCTGTCTCCATTCTGCCCCTTGTCTCCATTCTGCCCCAGTGTCTCCATTCTGCCCCTTGTCTCCATTCTGCCCCAGTGTCTCTATTCTGCCCCAGTGTCTCTATTCTGCCCCAGTGTCTGCATTCTGCCTCCGTGTCTGCATTCTGCCCCGTGTCTCCATTCTGCCCCCTTGTCTCATTCTGCCCCCTTGTCTCCATTCTGCCCCCTTGTCTCATTCTGCCCCCTTGTCTCATTCTGCCCCCTTGTCTCCATTCCGCCCCCTTGTCTCCATTCTGCCCCCTTGTCTTCATTCTGCCCCTTGTCTCCATTCTGCCCCTTGTCTCATTCTGCCCCCATGTCTCCATTCTGCCCCCTTGTCTCCATTCTGCCCCCTTGTCTCCATTCTGCCCCCTTGTCTCATTCTGCCCCCTTGTCTCATTCTGCCCCCTTGTCTCCCTTCTGTGCCTGGCTGGATAGAGACACATGGTCCACATTGCGGCTTGCCGCTTTCAGTTAAAAAAATAAAAAAACCTTTTGTCTTACCTTGCCGCGCCCCTGTGGCGAAGCGAAGATACCTCCCGGCGTTTCAGCGCACACTCGCCGGCGAATGACAATGACGTCATATGCTGGCGATGCGCACTGACATCAGCTGCCAGCCTCCGATTGGCTGGCGGCTTTAACCATTGCAGTGCCCTCAAGGCTGCAATAGAGTAACTGAACCTGCATGTCGGTTGCAGGTTTAGTTACCGATAGAAGCCTGCCACTGGGGCCCGGGCCCGATGAGCAGAAGAGACGTGGCCCGATGTGGGCCCCTTTGCCACTAGGCCCCATATGCCACTCTGCAGTAATGCCCTGATGGCGGCCCTGACCCCTGAGGATGGTTTGAACGTTAATGACCGGGCCAATTTTTTCAATTCAGACCACTGTCTCTTTAAGAGGTTATAACTTTAGAGCGCTTCAACGGATTCTGGTGATTATGACCATGTTTTACTCATGACATATTGTACTTCATGACAGCTTGTAAAATGTATTTGATATGACTTGCATTTATTTGTGAAAGAAATGGAAATTTGTCGAAAATTTCACAATTTATACTCGTTACTCAAGTGTTCCCGAGCACGCTCTGGTGTCCTCCGAGTATTTTGTAGTGCTCAGAGATTTTGTTTCCATTGCCGCAGCTGAATGATTTACATCTGTTAGCCAGCATAAGTACATGTGGGGGTTGCCTGGTTGCTAGGGAATCCCCACATGTAATCAAGCTGGCTAACAGATGTAAATCATTCAGCTGAGGTGAAGAAAACGAAATCTCTAAAAAATACTCGGTCACCCGAGCGTGCTCCGGAAATCTCGAGTAACGAGTATATTCGCTCATCACTAATACTAAGTAACATTTCCCACATGTCTACTTTACATCAGCACAATTTTGGAATCAAATGTTCTTTTTTGTTAGGGAGTTATAAGGGTTAAAAGTTGTCCAGCGATTTCTCATTTTTGCAACACCATTTTTTTTAAGGGACCACATCACATTTGAAGTCACTTTGAGGGGTCTATATGATAGAAAATACCCAAGTGTGACACCATTCTAAAAACTGCACCCCTCAAGGTGCTCAAAACCACATTCAAGAAGTTTATTAACCCTTCAGGTGCTTCACAGGAATTTTTGGAATGTTTTATAAAAAAATGAACATTTAACTTTTTTTCACAAAAAATTTACTTCAGATCCAATTTGTTTTATTTTCCCAAGGGTAACAGGAGAAATTGGACCCCAAAAGTTTTTGTGTAATTTATCCTGAGTACGTTGATACCCCATATGTGGGGTTAAACCACTGTTTGGGAGCATGGCAGAGCTCGAAAGGGAAGGAATGCCGTTTGACTTCTCAATGCAAAATTGGTTAGTTTTGAGATCGGATGCCATGTCGCGTTTGGAGAGCCCCTGATGTGCCTAAACAGTGGAAACGCCCCAATTATAACTCCAACCCTAACCCCAACACACCCCTAATCCCAAGCCTAACCAAAACCACACTCCTATCCCAAACACACCCCTAACCCTAATCCCAAACCTAACCACAACCCTAACCCCAACACATCCCTAAACCCAACACACCCCTAACCAGTGGCGTAACTACCGCGGTCGCAGCGGTCGCCAGTGCGACCGGGCCTGGCAGGTCAGGGGCCCGGGCCCGGCAGGCAGGCTCGGACTGGCAGTGCCTCCCCCCGCTCCAGGGCCTCCCCCCCCTTCCCCGCCGCCGCCGCCGCTGCCTTGAATACTCACCCTGCTCCAGCGATGGTCTCGGCGTCTGCACTGCAGCTCGTTCCTGCTTGAGCGGTCACGTGACACCGCTCATTAAGATCATGAATATGCGCATATTCATGATCTTAATGAACGGTGTCACATGACCGCTCAAGCAGGAAGAAGGTGCTGCGCCGGCGCCGCCGTCTGGAGTCGGGACAGAGCGCGAGGGATGTCGGCACGGCCGTGCAGTGGGAAGACAGGTGAGTATGAGGGACGGGGGGACGGGGGGACGGGGGAACGGGGGGGGGGGGATGAAGGAGGACATAAGCCAGCGCGCCGAGCAGGAGCGGAGAGCTAAGCCTGCATACAGGGGGGAATATGAGCCATGCAGGGGGGAATATGAGCCATGCAGGGGGGGATATGAGCCATGCAGGGGGGAATATGAGCCATGCAGGTGGGAATATGAGCCATGCAGGGGGGAATATGAGCCATGCAGGGGGGAATATGAGCCATGCAGGGGGGAATATGAGCCATGCAGGGGGGAATATGAGCCATGCAGGGGGGAATATGAGCCATGCATACAGGAGGGGTAATATGAGCTATGTATATGGGATAGGAGGGAGATGAGCCATGCATACAGGAGGGGGGTCATTATACAGTATTGAGCATCATGTGTGGCCGTTATACAGTATGCAGCATCATGTGTGGCCATTATACAGTATGGAGCATCATGTGTGGTGGCCGTTATACAGTATTGAGCATCATGTGTGGCCATTATTCTATGGGGGTTACATTGAGTTGTATGGCAGGGCTGCAGGGGGGGGCCCCATTTGGAAGTTTGCACCGGGGCCCCTAACTTTGTAGTTACGCCACTGCCCCTAACCCTAATCCCAACCCTAACTACAACCCTAACCTCAATACACCCCTAACCCCAACACACTCCTAACCCTAATCCCAACCATAACCCTAACCACACCCCTAACCCTGACACACACCTAACCCTAATCCCAACCCTAACCCTAATCCCAGCCGTAAAAACATAATCCAAACCCTAAGCCCAACTCTATCCCCAACCCTAACTTTAGCCCCAACCGTAACCCTAATGTAAGCCCCAACCCTAACCCTAACTTTTGCCCCAACCCTAACCCTAACTTTGGCCCTAACCCTAACTTTGCCCCAACTCTAACCCTAATGGGAAAATGGAAATAAATACATTTTTTTATTTTATTATTTTTCCTTAACTAAGGGGATGACAAAGGGGGGTTTGACTTACTATTTGCAGCAGGTTTTTATATCGGGTTTTTCATGTTTGGCAGCTGTCACATGCTAAAAGACGCTTTTTATTGCAAAACATAGTTTTTGCATCACCATATTTTGAGAGCTATAATTTTTCCATATTTTGGCCCAGAGTCATCTGAGGTCTTGTTTTTTGCGGGACGAGTTGACGTTTTTATTGGTACCATTTTTGGGCACATAACATTTTTGATCGCTTTTTGTTACGATTTTTGGGAGGCAGAATGAACAAAAACCAGCAATTCATGAATTTCTTTTGGGTGGGGCATTTATAACTTTCCGCATATGGTAAAATTGATAAGGCAGTTTTATTCTTCGAGTCAGTACGATTACAGCGATACCTCATTTCTATAATTTTTTTTCTGTTTTGGCGCTTTTGTACAATAAAAACTATTTTATATAAAAAATAATTGTTTTTGCATGGCTTTATTCTGAGAGCTATAATTTTTTTATTTTTTCGCTGATGGCACTCTAAGGCTCGTTTTTTGCAGGACAAGATGAAGTTTTCAGCAGTACCATATTTATATCTGTCTTTTTGATCGTGTGTTATTCCACTTTTTGTTCAGCAGGATGATGATAAAGCATTGTTTTTTTTGCTTTGTTTTTTTTTAACGGTGTTCACTGAAGGGGTTAACTAGTGGGACAGTTTTATAGGTCGGGTCGTCACAATCACGGGGATACCAAATATGTGTACTTTTATTGTTTTTTTATTTACATAAAGAAATGTATTTATTGGAACAATATATTTTTTTTCTTTATTTAGGAATTTAAAAAAAATATATTTTTACTCAGTCGCTTTGCAGAGCACTGTGTCAGATCAGCAATCTGACAGGCAGTGTAGGAGGATTGCCGATGCCTGCTCTCAGCAGGCACTGAGAAAGCCACCTCCCTGAAGGACCCAGAAGGACGCCGTGACCATCTTGGATCCGGGGGCCTGCAGGGAGGAGACAGGAGGAGACCCTCAGAACAACGCGGTCACATCGCGTTGTTCTGAGGGTCTCAGGGAAGCACGCAGGGAGCCTCTCCCTGCGCGATGCTTCCCTATGCCACTGGAACGCTGCAATCATGTTTGATCGCAGTGTTTCGGGGGTTAAAGTGCCAGGAGCATTCCGTGACCGCTCCTGGCACATAGTGCCGGATGTCAGCTGTGATAATCAGCTGACACCCGGCCGCGTTTGGCCGTGCTCCCCCCGTGAGCGCGGCTGATCGCATATGATGTACTACCCCGTCGATGGTTATACGGGCCCAGGTCATCTCGCTGGGATAGTACGTCAGATGTCAGAAAGGGGTTAATGTGCTTGAACAGATAGGTGGGAAAATGGATGATATCTGTAGTTCGGATTTTGAGGCTTGTCTTTTCTGTTTAGTTTTTTAGCTTACTTCAGAGCATTAAGGGTGAGGGAGATTGTGTTTCCCAGTAAAAGAAGAGCAGGAGGTCTTCTATCCAAGGATATGGTGGCCACAACTAAGGGGTTGAAGTTTTGGATTAGGCGGTCGGAAACTGATCAGGAAGGGAAAACTGATCAGGAAGCGGGTAGTGTTGGGAGCATTGCCAGAATCCATGATGTGTCTGGTGCGCTGCTTGCAGTCTTTTAATGGTTTTTGGCCTTTTCAGGAGGGACCACTATTGTGTCATGCGGACAGTTCATTTTTGTCGAAGTTTCAGTTTATTACAGTGTTTAGGAAGGGTTTGGCTTTGCTGAGTCTGGATACCTCCCGTTTTGCATCTCATTCTTTTTGGATTGGGGCTGCGACGGAAGCAGCGGTGTGTGGGCTGGGTTTGGACGTAGTGCAGCGTATTGGTAGATGGGATTCCAGGTGTTATCAGAGTTACATTACGCCTCATGGAGTTGGGGTAGAATTACACAATTAGGGTATGATTTGTTGTTGAATGGTTATGGGAAGGAAATGTTGTGTAAAACATTTGTGTTTTTTATTGTAGGTTCCAATCCCTTGTTGATTTGGATCCTAGGCCACTCGTACATCTACTGGGGAGTGCAGCGTGCTGATGTATGGTGTGAGGGTAGACAGCTCGGTTTTTCCAGGAATGTGACAGTGTTCAGGTGGCTTGGCTTCAGGGGGATGGGTTGGAGTAGGGTTTTACAAGAGGTGCCTACCAGCACCAGGCTTGCTAGGCCTCCTGATATTTTGGTATTACATGTTGGGGGTAATGATCTGGGGGTTCGCCCTTTTCGGGAATTAGTGAAGGACATTAAGCACGACTTGCTTCGGTTATGGGTGTCTTTTAGAGAGATGACCGTAGTGTGATCAGAAATTGTTCCGCGGAAATGTTGGCGGAGCATGAGGTCCATGGAAAAGGTTAATAAGGCCAATAACAGGGCTGTGTCTAGTTTTGTTTTTCGGAATGGGGGAGTCGCGGTTTGTCACTTTGATTTGGAAAAGTGGACGATTTGGTTGGCGGATGGGGTACATTTGAATGCTGTAGGCAACGATTTTTGGGCATTTCGCTGTAGGGGGGTCTCAGGCATCTGAGGACAAAGGCATTCATTGTGGCTTTTGGGGGTCCTTGAAGTTGATGCAAAATTGGTCTGGGGGATCCATGGAAATATGGATTCCTCAATTGGTAATACAATATGGTTTTTGTCTGGTGGTTTTGGGGGGGTTATGGCAGTATTTTGTGGGATCCCCAGAGTTTAAGTGGACAATAGAACCCCTTGAGGTGATGGTGCTCCCGAGCCAGTGGGGTAACGGCTGGGAGTAATCTATAGTCTGTTTATTATGTCCACAGTTTATGTTTGGTTAATCACCAGATTTTGGGAGCTTCAAGGACCCTCCCGGTGTCTTATTTATATTATTGTTAAATATTTGTATGTTGTATAACTAAAGGCTGCTGTGGCCAAAATTATCAAAAAATTATGGTGCCATTGTTTTAATTGCGGGCTTGTAGTTGGGGGGAGGCTATTGGGTATTTAATTTGGTGGGGTGGGATAAGGTTATGGGAGGGTTCCCATCAGAAACATCGACAATACCAGTGTAATGACAATGAATAGTGCAAGTTGGGAGCAAGAATATAAAGCCATCTCATAAGCTTAGCCAGCCCAATTACCAGCAGATCAGAGCTTCATTATTAGACCGGAGTCACACTACCGTAGAATATGGCCGAGTGCTATGCAAGAAAACATCGCATAGCACTTGGCGCAGTGTTATTCTATGGGACAGCTCACATCACTGTTTATTTTCTCAGGCATATTCGACGTGTGTGTAAAATCGGCTGAGATTTACCAATGCAAGCCTATGGGTGCGAGAAAAAAATCGCACAGCATTCGGTCACTGCAAGTGCTGTCCGATTTTTACACACTGGAGTCCTTTGAAAAGCCGGCAATTCATCTGCCGAGTATAGTAAAATCACAGCGTGACAGGTTAGAAAAGATAGAATAGATATATACATATAGAATACATAGATATATAGATGTTAGTGACACACACAATTATCTGTATATATATTACACAGATAGAAGAAAAGCTGGCAATTCAGCAGCCATGTAGTGTGATATCACAGCAGGAGCCGACAGCATAGAAGAGATGCATTCCACACAGTAAATATGTATAGAATAGGTAGATATACAGATGTCTGTAACAAATACAATTAGTACAATGTATTTAATTAATAAAAGATAATTTTTCGGAAAAGGTTTTTGTGGGTTCCCGTGCAATTTTTGTAACCAGCAGAGGGAATGCCGATGGCTGGGGGCCGATGTTATAGCCTGTGATGGGAGTAATACCCATGGAGCTTTCCAAGCTATTAATATCAGCTCACAACTGTATACTTAGCCTTTACTGTCTATTAAAATGGGGGACCCTAAAAAAAATGACGTAGGGCTCCCTTATAATTAATAACCAACAAAGGCTATACAGACAGCTGCAGGCTGATATTAATAACCTAGGAAGGGGCCATGGATACTGCCCCCAGGCTAAAAACATCAGCTCTCAGCCACGCCCAGGAAAAAGTATCAGTATAAGGCTGGAGTCACACATAACGTATTAAAAAAAAAAAAAAAAAATCGGTCAGTTTTTCACGAGCCTAGATTCGCAGAAATGTTCCAGAACAGTGGTCCGTTTGTCATCCGTGTGCAATGCGAGGATGCAATTTTTTCTCATCAAAGTATCCGTGTGACATCTGTATGGCGAGATTTTCTCACTGGCTTGCAAAATGGACATATAATGGATCCATGGCCTCAAATATTCTTGAAAACAAATATACAGTCTATATATACAGTATATATATGTCAGTGAGACACACACATATATATATATATTTATATTTACCGTATTTTTCTGACCATAAGACGCACTTTTTTTCCTCCAAATTTGACAGGAAAGTGTGGGTGCGTCTTATGGTAGGGATGTAACGTGGGGAGGGGGCAGCAGCGAGTGGGATTGCACTGGGAGGCAGGAGGCAGAAAAATGTCCCTGCCGAGCTTCAGGAATCAGCACTGGGGAAACCACATGGTCCCGATCATTAAAGTGCAGTGAATATTCATTAGCTGCTTCCCAGCCCACCTGTTAGCTGAGTGGTGAGTCAGGAGCAGCAAATGAATAGTCCTTCACAGGGACACACATGGTTTCCCCAGCGCTGGATTCCTGCAGCAGCTGGGGAGATCTGTGTGTCTGGTGGAGGAGGCAGCAGCAGGGGCCAGAGGGGACAAGATCGCTGCATACCTGCCTGCCGGGGCTGTGCTGGATGCTGAGTGCTCCAGCACAAGGACCTGTGTGATGTCATGAAGAGGGCGGACTGGAGCATCACATGGCAGCACAGAGCCCTCCCTCTTCTGATGTCATCACAGGTCCTGCAGACACCACACTACAATCTGCAAGCTTACTCCTGTGCTGTAGAGAGGCAACAAGAGGGAGCGCTCTGTGGTGTCATGGGATGGGATGCTCCAGCATTTTACCTCAGCACAGTGTGGCTGGCTGCCACAATTAAAAGGTTAGTCACTACAATACACAATAAAGCACTCTGTCACTTATTTTGTTGAACTATAACTCCCAGCATGCCATAGGTTCTGCAGGACATGCTGGGAGTTATAGTTCTCTCAATGGGATCTCAAAGCAGCACTCCAGTGTTATTTTTCAGTGCTGGAGTGGTGCTTTAAATATAAGCCCTGTGCGCCTATTCTTATACTCACCCTCCAGCATCTTCATACAGTACTTTACAGACACCACACTGGTCCCGCAGCACTATCTTCTACCCCCAGCTTCCAACATTATAACATACTATTAAATATAATAACAACACATATAATAGTATGTTTATGTTATTAAATATTTTACCACCTTTTTTGCTTCAAATATTTTTTTCCCTATTTTCCACCTCTAAAACCTGGGTGCATCTTATAGTCCGGTGCGTCTTATAGTCCGAAAAATACGGTATATTTCATACAGAGCTAGATAGCAGAATAGCCGATAATTCAATTGTTGAGTTCTGTAAAATCATTACCGAACCTGACAGAATATGAGGCATGGTTTACATACAGTAAACCATTGCATATCCACTAGATTTATACGTATTTTTCGCTTTGTAAGACGCTCTGGATTATAAGACGCACCCCAAATTTTGAGGAGAAAAATAGGAAAAAAACTTTTTTTAATAAATTGGTGGGGCGTCTTATAATCCATGCGTCTTATTACTCACCCGGGGGTTGTGGCTGCAGCGGATCAGCGTCCCAGGGTCGGTGCTGGAGGCAGGAGTGGAGCATTGCTGCAGGCTGGGATGAGGGGTCTGCAGGGGGGCTCCTGTGCTGCAGGCTGGGATGAGGGGGTCTGCAGGGGGGCTCCTGTGCTGCAGGGCTGTCTCCGGGGCTGCAGGGCTGTCTCCGGGGCTGCAAGGCTGTCTCGGGGGCTGCAGGGCTGTCTCAGGGGCTGCAGGGTTGTCTTGGGGGCTGCAGCGCTGTCTCCGGGGCTGCGGGGGGCTCTGGCGAAGTCAGTCATACTGGAACTAACTCTGCGAAAATGGCCGCCGGAATCTCGAGAGATGAGATCTCAGCGCTGAGATCTCATCTCTCGAGATTCCGGCGGCCATTTTCCCAAAGTCAGTCATACAGGAACGCATGGACGAACTGCCTGGGGGCTCTGGTCTTTCACAAAATGTCGCCAGAGCCCCCCCCCCGCAGCACCGGAGTTTCCAGGATCTCCCAGGACAGCAGCGGGCAGCAGCGGACAACTGCGACAGCGGTGGCGGGCGGCGGGCGGCGGCGGGCAGCAGCGGACACCCCCTCATCCCAGCCTGTAACGGTAAGCGGTATATCCGCTTTTAAGACGCACCCCCATTTCCCCCCCAAATTTGGGGGAAATAAAGTGCGTCTTACAAAGCGGGAAATACGGTATGTCCCTCACTAATAATGTTAGTAGTGTGTGTGTGTGTGTGTGTGTAAAATTTTGGAGCTGTAGGTGTTAAATTAAAGGATTAATTCACGTAAAAAACTGGAAGAGATGATCCAGTGCAGGAATACAGGAGTCAAGCAAAAAAGAGTAGTCACCACTGAATGAGGAACAAATTTTGTAGTGCATTTTCTGTAATTGTTTATAATTCACAATAGTGTTTAGACATTTTCCTCTAAATAAATATCAGAAAATTGGCATAGTCTCCATCTTTATATTTGCAAAAATAATAATGTTTCAAAGTACTGAAACTTTTATGCATTAATTATATGTAGCAGTAAAAGGAAAACTCATTGATATCATAGAAACAAGAGCCAACTAAACATTTTTATTGCCAGATTTGAATTCAGTAGGTCAAATTCATTAAGAAATGGCTCATTTCATAACTGAACTTGACAATTTATGAAAATATGTAGAAAAATGTAAACATTTAATTTTATTTGTAGATTCTAACACGGTCAAAATGGTGGGGCCATTCATAATCTCATATGATTGTTCCCAGGTCATACACTTTGGTTAGGCTGGTTTCACATTTGCGTATATGTGCGCAGCATTTGATCCGCATATATCGGCATGCGTCTTGCGTACCTAACTTTAACATGGTGTACGCAGGGACATGCGTTTATATGCATTCGCATGCGGCTGCGTACGCATGCATCGTTTCTCGATGTGCGGCGGGACATGACAAACGCAACATGTTGCATTTTTTGAGGCGTCAATTATACGCAGTTATCCGCATGTAGATGATTGCGGATGGAGTGCGTCAAAACAACGCATTATTGTCTATGGGAATGCATTGGTACGCAAGGGCATTTGTACGCATGCATTCAGAATGCAATGCGTACTTCACACTAATCATGTCCAGGAAATTATGTCACCACCTGCAAAATCACTGATGTATAAAAGGGGGTGTGGAGACAGGTAGTGCATTACTCTCAAGACTCTGGATGGAAGCAGAAAACTCTCGATGGAAGCAGAAGAATCTGCACTGAAGCACAAGACTCTGCACTGAAGCACAAGACTCTGCACTGAAGCACAAGACTCTGCACAGAAGCACAAAACTCTGCACGGAAGCACAAGACTGGTTGTCTCCTGGTGCTGCCATCTCTCTTGGTGCTGGCGTCTCTCCTGGTGCTGCCATCTGTCTCTGGTGCTGGTGTCTCTCCTGGTGCTGCTGGCCTGGGGAGGACAACACTGACTATGTAAGTATAGAACCTTTGAAAATGTCTGTCTCTCTTAATTTTTCATTCTGTTCCTTTAGACTGGTTGCCTCCTGGTGCTGCCATATGTCTCTGGTGCTGGCGTTTCTCCTGGTGCCGCCATCTGTCTCTGGTGCTGCCATCTCTCCTGGTGCTGCCGTCTGTTCCTGGCCTGTGCTGACTTCTGTGCTGTTGTACTACTGCCTGTAATGTAAGTATTGGTGTCCATGGATTTATTATTTTTTGGCCACATCTTCTCTGTTCTTTTCTGCAGTGTTTCACTTGACTGCTGCCTGCTCTTCCAACATGTCCTCCTCCAGTAAAGCCTTCCAGAGTGGACTTGACCTGATTATGTAATCACATTTGATATACTGATTGGAATCTATTGACTGGCAATACTAAACATGTGGTAAATCCTGTATTTTCTTTATAGGTACCTGACAGTGCAGAAGAGCAGGAGCAGGAGAGTGGAAATCAAGCTTCCCAGGGTCGTCAGACTCAAGTTTCTGAGGAGGAAAGACAGGGTGTAAATATTCTTTTCATCAGAGTTGTAATACAATTTGTTTGCAGTTTTACTTAAAAATCCTTTTTTTTCTAATTAATCTATAGGTTCCAGAACGGGAAGAAGCCATCTTGGAAATTGAATACGAACAACTGATCAACCTTGTGCAAGAGCGAGTACTATTGTGGGACACCCGTGACTGTCAGCACTCCGACAATGTGGTGATTTTGACGACTCGGGGAAGAAGTGGCATCATTACTGATGGATGATTGGGACCGTGCCACGCCACGTGCCAGAAATTCTTTTGGTAAGTATTGCAATGTGGTCTGACATGGCAGTGAACCTGTTAATGTATGTGCATTGTTTTACAATTAATTTTTTCCTTTTTTTTTTACCCCTTTACAGTGAAGAGAATCAAAATTCTGTGGCGTTCCATAAAGGACCGCTTCAACAAGGACATCAGAGAGGAGATTCGGGTTCAAAGTGGTGCTGATCGAAGGTTAAGAAAATATAAATTCCACCGAAACCTTGGTTTTCTGAGGCCTGTGCTTGCTCAGCGAATGTAAGTATCTTTTGTGTTGCGTGTTTTTTTTTTAAACTAATGTTTTGGTTTTATTTTTCACACAGAACCTGGTGCAGCACAGCATAGCTCTGTTGGAGCTGCCCCTCTTCAACCAGCCAACGAACCGACGCAGTCCCAATCATCCACCACCAATGGAGCAACCTGGCAGGCTTCACAGGCTAGGGAGCAGGCAGCCAGTCCATCTGGTTTTCCACTCTCCCAGCCCTCTTCCTCTGCTTTAGTTGGGTCTTTTCGTCTCAGAGGGCCTGGGAGAGGCAAGGCATGTTATCGACCAAAAAGAACCAAAAAATGCCCCTAAAATATAACTTTTATTCTATTAGGTAAAAATGACCTAAATGAAGGGTCAGGAGACAATAGTTAATCTTAATATAACTTAACACTAAAAAGGATAGAGGTATAACAAGTGGGGGGGGTGCTCTCTCCCTTCCTCACCCTACCTTACCGCAAAGGATGGCACCCTAAGTTCGACATGGCGCCCCCACTTGACGACAGCTCTCCCTTAAGACCCTAAGGGGGACTAACAAAGAAACACCATCACCAACACCAGTATAATTAAAGTGCTAATGTGCTTTAAAAGTGCTAGATAACACCTGCATAGGTATATACCAATTACGGCGCCTTTAAATACTCTAAGATAAGGCGCCGTGATTTATGTGACTATATTAGTTTATCTTTTAAAATGCTTTAGCCTGAATGATGAATATACTATATATCGGAGTACTGTCTATTTAAAAGCAGAGCTTTGGACACTCCTCCTTTGGATTGCGACTGCGCCCTGTGGAACGCAATGCGTTCCACCTCTTAGTACCACTAGGAATGTCTTCCTCTTGGTAGGAACGCTAACATGCTCCCTATACCGGAAGTCTGGCCTGAAGTCTGCACTTGCGATACGTCACATCCGGTATATGGACATGCTGATTATGGCAGCGAACGCTATTTAAACAGGACAGTGACGATGAGGTAACCCTTCATAGTGAGCGGTTAGGACGGGGTGCAGCGCATTGTAGCAGCCCCTGTTCCGGAAAACAAGTCCCCTGTTTGGTCCCCTGATGAACCCTGGTCTATCTTCCTGGGGGAAACGCGTCGGGATGGGCAACAAATTGAATAAGTACTACTTTTACTAATATTTTTTCTATGACCACGATCTGATTACGGATCAACTATATCCCTGCAATTTTTTTCTAAATGTGGCATATGACTAGGGAATTTATGACTTATTCAGCTTATGTGAACATAATTGTGCCTTTACTATTTTTTGTATGGATACACTGCGACTGATGATACCTGGTTAATCTGACTGTTTTCCTTGTATCTTTTTGCGCTGCCGCATGTACATTTTAACATTACATGGAAATTTTTACATTACAGGGACATTTTAACATTACAGGGACATTTTAACATTAAAGAAAAATTTTACTTGGTGGCTTAAACCATTCCATCTTGCCAAGCGACACGTCCATTATCAGAAACAAAAGAAGCAGCAAACTTGTCCCTCATGTGATCAACTTCCACTGAAGTCCTAAGAGGGGGATCTTGATAATCATGCAATGAAACAGATTCCTCAGGTTCTATGTTTGGTCGCTCTTTTACCAGGATGTAGTTGTGAAGAAGAACACAAGCTTTCACAACCTCATCAATAGTCTCAATTTTTTGGTTAATGAATGTTCCCAAAATGCGCCATTTAGAAACCAGCAATCAAAAGGCACACTCAACAGTTCTTCTTGCCCTTGTCAGTCAGTAGTTGTAAATCTTTTTTGTGTGATCTAAGTCCTGACTTGAGTACCATTTGATGAGGTTGGCACACATTTGGAACGCTTCATCCCCAACCACAACAAACGGCATTGGTGGTCCTTCAGTGTTGGGAAGAGGTTGTGGCAGTGTAAAATTAAAATCATTCCCATATAAACGTTGGCCCATATCAGAGTTTTTGAAAGTCTGTGAGTCATTTCCTTGTCCATATGAGCCAATGTCCAAAGAGACAAATCTCCACTCAGCATCTGCAATTGCCATTAGAACAATGGAAAAGTATTTTTTAAAATTGAAATATTTCCACTTCCGGCAGGTTTCAGAATCCGAATGTGTTTGCCGTCCACAGCCCCCACACAGTTAGGAAAATTACAAATCTCCTTGACTTTTTCATCATTTTCAAGCCATATTTCAGTTGGGGGTTGGGGAGGAATTCTTGTCGCAGAACCTCACCTAAAGCACGGCAGGTGTCTCCAGTAATCCCAGAAAGTGTTGACACTCCAATCCTGAATTGAAAATGGAGAGATGACAAGGTCTCTCCAGTAGCCAGGAATCTGCGGGACAGAAAATGAGAAAAAAAATCAGTACATTGCTTTTAGAAAAATCATATTAACGACAGGTGTTTCTTTTCCAAAATTACGTACCTCAGGGTGACCAAGAGACGTTTCTCAGCAGGAATTGCTCGAAGGAGCTTTGTGTCCTGCCTGGCGATTGATCTTTGGACACGTAGCAGCAGGTCATCGAAGCTCTGTTCTGACATTTTTGTGTAGTCAAAAAACTTCTGAGGGTTTGAACACAGCTCTGTGTAGAAAGAGTGGTAGGCTCCACGGCTCTCTCGGAGTTCAAGGATGGGGTGTTGCCAATATCGACGATGTCTTCTCCATCTTTCTCTCCTTCTTTGTTCTTGACAAGCCACAGCAAAGGCAGCAGCCAATTTCAATTGTAAATCCAGGTCTTCATAGAAGCTGTCCATGTCAAGATCCATCTTGCAGCTTGATACAGCAGCCAAAGACGAGGATTTCATCCGTGCAGTGTGTCTATATATATAGAAATCCCATGAGACACGCCTACTGGGTGTCTGATGTCAAGGAAAAGCTACTGTGAAGCATTGGAAATATCTAATGCATGTGCATAAACAACACAAACGCATGCCAAAACCCATGCACACGCAGCGTTTTCTTGGCGTCATGCGTAAGATGATGCGTTTGCATGCGTTTTTGCATGCAATTGCGCATGCGGATGATACGCTGTGGTCTCACATGCTAATGTGAACCTAGCCTTAGACTGCGTACAGCAAGATGAAACAACGTAGTTATCCACACATATTATCCATTACCTCAACGACTTCTTATGCCTGGGCCCAAAAGATTCGCCACAGTGTGAATACACGCGGTAATCCACCTGTGAGAAGGAGAGAGATGGAGGGAAAGTGGACACCCCAGAGCCAAGGGGTTAGATTGAGAAAGGAAGAAGGTGGTGTAGCTTGCTTCATGGGTGGGGTACTCTGCTGAGTAGCAGAAATTGCTACTAGGCCCAAAAGGATTTCCTGGGCTAGATGCCGTTAAAAAATAGTAATTAGATAAACAGGCGGTGTAGCTTGCTTCATGGGTGGGGTACTCTGCTGAGCTACTAGGCCCAAAAGGATTTCCTGGGCCAGATGCCATTAAAAAATAGTAATTAGATAAACAGGCAGTGTAGCTTGCTTCATGGGTGGGGTACTCTGCTGAGTAGCACAAAATGCTACTAGGCCCAAAAGGATTTCCTGGGCTAGATGCAGTTAAAAATTATTACTTAGATAAACAGGCGGTGTGTGGGTGGGCTACTCTGCTGATTAGCAGACACTGAAGCTTTGGAGCAGACCTCTCAGTCCCAGGCCATTGTATGAGTAAACAACTCTGCAGACGACCCCACCCACCTAGAATTAATGATGGCAACATCATGCAAAACACAGCAAGGGTACTCAATAAAGAGTCTCCATTTATTCCCAAAATTCGGCCACAGACACCACTTAAGTGGCATCAATTTCGCCAGAGTTTTTTAAAACGGTTAGTGAGGTGATTTTCAAAAATCATCAAGCTTTTAGTCTCCACAGGATGACACAGTGGTAGAAACGTCCTTGCAGATCCAGGAATTGTTCATCTTGATGAACGTTAGTCTGTCTACATTGTCACTGGACAGCTGCGTGCACTTATCTGTCAGCACACCACCAGCAGCGCTGAACACACGTTCAGACAGAACGCTGGCTGCGGGGCACGACAAGAGCTACAAGGCGTGAGTGGCGAGCTCAGGTCATTTTTCAAGATTGGAAGCCCAAAATAAGCAAGGGTCCAGTTCCACATCATGGCACAGTCGATGTTAACTTGGAGATACTCTTGTACCATCCTCTCTAGGCGTTGGCTGTGCGTCAGACTTCTTGTCTCCTGTGGCCTTGCAAAGGATGGTCTAAAAAAATCTTAGTATAAACCAAAAGAAAAAACAAGGATCCCTAAAAAGTAACTTTTATTTAATACGATTAAAAAGACTATATTTATCCAAAATACAAATAAAACAGTATTAAATGTACCTATTAGACCCTACGTCGAACTACAATGAGTCCTGCCTGGCAGTGGAGGTTGGCACCCTACTTTACTGCGGTAGGCGCTCCCACTCCTCGACAGCTCACCCTTGTATACCCTAGAGGGTACCTACAATCAGGAAAAAGGCTGGTGAGCCCTACTATACATCCCTATAATGCCAACTGCCTGACAGTGGAGGTAGACACCCTAATTTACTGCGGTAGGCGCCCACCAGGGGCGGATTATCAGAGGGTCAATATGGGCGGTAGCCCAGGGCCCAGTGGTCTGGGGGGGCCCTGGGCTGCCGCACAGATTGACCCTCCACTAATCGTCTGTGTCTGTGAATGCCCACCGCCGGGCCGGCATGTATGGGCCCCCGGACCCGGTGGGCAGAGAGAGGGGGTCCGCATTGGGCCCCTTCTCATCTGCTCACCGGGCCCCTTCCGGCGCTGCGGCGGTTTCCTACTGATGTGCGGGCGCGCGCCCGCACATCAATAGTTAACAACAACAGCCGCCAGCCAATTGGAGGCTGGCAGCTGATGTCGGCCGCAGCGCACACGTCGCCAGCGTCTGACATCATTGTCAGTCGCCGGCGAGTGTGCGCTGCTGGAAGGAGCTCGCCGCCTGGAGCGCGGACAGGTGAGGAGACTGTTTTTGTTTTTTTTTGATAAGCTAACGGACACACTGGGGGGCAAGGCTGGAGAACATACTGGGGGGCAATGCTGGAGGACACACTGGGGCAATGCTGGAGAACACACTGGGGGGCAATGCTGGAGGACACACTGGGGCAATGCTGGAGGACACATTGGGGGCAATACTGGAGACACTGGGGCAGATTGCTGGAGGACACACTGGGGGCAATACTGGAGACACTGGGGCAGATTGCTGGAGGACACACTGGGGGCAATACTGGAGACACTGGGGCAGATTGCTGGAGGACACACTGGGGGCAATACTGGAGACACTGGGACAGATTGCTGGAGGACACACTGGGGGCAATACTGGAGACACTGGGGCAGATTGCTGGAGGACACACTGGGGGCAATACTGGAGACACTGGGGCAGATTGCTGGAGGACACACTGGGGGCAATACTGGAGACACTGGGGCAGATTGCTGGAGGACACACTGGGGGCAATACTGGAGACACTGGGGCAGATTGCTGGAGGAGACACTGGGGCAGATTGCTGGAGGACACACTGGGGGCAATACTGGAGACACTGGGGCAGATTGCTGGAGACACTGGGGCAGATTGCTGGAGACACTGGGGCAATGCTGGAGACACTGGGGCAGATTGCTGGACACACTTTCTGGGGGCAATATGCTGGACACACTGGGGGCAATATGCTGGACACACTGGGGGCAATATGCTGGACACACTGGGGGTAATATGCTGGACACACTGGGGGTAATATGCTGGACACACTGGGGGTAATATGCTGAACACACTGGGGCAGATTGCTGGACACTGTCTGGGGGCAATGCTGGACATACTGTGGCAGATTGCTGGACACACTGGGGCAGATTGCTGGACACACTGGGGGTAATATGCTGGACACACTGGGGGTAATATGCTGGACACACTGGGGCAGATTGCTGGACACACTGTCTGGGGGCAATGCTGGACACTGGGGCAGATTGCTGGACACACTGTCTGGGGGCAATGCTGGACACACTGGGGCAATATGCTGGACATTCTGGGGCAGATTGCTGGACACACTGGGGGTAATATGCTGGACACTGGGGGTAATATGCTGGACACACTGGGGGTAATATGCTGGACACACTGGGGGTAATATGCTGGATACACTGGGGCAGATTGCTGAACACACTGGGGCAGATTGCTGGACACTGGGGGCAATGCTGGACATACTGTGGCAGATTGCTGGACACACTGGGGGTAATATGCTGGACACACTGGGGCAGATTGCTGGACACACTGGGGCAGATTGCTGGACACACTGGGGCAGATTGCTGGACATACTGGGGCAGATTGCTGGACACACTGTCTGGGGGCAATGCTGGACACTGGGGCAGATTGCTGGACATACTGGGGGCAATATGCTGGAGTCAGACACTGGGGCAGATTGCTGGACACACTGGAGCAATATGCTGGACATACTGGGGCAGATTGCTGGACACACTGGGGGTAATATGCTGGACACACTGGGGCAGATTGCTGGACGCACTGGGGGCAGGACTGGAGGCATGGGCAGAATGTAGACACGTGGCATGATTGGAGACACGGGGCAGAATGAAAGACATGGGGCAGGATTGGATCATGGGGCAGGATGGATACGATGGAGACAGATGGGGCAGGATGGGGAGATCATATGGTGTAGAATGGATAGTCATGAGTGCAGGATGGGAGAACATATGGCTGGAGCCAGGAATGAGACACACGGGGCCAGGGTGGGGAATATTATTACCATAGGGGCTAATTAAGGGATATTATTACTGCAGTGATGTATTTATTTTATTTTTTTGAGTATACTGTTTTAAATGGGGGGGCGGTCCTGTTACTGTGCAGAGTGACACTGTCGCCTTTTTTTCTTCGTGTTGTAATGTAGAAGTTGTGAAAAATTAAGTAATGTGTTCTGCAAGCGGAGCTCGAGATAACTGTGTTATTTCCTGCAGAAACGAGTCCTGGCTGGAAAAAATGATGGCGGTCTTTGCTGGATGAAAGATGAAGGACTTCACCTAGAGACGTCACTGGTGAGTCAGTGTTACCTATACACTGACACTATACACTGTATACTATATACAGAGCTCCTGTGTACTATGTCACCAGTGATCACTGTATTCCATATACATTATATACAGAGCTCCTGTGTATAATACCACCAGTGATCTCTGTATTACCTCTACACAGACACTGCATACTAAGTACAGATCTCCTGTGAATGCTGGCACTTATAGTGATAGTATTGTGTTTTGTTTTTTTTTATTACTGATCAGTATTGTAGTATTCAGTCACTATGTGGTGGTAATATGTGGTCTGGAAATGGTGTTGTGGTATTTGTCCCTTGTATGTGCTATTTGGTCACCAAGTGGTAATATGTGGTCTTGACATGGTGCGGTGGTATTTGTTCCTTGTATGTGATATTATTCGATCACTGTGGTTGTAATTTGTGGTCTGGTCATGGTGCGGTGGTATTTGTTCCGTGTATGTGATATTATTGGTCAAAATATACCTAAATTGTATTGCAGATTTTAACAAATATTTAATAGGTTACAGTAGAGTAGGGCCCGGCCATTTTTCTGGAATAATCTGGCTCGGGTATGTCACATGACCCCCGTCACATGACCCCCGTCACATGACCCCCGTCACATGACCCGGGGGGCCCACAGTGTCTGAACACCCTGGGGCCCTGGCTACCCTTAATCCACCCCTGGCGCCCACACTCACTCAATTAGGGTGGCATTTAATACTGTTTTATTTGTATTTTGGATAAATATAGTCTTTTTAATCGTATTAAATAAAAGTTACTTTTTAGGGATCCTTGTTTTTTCTTTTGGTTTATACTCTTTTCTGGGATTCCGAGTTATCGTAGTTGGGTTTTTCACTAAAAAAAATCTTGAAAGGATTGGAAAAAATTGCTGTTACCACCAGATACGATGTTACTGTTACGGTTTGAGTGATGACTCAATAGTCCCACGGTTGGCAAGTTAGAGCTCAAAGATTCACTACGTGCACCACTGGTGTTTTGTGGAAAAGCAGATGTAAGATTCTGTAACAGTCTCTGCTGATACTCCTGCATGCGTGAATCCCTTTCTATGGCAGGAATTATTTCGCCAAATTTACTTTTGTACCGGGGATCTAAGAGTGTGGCAGCCCAGTAGTCGGCATTACTTCGGATTTTGACAATCCAAGGGTCATGTTGCAGGTAGTGCAGCAAGAAGGTACTCGTGTCTTGCGCATCCAGGAGGACCAAGTCCTTGTTGTCTTGGTAGCGGTGAGGTGAGAATCATGCTTCCTTCCTCTGCCCTCTCCCCCCATCCTCGCACAACAAGAATTTGATCAAGGTCTCCCTCATCTGATGAGTCTTCCACGCCCAGTGCCAGTTCGTCCTCCACTTCTTCCTCGCCTCCTGCACCTTCCTCAACAGTTTGGCTCCTACCATGTGCCCTCGGTAATCCCTCTCCCCCAGCCTCCAATGCCAACCGCCTTGGTGCTGCCGACCGTCTGAACCTTGGAGATATTATCCCTTCCGCATACGACTCCTCCTGTTCCTCCTCCTCTTGTTCCACCACCTGACTCCGAATACTGTTTAAGGTGTGCTCCAGCATGTAAATCACTGGAATAGTCATGCTGATAATGGCATCGTCAGCACTAAACATCTTTGACGCTATTTCAAAACTGTGCCGAAGGGTGCATAGGTCCCTGATCTGAGACCACTCCTGCAGCGTGATTTGCCCCATCTCTGGATCTCGTTGGCCCAGGCTATACGTCATAACATATTGCACCAGGGCTTGTCGGTGCTGCCACAGTTGCTGCAACATGTGCAGAGTTGAATTCCACTGTGTGGCCACATCGCATTTCAGCCGGTGTGCTGGCAGGCCCAACGACTTCTGTAGAGATTACAAGGATAGGAGAACCACGAGTCAAAGAGTAGCCAAAAAGTAGACCAAAAATACAAAATTTATTGAAAACACATCATTTCCATATACATTGACGCCCCCTGAGGAAGTGGTAACTATTGAACGCGAAACGCGCGTTGGGGTATGTGACCAGGATCCAGACGGGACCTCTACTTCACTCTACATGGGTAATTAAACCTCTTTTATCTGCATTGTGTGCACATCGGTTCATGGCCATTTAGTTCATGGTTCATTAGTCATTTAGTAGTATATGACTCGAGTATAAGCCGAGAGGGGGACTTTCAGCCCAAAAAAGTGGGCTGAAAATCTCGGCTTATACTCGAGTATATATACGGTAGATATCTTACTTTGGCAGGAAGATGGTCTTTCTTCTGCAGATGTTACTCTTGCTTTACCACCTACCCCACGGACACAACCTTTTTTTCCCTTTCCAACACGCCTATTCCCCTTTCCACCAGCAGCAGGCCTTTTGACACTCATTTTGGTGCTTAACTAATTGGCAACTCTGTATCTGTAGTTGTTGGCACAAAAACCGACTGGGGACTGCAAGACTTGGACAGCAGCCCCTTCTCCTGATGTCACCATAGTTACCCAGTGCCTAGTCACCGACATGTAACGCCCCTGTCCATGTCTACTCGTCCAAGTGTCTGTGGTGAAATGCACCCTGTCACACACACAGTTTCTCAAGGAAGCGGTGATGTTGTGTGCGACATGCTGGTGTAGCGCAGGCACAGCTTTCTTTGAGAAGTAGTGGTGACTAGGCATCTGGTACTGGGGCACTGCGACAGACATAAGGTCTCAAAAATCCTCTGTGTCCACCAGGCAGAAAGGCAGCATTTCTGTAGCCAACAGCTTGCAGAAGGTGAAATTCAACCTCTTAGCTTTGTCATGGCTAGGAGGAAATGGTCTTTTACTTGTCCACATCTGAGGGCTGGCTGCCGTGCTTAGACGGAGTTGAGTAGGGTGTCCCCGGCAAACTGCTGGTGTGTGAGGAAGGTGCAGGTGGAGATGTTATGTTGCCTTGATCAAAATGTGGTCTCGATGTCGGAGAGCGCTCAACACCAGCAGGTCTTTCCACTTGCAAATCTCCTGACGACTTGCCAATCACACTGGCTGTTGCGGGTAAAGAGGTGGAAGGTCTGCGTCCAAAACCATGTGCGACTGCTGTTCCCACAGTCACAGAGGATGAAGAGGACGTGGATGCACTTGATGGGGCAGACTGTGGTTGACCCGGCTCACTAGGCCGCATTGCAGCACAGTGAGCTTCCCACTGCAACTTTTGCCTCAATTCCATGTGACGGTTCATGCATGAAGTACTCAAGCTAGTAATTTTTTGGCCTCTACTGAGATTTTGGTGACAAATCTTACAGACAACATGAGTAGGGTCATCCTTTGCGATGTCAAAAAATGCCCAGGCTATGCAAGGCTTAGAGCCTTTGTGACCTGAAGAGCCACCACGACTTCTGGTCTGAGGCACAGTTGGGGTTGAGGATGCAGTTGTTGACATGCTTCCAGTACTCCGTCTCTGTCCAGGAAGACGCAACCTAACCTCGTCGTCAGACTCGTCACTAGCATCCTCCACCTCCTCTGCTGACCTCATGGACTGGCGGACTGTGGGTTGACAGTAAGTGGGGTCTCCAACCTCGTCATCATCATCCTGTGTGTTCTCACACCCGTCGTCCTCAGAGCCAACCTCTTCCTGCCCTGACCAAAAAGTCAAGTTTTCGTTCCAATCAGGTATCTCAGTCTCATCATCTTCCTCATTGTCTCCACCAACAGGAGTTACAGTTTGGGAACGAGGGTCTACATTATGCTCAGAACCTTCTTCATCTGGGCCTGGATCCGACTCACAGCGATTCTGGGCATCAGTGCAGATCATTTCCTCGTCTGGATTCACAGAAGCTCTGGAGCAGACCTCTGATTCCCAGGCTATAGTATGAGTAAACAGCTCTGCAGACTCAACCATCTGTGTTACCCCATACTCAGACGGGCGGCTGTAGACTTGGGAGCTGTGTGGAAGCAAGTGCGATTGGGGTGACAACTCTGAGGACTGGAGTAGTTGTGATGTTGAAGTTGACATGGAGGAGAGCCCACTTGAACAAGCACTTGATATCCGTTCAAGCACCTGCTGTTTTTGTGCCTCATCTGGAATTTTTGGCGATGCTCGTAACGATGGTTGTAAGAAAGGGATCATATCAGATTGTCCACGAAAAGAAGTACCGTATATACTCGAGTATAAGCCGACCCGAGTATAAGCCGACCCCCCTAATTTTGCCACAAAAAACTGGGAAAACTTATTGACTCGAGTATAAGCCTAGGGTGGAAATGCAGCATTTACCGGTGAATTTCAAAAATAGATGCTCCATACCGTTCATTATTGCCCCATAGATGCTCCATATACAACTGTGCTATATAGAATGCTCTATACCGTTCATTATGGCCCCATAGATGCTCCATATAAAGCTGTGCCACATATAATGCTCTGCACCGTTCATTATGGCCTCATAGATGCTCCTTATAAAGCTGTGCCCCATATATATTGCTCTGCACCGTTGATTATGGCCCCATAGATGCTCCTTATAAAGCTGTGCCCCATATACGGTATATTGCTCTGCACCGTTCATTATTTCCCCATAGATGCTCCTTATAAAGCTGTGCCATATATAATGCTCTGCACCGTTCTTTATGGCCCCATAGATGTGCCATATAAAGCTGTGCCATATATAATGCTCTGCACCATACTTTTTGGCCCCATAGATGCTCCTTATAAAGTTGTGCCGTATATAATGCTCTATAATGCTCTGCACCGTTCTTTATGGCCCCATAGATGTGCCATATAAAGCTGTGCCATATATAATGCTCTGCACCGTACTTTTTGGCCCCATAGATGCTCCTTATAAAGCTGTGCCATATATAATGCTCTGCACCGTACTTTTTGGCCCCATAGATGCTCCTGTGACGCCCAGGAGACAGGGATACCCAGCACCGGACCAATGGGGTCTGTCTCTTGAGGGGGATGTCACAGGTGGCTTGACCCGGTGCTGTGGCCTCAGGCAATGCACAGTGTAAGGGGTATCGTGAGGGGACAGGCACTTACTTGATCAGCAGCAGGTTCTCCCAGCGGTGACGATCCCGATCCTGGATAGATGGCTATTGTCCAAATGAAAGACTGAGGCACTGAAACGTTTAACCAGTTTACTTCAACATAAAAGGATTTACAACCAGTCCTGTCACCGGAGTCTGTATGGGAACTCTGAGTTACTTTGACCCTGCCGGGGTCTTCGCCTCTTATTGTGCGCAATTTCTGTGTGGCCCTGCTGCTGTATGTGAACTGGCTGCCGGCCCAATCTGTCCCCTCCGGGTCCTGGTTCGACGGGCAACCCGAGTCCTTTTATCGGCTTACCCCCTCCAGGAGTACCGCTGAACTCTGTGTCTGTTGCTGCGTCCGGCCCTAGTGAAGCTGATATCACCTCACGTTTTTCCGGTTGCTGTATTATATATAATGAATACAGCCACGGATCCGGTATCCGTCTTTGCGCCTGTTCTGGGTAGTGATTAATGCTACCCGGTTCTCACAATGTCCCTTTTCTCTGTCCCTCTTCTCCTCAGGCCGGTGATTTGGGCCTGGAAACCGTCATAGGGCTGTTAGAAATTCAGCTGTATGATCTCTCACTATCAGCTCCTTAGCCCAACTGCCATTTCTTCTCTCAGACCAGAATGGATCAAGGGGAGTCTCTGGAGCTCCCCCTTCTGGCCGGAGGTGGTAGTGCAGTCTTGCTATTTTAGTATTCGCATTTAGTGTCAGTAACTATTTTTGTGGCAAATACCCCTAGGGGTGCCACATTCCCCCTTAGTTAAGAACAGTACTCCGGGACTGTGGGACGATAACATTTTGAAATAACAATTAATATGTACAGAGTCTTAAAAATGAAAAGTTACAAAAACCACTCAAGGAAACAAAAATAGAGTTCTGTAAAAAGTCACTTCAAATAGCGTCCATTAATACAGTTCTATCCTTGAAGGTACTAGGAAAGGCACTGTACTTAGTGTCCAGGAATTTAGTTCCATTTTTCCAACGGAGTTATCAATATAAAGTCTAAAGAAAGTTCAAAAAGAGCAAAAAGCAAAATTCAAAAAGCAGTCTTTCCGGAGCTTTGATTTAGTGCCTCCGGGCTGATAAAAAGTTCAAGAATATGCAAGAAGTTCATACAGGCAAGTCTCTGTAGGCACTGGGCTTAAACGTTGCAGACTGATAACAATGACTATACTACATTTTCTGTTTAACTATATACGGCATAACATATATACAATTCACATTATGAGCTTTATAGTTGGTAATCTGCATACCTGGCCGGTAATTGACCCTGGGTACTACGCTGTGATCTACGTAATAGCGGTGTCTCTTCATGTGGTGTACTACTGTCTACTGCGGATGTAGTATCTGCCCGCTCTGCTAAAGATAATTCCACGACTATGGAGTTGGCAAGTCCACCGTGAATGGGATTACTCTGACCAGGAATCTGTTCTTCCTGGCCTGGAACCTCCTGTAGTACGGGGTCAGCCTCTTCCTGTCTTGGGACTTCTGGTATTGGGTTCGGTGTTGGGTAAAAGGCCACCATGGGAACCACTACTGCACCATGGTATGTTAGTAGGGTTTTGGGAAAGTCTCCTATACAGGTGTGATACATTTCCTCTTCTTTTTCCTTTACTGGTTGAACCTGTATGGGTTGAATAACTTCTGGTTCTGGCTGGACAACGTCTGGCTCTTTCAATGCTTCCGGGCATAATTTAAGATTGTCTCTTGACACTAGTACAGATGTTAAGCCTCCGTTTTTGCTAATGAGACACATTTTAGGATTATCCACTCTTGTTGGTAAAACTGTGTAGGGTACGGCTTCCCACTGATTGTCCAGTTTATTGGTTCGACGATTTCTCTTGAGCACTTGGTCACCCGGTCTTAATGGGGTCGCTAGAGCATTCTGGTTGAAAGTTCGCTCTTGTCTTTCTCTAGTTTGCTGAAGGCTTCTTTCCACACTCTCTTGCACTTGGCGATACTGCTTTTGCCGTATGATATCCCAATTGGAGTCTTGAACTCCTGCGTCTGGTTTCAGAATTCCCATTTCTAGATCGATTGGTAATTGGCTGGGTCTTGCACGCATAAGGTAAGCTGGGGTGCAGTTGGTGGAGCTCACCGGGACATGATTATACAGATCCACCAAGTCAGGCAATTTCTCTGGCCATTGATTCCTTTCTGTCTCAGGTAAAGTCTTTAGTAGGTCTATTACAATATGGTTCATCTTCTCGCATAAGCCGTTTGTTTGTGGATGATAGGCCGTCGTCCGGATCTTTTTGCAACCATACATATTACAGAATTCTCTGAAGATCTCTGATTCAAAGGCTGTACCTTGGTCGGTGAGAACCTGTTCCGGATATCCATGGGGTCTACAAAAGTACGTTTGGAACGCTTTGGCTGCTGTTTTTGCTGTCAGATCTTTTACGGGTACTACTACCAAGAAGCGTGAATAATGGTCCACGATGGTCAAGGCATAGACATAGCCGGACCGGCTTGGTATTAACTTCACGTGGTCTATGGCTACAAGTTCAAGTGGTTGTTTGGTGATTATGGGCTGCAGTGGTGCTCTTTGGTTCTTTTGATCGTTTCTTCTGAGGTTGCACGGGCCACAATTTCTGCACCACTGTTCGATTGATTTTCTCATCCCGACCCAATAAAATCTTTCTCTTAGAAGTACTTCTAACTTTTTCCAACCAAAGTGACCAGCACCATTATGGTAAGCTTCGAGGACCATCTTGACATCTTGTTTAGGCACGATAATCTGCCAAACCAATTCATGTGTTTTCGGATTGGTGTACCTTCTACAGAGCTTCCCTTGATACAGGAACATTTTGCCTCTCTCTTTCCAGAGTTGATGCGTCTCTTCTGGGGCATCCTCATCGGGATATGCACTTTGCTCAGTTAACAGTTCCTTCACCAACTTCACAGCCGGATTGCTGTCTTGGGTGTCAGCCCATCTATGGTGTGTTAACGGATTAAAATTCACCTCTTGTTGTTTCTGATAGGTACTTGACTGATGATGTTTTGCCTTGGGATGATGGAAGGCTGGTAGTTCAATTTCTTCAAGCTCCCCCGTTTCTTCTTCTACATCTCTCAAGTGTGGCATCCGGGATAGGGCATCGGCATTTCCATTCTTGCGACCTGCTCGATACTTGATCTTGAAGTTGTAATTAGATAACCGGGCTATCCATCGCTGTTCTAACGCACCTAATTTGGCTGTGTCCAGGTGGGTCAACGGATTGTTGTCAGTATAGACAATAAATTCTGCAGCGGCCAGATAGTGTTTGAAACGTTCAGTCACAGCCCAAACTACTGCCAGTAGTTCCAATTTGAAGGAGCTATAATTTTCTGGATTTCTTTCAGTAGGCCGGAGCTTTCTACTTGCAAAGGCGATGACTTTCTCCCGACCTTCTTGCTTTTGTGACAGCACCGCTCCTAGTCCCACATTACTGGCATCGGTGTAGAGGATGAAAGGTTGATGGTAATCTGGGTATGCCAGAACCTCTTCTCCGGTTAGTGCCTTCTTTAGTTGTTCAAAGGAGTCTTCCCTTTCGTTGTTCCACTGAAAAGGAGGGTTTCGGTTTGAAGGTTTCTTCCTCTGCCCTACCAAGGTGTCTTGCAAGGGTGCTGCCAACTTGGTAAATCCTTTTATAAATCTGCGATAGTAACCCACCAATCCCAGGAATTGTCTCACTTCTTTTGCGCTGGTAGGTCTTGGCCAATCCCTTATGGCGCTTATTTTCTCGGGATCTGGTGCTACTCCCTCCGAACTCACGATGTGTCCCAGGTACTGTACCTTTGGCTTGAGAAGGTGACATTTGGATGGCTTGACTTTCATGCCGTACCTGGATAAGGCTTCGAACTCTTCTGCCAGGTCTATTAAGTGTTGTTCGTAAGTCTTTGAGTAGACGATCACATCATCTAGGTACAGGAGGACGGTCTCGAAGTTCTTGTGTCCGAGGCAGCATTCCATCAGCCGCTGGAAGGTACCGGATGCGTTGCAGAGTCCAAACGGCATGCGATTAAATTCACATAGACCCATTGGTGTGGTGAATGCCGTCTTTTCCTTATCTCTCTCAGCCACAGGGACTTGCCAATACCCGCTTGTTAAGTCTAAGGTGGAAAAATAATTAGCAGATTTCAAAGCAGTTAAGGACTCTTCTATCCTAGGCAAGGGGTAGGCGTCTTTATGGGTGATGTTATTAATCTTCCGGTAGTCTACGCACATTCTCATGGTTCCGTCCTTTTTTTTGACAATCACTAGAGGGGCCGCCCAGGGGCTACAGCTGTCTCTTATTACCCCGGCCTGTTTCATCTCCCTCAGCATATCTTTTGCACACTGATAGTGAGCGGGCGGTATGGGTCTATATCTTTCTTTTATTGGGGGATGGTCACCGGTGGGGATTGTGTGTTCTACCCCTTCTATCCGTCCGAAGTCCAATGGGTGTTTACTGAAGACTTGTTCATATTCCGTCACTAGCCTATACACCCCTTGTTTTTGATGGGTAGGTGTTGAATTTATGCCCACGTGTAGCTGTTGGCACCAATCCTCCAATTCTCCGTCTGAGCCATTGCCTTCCACCTGACAGGTTGGTTCTAAGGGCTCAATGGTTGTGATGGCATTGTTGTCAACAGTATATAGCTTTGCCATTGTAGCATACCTTGGCAAAGTGACCTCTTCCTCTCCACAGTTCAAAAGTCGTACCGGCACTCGTCCCCGGTGTACCTCGACTATCCCTCGTGCTGTGAGTATAGTGGGCCTGCTGTCGGTGTACACTGGTTCTATTAAGGCTTGATAATCTCGTCCCTTAGTACCAATGGCTGCTCTACACCATACCAGCATTTCTGTTTTTGGTGGGATTACAATAGACGTTGGATCACTTACCCTCACACTGCCGATTTCTCCACCTGCAACTTCTACCTGTTGCCTTAAAATCAATACTTTTATTTCCCTCCGGAGAACTCTCTGCTGGCAGGATTGGGCAGTTTCAGCAATCTGCTGTAAGACAGAAATGACTTCGGAAAAGCAGTTCTCTAACACATTCATTCCTATCAATACAGTTGGTTCACAGTTCCGCCGGTCAACATCAACAACAATTATACCTTGTTTCTTCAATTCTACTTTACCAATCTTTATGGTCATCTCCCTGAATCCTAGTTTCGGTACCAACTTACCATTACTGGCCCATATATCTAGTTCAACATCAGAGGGCCCTTTATCAATATCTGCATCAGCCCAGTACCTCTTATAAAGGATATACGGTATAGATGAAATCTGGGAACCTGTGTCCAGCAAAGCGTTGAGGGGCATTCCGTCCAGCACGATAGGGATAATGGGTCGTCCTCCGATGTACCTGTCGTGCCAGGGTGTTGGGCCTTGAAAGTTCATTCCTGCGAAGCGGCCCGCATTCCCAGGGGATTCCCGTTTAAATCACAATCTCGTGCAAAGTGACCTGGCTGCTGGCAACGGCGGCAAATGGGCTGTCCATCCGGTTGGTAGCGGTCGCGGGGTCGTCCTCTCCATGTCGGGTATCTCCGGGGTCTCATCCATGGAACACCTTCTCTACGGTTTGACAACTCCATCTTGGGTCCTCTCATCTCCTGCATGGTTTTAGCCATTGAAGCAACAACATCAGTTAAAGAGTCAAGCTTTTGTTGAAAAGCCTCATTAGTACTGGGCCCCAGGGGCTTATCAATGGCCCCGGACATAGCTGATGTCACTGGTACTCCATGTTGTTGAGGAGCCTCTGCCATGAGTTGCGCAGGCTCCTGATCCCGAGGTGCCTCTGCCAGCTGGAGACGTATAACGCTCTCCTTTAATTGGGCAAATGTCAATTCAGGGTTCTTAAAAACAAGCATGCTCACATGCCCCCGGTGAGAAGGGGTGTAGAGTCCCTCAATAAATTGATCTCTTAGCAGTTTATCCGCTCCGGTGTTAAAAATGGGTTCAGCCAGTGTAAGTGATTTAAGGGCTTCCTGCAGGTTTAAGGCAAAGTCTCTCACGCCCTCATTAACTTTTTGTTTGCAATTAAAGAATCGTACTTTAGCTTTGCTGCTGGCAGTGGTTTCAAATGTAGCTTTTAATCCAGCAAATATGCGTTCAACAGTGCCTTTTAGATCAGCTGCCCATGCTGTGACTTCTCGCTTAGCATGGCCACTTAACTGCATCATCAGGAGACTAACACGCTGAACTTCACCCACGGGGAACATGTCAAAATGGGCCAGCATCTTTTCTCTGAAATCGTCAAGGGTATTAGGCTCACCTTCATACATTGGAAGCCATGGGCCACCCGGGGTATATGGCATCAGCACCGGCATGATGGGCGCCACTCCTTGCACCGCTGCGCTACCGGACTCTCTATCGACACTCTGTCTTTCAGCTGCATTAGCGTCGCCGAATGCTGCGGCGTCTCCGTGCTGCAACATACTGTGCCCCCTTAGTTAATCCGGACCCTTCCGGTCCTCCGCTTCAGTCGGGATAGTGTAGATTCGTTTCGATGTGCAGCAGGATCGATTTTCCCCTTGTTCTGATGTCAGAGCGCTCAGCTTGGTGCCGCCCACAATGACACGCCCCCTGCTGCTCCTGCCGGCCGCGCGCTCTGTAATGGTGGATTCTGAAGTTTTTCAGTTAGACTGGGGCTCAGGTGATGGCGTAGCTCAATTAACAGTCTCGTGCCTAACGGTTATGAGGTGATTACCTCAGGGGATGGCGGCCATCTTTACTCCATTATAACCAATGGGGAAAAGTCACTTTCAATAGTTTTCAATGGGGAATGGATTTTTCTTTAATAAAGTCAATTTTCAAGATTTTTCATCCAAGTTTTCACAGTTTTGGGCTCCAATCACGGCACACAATACCCGGTATACGGGCTGGCTAGATCCTGTTCGTGACGCCAATTGTGACGCCCAGGAGACAGGGATACCCAGCACCGGACCAATGGGGTCTGTCTCTTGAGGGGGATGTCACAGGTGGCTTGACCCGGTGCTGTGGCCTCAGGCAATGCACAGTGTAAGGGGTATCGTGAGGGGACAGGCACTTACTTGATCAGCAGCAGGTTCTCCCAGCGGTGACGATCCCGATCCTGGATAGATGGCTATTGTCCAAATGAAAGACTGAGGCACTGAAACGTTTAACCAGTTTACTTCAACATAAAAGGATTTACAACCAGTCCTGTCACCGGAGTCTGTATGGGAACTCTGAGTTACTTTGACCCTGCCGGGGTCTTCGCCTCTTATTGTGCGCAATTTCTGTGTGGCCCTGCTGCTGTATGTGAACTGGCTGCCGGCCCAATCTGTCCCCTCCGGGTCCTGGTTCGACGGGCAACCCGAGTCCTTTTATCGGCTTACCCCCTCCAGGAGTACCGCTGAACTCTGTGTCTGTTGCTGCGTCCGGCCCTAGTGAAGCTGATATCACCTCACGTTTTTCCGGTTGCTGTATTATATATAATGAATACAGCCACGGATCCGGTATCCGTCTTTGCGCCTGTTCTGGGTAGTGATTAATGCTACCCGGTTCTCACAATGTCCCTTTTCTCTGTCCCTCTTCTCCTCAGGCCGGTGATTTGGGCCTGGAAACCGTCATAGGGCTGTTAGAAATTCAGCTGTATGATCTCTCACTATCAGCTCCTTAGCCCAACTGCCATTTCTTCTCTCAGACCAGAATGGATCAAGGGGAGTCTCTGGAGCTCCCCCTTCTGGCCGGAGGTGGTAGTGCAGTCTTGCTATTTTAGTATTCGCATTTAGTGTCAGTAACTATTTTTGTGGCAAATACCCCTAGAGGTGCCACACTCCTTATATAATGCTGTGCCATAAATAATGCTCTGCACCGTTCTTTATGGCCCCATAGATGTGCCATATAAAGCTGTGCCATATATAATGCTCTGCACCGTACTTTTTGGCCCCATAGATGCTCCTTATATAATGCTGTGCCATATATAATGCTCTGCACCGTTCTTTATGGCCCCATAGATGTGCCATATAAAGCTGTGCCATATATAATGCTCTGCACCGTACTTTTTGGCCCCATAGATGCTCCTTATATAATGCTGTGCCATATATAATGCTCTGCACCGCACTTTTTGGCCTCATAGATGCTCCTTATATAATGCTGTGCCATATATAATGCTCTGCACCGTTCTTTATGGCCCCATAGATGCTCCTTATATAATGCTGTGCCATATATAATGCTCTGCACCGTACTTTTTGGCCCCATAGATGCTCCTTATAAAGCTGTGCCATATATAATGTTTTGCACCGTACTTTTTGGCCCCATAGATGCTCCTTATATAATGCTGTGCCATATATAATGCTCTGCACCGTTCTTTATGGCCCCATAGATGTGCCATATAAAGCTGTGCCATATATAATGCTCTGCACCGTTCTTTATGGCCCCATAGATGCTCCTTATATAATGCTGTGCCATATATAATGCTCTGCACCATACTTTTTGGCCCCATAGATGCTCCTTATATAATGCTGTGCCATGTATAATGCTCTGCACCGTTCTTTATGGCCCCATAGATGCTCCTTATATAATGCTGCTGGTGCTGCCATAAAAAAAAAAAATCACATACTCACCTCTCTTGCTCAGGACGCCAGCGCTTTCAATATTTACCTGCACCTCGTGCGGCTCCGTCTCCAGCACTGATGCTCAGCAGAGGGCGCGCACTGACTACGTCACCGCGCCCTCTAACCTGAGCGTCACTGCTAGAGGACGCTGCAGACGGAGCCGCACCGGAGCGAGGAGCAGGTAAATATCGCGCAGCGCTGCGCTCCCATTACCTGCTCCTGGTGCGGTCCCTGCAGTCCCTGGCTTCCCCGACGCTGCAGCTTCTTCCTGTAATTGAGCGGTCACAGTTACCGATCATTTACAGCAATGAATATGCGGCCCCTCCCCTATGGGAGGTGGAGCCGCCTATTCATTTCTGTAATGAGCGGTGCCATGTGACCTCTCAGTACAGGAAGAATCTGCAGCGCCGGGGAAGCCAGGGACTGCAGGGACCGCGCCGCAGCAGGTAAGTATAACTACACAGCCCCCGCTCCCCCTCACCTGCCGACCCCCGGGTATATGACTCGAGTATAAGCCGAGAGGGGGACTTTCAGCCCAAAAAAGTGGGCTGAAAATCTCGGCTTATACTCGAGTATATACGGTAGACATCTTACTTTGGCTGGAAGATGGTCTTTCTTCTGCAGATGTTACTGTTGCTTTACCACCTACCCCACGGACACAACCTTTTTTTCACTTTCCAACACGCCTATTCCCCTTTCCACCAGCAGCAGGCCTTTTGACACTCATTTTGGTGCTTAACTAATTGGCATCTCTGTATCTGTAGTTGTTGGCACAAAAACCGATGGATGAAAACTGAGCAGAACTGAGTGGCCAAACTGTGGTACTAGGCCCAAAAGGATTTACTGGGTTAGATGCAGTAAAAATTTAGATACACAGGCGGTGTAGTTAGCTTCACAGGCGGGCTACTCCGCTGACGTGCAGACACTGCTCCTAGGCCCAAAACTATTTACTGGGTTAGATGCAGTAAAAATTTAGAAACACAGGCGGAATAGGTAGCTTCACAGGCGGGCTACTCCGCTGACGTGCAGACACAGCTACTAAGCCCAAAAAGATTTACTGGGTTAGATGCAGTAAACATTTAGATACGCAGGCGTGCAGACACTGCTCCTAGGCCCAAAACTATTTACTGGGTTAGATGCAGTAAACATTTAGATACGCAGGCGGTGCAGCTAGCTTCACAGGCTGGCTACTCCGCTGACGTGCAGACACTGCTACTAAGCCCAAAAAGATTTACTGGGTTAGATGCAGTAAAAATTTAGATACACATGTGCGCAGACACTGCTTCTAGGCCCAAAACAATTTACTGGGTTAGATGCAGTAAAAATTTAGATACACAGGCGGTGTAGTTTGCTTCAAAGGCGGGCTACTCCGCTGACGTGCAGACACTGCTCCTAGGCCCAAAACAATTTACTGGGTTAGATGCAGTAAAAATTTAGATGCACAGGCGATGTAGTTTGCTTCACAGGCGGGCTACTCCGCTGACGTGCAGACACCGCTCCTAGGCCCAAAACTATTTACTGGGTTAGATGCAGTAAAAATTTAGATTGTCAGGCGGTGTAGCTGGCATCACAGGTGGGCTACTCCGCTGATGTGCAGACACTGCTCCTAGGCCCAAAACTATTTACTGGGTTCTATGCAGTGTAGTTAGCTTCCCAGGCGGGCTACTCCGCTGACGTGCAGACACTGCTACTAAGCCCAAAACGATATCCTGGATTAGATTAGCAGTAAAAATTTAGATAACATAAGAAATGGAGGGCACCACCTCACATATAACCTATAATCAGGAATGTCCCGAATCCCCCTCAACATGAATAAAGTCACCAGAAAACCACATAGAAGAAAGACATGTTGTAAAGGAGATCAACAGGACTAAATGGTAAGCAAAAATATCAAAAAGTTTTTATTGCACAACATGATAAGCAAACAACACCATTAAAAGCAATTAAAAACTACCCGTGATAACGGGAATGCAAAACATATCCCACAGACTGAAGTATAGTAATAACAATTGGCACCTGAGAGGTAAAGGCCCAAAACAATTTACTGGGTTAGATGCAGTAAAAATTTAGATACACAGGTGGTGTAGCTAGCTTCACAGGCGGGCTACTCCGCTGACGTTCAGACACTGCTACTAAGCCCAAAACGATTTCCTGGGTTAGATGCAGCAAGAATTTAGATACACAGGTGGTGTAGCTAGCTTCACAGGCGGGCTACTCAGATGACTACCAGACAATGCTACTAGCCCAAAAGGATTGGCTGAGCTAGATTACACCAAATGACAAACACTTGCACAGCACTGGCACAGACCTGCCTGGCAAAAAGAGCTAGGAACTGCTATAACCTACCCTGAAAAGGGCTGATATTACAGTTTGCTCCCAAAATAGACTCTTAGTCTGTATAGCGTCCACAGCAGCAGCGGTGCCATCTAACACTAAGCTGCAGCAGTGAGGAAATGGTGGCGACGGGGAAAATGGCTCGTTCTTATAGGGCAAGGACATGTGACATACACAGCCAATGACACATGCCCTTGCTTGTGTGCATCACATGCACATTGCTGTGTGTGTGCGCACTGCTGATAGGCTGAGAGACTGCACCGCCCCACTGTAAATGCGGGAAAGAAAAGAATAAATAAATAGAGATCGGCATTATTTCAGCACAGATCTATCCCCCACGCACTATACACTGAAACAGTCTATTAACAATGATAAACAGTTTTAATGTGCAAATCAAGTTAGGCTTTTGGTGAACGAACAGTGATCGAACAGAAACTCAAACAGCTGAATTTTAAGCGAATTGTTCGAGTTCGACGAATGACTCGGACACCGCCCAAAACAGCTCGAATTTGAAATTGGCGAACAGTTGGACTCGAGTATCGCTCATCTCTACTCTTCAGAGAGGAAGCAGACTAGAACTGACACTCTGAGGCCGGCGTCACACTCGGCGTAAGACAATACGGTCCGTATATTACGGCCGTAATACGCAGAAAAGTCCCCAAAATAGTGGTCCGTAGCTCTTCCGTAGGCAGGGTGTGTCAGCGTATTTTGCGCATGGCATCCTCCGTATGTAATCCGTATGACATCCGTACTGCGTGTTTTTCTCGCAGGCTTGCAAAACCAACATACGGATATACAAGGGATCCATGTGTAAAAAAAAACATAAAAACATATATACTGTCTCTCTCTCTCTCTATATATATATATATATATATGTCAGTAGACACATATATGTATATATATTAATATTTCATACAGCGCGAGATAGCTTTAAAGCCGGTAATTGAATTGCCGGCTTTTGCTATCTCCTTCCTAAACCCGACATGATATGAGACATGGTTTACATTCAGTAAACCATCTCATATCCCCATTTTTTTTGCATATTTCACACTACTAATGTTAGTAGTGTGTATATGCAAAATTTGGCCGTTCTAGCTATTAAATTAAAGGGTTAAATGGCGGAAAAAATTGGCGTGGGCTCCCGCGCAATTTTCTCCGCCAGAGTAGTAAAGCCAGTGACTGAGGGCAGATATTAATAGCCTGGAGAGGGTCCATGGTTATTGGCCCCCCCCTGGCTAAAAACATCTGCCCCAGCCACCCCAGAAAAGGCACATCTGGAAGATGTGCCTATTTTGGCACTTGGCCACTCTCTTCCCATTCCCGTGTAGCGGTGGGATATGGGGTAATGAAGGGTTAATGCCACCTTGCTATTGTAAGGTGACATTAAGCCAAAGTAATAATGGAGAGGCGTCAATTATGACACCTATCCATTATTAATCCAATAGTAGTAAAGGGTTAAAAAAACAACAACACATTATTAAAAAGTATTTTAATGAAATAAACACAAAGGTTGTTGTAATATTTTATTCAACGCTCAATCCATCTGAAGACCCTCGCTCTGTAACAAAGAAAAAATAATAAACCAACAATATACATACCTTCCGAAGATCTGTAACGTCCCACGATGTAAATCCATCTGAAAGGGTTAAAATATTTTACAGCCAGGAGCTCTGCTAATGCAGCGGTGCTCGTGGCTGTAAAACCCCGGGGAATGAAGGTAAAGTAGGTCAATGACCTATATTTACCTTCATTTGTGGTGAGGCGCCCTCTGCTGGCTGTCCTCATATGAACTCGAGCCTGCGAGCTTTCTAGGAAAGTTCCCACGCTCGAGGGACAACCAGCAAAGGGCGCCTCACCACAAATGAAGGTAAATATAGGTAATTGACATACTTTACCTTCATTCCCCGGGGTTTTACAGCCACGAGCACCGCTGCATTAGCAGAGCTCCTGGCTGTAAAATATTTTAACCCCTTCAGATGGATTTACATCGTGGGACGTTACAGATCTTCGGAAGGTATGTATATTGTTGGTTTATTATTTTTTCTTTGTTACAGAGCGAGGGTCTTCAGATGGATTGAGCGTTGAATAAAATATTACAACAACCTTTGTGTTTATTTCATTAAAATACTTTTTAATAATGTGTTTTTTTTTAACCCTTTACTACTATTGGATTAATAATGGATAGGTGTCATAATTGACGCCTCTCCATTATTAATTTGGCTTAATGTCACCTTACAATAGCAAGGTGGCATTAACCCTTCATTACCCCATATCCCACACGGGAATGGGAAGAGAGTGGCCAAGTGCCAGAATAGGCGCATCTTCCAGATGTGCCTTTTCTGGGGTGGCTGGGGGCAGATGTTTTTAGCCAGGGGGGGCCAATAACCATGGACCCTCTCCAGGCTATTAATATCTGCCCTCAGTCACTGGCTTTACTACTCTGGCGGAGAAAATTGCGCGGGAGCCCACACCAATTTTTTCCGCCATTTAACCCTTTAATTTAATAGCTAGAACGGCCAAATTTTGCATATACACACTACTAACATTAGTAGTGTGAAATATGCAAAAAAATGGGGATATGAGATGGTTTACTGTATGTAAACCATGTCTCATTCATGTCGGGTTTAGGAAGAAGATAGCAAAAGCCGGAAATTGAATTGCCAGCTTTAAAGCTATCTAGCGCTGTATGAAATAATAATATATATACATATATGTGTCTCACTGACATATATATATATATATATATACCTATTCTATGTGTACACATTTATTCTACCTATTCTACTGTAAGCTGTCAGTGTGATTTTACTGTACACCGCAATGAATTACCGGCTTTTCTCTCTAACACCGCTGAGTATTCTTCGCAAGTCACACTGCTGGTCCGTGTGTAATCCGTATTTTTCTGGCTTCAATAGACTTTCATTGGTGATTTTTTTGCGCAATACGGTGACAAACGCAGCATGCTGCGATTTTCTACGGCCGTAGAAAGCCGTATAATACTGATCAGTAAAATACGGCAGATAGGAGCAGGGGCATAGAGAATAATTGGGCCGTGTGTAATGCGTGTTTTACGGACGTATTTTATGCGCTCATACGTCCGTAAAACTCGCTAGTGTGACGCCGGCCTGACATGCCAGGCTTGGCTTGTCACTCTCTACAAAGAGAAATGTTACCACTTAGAAGCCTGGTTCAGAGCCTCTCACCTAGCTAAATCATATCATACTTAATAGAGGCAACCCTCCAAAACACCATTTTTGCAAATTGAGATTCTGGTTTTGCTTTTATACAAGGGAAGGAAGAAATCACTACTGTAAAAAATGCACACTACTCTTGAAAATCATAAAAATTGTAAAAAATCTTTATTTAGCACACAAAGTAGCAAGTGAAATAAAACATAATTAAAAACAGATGTGGTTTCAAACACTCCATAATCCTGAGAATATAAATAGAGGGAAAACAACACATTGCAAGGTATATAACGCAATATGTAAAGTGTCATATGCTTACTATCATATAATATTTGGTACATTCAGGGGTAAGCAATGTCATATAACATATATACGAAATGAGAAAACTATAAAGGAAAAAGGAACAGCTCCCCAATGTAACCTTCATAACCCAATAAGGCGTCATTAAATCAACAGCATCCAAGCTGCAAAGAAAAAAATGGTTATTGAGGGACTATCATAAGCATGATGTCCAGCATGTAGGCAATGGTGAGCAAACCCAGAATATGGTGGGAAGGAAAGGGAATCACTCACGATAGACAGTTCAAAACACAACTGTTGGTGCAATAATGCCAGTCACCAAAAAAAGCCCAATAACCTTAGGGAAACTCACACTAGTGTGGATCGGTCCAATATGGAGCAAATCCCAGTTAACCAGGACTAGGGTGGAAGGCCCAGAAGTGGCCCCTCACGTATCGCCGAAACGTGTGCGGCTTCGTTAGGGGAAGTGCCATGCTCATGGCCAGAAGAGGTATAAATACCTGTTTAAGCATATGCTAAATTGCAATCAGGTGTCAGCCAGACAAAGTAGGCGGATGTTAGCATGTAGAGTGGAGCGTGGTCACGAAAACAGCCATCACAGCGCAAGAGAACAACGTACCTGTACATAAGATAGAACGCATACAGTGTACGTTGAAGCGCGTATAGGAAATGTAGGAAGAATGCAAGCACATGCGCAGCTCCCGTTGTAACAGGCCAGAGTAACCCCCCCGCCCAGAATATACCCGGGGTTAAAGTGGCCTAGGCCAGATTATTCCCGGGTATATTCTGGCCTAGCCCAAACTATACCCCGGGGTATAAATTGGACTAGTCCAGATTATACCCCTCCAGGTCAGAATATACCCCAACTGCTGTAGATCAGGCAGCGCACAGGGCCCCAGGCAGCGCACAGGGCCCCAGGGAGCGCATAGGGCCCCAGGCAGTCCATGGGGCCCCAGGCAGTGCACAGGGCCCCAGGCAGCCCACAGGGGCCCCAGGCAGCCCACTGGGGCCCCAGGCAGCGCAGGAAGCCTCAAACAGCACACGGTGCCCCAGGCAGTGCACAGGACATCAGGCAGCCCACAGGGGCCCCAGGCAGCCTACCAGGCTCCAGGCAGCGCACAGGGTCCCAGGCAGCACACAGGGGCCCCAGGCAGCGCACGGAGCCTCAAACAGCGCACAGTGCCCCAGGTAGTGCACAGGACCCCAGGCAGCCCACAGGGACCCCAGGCAGCCCACAGTGCCCCAAGGAGCCCTCAGGGCCCCAGGCAGCCCACAGGGCCCCAGGCAGCGCACAGGAGCCCCAGGCAGCGCACAGGACCCCAGGCAGCCCACAGGGCCCCAGGCAGCCCACTGGGCTCCAGGCAGCGCACAGGGGCCTCAGGCAGCACACGGGGCCCCTGGCAGAACACGGGGCCCCAGGCAGCGCACAGGGCCCCAGGCAGCACACAGGGGCCCCAGGCAGCGCATGGAGCCCCAGGCAGTGCACAGGGCCCCAGGCAGTGCACAGGACCCCAGACAGCCCACAGGGTCCCACGCAGCCCACAGGGCTCCAGGCAGCACACAGGGGCCCCAGGCAGCACACAGGGGCCCAGGCAGCCCACAGGGATCCAGGCAGCACACAGGGGCCTCAGGCAGCACACGGGGCCTCTGGCAGAACACAGGGCCCCAGGTACCACACAGGGCCCCAGGCAGCACACAGGGTCCCAGGCAGCCCGCAGGGCTCCAGGCAGCGCACAGGGGCCTCAGGCAGCACACAGGGCCCCTGGCAGAACACAGGGCCCCAGGCAGCGCACAGGGCCCCAGGCAGCACACAGGGGCCCCAGGCAACACACAGGGCCCCAGGCAGCGCACAGGACCCCTGGCAGCCCACAGGGGCCCCAGGCAGCGCACAGGGCCCCAGGCAGCACACAGGGGCCCAGGCAGCCCACAGGGCTCCAGGCAGGGCACAGGGGCCTCAGGCAGCACACGGGGCCCCTGGCAGAACACGGGGCCCCAGGCAGCCCACAGGGCTCCAGGCAGCGCACAGGGGCCTCAGGCAGCACACAGGGCTCCTGGCAGAACACAGGGCCCCAGGCAGCGCACAGGGCCCCAGGCAGCACACAGGGGCCCCAGGCAGCACATAGGAATAGGAAATGTAGGAAGAATGCAAGCACATGCGCAGCTCCCGTTGTAACAGGCCAGAGTAACCCCCCCCGCCCAGAATATACCCGGGGTTAAAGTGGCCTAGGCCAGATTATTCCCGGGTATATTCTGGCCTAGCCCAAACTATACCCCGGGGTATAAATTGGACTAGTCCAGATTATACCCCTCCAGGTCAGAATATACCCCAACTGCTGTAGATCAGGCAGCGCACAGGGCCCCAGGCAGCGCACAGGGCCCCAGGGAGCGCATAGGGCCCCAGGCAGTCCATGGGGCCCCAGGCAGTGCACAGGGCCCCAGGCAGCCCACAGGGGCCCCAGGCAGCCCACTGGGGCCCCAGGCAGCGCAGGAAGCCTCAAACAGCACACGGTGCCCCAGGCAGTGCACAGGACATCAGGCAGCCCACAGGGGCCCCAGGCAGCCTACCAGGCTCCAGGCAGCGCACAGGGTCCCAGGCAGCACACAGGGGCCCCAGGCAGCGCACGGAGCCTCAAACAGCGCACAGTGCCCCAGGTAGTGCACAGGACCCCAGGCAGCCCACAGGGACCCCAGGCAGCCCACAGTGCCCCAAGGAGCCCTCAGGGCCCCAGGCAGCCCACAGGGCCCCAGGCAGCGCACAGGAGCCCCAGGCAGCGCACAGGACCCCAGGCAGCCCACAGGGCCCCAGGCAGCCCACTGGGCTCCAGGCAGCGCACAGGGGCCTCAGGCAGCACACGGGGCCCCTGGCAGAACACAGGGCCCCAGGCAGCGCACAGGGCCCCAGGCAGCACACAGGGGCCCCAGGCAGCGCATGGAGCTCCAGGCAGTGCACAGGGCCCCAGGCAGTGCACAGGACCCCAGACAGCCCACAGGGTCCCACGCAGCCCACAGGGCTCCAGGCAGCACACAGGGGCCCCAGGCAGCACACAGGGGCCCAGGCAGCCCACAGGGATCCAGGCAGCACACAGGGGCCTCAGGCAGCACACGGGGCCTCTGGCAGAACACAGGGCCCCAGGTACCACACAGGGCCCCAGGCAGCACACAGGGTCCCAGGCAGCCCGCAGGGCTCCAGGCAGCGCACAGGGGCCTCAGGCAGCACACAGGGCCCCTGGCAGAACACAGGGCCCCAGGCAGCGCACAGGGCCCCAGGCAGCACACAGGGGCCCCAGGCAACACACAGGGCCCCAGGCAGCGCACAGGACCCCTGGCAGCCCACAGGGGCCCCAGGCAGCGCACAGGGCCCCAGGCAGCACACAGGGGCCCAGGCAGCCCACAGGGCTCCAGGCAGGGCACAGGGGCCTCAGGCAGCACACGGGGCCGCTGGCAGAACACGGGGCCCCAGGCAGCCCACAGGGCTCCAGGCAGGGCACAGGGGCCTCAGGCAGCACACAGGGCTCCTGGCAGAACACAGGGCCCCAGGCAGCGCACAGGGCCCCAGGCAGCACACAGGGGCCCCAGGCAGCACACAGGGCCCCAGGCAGCGCACAGGACCCCTGGCAGCCCACAGGGGCCCCAGGCAGCGCACAGGGCCCCAGGCAGCACACAGGGGCCCAGGCAGCCCACAGGGCTCCAGGCAGGGCACAGGGGCCTCAGGCAGAACACGGGGCCCCAGGCAACCCACGGGGCCCCAGGCAGCCAACAGGGCCACAGGCAGCCCACAGGGCTCCAGGCAGTGCACAGGGGCCTCAGGCAGCACACGGGGCCCCTGGCAGAACACAGGGCCCTAGGCAGCGCACAGGGCCCCAGGCAGCACACAGGGGCCCCAGGCAGCACACAGGGCCCCAGGCAGCCCACAGGGCTCCAGGCAGCGCACAGGGTCCTCAGGCAGCACATGGGGCTCCAGGCAGAACACAGGGCCCCAGGCAGCGCACAAGACCCCTGGCAGCCCACATGGGCCCCAGGCAGCGCACAGGGCCCCAGGCAGCACACAGGGGCCCAGGCAGCCCACAAGGCTCCAGGCAGCGCACAGGGGCCTCAGGCAGCACACGGGGCCCCTGGCAGAACACAGGGCCCCTGGCAGCGCACAGGGCCCCAGGCAGCACACAGGGGCCCCAGGCAGCACACAGGGCCCCAGGCAGTCCACGGGCTCCAGGCAGCGCACACGGGCCTCAGGCAGCACACGGGGCCCCTGGCAGAACACAGGGCCCCAGGCAGCGCACAGGGCCCCAGGCAGCACACAGGGGCCCCAGGCAGCACACAGGGGCCCAGGCAGCCCACAGGGGGTCCCAGATAGCGTACAGGGGGGCAGAGACAGTGAGCAAGGGGGTAAGAGATAGCGCGCAAGGGGGGGAAATAGACAAACTGAATGTCCCCTGTGCACTGTCTGAGACCCCCTGTGCGATGTCTGGGGCCCTGCTCTTGAGTAGTTGACTCAATCCTATTTTCACATTTGCATACAGCCGTGCACATGCGTACGCTCTCAGTGAAGCCTTGACCACTGCTGCGCCCTGCCGGTTAAGCTCCGCCGACGTTCTTTTGACGGTGCTGCATCCTGCGGCGAAGGCAACAAGTTGGATTTTCTTGCGTTCACTGAATCGTCAAAACAACGCATGCGGACACAAAAGCAAACATCCGCAGGGCCTGCACACCCAATGATAAAGATAGGGTACGCAGGCCGCATGCGGCCGCATGTGCACCTGGGCGGAGCATAATTGGCGGGCACGAAAATGGGCGGGGCTTCACTGAGAGTGTACACAGCCGTGTGCAAATGTGAAACTAGCTTAAGATGTCTAGGGCCCCTGTGCGATGTGCAATGTCTGGGGCCCCTGTGTGATGTCTGGGGCCCCATGTGCTGCCTGGGGCCCCGTGTGCTGCCTGGGGCCCGGTGCGCTGCCTGGGACCCCTGTGCACTGTCTGGGCCTCCGTGCTCTGCCTGGGGCCCCGTGTGCTGCCTGGGGCCCCCTGCGCTGCCTGGGGCTATGTGCGCTGCCTGGGGCCCCCGTGCTCTGCCTGGGGCCCCGTGTGCTGTCTGGGGCCCCGTGTGCTGCCTGGGGCCCTGTGCGCCGCCTGGGGCCCCTGTGTGCTTTCTGGGCTCCCGTGCTCTGCCTGGGGCCCCCTGCGCTGCCTGGGTCCATGTGCGCTGCCTGGGGCCCCTGTGCGCTGCCTGGGCCCCCGTGCTCTGCCTGGGGCTCCGTGTGCTGCCTGGGGCTCCTGTGCACTGCCTGGAGCCCCATGTGCTGCCTGGGACCCCTGTGTGCTGCCTGGGGCCCTGTGCACTGCCTGGGGCTCCTGTGCTCTGCCTGGGGCCCCATGTGCTGCCTGGTTCCCCTGTGTGCTGCCTGGGACCTGGTGTGTTGCCTGGGGCCCCGTGTGCTGCCTGGGGCCCTGTGCATTGCCTGGGGCCCCTGTGCTCTGCCTGGGGCCCCATGTGCTGCCTGGTTCCTCTGTGTGCTGCCTGGGACCTGGTGTGTTGCCTGGGGCCCGTGTGCTGCCTGGGGCCCTGTGCACTGCCTGGGGCCCCTATGCTCTGCCTAGGGTCCCATGTGCTGCCTGTGGTCGCTGTGCTCTGTCTGGGGCCCTGTGCGCTTCCTGGGGCCCCTGTACGCTGTCTGGGCCCCCGTGTGCTGCCTGGGGCCCCATGTGCTGCCTGGGACCATGTGCGCTGCCTGGGGCCCCGTGTGCTGCCTGGGGTCCGTGTGCTGCCTGGGACCTGTTGTGTTGCCTGGGGCCCCGTGTGCTGCCTGGGGCCCCTGTGCGCTGCCTGGGGCCCCTGTGCTCTGCCTGGGGCCCCATGGGCTGCCTGGGGCCCCGTGTGCTGCCTGGTGCCCTGTGCGCTGCCTGGGGCCCCTGTGCACTGTCTGGGCCCCCGTGCGCTGCCTGGAGCCCCCTGCGCTGCCTGGGGCCATGTGTTTTGCCTGGGACCCCTGTGTGCTGTCTGGGCCCCCATGCTCTGCCTGGGGCCCCATGCGCTGCCTGGAGAACCCAGCGCTGCCTGGGGCCATGTGCGCTGCCTGGGGCCCGTGTGCTGCCTGGGGCCCTGTGCACTGTCTGGGCCCCCGTGCTCTGCCTGGGACCCCGTGCGCTGCCTGATCTACAGCAGCTGGGGTATATTCTGACCTGGAGGGGTATAATCTGGACTAGTCCAATTTATACCCCGGGGTATAGTTTGGGCTAGGCCAGAATATACCCCGGGTATATTCTGGCCCAGAGGGGTATAAACTGGACTAGTCCAATTTATACCCCGGGGTATAATCTGGCCTAGGCCACTTTAACCCCGGGTATATTCTGGGCGGGGGGTTAAACTGGCCTGTTACACCGGGAGGCTTGGCAGAATTGAGGAGATGTAGAAGACACATATCAATAAGGCAAGAAAGATTGGGAATACAAGTACTGTGAATGTGAATGGAGCAAATGTGCAGAAGTAAAGATGAAAATCTGAAAGTAAATGTCCACAGTAATAAAAATAAAAAATGTATGTAAACAAAAAAAAATAATAATAAAAAATATATATATATATATATCTACTATATAATTGTCTAAGGGTCACTTTCGTCTTTCTGTCCCAGATATTCATTGGTCGCGGCCTCTGTCTGTCATGGAATCCAAATCGCTGATTGGTCGTAGCAAAACGCCAACGACCATTGCCACGACCAATCAGCGATGGGCGCAGTCCGGCGGCAACATGGCCGTTCCTTCCTCCCCGCAGTTAGTGCCCGCTCCATACTCCCCTCCAGTCAGCGCTCACACAGGGTTAATGGCAGCGCTAATGGACCGCGTTATGCTGCGGTGTAACGCACTCCATTAACGCTGCTATTAACCCTGTGTGACCAACTTTTTACTATTGATGCTGCCTATGTTAAAAATAAAAAAATAAAAAATTATATACTGACCTTCCGGCGCCTTTCCCGCTCCTCGCGATGCTCCGGTGACCGGTCCATGCATTCCGATCTCGCGAGATGATGACGTAGCGGTCTCACAAGACCGCTACGTCATCATCTCGCGAGACCGCAATGCACTCTTGAGACCGGAGCTATGCTTCCTGGATCCAGGGGCCAACGGAAGGTGAGTATATAACTATTTTTTATTTTAATTCTTTTTTTAACAGGGATATGATGCCCACATTGCTATATACTACGCGGGCTGTGCAATATACTACCCGCGCTGGGCAATATACTATGTGGCTGGGCAATATACTACGTGACTGGGCAATATAGTACGTGACTGGGCAATATAGTACGTGACTGGGCAATATACTACGTGGTTGGGCAATATACTACGTGGGCTGTGCAATATACTATTTGACATGCATATTCTAGAATACCCGATGCGTTCGAATCGGGCCACCATCTAGTATATATATATATATATATATATATATATATACGGTATGTGTAAAAAAGAGTTTTTGGCAAAGCCAGCTTAACGCTTTGAAGAAACAGGAATACATCCAACCTGTGGTTACAGTTCGCACGGAAAACGGATTGGGACAAATCCACACATGTAAAGAAAAAACTTTTTGTTTCTCCAGCGATCAGTCCAATGGTAGAGTAAAATATACCTTTTATTTATCCATTAAAAAGTCCCAGATTTCTTCAGTAACAATATTGCATACATTCAATCCCTTATGGGCGACCACATGTGTCTTCCTCCAGGTCCACTATATTATAATATAGAAATAATGAAATAAAAAGATTTTTTATTGTTATTTATGTATATATACATACAAAGAATGAAAAATAAACAATAAAGAATAATAGGGAAAACAAAAACCAATAGCAAAATATGTGAAAAAAAATTATATATAAAAAATAAAAAATGAACAAAAAATGCAGAAAAAATATAAATGCAAAAATATATAAATACAAAATAATACTGTGGACAAAAATCAGGAATAAGAAAAAAATTATATTTTTAATAAAAAATAAATAATGAATAAAAAAGTAAATAATAACATAAATATATAATAAATAAATAAATAAATAAATAAAGAATAATGAATAAAAAATAAAAGGTGAAAAATATAGACAAAAATCAAAATACATCATATAAAAAAACAAAAAACAAGCAGCTGCAGGTGATCCAGGCTGTTAAACCTGCATAGAAAAAAAACAAACAAAAAAAGTACAAACCAGTCTAGACAAAAATTTATAAATCTTTATTAGAACCATATCGTAAAAACCCAATAAATAAGTATGTCAAATACATTAAGATAATGTTCAAAGTGGATGAATAATAAAAGACCAACAAAAGGGAAGAAGGAGTGTATAAAACTTAACAGGATTGATCCAAGGAGACTAGAGGACAAGAGGGTAGCCAAAAAAAAGGGGGGGGGGGCTTAGAAAAGTCCTGGACCCCTGGACCATCACCCCCCGGCCCCCTAATGCATGAAAAACCAGATCCACCTGTGCCCACAATAGGATAGAAAAAGAGCGAATCCGACCGCTAGCACACAAAATAGGGGAATAGACCAAAGTCAAAATGGCTGTTGCATAGACTTAAACAAAAGATGCATAAAAAAAATGGTCAATAACAAACTAGACAAATGACCTAAATGGGTCAAGTCTTCCAAAACAAGTTCAAGAGCGTGTCAATCCAATGGGTCAAATGATCCAAAAATCAGCCAAAACTGTATCAATCCTATAGATGAGCGGCTCTTCCAATATAGTAAATGTTGAGACGATGATAAAACATCCTCCATCATGATCAGCCCGAGAAAATCGTAAAACAACAGCTCCTCATTAAGACCTGTGGGGGCAGTAGAATCAAGACTAAAGATCCAACGGGATCAGATTGTAACAAACGCTTCCTTGGCCAGCCACCCTTGTTTGAACCAAAAACTTTCTCCAATCCTACCACCCATACATTGGTGGTCTTACCCGAATGATGGAAGAGGAAATGCGCCACTACAGACGACAGGGGCTTGCCCTTATGCTGGTCCGAGGAAGCCACATAGATAGTAGAAAATTTTTTTGGGATTCCCCGCTAGAGTTCCTTGGATGTCTGGCCTACGTACACCTGTCAGCAAGGACAAATTAAGGCATAGACAACACAACTGGTTTTACAGTTTATATATGATTTAAGTGTATGCCTTGACCCACTAATCGGATGTACAAATGTATCCCCAGTTGGCTGCATGTGGGGACAGATCTTGCAGTCCCCAAAGGCAAAAGTTCCTCTCAAGGTTATACCCCGATGCAGTTTTGTGGTCCGTCTGGTATAGTGACTTCTCGTGAGAATGTATTTAAAGTTAGGAGCTCTTCTAGCTGTAAGTAATGGCTGGTTCACTTACAATTTTATATGTTTGCAAGTCAGTGGTCAAAATGCCCCAATGTCTCTGGAGAATTTTTCTTACCTGCGAATGGGTATAACTTGTGATGAAACGCAGCTTGTAGTCCCGTGGTTCCACATGGGTCAAGAAAGTACCCAACACCTTACCCGGATTGGTTGCAGGGGACTTCCGGGTCAGGACCTCTGGGAGCATAAGAACCTGGAGAGGCGCACCGAAACCCAGGAGCAGAGTCGGAGGAGCCATGAGCAACAGCGGGAGGGCAGGCAGCAGCGGCAGTGGACGGGGTAGAGAACCGATGGACAGTGGCAGACACAGCAACGCTAGCAGTACCCCCTCCTTACAACCCCTTCTACTATGATTGGAGAGAAACTTGTTTAGAACACGTGGTGCTTCGATGTTCTCTAATGGCTCCCATGACCTCACCTCAGGACCAAAACCCTTCCATTCAATCAAGAAAAAAGTTCTCCCACAAACCTTTTTCATGGCTAAAATATCTTTCACTTTAAAGATGTTCTCGGTACTAACGGGTTGGGAGGCAGCACCAGATGAAGAATGGAAGCGATTAAAGATTGCAGGTTTAAGCAGAGACACATGGAAGGTGTTGGGAATACAGAGCGAGACAGGCAATCTTAACTTGTATGCAACATTATTAACTTGTTTCAGAATCTCGAAGGGACTAATGTAGCGCAGACCCAACTTGTAAGATGGTATCTTGAGTCTGATGACCTTTGAGGATAGCCACACTTTGTCGCCGGGACTGAAAGGAGGAAAATCCAGGAGCATCTTGTTGGCATTCTTTTTCATCCTTCAAGATGCTTTGTTGAGTGACTCCTTAATGTCCTCCCAGATCATATAGAATTTCTGAGTTAGAGAGTCGGCCGCTGGTACCCCTGTGGCTGGAGATACTGGGAGAGGCATACCCGGATGTTGTCCAAAGATGATGATGTAAGGGGTCTTGGCAGAGGACTCGCTGGAGTGATAATTGTAGGCAAACTCAGCCCAAGGAAGCAGACAGACCCAATCATCTTGATAAGCATTGGTAAAGTGTCGAAGATAAGCAGCTAAGACCTGATTAGTTCGCTCTACCTGACCATTGGTCTGGGGGTGGTAGTCTGAGGAGAAGTCCAGAGTCACCTTCATGAGTTTCCACAGAGCTCTCCAGAAGCGAGACGTAAATTGAATCCCTCTGTCGGATACGATGTGCCAAGGGAACCCGTGGAGTCTGAAGATGTGTCCATTAAAAATCTTCACACCTAAATATATCCACTATGTAGGGCCATGAAGTACATAATCATAACAACCGAAAAAAACACCTTCACACTGAGCCAGTAAATTATACATAAACTTTATTAAACACCATAAAAACAGCTATAAAAGGCAGGTACCTTGCCACAAGCACAGGCAAAAACAGGTGGGTAGCACAAGTATACCTCCAAACAAATGGTACCATATAAACAATAAGTTGAAGCTCTAAGATAAATATACATATAATAGTGTTTGTGTGGCCATGTAAATGAAGGCACAACTAACAATGAAGAAATGCACAACTTATAACATAGTAAGCATAAGTATAGTTACCAATGGAGTACTCCTGGGGACCCACCACACCCAACGCGCATTTCGCACTGAAATGCTTCATCCAGGCGTGGTTAGGTACTGGCCAGTGAAGTATATATATGCGAAAGGGCCAATGGAAATATGCGGCAATCAAATTGATAGAAAACTCCTGTGTAGAGGAATGCGGATTGGATATAACTGATGTAACGCGCACTGACGCGTAGGTATGTACCAATACCCCGGAAGTGGAGCAACCACCAAAACAGCGCATGCGCATGATACCCCACAAGTACGCAGTAGCCGTGTCCTTGGTGACTAGATAGACGCTCATGATGTAACGTCCGGCAAGCTAGTTCCTGGTAACCCAGACAACCGCCGAGGATATCCGGTAAGTATTAGACAAAAGACTGCAAGGAGGGAGCGCACAATGCGCATGTCCGGAAGGTGCTAAACGTAACATCCGGCAGCAAGAGTGTATATCACTATGGAGACCAATATAACGGTATTCCGAGGACTAAAAACAAAAGCAAACAAAATGTGATCAGTGCATAAGTGCACAGTGAGCCCGAAAAATATGTAAGGACGCAAACAAAGACAGCTGTGAATAAAAACAGGATTTAAACTATTACGAGATTATATATAAATATATACACATAATATAATATATAATAGTGAAAAATAGCAATATATATATATCTATAATAAGCTGTGAACAATAAAACACAGAATATAATGTGGGACAAATTTAGTTTGAAGATATATACCCACAATAAAAATAAATAAAGATAAAACGTACACTATATACAGGTCCTTCTCAAAAAATTAGCATATAGTGTTAAATTTCATTATTTACCATAATGTAATGATTACAATTAAACTTTCATATATTATAGATTCATTATCCATCAACTGAAATTTGTCAGGTCTTTTATTGTTTTAATACTGATGATTTTGGCATACAACTCCTGATAACCCAAAAAACCTGTCTCAATAAATTAGCATATTTCACCCATCCAATCAAATAAAAGTGTTTTTTAATAACAAACAAAAAAACCAACAAATAATAATGTTCAGTTATGCACTCAATACTTGGTCGGGAATCCTTTGGCAGAAATGACTGCTTCAATGCGGCGTGGCATGGAGGCAATCAGCCTGTGACACTGCTGAGATGTTATGGAGGCCCAGGATGCTTCAATAGCGGCCTTAAGCTCATCCAGAGTGTTGGGTCTTGCGTCTCTCAACTTTCTCTTCACAATATCCCACAGATTCTCTATGGGGTTCAGGTCAGGAGAGTTGGCAGGCCAATTGAGCACAGTAATACCATGGTCAGTAAACCATTTACCAGTGGTTTTGGCACTGTGAGCAGGTGCCAGGTCGTGCTGAAAAATGAAATCTTCATCTCCATAAAGCATTTCAGCCGATGGAAGCATGAAGTGCTCCAAAATCTCCTGATAGCTAGCTGCATTGACCCTGCCCTTGATGAAACACAGTGGACCAACACCAGCAGCTGACATGGCACCCCACACCATCACTGACTGTGGGTACTTGACACTGGACTTCAGGCATTTTGGCATTTCCTTCTCCCCAGTCTTCCTCCAGACTCTGGCACCTTGATTTCCGAATGACATGCAAAATTTGCTTTCATCAGAAAAAAGTACTTGGGACCACTTAGCAACAGTCCAGTGCTGCTTCTCTGTAGCCCAGGTCAGGCGCCTCTGCCGCTGTTTATGGTTCAAAAGTGGCTTTACCTGGGGAATGCGGCACCTGTAGCCCATTTCCTGCACACGCCTGTGCACGGTGGCTCTGGATGTTTCCACACCAGACTCAGTCCACTGCTTCCTCAGGTTCCCCAAGGTCTGGAATCGGTCCTTCTCCACAATCTTCCTCAGGGTCCGGTCTCCTCTTCTCGTTGTACAGCGTTTTCTGCCACATTGTTTCCTTCCAACAGACTTACCATTGAGGTGCCTTGATACAGCACTCTGGGAACAGCCTATTTGTTGAGAAATTTCTTTCTGGGTCTTACCCTCTTGCTTGAGGGTGTCAATGATGGCCTTCTTGACATCTGTCAGGTCGCTAGTCTTACCCATGATGGGGGTTTTGAGTAATGAACCAGGCAGGGAGTTTATAAAAGCCTCAGGTATCTTTTGCATGTGTTTAGAGTTAATTAGTTGATTCAGAAGATTAGGGTAATAGGTCGTTTAGAGAACCTTTTCTTGATATGCTAATTTATTGAGACAGGTTTTTTGGGTTATCAGGAGTTGTATGCCAAAATCATCAGTATTAAAACAATAAAAGACCTGACAAATTTCAGTTGGTGGATAATGAATCTATAATATATGAAAGTTTAATTGTAATCATTACATTATGGTAAATAATGAAATTTAACACTATATGCTAATTTTTTGAGAAGGACCTGTATATGAAACAGTACACAACAAGAACATGGACACATGAACACACAACTCTAAAGGCCCCTTCACATTAAGCGACGCTGCAGCGATACCGACAACGATCCGGATCGCTGCAGCGTCGCTGTTTGGTCGCTGGAGAGCTGTCACACAGACAGCTCTCCAGCGACCAACGATGCCGGTAACCAGGGTAAACATCGGGTAACTAAGCGCAGGGCCGCGCTTAGTAACCCGATGTTTACCCTGGTTACCATCCTAAAAGTAAAAAAAAAAAAAAAACACTACATACTTACCTACAGCCGTCTGTCCTCCAGCGTTGTGCTCTGCACTCCTCCTGTACTGGCTGTGAGCACAGCGGCCGTAAAGCAGAGCGGTGACGTCACCGCTCTGCTTTCCGGCTGACCGACGCTCACAGCCAGTACAGGAGGAGTGCAAAGCACAGCGCCGGGGACAGACAGCGGTAGGTAAGTATGTAGTGGTTGTTTTTTTTTACTTTTAGGATGGTAACCAGGGTAAACATCGGGTTACTAAGCGCGGCCCTGCGCTTAGTTACCCGATGTTTACCCTGGTTACCAGTGAAGACATCGCTGGATCGGTGTCACACACGCCGATCCAGCGATGTCCACGGGAGATCCAGCGACGAAATAAAGTTCTGGACTTTCCTCAGCGACCAACGATCTCCCAGCAGGGGTCTGATCGTTGGTCGCTGTCACACATAACGATTTCATTAACGATATCGTTGCTACGTCACAAAAAGCAACGATATCGTTAACAATATCGTTATGTGTGAAGGTACCTTAACACAATAGTCCAGGTAATAAAACAGTCCATTGATGTCACAAAAAGAGACTCTTGATGTGATGAAAGAAAGCAGCACTCCATTCCAATATCCACAAGTCCAATACAGGCCCCAAAGTACCAAAATACGAAACCTTAATAGAACAAAAAAACATGAGTAACAGATTAAAAACAAATAAAAACAAAGATAGACCAGTTAAACATCCAGAACAAAAGACAGCAAGAAAACACACACTCGCTTCCAGCATGAACTTGGTGATAGAGTGTAAAGCCACTAAAAGGGCCCAATTAGAGGTATAAGAATACCCAAAGATCAGAGATTCTGGAGCTGAGGGTAGACTGAACACGGGAATGAAATGAGCCATTTTAGAGAACCAATGCACTATCACAAGGATAATGGTACAACTAGAAGAACTTGGTAAGTCGGTAATTAAATAATTGTCTAGTGACCTTGTTCTTGGTATAAGATGGACATGAGGTGACAAATTCCTTGATATCCAGATGCAGAGTGGCCACCAGTAGTAGCGAGCAATGAAAAGGAAAGTCTTCTTGATTCCGGCGTGTCCGGCAAACTTGGATGAATGTCCCCAGACTAACACTCTCCTCGTGTTGCACTCCACTACGAAAGTCTTACCCGGTGGTGGAATGTTCATCTTTAAAGGAGCCACAGTAATGACTTTGGAGGGATCCATAATATACGCCTTTTCCTCCTCCATGTCTCCAGACTAAAATGACCTTGAAAGTGCATCCACCTTGACATTCCTGGACGGAAGCGCAGTTCGAAATCAGATAGGCCAGATTATTATGGTCGGTAAAGATTACAAATGGATGTACGGCCCCCTCAAGCTGATACTTGCACTTCTCAAGAGCCAGTTTTATGGCCAAGAACTGGCGATCTCCAAAGGTATAATTGCATTCAGATGCAGTGCTTTAGAGAAGAAGCCACAAGGAACCAACCAGCCACCAGGGGTCCTCTGCAAGAGTACCGCTCCTACACCCGTGGAAGAAGTGTCCACTTCAACAATGAATGTTTGTTAGCCTCTGGGTGATGTAGTACTGGAGCTGAGGAGAAGTGTTATGGTCTGGTGATTATGGAGCGACATGAGACGAGCTCTGAGCAGGTGGTATCTATACTGACCGCAGACCCTAAGCTCAACACACAACTAGAAGCAGCCGTGGATTGCTCCTAACGCTCCCTAGGCAACTCGTCACAGCCTAAGAGCTAGCTACCCCTAAAGATAGAAGCAGGAAAACTATCTTGCCTCAGAGAAAATCCCCAAAGGAAAGACAGCCCCCCACATGTAATGACTGTGAGAGGAGAAGGAAATGACATACGTAGTATGAAACAAGATTGAGCACAGGAGGCCACTTCTAGCTAAAAAGGAAAGTACAGAAAAGAGCTCTGTGCGGTCAGTAGAAAAAACTAGAAAAAGTCCACCGCAGAGAAATGCAAAAATCTCCACACCTACTAAAGGTGTGGAGGGCAAACTCTGTTGCCCAGAGCTTCCAGTTTAGCTAAATAGATCCATACTGATAAACTGGACAAATGAGCAAAAAACAAGACAGTACAAAACAACAAGTCCACAATAAAGGTACCGTCACACTAAGCGACGCTGCAGCGATACCGACAACGATCCGGATCGCTGCAGCATCGCTGTTTGGTCGCTGGAGAGCTGTCACACAGACAGCTCTCCAGCCACCAACGATCCCGAGGTCCCCGGTAACCAGGGTAAACATCGGGTTACTAAGCGCAGGGCCGCGCTTAGTAACCCGATGTTTACCCTGGTTACCATCGTTAAAGTAAAAAAAACAACCACTACATACTTACCTACCGCTGTCCGTCCCCGGCGCTCAGCTTCTCTGCTCTGGCTGTGAGCGCCGGGCAGCCGGAAAGCAGAGCGGTGACGTCACCGCTCTGCTTTCCGGCCGCTGTGCTCACAGCCAGTGCAGGAGGAGCGCAGAGAAGCTGAGCGCCGGGGACAGACAGCGGTAGGTAAGTATGTAGTGGTTGTTTTTTTTACTTTAACGATGGTAACCAGGGTAAACATCGGGTTACTAAGCGCGGCCCTGCGCTTAGTAACCCGATGTTTACCCTGGTTACCAGTGAAGACATCGCTGAATCGGCGTCACACATGCCGATTCAGCGATGTCAGCGGGAGATCCAGCGACGAAACAAAGTTCTGGACTTTCTTCCCCGACCAGCGATATCACAGCAGGGGCCTGATCGCTGCTGCCTGTCACACTGGACAATATCGCTAGCGAGGAAGCTGCAACATCACGGATCGCTAGCGATATCGTCTAGTGTAACGGTACCTTTAGTGAACTGCAAAGGACATGGAAAGACTTAGCTTTGCAGAACTTGGTCAGAGTGTCAGGACAATCCAAAGAGCAATGACTCCAGGCAGAGACAATTGACAACTGGCATTGAATGAGGGCTAAGGCCAGACTAATATAGCCGAGCCCAAAAGACAATCAAAGGAAACAGCTAAGAAGCTAAATCCAAGAAGCAGTCATACCACTAAAGACCACAGGAGGAGCCCAAGAGCGGAACTCACAAAAATACTACTTACAACCAAGAACGGAATTCACAACAGAGAAGGATTGCTTTCGAAGTAAGAAGGCGTCCTCTGCCTCCGGGGTCCATATCTTGGAGCTGGTACCTTTATGGATGAGGGCCGAGATAGGCTTGGTCATAGAGGAGAAATGAGGGATGAACTGCCTGAAGTAGTTGGCGAATCTAAGAAACTGCTGGATGGCTCTTACCCCGCAGCGTTGTGGCCAGTTGAGATTGGCAGATACCTTCTGCCATTTTTAGGCCCGAATCTGAGATAACATAACCCAGAAAAGGCAAAGAGGTTTGCTCAAAGATACATTTTTCGAGCTTGGCATAAAGATGATTCTCTCTCAGACACGGCAGGACCAGACAAACACTCCTTCTGTGGGTTGGCAAATCTGAGGAAAAGACAAGGATGTCATCCAGGTACACCACTACACAGGACACAGGAGTATAGGAGGTCTCGGAAAATATCATTGACAAATTCTTGGAATACTGCGAGAGCATTGCAGAGGCCGAACGCATGACCAGATATTCATAGTGACCGTCCCGGGTATTAAAAGCGGTCTTCCACTCATCTCTGGAGCAAATATGGATCAAGTTGTCGGCTCCACGAAGGTCAAGTTTAGTGAAAATTTGAGCCCCCCTTAGCTGGTCAAAGAGCTCTGGGATTAGAGGCAGTGGGTACCTGTTCTTGACTGTGATGTCATTCAGACCCCTGTAGTTTATACAAGGGCGAATAGAACTGTCCTTCTTCTTAATGAAGAAAAATCATGCTCCTGCAGGGAAGGAAGCTTTCCAAATGAATCCTTTGGCCAAGTTTTCCTGGACATACTCAGACATGGCTTGGGTCTCCGCAGGAGACAGCAGGTAGATCCGCCCCAGGCAGTGTGGAACCGGGAATAAGCTCTATCGGGCAATAGTATGGTCGATGCAGAGGAAGATTCTCAGCCTCTTTCTTATTGAAGAAGTCTGCATAGGCCCAATATGTTGAAGGTAATCCAGCGGGCACTGAGGTAGACTGTGGGGAGTTTAGAGGACGAACCAACTGCAGACACCTTTTCTGGCAGGGAGGTCCCCAACGGAGCACATCACCCGAGCGCCAGACGAGGGTAGGCTCTTGGGCCCTGAGCCAAGGCAACCCGAGTAACAGTGTATGTGAGAGATTCGGCAGTACACACAAGGCAATCCTTTCTCAATGTAGAATCCCGATCCGTAATTCTACCTCTTCAGTCACCATGGTGATGGCCTCTTGCAAAGGTCTCCCATCCACCGATGCACATGGTCTGTCCAGGGTTGGGACTGGAATCTGAAGCCTCTGAACAGCCTCTAGACTAATGAAATTGCCCGCTGCTCCCAAATCCACGTAAGCCACTTCGCAATAGTGTATCTGATCAATAGTTATTAAGACAGACAAGGTCGGGGTAGAGAGGAATCAGGAACACCTAGGGAGGCCTCTCTTACCTGTCCTAGGTGGAGGAGTTTCCCGGCTTCTCTGGACAGGCCCGCATCAAATGAGAAGTGCTAGCAGAGACCTTGAGCACGTCTCTCTCTCCGGCGTTGTTCCGCCATCTTGACCCAATCCACTTGCATTGGTTCGGGTGCGGACGCAGAAGTGGACACTGAATATCACGGACTATAGATGACCTGCAGACTGGAGGAGTGGAACGAATAGATCTTTCTCTGGCTGACTTGCGTGATTGTTCCACGCCAGAAAGCGCCAACTAGAGCCTCATTGTTCCATCCCAACTCAGAGGCCAGGGTGTGGAAGCAAATGGCATATTGGCCAACCTGATGAAGGTTGAAGAGGGACTCAGTTGTGGAAGCCAACCACCCAGGCTCATCGAAGACCCTGCAAAAGGTCTCTAGAAAGATTGCCAATTGGGAGACTATGGGATCGTCTTGTTCCCACAGGGGATTTACCCAAGCCAAGGCCTTCACCTCCAGGTAGGATACTATAAAAGCCACTTTTGCCCGGTCAGTGGGATATTGCAGGGGGAGGATCTCAAAGTGAGGCGGCGGCACTGGTTCAGGAACCCCTTCCAAAGTTTGGGATCCCCACTATACCTGGGTGGCTTGCCAAAACGAGATGGTGGGTGAGGCAGGGGAATAGAGCAAGGGTCACAGGATGCTACCTGAATGGGATGCACGTCTGTGGATTGCAGGTTATACAGGCGGTTGTGTACAGCAGCCATATAACTTAACATGCGAGCCTGTGTGTCTCGCTGTTGAGTTAGCTCCTGCTGGAGGCCAGCAAGCTGGGTTGCATTTACCGGGTCTGAGGCCTGTAACAAGGTCAGATGAGACTCCATAGTTTGCATAAAGGTATTAATGCGCTGTTGATTCTCGCGCAAGTGAGCCAGCTCCTTCTGAGCGGAGAACGCAGTACCGGCGGGATCCATGGCCTGGTTATTCTGTGACACCTCAGGGAGGTGAGTACTAGAGTGGACCTTCTAGACAGTGGAACAGACCTATCCCTGGGCGAGCTGACCTAATGGAGACCGACCCCTATACAGGGATCGTCAGGGGCAAGCCCAGAGGTCTCTTGGACCACAGTAGCCTATACCAAGAGGGGTGGCTCAGATAGTGAACGGGGAGTGACACAGAAAAGGACCGTAGAAGAGCAGTGGACACAAGTGTGTAAGAGCCAGGGGTACAGATCCAGGGAGAATGGACAGGCCCAGGATGAACACTGGAGGATGCAGAGACAGGACTCCAGGAGAGCTGCGGCAGAACCTGCCGCAGAGAGAGGGAGATAGTTAGAGTGAAGAGATATATGCTGACAGAGCAGCGCACAGGAGTACGAGCGTACAGGATGCTGATGGGGCAGCGTACAGGGGTATGAGCGTAAAGGAGCGCAAGTGCACGAGGCAACAGGCGCCGGACTGAGTCACTAAGCAGAGAGCTTAAACGATAACCAGGCACCTCCACTAGGAGGAGGCAGCCTAAAATACCCCACGCCTTACCCGGATTGGTTGCAGGGGAGTTCCGGGTCAGGACCTCTGGGAGCATTAGAACCTGGAGAAGTGCACTGAAACCAAGGAGCAGAGCCGGAGGAGCCATCAGCAACAGTGGGAGAGCAGGCAGCAGTGGCAGCGGACCGGGTAGAGAACCGATGGACAGCGTCAGGCTATTGAAAGATGTCCCGCAATCCCAACAGCTCAGAAGTGAAACCAACCAGTAGAACTCAGCTACACCCATTTACTGTTTGGAAAAGGTTTGGACAAAATTGGTCTTTATAGAAGAATTGTGTCCAAAAGCCTTAGACATGGAATCGAGACCAAGTGACTCAAATGCGCACAAAAACATTGGAGCTGGGGTCCAGAACAAATGCATCAGGTGCTCTGGACTGATGAGCCACAATTTTAAATATTTAACTGGGACAAAATGCAGTAGGTTCACTGAAGGGTTAAAGAATGGTATCTTAATAAGTGTCAGCAGGCAACACTGAAGGATAGTAGAGGTTCTTTGGAAGTTTTTTTTCTGCATTTTAGGTAATGGATAATACAAAATCTTTAGGGCAGAACACATCATATATCACGTGCCCTAGGCATATGTAACCGGACTACCAAAGGAAATAGCCATGGAAATACTCCCACCAGATTGTAAACATGCAAGAATCTAGTAAAACTATGCACCAAAAAGATAAAAAAGAAAAGTATTTTTATTTAGCTCAATACATAAAAGGCACTTCAACAACAATAACAACCATATCAGTGACAGAGTTTTTAGAGGCAAGGAATCAGGTGCAGCAAGAAAAAAATTAGGTGCAACACAACAGGTACAGCATAGTTAGTTAGAGCCTGATAACCTGACCTATAAAATAAGTAAAGTGACAGTGCATCAAGTATATCCAGAAAAATCAGTGAGACTCTTGCAACTATGTCAGTGCAAATGTAGTAACCAAGATATGTTTACAGTGAAGTCATAGTATTCAAACGTATGAGCATTGACTATAGCAGCACGAGAATCGCACATAGTAATTGCTCTTACCCATGGCTGTCCTGCAATGCTGCACACACTGCCCCAATGCGCATTTTGTGCGGGCTTGTTCACTATAATGAAGTACAATATGTCACAAAACACGCTCAGAATCAGTGGAAGCTGTTGAAGTGTTCCAGAGTTATTATCACATAAATCGACACTGGTCACATTTTAAAAAAATTGTCCTGTTCATTAAGGTCAAAATTACGGTTAAGGGGTTAATATCTTGTGGTGTTTACATCTATTCTATTTGCACTGCATACAATGAATATAATGTCTACACACCCCTGACAAAAATACCAGCTTTGTTTCCAGACCTCAAGACATCAGTTTTTTGATGTGCGAGAAAAAACGACTAAGTTTTTCAGTTAATTTTCATTGGAGTTTCATTACAGTTTCAACAGATTTAGGCCGGAGTCACTCTAGACCGTAATACGGATGAGTGCTATGAGATAAAAAATCGCATAGCACTCAGACCAATGTTAATAATCTATGCGAGCAGGGCCCTCACTCCTCCTGGTATCTGTTTTGAACTGTATTTCTGTTATGCTGTAATGTTTATTGTCTGTACAAGTCCCCTCTATAATTTGTAAAGCGCTGCGGAATATGTTGGCGCTATATAAATAAAATTATTATTATTATTATTATTATGGGGCAGCTCCTATCATCCGTTGTTTTCTCGGCCGTATTATATGTGCGAAAGAAATCACAGCATGTTGCTATTTTCACCGTATATCAGCCGAGACTCGCCAGTGAAAGTCTATTGGTGCGAGAAAAACTCGCACACCACACAGACCATCAGTGTGACTTGCGTAAAATGCGCACCGGTGTCCTATAGAAAAGCCGGCAATTCAGTGCAGTGTACAGTAAAATTACACTGACAGGTTAAAAATAGAATAGATAAAATAAATGTCTATACATAGTAAAGGTATATATATATATATATATATATATATATATATATATAAATCTACTATATAATTGGCTAAAGGTCACTTCCGTCTTTCTGTCTTTCCTTCTTTCTGTCACGGATATTCATTGGTCGCGGCCTCTGTCAAGGAAATCCAAGTCGCTGATTGGTCGCGGCAAAATAGCCACGACCAATCAGCGATGGGCACAGTCTGGAAGAAAATGGCCTCTCCTTACTCCCCGCAGTCAGTGCCCGGCGCCCGCATACTCCCCTCCAGTCACCGCTCACACAGGGTTAATGCCGGCGGTAACGGACCGCGTTATGCCGTAAGTAACGCACTCCGTAACCGCCGCTATTAACCCTGTGTGACCAAGTTTTTACTATTGATGCTGCCTATGCGGCATCAATAGTAAAAAGATCTAATGTTAAAAATAATAAAAAAACAAAAAACCTGCTATACTCACCCTCCGTTGTCCGACGATCCACTCGCGCCGGCCGCCATCCTCCGTTCCCGGCGATGCATTGCGAAATTACCCAGAAGACTTAGCGGTCTCGCGAGATCGCTAAGTCATCTGGGTAATTTTGCAATGCATCCTGGGAACGGAAGATGGCGGCAGCCGTGCACGTAACGCCGGAGCTTTGGTGGATCCCGCCGGGTGAGTATATAACTATTATTTTTTTTTTAACAGGGATATGGTGCCCACACTGCTGTATACTATGTGGGCTGTGTTAGATACCGCGTGGCTGCTATATACTACATAGGCAGTGTTATATACTGCGTGGGCTGTGTTATATATTACGTGGCCACTGTTATATACTGCATAGGCAGTGTTATATACTACATGGCTGCTATATACTGCGTGGGCAGTGTTATATACTATGTGGCTGCTATATACTGCGTGGATTGTGCTATATATTACGTGGCCAGTGTTATATACTGCGTGGCCTGTTATGATCTGGTGGTTTAGGAACAACAGACAAGACAGAGACAAGCTCTGAAGGAGGAGGTATCTGTACTGACCGCAGACCCTGAACCTAGCAGCGCAACTAGAAATAGCCGTGGGGGGTACCTGACGCTCCCTAGACCCCCTCGGCACAGCCTAAGATCTAACTTCCCCTAAAGATGGAAACAGGAAACCTATCTTGCCTCAGAGAAAATCCCCAAAGGAAAGATAGCCCCCCACAAATATTGACGGTGAGAGGAGGGGAAAATAACATACGCAGAGATGAAATCAGATTTTAGCATAGGAGGCCAGTCTAGCTTGATAGATAGGACAGGAAAGGATACTGTGCGGTCAGTATAAAAACTACAAAACAATCCACATAGAGTTTACAAAATCTCCACACCCGACTAAAGGTGTGGAGGGTAAATCTGCTTCCCAGAGCTTCCAGCTAACAGAAAAAATCCATAATGACAAGCTGGACAAAAATAGAATGCACAGAACAATAAGTCCACAACAAGTGGACTGAAATGAGCAAAGCCAGAACTTATCTTAGCAGAACTGGTCAGGAAACCAGGAGAATCCAAGCAGAGATGTGAATCCAGCCAGAGAACATTGACAAGTGGCATAGGCTGAAGACTAGAGCCAGGTTAAATAGCAGAGCCAGGAGAGACGATTAGTGAAAGCAGCTGCTAAAGCTAAACCCAAGGAGCAGCAGTTCCACTCAAAACCACCAGAGGGAGCCCAAGGGCAGAATTCACAAAAATGCCATTTACAACCACCGGAGGGAGCCCAAGAACGGAATTCACAACAGTGGCCTGTGTTATATATTATGTGGCCAGTGTTATATACTGCGTGGCCTGTGTTATATACTATGTCGCCTGTGTTATATACTGTGTGGCTGCTATATACTGCGTGGGCTGTGTTATATAGTACGTGGCTGTGTTATATACTGCGTGGCTGCTATATACTGCGTGGGATCTGCTATATATTACGTGGCCAGTGTTATATACTGCGTGGCCTGTGTTATATACTATGTCGCCTGTGTTATATACTGCGTGGCTGCTATATACTGCATGGGCTGTGTTATATAGTACGTGGCTGTGTTATATACTGCGTGCCCACTGTTATATATTGCGTGGCCTGTATTAACGCATCGGGTATTTTACAATATGTATGTAAATAGCAGCCACATAGTATATAGCACAGGCCACGTAGTATTTGTCTGCTATATACTACATGGCTCCTATATACTACGTAGCCTGTGCTATATACCATGTGGCTGCTATATACATATTCTAGAATACCCGATGCGTTAGAATCGGGCCACCATCTAGTAAATATATATATATTTACATATGTGTGTGTCTAACTGACATATATATATGTTGCTAAATCACTACAGAACCCGACAGGATACGAGACATGGTTTACATACAGTAAAGCATTTCATATCCGTTAGATTTTTACATATCCCTCATTAATAATGTTAGAAGTGTTTGTGTGTAAAATTTGGGAGCTGTAGGTGTTAAATTAAAGCGTTAATTCACGGAAGAAAATGGCGTGGGCTCCCACGCAATTTTCTCTGCCAGAGAGGGAAAGCCAGTGACTGAGAGCTGATATTAATAGCCTAGAGAGGGACCATGGTTATTGGCCCCCCTGGCTACAAACATCTGTAAGATGCGCCTATTCTGGCACTTAGCCTCTCTCTTCCCACTGCCCTGTGGCAATGGCATATGGTGTAATACGGGGTTAATGTCACCTTACTATTGTAAGTGTTACGGAAATGCAACACAGAACTAGGATAGAAGGGGAAAAACTGACCCTGCACTGAGACTAGGCTGATACTCTACGATGGAGTGGGCGACTCATTCCTTGCGAATAGACCCACCGACGATCCTAGGTTCATTTCAAGCGAAGACCTATAGATAGGGGAAGGAGGTCCCTAAAAGATCTAAGGACTGGGTATAAAAACAGGTCACCTCCTAATAGAAAATACAGAGAAGGCTGCAGAAACCAACAGAAAACAGAAACTAAGGATAGCAGAACCGGGGGTCTCAGAACTGCACAATATCAAACACAGAAAGCTACCAAAGAACCTAGCCAGAACTCTAGCAGATTAACACTGTTGTCCAGCAAGGACTGGGAGGCAGGTGCTGGGTAATAACAATCACCTGACCTAAGACAACCCAGCACCAGGGTAAAAAGACCAGCAGCCAGAAAACCACAACAAGATGGTGGATGGTCAAAAACAAAACAGATTCTAACAGTAAAGTGACATTAAGCCTGGTTAATAATGTCAATAAGATACCTATCCATTATTAATCCAATAGTAGGAAAGGGTTGAAAATACACACATTAAGAATAAAGTATTTTATTGAAAGAAAGAAACACACAGGTTTTTAATATCTTTATTGTACGCTCATTCCAAAGCGAAGACCTTGTTCTTCTGTAAAAAAATAAAAATAAAAAAACAACAATATCCCATACCTGTCCACTGTACAGTCAAGTATCACACTGTATATCCATCTCAAGGGGGTTAAATACTTTACAACCGGGAGCGCTGCTAATGCGGCCGCTCCGGCTGTAAAAGACTGGGGAATTAATGAAATGCAGGGAATGGAGCTTTGATGACCAGCGGTGACGTCACCGAAGCTGCGCCCCCTGGCAGCATGAACTCATATGAACTGTAGCGTGGGAAAGTTTCTGAATATTTTGAAAAGATATTTAACACTTTTTATTGAAGCACATATCTCAACATTGATGTTGCAATTGTACTTGAGTAATAAATAGGGGTTGTATGGAACTATCCATCTATTGTCGATTTCTCGCGCTCCTCATCTGGTTTTCCCAGTATTACATCGACGGTACTGTGGGTAACCATCAACATTGGGGTTCGTCTCTGTATTAAATTCCTTTGAGAATTATTTTGCGCATTGACCATCTGTCATGCATATAGCACCAGGTTGATCTTAGCCACATGGGCCATTAATCATGTGCTTCATCACTGCCTCACGCAGTTTTGGATTTGCTGTCTCATTTGGGATTTCAGCAGAGACCAGTTTGTCAATTATTTTTTATTATTATTATTATTATTATTTATTTATATAGCACCATTGATTCCATGGTGCTGTACATGAGAAGGGGTTACATACAAGTTACAAATATCACATACAGTAAACAAACTAACAATGACGGACTGATACAGAGGGGCGAGGACCCTGCCCTTGCGGGCTTACATTCTACAGGATTATGGGGAAGGAGACAGTAGGTTGAGGGTTGCAGGAGCTCCAGTGTTGGTGAGGCGGTAGCTCCGGTGTTGGTGAGGCGGTAGCTCCGGTGTTGGTGAGGCGGTAGCTTCGTTGGTGGTGAGGCAGCAGCGGTGTCAGTGCAGGCTGTAGGCTTTCCTGAAGAGATGAAATTATTTCTTTGTCCCTCAATTTATCTTCCTCTCCGAGGATTAAGAGCATGTGAGCTTGTGGTAGTCCATGCTTTTGAAATTCTATAACATGCACATAGGCAACTACACAGGCAAAAATGTGTTTTTTCAAAATCTCGTTAAGCACGGCCTGGAGTTTGATTTTAAATACTCATGCAAACAAATCTGGTCTGAACTCTGGCCTTTGCCATGGTTCTAAGTATTCAGTAATTTCTTTCCACTTTCAACTGAGTTACATTAGAATAGCGGCACCTCCGGTCAGGAGTTTGGTTGCATATATTCAGGGCCCGGCTGAAATAAGCCACTAGAATACTGGCTCCTCCGGTAAGAAATTGGTTGTGTGTTTTTCTGACTGCATGACCACTGACTGCTATCTGCTCAGCAGTTACCCGTGTGCTCCTGTGAGCTTAACAAGACACAGTCCTTTTCTATATCAGTGACTCTGTGTGGTAGCAGAGTTCGCGTATAGTGCCATTCACTAGCAGCAGGTTCCTCCTGCACGGTGGACCTCGGGCTGCGAACGCACCAATAACATCATCTATATTTACTCGGTGTGTTCCACTAGCCCTAACAGATGGTAAAATTAATGGTGTCCCAACTTTTGTGTCCCAGCTTTTAGCCCTTGGTGTAACGCAACATTATAGATGTGATCCATAACACCAGCATAACTGTCGACACGTACTGGCTTTTGATTTTGTTTTATATATTCGATCCTGTCGGATTCAATTCTGACGTAACTGTCAACTATAAATTGTTGCGTTAACTTCCCAGCATTGAAAAGGGGATTGAACTCGTCACGAATGGTAAGCCTGTATGCATAGTACTGCAACAGGGTGATTTTTTCTTGTCGATCTTCATCCACTGGTATGAATTGTAGATGAATGTCAACAATTCCTTGATGTTGCACACTTAGGGCAATTGGAGTTGTCAAATGTATTGTCCATCCATTGTCCCTATATGGGAATAGAAGTGGATATGTCATTACATCACACTTTCTGTGAAGAAAGCTGATTTAAACAGTTTGGTTTTCACTTTTGAGGTGAACTCTAATGTTCCTATTAAATGGGGGTTCACCCCTTGCATTTTGATGAATTATAGCTACTTCATACACCTTGGTACATTGTAGCGCCTCTGGTCATCATTGTAGTTAGAAAATTATCATATGTCGGATACAACTGGAATTAGTTATAATTACGGCTCATATGAAAAAAACTAATACCTCTAAAAATACCTTTTATTGATCAATTTTTTTAGAAAGGGAAAAAACCCAAACTGCATAGTGTGAAAAAACAAACTAACAAAAAAATAAAAAACTCAAAAGTGTGTTGCTCATCTGTATAAGGTGTAACAGCATAGGTGTAAATTAGGCCTATATGACCCTAGTTAACCCTAGCTGAACCCTTCCTAACAGTGGAGGTTGGCACCCTCTTGAATGCAAATTGCGCCCCCACTCAGCGGCGGCTCCCCTATAGTCCCTAGAAACCCTTAGGATAGTTTAACCACAAATAGATATATGAGGTACACTCATAAAACAATCCAATATCTCTAACTTATTGTGGAATACTAGGGTAGGCAAGGCAAACCCTGGGATACAAAAAAGGAGGGTTCAAAGAAAACATTCTACAACTATACCATTGTTATACAATCAAACAGAAATACCAAACCATAGCTTCAAAAAACCTGATCTGTTTGGGCATAGTGCAATAGAGCTATAATTTATCTAGGCTGCCACAGTAAAATGCAGTGACTTTTTTTTGACTATGACTGTATTTCCCCCCTTTTTTTGTATCCCAGGGTTTGCCTTGCCTACCCTAGTATTCCACAATAAGTTAGAGATATTGAATTGTGTTATGAGTGTATATCTATTTGTGGTTGAACTATCCTAGGGGTTTCTATGGACTATAGGGGGAGCCACCGTTGAGTGGGGGCGCCATTTGCATTCAAGAGAGTGCCAACCTCCGCTGTTAGGAAGGGCTCAGCTAGGGTTAACTGGGTCATATAGGCCTAATTTACACCTATGCTGTTAAACCTTATACAGATCAGCAACACACTTTTGAGTTTTTTATTTTTTTGTTTGTTTTTTTCACACTATGCAGTTTTTTTTCCCTTTTTAAAAAAATTGATCAATAAAAGGTATTTTTAGAGGTATTCGTTTTTTTCATATGAGCCATCATCATTGTAGTCATTTATAATTGACATTTGAAATGTGAAGGCTCTTGCGAGTGGGTTAATTGCTTTCATTTTCTCTCCAAGAGATGATAGCAGTGCTGGGAGGCACTTTTTATTTGCTTGACTTCTTGTACTTAATGCTTCTTCACTGTCCAAGATATAAATCTGGGCAAACTTGGGAGTACTACCCACAGCGGGATGCAATGGGGCAAATCTGTGGTAAATTTGTCCATGAATTTGAAAACACTATGGACCATGCCCAGGAGGTGGCGCTACTTGTCCTCCCATTGATGCCAAAGCAAGCGAGCTATTGTATTGCCTTATATTAGCCATAATGATATCGTAGTGCTGATGCTCTCCTTTCATCAACTTGACTAATTGATCATCCATACGAATGGGACGTAACTGGATGCGCCATCTCTTGCAGCAGGAAGGGAATGTTTTGTCCTGTGCAATTTCATCCTTGAAATTTTTAGATTGGCAGAACTGACATCGAAATTTCAGTTCGCCAGCATAGTGCTCTTCAATACGTGTCTCATCAATTTGATTGAGAAGTCCTCTTGCGGCAAATGTAACTTACCTTCGTCGAGTGGCTCTTGCATTTTGGACACGTATTCTATCTTGTTCTCTTTTTTGTGAAATATGTGTATCACTTTGTGTATTGCGTTTTGCTCCTTGTCGTGCAGCGTTAGATGATCTTACGTGATTCAGTTACTTAATTTGTTTCTCATGCTCTGGCCACCCTCTGTCAGGCTGCATCAGCAGTTCTTCGACAATTTAGTTCGTCTTCTGTTTCATTAAGATGCAGGTTACGCATCCGTATGTGATTCACTTCTGTATGTGTAGCAGCGCACTCAATTTGATCCATCTTTGCAATGTTGCCTCACACTGTTGTCTCAGTGTTGCCTGAGTGTTGCCTCACAATGTTGCCTCACAGTGTTGCCTCACAATGTTGCCTCACAGTGTTGCCTCACTGCCTAACGTTCAAAAAAGGCTTATGCCTTAACTCACCACCAGGGAGAGCTCCTCTCCTTAGGTATCCATGGTTATGCCCATGTAGTTAACTGCTAGTGGTAGCAACTATGGATACCTAAGTTACTGTTCAGCTGTGGATGACTCATTGCGCACAGACACACGGTTGAGCTGTGGATGACTCATTGTTCACCGACACGTCCAAATTAGGTATATTGATTCACAGTATCATGACAAATTATGATGAAGATGAGGTAAAAGATGGAGGCTGGAGGATAGAGGTAACAGGAGAATCCTCTCTTCAGCTCTGATGCATTCTTCTACCAAGATGGCACTGGCCAGGAAGAAAGGATATGAGGAAAAAGATAGGAGGCGTTACAGAGAGAGCGAAGCATGATGAGTGATTACATCAGCAATACATGAGAACATATAATAACAATGGCCCGTAGATGGCAGCAAAGAACAACAAATCCTGTATATCCATCACTTCAATGGAAGCAAAATATTATGGATAAGTCCTTATAATACATGTAACCTCAGAAGACGATAGCTGGACAACATACATAACAACTCAACTCTTGCAGATCAAAATCGGCAATGCAAGTCTATTTTCCACAGACTGTCAGAATGGAGAAGGTAGATAAACTTTTTATTCATGTATGAGAGAAATTGATGACAGTCGAATCAAATTCTGATGAAATTCTGATCAATGTCTCATTAAGGACATGAATATGGATGCGACTCCACTCCCATAGGTGTGGAGCGCATATTCATGACCTTAATGAGTGGTACCACGTGACCGCTCAGCACAGAAAGAACTGCCGCGCCGGGACAATGGAGATGTAGGAACATACTGCAACGGAGCGAGGAGGGTGAGTATGATGGGGGAGCCATACATACAAGGATGGGACCGTGGGAGCCGAGTATACAAGGATGGGACTGGGGGAGCCGAGCATACAAGGATGGGACCGGGGGAGCCGCACATACAAGGATGGGACTGGGAGTTGAGCCATGCATACAAGGATGGGACCGGGGGAGCTGAGCATACAAGGATGGGACCAGGGGAGCCGAGCATACAAGGATGGGACAGGGGGAGCTGAGCATACAAGGATGGGACCAGGGGAGCCGAGCCATGTATACAAGGATGGGACGGGGGAGCCGAGCCATGCATACAAGGATGGGACGGGGGAGCCGAGCCATGCATACAAGGATGGGACGGGGGAGCCGAGCCATGCATACAAGGATGGGACAGGGGGAGCCATGCATACAAGGATGGGACAGGGGGAGCCATGCATACAAGGATGGGACACGGGGAGCCATGCATACAAGGATGGGACGGGGGAGCTATGCATACAAGGATGGGACGGGGGAGTGTTACGCCCACAGGGAATGGGGAAATATAGTGGACTCACTAGACCACTGATGGAGCAGTGGCAGCTGTATACCCGGTACACAAGAGACAGGAGAATGGCTTCAAAAGGCAAAGGTATTTAATAAAATGAAGTTTTAAACAAACAGAAAGAGGTGCCTGAGAGAAGAACCCTCTGGACCACAACACTGAACCACGTAGTGGAGCATCGGGCAAGGTGTACCCCTATACAGGGATTCCCCCGTCACAACACCAGATGGCCTAAATGCCGCAGTACTCGGACCAGAGGGACGACCCGTACAGACCATATAAACAAGACGGTGGAATTCAAGCTCTATCAGTGAAGAGGATCCTGGAAGCTCTGTGTAGTTTCGGAAAGGCTGATCCAGCCGGCAGCAATATCAGAATAGTTCTGCGAGGAGCAGCTCAGTCAGCCTGGAGTGGAAACCGGGGAGTCCAGAAGGATCCAGAATAGGGAACTGCCAGCGGAGGATACTGAGGAGACAGAGGGATTAGAAAACCAAAAGTAAACTACACTTTGCAGAGCAGAGCACAGCAGAGTGTGGACTGAGCAGAGGGCCATAAACAATAGAATGAACACATTGTCCAGGCACCTCCCATAATGGGAGGATGCCTTTTATGCACAGAGCATCATAGCACAGAGAGCCTTAATAGAGAACAGGTGCTCTGCTGTTTTAAGTATGTGCAGGAAGCGGGGCGCGCCTCCTAAGAGCATTTCCAGGAGACCTGCCAAGAGGATGCAGGTTCTTAGCAGAGAAAGGAGCCGCTGATCGTCTGGAGCCACGGACAGGGTGAGTAGTACCAGTGGAGCTGTGTGAAAGGTGCCGGTCTCCCTTCACAGCAGAGACCGAACCTGCAGCTGAGGGCATGATAGTACCCTCCCCCTTACGCCCCCCCCTTCCTCAAACCTGCCAGGAACTTTCTAAGAAGGACCGGGGCATTAATGTTCTCCTCAGGCTCCCAGGACCTCTCCTCAGGACCATATCCCTTCCAATCAACCAGAAAGAGCGACCTACCCCCTCTTTTCTTCATGGCCAATATGTCCTTCACCTCATAGACATCCTCAGAACAGACAGGAGGAGGAAAATTACCTGGATCCTGGGTAAAGCGACTGAGAACAACTGGCTTCAGCAGGGAGACATGAAAGGAGTTATGGATCCGTAAGGAGGCAGGCAACTTCAAACGATAGCACACATCATTGATCCGGTGGAGCACTTCAAAGGGACCGATGAAACGAGGAGCCAGCTTATAAGAAGGGACCTTAAGACGGATGTGCTTAGAAGACAGCCATACCTTATCTCCTGGTTGAAAAGGTGGTGGATCCAGACGTCTCTTATCCGCATGCTTCTTGGTTTGAACCGATGCCTTCACCAGAGAGGTCCTGGTCTCAGTCCAAACCTTTGTGAAGTCCTTGGCCAGGGAGTCAGCCGCAGGATTGCCGGAGGCAAGAAGCAATGGAGTCGGGATCCTAGGATGCTGTCCATAAACAATGAAAAACGGGGAGTTAGAGGAAGACTCACCAACATGATTGTTGTAAGAAAACTCCGCCCACGGCAGCAGGTCAGCCCAGTTGCTGTGGTGACCATTCACGAAGTGTCGCAGATAGTTGGTGATGACTTGATTCACTCTCTCCACTTGGCCATTAGATTGTGGGTGATAGGCCGAGGAGAAGTCCAGGGTGACCTCCAACAGCTTACAGAGGGACCGCCAAAATCGGGAGACGAATTGAACTCCTCTGTCGGAGACAATGTGCAGTGGAAGTCCGTGAAGCCGAAGGACATGCAGAATGAAGAGCTCCGCAAGTTTAGGAGCAGAAGGGAGACCAGATAGCGGAGTGAAGTGTCCCATCTTGGAGAACCTGTCCACAACAACCCAGATTACTGTACAACCAGATGATGCTGGCAAATCTGTGATGAAGTCCATGGCAATGTGTTGCCAGGGAGCAGACGGAATCGGTAGCGGGAGAAGGCGACCGGCTGGCAGTTTCTTGGGTGTTTTATTACGAGCACAGGAGGGACAGGCTGCAACGAAGTCCAAAACATCTTGGCGCAAGGTGGGCCACCAGTAGTGTCGAGATATTAATTGTAAAGTCTTCTTTTGACCGGCGTGTCCGGCAAGCTTAGAAGAATGACCCCAGTGTAGAACTCTCCTCTTGTCTCTTTCAGTTACAAGGGTCTTACCGGGAGGGGGCTGCGATAGCTTGACTGGAGCCACCGTGATCATCTTGGACAGTTCAGTGATATGCTGAGGCTCCTCTTCAAGGTCGTCAGACAGGAAGGACCTGGAAAGCGCATCAGCTTTAATATTTTTTTCTGCAGGACGGAAATGGAGAGAGAAATTGAACCGAGCAAAAAATAAAGACCAACGAGCCTGGCGAGGGTTGAGTCTTTGAGCAGACTGAAGATAGGACAGATTTTTATGATCAGTGTAGATGATGACTGGATGAACTGCGCCTTCAAGCAGATATCGCCATTCCTCTAAGGCGAGCTTAATTGCCAGTAACTCTCTATCCCCAATCGAGTAGTTACGTTCACAGGGCGAGAATGCCTTAGAGAAGAAACCACAGGTCACCATCTTACCGGTAGGCAGTTTTTGTGTGAGGACCGCTCCGGCTCCAGATGACGAAGCGTCCACTTCAAGGTAAAACTGTTTGTTGATCATTGGTCTGTGCAGGGCCGGTGCGGTTGAGAAAGCTTGTTTGAGGGAGGAGAAAGCTGACTCAGCCTCAGGAGTCCAATCCTTAGGTTTGGCACCTTTACAGGTCAAGGCAGTGAGTGGACTTACCAAAGAGGAGAAGTGAGGGATGAATTGCCGATAATAGTTGGCGAATCCCAGGAACCGCTGAATGGCCTTGATTCCCTCAGGTCGGGGCCACTTAAGCACGGCAGAGACTTTCTCTGGATCCATCTCGAGACCTGTATCGGAAATGATGTAGCCAAGAAAGGGTAAAGACCTCTGTTCAAACAGACATTTCTCGAACTTTGCATAGAGACGATTCTCCCTCAATCGTTGAAGAACAAGACGAACATTCCTCCTGTGACTTGGTAAGTCGGGAGAAAACACCAGGATGTCGTCCAGATACACCACCACACAAACATAGAGCAGGTCACGGAATACGTCATTGACAAACTCTTGGAAGACGGCGGGTGCGTTGCTTAAGCCGAAGGGCATCACCAGATATTCATAGTGACCATCTCTCGTGTTGAAGGCAGTTTTCCACTCATCCCCAGATCGTATCCTGATGAGGTAGTAAGCCCCACGGAGATCCAACTTGGTGAAAATTCGGGAACCTCGAAGACGATCAAAAAGCTCTGGAATTAAGGGAAGAGGATATCTATTCTTTACAGTTATTAGGTTGAGACCACGATAGTCGATGCACGGGCGAAGAGATCCATCTTTCTTCTTGACGAAGAAGAATCCAGCTCCAGCCGGAGAGGAGGACTTCTGGATAAACCCTCGAGCCAAATTCTCCTTAATGTACTCGGTCATGGCTTGAGTCTCAGTGGGAGAAAGAGGGTAGATCCTACCTCGAGGCGGAGAAGATCCAGGAACAAGATCGATGGGACAATCGTAAGGTCTGTGAGGAGGAAGAGTCTCGGCTTCCTTCTTGTCGAACACATCTGCGAAGGACCAGTAGGCACGAGGTAACCCAGGTAAAGCTGCAGGAGGCCGCAGGATAGAACCAGGCCGAACCGGTTTGAGGCAGTGATCGAAACAGGACTGACCCCAACGAAGGATATCCCCAGACAGCCAATCCAGGACAGGTTCATGGAGACGCAGCCACGGAAGACCTAGTAGAAATGGTGGAGAAAGATTCGGTAACACATAGAAAGAAATCTTCTCCCTGTGGAGTGCTCCAATCTGAAGTTCCACCTCCTCGGTGATGCCAAGAATGGAATCCTTCAGGGGTCTTCCATCTACAGAGATAATGCACTGGGTCCGCTGTAGAGGAATGATTGGGATCCCGAACCGCCTGGCCACAGTTTCTTGAATGAAATTTCCACCAGACCCAGAGTCCAGATAGGCCATCTCGGAGAACCGCACCTTTCCGTAGATCACCTGTAAGGATATAGTTAGTGGAGGAGACGAATCATTCTCACTTAGGGAGACCTCCCTTACCTGTCCTAGGCGGAAGAGTTCTTCTGGCCTCTCAGCTCCACTGCATTGCTCGGGAGCGAAGCATCCGCTATAACAATACGGATTTCTAGTGGGCATCTCCTGCAGATTCCTCTTCACCTTTACGCGATCAAGCTCCATGGGTCCATCCCCAGAGACAAGAGCATGAGAAGGCGGAAACCGGGGTTTCGGTGAAGAAGATGCTGGATGTGGAAATTGCTTCTCGAAGATCCTCTCTCTGGAGCGCTCCTGAAAACGCAGGTCAATCCGAATGGCGAGGGATATGAGATCATCCAAAGTCTCGGGTAGGTCCCTGACTGCCAACTCATCCTTAATTCTTCCAGATAGCCCTCGCCGGAAGGCTCCGACCAGAGGCTCATTGGTCCACTGGAGCTCCGAAGCTAGGGTGCGGAAACGGATGGCATACTGACCGACCGAGAGCGAGCCCTGTTGCAGATTGAAGAGAGACTCCATGGCAGATGTAGCACGACCAGGCTCGTCAAATATCTTGCGGAACGTGTCCAAGAATACCTGCAGATCAGACACGATGGGATCATTCCGCTCCATTAGGGGGTTGAACCAAGCTAAAGCCTCTCCCTCCAGATGAGAGGCAAGGAAAGCCACCTTGGCCATGTCTGTCTGAAAATGCTGAGGCAAAAAATGAAAATGCAGCAAGCATAGGTTGAGAAATCCTCTGCACAACTTGGGGTCACCATAGTAACGAGGAGGCTTGCAGAGACGAGGACAGGGTCTCATGGTGGGCTCAACCGTCAGATGCTGTACCTTAGTTAACCGGTCATCCACAGAGGTCATGAAGTCCAACAAGCGGGTCTGCGTCTCAAGTTGGCGATTGAATTCCAGACGGAGCTCTGCTAGCTGTGTCATGTTGGTGGACTCGGCAACCTGTAGAGTAGATAAGCGGGTATCCAGAGTTTGCATGAAGGAAACTAGCTGATCCTGGTCCTGACAAAGCGTAGCCAGCTCTCTCTGAACTGAATATCGGGTATCAGCGGAGTCCATGGCCTGGACAAACTGTTACGCCCACAGGGCATGGGGAAATATAGTGGACTCACTGGACCACTGATGGAGCAGTGGCAGCTGTATACCCGGTACACAAGAGACAGGAGAATGGCTTCAAAAGGCAAAGGTATTTAATAAAATGAAGTTTTAAACAAACAGAAAGAGGTGCCTGAGAGAAGAACCCTCTGGACCACAACACTGAACCACGTAGTGGAGCACCGGGCAAGGTGTACCCCTATACAGGGATTCCCCCGTCACAACACCAGATGGCCTAAATGCCGCAGTACCCGGACCAGAGGGACGACCCATACAGACCATATAAACAAGACGGTGGAATTCAAGCTCTATCAGTGAAGAGGATCCTGGAAGCTCTGTGTAGTTTCGGAAAGGCTGATCCAGCCGGCAGCAATATCAGAATAGTTCTGCGAGGAGCAGCTCAGTCAGCCTGGAGTGGAAACCGGGGAGTCCAGAAGGATCCAGAATAGGGAACTGCCAGCGGAGGATACTGAGGAGACAGAGGGATTAGAAAACCAAAAGTAAACTACACTTTGCAGAGCAGAGCACAGCAGAGTGTGGACTGAGCAGAGGGCCATAAACAATAGAATGAACACATTGTCCAGGCACCTCCCATAATGGGAGGATGCCTTTTATGCACAGAGCATCATAGCACAGAGAGCCTTAATAGAGAACAGGTGCTCTGCTGTTTTAAGTATGTGCAGGAAGCGGGGCGCGCCTCCTAAGAGCATTTCCAGGAGACCTGCCAAGAGGATGCAGGTTCTTAGCAGAGAAAGGAGCCGCTGATCGTCTGGAGCCACGGACAGGGTGAGTAGTACCAGTGGAGCTGTGTGAAAGGTGCCGGTCTCCCTTCACAGCAGAGACCGAACCTGCAGCTGAGGGCATGATAGGGAGCTATGCATACAAGGATGGGACGGGGGAGCTATGCATACAACAGGGGGAGCCACACAGAGCAGGACAGGGGGAACCACGCATACCGGGATAGGGATGCATACTCAGCTTATACTCGAGTCAATAAGCTTACCCAGTTTTCCGTGGCAAAATTAGGTGCCTCGGCTTATACTCAAGTATGTAGGGTAGTTTTTCTGTAGCACATATAGTTTCCATGGAGCAGCATCCTTATTTTAAGGCATAGGAAATATACTGGCAACATTAAGAAAACAGTAATCTACATATCAGAAAAAAAATGCTTAACCTTACAAAATATGAGGAAAAATTAAAAGTGCTTGACATTAGACTGTCGTTGATACGATTTTTCAGGGTTGTCCCTGTATAACATCCAACAGTAATCTGCCATCATTGAGTAATTCAAAAAACCCTGGTAGCAGTGTTCCATTACTTTAATGTCCTGGTGAAACTGCTCACCTTGTTCATCGTTTACATCCCCAAGTTCTTGAGAGAAGAAATCTAAATGTGAATGCAAAAAGTGCATTTTCAGAGACATGCGACATCCAAGACACTGGTATGCATTTAGCAGTTCCTCAACACCTTCAACATATTCTGGAGATTTTTTCTCCTAAGAAGTTTTCACAGATCCATTTGAAGCTTTTTCAAGATCTCAATTCCTTATCATTTAGAGTTCCTTCAAACACATCATCTCATATAAGCTCTCTGATCTGAGGACCAACAAATACCTCTTCCTTCAGTTTTGCTGATGAAATGCTGGATAATTTCTGTGAAATGTACTGGAACATTGAGAATTTGTCTTTGCCATGGCATTGACATTGTTTTTGATCAATCCCAACTTTATATGTAGTGGAGGAAGAAAGATTTTTGTTGGAGCTAGAACATTGTCTCTACCTGGAGCATAGATGTTTCTCTGTCCCCAAACACGACAAACATAATGCTCTACTGTATTTCTAATGTTCCATAAACACTTGCATTCCCATTAGCAGACTTTCAAATCTCCATACAGTTGTGGCCAAAAGTATTGACACCCCTGCAATTCTGTCAGATAATACTCAGTTTCTTCCTGAAACTGTTTTCAATCACAAATTCTTTGGTATTATTATCTTCATTTAATTTCTCTTAAATGAAAAAACACAAAAGAGAATGAAGCAAAAAGCAAACATTGATCATTTCACACAAAACTCCAAAAATGGGCCAGACAAAAGTACTGACAGCCTAATACTTGGTTGCACAACCTTTAGGTACACACAAGGACACAGGACAGAGGTTGAGTCAACTTTAATCCATGTCAACTGGCTGCAAGTGTGATTTAGTTATTGCCAACACCTGTTAGGTGCCAAAGGTAAGTTACAGGTGCTGTTAGTTACACAAATTAGAGAAGCATCACATGATTTTTCGAACAGTGCCAATACCTTTGTCCACCCCTTTTTTTATGTTTGGTGTGGAATTATATCCAATTTGGCTTTAAGACAATTCTTTTTGTGTTTTTTCATTTAAGACAAATTAAATGAAGATAATAATAACAAAGAATTTGTGTTTGCAATCATTTTCAGGAAGAAACTGAGTATTATCTGACAGAATTGCAGGGGTGTCAATACTTTTGGCCACAACTGTAGATATTCCATTGATGATGCTTATATTGTCTACTATATAATTGTCTAAGGGTCACTTCCGTCTTTCTGTCTGTCCTTCTGTCTGTCTGTCTGTCACAGATATTCATTGGTCGCGGCCTCTGTCTGTCATGGAAATCCAAGTCGCTGATTGGTCGTGGCAAAACGTCCACGACCATTGCCACGACCAATCAGCGACGGGCTCAGTCTGGCAGCAAAATGGTCGATCCTTCCTCCCCGCAGTCAGTGCCCGCTCCATACTCCCCTCCAGTCAGCCCACACACAGGGTTAATGGCAGCGTTAATGGACCGCGTTATGCCGCAGTGTAACGCACTCCATTAACGCAGCTATTAACCCTGTGTGACCAACTTTTTACTATTGATGCTGTGTATGCAGCATCAATAGTAAAAAGATCTAATGTTACAAATAATAATAATAATAAAAAGGTTATTCTCACCATCCGACGTGGCGCGCTGTCCTCGGCAGTGCACGCGGCAGGTTCCGGTGCCAAGGATGCTATGCGAGAAGGACCTGCCATGACATCATGGTCATGTGACCGCGATGTCATCACAGGTTCTGCGCTCATACCAACCCTGGGACCGGAAGCTGCCGCGTGCACCGCACACAGGCGCCAGGACTACAAGGGGCCTTCGGAAGGTGAGTATATGTTTATTTTTTATTTGAAGTCTTTTTTAACCACGCATATAGTGTCCACATTGCTATATACTACGTGGGCCGTGTTACATACTGCATGGGCTGCGTTATATACTACATGGCTGCTATATACTACGTGGGCAGTGTTATATACTATGTCGGCAATGTTATATACTGCGTGGGCTGCGTTATATACTACATGGCTGCTATATACTATGTGGGCAGTGTTATATACTATGTGTTGTGACCTGGTGGTTAGGAGCACCCCGAATGACCTGATAGTTAAAACTCATGCAGGACAAGCTCTGGGATGTGGGAGCTCTGCTGACCGCAATCCCTAATCCTATCACACACACTAGAAATAGCCGTGGAGCGCTCCTGACGCTCCCTAGGCGCCTCGTCACAGCCTAAGAGCTAGCTAACCCTAGAGATAGAAAATAAAGCCTACCTTGCCTCAGAGAAACTCCCCAAAGGAAAAGGCAGCCCCCCACATATATTGACTGTGAGTAAAGATGAAAGTCACAAACGCAGAAATGAAACAGGTTTCAGCAAAGAGAGGCCAGACTTACTAAATAGACAGAGGATAGGAAAGGTAGCTTTGCGATCAGCACAAAAAACTACAAAAGACCACGCAGAGTGTGCAAAAAGACCTCCGCACCGACTAACTGCATCCCAGAGCTTCCAGCTAGCAAGACAAAATCATGATATCCAGCTGGACAAGAAAACAATGAACGAATTAGATACTATCAGGAACTTAGCTTTTGCTGGAGTAGACAGGTCACCAGAAAGATCCAAGAGGGAACTGAACCAATGCAGAAACATTGACAGCTGGCCTGGAGTAACGATCTAAGTGGAGTTAAATAGAGCAGCAAACCAAAGGATAAACCCCGTCACCTGTGTAAGGAACCTCAGAAGCAGCAGCTCCACTCACAGCCACCAGAGGGAGCCCACGGACAGAACTCACCGAAGTACCATTCACGACCACAGGAGGGAGCTTGACAACAGAATTCACAACAGTACCCCCCCTTTGAGGAGGGGTCACCGAACCCTCACCAGAGCCCCCAGGCCGATCAGGATGAGCCAAATGAAAGGCACGAACTAGATCGGCAGCATGAACATCAGAGGCAAAAACCCAGGAATTATCCTCCTGACCATAACCCTTCCACTTGACCAGGTACTGGAGTTTCCGTCTTGAAACACGAGAATCCAAAATCTTCTCCACCACATACTCCAACTCCCCCTCGACCAACACCGGGGCAGGAGGATCAACGGAGGGAACCATAGGCACCACGTATCTCCGCAACAACGACCTATGGAACACATTATGGATGGCAAAAGAAGCTGGAAGGACCAAACGAAATGACACAGGATTAAGAACATCAGAACTCTTATATGGCCCAATGAAACGAGGCTTAAACTTAGGAGAGGAAACCTTCATAGGAACATGACAAGATGACCACCAAACCAAATCCCCAACCCGAAGTCGGGGACCAACACAGCGCCGGCGGTTAGCGAAACATTGAGCCTAATCCTGGGACAATGTCAAATTGTCCACCACATGAGTCCAAATCTGCTGCAACCTGTCCACCACAGTATCCACACCAGGACAGTCCAAAGGCTCAACCTGCCCTGAAGAGAAACGAGGATGGAAACCAGAATTGCAGAAAAAAGGAGAAACCAAAGTAGCCGAGCTGGCCCGATTATTAAGGGCGAACTCAGCCAAAGGCAAGAAGGACACCCAATCATCCTGATCAGCAGAAACAAAGCATCTCAGATATGTTTCCAAAGTCTGATTAGTTCGTTCGGTTTGGCCATTAGTCTGAGGATGGAAAGCCGAAGAAAAAGACAAATCAATGCCCATCTTAGCACAAAAGGACCGCCAAAACCTTGAAACAAACTGGGAACCTCTGTCCGAGACGATGTTCTCCGGAATGCCATGCAAACGAACCACATGCTGGAAAGACAATGGCACCAAATCAGAGGAGGAAGGCAATTTAGACAAGGGTACCAAATGGACCATCTTAGAGAAGCGATCACAAACCACCCAAATGACCGACATCCTTTGAGAAACAGGGAGATCAGAAATAAAATCCATGGAAATATGCGTCCAGGGACTCTTCGGGACCGGCAAGGGCAAAAGCAACCCACTGGCACGAGAACAGCAGGGCTTAGCCCGAGCACAAGTCCCACAGGACTGCACAAAAGAGCGCACATCCCGTGACAAAGAAGGCCACCAAAAGGATCTAGCCACCAAATCTCTGGTACCAAAGATTCCAGGATGACCAGCCAACATCGAACAATGAACCTCAGAGATAACTCTACTAGTCCATCTATCAGGGACAAACAGTTTCTCCGTTGGACAACGGTCAGGTCTATCAGCCTGAAACTTCTGCAGCACGCGCCGCAAATCAGGGGAGATGGCAGACAAAATGACCCCCTCTTTAAGAATACCCACCGGCTCCGGAACACCCGGAGAGTCAGGCACAAAACTCCTTGACAGGGCATCAGCCTTCACATTCTTAGATCCCGGAAGGTATGAAACCACAAAATCAAAACGGGAGAAAAAGAGCGACCATCGAGCCTGTCTAGGATTCAACCGTTTGGCAGACTCGAGATAAGTCAAATTCTTGTGATCCGTCAAGACCACCACGCGATGTTTAGCTCCTTCAAGCCAATGTCGCCACTCCTCGAATGCCCACACATGGCCAACAACTCTCGATTGCCAACATCATAATTGCGCTCAGCAGGCGAGAATTTTCTAGAAAAGAAGGCACAAGGTTTCATCACCGAGCCATCAGAACTTCTTTGCGACAAAACAGCCCCTGCTCCAATCTCAGAAGCATCAACCTCGACCTGAAACGGGAGCGAAACATCTGGCTGGCACAGCACAGGGGCAGAAGAAAAACGACGCTTCAACTCCTGAAAAGCCTCTACAGCCACAGAGGACCAATTGACCACATCAGCACCTTTCTTGGTCAAATCAGTCAACGGTTTAGCAACACTAGAAAAATTAGCGATGAAGCGACGGTAAAAATTAGCAAAGCCCAGGAACTTCTGTAGGCTCTTCACAGATGTCGGCTGAGTCCAATCATAAATGGCCTGGACCTTAACAGGGTCCATCTCGATAGTAGAAGGGGAAAAAATGAAACCCAAAAACGAAACCTTCTGAACTCCAAAGAGACACTTAGACCCCTTCACAAACAAGGAATTCGCACGAAGGACCTGGAACACCATTCTGACCTGCTTCACATGAGACTCCCAATCATCCGAAAAGACCAAAATGTCATCCAAATATACAATCATGAATCTATCCAGGTACTCTCGGAAGATGTCATGCATAAAGGACTGAAACACAGATGGAGCATTAGAAAGCCCGAATGGCATAACCAGGTATTCAAAATGGCCCTCGGGCATATTAAATGCTGTTTTCCATTCATTGCCCTGTTTAATTCACACAAGATTATGCGCCCCTCGAAGATCTATCTTGGTGAACCAACTAGCCCCCTTAATCTGAGCAAACAGATCAGACATCAGCGGCAAAGGATACTGAAATTTGACTGTGATCTTATTAAGAAGGCGGTAATCAATACAAGGTCTTAAAGAGCCATCCTTCTTGGCCACAAAAAAGAACCCTGCTCCCAATGGTGACGACGACGGGCGAATATGACCCTTCTCCAAGGATTCCTTTATATAACTCTGCATAGCAGCGTGCTCTGGCACAGATAAATTAAACAGTCGGCCCTTAGGAAACTTACTACCGGGAATCAAATTAATAGCACAATCGCAATCCCTATGAGGAGGTAGGGCACCGGATTTGGGCTCCTCAAATACATCCCGGTAATCTGATAAAAACTCAGGGACTTCAGAAGGAGTGGAAGGCGAAATTGACAACAATGGAACATCACCATGTACCCCTTGACAACCCCAGCCGGACACAGACATAGATTTCCAATCCAATACTGGATTATGGACCTGTAGCCATGGCAACCCCAAAACGACCACATCATGCAGATTATGCAACACCAAAAAGCGAATATCCCACTGATGTGCAGGAGCCATGCACATGGTCAATTGCGTCCAGTATTGAGGTTTATTCTTGGCCAAAGGTGTAGCATCAATTCCTCTCAATGGAATAGGATACTGCAAGGGCTCCAAGGAAAAACCACAGCGCCTGGCAAACTCTAAGTCCATCAAATTCAGGGCAGCGCCTGAATCCACAAATGCCATAACAGAATGGGACGACAGAGAGCAAATCAGAGTAACGGACAAAAGAAATTTAGACTGTACTGTACCAATGGTGACATACCTAGCGAACCGCTTAGTGCGCTTAGGACAATCGGAGATAGCATGAGTGGATTCACCACAGGAAAAACACAGTCCATTCCGACGTCTGTGTTCTTGCCGTTCAGCTCTGGTCAAAGTCCTATCACACTGCATAGGCTCAGGCCTATTCTCAGAGAACACCGCCAAATGGTGCACAGCTTTGCGCTCACGCAAGCGCCGATCGATCTGAATGGCCAAGGACATAGACTCATTCAGACCAGCAGGTGTGGGAAATCCCACCATGACATCCTTAAGGGCTTCAGAAAGACCCTTTCTGAAAATTGCCGCCAGGGCACATTCATTCCACTGAGTAAGCACAGACCACTTTCTAAACTTCTGACAGTACACCTCCGCTTCATCCTGACCCTGACACAATGCCAGCAAGATTTTCTCTGCCTGATCCACGGAATTTGGTTCATCGTAAAGCAATCCAAGCGCCAGAAAAAACGCATCAACATCACGCAATGCAGGATCTCCTGGCGCAAGGGAAAATGCCCAGTCTTGAGGGTCACCACGCAACAAAGAAATAATGATTTTTACTTGTTGAGCGGGGTCACCAGAGGAGCGGGGTTTCAAAGCTAGAAACAGTTTACAATTATTTTTGAAATTCAGAAACTTAGATCTATTCCCAGAAAATAAATCAGGAATAGGAATTCTAGGCTCTAACATCGGATTCTGAACCACAAAATCTTGAATGTTTTGTACCCTTGCAGTGAGATGATCCACACAAGAGGACAAACCTTGAATGTCCATCTCTACACCTGTCTCCTGAACCACCCAAAGGTTTAGGGGAAAAGAAAGACAAAACACAGTGCAAAAAAAAAAAATGGTCTCCGAACTTCTCTTATCCCTCTATTGAGATGCATTAATACTTTGGGCCAGGTTAATCTGAGCAAACAGATCAGACATCAGCGGCAAAGGATACTGAAATTTGACTGTGATCTTATTAAGAAGGCGGTAATCAATACAAGGTCTTAAAGAGCCATCCTTCTTGGCCACAAAAAAGAACCCTGCTCCCAATGGTGACGACGACGGGCGAATATGACCCTTCTCCAAGGATTCCTTTATATAACTCTGCATAGCAGCGTGCTCTGGCACAGATAAATTAAACAGTTGGCCCTTAGGAAACTTACTACCGGGAATCAAATTAATAGCACAATCGCAATCCCTTTGAGGAGGTAGGGCACCGGATTTGGGCTCCTCAAATACATCCCGGTAATCTGATAAAAACTCAGGGACTTCAGAAGGAGTGGAAGGCGAAATTGACAACAATGGAACATCACCATGTACCCCTTGACAACCCCAGCCGGACACAGACATAGATTTCCAATCCAATACTGGATTATGGACCTGTAGCCATGGCAACCCCAAAACGACCACATCATGCAGATTATGCAACACCAAAAAGTGAATATCCTCCTGATGTGCAGGAGCCATGCACATGGTCAATTGCGTCCAGTATTGAGGTTTATTCTTGGCCAAAGGTGTAGCATCAATTCCTCTCAATGGAATAGGATACTGCAAGGGCTCCAAGGAAAAACCACAGCGCCTGGCAAACTCCAAGTCCATCAAATTCAGGGCAGCGCCTGAATCCACAAATGCCATAACAGAATAGGACGACAGAGAGCAAATCAGAGTAACGGACAAAAGAAATTTAGACTGTACCGTACCAATGGTGGCAGACCTAGCGAACCGCTTAGTGCGCTTAGGACAATCGGAGATAGCATGAGTGGATTCACCACAGTAAAAACATAGTCCATTCCGACGTCTGTGTTCTTGCCGTTCAGCTCTGGTCAAAGTCCTATCACACTGCATAGGCTCAGGCCTATTCTCAGATAACACCGCCAAATGGTGCACAGCTTTGCGCTCACGCAAGCGCCGATCGATCTGAATGGCCAAGGACATAGACTCATTCAGACCAGCAGGCGTGGGAAATCCCACCATGACATCCTTAAGGGCTTCAGAAAGACCCTTTCTGAAAATTGCCGCCAGGGCACATTCATTCCACTGAGTAAGCACAGACCACTTTCTAAACTTCTGACAGTACACCTCCGCTTCATCCTGACCCTGACACAATGCCAGCAAGATTTTCTCTGCCTGATCCACGGAATTTGGTTCATCATAAAGCAATCCAAGCACCAGAAAAAACGCATCAACATCACGCAATGCAGGATCTCCTGGCGCAAGGGAAAATGCCCAGTCTTGAGGGTCACCACGCAACAAAGAAATAATGATTTTTACTTGTTGAGCGGGGTCACCAGAGGAGCGGGGTTTCAAAGCTAGAAACAGTTTACAATTATTTTTGAAATTCAGAAACTTAGATCTATTCCCAGAAAATAAATCAGGAATAGGAATTCTAGGCTCTAACATCGGATTCTGAACCACAAAATCTTGAATGTTTTGTACCCTTGCAGTGAGATGATCCACACAAGAGGACAGACCTTGAATGTCCATCTCTACACCTGTCTCCTGAACCACCCAAAGGTTTAGGGGAAAAGAAAGACAAAACACAGTGCAAAAAAAAAAAAATGGTCTCAGAACTTCTCTTATCCCTCTATTGAGATGCATTAATACTTTGGGCCAGCTGTACTGTTGTGACCTGGTGGTTAGGAGCACCCGGAATGACCTGATAGTTAAAACTCATGCAGGACAAGCTCTGGGATGTGGGAGCTCTGCTGACCGCAATCCCTAATCCTATCACACACACTAGAAATAGCCGTGGAGCGCTCCTGATGCTCCCTAGGCGCCTCGTCACAGCCTAAGAGCTAGCTAGCCCTAGAGATAGAAAATAAAGCCTACCTTGCCTCAGAGAAACTCCCCAAAGGAAAAGGCAGCCCCCCACATATATTGACTGTGAATAAAGATGAAAGTCACAAACGCAGAAATGAAACAGGTTTCAGCAAAGAGAGGCCAGACTTACTAAATAGACAGAGGATAGGAAAGGTAGCTTTGCGATCAGCACAAAAAAACTACAAAAGACCACGCAGAGTGTGCAAAAAGACCTCCGCACCGACTAACGGTGCGGAGATGCCACTCTGCATCCCAGAGCTTCCAGCTAGCAAGACAAAATCATGATATCCAGCTGGACAAGAAAACAATGAACGAATTAGATACTATCAGGAACTTAGCTTTTGCTGGAGTAGACAGGTCACCAGAAAGATCCAAGAGCGAACGGAACCAATGCAGAAACATTGACAGCTGGCCTGGAGTAACGATCTAAGTGGAGTTAAATAGAGCAGCAAACCAAAGGATAAACCCCGTCACCTGTGTAAGGAACCTCAGAAGCAGCAGCTCCACTCACAGCCACCAGAGGGAGCCCACGGACCGAACTCACCGAAGTACCATTCACGACCACAGGAGGGAGCTCGACAACAGAATTCACAACAACTATGTCGGCAATGTTATATACTGCGTGGGCTGCGTTATATACTACATGGCTGCTATATACTATGTGGCCAGTGTTATATACTGTGTGGGCTGCGTTATATACTACATGGCTGCTATATAGTACGTGGACAGTGTTATATACTGTGTGGGCGGCGTTATATACTACATGGCTGCTATATACTACGTGGGCAGTGTTATATACTGTGTGGGCTGCATTATATACTACATGGCTGCTATATACTACGTGGCCAGTGTTATATACTATGTGGGCAGTGTTATATACTGTGTGGGCTGCGTTATATACTAAATCGAACAAAGTCCAGCTCACCATGATCGACATCCTTGGAAACTCGGAGCACGGAACCGCTGTGTCAGGGCGTGGAGAAGTCAAAGAAGAAATGAGGAATCCAGCTCAACGAGGTAGTGAAAAAAAAACTTCTTTCTTTATTCACTTGAAAATATATTCAGTGGAGGATAAAAACATCAGCGATTACAAAGGATAAAATGCGATATCAACGTGTTTCTGGTGATCAAGCACCCTTAATCATGATTGAGCTAGATTCCTCATTTCTTCTTTGCGTTATATACTACATGGCTGCTATATACTACGTGTCCAGTGTTACATACTATGTGGGCAATGTTATATACTGCATGGGCTGTGTTATATACTGTTTGGGCTGTGTTATATACTGCGTGGCCACTGTTATATACTGCGTGGCCTGTATTAACGCATCGGGTATTCAAAAATATGTCATGGCCTGTGCTATATGCTATATATACTATGTGGCTGCTATATACATACATATTCTAGAATACCCGATGCGTTAGAATTGGGCCATCATCTAGTATTATATAGTATAGCATCCAAAACAACTGACAGTGTTTCATAACTTTCGTTTAGATGACATGAGTGAGCAATAGGGATTGATGGTTTCATATTTCCATTGTGAAGCAACACTGCTTTCAAACTTCTCTGGGATGAGTCAATAAACAATCGCCAATATGCAACAAAATACTCTTGATTCAGTTCTTCAAAGAGGACATTCACATTGTTACAGTACACCATTGGTCCATCATCTGTGAAAAATTGTGTTAAAGTGTTACTTCCATTTCGGTAATAACACCCTTTGATGTCATCATGAAGTAGATTATTCTGTTTCAACCTAGATGCAAGAAGTTCAGCTTTATCTTTTGACAATAAAAGGTGCAACACCCCAGGTAACCGGTTGTTGCAGTGATGTTGCCTTCCTTTTGGGGAGTGTGATGTCACGCTTGGAGGCAAGGGAGATTCTCTCTATCAGGCAAGGCACTCACATTCAACACATCTGAATCTAGGCCAGGAGGGGGAGCTCAGGACCCGGATTCAGGGGAGCGTCCTGACACTTTATGTATCCTGGTCTAGAGGAGGAGCCAGTCAGTCTTAGAGAGTTGTAGAGGAGTGAGGAGAGTAGAAGGACGTCTGGAGCAGATGTAGGGGCTGATCAGCCACGAGGGAGCTGCTACCCCTGGACAGAGGGAGAATCTGAAGGAGAGTTGAACAGTGGAGGAGCTTAGAGGGAAGACGCACAGAGGAGGAAGAGGCTCAAGAGGGGAACAGCTGAAGGACAGTCTAGGAGCCAGAGCGCCAAATCGGGTAGCAGGACCCGAGGTCATGTTGCTCTGCAGGACGCACAGCAGAACCGGAGGGCATAGGACTGTATGTCAATTGCCTGCATCAAGTCTGAGGTGAAGCAGTGACCTTAGAGCCTGGTGTTATGATCCGGTGACCTTGGAGCAGCATGAAAACTTTCACTGGAGTAGGTGGTAACTATACTGACCGCAAATCCTGATCTTAACACCGCAACTAGAAGTAGCCGTGGGGTGTACCTAACAAACCCTAGACACCTCGTCACAGCCGGAGGACTAGATACCCCTATAGATGGAAATAGGAATACTATCTTGCCTCAGAGCAGAACCCCAATGGATAGGCAGCCCCCCACAAATATTGGCTGTGAGTAGGAGAGGAAAGACAAGCACAGGCAGAAAACAGGATTTAGCACAAGAGGCCACTCTAGCTAAAATAGGAAAGTATAGAACAGAGTCCTGTGCGGTCAGTATTAAAACCCTTCCAAAAATATCCACAGCAGATTATACAAAAAATTCCTCCATCTGACTGAAGTCGTGGAACGTATATCTGCAACTCCAGAGACTACTACACTCAGAGCAGGAATACAATCAAAAAACAAGCAGACAGCTTGTGTGCCATAGAAACAGACACTTATCTTTGCTGAATTGGCAGCTAAGCAGGAGAAGCCAGACAAAGATCCAACACTTCCCAAGAAACATTGACAACTGGCAAGGACTAATGAGTCCTGCAAACCTAAATACCCCAGTCAGATTTGCAATCAGCAGATACACCTGTCCAGGACTGCAGGCCAGGGACAACTGCATTACCACCTACAGCCACCGGAGGGAGCCCAAAAGCAGAATTCACAACAGCCTGGGTCATGATAAAGATCCTATAAACAGGCTCGAACTGCCTATCTTAGGACAGGACAGAGGGGACTTGCAATAAGCTTCAAGCAGCGAGGATCTAATCAACTAAATAGCGCAAGTAGGAAAGGCTTATGGACCTCACCTGGGAGAGGGATCTCCTATTGCCTCCAAGCCGGCCGGACCACAGCTACCTTGCACTTGGTACCCTGCACTGAGGACTACCACTACCATCAGTAAACCAGGTAAAGACTGCAAACCTGTGTCCTCGGTCTTTGCTATACCATCCACCACACCATTGGTGCTCTACATTTAGGAAGCCCTGGGGACCCACTTCACCTGTGGGAAGCGTCACCATCTTGCTGCATACCATCACCCCAGATGACCCCTTTAAGCAGCGTCGATCCCCACTGACCGAACACCACAGGTGGCGTCACGAACAGTAGACTTTATTCACAAATCCACTCAAAGACCTTTCCCTTTAATTGGGCGCCCAGGGCCACGGACCGGGTCGCAGCCACCGTGACACCCCCTTTAAGACCAGACCTGGTACCGAGTACCCCGCTGCCCTGGTGGGCGACACAAAGGTCTCTGATGAGATAATTTAATTCATGTTGAGTAAAGCGTTCTGGCTGCTCAGCTGCTCCATCAGGTACATACTCATCTTGACTTGAGGTCTCCATGTTTTCGCCAGTAGCTTCAGCTCCATAGTATTCATAGTCTACTTCATTTTCATCCAATCCAGACAACAGTGGTACAGGAACTGGCAAGGTACCATCATGTGGAACTGGCCTAATCGCAGATTCTAGTTCAGGGTAATTAATCTTGTTTTTATTCTTTGTAGAAAAGCCCTTCAGTTTGACAAAACGAAAGTAGCAGTCATCACTATGATTTTTGGGTTCTCTCCAAATCATGGGAACAGCAAGTGGCATAGCCACTTTCCTTATATTTAACTAGTCACGAAGACCGTTTGAACAACTTGAGCATATAACACGAGGGGCCCAGCTTTTGTCTTGATCACCAAGTGGTACATCTGGTACATCTTATTAACCCCTTTACCCCCAAGGGTGGTTTGCACGTTAATGACCGGGCCAATTTTTACTATTCTGACCACTGTCCCTTTATGAGGTTATAACTCTGGAACGCTTCAACGGATCCCGGTGATTCTGATAATGTTTTCTCGCGACATATTGTACTTCATGATAGTGGTAAAATTTCTTTGATATTACATGTGTTTATTTGTGAAAAAAATGGAAATTTGGTGAAAATTTTGAAAATTTTGCAATTTTCCAACTTTGAATTTTTATGCAATTAAATCTCAGAGATATGTCACACAAAATACATAATAAGTAACATTTCCCACATGTCTACTTTACATCAGCATAATTTTGGAACCAAAATTTATTTTTGTTAGGGAGTTATAAGGGTTAAAAGTTGACTAGCAATTTCTCATTTTTACAACACCATTTTTTTAGGGACCACATCTCATTTGAAGTCATTTTTAGGGGTCTATATGATAGAAAATAACCAAGTGTGACACCATTCTAAAAACTGCACCCCTCAAGGTACACAAAACTACATTTAAGAAGTTTATTAACCCTTCTGGTGATTCACAGGAATTTTTGGAATGTTTAAATAAAAATGAACATTTAACTTTTTTTTACAAAAAATTTACTTCAGCTCCAATTTGTTTTATTTTACCAAGGATAACAGGAGAAAATGGACCCCAAACGCTGTTATAACAATTTGTCCTGAGTATGCTGATACCCCACATGTGGGGGTAAACCACTGTTTGGGTGCAAGGGAGAACTCGGAAGGGAAGGAGCACCGTTTGACTTTTCAATGCAAAATTGACAGGAATTGAGATGAGACGCCATGTTGCATTTGGAGAGCCATTGATGTGCCTAAACATTGAAACCCCCCACAAGTGACACCATTTTGGAAAGTAGACCCCCTAAGGAACTTATCTAGAAGTGTGGTGAGCACTTTAACCCACCAAGTGCTTCACAGAAGTTTATAATTCAGAGTCGTAAAAATAAAAAATATTTTTTTCACAAAAATGATCTTTTCGCCCCCAATTTTTTATTTTCACAAGGGTAAGAGAAGAAATTGGACCCCAAAAGTTGTTTTACAATTTGTCCTGAGTACGCCGATACCCCATATGCAGGGGTAAACCACTGTTTGGGTGCATGGCTGAGCTCGGAAGGGAAGGAGCATGTTTGACTTTTTCAACGCAGAATTGGCTGGAATTGAGATCAGACACCATGTCGCATTTGGAGAGCCCCTGATGTGCCTGAACAGTGGAAACTCCCCACAAGTGACACCATTTTGGAAACTAGACCACCTAAGGATCTTATCTACATGTGTGGTGAGCACTTTGAACCCCCAAGTGCTTCACAGACGTTTATAATGTAGAGCCGTAAAAGTAAAAAATCATATTTTTTTCACAAAAATGAGCTTTTTGCCCCCAATTTTTTATTTTCCCATGGGTAACAGGAAAAATTGGACCCCAAAAGTTGTTGTGTAATTTGTCCTCAGTACGCTGATACCCCATATGCAGGGCCATATTTGCCACTAGGCACTTGAGGGCACGTGCCTAGGGCGGCAGGGGCCGGGGGGCAGCACCTGAGCAAGTTTTTTTTATAAAGTCCGGCCGGGGTCACCTTAACCCCCCCCTTCACGCACCCGCCCGCTTGCCTCCTTAAAGACATCATACAGTATGATTCATACTCACCTACTCCAGCGATGCCTGGTCTGGTCTCAGCAACTGCAGCTCGTCCTGTGTGAGTGGTCACGTGGTACCGCTCATTAAGGTGATGAATATGGATGCATATTCACAACCTTAATGAGCAGTACCACGTGACCGCTCACGCAGGCAGAAGGTGCTGCAGCGGGAGTCGGGACAGAGGTGGAGCTGGAGGATTCCTTTCTGCGCGATGTGGAAAAGGTGAGTATGACAGCTAGCCAGGGAGGACGGGGGGAGGAATGAGGATGAAGGAGGACGGGGAGCTGAGCCATACAAGATGGGAGCGGCGGGGAGCCGAGCCGATGAGCCATGCATGGAGGGGTCCAGGGGGGGGAGATGAGCCATGATGCAAGATAGGAGCGGCGGGGAGCCGAGCCAATGATCCATGGATGGAGGGGGCCAGGGGAAGAGGAGAGATGAGCCATGCAAGATGGGAACGGCGAGGAGCCGATGAGCCATGCATGGAGGGGGCCAGGGGGGAGAGATGAGCCATGCAAAATGGGAGCCGATGAGCCATGCATACACGGAGGGGGGAGATGAGCCAGAGCCACCCATGCATACAGGGAGGGGGAGATGAGCCACGCATACAGGGGGGGAGAAGAGCCACCCATGCATACAGGGAGGGGAAGATGAGCCACCCATGCATACAGGGAGGGGAATATGAGCCATGTACACAGGATGGGGGTGAGATGAGCCATGCACACAGGATGGGGGGGTGAGATGAGCCATGCACACAGGATGGGGGGTGAGATGAGCCATGCACACAGGATGGGGGGTGAGATGAGCCATGCATACAGGATGGGAGGGGGGAGATGAGCCATGCATACAGGATGGGAGGGGGGAGATGAGCCATGCATACAAGATGGGAGGGGGGTGAGATGAGCCATGCACACAGGATGGGAGGGCAGGAGATGAGCCCTGCACACAGGATGGGAGGGGGGAGATGAGCCATGCATACAGGATGGGGGGTGAGATGAGCCATGCACACAGGATGGGAGGGGGGGAGATGAGCCATGCATACAGGATGGGGGGGTGAGATAAGCCATGTACACAGGATGGGAGGGGAGAGATGAGCCATGCATACAGGAGGGGGGGGTGAGCCATTAATACAAGATGGGGGGGGGGAGATGAACCATGCATACAAGATGTGAGGGGGGGCATTATACAGTATGGAGAATCATGTGTGGCAGCCATTATACAGTATGGAGCCTCATGTGGGGTCATTATACAGTATTGAGCATCATGTGGGGTCATCATACAGTATGGAGCATCATGTGTGGCCATTATACAGTATTGAGCATCATGTGGGGTCATTATACAGTATAGAGCATCATGTGTGGCCATTATACAGTATAGAGCACTGTGTGGCCATTATACAGTATTGAGCATCATGTGTGGCCACTATACAGTATAAAGCACTGTGTGGTCATTATACAGTATTGAGCATCATGTGTGGTCATTATACAGTATGGAGCATCATGTGTGGCCATTATACAGTATAGAGCACTGTGTGGCCATTATACAGTATAGAGCACTGTGTGGCCATTATACAGTATTGAGCATCATGTGGGGCCATTATATAGTATGGAGCACTGTAGCCATTATACAGTATAGAGCACTGTGTGGCCATTATACTGTACGCAGCATCATGTGGGGCCATTATACAGTATTGAGCATCATGTGGGGTCGTTATACAGTATGGAGCACTGTGTGGCCATATTTTTTTGTTTATAATTATTGTTTATGAAACAGTGTGATCAGCAGTACTAAATGGGTGTGATTGAGGTGTGGATATGGGTGTGACTAGTTGTGAAATAGATGTGGTCAGAGGCATAGCCTAAAATTTGCCGCGGCGTGCATAGCGCCGCAAAGTTTGTCCCTCTTTCCCTCCTTCAAAAGTTGGGAGGTATGATACCGCATTTGCCAGATCGCGGCAAGTGGCGCAAATCCCATAGGGAATGAATGAGGCCGAACTCAGTGTTGCCGTAAGTGATCCGTTATGCAGCAGATGCGGAAAAACTGCCGGATCTGCTGGAAAAGGCTACTTTCACATCAGCAATTTTTTACAAAGTCACTGCCGATAGTGTCATACTCACCAAAGGGGAGGCAGCACTAAAAGTGCCTAGGGCAGCAGAAACTTTAAAGAGCTCGGAAGGGAAGGATAACCGTTTGACTTTTTCAATGGAGATTTGGCTGGAATTGAGATCAGATGTCATGTCGCGTTTGGAGAGCCCCTGATGTGCCTAAACAGTGGAAACCCCCCACATGTGACCCCATTTTGGAAACTAGACCCCCTAAGGAACTTATGTAGATGTGTGTTAGGCGTCGAGTTCCCGCCGCTGCACAGAGGGAATCTCGAACCATGTTCGTTGTGGTCTCCCATTCTCCTCCAGCCACAGTGGAGCCTGCTCAGCAGAGACATTGGTCCCAGCATCTGGCTAAAGTGGATACTCTGTGGCTGGTTACTGTTGTCCTTCCAGGCTCAGACAACGTAACTAGTACTGATCAGCTGTGAGCAGGCGCTCCTGGGACTAAGTTCTGCTTTTTTTCTTCTGAGCATGCTCAAGGAACGACCTCTCATTGGAGGTCGGGGGTCACATGCTCAAGTCCTGTAGCAGCTCCTATTGTACCACTAGGAAGGTCCTGGATAACTTCCGCTATAAAAGGTTCGCATGGCCCCATGGCCATGCGCTAGTATAAAAAAGTTATTGTGTGTGTGTGGATGTATGCCTGTTCTGGTGAAAGCTCCGAATCATACCTAGTGTTGATGACTGCTCGTGAATGTTGGAGCCATCTAGCTCCAGTTAGTGCCATCCAGCACCAGGCACAATCTATAGCGTCTATCTGCAGCGTTAGCCAGTGCGACAACGTGCGCAATCAGTGTACTTACCTGTCCCTGTCCCTGTCACTTGGGCGTTTAGTGGTGTCCACCAGAGCGGCGCTGCATGCACCTGGCACCGCAGTTCTGGTGTCGAACGCAAGTCGTCTAGAGGGACTCTAACCCTGCATCTTGGGGCAGAGTTCTGTGACTCAATACTTGCGCTTCCTCTGCGGTATTGCGGTCCTGTGATGCAGCAGGGTTCACCTTATTCATACCGGGTGTAGCTAACCCGTGTGTTTTCATTATACCGCCATTTACTATCTGCCATTACCTAGCAGCAGGTATCACCCCTGCATGGTGGACCCCAGGCTGCGAACGCACCTTATTCCATCTTTATAATTATTTGGTGTGTTCCGCCAGCCCTAACATTATACTAGCATCAGGGTCTGGCTAGTAATGGCGGACGAACAGCAACTGCAGTGGTACATCCAGCAGCTGGAGGGCAGGTTCGCGGCTAGCGAGCGCACAACCTCAGCTGTAGATGTTACCGCAGTAGCTGTTCAGGCTGCTAGCGTGGCTGTAGCTAGTTTATCAACTGCCCCCTCTGTTCGAACCTTATCCCGCCTCCTGTTGCCAGATAAGTATAATGGCGACAGTAAGATGTGTAAGGGATTCGTGAGCCAGTGCGCAATACACCTCGAGCTCCTCACTGCACGTTTTCCCACAGCGCGGGCAAAGGTGGGATTCATTATATCCCTCCTGTTGGACGGGGCGTTGGAGTGGTCTACGCCATTGTGGGAGCGTGACGATCATGTGGTGCAGAGTGCTCCGCGGTTCCTGAGCACTCTGAAACAGGTCTTTTTAGGACCTCGAGTCACCCATGATACGGCGCTCCAACTGCTAGCATTGACAAAGGGCTCATCCATGGTTAGCCATTTCTCCGTCCACTTCTGGACTTTAGCATCAGAGCTGGAGTGGTCGGATAAAGCCCTCATCCCTGTATTTTGGAGGGGGCTGGCTGAAGGATGCTTTGGCCACCAGAGAGATTCCCACCACACTGGAGAAGCTAATAGCTGTATCAACTCGCATCGACCTTCGTTTTAACGAGTGAAGTTTGGAGCGAGCCCAGTGTAGGCAGAGGTTTCAGCTGGCTCCCACCTTCGCCAAACCTCTGGAATCTCTGGTCCAGATGTCCAAGCCACATGAGGCCATGGAGGTGTCTAGAGCAGGATCTAAGTCCCAGACCACTCGAGCACTCAAGGTCTGTCATGTCTGCCGGGAGGACGGACATCTTGCCTCCAGATGTTACCAGTGGTCGGGAAAACGTCAGCGTCTAGTGGTTGTAGGAGGTACACTAGACACGGTGACGTTTTCCTCCAAACTGTCCTTCAAAGGGACAATCACCTTAGGCCCATCCACTCTTACAGTCGAGCTTTGTGTGGAATTCGGGGCGGAGGGGAATTTTATGCCCTCTGCCTTCGCCCAACGCCATGCTATACCCCTGGTGATGCTCGCCAAGCTGGTGACTGTACAAGTGGTGAATGGGTCGACTCTACCCTCACAAATAACACACCAGACAATCCCATTTACGTTATCCGTGTCTTCATCCCATCAGTAGATTGTCTCCCTGCTAGTCATTCCCGAGGGAATTGATGAAGTCCTCTTAGGGATACCATGGCTACGCTACCACTCTCCTCATATAGAGTGGTCCTCAGGGAGAATTCTGAGATGGAGTGAATCTTGTGAGGGTAGATGTTAGAGGGAGTGCGTTCAGGTTGCTACTACTGAAGTACTCGCAGATCTTTCCTCTCTCCCCAAGCACTATTGGCCCTATTCGGACTTGTTCTCCAAGAGTGCTGCGGAGACCCTTTTGCCCCACCGCCCCTATGACTGTCCTATTGACCTTTTGCCTGGTGAAGAGCCTCCCCGGGGTTGAGTCTATCCCCTATCTCTCCCGGAGATGGAGGCAATGACCCAATACATCCAGAAAAATCTGGCAAGAGGATTCATTAGGACAGGGGTGTCAAACTGCATTCCTCGAGGGCCACAAACCATGCGTGTTTTCAAGATTTCCTTAGCATTGCACAAGGTGCTGCAATCATCATGTGTGTAGGTGATTAAATTATCACCTGTGCAGTACAAGGAAATCCAGAAAACATGACCTGTTTGCAGCCCTCGAGGAATGCAGTTTGACACCCCTGCATTAGGAAGTCAGTGTCACCTGCAGGGGCAGGGAGTCACGATATTGTATGAAATGTAATATGATTTTGTAGCTTTGCCTGTGAGCAGCCATGCTGCGGGCTAAAAACCCCTCTTCTCTGTGTGTTTCTGCTGTGTGCAGAAGAGGTTTTTATTGCTTCTAGCTGCAAATTCCTGACTCTGGGCAACTTACTAATTCCCTCCCACCTAAAGAATTTATATAGTTGCAATAGACAATTGTACCAGCTAAAACTGGTCTGATATCCCTCTCAAGACATGCAGTTCTTTGTCCTGTTATAGTGACATATTGGGCCACCAATTTGGGCTAGGAAAATAATAAGTTCATGTTGCGAATCTCCATCGGCAGATCTGTCAGCCACTGTAAGCGCGAGCTTCTAATTCGAACAGGTAAAAAAGTATGGATTTCTCTGGAACTGTGTGTCCCAACCAGCCCGAATTTAGTACCAATAGAAAGCCAATGGTAAAAGAAGATGAATGAGGGGTGTGCTGTTGTTCTGACATGTTCTGGAGCGGAGATACGAGCATTATAAAACTTTGTGTTAAATTTGGTAAGTTTGAGGAGAGGGGAGGGTCCGAGCAAACCAACCCTTTTAGTGATGTCACCAGGCTGAGCTATAAGTTTCATGCAAGGCACCCAGCAGTCAGTCTTACCTGAGGAACCCTTACTGCTAGCCCTGATGAACAGGGATATTTGGGAACTCCGCCCACTAGCCTGGTTGCCTGCAATGTCCTGAACACATATAAGTGTTAATTTCTCATTTAACCCCTGTTATTTTTATAATTACCTTGTACATATTTTCAATTGTCTCTTTTGTAACATCCTTGTAATATTTTGATAAAACACTGCCTAATCTTTCGGATTAAAATATTCAAATTACTAGTTTTCGTTCTTCCTGCTCTAAAACATACCCTAAGTCTCTGGAAGGGAATTACGCTATTGTTTTGGGTTAGCTTCGGACCCGTTTAATCGAAGCTGGTGGCAGCATACTCGGTTCTCGGTATTTGGGAGACGTTGTAGCAACGGCGGCATTGATAATTATTGTTCCTGCCTGAGTGGGAGTAGTTATATCGCCTCGCTGCAGCGTGCCCAATAGCCAGTACATAGCAGGCAGCCTTTCTGGCGACTAATTACCCTAGGTGCAGTACCTAATCTGACCTGAGGATAAGGGGGCGCCAGAGAGCTGCAAGTTCAAGCGGAACTGTAAAGTGGGATATACATAAATCCCTGCAGTTCGTGGTATATTGAAGAGCAGTGGGATAGCTAAAATAAGCCCAGGCCAATAGCCTTGTGTGTGTTTTCATCACATTGTAGCAGTGGAGGGATAACTAAGATAAGCCCCCCTGCACATGTGATAGCCGTCTGTTGGCCTAAAGTCACCCCGATCCGTGACGTAGGGGTGACAGTCACGGTGTGAATCGTGACACGGGGTTCTTCGTACAGAAGAACAGAGAACTACGTCCATGCATAGATTACAGGGATCTTAATGCCATCACCGTTCAGAACAAATACACTCTGTCTCTGATATCTGAACTATTCAATAGGTTGCAGGGAGCGAGGGTATTTACTAAGCTTGATCTGCGGGGTGCTTACAACCTGATTCACATCCGTCAGGGGGGACGAATGAAAGACAGCATTTAACACCAGGGATGGGCATTATGAATACCTGGTGATGCCCTTCAGGCTCTATAATGTTCCTGCCATTTTCCAAGACTTTGTGAATGATATCTTCCGGGATATGCTCACCACCTCGGTCGTAGTCTATCTGGATGATATTCTCATCTACTTTCCAGATATATACTCCTATCAGAGATGTTTCCAAAGTCTTCGACCTCCTACGGGCAAACCCCCTCTATGCCAAGTTGGAGAAGTGTGTGTTTGAGCAGGAGTCTTTGCCTTTCCTGGGCTTTATCATCTTAGCCCGGGGATTGGCCATGGATCCTGCCAAGCTACAGGCTGTGATGGACTGGCAGGAACACCATTCTTTTAAAGCGGTGCAGCGCTTTATGGGGTTCATTAATTATTATCACCAGTTCATTCCCCACTTCTCAACTTTGGTAGCTCCCTTGGTTGCCCTCACCAAGAAGGGAGCAAATCTCAAATTTGGTCGGAGATGGTCTCCAAGGCCTTTCTCTCAATTAAGTCACACTTCGCTAGCGCTCCCATTTTTCATTGCCCCGATGTTGATAAACCATTTATCATGGAGGTGGATGCCTCTTCTGTCGGTGCTGGAGCAGTTCTCTTCCAGAAGGATGCTCAAGGTCGGAAACATCCTTGCTTCTTCTTCTCCAAAATCTCACCGGCAGGGAGGAATTATTCCATCAGAGACAGGGAGGTGCTAGCCATGAAGTTGGCCTTTTTGGAGTGGAGACACCTCCTGGAGGGGGCTTGCTATCCCTTCCAAGTATCCACTGACCACAAAAATTTGGTATATTTACAAACCACCCAGCGGCTAAACTCTCGCCAGGCCAGATGGTCCCTGTTCTTCTCCCGCTTCCACTTCACCCTCCATTTTCTCTCCGGGGCGAAGAGCACTCGTGCCAACACTCTCTCCTGCTCCTTAGTGTCATCGGAGAAGGAAGAGCCTAGGCTAATTGTCCCTTCAGAGAGCCTGAGGACCATGGCCCCGATTTCGCTAGAGTCTGTGCCCCCGGGAAAGACTTTCGTGCCATCCAATTTGTGACCGGAGGTTCTTTCTTGGGCTCACTCGTCCAGGGAGGGTGGACATTTTGAGACCAAGAGGACATCTGAGCTCCTGGCGAGGATGTACTGGTGGCCGCATATGGCCCGTGATGTCGGAGACTATATTCGGGCGTGTGTCTCCTGCGTCAAGACTAAGTCTCCTCGACAACGGCCTGCTGGGTTACTTTACCCCCTGCCGGTGGTGAACAGGCCATGGGAAATGGTCGGGATGGACTTCGTGGTGGGCTTACCCAAGTCCCGTAGCTGCACCATTATTTGGGTAGTCACGAATCATTTTTCCAAAATGGTGCACTTGGTGCCTCTTCCACGGCTACCTTCTTCACTTGCCTTGGCGGCATTGTTTATTAAACACTTTTTCCACCTACACGGTAAGCCAGACAAAATTGTCAGTAACCGGGGTCCCCAGTTTGCGTCTCGGTTCTGGAGAGAGCTTTGTTGTCTATTCAGCATCGAGCTGAATCTCTCTTCAGTATAACATCCCGAGACGAATGGGTTGGTAGAGAGGGCCAACCAGACCCTGATCACATACCTGTGACATTTTATTTCAACCAGGCAGGATGACTGGGCATCCTTGCTACCATGGGCAGAGTTCGCGCTGAACAACGCCATAGCCGCCTCCACTGGGCAGACCCCATTCCTCCTTAACTACAGCCGGCATCCGCCGATTCCTGTGCCCATGCCCGTGTCTTCCACCGACTCCAGGGTGGCAGACTGGGCTGTGGAGGCACGTGACATTTGGGATCGCACACAGGATGCCATCCTGGCCTCCAAGGAGAGAATGAGGGCCTCCGCCAATAAACATCGGCGCCCCACTCCGACCTTTGCTCCTGGCAACTTATTGTGGCTCTGAGCCCGTAATATCAGGCTGGGAGTTAGGTCCACTAAGTTTGCTGCTCCCTACTAAGGCCTCTTCAAGGTTCTGGAACAGGTTAACGCTGTGGTCTACCGTCTGGCCCTTCCTCCATGCAGGGGTATCACCGACACCTTTCATGTCATCTGCCGGGACATCGGGTTCGTCCATGGACGAGTACGAGGTGAACGCTATTATGGGGTGTACGGTGATACATGGCAAAAAATTCTATTTGGTGGATTGGAAGGGTCATGGCCCAAAGGACAGGTCCTCGGAGCCTGTTGAGCACATTCAGGCTCCGCAGCTCATTGCTGCCTTCGAGCGTGGCGAGGCCCAAGGAGGGGGGGCCTAGGAGAGGGGGTAATATTAGGTGTCGAGTTCCCGCTGCTGCACAGGGGGAATCTCAAACCATGTCTCCCATTCACCTCCAGCCACAGTCGAGCCTGCTCAGCAGAGACGTCGGTCTCAGTGTCTGGCTCAATCTGATACTGTGTGGCTAGTTACTGCTGTCCTCCCAGGCTCAGCAATCATAACCAGTACAGATCAGCCGCGAGGGACTAAGTCCTGCTTTTTTTCTTCTGAGCATGCCCAAGGGACGACCTCTCATTGGATGTCGGGGGTCACATGCTCAGGTTCTGTAGCAGCTCCTGTTGGACCACTAGGAAGGGCCTGGAGCACTTCCGCTATAAAAGGTTTGCGTGGCTGCACGGCCATGCGCTAGTAGGGGACTGGATGCCTTTCTTGAAAAGTATAATGTTACAGGGTATATATACTAGATTCCTTGTTAGGGTGTCGATCCAGGGAACTAGTCTGATTGCCGTATGTGGAGTCGGGAAGGAATTTTTTTCCCCAGTGTGGAGCTAACTCTTTGCCACATGGGGTATTTTTTGCCTTCTTCTGGATCAACATGTTAGGGCATGTTAGGTTAGGCTATGGGTTGAACTAGATGGACTTAAAGTCTTCCTTCAACCTTAACCCCTTCAAGACCCAGCCTATTTTGACCTTAAAGACCTTGCCGTTTTTTGCAATTCTGACCAGTGTCCCTTTATGAGGTAATAACTCAGGAACGCTTCAACGGATCCTAGCGGTTCTGAGATTGTTTTTTCGTGACATATTGGGCTTCATGTTAGTGGTAAATTTAGGTCAATAAATTCTGCATTTATTTGTGATAAACACGGAAATTTGGCGAAAATTTTGAAAATTTCGCAATTTTCACATTTTGAATTTTTATTCTGTTAAACCAGAGAGATATGTGACACAAAATAGTTAATAAATAACATTTCCCACATGTTTACTTTACATCAGCACAATTTTGGAAACAAAATTTTTTTTTGTTAGGAAGTTATAAGGGTTAAAATTCGACCAGCGATTTGTCATTTTTACAACGAAATTTACAAAACCATTTTTTTTAGGGACCACCTCACATTTGAAGTCAGTTTGAGGGGTCTATATGGCTGAAAATACCCAAAAGTGACACCATTCTAAAAACTGCACCCCTCAAGGTACTCAAAACCACATTCAAGAAGTTTATTAACCCTTCAGGTGCTTCACAGCAGCAGAAGCAACATGGAAGGAAAAAATGAACATTTAACTTTTTAGTCACAAAAATTATCTTTTAGCAACAATTTTTTTATTTTCCCAATGGTAAAAGGAGAAACTGAACCACGAAAGTTGTTGTCCAATTTGTCCTGAGTACGCTGATACCTCATATGTGGGGGTAAACCACTGTTTTGGCGCACGGCAGGGCTTGGAAGGGAAGGAGCGCCATTTGACTTTTTGAATCAAAAATTGGCTCCACTCTTTAGCGGACACCATGTCACGTTTGGAGAGCCCCCGTGTGCCTAAAAATTGGAGCTCCCCCACAAGTGACCCCATTTTGGAAACTAGACGCCCCAAGGAACTTATCTAGATGCATAGTGAGCACTTTGAACCCCCAGGTGCTTCACAAATTGATCCGTAAAAATGAAAAAGTACTTTTTTTTCACAAAAAAATTCTTTTAGCCTCAATTTTTTCATTTTCACATGGGCAACAGGATAAAATGGATCCTAAAATGTGTTGGGCAATTTCTCCTGAGTACACCAATACCTCACATGTGGAGGTAAACCACTGTTTGGGCACATGGTAAGGCTCGGAAGGGAAGGAGCGCCATTTGACTTTTTGAATGAAAAATTATTTCCATCGTTAGCGGACACCATGTCGCGTTTCGATAGCTCCTGTGTGCCTAAACATTGGCGCTCCCCCACAAGTGACCCCATTTTGGAAACTAGACCCCCCAAGGAACTAATTTAGATGCCTAGTGAGCACTTTAAACCCTCAGGTGCTTCACAAATTGATCTGTAAAAATGAAAAAGTAATTTTTTTTCACAAAAAAATTCTTTTCGCCTCAATTTTCTCATTTTCACATGGGCAGTAGGATAAAATGGATCATAAAATTTGTTGGGCAATTTCTCCCGAGTACGCCGATACCTCATATGTGGGGGTAAACCACTGTTTGGGCACTCGGCAGGGCTCGGAAGAGAAGGCGTGCCATTTGACTTTTTGAATGGAAAATTAGCTCCAATTGTTAGCGGACACCATGTCGCGTTTGGAGAGCCCCTGTGTGCCTAAACATTGGAGCTCCCCCACAAGTGACCCCATTTTGGAAACTAGACCCCCCAAGGAACTTATCTAGATGCATATTGAGCACTTTAAACCCCCAGGTGCTTCACAGAAGTTTATAACGCAGAGCCATGAAAATAAAAAATAATTTTTCTTTCCTCAAAAATGATTTTTTAGCCTGGAATTTCCTATTTTGCCAAGGATAATAGGAGAAATTGGACCCCAAATATTGTTGTCCAGTTTGTCCTGAGTACGCTGATACCCCATATGTGGGGGTAAACCACTGTTTGGGCGCACGGCAGGGCTCGGAAGGGATGGCACGCCATTTGGCTTTTTAAATGGAAAATTAGCTCCAATCATTAGCGGACACCATGTCACGTTTGGAGAGCCCCTGTGTGCCTAAACATTGGAGATCCCCCAGAAATGACACCATTTTAGAAACTAGACCCCCAAAGGAACTAATCTAGATGTGTGGTGAGGACTTTGAACCCCCAAGTGCTTCACAGAAGTTTATAACGCAGAGCCATGAAAATAAAAAAAAAAATTATTTTCTCAAAAATGATCTTTTAGCCTGCAATTTTTTATTTTCCCAAGGGTAACAGGAGAAATTTGACCCCAAAAGTTGTTGTCCAGTTTCTCCTGAGTACGCTGATACCCCATATGTGGGGGTAAATCACTGTTTGGGCACATGCCGGGGCTCGGAAGTGAAGTAGTGACGTTTTGAAATGCAGACTTTGATGGAATGCTCTGTGGGCGTCACGTTGCGTTTGCAGAGCCCCTGATGTGGCTTAACAGTAGAAACCCCCCACAAGTGACCCCATTTTGGAAACTAGACCCCCAAAGGAACTTATCTAGATGTGTGGTGAGCACTTTGAACCCCCAAGTGCTTCATAGAAGTTTATAATGCAGAGCCGTGAAAATAATAAATACGTTTTCTTTCCTCAAAAATAATTATTTAGCCCAGAATTTTTTAATTTTCCCAAGGGTAACAGGAGAAATTTGACCCCAATATTTGTTGTCCAGTTTCTCCTGAGTACGGTGATACCCCATATGTGGGGGTAAACTACTGTTTGGGCACATGCCGGGGCTTGGAATTGAAGTAGTGACGTTTTGAAATGCAGACTTTGATGGAATGCTCTGCGGGCGTCACGTTGCGTTTGCAGAGCCCCTGATGTGCCTAAACAGTAGAAACCCCCCACAAGTGACCCCATTTTGGAAACTAGACCCTGAAAGGAACTTATCTAGATGTGTGGTGAGCACTTTGAACCCCCAAGTGCTTCATAGAAGTTTATAATGCAGAGCCGTGAAAATAATAAATACGTTTTCTTTCCTCAAAAATAATTATTTAGCCCAGAATTTTTTATTTTCCCAAGGGTTACAGGAGAAATTGGACCCCAAAAGTTGTTGTCCAGTTTCTCCTGAGTACGCTGATACCCCATATGTGGGGGTAAACCACTGTTTGGGCACACGTCGGGGCTCAGAAGGGAAGTAGTGACTTTTGAAATGCAGACTTTGATGGAATGGTCTGCGGGTGTCACGTTGCGTTTGCAGAGCCCCTGGTGTGCCTAAACAGTAGAAACCCCCCACAAGTGACCCCATTTTAGAAACTAGACCCCCCAAGGAACTTATCTAGATATGTGGTGAGCACTTTGAACCCCCAAGTGCTTCACAGACGTTTACAACGCAGAGCCGTGAAAATAAAAAATCATTTTTCTTTCCTCAAAAATTATGTTTTAGCAAGCATTTTTTTAGATTCACAAGGGTAACAGGAGAAATTGGACCCCAGTAATTGTTGCGCAGTTTGTCCTGAGTATGCTGGTACCCCATATGTGGGGGTAAACCACTGTTTGGGCACACGTCAGGGCTCGGAAGTGAGGGAGCACCATTTGACTTTTTGAATACGAGATTGGCTGGAATCAATGGTGGCGCCATGTTGCGTTTGGAGACCCCTGATGTGCCTAAACAGTGGAAACCCCTCAATTCTACCTCCAACACTAACCCCCCCACACCCCTAACCCTAATCCCAACTGTAGCCATAATCCTAATCACAACCCTAACCCCAACACACCCCTAACCACAACACTAACCCCAACACACCCCTAACCCTAACCACAACCCTAATTCCAACCCTAACCCTAAGGCTATGTGCCCACGTTGCGGATTCGTGTGAGATATTTCCGCACCATTTTTGAAAAATCTGCGGGTAAAAGGCACTGTGTTTTACCTGCGGATTTTCCGCGGATTTCCAGTGTTTTTTGTGCGGATTTCACCTGCGGATTCCTATTGAGGAACAGGTGTAAAACGCTGCGGAATCCGCACAAAGAATTGACATGCTGCGGAAAATACAACGCAGTGTTCCCGCGCGGTATTTTCCGCACCATGGGCACAGCGGATTTGGTTTTTCATATGTTTACATGGTACTGTAAACCTGATGGAACACTGCTGCGAATCCGCAGCCAAATCCGCACCGTGTGCACATAGCCTAATTCTAAAGGTATGTGCACACGCTGCGGAAAACGCTGCGGATCCGCAGCAGTTTCCCATGAGCTTACAGTTCAATGTAAACCTATGGGAAACAAAAATCGCTGTACACATGCTGCAGAAAAACTGTACGGAAACGCAGCGGTTTACATTCCGCAGCATGTCACTTCTTTCTGCGGATTCCGCAGCGGTTTTACAACTGCTCCAATAGAAAATCGCAATTGTAAAACCGCAGTGAAATGCGCAGAAAAAAACGCGGTAAATCCGCCATAAATCCGCAGCGGTTTAGCACTGCGGATTTATCAAATCCGCAGCGGAAAAATCCGCAGAGGACCAGAATACGTGTGCACATTCCTAACCCTAACCCTACCCCTAGCCCTAACCCTACCCCTAACCCTAGCCCTAACCCTAGCCCTAACCCTACCCCTAACCCTACCCCTACCCCTAACCCTACCCCTAACCCTACCCCTAACCCTAACCCTAGCCCTAACCCTAGCCCTAACCCTACCCCTAACCCTACCCCTACCCCTAACCCTACCCCTAACCCTAACCCTATTCTAACAGTGGAAAAAAAAAAATTCTTTATTTTTTTATTGTCCCTACCTATGGGGTGACAAAGGGGGGGGGTCATTTATTATTTTTTTTATTTTGATCACTGAGATAGATTATATCTCAGTGATCAAAATGCACTTTGGAACGAATCTGCCGGCCGGCAGATTCGGCGGGCGCACTGCGCATGCGCCCGCCATTTTGGAAGATGGCGGCGCCCGGGAGAAGACGGACGGGACCACGGCTGGATCGGTAAGTATGATAGGGTGGGGGGGGACCACGGGGGGGGGGGGGGATCGGAGCACGGGGGGGGGAATCGGAGCGCGGGAGGGGTGGAACGGAGCGCGGGGGGCGTGGAACGGAGCACGGGGGGGCTGGAACGGAGCACGGGGGGGTGGAACGGAGCACGGGGGGGGGTGGATCGGAGTGCAGGGGGGGTGATTGGAGCACGGGGGGGTGATTGGAGCACGGGGGGAGCGGGCACGAGCACGGGGGGGAGCGGAGCACTGGACGGAGGGGAGCCGGAGCAGTGTACCGGCCAGATCGGGGGGGTGGGGGGGCGATCGGAGGGGTGGGGTGGGGGCACACTAGTATTTCCAGCCATGGCCGATGATATTTCAGCATCGGCCATGGCTGGATTGTAATATTTCACCCGTTATAATGGGTGAAATATTACAAATCGCTCTGATTGGCAGTTTCACTTTCAACAGCCAATCAGAGCGATCGTAGCCACGAGGGGGTGAAGCCACCCCCCCTGGGCTAAACTACCACTCCCCCTGTCCCTGCAGATCGGGTGAAATGGGAGTTAACCCTTTCACCCGATCTGCAGGGACGCGATCTTTCCATGACGCCGCATAGGCGTCATGGGTCGGAATGGCACCGACTTTCATGACGCCTACGTGGCGTCATGGGTCGGGAAGGGGTTAATAACTATGTTACTATATCAGTTATTGTGTGTGTGGATGTATGCCTGTTCTGGTGAAAGCTCAGAATCATATCCATCCCTAGTGTTGATGACTGCTCACGAATGTTGGAGCTATCTAGCACCAGTTAGTGCCAGCCAGCACTAGGCACAATCTATAGCTTCTAACTGCAGCATCAGCCAGTGCGGCACCATGCACAACCAGTGCCCTTATATGTCTCTACTTGGGCGGTTAGTGGTGTCTGCCAGAGCGGCGCTGTGCGCACCCATTGCGCTAAATTTATTTTGTGTTTTCCCTGGCACCGCAGTTCTGGTGCTGAATGCAACTGGTCTAGAGGGACTCTAACCCCGCGTCTTGGGGCACAGCTCTGTGACTCAATACTTGCTCTTCCTCTGCGGTATTGCAGTCCTGTGGCACAACAGGTTTTGCTTCATTCATACCGGATGTAGCTAACCTGTGTGTGTTTTCATTATACCGCCATTTACTGTCCGCCATAACCTAGCAGCAGATATCACCCCTGCACGGTGGACCCTGAGCTGCGAACGCACCTTATTTCATCTTTATAATTATTTGGTGCGTTCCGCCAGCCCTAACATTGTGTGATGTGCACTTTGAACCCCCAATTGTTTCACTAAAGTTTATAATATAGAGCTGTGAAAATTAAAACATAATTTTTTTTCCCACAAAAATGATCTTTTCACTCCCAATTTTTTATTTTCCCAAGGGTATCTGGAGAAATTGGACCCCAAAAGTTGTTGCGCAATTTGTCCTGAGTACGCTGATACCCCATATGTGGGGGGAACTACCGTTTGGTTAGGAGCACCGTTTTGGAATGCAGACTTGGAATGGTTTGCGGGCGTCACGTTGCGGTTGCAGAGTCCCTGATTTACCTAAACAGCAGAAACCCCCCACAAGTGACCTCATAATGGAAACTAGACCCCCAAAGGAACGTATGTAGATGTGTTGTGAGAACTTTGAATCCCCAAGTGTTTCACTAAAGTTTATAACGCAGAGCCGTGAAAATAAAAAATCATTTTTTTCCCCAAAAAATGATTTTTTTGCCCTCAAATTTTTATTTTTCCAAGGGTAACAGGAGAAATTGGGCTGCAAAACTTGTTGTCCAATTTGTCCTGAGTACACTGATACTCCTTATGTGGGGTAAACCACTGTTTGGGCACACGTCGGGGCTCAGAAGGGAAGTAGTGATGTTTTGGAATGCAGACTTTGATGGAATGGTCTGCGGGCATCACGTTGCATTTGCAGAGCCCCTGATGTGCCTAAACAGTGGAAACCCCCCAATTCTAACTCCAACCCTAACCCCAACACACCCCTAACCCTAATCCCAACCCTAACCACACCCCTAACCCCAACACACCCCTAACCATAACCCTAACGACACCCCTAACCCAAACATACCCCTAACCCTAATCCCAGCCCCAGCACACCTCTAACCCCAACACACCCCTAACCTTGATCACAACCCTAACCATAACCCTAACCACACTCCTAACCCTGACACACCCCTAACCCAACCGTAAATGTAATCCAAACCCTTACCCCAACTCTAGCCCTAACCCTAACTTTAGCCCCAACCCTAACCCTAACTTTAGCCCCAACCCTAACCCTAACTTTAGCTCCAACCTTAACTTTAGCCCCAACCCTAACTTAAGCCCCAACCCTATCCCTAACTTTAGCCCCTATCATAACCCTAGCCCTAACCCTAATGGGAAAATAGAAATAAATACATTTTTTTTTATTTTATTATTTTTCCCTAACTAAGGCAGTGATAAAGGGTGGTTTGATTTACTTTTTATAGTGGGTTTTTATAGCGAGTTTTTATGTTTGGCAGCTGTCACTCACTAAAAGACCCTTTTTATTGCAAAAAACAGTTTTTGCGTCACCACATTTTGAGAGCTATAATTGTTCCATATTTTGGTCCACAGAGTCACATGAGGTCTTGTTTTTTGCGGGACGAGTTGATGTTTTTATTGGTATCATTTTCAGTCACATGACTTTTTTTATCGCTTTTTATTCCGATTTTTGTTAGGAGTAATGAACAAAAACCAGCAATTTATTAATTTCTTTTGGAGGGGGGCGTTTATTCTGTTCCGCATTTAGTAAAATTGATAAAGCAGTGTTATTCTTCGGTTTAGTACGATTACAGTGATACCTCATTTATATCTTTTTTTATGTTTTGGTGCTTTTATACAATAAAAACTATTTTATATAAAAAATAATTATTTTTGCATCGCTTTATTCTGAGGGCTATAACTTTTTTTTTCCCGGATAGTGCTGTATGGCAGCTCGTTTTTTGCAGGGCAAGATGATGTACCATGTTTATTTATTTCTGTCTTTTTGATTGCGTGCTCTTCCACTTTTTTGTTTGGTTGTATGATGATAAAGCATTGTTTTTTGCTTCATTTTTTATTTATTTTTTTACGGTGTTCACTGAAGGGGTTAACTAGTGTGACAGTTTTATAGGTCGGGTCGTTACGGACGCGGCGATGCTAAATATGTGTACTTTTATTGTTTTTTTCTTTATTTACATAAAGAAATTTATTTATTGGAACAATATATATTTATTTATTTAGGAATTTTTAAAAATTTATTTTTACACAGTATAGTATTTTTTTTTTTTACTTTTTAACATTGTCCCAGGGTGGGACATCACTATATATTATCAGATCGCTTATCTGACACTTTGCATAGCACTGTGTCAGATCAGCGATCTGACAGGCAGTGCAGGAGGCTTTCCGGCGCCTGCTCTCTGCAGGTGCTCGCAAGCCACCACCCTGCAGTACCCGGAAGGACCCCCGCGGCCATCTTGGATCCGGGGCCTGCAGGGAGGAGAATGGAGAAGACCCTCGGAACAACGTGATCACATCATGTTATGAGGGTCTCAGGGAAGCACGCAGGGAGCCCCCTCCATGCGCAATGCTTCCCTATGCCACGGAACGCTGCGATCATGTTTGACCGCAGTGTTCTGTGGTTAATGTGCCGGGAGTGGTCTGTAACTGCTCCTAGCCCATAGTGCCAGATGTCACGGACTGCTCCCACCACTTTATCCCCCGGAACACTGCGATCAAACATGATGGCAGTGTTCCCGAGCCGGCACAGGCCTCTGACTTTGGATCGGAGACCCCGCGGCACACCGTGGGGTCCCGATCGCTGCTGGAGCGCTCACCTGGGCCGTGGGGATACTCGGTATTGGGCCGGTTCTTAAAGGGCACATGTCATGGCAGCAGTGACCTGGTCAATGGCCCTGGGCGTCCAATAAAAAGAGGAATAAAGTTTATGGGATTAAATGTTCGTGACACCACCTGTGGTACTCGGCAAATGTGAGATGTTAGCTGACGTTGCTTGAAGAGACCGCTGGGGCTGATGGTGATACAACAGAGTTGGTACAGCTCTCCATAGGCAGGGCTTTAGTCATAGGGTACTTAGATTTTAATATGATGGTGTTAGTAGTTGTTGTGGTAGTTGTAGTGCAGGGTGGATGGCGCAGTAAATAAGTGTGAGGGCACAGCAAGGTGCAGTTTACAAAGCTTTACTCACAGTACTTTGTTGCCCCAGCTGGGGTGCTGTGTTCTCCAGGTTTGTGGTCCAGCCAGCTCTCAAGCAATTTGGATGCACTTTCCAGAACCCTCTTTCATGTGTCCTTCCCTGGCCATCCCTCTGCCCTGGCTTTGCCTCTCCTGCCCTGTGCCTGCCACACAGTGTCTCAAGCCAGCAGCTGCAGATCTTGTCAGGCGGTGTACGCTGAATCCCCCTGGATCCTATATGGCTGCCTTTTCAGCAAATGTGTGCAGATGTGGCACATACAGATACCACAGTCTCTGGTTAGCTAGTCCTTAGTTTCTCCCCTAACTGCGACCTGGTCCCTCCACCGACCAACCACGCCGTGGATACGGCCCCAACGGATGGATCTCTCACTCTCCATGCCCCTAGGCTGTTCTATCCTTCTGGGAGCTTATTTACTGAGCTTCACTTATCTTCAGCTCCCTCTCTCTGGGAGCGCCTTTCTGTCTGACAGGAGCTGCAGACCCTCACATCTGCTCAGTTCCACTTCTCTCACAATCTAACTATCTTTCTAGATATTTCCTTACTCTTGCTTACTAAGCTCCTCCCCTACTCTACCTACACCACCCACTCCTCCAACACCCTTTCCTATCCAGCCTGAGATGAGGCCTTCCTCCCTTAGGGTACGTACAGGTGCCATGACTGAATTGTCTAATGTTGGATGCAGGTGTAGGGTTCTGTGCAGTGCCTCCTCCCTACCTGAGAGCAGAATACCACACCTCTGGTGAGGTTCAGTACTCTGTGGCGACTGGGCCCTCCGGGGCGCCACACTGCCATGGAGACCTGATGTTTTCATGATGACATATGGGTCTGCAGAGCTGAGAGACTTCCTGTCATGCTCAGTGCATGTCAGGAAGTCTCTCAGTGTCAGTGTACAGAAGCTGCGGCCCTGACATCTTCTATAGCATGCAGATCTGCATGCTATAGAAGCGATCAGCCTGCACAAAATGAGTGTCCCATAGTGGAACACAGTGTAAAAGTAAGAATGAAATAAATAATTTTTTTTAAATAATTGTAAAAATATTTTAAAAAATTATAATAATAAAAAATAAATATTTATTCTATCACTAAATAAATATTTGAATTAAAAAAATCTAAACAATAAAAGTACACATATTTGGTATCGCCACGTCTGTAACGACCCACTAGTTAATCCGTTTAGTGAACACCATTGACAAAAAAAAAAGCCAAAAAAAAATGCTTTATCATCATACCGCCAAACAAAAAGTGGAATAAAACGTGATTAAAAAGACAGATATAAATAAACGTGGTACTGCTGAAAACATCATCATGACCCGCAAAAAACAAGCTGCCATATAGTTCCATCACCAGAAAAATAAAAAAAGTTATAGCTCTCAGAATAAAGCGATGCAAAAATAATTATTTTTTATATAAAATAGTTTTTATTGTATAAAAGCACCAAAACATAAATAAAAAGATATAAATGAGCTATCCGTGCAGCTGAAAAACACCACCATAGCATGATAATGCTACCACCATTTTTCACTCTTGGGATTGTATTTGGCAGGTGATGAGCAGTGCCTGGTTTTCTCCACACATACCGCTTAGAATTATCACCAAAAAGGTCTATCTTTGTCTCATCAGACCAGAGAATATTATTGCTCATAGTCTGGGAGTCCTTCATGTGTTTTTTTGCAAGCTCTGTGCGGGATATCATATGTCTTCCACTGAGGAGATGCTTCTGCCGGGTCACTCTTCCATAAAGGCCCAACTGGTGGAGGGCTGCAGTGATAGTTGACTTTGTGGAACTTTCTCCCATCTCCCTACTGCAGCTCTGGAACTCAGCCACAGTAATCTTGGGGTTCTTCTTTACCTCTCTCACCAATGCTCTTCTCCCATCATTGCTCAGTTTGGATGGACGGCCAGGTCTAGGAAGACTTCTGGTGGTCCCAAACTTCTTCCATTTAAGGATTATGGAGGCCACTGTGTTCTTAGGAACCTAAGGAGTACTGCAGAAATTCGGTTGCAACCTTGACCAGATCTGTGCCTTGCCACAATTCTGTGTCTGAGCTCCTTGGTCAGTTCCTTTGACCTCATGATTCTCATTTGGTCTGACTCTGACATCATGCACTGTGAGCTGTGAGATCTTATATAGACAGGTGTGTGCCTTTCCAAATTAAGTCCTATCAGTTTAATTAAACACAGCTGGACTCCAATGAAAGAGTAGAATCATCTCAAGGAGGATCACAAGGAAATGGACAGCAGGTGTCATAGGCTACGTTCACATTAGCGTCATGCGACGCAGCATCGCCGACGCAACGCACGACGCATCGGAAACGCATGCAAAAACGCACCATTTTTGACGCATGCGTCGAACGGATGCGTCGTAAAACGCAGCGTTTTTTGTGCGTTTTTGTTGCATTTTTCCAAAAAACGCAGCGTTTTACAACGCATGCGTTGTCAAACAATGATGTCATCTTTCAACACAATTTAGTGTCTAGACACTAGATAATACCACCAATGAATAGAAGAGGGTGGGTCTAGTGTCTAGACACTAGATAATGCCACCAATGGGTAGATGAGGGTGGGTATAATGGAATTGTGGTATATATACCCCGGCATAGATTAATTCCAACCATACAGCATCAAGATGGAGCGTCCCATGGAGAGTATCTACCTCAATATGGAGCTGCATTTTGCCCTTGCTATTGCTTATGCTATTGCCTGTCATGAACAGAGGAAAAGAGAAAAACTACGGAGAAGGAGTCGTCAGCGTTTTTGGCTACACCCTATAGTGGAAGTCCGAGAGAGTCGTGGAGCCTACCATTGTCTGTTTGGCGAGCTAAATGACAACCAGGAGAAATACTTTGAGTACACCAGGATGTCTCAAAACAGCTTCCGATATCTGCTGCGTCTGGTGGAAGGAGCCATTTCCAGGCAGGACACGCAGCTCCGTAAATCAATTTCCCCCGAGGAACGTCTGCTGGTGACTCTACGGTACGTAATGCAATGTGAAGGATTTATATGTTCTTGCCATTTTTTAAAGTAACGTGTTTTGGTTTTGTGGGGTGGGGGATTGTAATTAAAAATGAAAATTTATTTCATAACAATTTAATTAATTATATTTATTAATTTTTCTTCTTGTCAGTTTCCTGGCTACCGGAGAGACCTTGAGATCACTGCATTTCCAGTTTAGGATTGGAGTCTCCACACTTTCTGGTATTATTGCCGACACATGCCGCGCATTGTGGGACAACCTCCGGGAGGAATTTTTACCCATCCCTACAACAGAATTATGGCAGGCCAACGCCCAAAAATTCGAACAAGTGTGTTCTTTCCCAAACTGTATTGGAGCCGTGGATGGGAAGCACATTAGGATTACCAAGCCTTCAAGAAGTGGATCTCTGTTTTTTAATTATAAAAAATACTTTTCCACCGTGCTCATGGCAATTGCAGGTGCGGACTGCAGGTTTCTCGCTGTGGACATTAGAGCGTTTGGCCGTGCAAATGATTCACGGACATTTAAGGAGTCTGACATGGGCCGAAGATTATACGAGAACAATTTTAATTTCCCCCAGCCATGACCTCTTCCCAACACCGAAGGCCCGGCCATGCCATTTGTTGTGGTTGGGGATGAGGCTTTTCAAATGAGTGGCAACCTACTTAAACCGTACTCCAGTCGGGGGTTGGACCGCACAAAAAGTATTTTTAATTATAGACTGTCCAGGGCCAGAAGAACTGTGGAGTGCGCCTTTGGAATCCTTGTCTCCAAATGGCGTATCTTAGGATCCGCTATAAATTTGAAAATTGAGACAGTGGATGAGGTGGTGAAGGCTTGTGTGGTTCTCCACAATTATATTATTGATAAAGAGAGAGTCACCGTGGAACTCGATGAACCCATACCAAATCCATTGCCTGATTATCAAGATCATGCTCTGCGGACAACTGTGGAGATTGCTCATATGAGGGACCAATTAATAAATAATAATAATCTTTATTTTTATATAGCGCTAACATATTCCGCAGCGCTTTACAGTTTTTGCACACATTATCATCACTGTCCCCGATGGGGCTCACAATCTAAATTCCCTATCAGCATGTCTTTAGAATGTGGGAGGAAACCGGAGTGCCCGGAGGAAACCCACGCAAACACGGAGAGAACATACAAACTCTTTGCAGATGTTGTCCTTGGTGGGGTTCGAACCCAGGACTCCAGCGCTGCAAGGCTGCTGTGCTAACCACTGCGCCACTTTGTTTCAGATGTTGGGCGTGTTTCATGGCAAGATCAAATGGTTTAATTCATCTTGGTATTATGATACAATAAAAACACTGTCATGTAAACACTGTGGAGTCCATGACATTTTACCAGCCTATGTAATGTTATTTAAATGTTGTTAATGTCCCCTGATTTTCTAATGCGTTGTGTTTTGAAATAAAGTTCTTGTGCCTTTCCGTTTTCACAAAACAAATCTCCCATATGTTTTTCAATAGTAAACTAAATTTAAAATCCAATGTTATAGAAACTAATGTGTGTCCCACAAAATTTATGTGAGCACCAGTACCCAAATGGACTGTGACAAAACAAAAAAATTTTTCAGCCGTGTGTTCCATAGTTTTGGCATATAACATGATCGGCTCCCTCCTTGTCAACCATTTTTAATCTTGCAGACTATTTGCATATGGAACCTGGCTTGACAAGGAGGGAGACGATCATGTTTGCAAAACTCTACAGAGTTAACACTATTGCACTCAGGATGCTAGAATACTTCCATAGTCAAATAGTGGCGACACTGTGAACATTGCTACCACCTCACCTGACCAATATTCTTAAGGTACCGTAATAAAACGATTAGCCAATGATCCCGACCAGTGATACGACCGGACCGTGATCGTTGTTAGTCGTCGCGTGGTTGCTGGAGAGCTGTCACACAGACAGCTCTCCAGCGACCAAAAAAGAGCCCGTGTAATCTGGGTAACCATTGTGTTATGAAGCGCATGGCCGCACTCACGATGTTTTCCCTGTTTACCATTGTAAATTTAATAAAAAAAAAAAAAAAACCCTTACATTCCGGTGTGTGACACGTCCATCGCCGTCAGCTTTCCGTACTGTGCCAGCCCTAAAGCACAGCACAGCGTTTATTAAGTCAACGGTGTGCTCTGCTTTACGGGCGGGAATGACAGTGTCAGTCACTGCGGGAAGATGATGTCGAGGGACATGGTTAACACCTTTTTTTGGGGTATTGTTCACTTTTTGGATTGTTTAAAACACTGCGCTAGTAACCCAATATTCCCTTGTTCACAGCAAAGACATCGCTGGATCGGTGTCAAACACGCCGATCCAACAATGGCAGCGTGTGATCATTTACCCAAAAAAATTCCTAATCATTCGCTGAGACCTACAATCTCCCAGCAGGGGCCTGATCGTTGGACGATTTCAGAAAAGATAACGTTGGTTACTGACAAAAACCAACTATATCGTTAATGAAATCGTTGTGTGATGGTACATTTTAAAATTGATATATTGAGCAATGCTCTTTGTGTTTGTAACATCTCATAGTACAATGAGCGACAGCCCTATAAAAAAATGAAAAAAAATATTGATAAAATAGTGTCAGACATTGCATCATCAGGTGTTACAAACACAAGATTTGTTTATACGGCGCACGGTGTGATTTGGTGCAAACTTTATTATAGACAAGAAAAACTCAGTATTTTTGATTCTATTGTTTCAAGACGCCGGTCGATATTGGACATTTTATCGCACAGCGCCTTGAAACCATTCTGGAATACGGTGCTCAAATGTAAAAATTCGGGCAGGATCGCCCTGTCCGAGGCCCGCTGACGCTGTCGGGAAGACCCGAAGGAAGGAGCGACAGAGGCCTCGGCCAGGGGAACATCTGATGGACCGGCTGCCGCTTCACCAGATTGCGGTGGTGCAGACCTGCTCTCGCTGTGGGATGGCTGCGACGGTTCAGATGGCGCTTCACGAAGGACCGCTCCAGAGGGTCGGACAGTCTCGCGGGTGCTGCTGTGTGTTCTGTGAAAACATAAGGAAACCATTAGTATACAAAATATAACATTTCACATTCGTCACCACCTGTGTAAAACTTAACATTGCATCACACACTATTACTGTTAAGGGTTTGTTCACGTAACGGTTTGCTGATTGAACCGGCCAGCTGCCTGACATGGCTGATGCGACCAATCAGCGCGGGTGACAGGCCTGATTAAGATGCCCGCTCCTTACTCCCCGCAGTGAAGGCCCGTCACCCGCATACTCCCCTGTCATTAATTAACTTTAACGGCGGTATCCATTGCCGCCGTTAATGTTAACCAATTTTTAATATTGACACTGCATATGCCGCATCAATATTAAAAATAGAATACATTTATTTATTTCAAAATAGTCACCCATGTTTGCCGTTTGTAACTCCCGACAATTACGCTTATCGTCGGAACTGTCATGACGTCACGGTCATGTGACCGATACGTCATCACAGGTCCTGCGAGCTGAGCAACCATGGGAACATAACCTGCCTTGGAGTAGAAGGTATGCCGTGTCTATTATATTTTTCCTTTTTTTGAAAAAAATCTGGGATACACCTGAATGGGCAATATACTACTCCACTATGAAATATTGCCCGGGCATGGCCAATCTACTATCTTTCTGTGTTCTGTATACTTTGTATTTCAGGTCAAAAAAGAGGAATTCCAGCTCACCATAGTAGTAATCCCAGAAGGCTCGGAGCACGGAGACTCTGTGTCAAGCGTGAGAAGACCAGAAATGAAGAAGAAATTCGAGCTCTACGAGGCGTGAAAAGTAAAAACTAAATACTTTATTCACTTCAATCAGAAGCAGAGGATGAAACATCAGCACAATACAATAAAAACACTATCTACGCGTTTCAGGTGATAGGGCACCCTTAATCATGATGTCTGATGTTCCCTGTCACCTGAAACGCGTAGATAGTGTTTTTATTGTATTGTGCTGATGTTTCATCCTCTGCTTATGATTGAAGTGAATAAAAGTATTTATTTTTTTCTTTTCACGCCTCGGTGAGCTTGAATTTTTTTCTTCATTTCTATACTTCGTACTTGCCAAAATAAATGGCTGGGCAATAAACTACGTGGCTGGAATATAGTACGTGAATATGCATGTTTTAAAAACTAGGTGTGTGCATAGGTACTATATTTACTCTCTGCTTTCAAGGACCGGTCGCAAGAACTGCAAAATACGATTATATTTGTAGATTGAGGTCCTTGAAGCTGCAGCACCACTACGGATCTGTCGCTCCTTTTTCAGGCCCCTCTTGAAACGGTCCTTCATGGAGCGCCATCTGGTCTTCAATTGTTTAACTGTGTATAAATTTTAAAAAAAAATTAGTTTGAGAGAAAATATTGAAATTGATAACGCAACCGTGTGCAATCCCAATAGAAGACATCACAGACGGTTGTGTATCCTGGCATGATGGGTCATAGCAGCATTTTGGAAATACTTACGAAAATTAGCTTTGCCCATGGGGGAAGCGCTGTCAAAGCCATCCCACAGCGATTTTGCCACCTCAATCCACAAACGGCGCAACACGCCCTTGTCCGCGTGCCGGGGGTCACGGCTGTCCCACAACGGGCCTCGTTCCTGTATGGATGCCACCATCAGGTCTACGTCCAGTGGGTCATCCTGGGCCCATTGTGAAACCTAGAATAAATGGAAAATATTAGTGTTTGCAAGATAAAAATTGTTCTCCCTACATCACAACCAGAAACATACAACAATGTCTTTACATAACCACAGTGCAGAACATAATACACAACTTGAAATATAAATTATTACATTAAATAAAAGGGCGCAGAATCATTCTATACTACCATACTTTACAATAAAACCGACAGGGCTGGAGACAATAAAAGGCCACACAACGCCATACATCACAACCAGAAACATACAACAATGTCTTTACATAACCACAGTGCAGAACATAATACACAACTTGCAATAAAAATTATTACATTTAATAAAAGGGCGCAGAATCATTCTATACTACCATACTTTACAATAAAACCAACATGGCCAGAGACAATTAAATTCATATAACGCAAGAATAAAACATCACAACTGAATACAAAAAACACCACCAAACCAATAAATGGAAAAGAAAAATCTATCCTGGAAAGAACAATAATCAAGGCCGCAGACAATGAAATGCCATCCTTTACAACGCCATACATCACAACCAGACTAAAAATACAACAATATCTTTAAACAACCACAGTGCAGAATATAATACACAACTTGCAAAAACAATTTAAAAATAAAACATGTAGAAAATGCACAGAATCATTCTATACTTACATCTCTGGACAGCTGATGAAGAAGTCTGGTCTGTCTGGTCTGGTGTGTTGCCTGTAGATGCTGCTGCAGAAGTGACAAACGATCCAAACATTTTCTTTATATATGGGGGATGTTTTTATCACTGTTTTCACTGTCTAGACACTGTCTAGACACTTTTTTGTTTAATTTTATTTAACGACGCATGTGTCGCACAACGCACGCACGACGCACACACGCGACGCAAGTGCGTTGTCAATTGGTTTCAATGGGAAATTGTAACGCAATGATGACGCACGAGCGACGCAAGTGCGACGCATGCGTTTTTTAGACGCTACAAAAATGCAACATGTAGCGTCTCCGACGCCACCCAGGTGCGGTGAAACGACGCATGCGTCGTGCGTTTTTACAAAAACGCACGACAACGCAACGCATGCGTCCCCAATGATAAAGATAGGGGCGCATGACTCATGCGTTGTTGTGCGTCGACGACGCTGCGTCGCATGACGCTAATGTGAACGTAGCCTTAGATATGAGTGTCTGAGCAAAGGGTCTGAATGCTTATGACCATATGATATTTCAGTTTTTCTTTTTTAATAAATTTGTAAAAATGTCTACATTTCACTTTTTTCAGTCAAGATGGGGTGCAGAGTGTATATTAATGTTAAAGAATGAACTTTTTTGAATTTACCAAATGGCTGCAATGAAACAACAAAGAGTGAAAAATTTAAAGGGGTCTGAATACTTTTCGTACTTACTGTAAGTGAGTAAAATCAATATTAGTGATGAGCGAATATTCTCGTTACTCGAGATTTCTCGAGCATGCTCAGGTGTCCTCCGAGTATTTTTTAGCAACCAGGCGAACCCCACATGTACTTATGCTGGCTAACAGATTTAAACCATTCAGCTGTGGCAAGAAAAACTAAATCTCTGAACACTAAAAAATACTCGGAGGATCCCCGAGCATGCTCAAGAAATCTCGAGTAATCTTCGCTCATCACTAATCAATACTAAGCTATAAAATTCTAAGTGGAGTTGAGATGTAGGAGATATCTTTTCGTTCTTTTGTACGAGTATGTTATAGTGTACGAAAACGTGTTGACAAAACACTAAAATGAGTGGACCTATTCATTTTTATTTAAAAAAGATTTGCTGTCTAGGCTTTTGACCTTATTTTAACCTTCCCTACATTTGTAGTACATGTACGTGTACGTCATGATCGTACCACTCCCAGCACTTTAACCCCCTTAATGATGCGATCGGTGCGGTTGCAGCATTTAGAGAGCCGGCAGAAGGAAGAAAGTCCCTGTGCCTGTTAAAAATGGTTATTTCGCAAAAATATTTAATCAGGACTATTCACCAGGTGCTTACTCTTAAAGAAAAATGTCATGATATTCTGATGAAAAGTATAGTGGTTTATTGAATTATCCACCATTGCAGCAAAACATAAAAGTAGATGAAATAGTTACGAACAGATTGTCCATGTGTAAATATCAGCGCTTGTCTTGTTACTCATCTCTCCCAAGGTCCTGAATAGTAAAACCGTCTGTCTGTGTGAAGTCCAAAATCATCATGGCATGGAGTAGAATGATGGCATGGCTAACAGCTGTTGTTCCTTGTGACTTGTCTCATATCCATGGAGAATTATGTGAAGCCAGGAGGTGGCAACCCCCACGTGACAAAAAGCCCCCACACCCTCCTAGGTGACGTTTATATATGTTTCCTACAGACCACATGTCCTCTGTATCTGGTGTTAACTTATACTCTGAGCTACATACACAGAAATAGCTTTTGATAGTGTCAGCAAGAAGCAATGTGCTCAGTACAGAATAAGAATAATTCAATTACGGTAATAATTAATATTTAACAGTGCCCTTGGATCAAAGACCCCACGATGTCATTGCAGTATCACTATCATTGACATGGTGACCCAATGCCATCATGACGACATCCAGGTCACTAGGCACTAGGAAGTTGGAAGGCTGACAGGTTATAAGATATATGTATTTAAGTTAAATCAGCCTCACTCTCAGTCATTTGCAAAGTAATTGATTTAATTTATGTGAATTTTACACCACAATCGAGAAGACAAATTTTTTTTCATATGACTGGCAAAAAGATTAAGTAGCGAGTGACGTTTCGACCCTGTCCCAGTCTTTTTCAAACATCGCTATACTTAACTTTGCTATCCACGTGGTCCGTATATCAGTTTTATTCAGCTTGGAGTGCTGGATGATTGCTTTGAAATAGAGTATCCTGGTAGCCCTGTGTGCTCAATCAGCAGAAAAATAAAAAAGTTATAGCTCTCAGAATAAAGCAATGCAAAAATAATTACTTTTTGTATTGTTTGTATAAAATAGTTTTTACTATGTAAAAGCACAAAAACATTAAAAAAAAAGATATAAATGGGGTATCACTGTAATCGTACTGACCCGAAGAAAAAATCTGCCTTATCAATTTTACCAAATGCAGAACGGCATTAAAAAAATCCCAAAAAACAATTCCTGCATTGTTGGATTTTGTTTACGCTGCCTCCCAAAAATCAGAATAGAAATCGATCAAAAAATTTAATGAGCTCGAAAAATGATACCAATAAAAACGTCAACTCGTCCTACAAAAAACAAGCCCTCACATGACTGTCATCTGAAATATGGAAAAATTATAGCTCAAAATATGGCGATGCGAAAGAATAGTTTTTGAAAACAAAATAGCATCTTTTACTGTGTGACATGTACCAAACATAAAAACCCAATACAAATCTGGTATCGCTGAAATCACACCGACCCGAAAAATACAGCTGTCTAATCACTTAAACCGCATGAGGAACTTCGTAAAAAATGAATAAAACCAATTCTTCACCTGCTGTTGATTTTTTCATTTTGCTTCTGAAAGATCGCAGGAAGGCTCACATTTATCCTGATTGTTGTCCTATGGGCAGACTGTCCCACCTCAGCTGTAGATCTCTGCAGTTCATCCAGAGTGATCATGGGCCTCTTGGCTGCATCTCTGATCAGTCCTTGTTTGAGATGAAAGTTTAGAGGGACGGCCGGGTCTTGGTAGATTTGCAGTGGTATGATACTCCTTCCATTTCAATATTATTGCTTGCACAATGCTCCTTTCGATGCTAAAAGTTTTGGAAATCATTTTGTATCCAAATCCAGCTTTAAACTTCTCCACAACAGTATCACTGACCTGCCTGTTGTGTTCCTTGGTCTTCATGATGCTCTCTGTGCTTCAAACAACCCTGAGTATCACAGAGCAGGAGCATTTATACGGAGACTTGATTACACACAGGTGGATTATATTTATCATCATTAGGCATTTAGGACAACATTGGATCATTCAGAGATCGACAATGAACTTCTGCACAATGTACTTCTGGAGTAAGTTGGCTACACTGAAAGTAAAGGAAAAAAACATATTCTAAAATGGTGGGTGCCATACAAGAAAGAAGTGATGAGAGAAAAGTACAATTTAAAAAATAATATTTATTTATAAATAATTAATTAAAATATGGATAGATATATGTAGACAACAAACGGGGGAACGGAACCTCCAAATACTGGGGGAGACTTTATACAGCACAAACCAGCAACATGCTGAGACCTAGAAATATGCAGATCTTAATACAGCTATAATTAATGGTTACAGCACGGAAGATTTTAAGTGCACAGTCACAGTATATATAGCAAGGTAATGTGTATATGATATTTAAAATGCTATATTCCCCATATTAGAAAAGGCGGATAGAAGTGTGTCCAGTCAGGCAAAAGTAGTTGCTAATGAAACTGGGAGGCAAAAAAGCACGTACACTAGCTATAAACCACAGAATAAAGAGGGGAGGAAATGCACATCAATTAGGCAATTACATGCAGTTGTAATTAATAGTGTTGGGAATCTGTGCACTGTATTAGGAGTGCTGTTGAAAGTTCCCCTGCGCCCGACGAGTGCCATTTCGCAATAGCTTCTTCCAAAGGGCGGTGACCTTCCTATATATACTGTAACTGTGCACTTAAAATCTTCCGTGCTGTAACCATTAATTGTAGCTGTATTAAAGGGAACCTGTCACCTGAATTTGGCGGGACCGGTTTTCGGTCATATGGGCGGAGTTTTCGGGTGTTTGATTCACCCTTTCCTTACCCGCTGGCTGCATGCTGGCCGCAATATTGGATTGAAGTTCATTCTCTGTGCTCCGTAGTACACGCCTGTGCAAGGCAATCCCTGAAATAGATTGGGGAACAGAAACCTGCAGTTCCAGCAAAGGAAATCGGTTTTTGAAAACTATGAGAGACAACAACCTTTCACAACTAGTTCAGGACCCAACAAGAAGGGGGGCACTGCTAGACCTAATATTAACCAACAGGCCAGACCGCATATCAAATATTAGGGTTGGGTGTCACTTGGGGAATAGTGATCACAAAATAATAAGTTTTCATGTATCCTTTAATAAGATGTGTAGTAAAGGGGTTACAAGGACACTAAACTTCAGGAGGGCAAATTTCCAGCGGATGAGAGATGATCTTAGTGCAATAAACTGGGACAATTTCCTGAGACATAAAAAAACACAAAGAAAATGGGAGACATTTATTAGCATCCTGGATAGGACCTGTGCACAGTATATACCGTATGGGAATAAACATGCTAGAAATAGGAAACCACTATGACTAAACAGAGCTGTAAGGGGTGCAATAAGTGACAAAAAGAAAGCATTTAGAGAATTAAAGGGAGTAGGTAGTGAGGAGACATTAATTAAATACAGTAAGTTAAATAAATTCTGTAAAAAGCAAATCAAGGCAGCAAAGATTGAGACAGAGAGACTCATTGCCAGAGAGAGTAAAAATAATCCCAAAATATTCTTTAACTACATAAATAGTAAGAAACTAAAAAATGATAGTGTTGGCCCCCTTAAAAATAGTCTGGGTGAAATGGTGGATGAGGATCAGGAAAAAGCCAATATGCTAAATGACTTTTTTCATCAGTATTTACACAAGAAAATCCCATGTCAGACAATATGATCAGTGATAACAAAAATTCCCCATTAAATGTGATATAAGTACGGCGGCGTCTGAAAATAACTAAAATTGACACATCTCCGGGCCCGGATGGTGGGTAAAATCCTGGAGGGCATTCTAAGGGATGCTATGCTGGAGTATCTGAAGAGGAATAACCTCATGACTAGTTATGAGCGAATATACTCGTTACTCGAGATTTCCCAAGCAAGCTCGGGTGTCCTCCATTTTTTAGTGTTCAGAGTTTTAGTTTTTAGCGCCACAGCTGAATGATTTACATCTGTTAGCCACCATAAGTACATGGGGGGGGGGTGGGGGTGGGGGGGTTGCCTGGTTGCTAGGGAACCCCCCAAAACTTATGCTGGCTAACAGATGTAAATATGACAATGCACCCTTCTTCCCTTCTGAGCTTTGCACTGTTCCTCAAAAGTAGTTTTTAACCACATATGGGGTATCAGCGTATTCAGGACAAATTGCATGACAAATTTTGGGGTCCATTTTTTCCTGCTATCCTTGTGAAAATAAAAAAATTGGGGCTAAAATAAAAATTTTGTGGGAAAAATTTGATTTTTTTTTTAATTTTCACTGCTCTAAACTTTTGTGAAGAAGTTGGAGGTTCAAGTTGCTCCCCACACATCTAAAAACATTCCTTGTGGGAGTCTAGCTTCCAAGATAATGTCACTTGTGGTTTTTTTCACTGTTTAGGCACATCAGGGACTCTTGAAACGAGACATGACACCAGCAGACCATTCCTTTCCATCTCATATAGTATAATGCAGCCCCCCATAGAGTATAATGTAGCTTTTCATTTAGTATAATGCAGCCCCCAGAATATAATGTAGCCCCCTCATAGAGTATAATGCAGCCCCCCATAGAATATAATTTAGCTCCCTCATAGTGTATAAAGCAGCCCCCCTCATATTGCTTTATGCAGCCTCCCATAGAATATAATGTAGCCCCGTAATAGAGTATAATGCAGCCCCCCTCATATAGTATAATGTAGCCTCCTCACAGAGTATAATGCAGCCCCCTCATATAGTACAATGGAATGCCCCTATAGAATATAATGCAGCCCCCCTCATAGAATACAATACAGCCCCCCCATAGAATATAATGTGACCCCCCATAGAATATAATCCAGCCACACAGTCCTACAGTATTATGGCTACCAGTACTCACTGATATAAAGCTCTGGCAAAAATTAAGAGACCACTTTCAAATGTTCAGCTTGTCTGATTTTTCTCTTTATAGGTATATTTTTGAGAAAAATGTGAATTGTTCTGTTAGTCTACAAACTGCTGACAACATGTCTCCAAATTTCTAAGCAATAAATTTGTTTTTTTTTTCTGAAAAGGAGAAATTGTCAAAATAAAAAAACCAGTGCTTTCAGACCTCAAGTAATGCAAAGAAAAAAAGTTCATGATCATTTAGAAACAACAATAATGTTTTAACTCAGGAAGAGTTCAGAAATCAATATTTTGTGGAATAAGCATGATTTTTAATCACAGCTTTCATGCGTCTTGGCATGCTTTCCACCAGTCTTTCACACTGCTTTTGGCACAAAAATGTAAGCAGTTCTTCTTTGTTTGATGGCTTGTGATTATCCATCATCTTCTTGATTACATTCCAGAGGTTTTCAATGGAGTTCAGGTCTGGAGAATGGGCTGCCCATGACAGGGATTTGATGTGGTGGTCTCTTAATTTTTGCCAGAGCTGTATGTTAAAAAAAGATAATATTCACCTCTCTTCGTTTCTGCCGCTGCTTCAGCCTCTGCTCCAGTCTCAGCATCTTCGCTGTCGTCTGCCCAGCACACAGCATGGTGCGCAATTAAGTGGCGTCATCGCGTACCCACTGTGTCAGAGGCAGAGGGGGAATAATGGGAGACTGAGCGTCATTTGAAGCTTTCGCCTACATTATTCCTTTCAACTGTATGCAGGGGGAGACGGCGCTGGCACTGGGCAGGCCCCCTGACTCACATACCCCATTGCGGCCGCGTGGTGTGCAGCTCTTAGCGGCATGCTACTGGCTGGGGGCTCTGTGGGAGCTGGGGCACTGTGGGAGTGGGGGCCCTAGGCGGATATCTAGTCTGCCTGTCCCTAATGTCAGCCCTGCTTAGGATATGTGTACTCGACATCTTTAGATACGGTATATTTTTCCTCAATCGCCTTTTACAATGTCTTGTGCAGTATTCTTTTTTTTATAATTAGTTACCTGAAGAATGGTCAGGTCATCTATTTTAGCTGTTTCACGTTTGAAGCAGTTACAAGTGAACAAAGATGGAACATATATTTAAGAGGAAGCAATGGTGCTTCTAAAGTGAGCAGAATCGTCACTTCCACCCATAACGTACAGTACAGGGGTCAACCTGTACAACAAGGGGGGGAAGGCTGGTTATTGCAGAGGAGGCTCAATGTTCCCTGATGGACGTTATTAGGAGGACTTGCATTGTAGTGGGAAAACTTGGTGACCCCAGTTAGGGACATTGTTGCAGAAAGAGCTAACGTGGTAACTCCCAAGAATGGGTGTACCAACCCTGTATAAAGAACATTAACATAATTCTTGATAGACTTCCCATACTATTCTGATAGTATTGCTTCAAGCAAAGGTGTAGCTAGGGTTTTGGTTGAGGGGGGCAAAGCTTCTGAGTGGGCCACTAACCAGGTAACCTTGATTACAACTGGATGACGCACCTTAATAGTGGAGGAGGACCTCAGCAGATGACAGTGATGTTACTGAAAATAATCTCTATATAAAGACCAATATTGATATTACCGCCATATGGTCAGTGGTAGATACCAGTCCTACAGAACATATAAGTGATCACAACACAGTTACAGATAATGACTTACTGCTGACGTTCTTTCTGATGGAGTTGTTCACTTTTCACATCTTTTCCATCTGGCCCAGACCGACATGACAACTCCTCCAGCCAGGACTCGGCTGCAGAGAAAACAACAAAGACAACAAAGACCCTATACTATAAGGCAGCACCCCATAGGCAGACTCTGTAGTATAAGACAGTACCCCATAGGCAGACTCTGTAGTATAAGACAGCACCCCATAGGCAGACTCTGTAGTATAAGACAGCACCCCATAGGCAGACCCTGCAGTATAAGACAGCACCCCATAGGCAGACTCTGTAGTATAAAGCAGCACCCCATAGACAGACCCTGCAGTATAATACAGCACCCCATAGGCAGACTCTGTAGTATAAGGCAGCATCCCATAGGCAGACTATGTAGTATAAGGCAGCACCCCATAGTCAAACTCTGTAATATAAGGCAGCACCCCCATAGGCAGACTCTGTAGTATAAGGCAGCTCCCCAGAGGCAGAGCCTGTAGTATAAGGCAGCACCCAATAGGCAGACTCTATATTATAAGGCAGCACCCCCCACAGGCAGACTCTGTAGTATAAGGCAGCACCCCCCACAGGCATACTCTCTAGTATAAGGCAGCACCCCCACAGGCAGATTCTAGTATAAGGCAGCATCCCCCCACAGGCAGACACTGTAGTATAAGGCAGCACTCCCCCACAGGAAGACACTGTAGTATAAGGCAGCACCCCCCATAGACAGACTCTGTAGTATAAGGCAGCACCCCCCCACAGGCAGACACTGTAGTATAAGGCAGCACCCCCCACAGACAGACTCTGTAGTATAAGGCAGCACCCCCCCCCCACAGGCAGACCCTGTAGTATAAGGCAGCACCCCCACAGGCAGACACTGTAGTATATGGCAGCACCCCCACAGGAAGACTCTGTATTATAAGGCAGCACCCCCCCACAGGCAGACCCTGTAGTATAAGGCAGCACCTCCCCACAGGCAGACACTGCAGTATAAGGCAGAGCCCCCCCACAGGCAGACTCTAGTATTAGGCAGCACCCCCCACAGGCAGACTCTGAAGTATAAGGCAGCACCCCCCCACAGGCAGATCCTGTAGTATAAGGCAGCACCCACCCCCACTGGCAGAACCTGTAGTATAAGGCAGCACCCCCCACAGGCAGACTCTAGTATAAGGCAGCACCCTCCCCACAGGCAGACCCTGTAGTATAAAGCAGCACCCCCCCACAGGCAGACCCTGTAGTATAAGGCAGCACCCCACTCACAGGCAGACTCTGTAGTATAAGGCAGCACCTCCCCACAGGCAGACTCTGTAGTATAGGGCAGCACCCCCCCACAGGCAGACCCTGTAATCTAAGGCAGCCCCCATAAAGAAAAACAATAAATAAATACTCACCTCTCTTCTTCCTGGTTCCTGCGCTGCTCCCTGCTCCTGCTCACCTCTGGACCACGGGCGCTGGGCAGTGACGTCATTGCGCCCCCTGTCAGTGTCGGCGTCGGTGATGTTAGATGCTGACAGAGGGATGACGCGAGAAGGAGCATAGTGCTCCTTCCCTCCTCAATGTGGTTAGCTGCATCGGCTAGATACCAATACAGCTGACCCTGTGATGACAGGCGGGGGACCCACTGCTGGCACCGGCCCCCTGCCTGCTGAGGGGCCCATAGAGGGGCCGGGCGGCAGAGGAGGGTGATCGATTCTCCCTGCTCAGCCACAGAATGTAACTGTATCGGCACTGTTTGGGAATTTTACAGTAATTAGGAGACAGATAATATCACTTTATTTGAAGGTATTAAACCGTTCATTGACTGTTCCTGCATTCTGTGCGTTACATTCGGTCTCCTGTTTTATATATGCATAGCGAGTCATTTTGACATTACTGAGCATGTGTTCACACTTTTTGGTGTTTTTTAGTGCTTTTATGATTCAGTACCACGCAAAATCTGCCTGAGAAAGACGTGTGCACAACTACCTACCTTAACACATTGTTAGGAGTTGAGTTTCCTCTGCTGCACAGGGGGAATCTCGATCCATCTCCGCTGCGGTCTCCCATTCTCCTCCAGCCGCAGAGGAGTCTGCTCAGCAGGGACGTCGATCCCAGCGTCTCGCTCAGTCTGACTCTGTGAGAAGAGTTACTGCTGCTTCTCCAGCTTCTGCCTTTAAAGCCTATACTGGTCAGCAGCGAGCGGACTTCTCTGGGACTAAGTCCTTATCTGCACACACTGAGCATGCCCAGGGCAAGATCTCCCGTTGGAGATCGAGGGTCATGTGCTCAGGCTCTGCGGCACATTCCATTGGTCCTCTTGGCAGGTCTTGGAAGGGCAAAAGTTCTATAGCCACTTCCTGTGCTGCAGCTATATAAACTGCGCATGACCGCACGGCCATGCGCTAGTATCAAGTCATATGTGCTTTGCGCCAGTGTGGTTAGCATAAGTGTGTTCAGGGACCCGGCTGAAATAAGCCCCTAGAATACCGGCACCTCCGGTGAGGAGATTGTATGAGTGTGTTCAGGGACCCGGCTGAAATAAGCCCCTAGAATACCGGCTTCTCCGGTGAGGAGATTGCGTGTTGCTTAACCACAGACTGCTATCAGCTTGGCAGTAAGCTTGTGCTCCTGTGAGGCTAACAGGGTGCAGTGCTTTCCTCTCGCGGCTGCTCTGTGAGGTAACAGAGCTAGTCTACACCGCCATATTGTGCCACCATTCACTAGCAGCAGGTTCTTCCTGCACGGTGGACCCCGGGCTGCGAACGCACCATTAATAATAAATATCTATTTCTACTCGGTGCGTTCCGCTAGCCCTAACATAATACTAGCGCCAGGGTCTGGCTAGTAAATGGCGGACGGTCAGCGTCTACAGCAGTACATCCAGCAGCTGGAGGGTAGGTTGGCGGCTCTCGAGCGCACAACCTCAGCTGTGGACGTTACTGCTGTCGCTGTTCAGGCTGCAAGTGCAGCTGCAGCCAGTTTGTCCGCTGCCACCCCTGCTCCGACCTTATCCCGTCTCCCGCTTTCAGACAAGTTTGCTGGTGACAGTAAGCTATGTCGGGGATTCGTGAGCCAGTGCTCCATACATCTCGAGCTGCTGGCTGCACGTTTTCCTACGGAACGGGCGAAAGTGGGATTCATTATATCTCTCTTGTCGGGCAGGGCGTTGGAGTGGGCAACGCCGCTTTGGGAACGTGGTGATCGTGTGGTACAGAGTGCTCCTATCTTCCTGGACGCTCTGAGGCAGGTCTTTCTGGGACCCCGTGTCACCCACGATACCGCGCTCCAATTGTTGGCAATTACTCAGGCTTCGTCCATGGTCAGCCAGTTTGCCATCCTATTCCGGACTCTAGCTTCTGAGCTGGAATGGCCGGATAAAGTCCTTATTCCGGTGTTCTGGAAAGGACTGGCAGATCATGTGAAGGACGCCTTGGCCACCAGGGAGATTCCCGCCACACTGGAGGAGCTTATTACTATAGCTACCCGCATCGATCTCCGTTTTAACGAGCGGAGGTTGGAGCGGACCCAGTGTAGGCAGAGGTTTCGGCTGGCTCCCACCTTTGCCAAACCTCTAGAATCTCCTGTTATGGCGTCCGACTCCCATGAGGCCATGGAGGTTTCTCGAGCGGGACCTAGGTCTCAGACCGTTCGAGTACCTGTGGTATGTAAAAATTGCCAGCAACCAGGACATTACGCTAATAAATGTCCACGGCGGTTGGGAAAACGATCGCGTCTAGTGTCCATTGGAGGAGGTTCACTGGACACTGCGGCATTTTCCTCAAAATTGTCCTTTAAAGCAGGGGTCCCCAACTCCAGTCCTCAAGGCCCACCAACAGGTCATGTTTTCAGGATTTCCTTTGCATTGCACAGGTAATGCAATTATTACCTGGGCAAGACTAAGGAAATCCTGAAAACATGACATGTTGGTGGGCCTTGAGGACTGGAGTTGGGGACCGCTGCTTTAAAGGGACAATCCTGTTAGGCACATCCACTCTTACAATAGAGCTTTGTGTGGATTCAGGAGCAGAGGGAAATTTTATGTCTTCTGCTTTTGCTCTGCGCCACGCAATACCTCTGGTTATGCTTGCCAAACCAGTAACCGTTAGAGTGGTGAATGGGTCGACACTTCCATTACAGATCACACATCAGACTGTCCCTTTCACGTTAGCCATGTCCCCATCCCACCAGGAGATTATTTCCCTTCTTGTCCTTCCCGAGGGAATGGATGAGATTCTGCTGGGAATACCCTGGCTCCGTTTCCACTCCCCACATATTGAGTGGACCTCTGGGAGGATATTGGGTTGGAGTGAATCCTGTAAGGGCAGATGTGTGAAAGAGTGCGTTCAGGTTTCCACCACTGAGATACCCGCAGATCTCTCTACTCTCCCCAAATACTATTGGTCTTATGCAGACGTCTTCTCCAAAAAGGCCGCGGAGACCCTTCCGCCTCACCGTCCCTATGACTGTCCTATAGATCTCTTGCCTGGAGCAGAACCTCCTCGGGGACGTGTCTATCCCCTCTCTCTCCCGGAGACGGAGGCTATGTCCCAATACATCCAGGAGAATTTGGCAAGAGGATTTATTAGGAAGTCAGTGTCACCAGCAGGGGCAGGGTTCTTCTTCGTACAGAAGAAGAATGGAGAATTGCGTCCTTGCATAGACTACAGGGGTCTTAACGCCATCACCGTTAAGAATAAGTACCCGCTGCCCCTGATTTCTGAGCTTTTTGATAGGCTACGGGGAGCTAAGGTATTTACCAAATTAGACCTGCGGGGAGCTTATAACCTGATTCGCATTCGTGAGGGGGACGAATGGAAGACGGCGTTTAACACCAGAGATGGGCACTATGAGTATCTGGTGATGCCCTTCGGGCTCTGTAACGCTCCAGCCGTTTTCCAAGACTTTGTCAACAACATCTTCCGGGATATGCTTTCCACCTCGGTCGTAGTCTATCTGGATGATATTCTCATCTTCTCTCCAGATATTGACTCCCACCGGAGAGATGTTGGCAGAGTCTTCGACCTCTTACGGGCAAACTCTCTTTACGCAAAGTTGGAGAAGTGTGTGTTTGAGCAGGAGTCTTTACCTTTCCTGGGCTATATCATCTCTGCCCAGGGATTGGCTATGGATCCTGCCAAACTACAGGCTGTGATGGACTGGCAAGAACCTCATTCACTTAAAGCGGTGCAGCGCTTTATGGGGTTCATTAATTATTACCGCCAGTTCATTCCCCATTTCTCAACTTTGGTAGCTCCCTTGGTAGCCCTCACCAAGAAGGGAGCAAATCCCAAAGTGTGGTCTGAAGAGGTCTCCAGGGCCTTTTCTTCTACTAAGTCTCATTTTGCTAGCGCTCCCATCCTACATCGTCCCGATGTCGATAAGCCGTTTATAATGGAGGTGGATGCCTCTTCCGTTGGTGCTGGAGCAGTCCTCTTCCAAAAGGATGCTCAAGGTCGGAAGCATCCGTGCTTCTTCTTCTCCAAGACCTTCACACCAGCGGAGAGGAATTATTCCATCTGGGACAGGGAGTTGCTAGCGATGAAATTGGCTTTCTCTGAGTGGAGACATCTCTTGGAGGGGGCTCGTTTTCCCTTTCAAGTATTTACAGACCACAAAAATTTGCTATATTTGCAAACAGCCCAGCGGCTAAATTCTCGCCAGGCCAGATGGTCCTTATTCTTCTCCCGATTCCACTTCACCCTCCATTATGTCGCTGGGGAGAAGAACATTCGAGCTGATGCTCTTTCTCGCTCTGTTGTGTCATCTGAGGAGGAGGAAGGAGGGCCTCGGCTTATTGTTCCTTCTGAGAGCTTGAGAACCGTGGCTCCGGTGTCGCTTGAGTCTGTGCCTCCGGGCAAGACTTTTGTGCCCATAAATTTGCGACCGGAGGTTCTCTCTTGGGCTCATTCCTCCAGGGTGGGTGGACACTTTGGGACAAAAAGGACATCTGAGCTGTTGGCGAGGACGTACTGGTGGCCGCATATGCTGCGAGATGTCAGAGATTACGTTCTGGCGTGTGTCTCATGCGCCAAAAATAAGTCTCCTCGACAACGGCCGTCTGGGTTACTCTATCCCTTACCGGTGGCAGACAGGCCCTGGGAGATGGTCGGGATGGACTTTGTAGTGGGTTTGCCCAAGTCTCGCGGCTGTACCGTCATTTGGGTTATTACCGATCATTTCTCGAAAATGGTGCACTTGGTGCTGCTCCCACGGTTACCTTCTGCACGGGCCTTGGCAGCGTTGTTCATAAGACACATCTTCCGCCTACACGGCATGCCAGACAAAATTGTCAGTGACCGGGGTCCCCAGTTTGCGTCTCGGTTCTGGAGAGAGCTTTGTCGTCTTCTCAGCATTGAGTTAAATCTCTCTTCCGCATATCATCCCGAGACGAATGGGTTGGTAGAGAGGGCCAATCAGACTCTGGTCACATATCTACGACATTTTGTTTCTGCCAGGCAGGATGACTGGGCATCTTTATTACCATGGGCAGAGTTCGCCCTTAATAACGCTGTAGCCGACTCCACCGGTCAGACTCCTTTCCTCCTTAATTACGGCCAGCATCCGCGGGTTCCTGTGCCTATGCCCGTGTCCTCTGCTGACTCCAGGGTGGCAGACTGGGCAGTGGAGGCACGGGACATTTGGGACCGCACTCAGGATGCCATTCGGGCCTCGAAGGAGAGAATGAGGTCCTCCGCCGATGCACATCGGCGCCCTGCCCCGACCTTTGCTCCTGGCGACTTGGTGTGGCTCTCCGCCCGTAACATCAGGCTGCGAGTTGAGTCCACTAAATTTGCTCCTCGCTACTTGGGCCCATTCAAGGTCCTCGAGCAGGTTAATCCTGTGGTCTATCGTTTGGCCCTTCCGCCACACCTGGGTATCACCGACACCTTTCATGTGTCCCTCTTGAAACCCGTGTATATGTCCCGGTTCTCCGAGTCATCTGCTGGGACATCGGGTTCGTCTTCGGACGATTATGAGGTGAACGCTATTTTGGGGTGCAAGGTGGTGCGTGGTAAAAAATTTTATTTGGTGGACTGGAAGGGTTATGGTCCCGAGGACAGGTCCTGGGAGCCTGTTGAGCACATTCGGGCTCCGCAGCTCATTGCTGCCTTCAAACGTAGCGAGGCCCAAGGAGGGGGGGGCATGTTAGGAGTCGAGTTTCCTCTGCTGCACAGGGGGAATCTCGATCCATCTCCGCTGCGGTCTCCCATTCTCCTCCAGCCGCAGAGGAGTCTGCTCAGCAGGGATGTCGATCCCAGCGTCTCGCTCAGTCTGACTCTGTGAGAAGAGTTACTGCTGCTTCTCCAGCTTCTGCCTTTAAAGCCTATACTGGTCAGCAGCGAGCGGACTTCTCTGGGACTAAGTCCTTATCTGCACACACTGAGCATGCCCAGGGCAAGATCTCCCGTTGGAGATCGAGGGTCATGTGCTCAGGCTCTGCGGCACATTCCATTGGTCCTCTTGGCAGGTCTTGGAAGGGCAAAAGTTCTATAGCCACTTCCTGTGCTGCAGCTATATAAACTGCGCATGACCGCACGGCCATGCGCTAGTATCAAGTCATATGTGCTTTGCGCCAGTGTGGTTAGCATAAGTGTGTTCAGGGACCCGGCTGAAATAAGCCCCTAGAATACCGGCACCTCCGGTGAGGAGATTGTATGAGTGTGTTCAGGGACCCGGCTGAAATAAGCCCCTAGAATACCGGCTTCTCCGGTGAGGAGATTGCGTGTTGCTTAACCACAGACTGCTATCAGCTTGGCAGTAAGCTTGTGCTCCTGTGAGGCTAACAGGGCGCAGTGCTTTCCTCTCGCGGCTGCTCTGTGAGGTAACAGAGCTAGTCTACACCGCCATATTGTGCCACCATTCACTAGCAGCAGGTTCTTCCTGCACGGTGGATCCCGGGCTGCGAACGCACCATTAATAATAAATATCTATTTCTACTCGGTGCGTTCCGCTAGCCCTAACACACATTGCCTTGTGCTCTTTGTGCCTGCATGGATGATTAATTGAGCTTGACATTGTTCTTGTGTTATGCATGAACAGAAAGATGTGCCATATTGGTCACACAGCATATAGCACTGTGGTACATTTGGAGCATCTCCTGTCAGCCAAACCTAGTTTTAAGCAATGTAATTTTAATCGAGTAATAATAATAAATCAGCAGCATTGTGTTTATAATGTGAGGCATCCATGTTTCCACACTGCTGTTAGAGATTAACTTAATTGCAAAGTAGCTAAAAGGAAAAGATGAAAAATATAAACAGATGATGTATATACACACCCAAAAATAGGAAACGTCGATACATCTCATGCCAGGAAACAGCGCTGAAGAAATCACCTTTGTTTGTCAATGACATTAAAATGTCATACAGAGCCTCATTATACACACTTGGGAGCATACAAGATAAATTTTTCCTTTCGGAGTAAGTGAAATGTAAGAAAAATGATCACAGTTACACTTTAATTACTTTTGCTTGCTTCACTGCCAATGACTTTTTAGTTTTTGACTTGCTATTTACATACCATGCACATCTTATCCACCTTCAGAAACCACAACTAAATGTTCTACTTTAACTGGAGTGTCAGGATTATAGGTCCAAGAATGGATCTAGTGATATGACAAAGTATGGTAGATTTGTACACTTCCAAAAACATGGAAAGCAGGAAATTGAACTTTTCTTGAGTCAGAAAATTGCAGCAAAAAGCTACATTTTTTGTCATGATTGTGGAAAATCAACATTAAAAATGCCCTCGGCTGCAATTTTCAAACACAGCCTTTGCTTTAGATCTCATTCAGACGTCAATTTTTTGACTTAGGGTACAGTCATGCAACCGTATAAATTGGACCCAGGTAAAAATACTGTGCACGGACTGGTCTGCAGCTGTCCCGACCCAAGTGTGACAGCTTCATATATTTTTATGTAGCTGCACACTTAGGTCGGGAGAGCTGCCAGACAGTCCGAAAATTGTGATCCGATCTCAGTCCAATTTAGACGGGTGTTTGACTGCGCCCTTTTCATCAGAGTTTTATTATATTTCTATAAGAGTGTGATCAGAGCTTGGTCAGAGTTCGATCAGTTTGTCTCACTGGTGAAAAAAAACTACCTCCACTTTGTCCTATCATGCAATGAGAAACGGACAGCACATTTATGGAATTAGAGGGCTATTTAGATTTTTTTCACAGACTCATAGACTAGTGAAAAACACGTATAGCACTTGTATGTGAAAAATTGAGGTGTGAATGAGCCACTGAAAAAATGATGTGCTAACTAATAAAATGTAGCAGCAACAATACTACCTCTATAAAGTACAAGCAATAGCAAAGTTCATTTAGTGGGTTCCCAAGATGATGAATAAATATGATAGCGCATCAGTGTATTATTTATTATTATACAATCATGTTCTATCATTTTTTTATCTACAAGTATCATGATATAATCCAAGATGTTCTTTATAAAAATCAGAATCAGCCGTCATTCACATGGCGGTATTTTGCTTCAGTTTCTGCACCACAACAATAAGAGGACATAATCAGAAATAAGCACGATGAGCCCTGCTGCTGAGAGGAAATGAACTTTATTGAGCGTGGAAGGCTTTGGCTTTCAGTCATACAGTAGAGTCGCTGCTGGTACGTCAGTCACTGCTCAATACATAGTGAGCTGCAGCTGTAACAATGCCCCCAACACTGACTGATAGCTGTCTCTGCAGTAAACTAAAACCTGGCACGACACATATGATGCTCAGCATAAATGAGTACATCACCTTTCAAAAGTAAGATTTTAATTAATATCTCACAGAACACAAGACAAATTTCCAAAATTTTGACAGGATTGCGTGCCATAGAACTTTTTATAACCCATAACATGAAAGTAAGGTTGATATTATAATTTTCCATTCAAAGAATGAGCTCTTTTAGAGCCTGGATGGAGACAGATGCTCAACTTGTCTCTTCAAAACTCCCCGCCGGTGTTTTGGTTGGGTCAGATTAGGACACAGAAATACTTTCACCCTGTTCTTCTTCAGAAACACCCATGGTGAATTCTCAAGAGACAAGTTGAGTACCACTCTCCATCCAAATTCGTCTTAAGAGGTTGTTCTTGAAGAAAAAAGATAGATGTTACAATATGTCACCAACTTGTTCATTCCATGCCTAGAAGACTTGGTGCTGTTCTTAAAAATCATGGAGGTCATACAAAACAATACATGTGTTTGTGATGTGGGGTATATTTATTTTTGTATCATCTAATTTGAGTAAAATTTAAGATTTTGTAATGAAAGTTATATTATTAACCTTACTTTTATGTTATGGATTAAACATGTTCTATGAAACTTGGTCTTTTCAAAAATTTTCCAAATTGTTGTTGCATTCAAGGAGATATTAATTGAAATCTTACTTTTCAAGGGGGGTGTACTCATGCTGAGCACTTTAGGTAAGTAATAGTATGTGCTACGATATGTCATCTGACAATGTAACCTACAATGACATTAGACACTGAAATACAGTACAGACCAAAAGTTTGGACACGAACTTGGGGGCACGAAACTTTATCAGCATGCACAAGAGACAATAAAAACGTAGCAAAAAACCCCTCAGCAAATATGTAGAAAAAAAGGCATCAAAACCTGCTTTCTTTACTGTCAAGAGAGCAGGTTTTGCCTGAATAAATAAACGCAGCAAAAATGCCATGTGTGAACATAACCTAAGGCTAGAGTAACAACAGATTATTTTCTCACATCCGAGAGAATCGGGCCAACTATGCTAATCACACTATGATAAAACTTTGATCAGCGTTTCATCATAGTCTGATCATAGTGTGATCCAATTTTCTGGGATGAGGAGAAAATGAGAATTAAGACTTGTCCATCTTCTCCATTCTGTAAGTCCGTGAAAATTGAATTGCCTTCAGATGTCATCCGAGTGTAGTTCGATTTGCATGGCCACGTGTGATCCGAATATCGAATTCAAATCTAGAATGCTGTGATTTTTCCTCAGACACTCGGTCAGAGGAAAAAAATGGACAGTGAGCGGCCTTTTAGCATAACATTGCTTCTGTGCGATCCAATGTTTTGTCGGCTCGCACTTGTACGGAGAACACGGTCATCTGCATGAGCCCTAATGGAAAGTTCAACTTAAGAGAGATGTAGCTAACAAATATTGCTATCAAAAAGCTCATTGGTGGATTTGCCACTAACTTTTGGCGTAGTTTGTCGTTTACAGTGATACATATGCATTGCAGAATCTTTATGGTTCAAAATAAATGAAACACTATTGCAAAGAATGAAATTGGCCAAAAATGCATGAATTTAAGTAGCCCAAAATACCTCCAAGCTTTATAGGTTTTGGTAATAAAATCATCAAGATATGGTGTTGGCTTTGTTTAAAACTGTTGGAGTAATTGAAAGTTGACTTTATTATTATTATTATTATTATTTATTTATATAGCACCATTAGTTCCATGGTGCTGTACATGAGAAAGGGGTTACATACAGAGTTATAGATATTGTTTACAGTAAACGAATTTACTATGACAGACTGGTACAGAGGGGAGAGAACCCTGTCCTTGCGGACTTACATTCTATGGGATAATGGGGAAGAGAGAGAAGATTCTGGGTGCAGCAGCTCTGGTGGTGGTGAGGCAGCAGCTCTGGTGGTGGTGAGGCGGCAGAATGGTTATTGCAGGCTGTAGGCTTTCCTGAAGTGATGGGTTTTCACGTTCCGTCTGAAGGACCTGAGGGTGGTGGGTAATCGGATGTGTTGAGGCATGGAATTCCAGAGGATAGGGGATATTCAGAAGAAATCTTGGAGGCGGTTGTGTGAGGAACAAATACGTGTGGTGGAGAGTAGGAGGTCTTGGGAGGATCGAAGATTGTGTGAGGGAAGATATTGGGAGATTAGTTCAGAGATATAGGGAGGAGACTGGTTGTGGATGGCTTTGTAGATCAGTGTTAGTAGTTTGAACTGGATTCGTTGGGGAATTGGGAGCCAGTGGAGGGATTTTCAGAGGGGAGAAACAGGGAAGTAGCGAGGAGAGAGGTGGATTAGGCGGGCAGCAGAGTTGAGGACAGAGTGGAGTGGTGCAAGAGAGTTAGCGGTGAGGCCACAGAGGAGGGTCTTGCAGTAGTCAAGGCGGGAGATGATGAGGGCATGCACAAGAGTTTTAGTAGATTGAGGACTGAGGAAGGGAAGGATTCTGGCAATATCTTTGAGTTGGAGGCGACATGAGGTGGCAAGAGTTTGGACTTGCAATTTGAAGGACAGGGCAGATTTTAGCTAGGTCTTAGTAGAAGCTCACAGAATCCATGATATTTGCCCTTTGTTCTTACATATCCTTTCCAGGTATATTAAACCATTCCCCTTTTTCCTGTGGTTACAATAAAAACCTCTGTCTTGGTACTTAAGAGCAGACAAGTCTTGCAGATATGGTGTGTATGTTCTTGTCTCTGATGCATCGTTCCTAATTTGAACATCACTGGCAGATCTGGACATCGTACACACACGACTCCGCTCCATAGACCTTTCACACGCTGCTCTGATCCATACACCTCGTACACACACGGCTCTGCTACATCCACCCTGTAAACACCTCCTGACCTCACACATACACTGCCTTACCCTCCTCCGGCGCCATGGCAACCAGCAAAGTCCTGTACACGGAGGTCCTCCTCCCGATCATGTGACCCCTGACTCCTCCCATCCTGTGACCTCATCACAGGTCCTGTGCACAGAGCAGCCATTATGTGGTGTGCTGCTGTGCAGGCCTGGTGCAGGGACTCGGAGCTCTCAGCTGACCGGCTGATACACGCACCTCCCAACCAATGCGGGCCCCCTCTCTCTGCCCACCGGGTCCGGGGGCACACAAATGCCGGCGGGCATTCAGACAATTAGTGGAGGGTCAATCTGTGCGGTAGCCCAGGGCCCCCCCAGACCACTAGGCCCTGGACTACCGCCCATATTGACCCTCTGATAATCCGCCCCTGTCTGGAAATCACTTGTATCTCACCCCAAATTAGCTCTCCAAGTAAAGGGGTTTCAGAGACACAGGCATCAGCTAGATATTAATTTCACATACCCTGAATTAAAAAATTAATATCTTATCCTTGATGATTCAAAAGACAAATGAAACTTGGCAATTTAATGTCACCAGTTTCACACCAACAGCAGATAGCAGAAACTTACAGGAACAGAGACTTTATATGTGAGGCCCCATAACTCATGGTGATATATTTGATAGTATATGTTTGTTTAGGAAAAAGACTGACTCCTGCACTGTTTTCTGAATATTAGGAATTTCACTGTCTATCGAGAAAGTTAGTGTTTAAAATATGAAAGGAAAGAAGCAACTTATCAGCTAGTGACTAAAAAACTGTAAAATTGAAACTGCCAAACTAGTAAGATTTTTAAGCATCAGAAAGCAATTATAGGTGACCTTACTGCGAGTAGCTAATTCATGGTCTAGGATCTGTTGCCAGTATTGGCAGCACTCCATAGAATGAGCGTTTTTGCCAGTATCAGTGAAAGTCAATAGGACCACCCAGTCTAAAAGGCAGGGTGTGAAAATAAAAAGTTGGAAAATGAAGGACATACAAAGAATAACATCTTTAAATAATTATACTCAAGTGAAGATCTGGCTCATAAAATTGCTGTGTGACTAATGCACAAAACTGAATCCATTGGGATTTCCCTTTTTTTACTGTTTGATTTGTTAATACGTGTGTGCATCAGCCATAATATTAAAACCATTGATAGTTGGAGAATAACATTGATTATCATGTTACAATATCACCTTTCTTGGTGTTGTAGCTGAACAGTCAGTGCTTAAAGATGATGTGTGGAAGACCGAAACAAATGGATAAGCATGAAACTGAGTGATTTTGACAAAGGTGAAATTGTGATGACTCAGCTGCCAGGTCAATTCATCTTTCAAAAGGAGCCCTTGATTTTGTAGAGGCATCATCTGTGGTGAAATTCTCCAGGTAGGACTATGCCCAGGATTGACCCTTAACCAGTCTAGGTATAAAATGTAAGCTTTTTTTTTTTTCAAAACAAAATTCTTTGCCGTTTTTCTCTTTGGTACATCACAGCTTCTTAATAATTTCAAGTAGACCACAGACTGAGGAAGGTGAACTGCGAATTTCCCCTCTTGTAGAAAATTTCAGTTGTTCTCATGGATGTGCAAGCAATGACAGAACAGTGTGCCCGATCACAAACAAATAGGAGGGATCATTTTTGCTCAGTTTGTGAACCTTTCAGAATTTGCAATATTTCTGACTAAACTTGATCAGATTTTCAAAATCCCTAAAAGGAAAGAAACCCAAATCAAACAAATGAGTCAAACATATTATAATTTGTCATTTTTAAAATGAGGAAAATGATCCAATATCACAGAATATCAAATGTCTGAGTATAGCAAAAATATGTGAACTTTTAGGAAGAGGAGATAATTTAAAGATTAAATTAGAGTCTGGTGTTTTTAATGAAGTGTAAGTGGACAACCTGCTTTATTTAACCCCTTCCCGACCTGTGACACAGCGTATGCGTCATGAAAGTTGAATGCCAATCCGACCTGTGACGCATATGCTGTGTCACAGAATGATCGCGTCCCTGCAGATTGGGTGAAAGGGTTAACTCCAATTTCACCCGATCTGCAGGGACAGGGGGAGTGGTACTTTAGCCCGGGGAGTGGCTTTGCCCTCACGTGGCTACGATCGCTCTGATTGGCTGTTGAAACTGCAACAGCCAATCAGAGCAATTTGTAATATTTCACCTATGAAAAGTGGTGAAATATTACAATCCAGCCATGGACGATGCTGCAAAATCATCGGCCATGGTTGGAAACCCTGATCTGCCACCCCCACCACCACTGATCTCCTCCCCAGTCCTCCATTCTGTGGTCCGCTCCCCTCCGTCATCCTGTCTGCTCCCCCGTCCTCCTGTCCGCTCCCCCGTGCTCCAATCCACCCCTCTGTGCTCCGATCCACCCCCCCATGCTCTCCCCCACCCCCTCATACTTACCGAGCCTCCCGGTGTCCGTCCGTCTTCTCCATGGGCACTGCCATCTTCCAAAATGGCGGGTGCATGCGCAGTGCGCCCGCCGTATCTGCCGGCCGGCAGATTCATTCCATTTACATTTTAATCACTGTGATAAAACCTATCACAGTGATCAAAATAAAAAAAATAGTAAATAAACCCCCCCTTTATCACCCCCATAGGTAGAGACAATAATAAAATAACAAAAATATATATATATTTTTTTCCACTAGGGTTAGGGTTAGGGTTAGGCTATGTGCACACGTATTCTGGTCCTCTGCGGATTTTTCCGCAGCGGATTTGATAAATCCACAGTGCAAAACCGCTGCGGATTTATCGCAGATTTACCGCGTTTTTTCTGCGGATTTCACTGCAGTTTTACAACTGCGGTTTTCTATTGGAGCATTTGTAAAACCGCTGCAGAATCCGCAGAAAGAAGTGACATGCTGCGGAATGTAAACCGCTGCGGAATGTAAACCGCTGCGTTTCCGCGCATTTTTTTCCTGCAGCATGTGCACAGCGAGTTAAGGACTGGCGGAACGCACCAAGTAAAAGATTAAATGGAACTAGGTGCGTTCGCAGTCCGAGGTCCACCGTGCAGGTAAAAACCCTGCTGCTAGTAAGACGGACTATATGGCGGTACTATAAGAATACACGCACGAGTTAACTTCACCCTGCGTGAAGGAAGCGATCCTGTTGCGTCACAGGACCGCGGTACCGCACATAGAGCGCGAGCAAGAAGTCAGCGAACTCAACCCCAACTAGGATTGAAGTCCGATTAGACACTTGCTGGCACAACACCGCAACTGGGTATGTAAGGAAACTAAATAATAATATAAAGGCACAAGAGTGCGTGCGGTGCCACACTGACGGACGCCACTAACCACCCAGGCTTGGGTCAGGAAAGCGCAGAGCAAGCGCACGGCGCCGTACAGGCAGACACAGCAATAGGTAGCTGTAATGTGTGTTACGTGCTGTTGGATAAGTCGGGCGCTAGATAGCAAACATACACCTTCCGCGAACAATCATTCAATAGGGAGGGTTATTTAAAGAGCGACTTTCACTCACAACACACACACATATTTACAAGACAATACTAGCGCATGGCCGTGCGGTCATGCACAGTTTATATAGCTGCAGCACAGGAAACAGCTACAGAAGTTTTGCCCTTTCAGGACCTGCCAAAAGGACCAATGGGATGTGCTGCAGTACCTGAGCATGTGACCCTCGATCTCCAACGGGAGATCCTGCCCTGGGCATGCTCAGACAGAGAAAAGCAGGACTTAGATCCAGAAACGTCCACTCGCCGCTGCCCAGCACTGGCTTCAATGGCAGAAGCAGGAAAAGCAGCAGTAACTCTTCGCACAGAGTCAGACTGAGCGAGACGCTGGGATCGACGTCCCTGCTGAGCAGACTCCACTGCGGTTGGAGAAGAATGGGAGACCACAGCGGAGACGGATCGAGATTCCCCCTGTGCAGCAGAGGAAACTTGACTCCTAACATTATCCCCCCTCCTTGGGCCTCGCTATGTTCGAAGGCAGCAATGAGCTGCGGGGCCCGAATGTGCTCAACAGGCTCCCAGGACCTGTTCTCGGGGCCATAACCCTTCCAGTCTACCAAATAAAATTTTTTGCCACGTACCACCTTGAACCCCAAAATAGCGTTCACCTCATAATCGTCCGTAGACGAACCCGATGTCCCAGCAGATGACTCGGAAAACCGGGACATATACACGGGTTTCAAGAGGGACACATGAAAGTTGTCGCTGATACCCAGGCGTGGCGGAAGGGCCAAACGATAGACCACAGGATTAACCTGCTCGAGGACCTTGAATGGACCCAAGTAGCGAGGAGCAAATTTAGTGGACTCAACTCGCAGCCTGATGTTACGGGCGGAGAGCCACACCAAGTCGCCAGGAGCAAAGGTCGGAGCGGGGCGCCGATGAGCATCGGCGGAGGACCTCATTCTCTCCTTAGAGGCCCGAATGGCATCCTGAGTGCGGTCCCAAATATCCCATGCCTCCACAGCCCAGTCTGCCACCCTGGAGTCTGCGGAAGACACGGGCATAGGCACAGGTACCCGTGGATGCTGACCATAGTTGAGGAGGAATGGGGTTTGTCCAGTGGAGTCGGCAACGGCGTTGTTCAGCGCAAACTCTGCCTATGGTAGCAAGGATGCCCAGTCATCCTGCCTGGCTGAAACAAAATGTCGCAGGTATGTGACCAAGGTCTGGTTGGCCCTCTCTACCAACCCATTCGTCTCGGGATGATAAGCGGAAGAGATATTCAACTCAATGCTGAGAAGACGACACAGCTCTCTCCAGAACCGAGACGCAAACTGGGGACCCCGGTCACTGACAATTTTGTCAGGCATACCATGTAGGCGGAAGATGTGCTTAATGAACAACGCTGCCAAGGCCCATGCAGAAGGTAACCGTGGTAGCGGCACCAAATGCACCATTTTTGAGAAATGATCGGTGATGACCCAAATGATGGTACAGCCGCGAGACTTGGGTAAACCCACGACAAAGTCCATCCCGACCATCTCCCAGGGCCTATCTGCCACCAGCAAGGGATAGAGCAACCCAGCTGGCCTTTGACGCGGAGATTTATTTTTGGCGCAGGAGACACACGCCAGAATATAATCCCTGACATCCCGGACCATATGCGGCCACCAGTACGTCCTCGCCAGTAGCTCAGATGTCCTCTTTGTCCCAAAGTGTCCACCCACCCTGGACGAATGAGCCCAAGAGAGAACCTCCGGTCGCAAATTAATGGGCACAAAAGTCTTGCCCAGAGGCACAGACTCTAGCGAAACCGGCGCTACGGTTCTCAGGCTCTCGGAAGGGACAATAAGCCGAGGCTCCTCTTCCTCCTCCTCAGTTGACATAAGGGAGCGAGAGAGAGAGCGTCAGCACGGATATTCTTCTCCCCGGCGAGATAATGAAGGGAAACGTGGAACCGGGAGAAGAACAGGGACCATCTGGCCTGGCGAGAATTTAGCCGCTGGGCTGTTTGCAAATAGACCAAATTTTTGTGGTCCGTGTAAACTTGGAAGGGAAACCGCGCACCTTCCAGAAGGTGTCTCCACTCCGAAAAGGCCAACTTCATTGCTAGCAACTCCCTGTCCCCGATGGAGTAGTTTCTCTCTGCTGGCGTGAACGTCTTAGAGAAGAAGAAGCATGGATGCTTCCGACCTTGAGCATCCTTTTGATAGAGGACTGCTCCAGCACCAACGGACGAGGCATCCACCTCCATTAGGAATGGCTTATCCACATCGGGACGATGTAAGATGGGAGCGCTAGCAAAGTGGGACTTAATAGAAGTGAAGGCCTTGGAGACCTCTTCCGACCACAATTTGGGATTCGCTCCCTTCTTGGTGAGGGCTACCAAGGGAGCTACCAGAGTTGAGAAGTGGGGAATGAACTGGCGGTAATAGTTTATGAACCCCATAAAGCACTGCACCGCTTTAAGAGAATGGGGCTCTTGCCAGTCCATCACAGCCTGTAGTTTGGCAGGATCCATAGCCAATCCCTGGGCGGAGATTATATAGCCCAGGAAAGGTAAGGACTCCTGCTCAAACACACACTTCTCCAACTTCGCATAAAGAGAGTTTGCCCGTAGGAGGTCGGAGACTCTGCCAACATCTCTCCGGTGGGAGTCAATATCTGGAGAAAAGATGAGAATATCATCCAGATAGACTACAACCGAGGTGGAAAGCATATCCCGGAAGATGTCGTTGACAAAGTCTTGGAAAACGGCAGGTGCGTTACAGAGCCCGAAGGGCATCACCAGAACCTCATAGTGCCCATCTCTGGTGTTAAATGCCGTTTTCCATTCGTCCCCCTCACGGATGCGAATCAGGTTATAAGCACCCCGCAGATCTAGTTTTGTAAACACTCTAGCTCCCCGAAGCCTATCAAAAAGCTCAGATATCAAAGGCAAAGGGTACTTGTTCTTAACTGTGATAGCATTAAGACCCCTGTAGTCTATGCATGGACATAGTTCTCCATTCTTCTTCTGCACGAAAAAGAACCCTGCCCCAGCAGGTGACACTGACTTCCTGATGAACCCTCTTACCAGATTCTCTTGAATGTACTGAGACATTGCCTCCGTTTCCGGGAGAGATAATGGATAGACTCGACCCCGGGGAGGCTCAGCACCAGGCAAGAGATCAATAGGACAGTCATAGGGGCGATGGGGCGGAAGGGTCTCCGCTGCCTTTTTGGAGAACACGTCTGCATAAGACCAATATTGCTTGGGGAGAGAGGAAAGATCTGCGGGTACCTCTGTAGTAGCAACCTGAACGCACTCGCGATGACACCTGTTCCCACAAGATTCACCCCATCCCAGAATTCTGCCTGAGGACCACTCGATGTGAGGAGAGTGGTACCGTAACCAAGGTATCCTCAAGAGAACCTCATCAATTCCCTCAGGAATGACGAGTAGAGATATAATCTCCTGATGAGATGGTGACATGGACAGAGTAAAAGGGATAGTTTGATGTGTAATCTGTGCGGGCAGTGTCGACCCATTCACCACTCGTACCGTTACTGGTTGAGATAGCATGACCAGAGGAATTGCGTGACGTTGGGCGAAGGCTGAAGACATAAAATTGCCCTCCGCCCCAGAATCCACGCAGAGTTCTACCGAGTGAGAGGATGAGCCCAATGTTATTGTCCCCTTAAAGGACAATTTGGAGGCAAACGTCGCCGTGTCTAGTGCACCTCCACCAACTACCACTAGACACTGACGTTTCCTCGACCGCTGGAGACATCTGGAGGCAAGATGTCCTGACTGTTGGCAAAGATGACAAATCTGGAGTGCACGAGCGGTCCGGGACTTAGATCCCGCTCGTGACTCTACCACAGGCTCATGGGGCTCAGGAGCCTGGTCTGGAGATTCCAAAGGTTTGGCGAAGGTGGGAGCCAGCCGAAACCTCTGCCTACACTGGGCTCGCTCTGACCTCCGCTTGTGAAAACGGAGATCAATACGAGTGGATAGAGTTATTAATTCCTTCAGTGTGGCGGGAATCTCCCTAGTGGCCAGGGCGTCCTTAACGTGGTCAGCCAGCCCCCTCCAAAATATTGGAATGAGGGCTTTATCCGACCACTCCAGCTCAGATGCTAAGGTGCGGAAGTGGACGGCAAAATGACTGACCAAGGACAAGCCCTGAGTCAATGCCAACAATTGGAGCGCCATATCATGGGTGACACAAGGTCCTAAAAAGACCTGTTTCAGAGTGCTCAGAAACAACGGAGCACTCTGCACCACATGATCGCTACGCTCCCATAGCGGCGTAGCCCACTGCAACGCCCTGTCCGATAGAAGAGACACTATAAATCCCACCTTAGCCTGCTCTGTAGGGAAACGAGAGGCCAGAAGCTCGAGAAGGATAGAGCACTGACTCACGAAACCCCTACAAGACTTACTGTCACCAGAGAATTTCTCTGGAAGCGGGAGGCGAGTTAGAGTCGGGACAGGAGCGGCAGTGGACAAGGTGGCTGCAGCAACACTAGCAGCCTGAACAGCGACAGCAGTGACATCCACAGCTGAGGTTGAACGCTCAAGAGCCGCCAACCTTCCTTCCAGCTGCTGGATGTACCGCTGTGAACGCTGATCGTCCATCATTTACTAGCCAGACCTTGGCGCTAGTATTAAGTTAAGGACTGGCGGAACGCACCAAGTAAAAGATGAAATGGAACTAGGTGCGTTCGCAGTCCGAGGTCCACCGTGCAGGTAAAAACCCTGCTGCTAGTAAGACGGACTATATGGCGGTACTATAAGAATACACGCACGAGTTAACTTCACCCTGCGTGAAGGAAGCGATCCTGTTCACTCACAACACACACACATATTTACAAGACAATACTAGCGCATGGCCGTGCGGTCATGCGCAGTTTACATAACTGCAGCACAGGAAACAGCTACAGAAGTTTTGCCCTTTCAGGACCTGCCAAAAGGACCAATGGGATGTGCTGCAGTACCTGAGCATGTGACCCTCGATCTCCAACGGGAGATCCTGCCCTGGGCATGCTCAGACAGAGAAAAGCAGGACTTAGATCCAGAAACGTCCACTCGCCGCTGCCAAGCACTGGCTTCAATGGCAGAAGCAGGAAAAGCAGCAGTAACTCTTCGCACAGAGTCAGACTGAGCGAGACGCTGGGATCGACGTCCCTGCTGAGCAGACTCCACTGCGGCTGGAGAAGAATGGGAGACCGCAGCAGAGACGGATCGAGATTCCCCCTGTGCAGCAGAGGAAACTCGACTCCTAACACAGCGTTTTTTGTTTCCCATAGGTTTACATTGAACTATAAACTTATGGGAAACGGCTGCGGACCCGCAGCTGCGGAAACACTGCGGATCCGCAGCGTTTTCTGCAGCCTGTGCACATACCCTTAGAATTAAGCTATGTGCACACGGTACGGATCTGGCTGCGGATCCGCGGCGGATTGGCCACTGCGGATTCGTAGCAGTTTTCCATCAGGTTTGCAGTACCATGTAAACCTATGGAAAACCAAATCCACTGTGCACATGGTGCGGAAAATACCGCGTGGAAACGCTGCATTGTATTTTCTGCAGCATGTCAATTTTTTGTGCGGATTCTGCAGCGTTTTACACCTGTTCCTCAATAGGAATCCGCAGGTGAAATCCGCACAAAAAACACTGGAAATCCGCGGTAAGTCCGCAGGTGAAACGCAATGCCTTTTACCTGCGGATTTTTCAAAAATGGTGCGGAAAAATCTCACACGAATCTGCAACGTGGGGCACATAGCCTTAGGGTTAGGGTTGGAATTAGAGTTAGGGTTGGAATTAGGGCTAGGGTTGGAAATAGGGTTAAGATTAGGCTTGTGTTTATGGTTAGGGTTAGGGGTGTGTTGGGGTTAGGGTTGTGGTTAGGGGTGTGTTGGGGTTAGGGTTGTGATTAGGGTTATGGCTAGAGTTGGGATTAGGGTTAGGGGTGTGTTGGGGTTAGTGTTGGAGTTAGAATTGAGGGGTTTCCACTGTTTAGGCGCCTCAGGGGTCTCCACGTAATATGGCGCATATTCATCATTGTAATGAGCGGTACCATGTGACCGCTCACACAGTACCTGCTGCAGGCGCTGAGAGCATACATCGCAGGAGCTGGGTGAGTATTTCTTGGCAAGCGGGAGGGCGCATAGGGGATGGAAGGTGGGAGGGGAACCACAAACTTTATTTTTAAGAAAAAAAACAAAAAGCCTTGATTTTTCATTCCTTCTCTCCAGCGAACACTGCTGGGGAGAAGGAATGAATGCCGGCTTCAGCACCACACGCAGTGGGGACAGAGCTTACTGTAGCGCTGTCTCTCCTGCGGGTGGTACGTGCACACAGAAAAGAGTGCACACTGTTCTCTGTGTGCACGTGTGCGGGATGTATTGCGGTACGTGCTGCCGGAGAAAAGCGGACATGTCTCCGTGTTTTGCACGGAGACATGTGCATAGACCCATTCATTTGAATGGGTCTACGTGTGTCAGTGTCTCCGATATGTGAGAAAACTGTCACTACACGTACCGGAGACACTGACATGTGAAAGGGGCCTAAAAGAAATTTTTTGTGAAAAAAAAATACTTTTTCATTTTTACGGATCCATTTGTGAAGCACCTGGGGGTTCAAAGTGCTCACTATGCATCTAGATAAGTTCCTTGGGGGGTCTAGTTTCCAAAATGGGGTCACTTGTGGGTGAGCTCCAATGTTTAGGCACACCGGGGCTCTCCAAACGCGACATGGTGTCCGCTAACGATTGGAGCCAATTTTTCATTGAAAAAGTCAAATGGCGCTCCTTCCCTTCTGAGCCCTGTCTTGCGCCCAAACAGTGGTTCCCCCCCACATATGGTGTATCAGCGTACTCAGGACAAATTGTACAATAACTTTTGGGGTCCAGTTTCTCTTTTTACCCTTGGGAAAGTAAAAAAATTGTTGCTAAAAGATCATTTTTGTGACTAAAAAGTTAAATGTTCATTTTTTCCTTCAATGTTGCTTCTGCTGCTGTGAAGCACCTGAAGGGTTAATAAACTTCTTGAATGTGGTTTTGAGCACCTTGAGGGGTGCAGTTTTTAGAATGGTGTCACTTTTGGGTATTTTCAGCCATATAGATCCCTCAAACTGACTTCAAATGTGAGGTGGTCCCTACAGAAAATGGTTTTGTAAATTTTACTGTAAAAATGAGAAATCGCTGGTCAAATTTTAACCCTTATAACTTCCTAGCAAAAAGAAATTTTGTTTCCAAAATTGTGCTGATGTAAAGTAGTCATGTGGGTAATGTTATTTATTAACTTTTTTGTGTCACATAACTCTCTTGTTTAACAGAATAAAAATTCAAAATTTGAAAATTGCGAAGTTTTCAAAATTGTAGCCAAATTTCCATTTTTTCACAAATAAACGCAAAAATTATCGACCTAAATTTACCACTAACGTGAAGCCCAATATGTCACGAAAAAACAATCTCAGAACCGCTAGGATCTGGTGAAGTGGTGAAGTGTTCCTGAGTTATTACCTCATAACGGGACACTTGTCAGAATTGCAAAAAACGGCCAGGTCATTAAGGTCAAAATAGGCTGGGTCATGAAGGGGTTAAAGAACAGTGATCTATTAAAGTCTGATCTTCACAACACAGTTTGTGGAAGTATATCATAGTGCAAGCAAAGGAGATTTCTGTGGACCTCAGAAGAAGAGTTGGTAATGCTCATCAGTCTAGAAAAAGGTGCAAAAACATCTCAAAAGAGTTTAAATTCCACTAATCCATAGTCAAAAAGATAGTGTGCAAATACATTTATTCTAAGACCATTACCAACCCCAAGAGTGGCCGATCAACAAAGATCACTCCAAGGGCACAATGTATTATCGTCAGTGAGGTCACCAAGGAACACAAGGTAACCTCTAAGCAACTAAAGGCCTTTTTCACATTAGCTCCTGTTATAGGGGTTGTTCACTACAGTACAACCCTGCTTAATTAATTCAGGGTCTCATAAAATATATAAACAATGTATACTCTCCTCCTGCAGTGGCACCATCCAACCATATTAGCACAGCTGTTCCTGGTGGGCGATGTGACATTAATGTTTCACATGAGCGCTGCAGCCAATTAGAGACCACTCATCAGCCCATCATTCAACTGCGCCCAACACTAGCTACAGCTTCATATCACTGGTCATTAGGCCATCAGTGTTATAAACTTACCTGGTGACATTTTTATTTGTTCTTCCTCTTTTTTTGCATTAGGCTTTGTGCCCACGATAAGCTTTCGTTGAGTTTTTGACGCAGCGTATTTTCACTGCAGTGAAACTGCAGCATTTTACAGTACCAGCAAAGTGGATGGGATTTATAGAAATCTCCTGCCCAATGTGCTTCTTTTGTCTGCTGTGTAAACTGACCTGCGGTGTGTGTTTCAAATCCGCAGCATGTCAATTTCTCTGGCAGGTACGCTGAGTTTTCTGTGCGGAGTTTACCCATAGACTTACATTATATTCGGAAAATTCACAGGTCAAAACGCACATGTGTTTTAAGTGCATTTCTGTGGTGGAAACGCATCAAAAACGCATGTAACCAACTCCTAAGAATGTGAAAAAAACTGGAAGTTTTTAAGATATGACTCACCAAATAAAGACACACAACACATCTACAGCGTTTGAGCACTGTCCTTAACCTGCCATGGGCTCTGGAAAAATCTTTCTGAAATCTTTTTTTGCTAAATAATGCTTTTTTTGTTTCTTTACTAAATATTCTGGTCTGATGAGCCAATATGTGTTTTCAGCATTATAAGTTCATGTATTTTATGAAGTTGAATGCAGGGTAATTTTTCTATCATTCCTCCTCTTAACTTATTACGTCTTAAATGAATACATTTTATGCTTTGAGCTTTTTAAACTGCGGTGATGTACATATGTATCATTTCTGTGATGCAGCGGATTGTACATGAAAATATGTTATAAGGTTATGCGCACACGATGTGTATTTAGTGCGGATCCGCAGCGGACTTTTCCGCGCAGAGACGCTGCAGATCCTCACTGTGATTTACAGTACAATGTAAATCAATGCGAAAAAAACAAAGCTGTGCAGATGGTGTGGAAAAATCCGCACGGAAATGCTGCGGGTTTAAAAGAATTGCGTGTCACTTCTTTTGTGTGGATCTGCAGCGTTTCTGCACCCTTCCATTATAGAAATCCGCAGTGGTAAAAAACGCAGAAAATCCGCACAAAACCGCATCAATTCCCCATAAAAACCGCACAAAATCCGCTTAAAATCTGCGGCAAATCTGCACCTGCGGTTTCTGCCAGGAGATGTGGATTTTGTGCAGAAAATTCTGCACCCCATTCCACAACGTGTGCACATAGCCTAAACCCTGAGAAGAATAAACTTTTGTAAGTTTGATTGAATTGGATTTTCAATTGCAAATTTTACTTGAGAAGGTAGCGTCAATCTTATTTTTTGGATAAGCAACTGCTGTCCATGAAAATGGTACCAGTAATAAGTTTAGGATTTAAATGTATCAAAAGAAGCACAATAGACAAGTAGACTAGAGCCAAGTGTAGTAAATAAATGATTTATAAGATTCAAGCACAGTGTTAAAAAAACCCACAATGAAGCTTACTAGAACAAATATCAGTGAATAAAGTTAGCAAATAAATATGATCCAAGCAGGGCCAGCTTCAGGTTTTCGTGGGCCTTCTGCCAAAATCGTCTCAGTGGGCCCCTTTAACACATACCAGAATTCATGATGCACAGATACGGCAGAGAAATATAGGCATAGTACAATGACGTAGATTTCACTTATTTCTTACATTACATGAGTGATATCAATAGCTCAGAAACCGGACATTATAGTCCTCCATACAGTATTATGGGCACCACATAGTGCTCTATACAGAATAATGTGCCCTATATAGTGCTCCATACAGAATAATGAGCTCTATATATTGCTCCATGCAGTATTATGGGCACCACATAGTGCTCCATATAGAATAATGAGCCCCATATATTGCTCCATACTGAAAGATGAGCCCTATGTATTGCTCCATTCAGTATTATGGGCAACACATAGTGCTCCATACAGAATAATGTGCCCATGTATTGCTCCATACAGAATAATGTGCCCATATAATGTTCCATACAGAATAATGAGCCCCATATAATGCTCCGAACAGAATAACACTGGTCTACAAAAAAAAATTCTGGCATGGACTTTAAGAACAGTTTTAGACTAATTTGAGGGTGCTGAATTCAAATCTGATCATATAATTTCTCTATCACATCACGTTTTTGCGCTATAGGTATATAGCCCATTTTCATGAATTCCATGATAAATATAAGTAGTGTATGAAAAGTGCCTGTTTATACGGTTCACTAAGGTAAATTTAGTTTTCTTTTAGTCTCCCAATAAATGTGAGAATATCTTTGTTTTCTTTGAACATGCATAATTCCCATTTGTTATGATAACACCCTTGTTTTCTGTGCTACTGGGACAGTAGAGCTACAGCAGAGCATTGGGTGAAAACTGAATGGCCTCAGCGACAGAGTTTGGCATATGGCGATAAGAATGTCATCCATGATACTCTAGTGGATAGGAAGGACATTGTCTTTCCTCCCTTACACATAAAACTTGGATTGATGAAGCAGTTCGTCAAAGCTCTCAATCACAGTGGAGAATGCTTTAACTTTATATGTTCAACTTTTCCTGGTCTTAGTGAAAAGAAGAAAAAGGCTGGAATATTTGATGGACCTCAAATAAGAACACTTATGAGAGACCCAAATTTTATCACATCAATGAATGAGACAGAAGAAAGAGCTTGGAATGCATTTTGTAATGTGGTGCAGAATTTTCTAGGGAATAAGAAAGCAGACAACTATGAAGAGATTGTGGAAGAGCTACTAATGAGTCTGCGAAATCTTGGATGTAGAATGAGTATCAAGATTCACTATTTACACAGCCATTTGGACTTTTTTCCAGAGAACCTTGGGGATGTGAGCGAGGAACAAGGAGAGCGTTTTCATCAGGACATTAAAACAATGGAAGAACAGTATCAATGCCAGTGGGACTCACATATGATGGCTGACTATTGCTGGACCTTGATGAGAGAGAACCCAGAAGCTGTACATCACAGATCAGCCAAAAAAAGAAAGTTCAAATAACTGCCATTTGTTATTCATCTGTGTGCCATATATATATGTATGTTTTTATATTTTGTAGTTTATTTCTGTAAGTATATTTGATTTGCTGTACATAGACTTTGTAACCTTTGTTATTCCTTAATTAAAAATATACAAAATGTAGTACCGAAAATTATGTGGTTTTTATCATAAAACATTAGGAGTAATTTTCATCAAAAATTGAAAATATCTTGAAATCCTGATGTGATAGCCAAAAACAGAGTTCATATTCATAATCAGCAGCCAAAATTGACTTAAAATATGTTTTAAAACCTTTTGCCAGAAAAATTGCGTTGACCAGTGTAATGAGCACCATATATTGCTCCAGACAATATAATGGACCACATATATTGCTCCATACAATATGATGGACCCCATATAATGTTCTATACATTATAATGAACCCAATAGTGGAGAGCTGGAGGAGTTACAAGCAACAGTTCTTTGGTTTGTATGCTTGATAATTCCTTATCCTTCCCTATTTTGGTTTCTTCCCCTTCCTACACACCCCAGTGGATTCCTCTGTTATATGTGAGTGAATATTTTGTGTGTGTAGTTTTCAGTTACAACTTGTCTTTGTTGCCCTGTTTGTCGGGTTGGTGTACTGAAATGCACAGTAGCACACCATCTTTCCTGGGTGGGGAAAGAGAACACACAGAGGGCTAACTTAGGAGATAAGGCAAGGGCGGAGGCCCCGGCGTCTTCGACATCTGAAGTATCGTGGGGAAAAGGGCGAGCTACTACGCCCCATAGTGATAGGGCCAGGAAAGGAGCCCCTGGTCACAGGTCACCCGACAGCTGTGTTGTGACACCTTCTTCCACCATTCAGCTTGTGTAACTGAGACAGAAATCACAATTGGATCACTTCATCATGTCGGCTGTGCAGAGCTTCACTACACACAGTAAAGACCAGAGCAGAGTATTTATTTTAAATGTTTGAATGTGTGGGAGTACCATAGCATTTGGGGTGGCTGTGTATGGGATTATATAGTATAGCTGTGTGATTTAATGTATATACAGGAGCTGTGTGCAGGATCATACTGGATATACGGAATGCTGTGTGGGATCATACTGTATATAGGAGGGCTGTATGTGGCCTCAGACTGTATATGGGGGTGCTGTGTGTGGTATCATTCTGTATAGGTGAATTGTGTGTTGGGTCATCATGTATATATAGGAGCTGTAGTGTGTGGGCTCATGTTGTATATAGTGGTGCTGGGTATGGGCTCATACTATATATAGGGGTGCTGTTTTTGGGCTTATACTGTATATAAGGGATGCGGTCTGTGGTATACTTTATATAGGAGGTACTGTGTGTGAGCTCATACCTTGTGTAGGTGGCTGTATGTTGGACCATGCTATAAATAGAGGGGCAATGTGTTGGCTCATACAGTTTGTTCTTAGCTGTGAGTACTGTTCTGTCTTCATACACGTTGATACGGTGTGTGATCCAACATACAGCATAAACCACTTCTGTCTTCCAAATAAGCAGACTGTTCTCTGTAGTCTAACTTGTTTATTGGTAACAGGTATTGAAATGCGGTAAAACTAAAGGAATACAAATGACATATATAAGTATTGGGCTAAACAATCACACAGCTGACACTTTTCAACTGACAAAGAAAGTATACAGTATGATGCAACCTATGTACATAACTACATACAGTAAGTCCCTTGTAATCACATTTCCTGTGTACTGACTGCTATACAGTTAATCACATTCTGTATAACAACACTACATTGCAAGAACAGGGATAATGATCTTACCGGATAAACTTCACCAGGATGGAAAGTAAGTGAGGTAGTTCCAACACAGCAGAAGAACACGTGTGTCCAGGAAGAACACAGGGAGAAAATGGAGGTTCCTCATCCTCAAATGCTTTGGTGCAATTCCACAATGCAACACTCTAATTATTACTAAAAAACACAGGTAATAAATTTAACCACCACTGGGTGGTGCTATAACACAGCAAACCAACACTAATAGTAGTGAACTTTTAATGCATAATTGGAATCCTACTGTCCTTTTGAATGGACAGAACATTCCCCGCTTGGCATCAACCGATGCCACACACAGCTCTTTTGGCGAAAACAGTAAGACAAGTTCCGCAACTGGTCTGAGGAATTAAACGAACGAGGGCGCAAACAAGTGAGTTCCAAGTTGAGAACTTGTTGAAACGGTGGGATTTGAGGGGATTGTCTTTAGTCACCATACGTAGAACGGATACCTGAGGACGGATTTCCTCATCTGCCTCTGGATCTACCAGTTCAAAGGTGTTTGACTCGTCAATGTATAGCGTCGAACGGCATAAGAATGTATGGCAGTAAACCAGGTTGTGGCTTTAAGATGTCTTGCTTCAACGGATCTGGTTGCATGGTCCGCAGGATTGTGGGGTGTAGACACATAGTGCCACTGTTTAGGGTCGGTGGATCTCCTGATCCTTAGCACCCGATTGCTGACATAGACATAAATGCAACGAGTTTCATTGCAAATGTATCCCAGCACTACCTTGCTGTCAGTGTAGAACTCGACTTCTTTGACATCCAGGTCCATTTCCATCGAGATAAGCTGAGCTAACTCTACCGCTAGCACAGCTGCACAGAGTTCCAGTCTGGGTACTGTGTGTTCACGGACTGGGGCCAGTTTTGTCCGGCTCATAACAAGCCTTACATGGGATTGTTCGTTGATGTTGGTAGTTTTCAAATACGCTACTGCTGCAATTGCTTTGGTTGAGGCATCGCAGAAGATACAAAGCCTTTGCATCCCGACTTCTGTTGATGACACGGAAGCATATGGTCATGCCACGTAGAGACTTGACAGGGCTTCTAAAGAGTTCTTCCATCTTACCCATAAGTCTCTTTTCTCGCTGGGAAGCGGATCATCCCAATCAGACGTCTCTTGGGTGAAGTCTCTCAACATCATTTTACCTTGGATAGTTACAGGAGTTACAAATCCCAGAGGATCGTACAAGCTGTTTACTACTGACAGGACACCTCTGCGCGTGAAGGGTTTCTCTTCTTCGCTGATCTGGAAGATGAATGCATCCTTTTTCAAATCCCAGAGTAAACCAAGGCTCCATTGCATGGGAAGGGAGTTCGTGCTTAAATCCAAGTCTTTTAAGTCGGTTGAGTAATCTTGAGAGGGAAAGGCTGCCATTAGTTTTTGGCTGTTGGAAGCAATTTTGTGCAACCTCAAATTGGACAAAGTGAGCATTTCTTGTCCCCTTTTTAGGAGACTGACTGCCGACTCATCTGTGGGTGTGGATTTCAGGCAGTCATCTACATAGAAATCCTTTTCTACAAACGATCTTACATACTTTGCTTCACCCTCTCTGGCTGAATGTCTAAGGCCATAGATAGCGACAGCAGGGGAGGGGCTGTTCTCGAAGATATGTACCTTCAAACGATATTCCACGATGTCCTTGTAGGGGTCATTATCGCGGTACCAGAAGAACCTCAAGTAGTTTCTGTGTTCTTCTTTAACGAGGAAGCAGTGAAACATCTGTTGGATGTCGGCCATAAATGCTTCTGCATCCTTGCGAAAGCGAAGAAGCACTCCCAGAAGTCTGTTATTGAGGTTTGGACAAGACAGAAAGACGTCGTTTAATGAAACACCTTCGTATCTGGCACTTGAGTTGAATACTACTCTTATCTGACCCGATTTCTTCGGATGACACACGCCGAAAATAGGTAAGTACCAACATTCCTCAGAATCTTGAAGTACAGGTGCAATTTCCACGTGGCCACTCTGGAATATTCTCTCCATGAAGGTAAAGAAGTGTTCCTTTGTCTCTGGTGTCTTCTGCAGTTTGCGTGTAAGGGAGACAAATCGACTGTAGACAAGTTCTCTGTTGTTGGGTAAGCGTTGCCTCTGTGGTTTGAATTGTAAAGGTGCGACCCAACTTGTTGATTCATCTCTTACTATCTCTCGCTCCATAATGTCCAAGAACAGTCTGTCCTCTATGGACGTTGCTACCTGGTTGTCTTCTCTTGTCCTGTGGAAAACTGTGCACCCTATATGATCTTCCTCACCGTCGCATGCATGGTCTTCACAGGAAGGATCAGCTAACTGACAAGGTGGAGGGGCGTTGTGTAGCAATTCTTTAATCAGGAAACTGCTCTCGCATGGCTGGAAGAGAGACGGACGTCCATTTTCAAGAGTATTGGTGAGCATATTGTTGACTGATGTTGGCCTGTGTGCTCCACCCAAACAGACGTCTCCCACAATGACCCATCCTAGGTCAAGTCTCTGAGCATATGGGGCATTTTGTGGGCCGTTAATTTGTCCTCTAGCCTTGTGGACCCGTAGTTTGTCTCTTCCGAGGAGTAAGACGATTGGAGCTCTTTGGTCCAGTTCCGGCATCAGGTGAGCTATGCGTTTCAAGTGGGTATGATGAGCTGCTACCTCTGGTGTAGGTATCTCCGACCTGTTGTCGGGAATCTGGTTGCACTCCAGTATTGATGGCAAGGATAAGCAGGTTTGACCGTCCATAGACTCTACTTTGAATCCGGTCGCTTTTCTCCCTGCCGTATCGACAGTACCTGCACATGTCTTCAAGGAGTATGGCGAGCCGGGACCAGCAATGTTGAAGGTGTCGAAGAAAAAGGACTTAGCTAGAGACCTTTTGCTCTGATCATCCGAGATTGCATATACCTTGATTGCCTTATCCCGTTGGCTTGCTGGGAATACTCTTACAAGACAGATCTTTGAGCAGGGTCTTCCTGTTACAAGTTCCTTGCAGATCTCTGTACACTGAGAAGTGACCACTGGGGTGTCTATGTCAGTGTCCATCTGTTTTTCGGCAGACTCTTCTACTCGCGACGATACCCCTGAGGGTGGTCCAGGGTGTAAGGCCGTGTTGTGCTCCCCACTACTACATTCCACACATTTCACACTGGTTTCACAGTTCTTGGTGAAGTGTGAGGTCGTCGCGCAGCATCTGAAGCATATCTTGTTTTCCTTTAGGAAACTCTAACGGTCTTCTAGAGACTTCTCCCTGAAGGCTCTACATTTTAGTAGAGGATGAGGTTTCTTGTGTAGGGGGCAGTGTTTGCTGAGATCCTGAGGTTTGTCCTCTTCTGGAGAGGACTTACGTACTTGCCCTGTAAGGAAAACCTGTGGAGGTAACATTAGTTTTGTGGACTGCCACTGGTGTTTTACTGGGTTTTACACCAGAGGCAGTAGTACATGACATAGTGAAATCGAAACTGGGGTCATTTCTAACTTTAGTCTGCTGAGCAACAAAGTCCACAAACACCCTGAAAGGAGGAAATGGTACCTTATGAGCCTGTTTGTAACGGGACCCGTGACTGACCCACTTTTCTTGTAAGTTGTAAGGGAGTTTTTGGACAATTGGGTTGACACCTCTGGCGGTGTCCAGGAATGCCAACCCTGGTAGGTCACCTTCTGCCTGAGCAGCATGTACCTCCATTAACATGTAGCTCAGTTCCCTGAGCTTTTGATAACCCTTATTTGCTATCTTGGGAAAATCATCAATTCTTTTGTACAAAGCGTTTTCTATAGCTTCTATTGACCCATAACATTCTTCGAGTCTCTCCCACACCATACGAAGTCCTGTGTGGGGGTACTTAATGTTAATGTTCCTGATTCTTTTGGCATGTTCAGCTGACTCGTTCCCAAGCCACTTTACCAGTAAATCTAACTCTTCACTACTGGAAAGTTCCAAGTCTCTGATGGCGTTCTGGAAGGAGGCTCGCCATGCTCTATAGCTCTCGGCTTGATCAGTGAACTTTACAAGTCCCTTGGTCACCAGCTGCCGGCGGGTAATGAACCTTGCAAAGTTCATAGTGGCTGAGTAGGTGCCGACATGAGCTGGTGTGCTGTTGTCATGCGGTGTGTGTGGTGTGTCCTCATACCTGGTAGGAGCTTCTGGCTTAGGAAAGTCTGTATAAACCCGTTCCGAAGCGAAGGGTGTCCCTGTCAGTCTGGGAGGAGGCCGTACCTTCTTTTCTGTAGGACGGTCGTGGTGGTCGACGTCGTTACGCAGTATACCTTCCTGCTTCCAGTACGGCATTTGGAGGAAAGATCTCTGGTAATCTGTATAGGCTGGTTGGTATGAGGGATCAGAGTTATCGTCTATTCTAGAATGTTGGTGGACATATTCTGAGACACGTTGAGCTGGGTCCTGTCGATCAAGGTCTGGTCCACGTACGTTGCTGTCTCGCTCAGATTCAGGAAACTCCACGGCTTCTAAGAACTCAGCTTTGGCTAATGTGGCTGCTGCTTTTTCAGCGGAAAGTCTTTCTAAGGTTGCTTGCAGGTGGGCTCTTTCTGTTTCTTGCTCTGCTTGCATGCGGGCTCTTTCTGCTTCTTGGCGGGCTCTTTCCATTTCTCTATCTGCTTGCAGGCGGGCTCTTTCTGCTTCTTGCTCTGCTTGCAGGCGGGCTTCTTCTGCTTGTCTTAATTTTAACTGCATCTCTTGTGCAGCATAGGAAGATCTTTCTTTCACCGCCTCAGCTTCTGCACGGGCGAGAACGGCAGACTTTTTCGATGACGACTTGCTAGAGCGGCTTGTTTGGGACCTCGTCCCTAGTGAGGATGCTCGGCTTGCAGACATTTTGTGTCTGTTTGCAGGCTGTAGGACATCTCAGAGCGGGTAGGAATGACTTCAGCGTGGACTGAGACGTGTCATGCTTGGTGGGCTGCACTCTCGGTACTTGTGGCTGTATGGCGGCCGCTGCGGTATCTGCAGGCAGTGCGGTGTGGTACAAGCGGCTGCGTAAGTGGTCTTTGCTATCGCTGGTGTCTAGCCTGGTTTTACTGCTATCGCTGGCATCTAGCATCTGATTTACTGGCCTCCGCTGGTATCTAGCCTCCATTTTACTGGCCTCCGCTGGTATTTAGCCTCCGTTTTACTGTTCTGTCTTCATACACGTTGATACGGTGTGTGATCCAACATACAGCATAAACCACTTCTGTCTTCCAAATAAGCAGACTGTTCTCTGTAGTCTTTAACTACAGTCTTTAACTCTGTAGTCTTTAACTCTGTAACTTGTTTATTGGTAACAGGTATTGAAATGCGGTAAAACTAAAGGAATACAAATGACATATATAAGTATTGGGCTAAACAATCACACAGCTAACACTTTACAACTGACAAAGAAAGTATACAGTATGATGCAACCTATGTACATAACTACATACAATAATTCCCTTGTAATCACATTTCCTGTGTACTGACTGCTATACAGTTAATCACATTCTGTACAACACTATATTGCAAGAACAGGGATAATGATCTTACCGGATAAACTTAACCAGGATTGAAAGTAAGTGAGGTAGTTCCAACACATCAAAACGAGGCAGACATGCTTACCTGCCTAGGCCTCTAAACAAATGCACTATCAGGATGCAGTGGAACCATGTGTAGTTCCAACACAGCAGAAGAACATGTGTGCCCAGGAAGAACACAGGGAGAAAATGGAGGTTCCTCATCCCAAAATGCTTTGGTGCAATCCCACAATGCAACACTCTAATTATTACTAAAAAACACAGGTAATATATTTAACCACCACTGGGTGGTGCAATAACACAGCAAACCAACACTAATAGTAGTGAACTTTTAATGCATCATTGGAATCCTACTGTCCTTTTGAATGGACAGAACAAGTACTGTCATACCCTATTTAGTGAGGACTGTGAGGATATCATACAGTACATCATACTGTATGGGGGAAACTTTTGATCAAGGAAAAACGGCTGAATAACAGGAGCATATGAGTTATAAACTTAATAAAAAGCAGTGAATTATACAGTGTTGAGTCACTGCTACAGGTAAGAGTACATTACATTAACTCCTTTACCTCCGAAGGTGGATTGCACGTTAATGACAAGGCCAATTTTTACAATTCTGTCCAGTGTCACTTTATGAGGTAAAAACTCTGGAACACTTCAACGGATCCCACTGTTTCTGAGACATATTATACTTCATGATAGTGGTAAAATTTCTTCGATATGAGTTGCGTTTATTTGTGAAAAAAAAACGGAAATCTGGTGAAAATTTAGCGATTTTCAAACTTTGAATTCTTATGCCCTTAAATCAGAGAGATGTCAAACAAAATAGTTAATTTATAACATTTCACACATGTCTACTTTACATCAGCACAATTTTTGAAACAATTTTTTTGTTAGGAATTTATAAGGGTTAAACATTTGCCAGCGATTTCTCATTTTTCCAAAAACTAAATTTTTTAAGGACCACTTTACATTTGAAGTGACTCTGAGGGGTCTATATGATAGAAAATACAGAAAATACTCAAAAGTGACACCATTCTAAAAACTGCAACCCTCAAGGTGCTCAAAACCACATTCAAAAAGTTTATTAACCCTTCAGATGCTTCACAGAAATTTTTGGAACGTGGAACAAAAATTAACATTTAACTTTTTTTTGCAAAAATTAAATTTTAGACCCCAGATTCTTTATTTTCCCAAGGGAAAAAAATTGGACCACAATATTTGTTATGCAATTTCTCCTGAGCGTGCCAATACCCCATATGTGGATAAAAACACTGTTTGGGCGCACAGCAGAGCTCGGAAGGGGAGGAGCGCCATTTGACTTTTTGAATGCAAAATTTGCTAGAACAATTAGCGGACGCCATGTTGTGTTTGGAGAGCCCCTGATGTGTCTAAATACAATTTTGGAAACTAGACCCCTCAAGGGACTTATCTAGATGTGTGGTGAGCACATTGAACCCTCAGGTGCTTCACAGGTTGAAAACCATTTATAACATTGAGCCGTGAAAATAACAAAAATCATATTTTCCTCACAAAAATGTTTTTTAACCCAAATTTAGAATTTTCATATGGGTAAATAGGGAAATTGCACCATACAATTTGTTGTGCAATTTCTCCTGAGTACGCCGATACCCCATATGAGGGAGAAAACTACTGTTTGGATGCACAGCAGAGCTTAGAAGGGACAGAGCATCAGTTGACTTTTTTAATGTAAAATTTTCTGGAATCAATAGCGAATACCATGTCCCAATTGGAGAGGCCTGATGTTCCGAAACAGTGGAAACCCCCCACAAATTACCCAATATTGGAAACTAGAGCCCTCAAAGAATGTATTTAGATGTGTGGCGCTTCACAGAAGTTTATAACGTTGAGCTGTGAAAATAAAAAAACAAAACAAAACACATTTTCCCCACAAAAATGTTATTTTACCCCCAATTTTTTATTTTCACAAGGGTAACAGGATAGATTTCACCATACAGTTTGTTGTGCAATTTCTCCTGAGTATGCCGATACCCGATATGTAAGGTAATACTACTTCTGAGGCACAGTGCAAAGCTCAAAGGGAAGATGCGCCATATTGGAGTTCAGATTTTTCTGGGATAGCTTGAGGGTGCCATGTCACATTGGCAGAGCCCTTGAGGTGCCAGGACAACAGAAACCCCCCTTGTATGAACTCATTTTACATAATACACCCCTCTAATTAATTAATCTAGGGGTGCAGTTATTACATTTTTACCACTATAATGTTGATTTAATTCAGCCCCAAGCTTTTATTGTTTCAGCAAATTCATCTAGGGGCGCAGTGATCATATTGAAGCCATGGATGTTAGGAGTCAAGTTCCCGCTTCTGCACGGGGGAATCTCGACTGTGGTCTCCCATTCTTCTCCAGCCGCAGTGGAGCCTGCTTAGCGGAGACATAGGTCCCAGCGTCTGGCTCACCCTGATACGGTGCGGATGATTACTGCTGCCTTTCTAGGCTCACCCATTGTAGCCAGTACTGGTCAGCGGCGAGCAGACGTCACTGGGACTAAGTCCTGCTTTTCCCCTTCTGAGCATGCCCAGGGTAAGACCTCTCATTGGAGGTCAGGGGTCACATGCTCAGGTACTGCAGCAGCTCCCATTGGTCCTCTAGGAAGGTCCTGAAGTTGCTCAGGTACTGTAGCAGCTCCCATTGGTCCTCTAGGAAGGTCCTGAAGTTGCTGCAGCTATAAAAGGTTCGCATGGCCGCACGGCCATGCGCTAGTATTAACCTAAGTTATGAGCTCAGCGCCAGTGTGGTCATACTTGCATGTGGTCAGGGTTCGGCTGAAATAAGTCCCTAGAATACCGGCACCTCCGGTGAGGAGTTTGTGTATGTGGATTCAGGGTTTGGCTGAAATAAGCCCCTAGAATACCGGCACCTTCGGTGAGGAGTGTGTGCTATGCTGACTGCATGACCACTGTCGGCTGTATTAGGTAGCTGTTCCTCTGTGAGGTTAACAGGGCACAGCGTTCTCTTTCTCAAGCGAATCTGTGAAGTAACAGTGTTCACTTATACAGCCATATAGTACTGTCTTTTACTAGCAACAGGTTCTCTCCTGCACGGTGGACCCCGGGTTGCGAACGCACCTACTACTATTTATATCTCAGTACGATTACAGCGATATCACATTCAGGGCCGTATTTGCCACTAGGCACTTGAGGGCACGTGCCTAGGGCGGGGACAATGCAGGGGGGCTGCACCTGAGCAAGTTTTAAAAAAAAATTTTTTTTTAAGTCCGGGAGTCCCCCCGCCCACCCACCTCAGTCCCAGCTGCTGCGGGGGGGAGGGGGTCTCAGGCGCAAGGCCGCCAGCCCTGACTACTGTATGGGGCAGAAATGGGTGCTGTACCTTTAAGCAGCAGCAGCCCAAGTGCATCATGGTCCTCCTGACGCCGGTCATGTCACACGCTGCGCGCTCTTCTTACTGTAAGAGCACTGGAGCAGACTGCAGAGAAGCAGGTAATGTTTGTGGGAGAAGATACTGACTGAAGTCGGCGGTGAGCAGGGAGAGGAGGAGGCGGGCAGTGCGTGAGGACTCAGAGGAAGCTGCAGAGAGGAGTGAGGTGAGAGAGGAGACGGAGTCTGCTGATGTGAGTGAGGAGAGGGGAGGCTGCTAAGGGGAGGGGATAAGAGGTTGGTAAGGAGAGGAGAGGCTGGAAAGGAGATGAGAGGCAGGAGAGGAGAGGCTGGAAAGGAGAGAAGATGAGAGGCTGGTAAGGAGAGGCTGGAAAGGAGATGAGAGGCAGGAGAGGAGAGGCTGGAAAGGAGAGGAGAGGCTGGAAAGGAGAGGAGAGGCTAGAAAGGAGAGGAGATGAGAGGCTGGTAAGAAGAGGAAATGAGAGGCTGGTAAGGAGATGAGAGGCAGGAGAGGAGAGGCTGGAAAGGAGAGGAGATGAGAGGCTGGTAAGGAGAGGAGAGGCTGGAAAGGAGAGGAAAGGCTGGAGAGGAGAAGAGAGGCTGGAAAGGAGAGGAGATGAGAGGCTGGTAAGGAGAGGAGATGAGAGGCTGGAAAGGAGAGGAGATGAGAGGCTGGAAAGGAGAGGCTGGAAAGGAGAGGAAATGAGAGGCTGAAGAGGAGAAGCTGGAAAGGAGAGGAGAGGCTGGAAAGGAGAGGAGAGGCTGGAAAGGAGAGGCTGGAGAGGAGAGGCTGGAAAGGAGAGGAAAGGCTGGAGAGGAGAGGAGAGGCTGGAAAGGAGAGGAGATGAGAGGCTGGTAAGGAGAGGAGATGAGAGGCTGGAAAGGAGAGGAGATGAGAGGCTGGAAAGGAGAGGAGATGAGAGGCTGGAAAGGAGATGAGATGCTGGAAAGGAGAGGAGATGAGAGGCTGGAGAGGAGAGGCTGGAAAGGAGAGGAGAGGCTGGAAAGGAGAGGAGAGGCTGGAAAGGAGATGAGAGGCTGGTAAGGAGAGGAGATGAGAGGCTGTAAAGGAGATGAGAGGCTGGAAAGGAGAGGCTGGAGAGGAGAGGCTGGAAAGGAGAGGAGAGGCTGGTAAGGAGAGGAGATGAGAGGCTGGTAAGGAGAGGAGATGAGAGGCTGGAAAGGAGAGATGAGAGGCTGGTAAGGAGAGGAGAGGCAGGAGAGGAGATGAGAGGAGAGGCTGGAGAGGAGATGAGAGGCTGGTAAGGAGAGGAGATGAGAGGCTGGTAAGGAGAGGAGATGAGAGGCTGGAAAGGAGAGGAGATGAGAGGCTGGAGAGGAGAAGCTGGAAAGGAGAGGAGAGGCTGGAAAGGAGAGGCTGGAAAGGAGAGGAGAGGCTGGAAAGGAGATGGTAGGCTGGTAAGGAGAGGAGAGGCTGGAGAGGAGAGGAGATGAGAGGCTGGAGAGGAGATGAGAGGCTGGAGATGAGATGTGAGGCCAGAAAGGAGAGGAGAGACTGGAGAGGAGAGGCTGGAGAGGAGAGGCTGGAAAGGAGAGGAGAGGCTGGAAAGGAGAAGAGAGGCTGGAGAGGAGAGGAGAGGCTGGAGAGGAGAGGAGAGGCTGGAAAGGAGAGGAGAGGCTGGAAAAGAGATGAGATGAGAGGCTGGAAAGGAGAGGCTGGAAAGGAGAGGAGAGGCTGGAAAGGAGAGGAGAGGCTGGAAAGGAGAGGAGAGGCTGGAAAGGAGATGAGATGAGAGGCTGGAGAGGAGAGGCTGGAGAGGAGAGGAGAGGCTGGAAAGTAGATGAGATGAGAGGCTGGAGAGGAGATGAGAGGCTGGAGAGGAGATGAGAGGCTGGAAGGAGAGGAGAGGCTGGAAAGGAGAGGAGATGAGAGGCTGGTGAGGGGAGGCTGCTGAGGAGAGGAGATGAGAGGCTGGAGAGGGGAGGCTGCTGAGGAGAGGACATGAGAGGCTGGTGAGGGGAGGCTGCTGAGGAGAGGACATGAGACGCTGGTGAGGGGAGGCTGCTGAGGAGAGGAGATGAGAGGCTGGTGAGGGGAGGCTGCTGAGGAGAGGAGATGAGAGGCTGGTGAGGGGAGGCTGCTGAGGAGAGGAGATGAGAGGCTGGTGAGGGGAGGCTGCTGAGGAGAGGAGATGAGAGGCTGGTGAGGGGAGGCTGCTGGGGAGAGGAGAGGGGAGGCTGGTGATGGGAGGATGTGAGAGGCTGGTGAGGAGAGGGGAGGCTGCTGAGGAGAGGAGATGAGAGGTTGGTCTCATGCAGTATATGGGGAGGATGTGTGGGGCTCATGCTGTATTTAAGGGGCTGTGGGGGGTTTAAAGATATATAGGGGGTTTCAGCATACTTAATTCTGCTCAATATTAAATGATACAATTAATATTAATTAATATTGAGTAGAATTATTTTCATGCTATTGGTTCAGCCTCCACAACAGTCATGGTCTTTCATCTGGCCCCTCGGGAAAATAAATTGCCCACCCCTGATCTAGAGACATGGAGTGAGAAGCCCACAGACGATAGCAACAGATCAGTCCGTTCTCTCACTAAATTACCCATCCAGCTCTTCAAACTATTCTCTCTGAAACGTCCCAGCATTGTAGAGATAAACTTCCCTGTTTGCAGTCTGAGTGATGCTGCCCGTGGTTTTGGTAGTATGAATCGACTGACAGGTTCCCCTTAAAAACCTATATAGATATAAAACCTGGTGCACAGCCAAAGGACAAGAGGTGCTCAGGTAGGTTCCAACACCATACCATATGTAAACAAAACCTGGCACTCAACTTTATATGTCTGAGGAGATTTTATTGTTCAGCAACAAAACGTTTCGGTCCTTTACAAGTTGGACCTTCATCAGTTACGTGCTATTGAGCATATAGTTGTGGGCAGTGTGCTTCTATGAGTGCGCATTAATAGAGATGGCTGTCAGAACGCTGACAATGTCAGTGCAACGGCTAAATCCAGATGCCGTTGTTAGAGTAGACGCGGTGTCCACCGCTAGTCCTAGCGCTCGTGCTGGGAGGACTAGCGGTGGACACCGCGTCTACTCTAACAACGGCATCTGGATTTAGCCGTTGCACTGACATTGTCAGCGTTCTGACAGCCATCTCTATTAATGCGCACTCATAGAAGCACACTGCCCACAACTATATGCTCAATAGCACGTAACTGATGAAGGTCCAACTTGTAAAGGACCGAAACGTTTTGTTGCTGAACAATAAAATCTCAGACATATAAAGTTGAGTGCCAGGTTTTGTTTACACCCCTTAAAAACCTGTCAGCCAAACCTTGCAACCGTGGCAGAATCAACTGACCATGTACTGTGTATGAGATCCACCAGATTCTCACATGACAACTAATGGAAAGGTTTGCTAAGGCTACTTTCACATCAGCGATTTTCTCCATTCGCGGCAAATACTGCAGTTTTTCCGCATCTGTTGTGTAACATATCACTTACAGGCCGGCAACTCTGCGTTCGGCCTCATTCATTCCCTATGGGACTTGCGGACAGGTGCAGCACTTGAGGTGAGACAAAAAAAACATTGCTAGCAGCATTTTTTTTCTTGTTGCTGCAAGTACTGCATTTGCCGGATCGCAGCAAAACCGCAAGTGCCACAAGTCCCATAGGGAATGAATGAAGCCGAACACAGTGTTGCCGTAAGTGATCCGTTACGGATGCGGAAAAACCGCCGGATCTGCCGCAAATGTCAAAAATCGCTGATGTGAAAGTAGCCTAAGTCACTGCCGATAGTGTCTGCATTAGTCATACTCACCAATGGGGGAGGCAGCACGAAAAGTGCCTAGGGCAGCAGAAACTCTAAATGCGGCCCTGATCACATTTATGTAGTTTTTTAGGTTTTGGTACTTTTCCACAATACTATTTTCTAGAAAAAATAATTATTTTTGGAACACTTTATTCTGACAGCTATAACTTTTTTATTTTTCCGCTGATGGAGCTGTATGATGGCTTGTTTTTTTGCGGGACAAGGTGACATTTTCAGTAGTATCATGGTTATTTATATTCGTCTTTTTGATTGCATTTTATTCCACTCTTTGTTCAGTGGTATGACGATAAAGCAATGTTTTTTGCCTTGTTTTTTATTTATTTTTTAAGGTGTTCACTAAAGGGTGGACAGTTTTCTAGGTCGGCATGTTCAGAACGTGGCGATGCCAAATATGTGGACTTTTATTTATATTTTTTTCATAAAAATATTTATTCATGGGTACAACATATGTTGATTTTTTAAATCATTTTTTGATTTTTTTTAACTATTTTTACAATTTAGTTTTTACTTATTTTTTAAACTTTTATTAACTTTTTTACTTTGGCCAGCTACGGGACTTTAATTATTTGCAGGCTGTTTGTATAAGGCCGGTTTCACACGTCAGTGGCTCCGGTACGTGAGGTGACAGTTTCCTCATGTACCGGAGACACTGCTCACGTAGACACATAGAAATCAATGTGTCTCTGCACATGTCAGCGTGTTTTCACGGACTGTGTGTCCGTGTGCAAAACACGGAGACATGTCAGTGTTCGTGGGAGCGCACGGATTACACGGACCCATTAAAGTCAATGGGTCCGTGTAAAACACGTACGCTGTCCGTGTGCAGTCCGTGTGCCGTGCAGGAGACAGCACTACAGTAAGCGCTGTCCCCCCCACGCGCCATTCATATCTTCTTTCCAGCAGCGTTTGCTGGAAAGAAGATATGAAAAATCCTTTTTTTGTTGTTTTTTCGGGTTTAAAATAAAGATCCCTGTCCCCACCCCCTGTGCGCCCCCCCTCCCCGCCCCCCCCCCCCCCCGCTGTTAATGAAATACTCACTCGGCTCCCTCGCAGCGTCCTCTCCTGGCCGCACCTTCTTCTGTATGAGTGGTCACGTGGGGCCGCCCATTACAGTGATGAAAATGCGGCTCCACCTCCCATAGGGCTGGCAGGGGGTGGGGACAGGGATCTTTATTTTAAACCCGAAAAAGCAAAAAAAAAGGATTTTTCATATCTTCTTTCCAGCAAACGCTGCTGGAAAGAAGATATGAATGGCGGCTTCAGCACCAGATGCAGGGGACAGCGCTTATCTCTAGCGCTGTCTCCTGCACGCTCCGTGTGGTACCCAGTGGGCACACGGGCGGCACACGTGTGCCGCACGTGTGCCACACTGATGTGCCACATAAACGCACCGACACACGGACACGGATAATTCCGGTACCGATTTTTCCGGTACCGGAATTATCTGGACGTGTGAGACTGGCCTAACATAGAGATGTAGCAGCATCTCTATGCTATGCAAGCTGTCAGCGCTGCATTGATAAAGTTACTGATCATGCTCTGAGCATGATAAAGCAACTTTGCTAGCTCTGGTGACCTGAATGTCGTTATGATGACATTGGGTCACCATGGCAATGATCGGGACGCCGCAGTGTCTCCGATCCTAGAGCAGTCCGATCCCTCTACCTGCTCCTGAAATTCTGCAATCGAGTTCGATCTCAGCATTTAGGGGGTTATAGTGCCAGGAGTGATGCAGGACCGCTCCTGGCACTGATTGCCGGGTGTCAGCTGTCAGGATCAGCTGACACCCGGCGGCTATCGCGCATGCACAGTGTCTGTGCGCTCAAAATCACGTGGACATATCCATACGGCCCAAGGCCAATAAGGGCCAGTCACAGAGACATATGGATATGTCTAAGGAGGTAAAGGGGTTAAGCTCCATCATTACATGTACTAACAGCAGCAGAGTTAGCATATTTATTTCTGCTCAATATTAAGTGATACAATTAATATTAATAGAAAATATATTTATTATAGCATATTAATAGAATATTCACTAAATATGCATCTGAAAATTACTTTATTAAAAAAATTATGCCTTACACAGTTTTTAAAGTTGAAGGTAGACACAAGTTCGTAGAGCTCAACTTTTAACCCCTATCTGACATATGATGTACTATCCCGTTGAGGTGGGGTGGACCCGTATGACCACCGACGGGATAGTACGTCATACGCGATCGGCCACGCTCATGGGGGAGCGTGGCCGATCGCGGCCGGGTGTCAGCTGACTTTCGCAGCTGACATCCGGCACTATGTGCCAGGAGTGGTCACGGACCTCCCCCCGGCACATTAACCCCCAGCACACCGCGATCAAACATGATCGCGGTGTGCCAGCGGTATAGGGAAGCATCGCGCAGGGAGGGGGCTCTCTGCGGGCTTCCCTGAGACCCCCGGAGCAACGCGATGTGATCGCGTTGCTCCATGGGTCTCCTACCTCCTTCCTCGCTACTGCAGGCCTGGATCCAAAATGGCCGCAGCATCCGGGTCCTGCAGGGAGGTGGCTTCACTGTGCCTGCTCAGAGCAGGCGCTGGGAAGCCAGGACAAGTGCATGTCAGATCGCTGATCTGACACAGTGCACAGCAAAGTGTCAGATCAGCGATCTTACACTATAACATGATGCCCCCCGGGGCAATGTTATAGTGTAAAAAAAAATATTCACATGTGTAAAAAAAAATTTAAAAAAATTCCAAAAAAAATTCCAAAAGAAAAAAAATATTCTTCCTATAAATACATTTTTTTATCTAAATAAAAAAACAAACAATAAAAGTACACATATTTAGTATCGCCGCGTCTGTAACGACTCCACCTATAAAACTATATCACTAGTTACCCCTTCAGTGAACACCGTAAAAAAATTTAAAAAAAAAACGAGGCAAAAAATAACGCTTTATTCTCATACTGCCAAACAAAAAGTGGAATAACTCGCGATCAAAAAGACTAATATAAATAAACATGGTACCGCTGAAAACATCATCTTGTCCCGCAAAAAACAAGCTGCCATACAGCATCATCAGCGAAAAAATAAAAAAGTTATAGTCCTCAGAATAAAGCAATGCAAAAATAATTATTTTTTCTATAAAATAGTTTTTATTGTATAAAAGCGCCAAAACATAAAAAAAAGATATAAATGAGGTATCGCTGTAATTGTACTGACCCGAAGAATAAAACTGCTTTATCCATTTTACCAAACGCGGAACGGTATAAACGCCTCCCCCAAAAGAAATGAATAGCTGGTTTTTGGTCATTCTGCTGTTATGACCTGGTGGTTAGGAGCACCCGGAATGACCTGATGGTTAAACTCACAGGACAAGCTCTGGGAAGTGGGAACTTTGCTGACCGCAATCCCTAATCCTATCACACACACTAGAAATAGCCGTGGAGCGTACCTAACAGGCCTAGACGCCTCGACACAGCCTTAAGAACTAGCTAGCCCTAGAGATAGAAAATAAAGCCTACCTTGCCTCAGAGAAATTTCCCCAAAGGAAAAGGCAGTCCCCCACAAATATTAACTGTGAGTTAAGATGAAAGTCACAAACACAGAAATGAAACAGGTTTAGCAAAGGGAGGCCAGACTGACAAAATAGACAGAGGATAGGAAAGGTATCTTTGCGGTAAGCACAAAAACTACAAAAGACCACGCAGAGTGTGCAAAAAGACCCCCGCACCGACTCACGGTGCGGAGGCGCCACCCTGCATCCCAGAGCTTCCAGCTAGCAAGACAAAATCATGAAAGCAAGCTGGACTAGAAAACCATGAGCAGAAAATAACAAACGGGGACTTAGCTTCTTGCAGGAAGAGACTGGTCTCCAGAAGATCCAAGAGCGAACTGAACCAGCACAGGAACATTGACAGCTGGCATGGAGTAACGATCTGAGTGGAGTTAAATAGAGCAGCCAACCAAAGGATAAACCACGTCACCTGTGTAAGGAACCTCAGAAGCAGCAGCTTCACTCACAGCCACCAGAGGGAGTCCATGGACAGAACTCGCCGAAGTACCATTCACGACCACAGGAGGGAGTTCGACAACAGAATTCACAACAGTACCCCCCCTTGAGGAGGGGTCACCGAACCCTCACCAGAGCCCCCAGACCGATCAGGATGAGCCAAATGAAAGGCACGAACTAGATCAGCAGCATGAACATCAGAGGCAAAAACCCAGGAATTATCTTCCTGACCATAACCCTTCCACTTGACCAGGTACTGGAGTTTCCGTCTCGAAACACGAGAATCCAAAATCTTCACCACATACTCCAACTCCCCCTCGACGAACATCGGGGCAGGAGGATCAACGGAGGGAACCATAGGCGCCACGTATCTCCGCAACAACGACCTATGGAACACATTATGGATGGCAAAAGAAGCTGGAAGGTCCAAACGAAATGACACAGGATTAAGAACCTCAGAAATCTTATATGGCCCAATGAAACGAGGCTTAAATTTAGGAGAGGAAACCTTCATAGGGACATGACGAGATGACAACCAAACCAAATCCCCAACACGAAGTCGGGGACCAACACAGCGCCGGCGGTTAGCGAAATGTTGAGCCTTCTCCTGGGACAATGTCAAATTGTCCACCACATGAGTCCAAATCTGCTGCAACCTGTCCACCACCGTATCCACACCAGGACAGTCCGAAGGCTTAACCTGCCCTGAAAAGAAACGAGGATGGAAACCAGAATTACAGAAAAAAGGAGAAACTAAAGTAGCCGAGCTGGCCCGATTATTAAGGGCGAACTCAGCCAAAGGCAAGAAGGGCACCCAATCATCCTGATCAGCAGAAACAAAGCATCTCAGATATGTTTCCAAAGTCTGATTAGTTCGTTTGGTTTAGCCATTAGTCTGAGGATGGAAAGCCGAAGAAAAAGACAAATCAATGCCCATCTTAGCACAAAAGGACCGCCAAAACCTCGAAACAAACTGGGAACCTCTGTCCGAGACGATGTTCTCTGGAATGCCATGCAAACGAACCACATGCTGGAAAAACAATGGCACCAAATCAGAGGAGGAAGGCAATTTAGACAAGGGTACCAAATGGACCATCTTAGAGAAGCGATCACAAACCACCCAAATGACCGACATCCTTTGAGAAACAGGGAGATCAGAAATAAAATCCATGGAAATATGCGTCCAGGGCCTCTTCGGGATCGGCAAGGGCAAAAGCAACCCACTGGCACGAGAACAGCAGGGCTTAGCCCGAGCACAAGTCCCACAGGACTGCACAAAAGAACGCACATCCCATGACAAAGAAGGCCACCAAAAGGATCTAGCCACCAGATCTCTGGTACCAAAGATTCCAGGATGACCAGCCAACACCGAACAATGAACCTCAGAGATAACTCTACTACTCAATCTATCAGGGACAAACAGTCTCTCTACTGGACAACGGTCAGGTCTATCAGCCTGAAACTTCTGCAGTACGCGCCGCAAATCAGGGGAGATGGCAGACAAAATTACCCCCTCTTTAAGAATACCCGCCGGCTCCGGAGTCAGACATGAAACTCTTTGACAGGGCATCAGCCTTCACATTCTTAGATCCCGGAAGGTATGAAACCACAAAATCAAAACGGGAGAAAAAGAGCGACCATCGAGCCTGTCTCGGATTCAACCGTTTGGCAGACTCGAGATAAGTCAAATTCTTGTGATCCGTCAAGACCACCACGCGATGTTTAGCTCCTTCAAGCCAATGTCGCCACTCCTCGAATGCCCACTTCATGGCCAACAACTCTCGATTGCCAACATCATAATTACGCTCAGCAGGCGAGAATTTTCTAGAAAAGAAGGCACATGGTTTCATCACCGAGCCATCAGAACTTCTTTGCGACAAAACAGCCCCTGCTCCAATCTCAGAAGCATCAACCTCGACCTGAAACGGGAGCGAAACATCTGGCTGGCACAACACAGGGGCAGAAGAAAAACGACGCTTCAACTCCTGAAAAGCCTCTACAGCCGCAGAGGACCAATTGACCACATCAGCACCTTTCTTGGTCAAATCAGTCAACGGTTTAGCAATACTAGAAAAATTAGCGATAAAGCGACGGTAAAAATTAGCAAAGCCCAGGAACTTCTGCAGGCTCTTCACAGATGTCGGCTGAGTCCAATCATAAATGGCCTGAACTTTAACAGGGTCCATCTCGATAGTAGATGGGGAAAAAATGAAACCCAAAAATGAAACCTTCTGAACTCCAAAGAGACACTTTGACCCCTTCACAAACAAGGAATTCGCACGAAGGACCTGGAACACCATTCTGACCTGCTTCACATGAGACTCCCAATCATCCGAAAAGACCAATTTGTCATCCAAATATACAATCATGAATCTATCCAGGTACTCTCGAAAGATGTCATGCATAAAGGACTGAAACACAGATGGAGCATTAGAAAGCCCGAATGGCATAACCAGGTACTCAAAATGGCCCTCGGGCGTATTAAATGCTGTTTTCCATTCATCGCCCTGTTTAATTCGCACAAGATTATACGCCCCTCGAAGATCTATCTTGGTGAACCAACTAGCCCCCTTAATCCGAGCAAACAAATCAGACAGCAGCGGCAAAGGATACTGAAATTTGACTGTGATCTTATTAAGAAGGCGGTAATCAATACAAGGTCTCAAAGAGCCATCCTTCTTGGCCACAAAAAAGAACCCTGCTCCCAATGGTGACGACGACGGGCGAATATGACCCTTCTCCAAGGACTCCTTTATATAACTCCGCATAGCGGCGTGTTCTGGCACCGATAAATTGAACAGTCGACCCTTAGGAAACTTACTACCAGGAATCAAATCAATAGCACAATCACAATCCCTATGAGGAGGTAGGGCACCGGATTTGGGCTCATCAAAAACATCCCGGTAATCCGACAAAAACTCAGGGACTTCAGAAGGAGTGGAAGACGAAATTGACAGCAATGGAACATCACCATGTACTCCTTGACAACCCCAGCTGGACACAGACATTGATTTCCAATCCAATACTGGGTTGTGGACCTGTAGCCATGGTAACCCCAAAACGACCACATCATGCAGATTATGCAACACCAAAAAGCGAATATCCTCCTGATGTGCAGGAGCCATGCACATGGTCAAATGAGTCCAGTACTGAGGCTTATTCTTGGCCAAAGGCGTAGCATCAATTCCTCTCAATGGAATAGGATACTGCAAGGGCTCCAAGAGAAAACCACAGCGCCTGGCAAACTCCAAATCCATCAAGTTCAGGGCAGCGCCTGAATCCACAAATGCCAAAACAGAATAGGACGACAGAACTCGCCGAAGTACCATTCACGACCACAGGAGGGAGTTCGACAACAGAATTCACAACATTCTGCCTCAATAATCGGAATAAAAAGCGATCAAAAAAATGTCACATGCCCGAAAAGGTTAGCAATAAAAACGTCAACTCGTCCCAAAATCAAGACCTCACATGACTCTGTGGCCCCAAATATGGAAAAATTATAGCTCTCAAAATGTGGTAACGCAAAAAATATTTTTTGCAATAAAAAGCGTCTCAGTGTGTGACGGCTGCCAATCATAAAAATCCACCAAAAAACCCGCTATAAATAGTAACTCAAACCCCCCTTCATCACCCCCTTAGGGAAAAATTAAAAAATTAAAAAAATGTATTTATTTCCATTTTCCCATTAGGGTTAGGGCTAGGGTTATGGTTAGGGCTAGGGTTAGGGCTAGGGTTAGGGTTGGGGATAGGGTTAAGGCTACAGTTAGGGTCGGGGCTAAAGTTAGGGTTGGGGCTACATTTACGGTTGGGAATAGGGTTGGGATTAGGGTTAGGGGTGTGTCAGGGTTAGAGGTGTGGTTAGGGTTACCATTGGGATTAGGGCTAGGGGTGTGTTTGGATTAGGGTTTCAGTTATAATTGGGGGGTTTCCACTGTTTAGGCACATCAGGGGCTCTCCAAACGCGACATGGCGTCCAATCTCAATTCCAGCCAATTCTGCGCTGAAAAAGCAAAACAGTGCTCCTTCCCTTCCGAGCTCTCTCGTGTGCCCAAACAGGGATTTACCCCAACATATGGGGTATCAGCATACTCAGAACAAATTGAACAACAACTTTTGGTGTCCAATTTCTCCTGTTACCCTTGGGAAAATATAAAACTGGGGGCTAAAAAATAATTTTTGTGGGAAAATTTGTATTTTTTATTTTCACGGCTCTGCGTTATAAACTGTAGTGAAACACTTGGGGGTTCAAAGTTCTCACAACACATCTAGATAAGTTCCTTGGGGGGTCTAGTTTCCACTATGGGGTCACTTGTGGGGGGTTTCTACTGTTTAGGTACAGTAGGGGCTATGCAAACACAATGTGACGCCTGCAGACCATTCCATCCAAGTCTGCATTCCAAATGGCACTCCTTCCCTTCTGAGCCCTCCCTTGCGCACAAACGGTGGTTCCCCCACATATGGGGTATCAGCGTACTCAGGACAAATTGGCCAACCACTTTTGGGGTCCAATTTCTCCTGTTACCCTTGGGAAAATACAAAACTGGAAGCTAAAATATAATTTTTGTGGGAAAATGTTTTATTTTTTATTTTTACGGCTCTGCATTATAAACTTCTGTGAAGCCCTAGGTGGGTCAAAGTGCTCACCACACATCTAGATAAATTGCTTAGGGGGTCTATGTTCCAAAATGGTGTCACTTGTGGGGGTTTCAATGTTTAGGCACATCAGTGGCTCACCAAATGCAACATGGCGTCCCATCTCAATTCCTGTCAATTTTGCATTGAAAAGGCAAACGGCGCTCCTTCCCTTCCAAGCTCTCCCATGCGCCCAAGCAGTGGTTTATCCCCACATATGGGGTATCAGCGTATTCAGGACAAATTATACAACAAGTTTTGGGGTCCAATTTCTTCTCTTACCCTTGGGAAAATAAAAAATTGGGAGCGAAATGATCATTTTTGTGAAAAAATATGATTTTTATTTTTACGGCTCTGCATTATAAACTTCTGTGAAGCCCTAGGTGGGTCAAAGTGCTCACCACACATCTAGATAAGTTCCTTAGGAGGTCTACTTTCCAAAATGATGTCACTTGTGGGGGGGGTTTCAATGTTTAGGCACATCAGTGGCTCTCTAAACGCAACATGGCGTCCCATCTCAATTTCAGTAAATTTTGCATTGAAAAGTCAAATGGTGCTCCTTCCTTCTAAGCTCTGCCATGCGCCCAAACAGTGGTTTACCCCCACACATGGGGTATCAGCGTACTCAGGACAAATTGTACAACTTTTGGGGTCCAATTTCTTCTCTTACCCTTGGGAAAATAAAAAATTTGGGGCGAAATGATCATTTTTGTGAAAAAATATGATTTTTTATTTTTACGGCTCTGCATTATAAACTTCTGTAAAGCACTTGGTGGGTCAAAGTGCTCACCACACATCTAGATAAGTTCCTTAGGGGGTCTACTTTCCAAAATGGTGTCACTTGTGGGGGGTTTCAATGTTTAGGCACGTCAGTGGCTCTCCAAACGCAACATGGCGTCCCATCTCAATTCCTGTCAAAGTTGCATTGAAAAGTCAGACGGCGCTCCTTCGCTTCCGAGCTCTGCCATGCGCCAAAACAGTGGTTTACCCTCACATATGGGGTATTGGCGTACTCAGGACAAATTGTACAACAACTTTTGTGGTCCATTTTCTCCTATTACCATTGGTAAAATAAAACAAATTGGAGCTGAAGTAAATTTTTTGTGACAAAAAGTTAAATGTTCATTTTTATTTAAACATTCCAAAAATTCCTGTGAGACACCTGAAGGGTGAATAAACTTCTTGAATGTGGTTTTGAGCACCTTGAGGGGTGCAGTTTTTAGAATGGTGTCACACTTGATTATTTTCTATCATATAGACCCCTCAAAATGACTTCAAATGAGATGTGGTCCCATAAAAAAATGGTGTTGTAAAAATGAGAAATTGCTGGTCAACTTTTAACTCTTATAACTCCCTAACAAAAAAAAATTTGGTTCCAAAATTGTGCTGATGTAAAGTAGACATGTGGGAAATGTTACTTATTAAGTATTTTGTGTGACATATCTCTGTGATTTAATTGCATAAAAATTCAAAGTTGGAAAATTGCGAAATTTTCGCCAAATTTCCATTTTTTTCACAAATAAACGCAGGTAATATAAAATAAATTTTACCTCTATCATGAAGTACAATATGTCACGAGAAAACAGTCAGAATCAGTGAGATCCGTTGAAGCATTCCAGAGTTATAACCTCATAAAGGGACAGTGGTCAGAATTGTAAAAATTGGCCTGGTCATTAACATGCAAACCATCCCTGGGGGTAAAGGGGTTAAATGAACATGTCAGGTACAAGAAAAATACCACAACGTTTCCTTCACTCTAAACTTGCTGTCTGTCTTGCAGAAGAGACAGTGAAATGGATTACAGGGGGTCAGGGTAGATCTTTCCAACAAAAAGAAGTTTAAGTTATGGGATAATGGCAGCAGGAACATGTTTTTTGTAGAAGTTATTTAAGGAAGAAATTTAAAGGACAGTTGACCAAACTTCATATATGCTTTATTTTACAGGAAGTTACAGAAAATAATGATGACGAGAACTAATTTGTGCATACGTTACCCACAAATGTGTTATTACTGCAATTGCTACAAACACTTATATTTATCATTTTTCATCAGATGTTTGCTGCTGAGGAAAATGTAGACTTTCGCATTCATGTTGAAAATCAAACAAGAGGAAGGGATGATGTGAGCAGGAAACAGCTTCGGCTTTATCAACTCTATAGTAGAACAAGCGGGAAACACATTCAGGTTCTTGGAAGAAGAATAAGTGCTAAGGGTGAAGATGGAGATAAATATGGTAAGGTAATTTGCTTTCATGTTTATTAGAAAAGAAATCTTTTTTTTACTTTATATTCTTCAGCATGTGGAGCATGGCGCCTTTTAATGCAAATATTCACCACACCACTAGATGAAGTTCTTAAGAGGCTTTTCTGCTGTTTTGGCGCCTCTGGAACACAACAAATGTAACATGGTGTCCGCAATCTGTTCAAGCCAAATTTGCACTCTTTCATTTATGAGTCCTGCTGTGTGATTGAACAGCAATTTTTGACTACATATATTGACTACATAAATTACACTACATATTCTGCATATATAATTTTTAACAAAGATATATTGCCATGTTATGGAGAAATTTTGCAACAAATTCTGATGTCCATGTTCTCCAATTACGCTTGGTAAAATGAAAAATGTAATATTAAAACAATATTTTTGTGGACAAAATTTCATTTTATACTTTTGTATCACAATGTTAAAAACTTTTACTAAGCACTTGTGAGTCCAAAATGGTCACTACACCCCTAGATGAATTCCTAGGGGGGTATAGATTCCAAAACTGAGTCACTTGTGGAAGGTTTATGCTGGTTTGATTCATCAGCGGGTCTGCAAATATTGCAAGGCATCTTCAAATTTTTCCATTAAAATTTCTCCCCAAGAATCAAATGGTGGTCCGTTTTTTCCAAACCCTGCTGCTTGCCAAAACTGTATTTTTTGACTATGGGTTATTGCCAGATTTGCAAGAAAATGTGTAATACATTTTGGGGCTCATTTTCTCCTATTATCTTTTAAAAAAAAGAAAACTTTGCGGCTAAAGCAATATTTTAGAGGAAAATTTTTAAAATTTTTGTCCTTTTTTTTACTTTACTTTTGGTTAATTCCTGTGAAGCACTGGAAGGGTTACTAGTGATGAGCGAGTATACTCGTTGCTCGAGTTTTCCCGAGCACACTCGGGTGACCTCCGGGTATTTGTTTTTGCTCCGAGATATAGTTTTCATCGTCTCAGTTGCATGATTTACGGCTTCCAGATGTGGGAATTCCCTAACAAACAGGCATTCCTCACATGTATTCAGCGTATCTGGAAGCCGTAAATCATGCAACTGAGGCGATGAAAACTATATCTCTGAGCAATAACAAATGCTCGGAGGTCACCCAAGCGTGCTCGGGAAAACCCAAGCAACGAGTACATTCCCTCATCACTAGTTAACACTTTTTTGTATAGCACTTTTAGGCTTCTTTCACACGTCCGTGTCTCCGGTATGTGTGGTGACAGTTTTCACACGTACTGGAGACACGTACACATGTAGAGTGTGTTTCCACGGACCATGTGTCCTGTCAGCACGGACGGAAAAACGGTCCACACATGGAAAACACACATTGATGTCCTCCGTGTGACATGCATCGGCATTGGGGAAGAAGCGCTACAGTAAGCGCTGTTCCCCGGCAGCAGGTACTGAAGCCGGCTCTCATAATTTTCCCCTGGTCTGCCGGCAAGCAGAAAAGAATGATGAGCATTACATTAAAGTCCAAACGACAGCAGTTGGGGGCTTTTGGGACTCTTACCCCCATCATCCGACACCTGCTTCCGCTAATAACAGTGGCAGTGGGTGCGGATGATCGGGGTATTCCACAGCCGCCGCCTGCGTTCTAACTAAATAAATGAATGAAAAACCCGACTTGGGTTCCCCCTATTCTCTTAAACCAACCAAACAAAACTCACAGCTGGGGGCTGTAACCCTCAGCTGTCAGCTTCTGAAATGTTGGTTATCAAGAATAGAGGGGTCCCCATGCAGTTTTTTTAATTATTTAAATAACTCATTTAAAAAAACAGCATGGGGTCCCCCCATTTTTGACAACCAACCTTGCTAAAGCTCACAGCTGGTGGCTGGTATTCTCAGGCTGGTAAGGGGTCATTGATATAGGTCCCTCCCATCATAGAAACAGCAGCCTGCTGCTGCCCAAAAAACGCGCATCTATTAGATGCGCCTTTTCTGGTGCTTTGCCCAGCTCTTCCCACTTGCCTTGTAGCTGTGCCAAGTGGGGTAATATTTTTGGGGTTGATGTCAATATGGCATTGCAAAAATAATTACTTTTTCTATAAAATAGTTTTTATTGCGTAAAAACGGCAAAACAAAAAAGAATTATATAAATGTGGTATTGCTGCAATCACACCGACTCGGAGATTAGTCATCTAGTCACTTATATTGCACGAGGAGTGATGCAAAAAATAAATAGAAGCAATTCTTTACCTGCTGTTGATTTTTCCATTCTGCCTCACAAAGATCGCAGTAAGGCTTGGCTCACATTTATCCTGTTCTCTATGCTGAGCGCTTACACCTGGGTTTCTGTGTAAAATCTCTGAAAAACGTGATTTAGATGGAACCCCCGGCAGACGATTCCCTATAATGAGGCAGATGGAGACACTTTGTGTTCTGTCTGTCTTATAATTCGTCGGTGTCTCTCTTTTTTAGAGTGCATGAAAATGTGATCGGCCACAGTTTTGTTCACTTCTGAAAAGAAGGACGTCGCTGAACAGAGTCAAGACAGAGGCCAGAGTAAAGCTGCTGCCTTATTATAGTGAATGGACCGCTCAGGGGTTTCATATGTATCATGTCATTCAGAAATTTAGGCCACGTTCAGTATTTGGTCAGTATTTTACATCAGTATTTGTAAGCTAAAATCAGGAGGGGAAAAGTATAATAGAAACATGTGCACCACTTGTGCATTTTTCACCAACTTCTGGTTTTAGCTTGCAAATACTAATGTAAAATACTCACTAAATACTGAACGTGTGATCGTAGCCTTTGATGGAAGTGCTCAGCGTAGAACACAGGATAAACATGTTTACATGATTCAAAATGTTATGTAAATTTTAAATACAAAAGCTTCAACTCAATCCACCAAAAAAGCTAATCTCCACAAAGGTCCGACATCTGTCAAAGGAAATATAGTTTTTTTTTGCGTCACTGGTAGTACAAAGGCTTTGGAAAAGTGCTATGCCTCCCTGTCCACCCCCCCATCCCCCAAAGAAATAGAGAGTTCTTTGTTCCCAAATTTGAATGCCCCCTCCCTTCTAAGCCCCAGTGTGCCTAAACTATATTTATCATTCACATGTTTCACATTTCTGTAGCAATGAGAGCCTGCCTAATTTACTGGGTCCATGACTCCAGAAGCATGAGCTGGGCACAATGTATGAGCACTACAATGGCAGATTTGCAATTTTCTCTCAGCAATATCCACTACTGCTTGTTTCTGGAAAACATACATGGAGTCAAAATCGTCACTATACCTGTAGATAAATTACTAGTGGGGTGTTTTTCCCAAAATGGGGTCACTTGGGGAATTCTGCTCATCTGGCACTTAGGGCCTCTGTAAATTGTCCGTAAAATATTCTATGATAATTTATCGTCCAAAAGTCAAATACTGCTTCTTCCCTCCCGAGCTTTAGTTTTTGTGGAGCGCCCCTGTGGGCAAGGGGTACTCGGAACTGGGTCCTTCGGTTCTCAGGGGGATGTCACGGTGGCTGACCCGATCTGTGGCCCGTGGGACTTCCGTGTAAAAGGGAAAGGTCTTTAAAGGGATAATGTTTGTGACGCCACCTGTGGTATTCGGTCAGGATGACCAACGCTGCTTTAAGGGGTCCACTGGGGTGATGTTATAGCAGCTGGATGGTATACCTTCCCACAGGTGAAGTATGTCCCCAGGGCTTCCCAGTGTGTAGATGGTGGATGGTGAATGGCGTAAGGCGCAGTGAAGAATGAGGACACAAGGTTGCAGTCTCTTTACCTTTTTACTGAAGACTTCAGCATCCACAGTCTCAGATCACAGGGCAGGCAGAGTCCGGCCGGTTTGGAGGCAAATCCAGAGTCCCCTTATCCAGGTGGAAATCAGTAGCCTTCTTCTAGCACCTGGGTGTTGTAGTACCTTATTGCTGAGCCTCTCATAAGGTCTTCACAACTGTTGTAGATGTTCTAGATGTTATGTCTCTCTCTGTCCCCCAGATGGATAGGACAAACCCATATGACCGGCGGCTTGATGCTTTTTACAGGGACTCTAGCATGCCCCGGCCTCTCGTGGGTGCCACCTTGCCTCCTGGGTATGGGGCGGATCAGTAATGTGAAATTAGCTGTCCTGCTGGTCTCTGGAGCAAGGTATAAAGGATGGTTGCTCCCTCGGTGTTCCGGCTACCGGATCCTGCGCCTCAGAAGGAGACAGCCTGTGCAGGGCAGAACTCCTTCTGGTTTTCACTCCTTTTGCTATGACTTCTTCTCACTCTCTACAATACAGTTCTCTGTTCATGTCCTTTGTTAGGAACTGCTGCACGTGGGGCCGGCGCAGCTCCGTGACCTTCTGTCTGGGTCTCTGACAGGCTTCCACCCCTGTCAGGGACCAACTACCTGAGCCGAAGCTCAGCCAGCAAATGCCTAACTTCCTCTCCAGGCCACCAGTTTTACCTAAGTGTAAAGAGTGCCCTAATAAATAGGAGCATAGCTCCCCCTGGTGGACTGGAGTATGAAATGTGTTGTATGCTTGTGGTACCTGGTAAAGGGATCTCCTTTATTGCCTCCAAATGTAACATCACTCCCCCCTAGAGGAGAATGATATTACTGCAATAACCAGGACCCTGGGGCGCTGTACTACCCCCCGTTAAATCCAGTACTCCGGGATTGGGAAAAGAAAACAACAATACATTAGCAAAAAGACATTAATTTTTAAAATGCTATAAAACAAGTTAATATAACTGTGCTTCCCTTTATGGGAGGAGAGGATGCTTGAACGTTACAACCAAAAACATATTTACATTGTGCGCGCGACTTTAAGTAAAGTAGGAAACAGTTATTAACTAGCTATGAAACACAATTACCTGTTCAGGTATACTATCTACTAAGTGCAAAGGCAAACATTCTATCTTTATTCAAGTGCAAATCAACATTTGATTACTTTTATTCTTTTCTAACTGCCAAGTTTCAACCAATCCCCACGGGCTTAGTTTATTCAAATGCAGAACAGTCTATCAACCCCCACGGGCTCACTGCATTTTCTTTCAATTTATTCAAAGTACATCATATTAGACTATCTATCTTCAACTCTAGAATATTGGCTACATACTATCGACTAGAGTTGAGCGACCTTGACCTTTTTAGAGTCGAGCCGGGTTTCGCGAAACCCGACTATCTCAAAAGTCGGGTCGAGTGAAATCGGCCGATTATGACGTAAAGTCGGGATCGACCGAAACACGAAACCCAATGCAAGTCAATGGGGCAGCATAGTCGGCAGTGAGTGGGGGCCAGGAAAACACCTAGAGTGCCCATTTTAATGTCAAAACCATCCATTCTTCTTAATGAAGCTTGTCAAGGGTAATTTACCTTATAATAATTGTAAGGCATTTGAAATTGGGGGTCATTTGGCTAAAGTTGTGGTGGGTAGGGCTGGTTCAAGTAATTAGTGGGCCCAGGAAATCTGGACCACGTCACGGCAGTGGAGCAGGGAGAGGTAAGTATTTCAACTTTGCAAGTGCTGTGAACCTGAGCAAGCAGGGGGGCCCACTCGTTGGCATTGGCACTGGCACAGGGCCCCTCAAAGTACAGCGGTGTGTTTGCACGGCGGGGGCGCCTCCCACCGGCAGCAACACTTTTGCGTACTATGAGAGGCCCTGTGCCAGTGACGTCGCCAACTAGTATTCCTCCCCCCACCTGATGAAGGAACCTGCACTTTCATCTGCACCTTCCTCTTTGTCCCCGTGTAAGGTGGTATGGTATGCGGGAAGAGCAACCTGACTTTCAGCAGGGTCACAATGTTGTTGTGTAGCGTGCACGGGGAATGTTGCGTTATGGGTCAATGTACCAGCAGACTCATCTATCACTGGCTGGGCAATGGGCAGGATGAGGAGGAAACACAGATATAGGCCCAAAGAATAAAGTTGGCTAAATGCAGTTTAAAATTGGTAACACAGGAATAACCAGGGGGCATTGCAGTGGAGGACAACTGGAATGAGAGGCTGACACAGAGAGTAGGCCCAAATCAGTAAGTAGTCGAAATGCAGTTCAAAATTGGCAACCGTAGTAAACAGGCGGCACAGCTTTGTTCAGTGGAGGAGAACAGCAAGGAGTGGCAGACACCGATAGTAGGCCCCAACCCAACTAGTAGGCCAAATGCAGTCTAACATTAACAACTACTTAACGAGCGCCTGAAAACGGAATTTCAGGACAGGAAACCAGGAGAACAGCAAGGAGTGGCAGACACCGATAGTAGGCCCCAAACCAACTAGTACGCCAAATGCAGTTGTTCCGTTTAACCACAATTTAATGAGAGCCTGAAGATAGAAGTTCAGGAAAGGCAACCTGGAGAACACCTTGTAGTGGAACACACCATCTCTCTACACCCCATACCCAATTTGTAGGCCTAATGCAGTGTAGTTTCCATGAACTACTAAACGAGAGCCGGAAGATCGAAGCTCAGGAAAGGCAACCTGGAGAACACCTTGGAGTGGAACACACCATCTCTCTACACCTCATACCCAATTTGTAGGCCTAATGCAGTGTAGTTTCCAACAACTACTAAACGAGAGCCGGAAGATCGAAGCTCAGGAAAGGCAACCTGGAGAACACCTTGGAGTGGAACACACCATCTCTCTACACCCCATACCCAATTTGTAGGCCTAATGCAGCGTAGTTTCCAACAACTACTAAACGAGAGCCGGAAGATCGAAGCTCAGGAAAGGCAACCTGGAGAACACCTTGGAGTGGAACACACCATCTCTCTACACCCCATACCCAATTTGTAGGCCTAATGCAGCGTAGTTTCCAACAACTACTAAACGAGAGCCGGAAGATCGAAGCTCAGGAAAGGCAACCTGGAGAACACCTTGGAGTGGAACACACCATCTCTCTGCACTCCATACCCAATTTGTAGGCCTAATGCAGTGTAGTTTCCAAGAACTACTAAACGAGAGCCGGAAGATCGAAGCTCAGGAAAGGCAACCTGGAGAACACCTTGGAGTGGAACACACCATCTCTCTACACCCCATACCCAATTTGTAGGCCTAATGCAGCGTAGTTTCCAACAACTACTAAACGAGAGCATGAAGATCGAAGCATTGGCGAGGAAACCTGGGGAACACCTTGGAGTGGAACACACCATCTCTCTACACCCCATACCCAATTTGTAGGCCTAATGCAGCGTAGTTTCCAACAACTACTAAACGAGAGCCGGAAGATCGAAGCTCAGGAAAGGCAACCTGGAGAACACCTTGGAGTGGAACACACCATCTCTCTACACCCCATACCCAATTTGTAGGCCTAATGCAGCGTAGTTTCCAACAACTACTAAACGAGAGCCAGAAGATCGAAGCTCAGGAAAGGCAACCTGGAGAACACCTTGGAGTGGAACACACCATCTCTCTACACCCCATACCCAATTTGTAGGCCTAATGCAGTGTAGTTTCCAAGAACTACTAAACGAGAGCCGGAAGATCGAAGCTCAGGAAAGGCAACCTGGAGAACACCTTGGAGTGGAACACACCATCTCTCTACACCCCATACCCAATTTGTAGGCCTAATGCAGCGTAGTTTCCAACAACTACTAAACGAGAGCCGGAAGATCGAAGCTCAGGAAAGGCAACCTGGAGAACACCTTGGAGTGGAACACACCATCTCTCTACACCCCATACCCAATTTGTAGGCCTAATGCAGTGTAGTTTCCAAGAACTACTAAACGAGAGCCGGAAGATCGAAGCTCAGGAAAGGCAACCTGGGGAACACCTTGGAGTGTAACACACCATCTCTCTCCACCCGATACCCATTTTGTAGGCCTAATGCAGTGTAGTTTTCTACAACTACTAAACGAGAGTCGGAAAACCGAAGCAATGGCAAGGAAACCTGGGGAACACCTTGGAGTGTAACACACCATCTCTCTCCACCCCATACCCAATTTGTAGGCCTAATGCAGCCTACTTTCCGACAACTACTAAACGAGAGCATGAAGATCGAAGCTCAGGAAAGGCAACCTGGGGAACACCTTGGAGTGTAACAAACCCTCTCTCTACACCACGGAAGGGCTGATTCTTAGGAAGGAAGGCTGTCGGAAAGAAGCAGGGCGCGTCCGAGGGTGATTATATTCTTATTAGGTATATACTCACCCTCGGACGCGCCCTGCTTCTTTATTTGTAATGAATGTTTATTTGCAATGTGGTTTTGACTTACTCTATTTTTTTGGTAAATAATGATTTTATTATTTTCATTGTTTTGCATCTTCTTGGCAATAATATAAAGAAGACGCGACAGGACAACACTCGGTGGATGCCATATCTGTGTTTTAAATTGAAAAAAACTTTCAGTTAACTACTTGCAGGAGAAAGTTATTGTAGCTGGTGGCCATTTTTAGTACTGTACCAGATTTTTGTTGTATGTGTTTGTTTTTAATGTTAAAATGTCTGCATTTGATATCTCTCCAGTATTTTCTTTTTTATAAGCAAAATACTTATTTTTATATTTTCTGATGTTGGTTCAAGGGGTACACGGGCAGCAGTAGACAGGTCAGTGGAGGCCTAGTGGAAGGAGGGACCGCAGACAGGCTTGGAAGCCCTAACATAATAAATTGGGCTGGCTGTAGGCAATTTAAAATTGGTTCCAGGGGAACACGGGCAGCAGTAGACAGGTCAGTGGAGGCCTAGTGGAAGGAGGGACCGCAGACAGGCTTCGAAGCCCTAACATAATAAATTGGGCTGGCTGTAGGCAATTTAAAATTGGTTCCAGGGGAACACGGGCGGCAGTAGACAGGTCAGTGGAGGCCTAGTGGAAGGAGGGACCACAGACAGGCTTCGAAGCCCTAACATAATAAATTGGGCTGGCTGTAGGCAATTTAAAATTGGTTCCAGGGGAACACGGGCAGCAGTAGACAGGTCAGTGGAGGCCTAGTGGAAGGAGGGACCGCAGACAGGCTTCGAAGCCCTAACATAATAAATTGGGCTGGCTGTAGGCAATTTAAAATTGGTTCCAGGGGAACACGGGCGGCAGTGGACAGGTCAGTGGAGGCCTAGTGGAAGGAGGGACCGCAGACAGGCTTCGAAGCCCTAACATAATAAATTGGGCTGGCTGTAGGCAATTTAAAATTGGTTCCAGGGGAACACGGGCGGCAGTAGACAGGTCAGTGGAGGCCTAGTGGAAGGAGGGACCGCAGACAGGCTTCGAAGCCCTAACATAATAAATTGGGCTGACTGTAGGCAATTTAAAATTGGTTCCAGGGGAACACGGGCAGCAGTAGACAGGTCAGTGGAGGCCTAGTGGAAGGAGGGACCGCAGACAGGCTTCGAAGCCCTAACATAATAAATTGGGCTGGCTGTAGGCAATTTAAAATTGGTTCCAGGGGAACACGGGCGGCAGTAGACAGGTCAGTGGAGGCCTAGTGGAAGGAGGGACCGCAGACAGGCTTGGAAGCCCTAACATAATCAATTGGGCTGGCTGTAGGCAATTTAAAATTGGTTCCAGGGGAACACGGGTGGCAGTAGACAGGTCAGTGGAGGCCTAGTGGAAGGAGGGACCGCAGACAGGCTTCGAAGCCCTAACATAATAAATTGGGCTGACTGTAGGCAATTTAAAATTGGTTCCAGGGGAACACGGGCGGCAGTAGACAGGTCAGTGGAGGCCTAGTAGAAGGAGGGACCGCAGACAGGCTTCGAAGCCCTAACATAATAAATTGGGCTGGCTTTAGGCAATTTAAAATTGGTTCCAGGGGAACACGGGCAGCAGTAGACAGGTCAGTGGAGGCCTAGTGGAAGGAGGGACCGCAGACAGGCTTCGAAGCCCTAACATAATAAATTGGGCTGGCTGTAGGCAATTTAAAATTGGTTCCAGGGGAACACGGGCGGCAGTAGACAGGTCAGTGGAGGCCTAGTGGAAGGAGGGACCGCAGACAGGCTTCGAAGCCCTAACATAATAAATTGGGCTGGCTGTAGGCAATTTAAAATTGGTTCCAGGGGAACACGGGCGGCAGTAGACAGGTCAGTGGAGGCCTAGTGGAAGGAGGGACCGCAGACAGGCTTCGAAGCCCTAACATAATAAATTGGGCTGGCTGTAGGCAATTTAAAATTGGTTCCAGGGGAACACGGGCGGCAGTAGACAGGTCAGTGGAGGCCTAGTGGAAGGAGGGACCGCAGACAGGTTTCGAAGCCCTAACATAATCAATTGGGCTGGCTGTAGGCAATTTAAAATTGGTTCCAGGGGAACACGGGCAGCAGTAGACAGGTCAGTGGAGGCCTAGTGGAAGGAGGGACCGCAGACAGGCTTCGAAGCCCTAACATAATATATTGGGCTGGCTGTAGGCAATTTAAAATTGGTTCCAGGGGAACACAGGCGGCAGTAGACAGGTCAGTGGAGGCCTAGTGGAAGGAGGGACCGCAGACAGGCTTCGAAGCCCTAACATAATAAATTGGGCTGGCTGTAGGCAATTTAAAATTGGTTCCAGGGGAACACGGGCGGCAGTAGACAGGTCAGTGGAGGCCTAGTGGAAGGAGGGACCGCAGACAGGCTTGGAAGCCCTAACATAATCAATTGGGCTGGCTGTAGGCAATTTAAAATTGGTTCCAGGGGAACACGGGCAGCAGTAGACAGGTCAGTGGAGGCCTAGTGGAAGGAGGGACCGCAGACAGGCTTCGAAGCCCTAACATAATAAATTGGGCTGGCTGTAGGCAATTTAAAATTGGTTCCAGGGGAGCACGGGCGGCAGTAGACAGGTCAGTGGAGGCCTAGTGGAAGGAGGGACCGCAGACAGGCTTCGAAGCCCTAACATAATCAATTGGGCTGGCTGTAGGCAATTTAAAATTGGTTCCAGGGGAACATGGGCAGCAGTAGACAGGTCAGTGGAGGCTTAGTGGAAGGAGGGACCGCAGACAGGCTTCGAAGGCCTAACATAAGAAAAATGTCAATACAATGGTATTGACAGTGCCAGGCATTGAAGGATGTCAGCACATAGACTAAACATTGGTGGAGCTGTGAGAGAAAATTTTGCAAGTCGTAGAGCACTGTTTGACCTGGGGGGGGACTGTCTTGTGGCCGGTGGTACAGGCCCAGGGCCCCTCATTTACAACGGTGTGTCTGACGTTGGGTGCGCACCACCACCGCCAGACACTTTATTGTACTATGAGGGACCTAGTGGCAGTGCCGTCGACCAAAAGCGGGCACACCCACCTCTTCAGACAAACAGTACTCTCACGGGTGCTGGCGCCAAGTGGCGATACCACGGCCCCGTGTGGGGAGTTTGGCCATTTAGGGAGGTGTTAACATGTCGGATGCTGGACAATCAGGTGCTGCAAATTACGAGATTGGAAAAGTCGTTCAGAATAGTCCACAGGCAAGACCTTTACATAGGAAAGCTAGGTGTCAGCCGGGCAAGGTGGGGCAAAAGATTTCGAAATCCAGTTGTGGTTCATTTTAATGAAGGTTAGATCATCTACATTTTGGGTAGCCAGACGAGTCCTTTTTTCTGTTAGTATTGAACCTGCAGCACTGAATACTCTTTCTGATAGGACACTAGCTGCCGGGCAAGCAAGCTCCTGCAATGCATATTCTTCCAATTCTGGCCAGGTGTCTAATTTTGATGCCCAGTAATCAAATGGGAATGACGGTTGAGGGAGAACATCGATAAGGGATGAAAAATAGTTTGTAACCATACTGGACAAATGTTGTCTCCTGTCACTTTGAATTGATGCTGCAGTACCTGTCCTGTCTGCGGTCATAGCAAAATCACTCCACAACCTGGTCAGAAAACCCCTCTGGCCAACGCCACTTCTGATTTCTGCCCCTCTAACTCCTCTGGTCTGCTGGCCCCTGCAGCTCGTGTGAGAACGATCACGGGCGCTGTGTGCAGGGAATGCCAGAAGCAAACGGTCAACAAGAGTTGATTGTTTGGTTGCTAATATTAGTTCCAAGTTCTCATGTGGCATTATATTTTGCAATTTGCCTTTATAGCGAGGATCAAGGAGGCAGGCCAACCAGTAATCGTCATCGTTCATCATTTTAGTTATGCGTGTGTCCCTTTTGAGGATACGTAAGGCATAATCCGCCATGTGGGCCAAAGTTCCAGTTCTCAAATCTCCGGTTGTGCTTGGTTGAGGGGCAGATTCAGGCAAATCCACGTCACTTGTGTCCCTCCAAAAACCAGAACCCGGCCTTGCCGCGCCACCAATTTCCAGTGGCCCCGGAAAAGCTTCCTCATTACAAATATAATCATCCCCATCATCCTCCTCGTCCTCCTCCTCCTCTTCGCCCGCTAACTCGTCCTGTACACTGCCCTGGCCAGACAATGGCTGACTGTCATCAAGGCTTTCCTCTTCCTCAGCTGCAGACGCCTGATCCTTTATGTGCGTCAAACTTTGCATCAGCAGACGCATTAGGGGGATGCTCATGCTTATTATGGCGTTGTCTGCACTAACCAGCCGTGTGCATTCCTCAAAACACTGAAGGACTTGACACATGTCTTGAATCTTCGACCACTGCACACCTGACAACTCCATGTCTGCCATCCTACTGCCTGCCCGTGTATGTGTATCCTCCCACAAAAACATAACAGCCCGCCTCTGTTCGCACAGTCTCTGAAGCATGTGCAGTGTTGAGTTCCACCTTGTTTCAACGTCTATGATTAGGCGATGCTGGGGAAGGTTCAAAGAACGCTGATAGGTCTGCATACGGCTGGAGTGTACGGGCGAACGGCGGATATGTGAGCAAAGTCCACGCACTTTGAGGAGCAGGTCGGATAACCCCGGATAACTTTTCAGGAAGCACTGCACCACCAGGTTTAAGGTGTGAGCCAGGCAAGGAATGTGTTTCAGTTGGGAAAGGGAGATGGCAGCCATGAAATTCCTTCCGTTATCACTCACTACGTTGCCTGCCTCAAGATCTACAGTGCCCAGCCACGACTGCGTTTCTTTCTGCAAGAACTCGGACAGAACTTCCGCGGTGTGTCTGTTGTCGCCCAAACACTTCATAGCCAATACAGCCTGCTGACGTTTGCCAGTAGCTGCCCCATAATGGGAGACCTGGTGTGCAACAGTGGCAGCTGCGGATGGAGTGGTTGTGCGACTGCGGTCTGTGGACGAGCTCTCGCTTCTGCAGGAGGACGAAGAGGAGGAGGAGGGGGTGCGAACGGCTACAGCCAACTGTTTCCTAGACCGTGGGCTAGGCAGAACTGTCCCAAACTTGCTGTCCCCTGTGGACCCTGCATCCACCACATTTACCCAGTGTGCCGTGATGGACACGTAACGTCCCTGGCCATGCCTACTGGTCCATGCATCTGTTGTCAGGTGCACCTTTGTGCTCACAGATTGCCTGAGTGCATGGACGATGCGCTCTTTAACATGCTGGTGGAGGGCTGGGATGGCTTTTCTGGAAAAAAAGTGTCGACTGGGTAGCTCGTAGCGTGGTACAGCGTAGTCCATCAGGGCTTTGAAAGCTTCGCTTTCAACTAACCGGTAGGGCATCATCTCTAACAAGATTAGTCTAGCTATGTGGGCGTTCAAACCCTGTGTACGCGGATGCGAGGCTAAGTACTTCCTTTTTCTAACCATAGTCTCATGTAGGGTGAGCTGGACTGGAGAGCTGGAGATCGTGGAACTAGCGGGGGTGCCGGTGGACATGGCAGACTGAGAGACGGTGGGAGATGGTATTGTTGCCGCCGGTGTCCTAGATGCAGTGTTTCCTACTACGAAACTGGTGATTCCCTGACCCTGACTGCTTTGGCCTGGCAAAGAAACTTGCACAGATACTGCAGGTGGTGCGGAAAATGGTGGCCCTACACTGCCGGAAGGGATGTTGCGTTGCTGACTAGCTTCATTGGCCGAGGGTGCTACAACCTTAAGGGACGTTTGGTAGTTAGTCCAGGCTTGCAAATGCATGGTGGTTAAATGTCTATGCATGCAACTTGTATTGAGACTTTTCAGATTCTGTCCTCTGCTTAAGGTAGTTGAACATTTTTGACAGATGACTTTGCGCTGATCAATTGGATGTTGTTTAAAAAAATGCCAGACTGCACTCTTTCTAGCATCGGATACCTTTTCAGGCATTGCAGACTGAGCTTTAACCGGATGGCCACGCTGTCCTCCAACAGGTTTTGGCTTTGCCACGCGTTTTGGGCAAGATACGGGCCCGGCAGATGGAACCTGTTGCGATGTTGATGCCTGCTGCGGCCCCTCCTCCTCCGCTTCAGAACTGCTGCCGCCTGCACCCTGTTCCCCCAATGGCTGCCAATCGGGGTCAAGAACTGGGTCATCTATTACCTCTTCTTGTAGCTCGTGTGCAACTTCGTCTGTGTCACCGTGTCGGTCGGTGGTATAGCGTTCGTGATGGGGCAACATAGTCTCATCAGGGTCTGATTCTTGATCATTACCCTGCGAGGGCAATGTTGTGGTCTGAGTCAAAGGACCAGCATAGTAGTCTGGCTGTGGCTGTGCATCAGTGCACTCCATGTCAGATTCAACTTGTAATGGGCATGGACTGTTAACTGCTTCACTTTCTAAGCCAGGGACGGTATGTGTAAAGAGCTCCATGGAGTAACCCGTTGTGTCGCCTGCTGCATTCTTCTCTGTTGTTGTTTTTGCTGAAGAGGACAAGGAAGCGACTTGTCCCTGACCGTGAACATCCACTAACGACGTGCTGCTTTGACATTTACCAGTTTCACGAGAGGAGGCAAAAGAGCTAGAGGCTGAGTCAGCAAGATAAGCCAAAACTTGCTCTTGCTGCTCCGGCTTTAAAAGCGGTTTTCTTACTCCCAGAAAAGGGAGTGTTCGAGGCCTTGTGTAGCCAGACGACGAACCTGGCTCCACAGCTCCAGACTTAGGTGCAATATTTTTTTTCCCACGACCAGCTGATGCTCCACCACTACCACTACCCTCATTACCAGCTGACAATGAACGCCCCCGGCCACGACCTCTTCCACCAGACTTCCTCATTGTTTTAAAAACGTAAACAAACTAACGGTATTTGTTGCTGTCACACAAATTACACGGTGAGCTATAACTTCAGTATGATTTAGCTACCCCTTTACAGGTGAGTGAGACCACAACGAAAATCAGGCACAATGTTACACACTCTGTTGTTGGTGGCAACAAATGAGAGAGATGCCACACACGCAGGACTGTCACTGAAGCACAAATGTAAATATTAATCTCCCACTGATTTGATTTTTTTTTTTTTTCAGGGAGACTTTAGGAAAAAAAAATAATAGAATAAAATGATTTTTTCAGGAAGAATTTAGAAACCAAATAAAATAAAATTATTTTTTCAGGGAGAATTTAGAAAACAAATAAAACAAAAAAAGGCTTTCTATGGCCCACTGAGTGAGAGATGACGCACACAGGAGTCAGGAGTGGCACACAAGCCCAGAGGCCAATATTTATCTCCCACTGATTGATGTAGTGATTTTTTCAGGTAGATTTTGGAACCCAAATCAAGCAAAAAAAATAATAGGCTTTCTATGGCCCACAATTGGAGAGAGAGAGAGAGATGGCACACCCAGGAGTCAAGACTGGCACACAAGCAGAAAGGGCAATATTAATCTCCCACTGATTTGTTTTTTGTTTTTTTTTCAGGGAGACTTTAGGAAAAAAAACTAATAGAATAAAATGATTTTTTCAGGAAGAATTTAGAAACCAAATAAAATAAAATGATTTTTTCAGGGAGAATTTAGAAAACAAATAAAACAAAAAAAGGCTTTCTATGGCCCACTGAGTGAGAGATGACGCACACAGGAGTCAGGAGTGGCACACAAGCCCAGAGGCCAATATTTATCTCCCACTGATTGATGTAGTGATTTTTTCAGGTAGATTTGGGAACCCAAATCAAGCTAAAAATATAATAGGCTTTCTATGGCCCACAATTGGAGAGAGAGAGAGAGATGGCACACCCAGGAGTCAAGACTGGCACACAAGCAGAAAGGGCAATATTAATCTCCCACTGATTTGTTTTTTTGTTTTTTTTTCAGGGAGACTTTAGGAAAAAAAAATAATAGAATAAAATGATTTTTTCAGGAAGAATTTAGAAACCAAATAAAATAAAATGATTTTTTCAGGGAGAATTTAGAAAACAAATAAAACAAAAAAAGGCTTTCTATGGCCCACTGAGTGAGAGATGACGCACACAGGAGTCAGGAGTGGCACACAAGCCCAGAGGCCAATATTTATCTCCCACTGATTGATGTAGTGATTTTTTCAGGTAGATTTTGGAACCCAAATCAAGCAAAAAAAATAATAGGCTTTCTATGGCCCACAATTGGAGGGAGAGAGGGAGAGAGAGATGGCACACCCAGGAGTCAAGACTGGCACACAAGCAGAAAGGGCAATATTAATCTCCCACTGATTTGTTTTTTGTTTTTTTTTCAGGGAGACTTTAGGAAAAAAAAATAATAGAATAAAATGATTTTTTCAGGAAGAATTTAGAAACCAAATAAAATAAAATGATTTTTTCAGGGAGAATTTAGAAAACAAATAAAACAAAAAAAGGCTTTCTATGGCCCACTGAGTGAGAGATGACGCACACAGGAGTCAGGAGTGGCACACAAGCCCAGAGGCCAATATTTATCTCCCACTGATTGATGTAGTGATTTTTTCAGGTAGATTTGGGAACCCAAATCAAGCTAAAAAAATAATAGGCTTTCTATGGCCTAGTCAGCAGGATCTCGGAGCAACATGGCAGATGTGACAACCTACATGGTGAGCTGCAGCATGTGCTACATGTTCGCAGATCGACCAGAAGAAGAATCCAATTTCACCTGTCAGAAGTGTAGACTAGTGGCCCTTTTAGAAGAAAAGGTGCGGGGTCTGGAAGAAAGAATAGCAACTTTGAAACTCATCAAAGAGAATGAAGACTTTCTAGACAGAACAGAAGCATCTCTACTGGTCACAGAAGGTGAAAAAAGTGTCAGAGAACCTCCAAAAGCAGATGAGTGGAAGCATGTGACCAAAAGAAGCAAGAAGACCATGGAGAAATCACCAACCACACAACTGAAGAACCGATATCAAATCTTTGTAGAGGATGAAGATGGCACACCTAAGGATGAAGCAATACCAGCAAGCAAAAAAGAAAAGGGCACACAGCGACAAGTGACAGCAAAAAGTACAGCCAAGAAGCAACGAAGAGTGGTGGTGGTGGGAGACTCACTACTGAGAGGCACAGAAGCAGCCATCTGCAGACCGGACATAACTGCAAGAGAAGTATGCTGCCTTCCAGGTGCGATGATCAAGGATGTGACCGATAGGATACCAAAGCTCTTCAGCTCCAAGGACGTCCACCCATTTCTTCTGATACATGTTGGCACCAATGACACGGCAAGGAAGGACCTACCGACAATCTGCAAAGACTTTGAAGAGTTGGGGAAGAAAGTAAAGGAACTGGATGCACAGGTAGTTTTTTCTTCTATCCTTCCAGTAGACGGGCATGGCACCAGGAGATGGAACAGGATCCTTGATGCAAACAACTGGCTAAGACGATGGTGCAGACAACAAGGATTCGGATTCCTGGACCACGGTGTGAATTACTGGTACGATGGACTCCTCGCCAGAGACGGACTACACCTCAACAAACCTGGGAAACACACATTCGCCAGAAGACTCGCTACACTCATCAGGAGGGCGTTAAACTAGAAGAAGAGGGGACGGGAAGAAAAACATTAGACTCGACCAAAGAAGACCCAGGAAAACATACTCAGAAGGGAGGTAAGAACATTTCTAAAAAAATCCACAGCAAGGAGATTGGAACAAAACAAAATCCTCTAAACTGCATGCTCGCAAACGCCAGAAGCCTGACAAACAAGATGTAAGAACTAGAAGCAGAAATATCTACAGGTAACTTTGACATAGTGGGAATAACCGAGACATGGTTAGATGAAAGCTATGACTGGGCAGTTAACTTACAGGGTTACAGTCTGTTTAGAAAGGATCGTAAAAATCGGAGAGGAGGAGGGGTTTGTCTCTATGTAAAGTCTTGTCTAAAGTCCACTTTAAGGGAGGATATTAGCGAAGGAAATGAGGATGTCGAGTCCATATGGGTCGAAATTCATGGAGGGAAAAATGGTAACAAAATTCTCATTGGGGTCTGTTACAAACCCCCAAATATAACAGAAATCATGGAAAGTCTACTTCCAAAGCAGATAGATGAAGCTGCAACCCATAATGAGGTCCTGGTTATGGGGGACTTTAACTACCCGGATATTAACTGGGAAACAGAAACCTGTGAAACTCATAAAGGCAACAGGTTTCTGCTAATAACCAAGAAAAATTATCTTTCACAATTGGTGCAGAATCCAACCAGAGGAGCAGCACTTTTAGACCTAATACTATCTAATAGACCTGACAGAATAACAAATCTGCAGGTGGTTGGGCAGCTAGGAAATAGCGACCACAATATTGTGCAGTTTCACCTGTCTTTCACTAGGGGGACTTGTCAGGGAGTCACAAAAACACTGAACTTTAGGAAGGCAAAGTTTGACCAGCTTAGAGATGCCCTTAATCTGGTAGACTGGGAAAATATCCTCAGAAATAAGAATACAGATAATAAATGGAAAATGTTTAAGAACATCCTAAATAGGCACTGTAAGCGGTTTATACCTTGTGGGAATAAAAGGACTAGAAATAGGAAAAACCCAATGTGGCTAAACAAAGAAGTAAGACAGGCAATTAACAGTAAAAAGAAAGCATTTGCACTACTAAAGCAGGATGGCACCATTGAAGCTCTAAAAAACTATAGGGAGAAAAATACTTTATCTAAAAAACTAATTAAAGCTGCCAAAAAGGAAACAGAGAAGCACATTGCTAAGGAGAGTAAAACTAATCCCAAACTGTTCTTCAACTATATCAATAGTAAAAGAATAAAAACTGAAAATGTAGGCCCCTTAAAAAATAGTGAGGAAAGAATGGTTGTGGATGACGAGGAAAAAGCTAATATATTAAACACCTTCTTCTCCACGGTATTCACGGTGGAAAATGAAATGCTAGGTGAAATCCCAAGAAACAATGAAAACCCTATATTAAGGGTCACCAATCTAACCCAAGAAGAGGTGCGAAATCGGCTAAATAAGATTAAAATAGATAAATCTCCGGGTCCGGATGGCATACACCCTCGAGTACTAAGAGAACTAAGTAATGTAATAGATAAACCATTATTTCTTATTTTTACGGACTCTATATCGACAGGGTCTGTTCCGCAGGACTGGCGCATAGCAAATGTGGTGCCAATATTCAAAAAGGGCTCTAAATGTGAACCTGGAAATTATAGGCCAGTAAGTCTAACCTCTATTGTTGGTAAAATATTTGAAGGGTTTCTGAGGGATGTTATTCTGGATTATCTCAATGAGAATAACTGTTTAACTCGATATCAGCATGGGTTTATGAGAAATCGCTCCTGTCAAACCAATCTAATCAGTTTTTATGAAGAGGTAAGCTATAGGCTGGACCACTGTGAGTCATTGGACGTGGTATATCTCGATTTTTCCAAAGCGTTTGATACCGTGCCGCACAAGAGGTTGGTACACAAAATGAGAATGCTTGGTCTGGGGGAAAATGTGTGTAAATGGGTTAGTAACTGGCTTAGTGATAGAAAGCAGAGGGTGGTTATAAATGATATAGTCTCTAACTGGGTCGCTGTGACCAGTGGGGTACCGCAGGGGTCAGTATTGGGACCTGTTCTCTTCAACATATTCATTAATGATCTGGTAGAAGGTTTACACAGTAAAATATCGATATTTGCAGATGATACAAAACTATGTAAAGCAGTTAATACAAGAGAAGATAGTATTCTGCTACAGATGGATCTGGATAAGTTGGAAACTTGGGCTGAAAGGTGGCAGATGAGGTTTAACAATGATAAATGTAAGGTTATACACATGGGAAGAAGGAATCAATATCACCATTACATACTGAATGGGAAACCACTGGGTAAATCTGACAGGGAGAAGGACTTGGGGATCCTAGTTAATGATAAACTTACCTGGAGCAGCCAGTGCCAGGCAGCAGCTGCCAAGGCAAACAGGATCATGGGGTGAATTAAAAGAGGTCTGGATACACATGATGAGAGCATTATACTGCCTCTGTACAAATCCCTAGTTAGACCGCACATGGAGTACTGTGTCCAGTTTTGGGCACCGGTGCTCAGGAAGGATATAATGGAACTAGAGAGAGTACAAAGGAGGGCAACAAAATTAATAAAGGGGATGGGAGAACTACAATACCCAGATAGATTAGCGAAATTAGGATTATTTAGTCTAGAAAAAAGACGACTGAGGGGCGATCTAATAACCATGTATAAGTATATAAGGGGACAATACAAATATCTCGCTGAGGATCTGTTTATACCAAGGAAGGTGACGGGCACAAGGGGGCATTCTTTGCGTCTGGAGGAGAGAAGGTTTTTCCACCAACATAGAAGAGGATTCTTTACTGTTAGGGCAGTGAGAATCTGGAATTGCTTGCCTGAGGAGGTGGTGATGGCGAACTCAGTCGAGGGGTTCAAGAGAGGCCTGGATGTCTTCCTGGAGCAGAACAATATTGTATCATACAATTATTAGGTTCTGTAGAAGGACGTAGATCTTGGGATTTATTATGATGGAATATAGGCTGAACTGGATGGACAAATGTCTTTTTTCGGCCTTACTAACTATGTTACTATGTTACTATGTTACTATGTTACTATGTTACTATGGCCCACAATTGGAGAGAGAGAGAGAGATGGCACACCCAGGAGTCAAGACTGGCACACAAGCAGAAAGGGCAATATTAATCTCCCACTGATTTGTTTTTTTTGTTTTTTTCAGGGAGACTTTAGGAAAAAAAAAAATAGAATAAAATGATTTTTTCAGGAAGAATTTAGAAACCAAATAAAATAAAATGATTTTTTCAGGGAGAATTTAGAAAACACATAAAACAAAAAAAGGCTTTCTATGGCCCACTGAGTGAGAGATGACGCACACAGGAGTCAGGAGTGGCACACAAGCCCAGAGGCCAATATTTATCTCCCACTGATTGATGTAGTGATTTTTTCAGGTAGATTTTGGAACCCAAATCAAGCAAAAAAAATAATAGGCTTTCTATGGCCCACAATTGGAGAGAGAGAGAGAGATGGCACACCCAGGAGTCAAGACTGGCACACAAGCAGAAAGGGCAATATTAATCTCCCACTGATTTGTTTTTGTTTTTTTTTCAGGGAGACTTTAGGAAAAAAAAATAATAGAATAAAATGATTTTTTCAGGAAGAATTTAGAAACCAAATAAAATAAAATGATTTTTTCAGGGAGAATTTAGAAAACAAATAAAACAAAAAAAGGCTTTCTATGGCCCACTGAGTGAGAGATGACGCACACAGGAGTCAGGAGTGGCACACAAGCCCAGAGGCCAATATTTATCTCCCACTGATTGATGTAGTGATTTTTTCAGGTAGATTTTGGAACCCAAATCAAGCTAAAAAAATAATAGGCTTTCTATGGCCCACAATTGGAGAGAGAGAGAGATGGCACACCCAGGAGTCAAGACTGGCACACAAGCAGAAAGGGCAATATTAATCTCCCACTGATTTGTTTTTTGTTTTTTTTCAGGGAGACTTTAGGAAAAAAAAATAATAGAATAAAATGATTTTTTCAGGAAGAATTTAGAAACCAAAAAAAATAAAAAGATTTTTTCAGGGAGAATTTAGAAAACACATAAAACAAAAAAAGGCTTTCTATGGCCCACTGAGTGAGAGATGACGCACACAGGAGTCAGGAGTGGCACACAAGCCCAGGGGCCAATATTTATCTCCCACTTTTTTTTTTTTGTTCCAGGGAAAATTTATAAACCCAATAAAAAAAATAATAAATAGGCTTTCTATGGCCCACTATCTGAGAGAGAGATAGAGATGGCACGCTTAGGACTGGCACACAAGCCCAAAGGCCAATATTAATCTCCCTTTTTTTTTTCAGGGAGAATTTATAAAACCAAAAAAAAATAAATAAATAGGCTTTCTATGGCCCACTATTTGTGAGCGAGATGGCACGCTCAGGACTGGCACACAAGCCCAGAGGCCAATATTAATCTCCCACTTTTTTTTTTTTTGTTCCAGGGAAAATTTATAAACCCAATAAAAAAAATAATAAATAGGCTTTCTATGGCCCACTATCTGAGAGAGAGAGATGGCACGCTTAGGACTGGCACACAAGCCCAAAGGCCAATATTAATCTCCCACTGATTGATTTATTGATTTTTTCAGGTTGAATTTAGAACCCAAATAAAGCAAAAAAAAAAAAAAAGGGCTTTCTATGGCCCACTGAGTGAGTGATGATGCACACAGGAGTCAGGAGTGGCACACAAACCCTGAGGCCAATATTTTTCTCCCACTGATTGATGTAGTGATTTTTTCAGGTAGATTTTAGAACCAAAATCAAGCAAAAAAATAAATAGGCTTTCTATGGCCCACTGACTGAGAGATGGCACACACAGGAGTCAAGAGTGGCACACAAGCCCTGAGGCCAATATTTTTCTCCCACTGATTGATGTAGTGATTTTTTCAGGTAGATTTTATAACCCAAATCAAGCAAAAAAATAAATAGGCTTTCTATGGCCCACTGAGTGAGAGATGGCACACACAGGGATGGCACTCTAGCAGAAATGTCAATCTTAATCTCCCACAAAAAAAAAAAACAGGGAGTGTCCTTCAATTACTATCTCCCTGCAGTAATCTCAGCCAGGTATGGCAGGCAGCAATAAGGAGTGGACTGATGCACAAATTAAATAAAAAGTGTGTACAAACAAAAAAGATAGCTGTGCAGAAAGGAAGGAACAAGAGGATTTGTGCTTTGAAAAAAGCAGTTGGTTTGCACAGCGGCGTACACACAGCAATGCAGCTATCAGGGAGCCTTCTAGGGCAGCCCAATGAGCTACAGCGCTGAGGGGAAAAAAAAAAAAAAATGTAGCTTCCACTGTCCCTGCACACCGAAGGTGGTGTTGGGCAGTGGAAATCGCTACAGCACAAGCGGTTTGGTGGTTAATGGACCCTGCCTAACGCTATCCCTGCTTCTGACGAAGCGGCAGCAACCTCTCCCTAAGCTCAGATCAGCAGCAGTAACATGGCGGTCGGCGGGAACGCCCCTTTATAGCCCCTGTGACGCCGCAGACAGCAAGCCAATCACTGCAATGCCCTTCTCTAAGATGGTGGGGACCAGGACCTATGTCATCACGCTGCCCACACTCTGCGTTTACCTTCATTGGCTGAGAAATGGCGCTTTTCGCGTCATTGAAACGCGACTTTGGCGCGAAAGTCGCGTACCGCATGGCCGACCCCGCACAGGGGTCTTTTGAAAATGAACGACCCGTTTCGCTCAACCCTACTATCGACTATGTAATCTTAATTCTATCTATCATATTAACTCTTTCAAATACAACAGTTTAACATTCCCTTTAAGGGCAAACTCAAGTCTTTTCTGAGGTGGTGCAAAGTATCAATCACATCATCAATCAAGTCAATATGGCAACACAGGTGACGTGATGTGAGGGACCCGTTACGAACCCCCAACGTTGGTCTTGGGCGGGCTACAACACGTGTATCCTGACCCAGAATTCTGCCACACCAACGGGTTTTTCTTCAGGTCTGAAAAGCAAAGCAATTCTTACAACAAGATTAACAACAGTCTCTATTGGAGGCAGTTTCTGTAAAAGCCTCCTGTTGTAAAAACCAGTAGGAAGCACCTTTAAGAAGGTGCAAGCTATATACAAGGACAGTTTGTGAATCATTCACCGTCCATGATTCAAGTGTTCTTCAGAATAAAGCAACTTGTGCAAAACACAGGATCCCTTTAACGTGGGACCCCTTTAAGAAATAACCCTGGACGGGTTTAGAGCAGCAAAAAGAAAGTTTAAGAACTATTTACAGTCAGTTTTCTACGTCTAATCGGACGGCTTCCAGGGCTTCACGTGGCACTGAATCCTTCCTGACCTGGGAAGGGTTGGATCCAAGGTTACACCCGATGCCAGATAAACACCATAGGTTTGTCTTTCATGGATTGTTAAGTCATGCGCAGCGATGGAGGTCTGCGTAGCTTTAGTATGGGCATTTGCTGCAGCAGATTTAGCGGCTGCTGTCTCAGTGATGGGTTCGTCTTCCTGGGCCCCAGGTGACGCCATGAGGGCCATCAGTTTCCATTCCGGTGCCGAGTGCAGGTCACAGCATCCCCTGGGTATATGTCCGGGTCCGGGTGTTCCCCTCTAAGACAGGGTCCCACCTCGTCCCTGGTGACAAGGACCTTCACCGGTAACCCAATCTCCTGGATAAAGCCCTTCTGGAGATGGAAAAACACTACAACACCCATTTCAGTGAAAGGCTGTCCTGCATGTCACCCCCGGGCCCTTTTTTCCTCTTCCTTCCTCCACTGTGATATCAAATATCGTTGATATTCCCCCAGGGGAGGACTCTAATATCGTGCCCATTTAGTCCAGAGCCTGGAAGAGGGGCTGTCAAGGTTCCAGTGGCCATAGCGGGGGAAGGACAGTCACGGGGGGCAAGCAGATCCCCAGGATGTAGCCGTCTCCGGTACCTGCGCGGAATGTGACTTCCCATACCAGTTTCCAACATCTTCCACGCCTCCTCTCCCTGCCCACTACCACCAGCCTCATTAACCCGTCATGTCCCAACCCCCTTCTCCACCCCTCAATGCTTCAGCCTCCCAATCTTCCCAAACCATCAGCTGCACCCCTCCATCATACCAAATTCCTAACCCAACGCCCAGTTTCCTGTCCACCCGTTCACTTGCTTTCTCCACCCCTTCACCACTACCAATTGATCCTTCCCCACCACCACCACATTCCTCTCCACACTCCCACTTTCGAAGTGTCCCTATCTGACAGTCCCTCCAGCACTATCTCCACCCCAACATATTCAAACCTCTAAGTTTGAGGGGGTTTTTTGTGTTGCCAAACAGAATTTTATTATTGTTTTGTTCAAAAAAATTGTAATAAAACTGTGTTATACAGCAAATTTGTATTTTATTTTATAAGGTATAGTTAACACTTGGGTTAAAGATGGTTTATTGGTAAAAGTAAAATACTTTGGGTGGAACTCAAAGAGGTACACAACTTGGGTAAAAGAAGGTAAAATACTTTGGGTGGAACCCAAAGAGGTACACAACTTGGGTAAAAGAAGGTAAAATACTTTGGGTGGAACCCAAAGAGGTACACAACTTGGGTAAAAGTAGGTCAAATTCCGTTACAAGGTCAAAGACAAATTATGCAGACTCTCTCATCCTGCCAGTCTATTCTTCCTTCTGGTGACAGAAAGTATTCTGCGAATTGGTCCCTAATTTGGGAAATTGTCACAGAACTTCTATACGTTATGTTGTTATAATCAGCCAAGGTGGTTTCTTCAGAGTGGTCCTCAATGGAAATCTGTCCCTTGTAAATCACAAAATTGTGCAGGACAACACCAGCTTTCACCACCTCGTCAACAGTGTCTGTATTCAAGTTTATACAGTAGATGTCAGTAGAACTCTTCTTTTAGTTTGGGTTAATCCACGACTGGAGTAGGGTTTCAGCAGATGCTCAGACAGCTGGAAGGCTTCATGCCCAACACAAAGAAAAGGCATTGGTGGCCCAGAGGTTTGAGGCAGTGGTCTTGGGGGGGGGATTTGAAAGGTGTTTCCATACAAATGACGCCCCATTGCAGACAGTTTGAAAACTTGGGAATCATTAGAGCGGCCATACGCCTCAATATCCACCGCTACAAATTTGTAATCCGCATTAGCGATGGCTATCAGCACAATGGAAAAGTACTTTTTATAATTAAAATATTCTGATCCAGATGCAGCCGGTTTCACAATACGAATATGTTTCCCGTCCACCGCGCCCAAGCAATTGGGAAACTGACACACTTGCTGGAATTTCTCGGCTACTTCCAACCAATTTTCCATTGTGGGATGTGGTATAAATTCATTGTGCAAACAGTCCCACAGTGCACGGCCAGAGTGACCATCAGACGCTTGGCCGGTGAAATAGAGAATCGGCAATACGTATCACTCCTTCGGATGAGATGTTCAATTCGGTCCACCAGTAGATCAAAGTTCTCCGCTTTCATCCGCACATATGAGAAAAATTTCTCTGGGTTTCCTCGTAGCTCCATGTGAGGAGTAGAAAATACCCCACGTGTCATTCTCTGTGCGGTGATGGGGTGGATCCACAAACGGCGTCGGGGCAGACGCATGATGTGTTGTCTCTCTCGCTCTTTCTCCAGAACAATTGCTTTCAAGCGATTCGCCTCCACAATGAAATCCACGTTGTTCTGCAGAATCTTCGCAATAATGACATCTATCTTCTTGCCAAACACTTGCTCCTCTCCAACCTGTGACTGATGGGCTGTAGGAAGACTGTATACCGTATATACTCGAGTATAAGCCGAGATTTTCAGCCCAAATTATACTCGAGTCATGATCGGCGGTGGGGTCGGCGGGTCAGGGGGAGAGAGGACTGTCGCATACTCACCTAGTCCCGGGGCTCCTGGCGCTCCCCCTGCCTGTCCCATGGTCTTCGGGTGTCGCAGCTCTTCCCCTGTTCAGCGGTCACATGGTACCGCTCATTAAAGTTATGAATATGGACTCCACTCCTATAGGGGTGGAGCCGCATATTCATTTCTGTAATGAGCGGTGCCAGTGACCGCTGAACAGAGGAAGAAGCTGCTGGCTCCCGGAGACCATCTGTCCGGGATAAGGAGCCAGGGACGCCGGGAGCAGGTAAGTATGTCATATTTACCTGTCCACGTTCCACCCGCCGGGCGCCGCTCCGTCTTCCGCATCCTCTTGCAGTGACTGTGCAGGTCAGAGGGCGCGATGATGTACTAATCTGTGCGCCGCCCTCTGCCTGAACAGTCAGTGCGGAGAGACGCCGAGACGGGACGCTGAGGAGCTGCGGGCAGCAAGAGAGGTGAGTATGGCATTTTTTTTTATTCCAGCAGCAGCAGCATTATATTTATTTATCCATTTATATAGATCATCTATGGGGCAATAATCAACGGTGCAGAGCATTATATATGGCACAGCTTTACATGGAGCATCTATGGGGCCATAATGAACAGTGCAGAGCATTATATATTGCACATCTTAATATGGAGCATCTATGGGGCCATAATGAACGGTGCAGAGTATTATATATTGCACATCTTTATATGGAGCATCTATTGGGCCATAATGAATGGTGCAGAGCATTATATATTGCACATCTTTATATGGAGCATCTATGGGGCCATAATGAACGGTACAGAGCATTATATATAGCACAGCTTTATGTGGAGCATCTATGGGGCAATAATGAAATGTATGGAGCTTTATGTGTGGCACAGTTTTATATGGAGCGTCTATGAGACCATAATTAAATGTATGGAGCATTCTATATGGCACAGCTTTATATGGAGCATCTATGGGGCAATAATGAAATGTATGGAGCATTCTATATGACACAGTTTTATATGGAGCATCTATGGGGCCATAATGAAATGTATGGAGCATTATATGTGGCACAGCTTTATATGGAGCATCTATGGGGCCATAATGAACAGTATGGAGCATCTATTTTTATTTTTGAAATTCACCGGTAGCCGCTGCATTTTCCACCCTAGGCTTATACTCCAGTCAATAAGTTTTCCCAGTTTTTGTGGCAAAATTAGGGGGACCGGTTTATACTCGGGTCGGCTTATACTCGAGTATATACGGTATATAGTTTTGAGGGGGGAAATCACATTTTGGAGCCTCCCAGGGGCATTCTTAAAACCGGATCCGTCAAAAACCGGATGGAAAACCGGACGAAACGGATGCCAGCCGGATGGGACGGATCCGGTTTCTCGCCGACTCCATACATCGGATCTGGCTGAAAACTCATGTGTGAAAGTAGCCTTATAGTCAATAGAGCCCTTCTGCTTCAGTTTGCAAATGTCAGAAATGTGTTTCACATGAAATGATTTTCTCTGTTTCTAGAACAATGTAAACAGAGTCTTAGTTATCTAACACTTTTAATTACTTAATCCTATATATTACATTGTAGTATCTTTTTCTTTTACTTTTTTTGTTACATTCTGTAATATAGTCTCTTTAATAGATGTGTTTTAGGATTTCAAACAATGTTACAGTGCTGATGCACTAAGTTATTTCTACATAATATGACCTTTGCAATTGGCACAAATAGAGGCTAGACTCTGTACGTTATGTCTGATACAGAAAAAATCTTTCCCAGGTTTTTAGCTAAGAATGTTTAGTTAAGTGTACTAGGAAACTTCTGCTACAGAAAATGTGGAGCTGCTCAAGTAAACTCTCGCCAACTAGTGAGGTTTTATGATTCCAGAATGCCTTTGAAATATGCATGTGGGTCTGAGATCCAAATTACAAAGTGATTTAATGGAATGTTTAAAAATGTAGCAAGCGTTTTGGCTGGATGTAAAAGCTGTCTGATTCCGTATAAATGATTGAATTCCTGCCTTCTCTGATTTGTCTTTTTCTCTTTGATTTTATACTTCAAACGTGCAAATTTTGTATTATGTTAGGTGCAAGATATTGCACAATACGCATACTTAGACATTTTAAGGAATTCCCTCTTCCAGTGGGAGTTCTCAGGAAGTTTTAAAGTAAACGGTCCAATAAGTATAAAGCATGCAATGGAAGATTTCGCTTTTAAAAATATATCATTAGGGAAACTGTTCAGATATCTAGTTTTAAGGAATGTGTGCAATGTAGACTGCTTATGTCTAGACTATAGCAATTGTACAAAAAAAAAATTGCAGGTGAAAAAAGCAAACAGAAAATGTTATACAAGGTTTAACTTTGCATTTCAAGTAAACCAGAACTATGTGCAAAGCAATTACAAATGCAACACATTTTGCACAAAGTAAGAAATCTATTAGGCTACTTTCACACTAGCGTCGGACTCGGCCAATCGCAGTGCGTCGGGCCGACGTACCGAAGCCAGCAGTGAATGCGCTGCACAACGGGGGCAGCAGATGCATTTTTTCAGTGCATCCGCTGCCCCATTGTGAGGTGCGGGGAGGTGGGGGCGGCCGCATGCGCGGTCGGAAATGGCGGACCGTCGACAGCAAAAAACGGTCCGCCACAACTCGGTGCCACCATCGCACGACAGTTGCGACATGTGTCAGTGCGTCGCAATGCGTTGCTAATGTTAGTCTATGGGGCAAAAACGCATCCTGCAGACAACTTTGCAGGATGCGTTTTTTCCCATAAACGACGCATTGCGACGTATTGAAAAAAACGCTAGTGTGAAAGTAGCCTTACGGTACTCATTTTTAGGCAAATAGTAAATATTTTTGGAATAGAGAAAAAAGTTCTCATTCTTCTTGTGCAGTTTATTCCTGTCCCTGGTAATATTTCGGACACAAGTTAGAGCAAAGCTGATTGCTTTATCTTTTCACTAAATATAAGGATATGTTTCCACGGTGAGGAATGACTCAGTATTTGCTCCGGATTTGACACAGGTAAAATCTGCACCAAATCTGCATCTGACAGGTCACCTGCATTTTTTATGCGTTTCTTACATGCGTTTTTGATGCGTTTTTTCTGCATACATTTTTTTGTCACTTGAAATATAGCAAATTGAAAGCTGGCTTCTGGGAAGAAAAAAAAAGTGATTTCCTGTTTGCGGATATATTGTGATATGTTCCATGGTCAGTAAATCCTGCGGGTTGGACGCTGCGTACATCTGCAGCATCCAACCCGCAGTATCCAGATGTTACAGCATAGTGGATGGAATTTCAAGAAATCCCATCTCCACTATATGTGCACAGATGCCCGCGGCACACCTGCAGAGACGGACATGCGGCACGTCTTTCCAGACCGCAGCATGTCAATTTATGTAGTGGAGACGCTCCGTCTCAACTGCGTAAATTACCCATACACTTTCATTAGATGCAGTAGAGCCGCATTATCTTACTAGTCACATGCGTACTAAGTGCGGTGATGCAGCTTACCACGCATGTGTACTAATTTACATAACGGTGAATCTTCTGACACAGCCAGACGTACATAACACAGAAAGTGAAACATATAAGTTTGTTGCATATAAAAAATGTCGGCCACATAGGCATCGGTGGTCAAAATAGTGCATCAATTTTTTGATTGTATTTATTTTACTTATTTACATGCTATGCTGGTTCAATTTTGAACCAGTTATATTTTACATATTTCACAACTTCACTCAGCACTTTGCACTTTATATTGCGACAGTGGTTTGAGGTTGTCACTCCAATTTCAGCATGTGTTTTTACATATAATATTGTTCTATTGTTTTTCAACTTTTTGCACAATTTGTTGTCACAAATTGTTCTTTCACTACGTTTTCAATGCACTCCCCATAGGCCTCCATATAGTATAATGCACTCCCCATAGGTTTCCATATAGTGTACTGCACTCCCCATAGGTAGACTCTAATGTGTGCAAAATGTAAAGCGCTGCGGAATATGTTAGCGCTATATAAAAATAAAGATTATTATTATTATTATTACTGATGCCTTCAGTGTGAATTTACAATTTTCATAGTCAAGAAAATACGGAAAAATCTTTAAATCAGAAGGTGTGTCCAAACTTTTGGTCTGTACTGTATATATATCCACACAGTATGATCAAAGTCCCCCACAGAGTGTGATGGCCCCACAAAGCCCCCCTATACAGTATGGTGATCCCATACAGCTCCTCATGCAGCATGGTGTCCTTAAACAGCACCTCCATGAAGTATAATGTCCCTACAAAGCTGCTCACATAGTATATTCCCACTCAGCCCTCCACACAGGATGATGTCTCCACAAAGCTTCTCACAAAGCTTTGTGTCCCAACACAGCCCCACTCGTTCTAAGATGCCTAATACAATATAATTTCTCCACACAGCCCGCAATACGATATGTTGTCTCCACACAGCCTCGCACTCAATATTGTAATATGTGGCTTCACATCCCCCTACATATTATAATGTCCTTACACAGCCAGCATCCAACCAAAAGAAAAGAAACATGCATATACGCAGAGATCACAAAAATATAACAAAATTTATTGATAACAAATCCTTAAACCACATACACAGATTTAAAAACACTTAAAAAATCCATACTAACAAAAATAATAAATGTTAACCCAAGAAATAAACCACACAGGAGTCCCAGCCCCCCCTCCCCCACCTCCTCCCTAAACAAAATCCTCTCCTCTAGTTACAAAGCGACATATAAGACTAAGCGGTGTCTTGTCCTCATACAACTGTAACCAAGGTTTATACAAAAACCAGCAAAAGTTACTGACTAAATAAAGGTACCAAATACAAAGAGAGAGATACTAATGCAAATTACAAACAAATCAGTATGAATATCGCTACACAAGAGACTTGGTGTCAATAATTTACAATAAACTCCTAATGGACAAGCTCATGTTCAATGCTCAATCATACCACTCAGGAGGGGATGTGAGGAAGAGGGAGCCGGTTCCCATGTGGTCAACCCGACGCGTGTCGACACAAATGTGACTTCATCAGGTTTAACAAGGATAGAGTGGTTAGCGTATCCTGGATTATATAGTACTTACTTATTTGATGATCCAATACAGCTGTAGGGAGAATACTGCAAGGAAAGGTTTCTGAGGGATGTTATTCTGGATTATCTCAATGAGAATAACTGTTTAACTCCATATCAGCATGGGTTTATGAGAAATCGCTCCTGTCAAACCAATCTAATCAGTTTTTATGAAGAGGTAAGCTATAGGCTGGACCACGGTGAGTCATTGGACGTGGTATATCTCGATTTTTCCAAAGCGTTTGATACCGTGCCGCACAAGAGGTTGGTACACAAAATGAGAATGCTTGGTCTGGGGGAAATTGTGTGTAAATGGGTTAGTAACTGGCTTAGTGATAGAAAGCAGAGGGTGGTTATAAATGGTATAGTCTCTAACTGGGTCGCTGTGACCAGTGGGGTACCGCAGGGGTCAGTATTGGGACCTGTTCTCTTCAACATATTCATTAATGATCTGGTAGAAGGTTTACACAGTAAAATATCGATATTTGCAGATGATACAAAACTATGTAAAGCCGTTAATACAAGAGAAGATAGTATTCTGCTACAGATGGATCTGGATAAGTTGGAAACTTGGGCTGAAAGGTGGCAGATGAGGTTTAACAATGATAAATGTAAGGTTATACACATGGGAAGAAGGAATCAATATCACCATTACACACTGAATGGGAAACCACTGGGTAAATCTGACAGGGAGAAGGACTTGGGGATCCTAGTTAATGATAAACTTACCTGGAGCAGCCAGTGCCAGGCAGCAGCTGCCAAGGCAAACAGGATCATGGGGTGCATTAAAAGAGGTCTGGATACACATGATGAGAGCATTATACTGCCTCTGTACAAATCCCTAGTTAGACCGCACATGGAGTACTGTGTCCAGTTTTGGGCACCGGTGCTCAGGAAGGATATAATGGAACTAGAGAGAGTACAAAGGAGGGCAACAAAATTAATAAAGGGGATGGGAGAACTACAATACCCAGATAGATTAGCGAAATTAGGATTATTTAGTCTAGAAAAAAGACGACTGAGGGGCGATCTAATAACCATGTATAAGTATATAAGGGGACAATACAAATATCTCGCTGAGGATCTGTTTATACCAAGGAAGGTGACGGGCACAAGGGGGCATTCTTTGCGTCTGGAGGAGAGAAGGTTTTTCCACCAACATAGAAGAGGATTCTTTACTGTTAGGGCAGTGAGAATCTGGAATTGCTTGCCTGAGGAGGTGGTGATGGCGAACTCAGTCGAGGGGTTCAAGAGAGGCCTGGATGTCTTCCTGGAGCAGAACAATATTGTATCATACAATTATTAGGTTCTGTAGAAGGACGTAGATCTGGGGATTTATTATGATGGAATATAGGCTGAACTGGATGGACAAATGTCTTTTTTCGGCCTTACTAACTATGTTACTATGTTACTATGTTACTATGTAAGGAACCCAACATCCCCACAATGTCCCAGGCAATCAGCGTCCCGGAAATACCCACTGCGCATGTCTGGTGGTCACCTAGGTAACATGACAACACCATCAATAGCGCGCAACTGACGCCGACACCATGGGGGCATACAACACGGATACACAACAATGTTGGTCCGGTTCCTATATCCAATCGGCCCGCACCACCTCAAGTGTAGCGTCCCCAAGTGCTGCCAACAATCAATACCCGGGCGCCCAATACCATTGCGCATGACCGGAAATAGCCCGGCACACCACAGTGAAGAGGAAAGGTTCCCCTGGTAACAGATAAACAAACCCTCCATGCGCAAGCTCCGACCCGCCGACCCAGACTCAGCTCCAAGACTCACTGTATGCATGTATTCAAAGAACAGGGCAGACACCGGGACGATGAGCCCCTGCGACGGGCCCCATCGCGCATGCGCACCGCCCACATCCAGCCCAGTCTCAGAAGCTGCAACTATACAGGCATGATCCAACTCAATAGGATCACCGCCATAAGGTGGTATAAATTCCTCATATCTACCTCATCACGCCCCTGAACAAGGGCAGATATAGATCCCAATGCCATAATCAAGGCAGACCTGAAAAAGACATAAAATGGGTACCACCTCTTTAATGTTATACCAATAAGCAATAAAAAAGAACATAAATAACTTACTATATGTCCATCATAATGAGTCCAGTAGCCTCACCAAACCTTAATACCCAACAAGACGTAACTGCCGCATAATATAAATATAAATCATTGGAGAATGAAGCCTTAGAGGATACTGAACAAAAGGGCCAGAGATATTATACACTATCAACCATTACTGGCTGATCCGCCTAAAATAACATCTAAGCGGAAAAGGGTAAGGCTAGCTTTAATTCATTCCCCAGCTATGCAGTTTAATTGGATTGGGTGCAACAATACATCTCCGACTACTCTCTCTCATATAGAATTTTTTCCCCGTGCTATTGTTAAAAAAAAACCCATTATACACCAGGTATTATATACATGATATAACAAAAAAAAGGGGGAACAAAAACATCCTAAAGTTGCTTATAGAATCCAGTAAATAAAAGATCCTCATTAAGTCCTCTCGGTGCAAGACTCTTCAATCTGTAGATCCATTTAGATTCACAACGCAGCAGTTGGTTGGTCAAATTGCCTCCTCTGATAGTGGCATTAACATTCTCCAGTCCCATCACTTTGAGGCCTCTGACGTTACCGCCGTGTACTTCCAAAAAGTGTTTCGCCACTGATGTCAATTTCTTCCCCCTTGAGAGGTCCCGTCTGGCCATATTGATGTTAGAGATGTGCTGTTGACACCTCTTCCTCAGTTGTTGAGACGTCTGGCCCACATAGAGTTTAGGGCAATCACATAAGAGTACATACACAAGATTAGTTGACCTGCAGTTGAAATAAAAATTACACTTCAGCGGGGATGATAGTACGTCAATCGAGATTTCTTCTTGTGCAATCATGAACTGGCACACATTACATCCCCCTCAAGGAAAGGTGCCCCTGATCCTCTGACCCGACCTTAATTTACTCTTGGGACGTTGGTAGTGACTATGGCACAATTGATCTTTCAAGTTGGTGGCTCTTCTTGCCACTATTTTAGGGGACGGTGTAATGTGTGATACCAATTTAGGCTCACTAAGAAGAATATTCCAGTTTTTATTCAAAATTCTATACACATCAGACCACTGATTATTATAAGTGGTGATTAAAGAGAGCGGTTGGGCTGATTCACGCTCCTGCCGGTCAAAGAGGCTGAGTCTCTCTCTTTGTTTTGCTGCCTGAAAACCCCGAGATACTATTTTCCGCGGGTATTGCCTACTGGTAAAACGCGTGGTTAGGTCTCCTGCCAGTCTTAGAAAATCATCAGATGAACTGCAATTTCTATGTAGTCTTAAAAACTGACCTTTTGGGATACCGTTCTTCAAATGTACCGGATGGAAACTGGAGTAGTGAAGAAGGTTATTTGTAGCTGTCGATTTCCGATAGAGACAAGAGGAGACACGGTTTTCTTCTAAGGTGAGTTTGATGTCCAAAAAGTCTATAGAGCGTGAGGAAATAACAGAGGTCAGTCTGATATTGAACAAATTGGAGTTAAGATCCTGAATGAATTCCTCACATACAGACTGTGGCCCTGTCCACAGAAACACCACGTCATCTATAAACCGTCGCCAAGTGACGACATTACTCAAGAACATTGCGTGTTTGTACACCACAGTCTCCTCCCACCACCCCAAAAAGAGGTTCGCATATGAGGGCGCACACCGCGCCCCCATAGCAGTCCCGGAGATTTATCTATAATATTTTCTATCGAAGATGATATAGTTCTTGTCCAAGACAAAATGTAACAATTCCAATAGAAAAAGGTTATGCTCACCGTTCCCATGATGCTTATCCAGGTAGAAAGAGACTGCTTTAATGCCAAGATCGTGAGCTATACTCGTATACAAGGATTCAACATCAAGACTGACCAACAGGGTACCCTCTAGAACAGTCAGATCTTCCAGATGTATCATCAAATGTGCTGAGTCTCTTATATAAGAGTCGAGAGAGAGAGCCATAGGTTGCAAGAAATGATCTAAATATATACAGGGTCTTTCCATGATGCCACCAATACCAGATACTATCGGTTTTCCCAGGGGCCTATTGAGTGACTTGTGCACTTTCGGCAATATATAGAAAGTGGGAACCACCGGATGGTGAGTGACGAGAAAATCTGCTTCCCTCTTGTTCAGAATGCCTTCTCCAGTCGCCTCTTTTATGAGATGATCCAATTTGCCCTTAAATACCCACATAGGGTCTGAGGGAAGAACATGATAATTGTTAGTGTTGTTAAGTTGACGCAATACTTCAATAGAGTATATCTCGTGAGGCCAAAGGACATCATTCCCTCCCTTGTCCGCTTCACGGACAAGGAATTCTGTGTTATTACGTAACTCCTTCAAAGCTCTCCTTTCTCCGGCACTAAGGTTGTTAAACTTTGAGCTGTCTAGTCTTAGGTCTTCGATATCTCTACATACACTATCGAAAAAAATTTGTACAGCTGGAAAGAGTGAGAGTGATGGTGTCACCTGTGATGGAGATCTTCTAATAAACCTGGTCCGGTCCGGTGTGCTCTCATTCTCCTGTAGAAGTTCCAGTAGATCTCTAAAGGTCTGTCTCTCATCTTCAGGGAGTGAGTCTACTAGGGAAGGTTTATGGTACAATAGTTTAAACGTCATCTTCCGACAAAACAGATACACATCTTTTACTAACGTAAATTTGTCCAAGGGGTTCGTAGGTGAAAATGATAGGCCTTTCATCAATACAGATTTTTCCAAATCCGACAAAACATAGGAGGAGAGATTGATAATTTGTAATTCTTCGATCTTGGGATATGTTGACGTACCTGCCAGGGCTATCGCCTCCGATTGAATCTCGTCTCCCTCTTGCGTACTGGCGACCAATTGCGATGACTCTTGCTTTTTTTCCGGATAGCTCCGTGACTTGCGTCTCCCCCTCCTTCTCCTACGCCGCCTGCGGCCCCCTCCGGGTCGCTTAGGTCCGAGGACAAAAAATCACTAGAAGATAATTCACATCTGGACGGTTGCACAAATGCATTGCCACTAGGGCCTATTTGGGTCTTGGTGTTATAACGTCTATTACCATGATGTAGCCACTTAAAGGCTTGATGTTTACCAAAGTCCATTTTGTCCCTATAAAATTTGTTTCTCTTCCCATTGATGATATCCTTCTCAAACTCATCCAATGTCTTCTTCAATTTTACAAGGAATGGGTTGACCAGTGTCTCCTTATCAAATGTCCCAAGTTTGCTCTCACTAATTTTTATATCCTCCTTTATTTTTGTTAAGAGCGTTTGATCATGTTCTATGAGCATGTCCATTAAGATCCCTGAACACTGTAAGAGCCCTGTCTCCCAGACCTTTTTAAACGTCCCCGTAACCTCCCAGGCCGGGAAGATCTGTACCCGCAAGCCCCTCGGTACTAGACCTGTTTTCTTATATTCACCTAGACACCTCACATTCCACCACACATGGGTCAAAGTCTTATGTAAATTAGTGATTTCCATATTGATAACAAATCCTTAAACCACATACACAGATTTAAAAACACTTAAAAAATCCATACTAACAAAAATAATAAATGTTAACCCAAGAAAAAATCACACAGGAGTCCCAGCCCCCCCTCCCCCACCTCCTCCCTAAACAAAATCCTCTCCTCTAGTTACAAAGCGACATATAAGACTAAGCGGTGTCTTGTCCTCATACAACTGTAACCAAGGTTTATACAAAAACCAGCAAAAGTTACTGACTAAATAAAGGTACCAAATACAAAGAGAGAGATACTAATGCAAATTACAAACAAATCAGTATGAATATCGCTACACAAGAGACTTGGTGTCAATAATTTACAATAAACTCCTAATGGACAAGCTCATGTTCAATGCTCAATCATAGCGCTCAGGAGGGGATGTGAGGAAGAGGGAGCCGGTTCCCATGTGGTCAACCCGACGCGTGGTTAGTATGGATTTTTTAAGTGTTTTTAAATCTATGTATGTGGTTTAAGGATTTGTTATCAATAAATTTTGTTATATTTTTGTGATCCCTGCGTATATGCATGTTTCTTTTCTTTTGGTTGGATGCTATTTGTGTTTAACATGCAGCGGGTTGAGCACTTTAACTAGAATATTGATGGTGCCCTCTTTCTAGTAGCTTTATAGTGTGTTGTTTTTGGGTGGTTTTGTGACCACCGTTTCTTGAGTGTTGGCACATCTGTACTATACCATTAGTGTAGTTATTATTAATAAATAGAAATATATGATGGATCTAACAGCTAGTGAGGATGCTTGGAGCCAGCAGGCACATGGTATTTTCTCAGTACCTAGTGATGGGGTACTGGCACCCAGTAGTAATCCGGACTTCCAGACGGTTTCTATGGAAATCACTAATTTACATAAGACTTTGACCCGTGTGTGGTGGAATGTGAGGTGTCTAGGTGAATATAAGAAAACAGGTCTAGTACCGAGGGGCTTGCGGGTACAGATCTTCCCGGCCTGGGAGGTTACGGGGACGTTTAAAAAGGTCTGGGAGACAGGGCTCTTACAGTGTTCAGGGATCTTAATGGACATGCTCATAGAACATGATCAAACGCTCTTAACAAAAATAAAGGAGGATATAAAAATTAGTGAGCGCAAACTTGGGACATTTGATAAGGAGACACTGGTCAACCCATTCCTTGTAAAATTGAAGAAGACATTGGATGAGTTTGAGAAGGATATCATCAATGGGAAGAGAAACAAATTTTATAGGGACAAAATGGACTTTGGTAAAGATCAAGCCTTTAAGTGGCTACATCATGGTAATAGACGTTATAACACCAAGACCCAAATAGGCCCTAGTGGCAATGCATTTGTGCAACCGTCCAGATGTGAATTATCTTCTAGTGATTTTTTGTCCTCGGACCTAAGCGACCCGGAGGGGGCCGCAGGCGGCGTAGGAGAAGGAGGGGGAGACGCAAGTCACGGAGCTATCCGGAAAAAAGGCAAGAGTCATCGCAATTGGTCGCCAGTACGCAAGAGGGAGACGAGATTCAATCGGAGGCGATAGCCCTGGCAGGTACGTCAACATATCCCAAGATCGAAGAATTACAAATTATCAATCTCTCCTCCTATGTTTTGTCGGATTTGGAAAAATCTGTATTGATGAAAGGCCTATCATTTTCACCTACGAACCCCTTGGACAAATTTACGTTAGTAAAAGATGTGTATCTGTTTTGTCGGAAGATGACGTTTAAACTATTGTACCATAAACCTTCCCTAGTAGACTCACTCCCTGAAGATGAGAGACAGACCTTTAGAGATCTACTGGAACTTCTACAGGAGAATGAGAGCACACCGGACCGGACCAGGTTTATTAGAAGATCTCCATCACAGGTGACACCATCACTCTCACTCTTTCCAGCTGTACAAATTTTTTTCGATAGTGTATGTAGAGATATCGAAGACCTAAGACTAGACAGCTCAAAGTTTAACAACCTTAGTGCCGGAGAAAGGAGAGCTTTGAAGGAGTTACGTAATAACACAGAATTCCTTGTCCGTGAAGCGGACAAGGGAGGGAATGTTGTCCTTTGGCCTCACGAGATGTACTCTATTGAAGTATTGCGTCAACTTAACAACACTAACAATTATCATGTTCTTCCCTCAGACCCTACGTGGGTATTTAAGAGCAAATTGGATCATCTCATAAAAGAGGCGACTGGAGAAGGCATTCTGAACAAGAGGGAAGCAGATTTTCTCGTCACTCACCATACGGTGGTTCCCACTTTCTATATATTGCCGAAAGTGCACAAGTCACTCAATAGGCCCCCGGGAAGACCGATAGTATCTGGTATTGGTGGCATCATGGAAAGACCCTGTATATATTTAGATCATTTCTTGCAACCTATGGCTCTCTCTCTCGACTCTTATATAAGAGACTCAGCACATTTGATGATATATCTGGAAGATCTGACGGTTCTAGAGGGTACCCTGTTGGTCAGTCTTGATGTTGAATCCTTGTATACGAGTATAGCTCACGATCTTGGCATTAAAGCAGCCTCCTTCTACCTGGATAAGCATCATGGGAACGGTGAGCATAACCTTTTTCTATTGGAATTGTTACATTTTGTCTTGGACAAGAACTATTTCATCTTCGATAGAAAATATTATAGACAAATCTCTGGGATTGCTATGGGGGCGCGGTGTGCGCCCTCATATGCGAACCTCTTTTTGGGGTGGTGGGAGGAGACTGTGGTGTACAAACACGCAATGTTCTTGAGTAATGTCGTCACTTGGCGACGGTTTATAGATGACGTGGTGTTTCTGTGGACAGGGCCACAGTCTGTATGTGAGGAATTCATTAAGGATCTTAACTCCAATTTGTTCAATATCAGACTGACCTCTGTTATTTCCTCACGCTCTATAGACTTTTTGGACATCAAACTCACCTTAGAAGAAAACCGTGTCTCCTCTTGTCTCTATCGGAAATCGACAGCTACAAATAACCTTCTTCACTACTCCAGTTTCCATCCGGTACATTTGAAGAACGGTATCCCAAAAGGTCAGTTTTTAAGACTACGTAGAAATTGCAGTTCATCTGATGATTTTCTAAGACTGGCAGGAGACCTAACCATGCGTTTTACCAGTAGGCAATACCCGCGGAAAATAGTATCTCGGGGTTTTCAGGCGGCAAAACAAAGAGAGAGACTCAGCCTCTTTGACCGGCAGGAGCGTGAATCAGCCCAACCGCTCTCTTTAATCACCACTTATAATAATCAGTGGTCTGATGTGTATAGAATTTTGAATAAAAACTGGAATATTCTTCTTAGTGAGCCTAAATTGGTATCACACATTACACCGTCCCCTAAAATAGTGGCAAGAAGAGCCACCAACTTGAAAGATCAATTGTGCCATAGTCACTACCAACGTCCCAAGAGTAAATTAAGGTCGGGTCAGAGGATCAGGGGCACCTTTCCTTGTGGGGGATGTAATGTGTGCCAGTTCATGATTGCACGAGAAGAAATCTCGATTGACGTACTATCATCCCCGCTTAAAGGGACTCTGTCACCTGAATTTGGCGGGACTGGTTTTGGGTCATATGGGCGGAGTTTTCGGGTGTTTGATTCACCCTTTCCTTACCCGCTGGCTGCATGCTGGCTGCAATATTAGATTGAAGTTCATTCTCTGTCCTCCATAGTACACGCCTGCACAAGGCAAGATTGCTTTGCGCAGGCGTGTACTATGGAGGACAGAGAATGAACTTCAATCCAATATTGCAGCCAGCATGCAGACAGCGGGTAAGGAAAGGGTGAATCAAACACCCGAAAACTCCGCCCATATGACCCAAAACCAGTCCCGCCAAATTCAGGTGACAGGTTCCCTTTAAGTGTAATTTTTATTTCAACTGCAGGTCAACTAATCTTGTGTATGTACTCTTATGTGATTGCCCTAAACTCTATGTGGGCCAGACGTCTCAAGAACTGAGGAAGAGGTGTCAACAGCACATCTCTAACATCAATATGGCCAGATGGGACCTCTCAAGGGGGAAGAAATTGACATCAGTGGCGAAACACTTTTTGGAAGTACACGGCGGTAACCTCAGAGGCCTCAAAGTGATGGGACTGGAGAGTGTTAATGCCACTATCAGAGGAGGCAATTTGACCAACCAACTGCTGCGTTGTGAATCTAAATGGATCTACAGATTGAAGAGTCTTACACCGAGAGGACTTAATGAGGATCTTTTATTTACTGGATTCTATAAGCAACTTTAGGATGTTTTTGTTCCCCTTTTTTTTGTTATATCATGTATATAATACCTGGTGTATAATGGTTTTTTTTTTAACAATAGCACGGGGAAAAAATTCCATATGAGAGAGAGTAGTCGGAGATGTATTGTTGCACCCAATCCAATTAAACTGCATAGCTGGGGAATGAATTAAAGCTAGCCTTACCTTTTTCCGCTTAGATGTTATTTTAGGCGGATCAGCCAGTAATGGTTGATAGTGTATAATATCTCTGGCCCTTTTGTTCAGTATCCTGTAAGGCTTCATTCTCCAATGATTTATATTTATATTATGCGGCAGTTAGGTCTTGTTGGGTATTAAGGTTTGGTGAGGCTACTGGACTCATTATGATGGACATATAGTAAGTTATTTATGTTTTTTTTATTGCTTATTGGTATAACATTAAAGAGGTGGTACCCATTTTATGTCTTTTTCAGGTCTGCCTTGGTTATGGCATTGGGATCTATATCTGCCCTTGTTCAGGGGCGTGATGAGGTAGATATGAGGAATTTATACCACCTTATGGCGGTGATCCTATTGAGTTGGATCATGCCTGTATAGTTGCAGCTTCTGAGACTGGGCTGGATGTGGGCGGTGCGCATGCGCGATGGGGTCCGTCGCAGCGGCTCATCGTCCCGGTGTCTGCCCTTTTCTCTGAATACCTGCATACAGTGAGTCTTGGAGCTGAGTCTGGGTCGGCGGGTCGGAGCTTGCGCATGGAGGGTTTGTTTATCTGTTACCAGGGGAACCTTTCCTCTTCACTGTGGTGTGCCGGGCTATTTCCGGTCATGCGCAATGGTATTGGGCGCCCGGGTATTGAGTGTTGGCAGCACTTGGGGACGCTACACTTGAGGTGGTGCGGGCCGATTGGATATAGGAACCGGACCAACATTGTTGTGTATCTGTGTTGTATGCCCCCATGGTGTCGGCGTCAGTTGCGCGCTATTGATGGTGTTGTCATGTTACCTAGGTGACCACCAGACATGCGCAGTGGGTATTTCCGGGACGCTGATTGCCTGGGACATTGTGGGGATGTTGGGCTCCTTGCAGTATTCTCCCTACAGCTGTATTGGATCATCAAATAAGTAAGTACTATATAATCCAGGATACGCTAACCACTCTATCATTGTTACCCCTGATGAAGTCATTTGTGACGACACGCGTCGGGTTGACCACATGGGAACCGGCTCCCTCTTCCTCACATCCCCTCCTGAGCGGTATGATTGAGCATTGAACATGAGCTTGTCCATTAGGAGTTTATTGTAAATTATTGACACCAAGTCTCTTGTGTAGCGATATTCATACTGATTTGTTTGTAATTTGCATTAGTATCTCTCTCTTTGTATTTGGTACCTTTATTTAGTCAGTAACTTTTGCTGGTTTTTGTATAAACCTTGGTTACAGTTGTATGAGGACAAGACACCGCTTAGTCTTATATGTCGCTTTGTAACTAGAGGAGAGGATTTTGTTTAGGGAGGAGGTGGGGGAGGGGGGGCTGGGACTCCTGTGTGGTTTTTTTTCTTGGGTTAACATTTATTATTTTTGTTAGTATGGATTTTTTAAGTGTTTTTAAATCTGTGTATGTGGTTTAAGGATTTGTTATCAATAAATTTTGTTATATTTTTGTGATCCCTGCGTATATGCAAGTTTCTTTTCTTTTGGTTGGATGCTATTTGTGTTTAACATGCAGCGGGTTGAGCACTTTAACTAGAATATTGATGGTGACTTCTTTCTAGTAGCTTTATAGTCCTTACACAGCCCCCACATAATATGATGTGCACACACAGAGCTCCCATACAGTATGGTGTACCAACAGTTTCCCTCAAGTACTTATAAGTTCAAAAATGTAAAAATAAAATTGCTCAGCTAACCCCATTCCCCCAATGAGTTGCTGCAGTCTGTACAGTGCACGGATCTCCACATAGTTGGCACAATGTAGTGATGTCATTGCATAATATTAGTTAAATTGAGATGCTGAGTGGAGGGCTGATGTGTGGTGCAGGATCGCTGGACAGGGACAGTCAAAGGCTGAATGTGGCCCGCAGTCTGCCCATGTCCGTTCTAATCTGAAAGGATAGGCAGTCCCCCAGTCATGTTTCCCTAGATGTTGTCTCCAGGAGGGTGGGGTGGGGGGAGGCGTTCCTCTCTTGACTGCTGAAAGATTATTCTTCCTGATTTGCTGTTTTCAGTATTTTTTTTCATAGCAAGTGGTATGATTCTAAATTTCACTCACTGAATGAAATGACAGTAATATAGTTTTAATAAAATTTGACTCACAGTCTGCGGAGTGGACAGGAACAGCCAAAGGCCTTAACTTAGCCCTGAATCCACCAATCGTGTTGTAACGTTGCATGAATAGTGTTATACATCTTTTTATATAAATTGTGATATAGTAATGTATAAAGTATAGAATAAGACATCGGTTAAGATTCAGGACATAAAGTAGTGTGCACTATGCAATAAGTATAGGGTAAGAGAGTGTGATAAGTATTGTACATGCATAGAAATGTAATGCATAGTGTTTGTGTAGAGAGATCTGCCCAGTTGTAGACTGTAGAAACAGTGAGAGGGGGAAGTCCCAATAAAAATGGACTGCTTCCTGATAGAGAGATAGGGAATGCATTAAATGAGGTGACAGAATTAACGTAAGTTAAAAGTGCAATGGGCTGACGGCAAAAGCAAGAGCCTAATGTTCTGGTCAGCACAAGGCCTTATAAAATCCCCTATGAAAATTCCTGCAATGTCTGGTGCTACGAAGAGCATCTACTCCCCTTGCGTACAGAGGAAAATGAATGTGGAACTGCATATGGGGGAGGTAACGGATCTCGGGTGTACTACGGAACTGGACTGGGAATTCCTGGGTCTGACATGATCAGTGAGTGTAGGGATAGTCCGGGAAAAATGGATAGAAATGGCAATCATGTCCTGAATTTAGGAATCAAGAAATGAGAAGTGTTGTGCCCAATACTGCATTTTACAATCTGATAAACTTGAACTGTCCAGTAAACTTCTGTGTTTTGAACCTGGGTGATCTCTGAGTTATGTGTAGTGGCTACTGAAGATGGAGGCCTGGAGATAGGGAACTACAGACAGCGAGTGTAACGCACCCCAAACATGCCAGCATATTGGGATTGAGGCATGATTTTTCTGTAAAGTGCCAAGACGTCATTGAGCAGCAGCTCTCCCATGGTTATCACCGTCAGGAACTGTACAGATTCCACACCTGTGGGCTAGTTATTTATGTGAGACTAGATTGTGGCCCGATTCTAACGCATCGGGTATTCTAGAATATGTATGTAGTTTATTTATGAAGATTTCAGAATAATGCAATGAATACACAAGATTCGGCCGGCCGGGCGTGACCAATTAGCGAAGCGTAGTTCAAATCCCACGCCAATTCTTGGCCATACTGCATCTGTTGCTGATTATTCGTGGCCGGCCGGGACGACTAATCAGTGAAGCCAGGGCCAGCTCCAGGTTTTTGAGGGCCCCGGGCGAAAGAGTCTCACAGCTATGTAGTATATAACACAGCCACTTAGTATATAGCACAGCCACATAGTATATAGCAGAGCCCATGTAGTATACAGCCCACACAGTATATAACGCAGCCCACACAGTATATAACACAGCCCACGTAGTATATAGCACAGCCCACGTAGTATATAGCACAGCCCACGTAGTATATAGCACAGCCCACGCAGTATATAGCACAGTCACGTAGTATATAGCACAGCGACGTAGTATATAGCACAGCTTACGTAATATATAGCACAGCGACGAAGTATATAGCACAGCGACGAAGTATATAGCACAGCTTACATAGTATGTAGCTCAGCGACATAGTATTTAACACAGCCCACTGTTGTGAATTCTGTGGTCAAACTCCCTCCTGTGGTCATGAGTGGTACTTCGGCTGGTTCTGTCTATGAGCTTCCTCTGGTGGATGTGAGTGGGGCTGCGGCTTCTGAGTTTCCTTCCTCAGGTGACGAGGTTAAGTCGTTAGGTGCTGCTCTATTTAACTCCACCTAGTTCTTTGTTCCTGGCCTCCAGTCAATGTTCCAGTATTGGTCTTGCTCTCTCCTGGATCGTTCTTGTGGCCTGTCTGCCCTGCATAAGCTAAGTTTTGCTTGTAAAAGAGAGAAAATAGCATATGGACGGCACTGCCCCAACTAAATCCATAATCTTCAGGAAAGCCGGTACTAGAAAGCTATATCATGTCAGCAACAGCCATGGCAAAAAAGATATCGGGTGCAAAACCATGAAATAACATATGTGTCCCAGGTAGCATAAGAAAAAAAGCAGGATGCACTCGCCAATCTTCAAAGTAGCAAATTTTATTGAGTCTTCACAATTAAAACTTCATGGCCGGGGGAGAAGAAAAGGAGCTCGTGCGAGCAGGGGAGACGACGGCCGTTTCGCGCGGTCCTTGCGCTTCAACGGGTCTGCATGAGTGAGGGCAGAGTGGTGGATGGGATATGGTGGCCAATAAGCCCACCCCCAACATAAACCCGCCCACACACCTACAACCTCACTCATGTCAAGAAATACAAACTAAAAACATGCACTCGGGTGACATCCGAGTGCAGCCTGAATAAAAACAAGATAAGTTATATACTATTAATCCACATAAATTATGTTTAGGGAAAGAAGAAAAGTTTTTTATAAAATACAGCAGCGATATAAACAATTGTAAGATATCCTACAGTCGGTATTCTAAGCTTTATGCAAAAAAGATTTTTTTATGCAAAAAATATTTTTTTATATAAATATATGCAACACAATAACTCACTCTCTAAAATAAATAATAAAGAGCCTTCACAGAAAAATGGACATATCTATCCTATCATTGAATCCTAATGGTCCCACAGCGTTGGTTCGCATAATCCATTTGGCTTCCTGCCTCAGAAGGAGATTGTCCCAATTACCTCCCCTAGCCGGAGCATTCACTCGTTCAATCCCTGCAAATGTAAGTACAGCGGCGTTACCTCCATGTACATCTTTGATATGTGAAATCAGCCTAGGAACACCTTTCCCGGTAATTATCGACCTGCAATGTTCACGAAATCTGATATATAGGGAACGAATAGTTTTCCCTATATAAAACAACTTGCAGGGACAAAAAATAACATAGACAACGTGATCGGTTTTGCAGGTTATAAAATCTTTTACACAATGATCTATGCCTCCCATATGCAGTAACCGCTCCGTGTTATGCTGACTACAAAATGAACAATGTCCACATTTAAAATTTCCCTTGGGGATACTGGAATTTAGCCAATTCTTATTATTGTTAGGAACAATTCTATTTCTGACTAATTTATCTCTCAGACGTATGCTGCGTTTATTAGCGATTAGGGGACCTTTTGTGGCGATATCAGCTATGTCTTTATCGCGCTCCAACAAGTGCCAATTTTTCCTGATAGAGGAACGAATATGACTGTCCATTGTGCTAAAACGGAAACAAAAAGTAAATTTCTTCTCTTTATTTTTACCCATATCGTTAGCACTATTACTGCATATTAACCCTGTATTTCCACCCTCCATGACTCTATTTCGTCCATATGCTATTTTCTCTCTTTTATTCGTTTTTGATATTCTTTTTTCTATTTGGACTGAGCACATCGGACTATATTCCATTGAAAAAAACGCCTAATTACATTGATACAAACAGGTGTTTGGAAACCGGTTTTTCAGCTATTTTCAGCTATTTGCAGCATGGAACAAATGGACCTAACAGCCATGCAGCCTAGTTCAGGCTTACAAGCAGGCCGGGAGGACTTTGAAAATTACTTTAAGGAGTGCGAGCAGGAGGAAGAAATACATTCGTTAAGTACTAAATCATTAGAACATAAATTAACTAATCTGGCGGAGAGAGAAATAAGATTATTCTGGACTAACAACTCCCTTAAATCTTATGTGGACAGTAGCAGAGTTCCACGAGGACTGAGGGTATGGAAACATATGTCACAGTTCAGCGATAACGTTTCCTTCAGCAAGGAATGGGAGAGCATTATGCTTAAATGTTCTAAAGATTTATTGGATTTGGTACTAAGAACCAATTTATGCAATTATGAAGTTGTAAACACAGAACTTAATAAAGCTAAGGAAGAATTAAAACAAAGATTGACAGCTAGTCAATGGAATAATTTTAACAAAAAATTGGACAGCAGATTAATCCCGATGCAAGCGGATATAAAACAAAGGAAAAAGGACAAATTTATTCGTGACAAAATGGACTTTGAAACAGGACATATTTTTTCTTGGGGCAAACGAAATATGAGATATGAATATGCCTCTATGGGAACAAATAATAAAAGCAGACAGAGGAAGAAACGTTTCTTTAAAAAGAAAAATCCGGGAGAAAAACGAGACTATATAACAACAGAATCTGATTCCAGTTTTAGTGAAGGGGCTGCAGCCTCAACGAGCTCCTGTGAACAATTACCGGCAGAAACACCTAGCAACACAGAGATATTACTCCCTTTAGGCGAAAAATCAGGAGGGGGAGAAGAAAGAAACGCAGTGGGTCGTCCCCAGAAACGGAAACATGTAGCTTGGACACGGCGTTATTAGCGGTTTCTAAAAAAGAAGCGGTTCTCAATCTTACTGCACATGAATTGACTGAAGCACACCTTTCTTTGTTGTCTAAGGGCTTAAATTATAGCATTCCAGAAGAGTTTGACCTAATAGAATTTAAAATTGATCTGTTTAAGTCTATTAGGAAAATCCATCTCCATAAAGCATTTATAAATCAATCGCAGTCTGTAGCGGTCCCAGAAGGTGAGACACCATGTCAGATTGGCCCATTGGGGTTTATGGCAGGTATGGGGGCATTAGCAGATATGAGAGAAGATGCAGAATTATTGTTGGGTATATCTGATAGCCCTCACATGCCTGATGATAAAGATATTGCACATGTGAAACCTTTTATTGGAGGTGTACCATCTAAGTATATGCCATTGATTTCACCGGGGAACATGATCGATTTATTCGAAGCACAGGTAATTAGAGATGTTGAGGCTCTGATATACAATAATGCCCCCTCCAATCTTACAGCGGCAGAAAGTAAAGCTATGGAAGAAATAAAAAAATGGGATGATACAATAATAAGACCTGCTGATAAGGGGGGTAAAATTGTTTTGCTCCCTAGGATAATGTATATATCAGAAGCCTCAAAACAATTGTCAGATGATAAAATATATAAACCTTTGTCCGGTGACCACACGCATAAACATAAAATCGAGTTGATGACTTTTTTGCGGAAACAGGTAGAACGAGAAGTGATCTCGCAGAAAAAAGCAGAAAAACTGCTGCCTGATTATCCTATTAAGGCACATTGGTACTGTAACCCAAAGGTCCACAAATCTATAGACCACCCTCCTGGGCGACCAATTGTTTCTGGGACAGGCTCATTAACTGAGCCTTTGTCCCAGTACATAGACTGGTTATTGTGCCCATTGCTTAAAGACGTACCGTCTTATTTAAAGGATACAAAAGCCTTTTTGAGTAACATACGCAATTTTCAGTGGCAACAAGGTTTTTCTTTGGCGTCAATAGACGTAGAAAGTCTTTATACAAATATCCCTCATGACAAGGGGGTTGACGCCATCAGACAAATATTGGGCTCTACAGGTAATAGTGCACATTTCATTGATTTTGTATGTGATGGATTAAATTTTATCTTATCTCATAATACTTTCACTTTTTTGGACAAATGGTTTATACAAGTAGTTGGTACAGCGATGGGCACGCCAGCTGCATGCACATTCGCTAACTTTTTCTTGGCTTTTTTTGAAGAACGGTATATCTATTCTGACAGAAATTGTTTTTTAAAACACATCAAATTATTTGCTAGATATATCGATGACATAGTGATCATATGGGATGGTACAGAAGCACTATTCAATGACTTTATGCTTTTCTTGAACAAAAATAATGACATGAATATGACATTTACATCTGTATTTGGAGGGCAGTCATTGGTTTTTTTAGATATATTTGTTGAAATAAAGGAAGGAGTTATCTGTACCTCTCTGTATCAGAAACCAGTAGCCACAAATGCTATGTTACACTTTAACAGCTACCACCCTAGACATGTAAAAAATGCATTACCCTATAGTCAATTCCTCAGAGTTAGGAGAGCGAATAACACTGACGAGGGTTTTTCTAGACAATCTTTGGAGATGGAAAAGAGATTTAAACAAAGGGGGTACCCTGCAAAATTGATTCAGTCAGCCCGAAATAGAGTCATGGAGGGTGGAAATACAGGGTTAATATGCAGTAATAGTGCTAACGATATGGGTAAAAATAAAGAGAAGAAATTTACTTTTTGTTTCCGTTTTAGCACAATGGACAGTCATATTCGTTCCTCTATCAGGAAAAATTGGCACTTGTTGGAGCGCGATAATGACATAGCTGATATCGCCACAAAAGGTCCCCTAATCGCTAATAAACGCAGCATACGTCTGAGAGATAAATTAGTCAGAAATAAAATTGTTCCTAACAATAATAAGAATTGGCTAAATTCCAGTATCCCCATGGGAAATTTTAAATGTGGACATTGTTCATTTTGTAGTCAGCATAACACGGAGCGGTTACTGCATATGGGAGGCATAGATCATTGTGTAAAAGATTTTATAACCTGCAAAACCGATCACGTTGTCTATGTTATTTTTTGTCCCTGCAAGTTGTTTTATATAGGGAAAACTATTCGTTCCCTATATATCAGATTTCGTGAACATTGTAGGTCGATAATTACCGGGAAAGGTGTTCCTAGGCTGATTTCACATATCAAAGATGTACATGGAGGTAACGCCGCTGTACTTACATTTGCAGGGATTGAACGAGTGAATGCTCCGGCTAGGGGAGGTAATTGGGACAATCTCCTTCTGAGGCAGGAAGCCAAATGGATTATGCGAACCAACGCTGTGGGACCATTAGGATTCAATGATAGGATAGATATGTCCATTTTTCTGTGAAGGCTCTTTATTATTTATTTTAGAGAGTGAGTTATTGTGTTGCATATATTTATATAAAAAAATATTTTTTGCATAAAAAAATCTTTTTTGCATAAAGCTTAAAATACCGACTGTAGGATATCTTACAATTGTTTATATCGCTGCTGTTTTTTGTAAAAAACTTTTCTTCTTTCCCTAAACATAATTTATGTGGATTAATAGTATATAACTTATCTTGTTTTTATTCAGGCTGCACTCGGATGTCACCTGAGTGCATGTTTTTAGTTTGTATTTCTTGACATGAGTGAGGTTGTAGGTGTGTGGGCAGGTTTATGTTGGGGGTGGGCTTATTGGCCACCATATCCCATCCACCACTTTGCCCTCACTCATGCAGACCCGTTGATGCGCAAGGACCGCGCGAAACGGCCGTCGTCTCCCCTGCTCGCACGAGCTCCTTTTCTTCTCCCCCGGCCATGAAGTTTTAATTGTGAAGACTCAATAAAATTTGCTACTTTGAAGATTGGTGAGTGCATCCTGCTTTTTTTCTTTTGCTACCTAAGTTTTGCTTGTGTTACTTTTGTTTGCTATATTTTCTGTCCAGCTTGCTATATTGGTTTTTCTTGCTTGCTGGAAGCTCTGAGACGCAGAGGGAGCACCTCCATACCGTTAGTCGGTGCGGAGGGTCTTTTTGCGCCCTCTGTGTGGTTGTTTGTAGGTTTTTGTGCTGACCGCAAAGCTATCTTTCCTATCCTCGGTCTATTCAGTAAGTCGGGCCTCACTTTGCTAAAATCTATTTCATCTCTGTGTTTGTATTTTCATCTTTACTCACAGTCATTATATGTGGGGGGCTGCCTTTTCCTTTGAGGAATTTCTCTGAGGCAAGGTAGGCTTATTTTTCTATCTTCAGGCTAGCTAGTTTCTTAGGCTGTGCCCGAGGCGCCTAGGTCTGGTCAGGAGCGCTCCACGGCTACCTCTAGTGTGGTATGATAGGATTAGGGATTGCGGTCAGCAGAGTTCCCTCGTCCTATGTTATTAGTAACTATCAGGTCACTTTGTGTGCTCTTAACCACTAGGTCCATTGTGGTTCTGAATCACCAGTTCATAACAGTACTGGAGGCCCAAAGTACTAATGCTTCTCAATAGAGGGAAAAGAGAAGTTCTGAGACCATTTTTTTTTCTCTACACTGTGTTTTGTCTTTCTTTTCCCCTAGACATTTGGGTGGTTCAGGACACAGGTGTAGTGATGGACATTAAAGGTCTGTCTTCTTGTGTGGATCATCTCGCTGCAAGAGTACAAAATATTCAAGACTTTGTGGTTCAGAATTCTATGTTAGAACCAAGAATTCCTATTCCTGATTTGTTTTCTGGAGATAGAGCTAAGTTTCTGAGTTTTAAAAATAATTGTAAACTGTTTCTGGCTTTGAAACCCCGCTCCTCTGGTGACCCAGTTCAACAAGTTAAGATCATTATTTCTTTATTACGTGGCGACCCTCAAGACTGGGCATTTTCCCTTGCGCCAGGAGATCCTGCATTATGTAATATTGATGCGTTTTTTCTGGCGCTCGGATTGCTTTATGATGAACCTAATTCAGTGGATCAGGCAGAGAATTTGCTGGCTCTGTGTCAGGGTCAGGATGAGGTAGGGATATATTGTCAGAAGTTTAGGAAGTGGTCTGTGCTCACTCAATGGAATGAATGTGCGCTGGCAGCAATTTTCAGAAAGGGTCTCTCTGAAGCCCTTAAGGATGTCATGGTGGGATTTCCTATGCCTGCTGGTCTGAATGAGTCTATGTCTTTGGCCATTCAGATCGGTCGACGCTTGCGTGAGCGTAAAACTGTGCACCATTTGGCGGTATTATCTGAGCATAAACCTGAGCCTATGTAGTGCGATAGGACTTTGACCAGAGCTGAACGGCAAAAACACAGACGTCAGAATGGGCTGTGTTTTTACTGTGGTGATTCCACTCATGCTATCTCCGATTGTTCTAAGCGCACTAAGCGGTTCGCTAGGTCTGCCACCATTGGTACGGTACAGTCGAAATTTCTTTTGTACTTTGATCTGCTCTTTGTCATCCTATTCTGTCGTGGCATTTGTGGATTCAGGCGCTGCCCTGAATTTGATGGACTTGGAGTTTGCAAGGCGCTGTGGGTTTTTCTTGGAGCCCTTGCAGTATCCTATTCCATTGAGAGGAATTGATGCTACGCCTTTGGCCAAGAATAAGCCTCAGTACTGGACCCAGCTGACCATGTGCATGGCTCCTGCACATCAGGAGGATATTCGCTTTTTGGTGTTGCATAATCTGCATGATGTGGTCGTGTTGGGGTTGCCATGGCTACAAGTCCATAACCCAGTATTGGATTGGAAATCAATGTCTGTGTCCAGCTGGGGTTGTCAGGGGGTACATGGTGATGTTCCATTTCTGTCTATTTCATCATCCACCCCTTCTGATGTCCCAGAGTTCTTGTCGGATTACTGGGAGGTATTTGATGAGCCAAAGTCCAGTGCCCTACCTCCGCATAGGGATTGCGAGTGTGCTATCGATTTGATTCCTGGTAGTAAGTTTCCTAAAGGTCGACTGTTTAATTTGTCTGTGCCTGAGCACGCCGCTATGCGGAGTTACATAAAGGAATCCTTGGAGAAGGGTCATATTCGCCCGTCGTCGTCACCATTGGGAGCAGGGTTCTTTTTTGTGGCCAAGAAGGATGGTTCGTTGAGACCTTGTATTGATTACCGCCTTCTAAATAAAATCACAGTCAAATTTCAGTACCCCTTGCCGCTGCTGTCTGATTTGTTTGCTCGGATTAAGGGGGCTAGTTGGTTCACCAAGATAGATCTTCGTGGTGCGTATAATCTTGTGCATATTAAACAGGGCGATGAATGGAAAACAGCATTTAATACGCCCGAGGGCCATTTTGAGTACCTGGTTATGCCATTCGGGCTTTCTAATGCTCCATCAGTGTTTCAGTCCTTTATGCATGACATCTTCCGAGAGTACCTGGATAAATTCCTGATTGTATACTTGAATGATATTTTGGTCTTCTCGGATGATTGGGAGTCTCACGTGAAGCGGGTCAGAATGGTGTTTCAGGTCCTGCGTGCGAATTCTTTGTTTGTGAAGGGGTCAAAGTGTCTCTTTGGTGTTCAGAAGGTTTCATTTTTGGGTTTCATTTTTTCCCCTTCTACTATCGAGATGGACCCTGTTAAAGTTCAGGCCATTTATGATTGGACTCAGCCGACATCTCTGAAGAGTCTGCAAAAGTTCCTGGGCTTTGCTAATTTTTATCGTCGCTTCATCAATAACTTTTCTAGTATTGCTAAACCGTTGACTGATTTAACCAAGAAGGGTGCTGATGTGGTCAATTGGTCTTCTGCTGCTGTGGAAGCTTTTCAATAGTTGAAGCTTCGCTTTTCTTCTGCCCCTGTGTTGTGCCAACCAGATGTTTCGCTCCCGTTCCAGGTCGAGGTTGATGCTTCTGAGATTGGAGCAGGGGCTGTTTTGTCGCAAAGAAGTTCTGATGGCTCGGTGATGAAACCATGCGCCTTCTTTTCCAGGAAGTTTTCGCCTGCTGAGCGTAATTATGATGTTGGCAATCGAGAGTTGCTGGCCATGAAGTGGGCATTCGAGGAGTGGAATCATTGGCTTGAAGGAGCTAAGCATCGCGTGGTGGTCTTGACTGATCACAAGAACTTGACTTATCTCGAGTCTGCCAAACGGTTGAATCCTAGACAGGCTCGTTGGTCGCTGTTTTTCTCCCGTTTTTGACTTTGTGGTTTCGTACCTTCCGGGCTCTAAAAATGTGAATGCGGATGCCCTGTCTAGGAGTTTTGTGCCCGACTCTACGGGTTTGCCTGAGCCGGCGGGTATTCTCAAAGAGGGGGTAATTTTGTCTGCCATCTCCCCTGATTTGCGGCGGGTGCTGCAAAAATATCAGGCTAATAGACCTGACCGTTGCCCAGCGGAGATACTGTTTGTCCCTGATAAATGGATGAGTAGAGTTATCTCTGAGGTTCATTGTTCGGTGTTGGCTGGTCATCCTGGAATCTTTGGTACCAGAGATTTGGTGGCTAGATCCTTTTGGTGGCCGTCTCTGTCGCGGGATGTGCGTTCGTTTGTCCAGTCCTGTGGGATTTGTTCTCGGGCTAAGCCCTGCTGTTCTCATGCCAGTGGGTTGCTTTTGCCCTTGCCAGTCCCGAAGAGGCCCTGGACACATATCTCTATGGATTTTATTTCGGATCTCCCCGTCTCTCAAAAAATGTCGGTCATTTGGGTGGTTTGTGATCGCTTCTCTAAGATGGTCCATTTGGTACCCTTGTCTAAATTGCCTTCCTCCTCTGATTTTGGTTCTTCCAGCATGTGGTTCGTTTACATGGCATTCCGGAGAACATCGTTTCTGACAGAGGTTCCCAGTTTGTTTCGAGGTTTTGGCGAGCCTTTTGTGCTAGGATGGGCATTGATTTGTCTTTTTCCTCGGCTTTCCATCCTCAGACAAATGGCCAGACTGAACGAACCAATCAGACCTTGGAAACATATCTGAGATGTTTTGTTTCTGCTGATCAGGATGATTGGGTGTCCTTTTTGCCTTTGGCTGAGTTCGCCCTTAATAATCGGACCAGCTCGGCTACTTTGGTTTTGCCGTTTTTCTGCAATTCTGGTTTCCATCCCCGTTTCTCTTCAGGGCAGGTTGAGTCTTCTGACTGTCCTGGTGTGGATACTGTGGTGGATAGGTTGCAGCAGATTTGGACTCATGTAGTGGACAATTTGACATTGTCTCAGGAGAAGGCTCAACGTTTCGCTAACCGCAGGCACTGTGTGGGTCCCCGACTTCGTGTTGGGGATTTGGTTTGGTTGTCATCTCGTTATATTCCTATGAAAGTTTCCTCTCCTAAGTTTAAGCCTCGTTTCATTGGTCCATGTAGGATTTCTGAGGTTCTTAATCCTGTGTCTTTTCGTTTGACCCTTCCAGCTTCTTTTTCCATCCATAACGTATTCCATAGGTCATTGTTGCGGAGATACGTGGCACCTGTGGTTCCATCTGTTGATCCTCCTGCCCCGGTTTTGGTTGAGGGGGAGTTGGAGTATATAGTGGAGAGGATTTTGGATTCTCGTATTTCGAGACGGAAACTCCAGTACCTGGTTAAGTGGAAGGGTTATGGTCAGGAAGATAATTCCTGGGTCTTTGCCTCTGATGTTCATGCTGCCGATCTGGTTCGTGCCTTTCATTTGGCTCATCCTGGTCGGCCTGGGGGCTCTGGTGAGGGTTCGGTGACCCCTCCTCAAGGGGGGGGTACTGTTGTGAATTCTGTGGTCAAGCTCCCTCCTGTGGTCATGAGTGGTACTTCGGCTGGTTCTGTCTATGAGCTTCTTCTGGTGGATGTGAGTGGGGCTGCGGCTTCTGAGTTTCCTTCCTCAGGTGACGAGGTTAAGTCGTTAGGTGCTGCTCTATTTAACTCCACCTAGTTCTTTGTTCCTGGCCTCCAGTCAATGTTCCAGTATTGGTCTTGCTCTCTCCTGGATCGTTCTTGTGACCTGTCTGCCCTGCATAAGCTAAGTTTTGCTTGTGTTACTTTTGTTTGCTATATTTTCTGTCCAGCTTGCTATATTGGTTTTTCTTGCTTGCTGGAAGCTCTGAGACGCAGAGGGAGCACCTCCGTACCGTTAGTCGGTGCGGAGGGTCTTTTTGCGCCCTCTGCGTGGTTGTTTGTAGGTTTTTGTGCTGACCGCAAAGCTATCTTTCCTATCCTCGGTCTATTCAGTAAGTCGGGCCTCACTTTGCTAAAATCTATTTCATCTCTGTGTTTGTATTTTCATCTTTACTCACAGTCATTATATGTGGGGGGCTGCCTTTTCCTTTGGGGAATTTCTCTGAGGCAAGGTAGGCTTATTTTTCTATCTTCAGGCTAGCTAGTTTCTCAGGCTGTGCCCGAGGCGCCTAGGTCTGGTCAGGAGCGCTCCACGGCTACCTCTAGTGTGGTATGATAGGATTAGGGATTGCGGTCAGCAGAGTTCCCACGTCTCAGAGCTCGTCCTATGTTATTAGTAACTATCAGGTCACTTTGTGTGCTCTTAACCACTAGGTCCATTGTGGTTCTGAATCACCAGTTCATAACAGCCCACGCAGTATATAGCACAGCCATGTAGTATATTGCACAGCTATGTAGTATATAGCACAGGCTACGTAGTATATAGCACAGCGATGTAGTATATAACACAGCCCATGCAGTAGATAGCACAGCTTACGCAGTATATAACAGCCCACGTAGTATATAACACAGCCCACGTAGTATATTGCACAGCCACGTAGTATATAACACAGCCCACGTAGTATATTGCACAGCCACGCAGTATATAGCACAGCCCACGTAGTATATAGCACAGCGATGTAGTATATAACACAGCCCACATAGTATATAACACAACCCACATAGTATATAGCAATGTGTGCACCATATCCCTGTTAAAAAAGCAATTAAAATAAAAAATAGTTTTATACTCACCTTCTGGCGGCCCCCGGATCCAGCCCAGGCTTTTAGCGATACTCCTCGCGACACTCCGCTCCCAGTAATGCCTTGCGGCAATAACCCGTGATGATGTAGCAGTCTTGCAAGACCACTACGTCATCATCTCGCGAGACTGCTTCGTGATCTCGAGTCATTGCCGCAATGCATTCTTGGGACCGGGGCGTCGCGAGGAGCGGTAAAGGCTGCCACGGATGGTGAGAATATAATGTTTTGGTTTTTTTAATTATTTTTAACATTATATGTTTTTACTATTGATGCTGCATAGGCAACATCAATAGTAAAAAGTGAAGCGGTGTTTAAATCCCGCCCCGATATTGCTGATTGGTCGCGACCCGGGATTTCTGCGACAGACAGACAAACAGACGGAAGTACCTCTTAGACAATTATATATATAGAAGATGGGTAGTCTTATTGAGACAACTGATGGTTCATTAAACAGATTATTGTTTTTTTAAATGTAATGCATTTAATTGCATTGTTACTTATTTTTCCATGTTTACAATGCTATACCTCAACAAAAAAGATGGTCACATGAGTAGATTCTATCATGGGAGAGAAACAGATCGATTATGTGAATGACACTTGCCTCAAACTCTGATAATAGTTTGAGGCGAGTTTCAGCTTAGTGTGATCCGATTATCTCAGAGTATAAGTGATCAGAAGATGGAGAAAAAGTTTTCTCCATCTTCTCCATTCTGTGAGTCTGCGGAAGTCATCCGAGTGCAGTCTGAAGTTTTCCACGCACCCATAGACTTGAATGGGTGAGTAAGTGCGATCAGTTTTGCATTGCAACTTGCAGCATGTTGTGTTTTATTTTTTACTCAGGCCAAATCGGCATAAGAAACCGACAGATAGGCACTGCCCCATAGAATAATATTGCTCCCAGTACTATCCGATAAAATATTGGATAGCACTCATCCGATGTATACGCTCATGTGAGGGGGCCCTCAAGTATGGTCTTTATCTTATATAATAAAGTTCATAAAAAATTTATGGCTGACGTCAAACATGTCATTATGAACAATGCAGAGTTCATTAGAATTTCATTAACCCCTTTACCCCCAAGGGTGGTTTGCATGTTAATGACCAGGCCAATTTTTACAATTCTGACCACTGTCCCTTTATGAGGTTATAACTCTGGAACGCTTCAACGGATCTCACTGATTCTGACTGTTTTCTCGTGACATATTGTACTTCATGATAGAGGTAAAATTTATTTTATATTACCTGCGTTTATTTGTGAAAAAAATGGAAATTTGGCGAAAATTTCGCAATTTTCCAACTTTGAATTTTTATGCAATTAAATCACAGAGATATGTCACACAAAATACTTAATAAGTAACATTTCCCACATGTCTACTTTACATCAGCACAATTTTGGAACCAAATTTTTTTTTGTTAGGGAGTTATAAGAGTTAAAAGTTGACCAGCAATTTCTCATTTTTACAACACCATTTTTTTATGGGACCACATCTCATTTGAAGTCATTTTGAGGGATCTATATGATAGGAAATAACCAAGTGTGACACCATTCTAAAAACTGCACCCCTCAAGGTGCTCAAAACCACATTCAAGAAGTTTATTAACCCTTCAGGTGTTTCACAGGAATTTTTGGAATGTTTAAATAAAAATGAACATTTAACTTTTTTTCACAAAAAATTTACTTCAGCTCCAATTTGTTTTATTTTACCAAGGGTAACAGGAGAAAATGGACCCCAAAAGTTGTTGTACAATTTGTTTGTCCTGAGTATGCTGATACCCGATATGTGGGGGTAAAACACTGTTTGGGTGCATGGCAGAGCTCGGAAGTGAAGGAGCGCCATTTGACTTTTCAAGGCAAAATTGACTGGAATTGAGATGGAACGCCATGTTGCGTTTGGAGAGCCCCTGATGTGCCTAAACATTGAAACCCCCACAAGTGAAACCATTTTGGAAAGTAGACCCCCTAAGGAACTTATCTAGATGTGTGGTGAGCACTTTGACCCATTAAGTGATTCACAGAAGTTTATAATGCAGAGCCGTAAAAATAAAAAATCATATTTTTTCACAAAAATTATTTTTTCGCCCCCAATTTTTTATTTTCCCAAGGGTAAGAGAACAAATTGGACCACAAAAGTTGTTGTACAATTTGTCCTGAGTACGCTGATACCCCAAATGTGGGGGTAAACCACTGTTTGGGCGCATGGCAGAGGTCGGGAAGGAAAGAGCGCCATTTGACTTTTCAATGCAAAATTGACTGGAATTGAGATGGGACACCATGTTGCATTTAGAGAGCCACTGATGTGCCTAAACATTGAAACCCCCCACAAGTGAAACCATTTTGGAAAGTAGAGCCCCTAAGGAACTGACCTAGATGTGTTGTGAGAGCTTTGAACACCCAAGTGTTTCACTACAGTTTATAACGCAGAGCCGTGAAAATAAAAAATCCTTTTTATTCCACAGAAATTATTTTTTAGCCCCCAGTTTTGTATTTTCTCAAGGGTAACAGGAGAAATTGGACCCCAATAGTTGTTGTCCAATGTGTCCTGAGTACGCTGATACCCCATATGTGGTGGGGAACCACCGTTTGAGCGCATGGCAGAGCTCGGAAGGGAAGGAGCGCCATTTGGAATGCAGACTTAGATGGATTAGTCTGCAGGTGTCACATTGCGTTTGCAGAGCCACTAATGTGCCTAAACAGTAGAAACCCCCCAAAAGTGACCCCATATTGGAAACTAGACCCCCCTAGGAACTTATCTAGATGTGTTGTGAGAACTTTGAACCCCAAGTGTTTCACTACAGTTTATAACGCAGAGCCGTGAAAATAAAAAATCCTTTTTTTTCCACAAAAATTATTTTTTAGACCCCAGTTTTATATTTTCTCAAGGGTAACAGGAGAAATTGGACCCCAAAAGTTGTTGTCCAATGTGTCCTGAGTGTGCTGATACCCCATATGTGGGGAAGAACCACCGTTTGAGTGCATGGCAGAGCTCGGAAGGGAAGGAGCACTATTTTACTTTTTCAACACAGAATTGCCTGGAATTGAGATCGTACACCATGTCGCGTTTGGAGAGCCCCTGATGTGCCTAAACAGTGGAAACCCCCCAATTATAACTGAAACCCAATCCAAACACATCCCTAACCCTAATCCCAATGGTAACCCTAACCACACCCCTAACCTTGACACACCCCTAACCCTAATCCAAACCCTATTTACAACCATAAATGTAATCCAAACCCTAACCCTAACTTTAGCACCAACCCTAACTGTAGCCTTAACCCTAGCCCAACCCTAGTCCTAACCCTAGCCTTAACCCTAGCCCTAACCCTAACCATAGCCCTACCCTAGCCCTAACCCTAACCCTATCCCTAACCCTAACTCTAACCCTAGCCCTAACCCTAGCCCTAACCCTAATAGGAAAATGGAAATAAATGCATTTTTTTTTCCCTAACTAAGCGGGTGATGAAGGGGGAGTTTGATTTACTTTTATAGGGTTTTTTTTAGCGGATTTTTATGATTGGCAGCCGTCACACACTGAAAGACGCTTTTTATTGCAAAAAATATTTTTTGCACTACCACACTTTGAGAGCTATAATTTTTCCATATTTTGGTCGACAGAGTCATGTGAAGTCTTGTTTTTTGCGGGACCATGACGTTTTTATTGGTAACATTTTCGGGCACGTGACATTTTTTGATCGCTTTTTATTCCGATTTTTGTGAGGCAGAATGACCAAAAACCAGTTATTCATGAATTTCTTTTGGGGGAGGCATTTATACCATTCCGCGTTTGGTAAAATTGATAAAGCAGTTTTATTCTTCGGGTCAGTACAATTACAGAGATACCTCATTTATATCATTTTTTTATGTTTTGGCGCTTTTATACGATAAAAACTATTTTATAGAAAAAATAATTATTTTTGCATCACTTTATTCTGAGGACTATAACTTTTTTATTTTTTCGCTATATGATGCTGTATGGCGGCTCGTTTTTTGCAGGACAAGATGACGTTTTCAGCGGTGCCATGATTATTTATATCCGTCTTTTTCATTGCGTGTTATTCCACTTTTTGTTTGGCGGTATGATAAAGCGTTGTTTTTTGCCTCGTTTTTTTTTTTACAGTGTTCACTGAAGGGGTTAAATAGTGGGACAGTTTTATAGGTCGGGTCGTTACAGACGCGGCGATACTAAATATGTGTACTTTTATTGTTTGTTTTTTTATTTAGATAAAGAAATGTATTTATAGGAACAATATATTTTGGGGGGGGGGGGAATTTTTTTTTTTTTTTACACATGTGAGTATTATTTTTTTTACACTATAACATTGCCCCAGGGGGGAAGGGGGCATCATGTTATAGTGTAAGATCACTGATCTGACACTTTGTTGTGCACTGTGTCAGATCAGCGATCTGACGTGCACTCCAGGAGGCTTCCCAGCGCCTGCTCTGAGCAGGCGCTGTGAAGCCACCTCCCTGCAGGACCTGGATGCCACGGCCATTTTGGATCCGGGCCTGCTGCAGGGAGGAGGAGGTAAGACACCCTTGGAGCAACGCTCCAAGGGTCTCAGGGAAGCACGCAGGGAGCCCCATCCCTGCACTACGCTTCCCTATACCGCCGGAACACTGTGATCATGTTTGATCGCAGTGTGCCGGGGGTTAATGTGTCGGGGGCGGTCTGTGACCGCTCTTGGCACATAGTGCCGGATGTCAGCTGCGATAGTCAGCTGTCACCCGGCCGCAATCAGCCGCACTCACCCCGTGAGCGCGGCCGATCGCTATGACCTACTATCCCGTCGAGGGTCAGATAGGCCCAGGTCACCTCGACCGGATAGTACGTCTAAGGTCAGAGAGGGGTTAAAAGTAAGTTTCGGCTTGTGATCCTACAATGCACTATATTATAAGTGAATTGATCAATATTTTTCTTTCTTTCCAAGCCCAGCTGCTAGTGGAAACTGACACTTTTGGAAGTCAAGTCCGGATAAAAGGAAAAGAAACTGATTTTTACCTTTGTATGAATAGAAAAGGAAAGCTTATAGGAAAGGTGAGTTTTGTACTTTCTTATAAGTTTATCTCGAACTGTGTTCAGACCAAAGCTTCTTCTATGATATAAGCATACAATATTATACCTGATATATCTATTTGAAAAGTATTATGGCATCAGCAGAATGTTTTATTACCCAAGAGTTACCAGTATTATCAATCCTTGGAATACTTCCTAATCATATCCTCTAGCTTTTAAGCCAATCCACAATGATAGACTCTAATAGTGCTTACTTTGTTTGCAAATTATTATATTTGAATTAAGAAAGTTGATACTTAAAGGGAACCTGTCACCCTGTTTTTTGAGATTGAGATATAAATACTGTTAAATAGGGCCTGCGCTGTGCGTTACTATAGTGTATGTAGTGTACCCTGATTCCCCACCTACGCTGCGCAATACATTACCAAAGTCGCCGTTTTCGCCTGTCAATCAGGCTGGTCAGGTCGGGTGGGCGTGTTCACAGCGCTGTTTCTTCCTCAGCTTTACGTTGGTGGCATAGTGGTGTCCGCACGTTGAGGTGACTAATCCACTGTGGGCATGTGAACAAGGAACGCGCGATCTGCGCTATCACCCCCTGTCATCGGTGGGGGCGGCCATCTTCCTGGGGCCGCGCGTGCGCAGATGTAGTGCTCTGCTGCACGGGGCTTCAGGAAAATGGCCGCGGGATGCTGCGCGTGTGCACAAGAGATCGCGGCGGCCATTTTCCCAAAGCCGAGTTTGCATCTCGGCATTGGGAAAATGGCCGCCGCGATCTCTTGTGCGCACGCGCGGCATCCCGCGGCCATTTTCCTGAAGCCCCGTGCAGCAGAGCACTACATCTGCGCACACGCGGCCCCAGGAAGATGGCCGCCCCCACCGATGACAGGGGGTGATAGCGCAGATCGCGCGCTCCTTGTTCACGTGCCCACAGTGGATTAGTCACCTCAACGTGCGGACACCACTACGCCACCAACGTAAAGCTGAGGAAGAAACAGCGCTGTGAACACGCCCACCCGACCTGACCAGCCTGATTGACAGGCGAAAACGGCGACTTTGGTAATGTATTGCGCAGCGTAGGTGGGGAATCAGGGTACACTACATACACTATAGTAACGCACAGCGCAGGCCCTATTTAACAGTATTTATATCTCAATCTCAAAAAAACGGGTGACAGGTTCCCTTTAATGGCACTCATCCACTACACTATAATTTTTCTCGGCCGGGGTGAGTTTCCTACTTAGGTAGGTGACCAGATGTTCCTCTCCGTTGACCTCCTGCGACAAGACCGCTCCTAGGCCCTCGTCAGAGGTTTCCGTCGGCACAATGAAGCGTTTCTGTAAGTTGGGACTAATGAGGATGGGCTGTCCGCACAGCGCCACCTTCATGAATTGGTAAACTTCCTCCGCCTGGGGGTTCCACTGAACAATGACCAAATTCTTCCCCTTGAAGAGATCGGTTAGGGGTGGGGCCCCATGTAGTCCAAAGGGCAAGACGACATAGTGGTACAGACCCTCCGGTGTTATGAAAGCAGTCTTTTCCTTTGCTGACTCCGTAAGAGGCACCTGCCAATAACCCTTGGCTAGACTGAGCGTGGTAAAGTACTGAGCCTGACCCACTCGATCAATCAGCTCATCCACCTGGGGCATTGGATAAAGGTCAAACTTCGACACCTCATTTAATTTATTGAAGTCATTACAGAACCGCAGTGATCTGTCTGGCTTCGGGATTGGCACATTCGGGCTAGCCCAGTCACTCTGGGATTCTTCAATTACTCCCAACTGGAGCATTTGTCTTACCTCATTCATGATGGCTTGTCTCTGGGCCTTAGGCACTCAGTATGGTTTCATTTGCACCCTTACGTGAGGCTTGATGACAATGTCATGCTGGATGACAGAGGTACGACCTGGTAATTCCAAGAATGCATCTGCATTCTCTTGTACTAATTTCCGAACCTCTTAACGCTGCTGTTTTGAGGGAGTGTCTCCTATTTTTACCTATCTCTCGGCCTCATCCTTGCCCGGTGATAGAGGGTTCCCTGGTGGTATAACCAAGGGTGCCTCTGTGACCAAACATTCCCGAACCTTCCAGGCTTTTAGTAGGTTCACATGATATAGCTGTTTGGGTTTTCTTTTTCCGGGCTGGTAAACTTGGTAGTTCACTTCTAGACATGAGCGAATATTTCAATGTTCAGTTCGGCACACAATCGCCTAATTTGCAATATTCACCTATTTAATTGTCAATTAAATCGCAGAATATAGCCGAACATGCACAGCACAAAAGCATGGGAAACACCCGTGTAGCGCTTCTGTCGGAAGACAGCGTGAGCGTTCAGCTGTGATTGGAGGCAAAAACTTTACCTCTAGTCACTCGTGTCAGCTGATGGGACTACAGCTCCCATCAGCTGGCACCTGCTGCCGCTAATAACAGTGAGAGCAGGAGCTGCAGATGGGAGTATTCGTCAGCCGCCCCTGCTCAGTAAATAATTAAAAAAAAAACTGTGTGTCTGTTCCCCTGTATTTTTGATAACCAGCCAGGCAAAATTCACAGCTGGGGGCGCAACCCTCAGCTGTCAGCTTCAGCAAGGTTGGTTATCAAGAACAGAGGGGTCCCCACACCGTATTTTTAAATATATAAATAAATCATTTAAAAAAATGGTGTGGGGTACCCCACATTTTTGACAACCATCCTTGCTAAAGCAGACATCTGGGGGCTGTTATTCTCTGGATGGTAAGGGGCCATGGATTTTGGCTCCCCAGCCTAAAAACAGCAGCCCGCAGCTACCCAGAAAAGGCACATCTATTAGATGCACCAATTCTGGTGCTTTGCCAGCATCTTCCCACTTGCCCTGTAGCAGTTGCAAGTGGGGTTCATATTTGTGGAGTTGATATCACCTTTGTAATGTCAGGTGACATCAAACCCCGAGGTTAGTAATGGAGAGGCGTGAATAAGACGTCACATTGTATAAAAACACACACACCAAGAATAAAGTCCTTTAATTGAAAAAAATTACACAGACTCCTTTAATAATCTTAATTAAACGATACTTACAACCTCGCCTAATTCCACCAAAGCCCTCTTTCTGTAATAAAACTAAAACAAAAAAACAACAATATAACATACCTGTCTGTCATTCTGTCGCAAGCCATAATCCATGTCTGGGGTAGAAATGGTTTTCAACCTGGACGGTGCCAAGATGCGACCTTCCAGGCTGAGAACCATTGGTGAATGAACTGCTGCGAGCGCAGCCTCAGTGACATTGACAAGCTCTCCCGCTCTGCTGTGTGCTCAAACACGGTGAGGAAAGCCTCCAAATCATCCTCAGGACTCATCCATCTTCCTCAGCGCTGACCGGACTTTGTACAGGGTCTCCGAACGGAACGAGGTCTCTAGTGTGGACATCTCTCACAGAGCCGCAATCTGCTGCATCAACAGTTTATTTAGAAAACTAATATAACATCCAAAAGAGGGAAAGATAAATTCTCAAACACTATTGTAAACTAGTGCTCAATTATGAAACCTATAGTACTGATCCACCAAGTAATTGATTATGAAGCATATATATGCTCCCATAAAGTGCAGAAAACTTCAGGATCGTATAGTATAATACTTTATTGCTAAATAACAATCCATTAAACAAATAAACAGATGTGTGAGCTACACTGGACGAACAAATAGCAGGGGCTGGACAGTACTAGAAGCTCACATAAACCCTATTCAAGGGCTAATACACAGAAAATTGATTTATCCACAAATGTATAGTACGAATATCATATATAATAGGTATCCATTAATAAACCATCAATATAATTATACCACTACTAGATGGTGGTCCAATTCTAACGCATCGGGTATTCTAGAATATGTATGTATGAATGTACGTCGCGCTGTGAGTGGGGGTTAAATTCCGCGCCAATATCGCTGATTGGCTAGCCGATCAGCGAAGCGTGGTTCAAATCTGGCGCCAATTCGCGGCCAGACTGCGCCAGTCGCTGATTCGTCGCGGCCGGCCGGGCACGACCAATGACCGAAGCGGCGTTTAAATACCGCACCAATATTGCTGATTGGTCGCGGCCAGCCGTGAGCTACCAATCACTGAAGCGGTGTTTAAATCCCACGCCAATATCGCTGATTGGTCGCGGCCGTCCGGGCACGACCAATGACCGAAGCGGTATTTAAATACCGCGCCAATATCGCTGATTGGTCGCGGCCGTCCGTGTGCGACCAATCACTGAAGCGGTGTTAAAATCCTGTGCCAATATCGCTGATTGGTCGCGGGGTGTAGGATATAGTACAGCCACGTAGTATATAACACAGCCACGTAGTATATGGCACAGCCACGTAGTATGTAGTATATAGCACAGCCACGTAGTATATAGCAGAGCCACTTAGTATATAGCACAGCCACTTAGTATATAGCACAGCCACGTAGTACATAGCACAGCCTATGGTATATAGCACAGCCACGTAGTATATAGCGCAGCCACGTAGTATGTAGTATATTGCACAGCCACGTAGTATATAGCACAGCCACTTAGTATATAGCACAGCCACGTAGTATATAGCACAGCCACGTAGTATATAGCACAGCCCATAGTATATAGCACAGCCATGTAGTATATAGCACAGCCACGTAGTATATAGCACAGCCACATAGTATATAACACAGCCCACATACTATATAACACAGTCACATAGTATATAGCAGAGCCACGTAGTATATAGCACAGCCACATAGTATATAGCAGCCACATAGTATGTAGCAGCAACATAGTATTTAGCAGCCACATAGTATATAGCACAACCACGTGGTATATAGCAGCCACGTAGTATATAGCAGCCACATAGTATATAACACAGCCCATGCAGTAAATAATGTAGCCCACTCAGTATATAACAATGCCCACATAGTATATATCAGTCACGCAGTTTATAACACAGCCCACGTAGTATACAGCAGTGTAGGCACCATATCTCTGTTAAAAAAAAGAAAAAAGAATTAAAATAAAAAATAGTTATATACTCACCTTTCGGCATCCACTGAAGTTGTCCGCGAGACCGCTAAATCATCTGGGTAATTTCGCAATGCATCACTGGGAACGGAAGCTGGCGGCATCGGTGGACGGCGGAAGGTGAGAATAGCACCATTTTTTATTTTTTTAAATTATTTTTAACATATCTTTATACTATTGATGCTGCATAGGCAGCAACAATAGTAAAAAGCTTGTCACACAGTGTTAATAGCAGCGTTAACAGACTGCGTTACACCGCGTTATGCCGTGGTGTAACGCAGTCGGTTTAACGGACTGCTAAAACGTTATATGGGCAGCTGGCGCTGACTGGGGGGGAGTATGGAGGGGGCACTGACTGCAGGGGAGAAGGGAGTGGCCATTTCGCGGCCGGACTGTGCCCGTCACTGATTGGTCGCGGCCGGCTGGCCGCGACCAATCAGCGACTTGGGATTTCCGTGACAGACAGACAAACAGACAGACATACAGACAAACAGATGGAAGTGCCCCTTAGACGATTATATATATAGATGTGGTGATTTTTTATATACATAGGTTCATAGATAAGAGAGTATCGACATAGTTTAACTGAATTATATTTAAGTTAATGGTTCAGTATCAAAGAAAGAAAACAATACCTGAGGCCATAATTGCTGTGTATGGAGCAGGAAGATACTGCATCTCGACGCGTGTTTCGCCCTCTAGGCTTCGTCAGGAGGCGTGGCTTAATTTTAAAATAGGGCTACTTTTATAGTGATTATAATAGAAAGATAGGGAGCAGCTGCGGAGGATCCCCTCTGATGAAAAAAACAAAACAGAAACAAAAAAACAAATTATCCTTATTGTGTTTTCGTGTTTTTTCTTAGTACTCCAGTATAAAGCTATAAATACCTGGTTCCTTGAAATATTTCCTCCCTCAGCCCTCTCTTCAGCAGCTTATCTTTTCTCATCAGTGCTGGTGAGAGTTGCGCCAAATTTATAAAAGTGATTATTTCACCATTCCTAGGGATGCTAAACATACACTGTGTGCAGAATTATTAGGCAAGTATTTTAGAGGATTACTTTTATTATTGATCAACAACTATGTTCTCAATCAACCAAAAAGACTCAAATATCATCAAAGCTTAATATTTTTGGAAGTTAGAGTTTTTTTTTTTTTTTAGATATTTGGCTATCTTAGGAGGATATCTGTTTGTGCAGGTAATTGTTACTGTGAAGAATTATTAGGCAACTTCCTTTCCTTTGGCAAAATGGGTCAGAAGAGAGATTTGACGGGCTCTGAAAAGTCCAAAATTGTGAGATGCCTTGCAGAGGGATGCAGCAGTCTTGAAATTGCCAAACTTTTGAAGCGTGATTGCCGAACAATCAAGCGTTTCATGGCAAATAGCCAACAGGGTTGTAAGAAGCGTGTTGGGCAAAAAAGGCGCAAAATAACTGCCCGTGAATTGAGGAAAATCAAGCGTGAAGCTGCCAAGATGCCATTTGCCACCAGTTTTGCCATATTTCAGAGCTGCAATGTTGCTGGAGTAACAAAAAGCACAAGGTGTGCGATACTCAGGGACATGGACAAGGTAAGGAAGGATGAAAAACGACCACCTTTGAACTAGAAATGTAAGATAAAATGTCAAGACTGGGCCAAGAAATATCTTAAGACTGACTTTTCAAAGGTTTTATGGACTGATGAAATGAGAGTGACTCTTGATGGGCCAGATGGATGGGCTGGAGGCTGGATCAGTAAAGGGCAGAGAGCTCCACTCCGACTCAGATGCCAGCAAGGTGGAGGTGGGGTGCTGTTATGAGCTGGTATCACCAAAGATGAACTTGTGGGACCTTTTTGGGTTGAGGATGGAGTGAAGCTCAACTCCCAGGCCTACTGCCACTTTCTGGAAGACAAGTTCTTCAAGCAGTGGTACAGGAAGGAGTCGTTATCGTTCAAGAAAAACATGATTTTCATGCAGGACAATGCTCCATCACATGCCTCCAACTACTCCACAGCGTGGCTGGCCAGTAAAGGTCTCAAAGAAGAAAAAATAATGACATGGGCCCCCTTGTTCACTTGATCTGAACCCCATAGAGAACCTGTGGTCCCTCATAAAATGTGAGATCTACAGGGAGGGAATACAGTCCACCTCTCAGAACAGTGTCTGGGAGGCTGTGGTGGCTGCTGCACGCAATGTTGATCGTAAGCAGATCAAGCAACTGACATAATCTATGGATGGAAGGCTGTTGAGTGTCATAATAAAGAAAGGAGGCTATATTGGTCACTAATTTTTTGGGGTTTTGTTTTTGCATGTCAGAAATGTTTATTTCTAAATTTTGTACAGTGATATTGGTTTACCTGGTGAAAATAAACAAGTGAGATGGGAATATATTTGGTTTTTATTAAGTTGCCTAATAATTCTGCACAGTAATAGTTACCTGCACAAACAGATATCCTCCTAAGATAGCCAAATCTAAAAAAAAAACCACTCCAACTTCCAAAAATATTAAGCTTTGATATTTATGAGTCTTTTGGGTTGATTGAGAACATAGTTGTTGATCAATAATAAAAATAATCCTCTAAAATACAACTTGTCTAATAATTCTGCACACGGTGTAAGAGCACCTTCACAAAATGCAGCCTTAGTGCTGCTGAAGGTGGCTCTTTTACGCAAAAACGCCCTGGGGGGTGACAGGTTCCCTTTAACAAAAAGATGCCTCAGAGGAGATCTCATTTATATGTATAAGTACATGTGTAGTAAATACAAAGTACTGGCACATGACTTATTTCTTACAAAAGAACATGTATGATGCGTGTAGGAAAGGTAATTCTGTCAGCTAAATAGGAAAGGGTTCTTTGAAGTTAGCAGTGAGACTGAAGAATTCCCAAGATAGAAATGGGAGACATATTTAAAATAGGGTTAAAATAGGGTTGAATTCTTTTCTCCCAACAAACGATAGTAGCATCTTCTCTTTCAATATAGAGTGGTACATCCACAAATTCATGATACCATCAATAAAATATAACTCACCGACACCAGCAGGAATCATGCAGGACACTGCCACCACTTTGTTTCACTGTTGGTACCTGGTATTTTTCTTTGTTCTCCTTTCCTTTTGAAAGACATACAATTTTGAAGCCAGTACCAGTTAAAAAAACATTTCTGTTGGTCTCGTCACTCTAGAGCAGTGTTCCCCAACTCTGGTCCTCAAGAGCCACCAACAGGTCATGTTTTCAGGATTTCCTTAGTATTTGCACAGTATTCTCACTGATAAGTAAAGCCTTGTTGATCTTTTAGTTTTCACCTTGCTTGTGTAAAGAAATTATTTTTTCTCAGGTCTTGTGACCTTTTTATTCCATGTAGTGCCGTTGCTGAGATCATGAAATGGGAAGGGGTTTTATACTTAACTGCCTGCTGGATACATGTATAATTAGACTTATCTTTGGTTGAATTCCTGTTAATTAGAATTTTGTAGTCTAAACTTTAGAGTTGCTCCTAACTATTTGGGTGTTGTTGAAAAGTGCTTTGTTGTTGTGTGTGCAAAATAACAAATCTTGTCTGCAATTAATGCCTCACTTTCATGGTAGTATTTTTCAGTTTGATTTCCCATAGGAAAATGTTGATTCTGAAAAGAAACTAGAGGTTTTCTGACAAATCTGTTAGGGTGTACATAGTTATACTGAGCACTGTATATTGTGAGATGAGAGTCTCTCAATGTTTTCTGAAAAATTTGGTGGATTTCAGTTTTTGCATTTGGTAACAAAGAAATGTTTTGTTACTAGGAGTGATGTAACACAATAAACCTGATGTCAGGTGGCAGAGGCGTAGCTAGGGTTTCAACTTAGAGAGGGAGAAACATCTGAGTGGGCCCCTAACCAGCTAACCCTGATTACAGCTACGGTTGTGCACTCTAATTGTGAATGTAGGGGAACCTCAGAATATGACCACTCTGTTATTGAAAATAAATCTATATACAAAAACGAACATTGATTTTACTGCCATATTGTGACGACATGCAACTTTGATGGTCGCAATACTTTGAGTGCCCCTATAACAATACAGTAATGCTTAAGTGCCACCTTTACATTTAATAATGTCCCCTAAGTTCCCTCATGTACTGCTCCATTATACACAGTATGGTGAGCGCAAAGCTTAAATATACACAGTATAAGGCTCCCACAGCTCCCCTATACACAGTATTATGATTCTATAACTCCCCGATACACCTTATGATGTTCTCACTGCTCCCCTTTACACAGTATAATGCTGACAGAGCTCCACTATAGAAAGTATAATGCCCCCCAGAGCTCCCCTATATACAGTGTAATGGGCCAACAGCTCCCATGTGCACAATATGCCTTCACAGTTCTCTATACACAGTATGGTGGGTCCACAGCTCCCTTATACACAGTATGATGGCCCTGCAGCTCCCTTATACACAGTATGATGATTCAATAACTCCCCGATACACCATATGATGTTCTCACTGCTCCCCTTTACACAGTATAATGCTGACAGAGCTGCACTATGCAAAGTATAATGCCCCCCAGAGCTCCCCTATATACAGTGTAATGGGCCAACAGCTCCCATATGCACAATATGCCGTCACAGTTCCCCTGTACACAGTATGATGGGGCCACAGCTTCCTTATACACAGTATGATGGGCCCGCAGCTCCCTTATACACAGTATGATGGGCCCGCAGCTCCCTTATACACAGTATGATGGGCCCGAAGCTCCCTTATACACAGTATGATGGGCCCACAGCTCCCTTATACACAGTATGATGGGCCTGCAGCTCCCTTATACACAGTATGATGGGCCTGCAGCTCCCTTATACACAGTATGATGAGCCCGCAGCTCCCCTATACACAGTATGATGGGCCCGCAGCTCCTTTATACACAGTATGATGGGCCCGCAGCTCCCTAATACACAGTATGATGGGCCCGCAGCTCCCTTATACACAGTATGATGTCCCCCACAGTTCCCTATAAACAGTATGAAGGGCCCACAGCTTGCTTATACACAGTATGATGGGCCCGCAGCTTCCTTATACACAGTATGATGGGCCCGCAGCTCCCTTATACACAGTATGATGGGCCCGCAGCTCCCTTATACACAGTATGATGAGCCCACAGCTCCCTTATGCACAGTATGATGGACCCACAGCTCCCTTAACACAGTATGATGGACCCGCAGCTCCCTTATACACAGTATGATGGGCCCGCATCTCCCTTATACACAGTATGATGGGCCCGCAGCTCCCTTATACACAGTATGATGGGCCCGCAGCTTCCTTATACACAGTATGATGGGCCCGCAGCTCCCTAATACACAGTATGATGGGCCCACAGCTCCATGTCATGATTTGGCAGTCTGCAGTCACATTTATTCCAACCTTCATCAACTTTATAGTAATAAATTGCTTATTATTAAATTATTAAAGCACCACTCTAGCAGGGTTTTTTTTTCCACCGCTGAAGTGGTGTTTTAAGCGCAAGTCCCCGTCCCCGGTCATTTTCTTATCCTCTGGTGTATTCACTATTTTGTGGCACTGCTGCAGTCCCACGGCTCAAACTTGTGAGCGCAGCTTCTGACTGGCCAGAAGTTAGAAGCTATGTCACAAGCGCTCAATGTAAGACTATTAGGCTATGTGCACACGTTACGGATTCGTGTGCGGATTTTTCCGCACCGTTTTTGCAAAATCCACAGGTAAAACATGCTGCGTTTTACCTGTGGATTTACCATGGATTTCCTGTGATTTTTGTAAGGATTTCGCCTGCGTTTTTACACCTGCGGATTCCTATACAGGAGCAGGTGTAAAACGCTGCAGAATCCGCACAAAGAATTGACATGCTGCGGAAAATATAACGCAGTGTTTCTGCGTGGTATTGTCCGCACCATGTGCACTGCGGATTTGGTTTTCCATAGGTTTACATGGTACTGTACACCTCATGGAAAACTGCTGTGAATCCGCAGCGGCCAATCCGCACCATGTGCACATAGCCTGAGAGTAAGAAAGAGGCCAGAACGAGGCTCCCATAGACTCACATTGATTAGTGACCTCTGCGCTGCTCCATGAAGCACTGGAGCAACGGACAGGTAAAAAAAAAACTGAAGGAGACGGAGCCGAGCAGAGACAAAAACAGATGAAGACGCCAGAAGGTGAGTATCAGACACAGGACAGGGGACTTGGATTTTCAGCACCGCTCCAGTAGTGAAATAAAAAAAATGCAGGAGTGGTGCTGTAAATGTGATGCAGCTCTTGGTTACTGTATGGGGGCTTCGTATACTAATACTCATAAAAGACCCAGGTGGTACATATCAAAAGCCCTCTACCCCCCCCCCCTTTCTCCTCCATCTCCAGCCTCCCCAGACAGCAAATATTACATGATGGATCACATATAATATCATAACAAAACATTATAATATTCAGCCCCCAGTGCCCTGTCCCCCCTCCCCCACTTCAGCCCCAATGCTCCCATCATCAACTCACATCCACCCCCTCAGTGCCCTGTCCCACTTCACCCACCTTCAGCCCCCACAACACCCCCATGGTCTCACATTTACCCCTCAGTGTCCTGTCTCCCCTCCCCCACTTCAGTACCCAATACCCCATCATCTCTCATCCACCCCCTCAGTACCCTGTCCCACTTCACCCACTTTCAGCGCCCACAATACCCCAATAGTCTCACATTCACATCACAGTGACATACCTGAATTTTATAAACCTAAAATGTTCCATCCCCACTTACTGATAAAGTTTGCAGGCAGGACCAGGAAGTGTCTAGGTGAAATGCAAGATGTGGGCACTAGGACCCAGCGTGCCTGTGCCAATCCCAGTGTGCACAGAGTGAAGAAAACTGCAGCCTGGGAAAAGCTTCATGATCAGGTCAGACAGGTGAAACCATTCACTGCAGGAGGGAGACTGCAGCCGGGCACTGTGCTAATAGCCAGCGTGCAGAGTCTCCGTCAGATAGGAGCAGTCATTATACTGCTCTGCTCCTATGCTGTGTTCTGCTTCATCACTGAAGTGGTCCTGGCTCCCGGTGGGCCCCTTCATGTGACAGGGCCCGGGGCGATGGCCCCCTCTACCCACCCAGTAGCTACGCTACTGTCAGGTGGCAATCTTTCTAATCCCAGGGCAATGATTGCAAGTTGAGGGTGACGATTTAAGCTGTATTTGGCAAAACGTTTCTTGTATGTAGCATATATACAGAAATACAAGTTTTGTTAGGCTTTAAACCCTTGGTCTAATCAAAATTACTTTTTAAAATATTTTTCCCAGTTTAGAATAATGCCAGTTTTGGTAAAATTTAGATAATTCATATAATAAACATTAATCTTTCTGGGATTTTTGGTAGTAGGATTACATAAAAGGTTGAGTATTGGTTTGGCAACATGCATTTTATGTTTTAGTTTTTTATTTACATATATTTTCATAAATCCAACATTTTCAAAGTTTTTTCCTGGGAGATTAAGTTTACTTTTTAGTAACTGAAAGGGAATATTGTCATAATTTTTGAAAATATCTAATTCTTTTATACCTATATTTTAGACAAATTCAATTAAATTCTGGGATTAACCATTTCTCTGACTCAGATTGGAATGCTTTTCATTCGTTCAATGATTGTTGATTTTTTTAGGTAAATTGATATATATTTCCATGTGGTTGCTTCCAATGTTGGAAAGAAATGAGCTGGAAGTGTAGTGTCTAATAAAGGAGCCATAATAAGTGATTGTAAAGGAAGGTTCTTATTTAATGATTTTTTCAAATTTTCAAAGCTTGTACTTCTGACTTGAATTATCCAATTTTGACTATGTTTTATTAAATTTGGAAAAATAATATCCTAAAACATTTGGTACATTTAGACTTACTTTCTCTTTTAATGTTTTTGTAAGATATTTGTTGTCATTTTAGAATGTTTTGAGTTACACAAAGTTGAAGATCCATGTCTGAAATTTCATAAGCTAAATTTTAGAAACAGGTAATGGTATTATGCTGAAGGTATCTTGGGAGTTTTGCATGTGATAATTCTTTCCACCTGGGTTTTGTCGTGTTTTGAATAATGAATAATATCCACATGAATATTATAAAAAGTTGTTTGTAGGTTATTCTCTATCATGACATTTCCCGGTTTTGATAATTGTATACCCAGATAAGGAATGTTTTCTTCCTCCTAAATTAAATTGTTTCCTAATGTTTTCTTTCAGTCTCATCATTGAAAAAGTTAATGGCTTGGAATTTATCTGAGTTAGTCTTACAATAAGAAATTTCTGAAAAGGTTTCAATAGTGTAAAATATAGCTCTAATACAATTTATCGGATCTGGTATTGATACAAGAATGTTATCCAGTAAACATATTAATTTTATATTGTCTTGCATTTGTATATATATCTTGAATCTTTTGATTACTTCTGATCTTTTCGGGAAAGGTTCTGTTTCTATAGAAAATAAGGTGACACAAGACAGCCCTGCCTGGTCCTGTTTATAATACAAAATGAGTTTGAAAAATGATTATTTGCTAATATTTTAGCGGACAGGTTTAAGTATAACGCCATTATGCCGCTCTAGCTTAGTCTTTGAAATCCAAACTTGATGAGAGAGGTTGGTCTTTAGCTTTCCCAATTTTTTTCTGTCAAGCACCTTCTCTAACACCCAATGTTAAAAGCAGAGAAGAGACTGGAACTAAAGGAGTTTTCCCTTATATAAGAAGAATTAAAATAACTTCCGCAATTGTATGTATTTAAATAAAATGTCCCTGTGCTGATATGATCTTATAAATGTGCCCCTGTTGTGTACTAGTGTAATAGTGGTGTCTGAATCAATGTCCCGCTACCAGCCTGAGAATACCAGCCCCTACTTGCTTTAGCAAGGTTGGTTGTCAAAAATGACCCCATGCCGTTTTTTTTTTTTTTATTTAAATAATTTTAAAAACCAATCTGGGGCCCCTCTATTCTACATAACCAGCCTTGCTGAAGCTGACAGCTGAGGTTTGCAGCTCCCCACTGTGAGTTTTGCCTGGCTGGTTATCAAAAATATGCTGGATTTTTTATTTTCTTATTTATAGCGCAGGCCTCGGGTGATGAATACTCCCATCAGCGGCTCCTGCTCTTACTGTTATTACCGGCAGCAGGTGTAGGCTGATGGGAGTAATAGTACCATCAGCCATGCCTGCTCTCATTGTTCTCAGTTGAATGCAACTCTCACTATTCTCTCCTTCTCGCGCTGATCATCGGCAGAGCAGGGGAGAATGATGTGAGCGGTCTTGAGCACCTGGTGTCGAAGAACAGTGCTTACTGTACTGCTGCTTCTCAGGTGACAGGACGTGTCACACGGATGACATCCCAGTGTGTCATCCATGTGCACATGTGTGGGATGTTTTGTGGCCCATGCTGCTGGTAAAAAACAGAAGAAATACTACTTTAGATAGAGCTTATTTAAAATAAGCCTCTATAGTTAATAACAGATTAAAAGAACGTAGGTGTCACGCACAGTGTGGGAAGACTAAGTGCAACATGAGGGGAAGGAATCCCAAATGCTAGGGAAAGGGGGAGTGCAGACCCCCTAGGCAGATTCAATAACACCCTGCCTCCCTTACCGTCCCTATATTGGTTCCACACTAATTGCAGAGCAGGAATCTAAGCCCTGTATATCCCTGTATATCCCTAGAGCTAGGCCTTGAATAGGGAAAGGGGGATGAGCAGTAATCAGTCCCCACTGTCCATTAAAGAGAAGAAGGGAGACAAACAAGGGGGAAGCAACTTATTTTGAGCAAACTCAGAGAGGTAACACCAAACGTCCTCCAAGAGCACCAGAGAGGAAGAATAGCAATAGCTCCAAGCCTTCACGAGGGAAAAATGTGAATACCACCGGCGACTCCCCAAAGCAGACTGGAAGTCTATAAATATACACCAATAGAGAACTATGAAGACGCTGGATCAAGAATAAAACCACAATTTTATTAGAAAATATCAAAAATACATATACATAATATAAATAGTGTAACACACTAGTAAGACTAGAATAGACATATACAGGGTCAGAACAGAAGCTCCAACCAGGTACAACCCCCTAATATATAACACATAACAGGTCCAAAAGATGCTGTAATTAACTAGCAGATCCCTCAATAGTCCTGGTACAGCAGAAGTCCCACATGACTAGAAACCCTATACCCCATAACCATATAGCAGTGCCAATATACATAAAGTAGTAACCAGAGACTGGGAACAGAGCTAGCAGCCAGAAATAATCGGTATCTATGCCGTGTATACTAACGGCGTAGGCACAACAATCACCAGAAGGTAAGAAAACATAAGCAGCTAGAGATGATAACTACCTGTGGTCATGCTGGAACCAGGGAGGGAGGGGTCGTACCGGCTGGGCGCACCTCGACGCGCGTTTCACTGCAAAGGCAGCTTCGTCAGGAGGTAAGGTATGCTAGTAGTTGAAGCCCTTATATACAGGACATAAATGCCCAAATATCTATCACCTGCATAGCGGCGCACCGGCGCCATGTTGCGGCGTCACCAGAGGGGACCGCGCTCAGTGTGCGCGTCATCCGGTCACGTGCGCCGGTCATGTGACCGCACACGTAGCCAGGACAACACAGCACAGCCGAAGAGCACTTCTCCACGGGGGCACCACAGCGCATGCGCGCCGTGCGCACACAGGTATAACGGAGAAAAGCTGTCAACAGACAGGAATAAAACTAGAAGCAGGACACCCACCCTCCCCAAGCTAAAAAACTACAGCCCCAAGGTGAATAGCCTACCTACATACGCTGAAAAGGGCCTGTAACCCCACGCAGACATGGTAAACCAATGAATAAATGAATAAATATGGGGGATAATGTACAAAAACATTGATCAACGGAGCTAATACATATATCCCTGCAAATAGTATGAATCCCCCCATATTGACTAAATGACCACCGCTGAAGCATGCATGGTATTACAAATAGTCCGACAGAATGTTTTGACCATGGATAGTTTCTTCATTATATCTTGAGCATATCTCTATTGTCCATCGGTAGTGCTTGTATTGCCATATGTGCGAGATGGTCCTTAATGTGGTCAGGCTTACCAAAAGATCACCAAGCAGTGTTAAAGCGACACTATGGATAAAGTAGGAAAAAAATTCATAATTATACACATAAAATGTATGAGTACCGTCACCACAGATGATGGTACCCATAAGTCGCCCAAAGTAACAGAGCCGTAGTAGAAAGGGGGGAGGGGGGGGGGAAGGGAAGAAAAGGGACATAAAAATGAATAAGAAATGAAGAATAAAAATACAACAACAACCACTAAATGATAAAATTCGCGCTAGCCTAGGAAGGATTTGAAGCTGATATATTCATTTAACCCGTTGGGGGCCAAAGTGTCCAGGTCTACTGTCCATCTGGTCTCTTTTTTTAATAATTCCTTTCTATAGTTGCCACCTCTAATGCCCAGATGCACCCGGTCAATACCCCTCACTCTGAAAGTTTTAGGATTACTATTATGGTACTTTCTAAAGTGTTTAGGTATTGTTTTTAAAGCCTCTATATCCAGTGCCGTGGCTCCATTTTTTATGTCCCGTACATGCTCTAAGACACGTACACGTAATTCACGTGTAGTCATGCCGATATATATTAAATCACATGCACATTTGGCAAAATAAATCACATTATCTGTCCTGCAGTTGATAAAGTGGGTGATGGAAAACACTCTATCCCCACTGCTGTTGCCAAATGTGGTAGTTCTCTCCATAAATTGGCATGCAGAGCAGCTGCCACATTGAAATGATCCCCATCTAGGGCCAGTCCTCTCGGAGAAAAATGTTTTTTGAGGTGCCACATAATGGCTATTTGTTAGCATGTCCTTCAGATTCCTGGACCTGCGCCAAGTAACAGACGGATAATCCAAAATGTGTGTAGCCACATCATCGTCTGCCAGTAGCACAGGCCAGTGTTTCCTCAACACGTCTGATATCACCCTCCATTCAGAATTAAACGAGGTTATAAATCGGACAGGTGCGTTCTCCTGACGTCTGCTAAAGGACTTGTGTCCCGTTTGGGCCAAAAGCATATCACGTGACGCAAACTTAGCCCTTCTATATCCTGCCCGGATAACTTTATGATTGTATCCTCGTTGTTGAAGGTTACTCTTGAGGATCTTAGCTTGCTGTTCAAAACTATGGTCGTCCGAACAAATACGCCTAATGCGCAAAAATTGGCTAGTGGGCACTGATTTAAATGTCTGCGGGTGGTGTGATGATGTCGCATGCAATAAAGCATTAGTGGCGGTAGACTTACGGAATACATTCGTGGAAATAAATCCCCCACCATCCTTCACAAGAGCCACATCCAGAAATTCCACTTTGTCTTTACTGTATTTCCACGTAAGGTTGATATTCAGTTGGTTGTTGTTCAACCTATTGAGGAAAGAATTGAGAGAAACCTCAGAACCCTGCCAAATAAATAGTACATCATCTATATAGCGAGACCATGAGACCACGGCGTCAATACCCTCGGTGTTATGGACAACCTCACGTTCCCACAGCCCCAGGAAAAGGTTAGCGTATGAGGGCGCACAAGTCGCCCCCATCGCCGTTCCCTGGAGCTGTAGGAAGTAGCGGTCCTTAAAGACAAAAAAATTGTGTGTGAGGGAAAAATATAACAAATCCACAATAAAGTTACAAAGCCGCTCATCAGTAAGAGCCATGCTCAAAAAGAACCTGGACGCCGCGATCCCATGGTCATGCCATATAGATGTGTAAAGCGACTCTACGTCACATGTCACTAAGAACATATTGTCTTCAAGTTGTATACCATTAAGGCGGTTGAGGATATCTGTTGTGTCCCTTGTGAAGGATGGCAGGGTCTCCACGCACTGCTGAAGATAGAAGTCAATGTATCTACAGATTTTTTCGGTAAGGCTCCCTATGCCTGATACTATGGGCCGGCCAGGCGGGTTAGTTGTGTCTTTATGTACTTTCGGTGTTAGATAAAATGTAGGGACTCTGGGAAATTCCACCATAAGTCCCTCCATCATCTTGGTAGTAATAACACCATCATCTTTGGCCGACATAAGTAACTGGTCCAGTTCCATTTTGTAGTTATCAAGTGGATTCCCCGCTAACCGCCTATAGCAGTGTGCCACATTCAACTGTTTGAATGCTTCTCGTTCGTACATATCTGCTGGCAGGACGTGTCACACGGATGACATCCCAGTGTGTCATCCATGTGCACATGTGTGGGATGTTTTGTGGCCCATGCTGCTGGTAAAAAACAGAAGAAATACTACTTCAGATAGAGCTTATTTAAAATAAGCCTCTATAGTTAATAACAGATTAAAAGAACGTAGGTGTCACGCACAGTGTGGGAAGACTAAGTGCAACATGAGGGGAAGGAATCCCAAATGCTAGGGAAAGGGGGAGTGCAGACCCCCTAGGCAGATTCAATAACACCCTGCCTCCCTTACCGTCCCTATATTGGTTCCACACTAATTGCAGAGCAGGAATCTAAGCCCTGTATATCCCTGTATATCCCTAGAGCTAGGCCTTGAATAGGGAAAGGGGGATGAGCAGTAATCAGTCCCCACTGTCCATTAAAGAGAAGAAGGGAGACAAACAAGGGGGAAGCAACTTATTTTGAGCAAACTCAGAGAGGTAACACCAAACGTCCTCCAAGAGCACCAGAGAGGAAGAATAGCAATAGCTCCAAGCCTTCACGAGGGAAAAATGTGAATACCACCGGCGACTCCCCAAAGCAGACTGGAAGTCTATAAATGCCCAGGTCCAGGTGTGTCAATTGGAGCCGGAGGAAGGTTGCCACTGAGTCCAAAAGTCAGAAGGCATGTGCAATGTCAAACGCAGAGATCGTCTGCATCCAGATGCAGAGCGACTGTCTGTAGCATCTGACACACCCATGACAATAGGTACCCACAGTGGATGATGAATACAGCTATGAATAAGATTGCAAATAGCAATAGACAGGACATGTTACAGGAGAAGAAAGAGGATATATCTAAAGGCTCAAACTAAATCACCTTTGTGACACAATTTAGTCCACAATTTTCAGACATTAATAAAAACATGCAAAAACAGATTCCAATACTGTATCAGGATAAGAAACTTAAAAAAAAGTCTTCGATAATCCTATCAGATTTACAGCTAGGAAAGCCCCTACCCTTAGTAACATGCTATCTCCAAGTCTATATGTTAATCAGTAAACAAAGTTAAAACTTTGCTCCATACAATAGGATTGTTTAAATGTGTCTAGTATTAATAAGAAAAACCAAAAGGGTTATCACTGCACTTACTCTCAGGGGCTCACAAATGATAGAGGTTAAGCCAATAAAACCCTGTTACAAAAAACTGTGGTGCGCTTTGGTCTGCTAAGTAAATGACAGTGTATACGGACACTTACTTGTATGGATCTGTGCAGAGTTGCTGGTATCATACAGTGGTTTGTATGAGTGCAGGAAGTCCAGAGCACGGGGAGCGTCCTCCCCCGCTGCTTGCAGGCGTAGGTGTACGAGACCACAGGTGGTGATAAATCTCCTTTAATCCCTCCACCAAGTAAGGAACTAGTAATTTCCCCCTCCATCCTCCCCAGCCATCTCACCTCCTCCTCACAACTGTTCCTCCACATACAATCCTTTTTCTCCAGACTCAGATGGCCAAATGATGTCCTATCCTGCTCCCACCTTCTAACACTCTGTCTGCTGCTCCTCATTGCTGGTGACATATCCCCAAATCCAGGACAGGGACTGGGAGAGCCATGCATACAATGACAGGGACAGAGGAGCTATGCATACCACAATAGGGATGAAGGGGACAATGCATACCCGGCTTATACTCGAGTCAATAAGCTTACCCAGTTTTTCATGGCAAAAGAAGGTGCCTTGGCTTATTCTTGGGTCGGCTTATACTCAAGTATATATGGTATATTGCATTAACGTGCGTTTTTAACTCATTTATAGCTGTAATATAGGATTGATTGAATACAATCATCTGTTTCATACAGGAAATGGTATATAAGGTCAAGGTGTAGAACAATATGGGATTCAATAACTAAAGACCTCGGGGTCTGAAACGCATCTGCCAATGTGAACTCCCCCTATAGGGTTAGTGGCTACTATACTGTTATAATGGATTTTATTATTATTATTATACATTTTTATAGCGCCATTTATTCCATGGCGTTTTACATGTGAAAAGGAGGCAAATATAGACAAATACAACTAAACATGAGCAAAAAACAGGCACACAGGTACATAAGGAGGGAGGACCCTGCCCGCGAGGGCTCACAGCCTGCAGGGGATGGGTGAGGATACACTAGGAGAGGGTAGAGCTGATTGTGCAGCGGTTCAGTGTAGGTTGAGGATCACTGCAGGCTGTAGGCTTGTCGGAAGAGGTGAGTCTTCAGGTTCTTTTTGAAGGTTTCTACAGTAGGCGAGAGTCTGATGTGTTGTGGTAGAGATTTCCAGAGTATGGGGGAAGCACGGGAGAAGTCTTGGATGCGGTTGTGGGAAGAAGAGATCAGAGGGAAGTAGAGAAGGAGGTCTTGAGAGGATAGGAGGTTGCGTGTAGGTAAGTACCGGGAGACCATGTCACAGATGTATGGAGGAGACAGGTTGTTGATGGCTTTTATGTCACTGTAAGGGTTTTGAACTGGAGTCTCTGGGTGATAGGAAGCCAGTGAAGGGCTTGGCATAGGGGAGAGGCTGGGGAATAGTGGGGAGACAGGTAGATTAGTCGGGCAGCAGAGTGTAGGATGGATTGGAGTGGTGCCAGAGTGCTAGAGGGGAGGCCAGAGAGTAGGAGGTTGCAGTAGTCAAGGTGGGAGATTGGAGGGGGAATAGATGCGGACGGAGTGCACCTCAAACGACGGAAGAGTAGCGGAGGGTGGTAGTGGGATTGGAGTAAAGGGGCAGGTGTCAGACAGTAGCAAGCCAACTCCTCCACCACGTTTGTTGCTGGGGCGAGGGGTGTGAGAGAGGTGGAAACCGCCATAGGAAAGTGCAGCTGGAGAGGCTGAGTCAGAGGGGGTGAGCAAGGTTTCCGTGATGCCAAGGAAGGAGAGCTTGTTGGTGATGAAGAGGTCATGGATAAATGGCAGTTTGTTGCAGACAGAGCGTGCAATCCGTAGTGCTCCAGGTAGGGGGACCGGGGGAGTGGGGACTGGATGAATGGGTATGAGGTTATCATGGTTGGGAAAGCATGCAGAGGATCATGGCCAGAGGTTAGAAATGAGTGTGGGGATGTGTTGAGGAGGGCCAGGACCAGCGATGAGGGGTAGCAGACAGAGCGTTAGAAGGTGGGAGCAGGATAGGACATGACGGGGCCGTGTGTGCCTGGCGAAAAAGGATTGTATGTGGAGGAACAGTTCTGAGGAGAAGGTGAGATGGCTAGGGAGTATTGAGAGAGAAATGATAAGTTCTTTGCTGGGTGGAGGGATTGCAAGAGATTGGAAGAAGGAAAGTAGTATGGGGGTGAAAGAGAAAAGAAACCGCAACATTGTAGTGGTTTGGTAATTTGTTACCTTCAAGTCAATTCCAGTCCAATTCAGTCTAATTCAAAGTAATTAAAAATATGTAATTTAAAAGATGGAAGTTAAAACATGAATGGAGCAGACAACGTCTGGAGCAGACTCCTGCATGTGACTATATCCCCAGCTTTAAGAATTTTCAATAAGCATTCGTTTTATGTGATTTCTGAAATTGTTCTGATACATTTGGTGCACAAAAACACATGTACCGTATTTTCCGACGTATAAGATGACTTTTTAACCCCTGAAAATCTTAAAAGTCAGGGGTCGTCTTATACGCCGGGGGTCGTCTTATACGCCGGGTGTCGTCTTGTATGCCGGGTGCAGACACCAATGAGTATATGGTGGGAGGGGGGGTGGTCCCGATAACGAAGAGGGGGCGTCTCACAGGAAAGTGTGAGTGGAGTATCCCCCATTACCTCATTGTAGCTGCAGCATGGGGTCTCTGTGCTGGGGAGCGGCGGCAGCTGCTCCTCTTTGTGTCGCGTGGGTGCTGTGCTGTGGGGTGGCGGCTCCTCTTCGTGCAGCGGCGGGGCTCTGTGCTGTGGGGCGGCAGTGGCGTATCTTAGTGCAGAGTCAGTCGGGGCTCCTCTGGCATTTCCTCAAAGCCCGGAGGCCCCGGCAGCTCCAATGCTGCGATGCGGTGGCCTCCGGGAAAATGGCCGCTGGGGGCGGCGCATGCTCAGATTCAGATCTCATCTAATGATCTTGGGAGTCACTCCTCTAAAGGCCAGAATAAAAAAAGAGAAAACTGTTTTACGCTTTAAAAAGGTAAATTTTATTGGTACAAAGGATACCCTTTAAAATTCGTGCAGAGGTTAAAAAAGGCATACCAACAAACAAGATGTAACTACCTGAAAGAGTTACCATCAGTGCAGAAGTTTTAACCCCTTTCTGACATTTGTCACTATAATACGTCCCTGTGCCCTGTGCCTATCTGACCAGGGACGTATTATTACTGCATGGCGATCGCCAACGCACGCGGGCTGTGTGTGGGCAATCGCTGCTGGGTGTCAGCTGATTCTGACAGCTGACTCCCAGCACTAAGTGCTAGGAGCGGTTAATCACCACTCCCAACACTTTAACCCCCTAAATGCTGACACGGGGTCCCGATCTTTGCCATAGTGACCCGATGTTGTCATGATGACATCTGGGTCACCAGAGCTAGGAAACTTGCTGATCATATGCAGCAACTTTCCCTGTCAGTGCAGAGCTGACAGTTTCTACAGCATGGGGAACATATCCTCCCTGTTGGTAAGAATTTGGTCCAAGATTGCAGATCCTCTTGTTCTCTCTTCTTCTTTTTGAAAGATAAAGTTGCCAGAAAGGGAAGATAACAATCTTCTGGACCCATTACTTTTACAGAGAAATTCCCAACAAATATCTGGAGAGTTAAACTCTCTTGATCACTACATCATACTTTCTTTGAGAACAGAAACACCTGATGTAAAAAGAATTCATCCATATTTCCAGTCTGTTTAGGTGGCCTATAGTAAACACCTATAATACTGTCCTTGTTTGAGAGAAGCAGATGAGAAACTAGTAGGCACGTTTAAATCGGTAGTCATGGCCAAGGTGCTGTCCTGTTACTCTCTGGCACTTTACAGGAAGTCCCAGTGTGTTGTCAGATGTGGGGTGTATCATGCTCATTTGTAGGTCACAGGCCACCGCTGTCTCCAGGCCTTTATTTTCAGGGGCCGCCATACACAACTCAGGGGTCACCAAGTTCATTGCAACAAGAAAACGTTTACTAGTCAGTTCTAGTTCATCAGGTTGTAAAATCAGGGATAGGGTATAACACTTCATATTTCTTACTTCCTTAGTACAACTATTTTTTAGCTCCACCACCTGATTGTCCTGGACTATCCATAAACCCACTGACTGTCAGTCTCAGGAATTCCCTGTTCACTTCAGCAGTGCATACGGCAAAAGCCAGCTCACCGATCATTGCAAGAAGCCCGGAACTTCGTCCTGACAAGACGCAGTAAGATTCCATAAACGAAAAGAGAATGGTTCCAGCTTCAGTAAAATCATGAAAATTTATTCCAACTTTTAAAATGGAGAAACAACTCCTGGGACAGCACCATAGCACATGCGAGGTAGGCAACGCGTTTCGACCGACACAGCGGTCTTTATCACAGCTGATCTACTCACTGATTCCTCAGGTATAAAAAGAACCAGGAACCAATAAAATGATAGTGAGTCCTCACATGACCCGAAGGTCCTAAATACTAACAATGAACCTCTATATAAAATGCGTAAATTTGTGCAAAACTAACAAATACACATAAACATATAGAAAAATACACACATACAATATTTCTAAAGTTAATGCAAAAAATAAAAAAATAGCAAAAAATAAAATTGAAAAATGAAAAAAAAATAATTTTTATAAAAAATGCATGAAAACTTTTTACAATACATGAAGAGACTATCAATAATGGAACATTAATTCATTCCTTCTATTTAGACCATTAGGAAACCTAGTGCCAAGGTTAAAAATCCAAAAAGCCTCCCTGTTTAACATTCTCTGAATGTCACCTCCTCGTGAGGGTTTTTTTATTTTCTCAATCCCTGTTACTCTCAATGATATTGTACTGCAAGAATGGTAATCAATAAAATGTTTGGCTGCTGCTGAAACAGTGCGACTATTATTTAAAGTACAGGAGATATCGTATAGATGTTCTGATATCCGATTTTTCAGTTTTCTAGTTGTACAGCCAATATATGTTTTATCGCAGTCAATGCAATCAATCTTATATACGACACATTTTGTATTGCAGTTAATAAAGCTTTGAATTTTGTGCAGGCTATTATTTTCTGCGGTGCCAAATGATTTAGTGGTCACCAGGTGTTTGCACGTAGTGCAATTAGTCACATTACATTTGTAGCTCCCTGTACACTTGAGCCATGTGCTACTGCGTTTTTGAGACAAAAAATTATTGGGAGACAATTTGTTACCAAGAGTAGGTGCTCTTCTGGCTACAATATTACACCCTTCACTCAATATTTGGGAGAGAATGCGATCTTCATATAAGATAGGGATGGCTTTATTTATAATAGTTTTAATTTTATTAAATTGTGGGCTGAATTGTAAACAAACTAATGGTTTATTCATGACACTATTTTTATTAATTAATTTCTTTGGCGTTGGTTTTAAACAATTCTTTGGGGGATTTGTCCCTGAACCCTTAGGGTTACTTTGCGATTTTGTATCGTTATTTACTAGATGTAACGCTCTATTCAGCATCCAATTTGGATATCCACGATGATGGAATTTCTTACAGGATTTTACAAGATCGTTTTGAAGTTCAGCATTATTGTTACAATTTCGTTTTAACCTAGTGAATTCACCTATAGGGATGGATTTGACAGTATGTTTGGGATGGCTACTTCGGGCATGTAGGATGGTATTGCCTGCTAATGGTTTAATATAGGTTCTTGTGGAAATTAATTTGTTGGGAACACCTGTTAATTCTAAATCCAGAAAGGAAATTTTGGTTTCGGCATGGACATATGTAAATTTTAAATTAAAATTATTATTGTTAATGTAAATCAGAAAATCCTGTATGGCAGATACATCGCCTTGCCAAATAATGAGCGTATCGTCGATGTATCTGCCATACCAATGGATGAACGAAGAAAAAACATTGGAGGTGGAAAACAAAAATAAATGTTCCCAGTGCGCCATAACCAGGTTGGCCAATGAAGGTGAGAATTTGGCCCCCATTGCTACACCGGTACATTGTAAATAATACTCAGAATCAAATGAGAAAAAATTATGAGTTAACAAAAAAAATGTGACTTGTAAAATAAAATTGATAAGATCCAGGGAGTATGAACTATAATTGTTTAAGTGGAATTGTAATGCCGACATAGCTACGCTGTGTGGAATACACGTATACAGCAAAAATATGTCGCAGCTAAGCCAGGTATAACCTGATTTCCACTCTTTGTGTGTTAGAATATCAAGAATGTCCTTTGTGTCCCTAATATACCCCAAAGAATTGTTTAAAACCAACGCCAAAGAAATTAATTAATAAAAACAGTGTCATGAATAAACCATTCGTTTGTTTACAATTCAGCCCACAATTTAATAAAATTAAAACTATTATAAATAATGCCATCCCTGTCTTATATGAAGATCGCATTCTCTCCCAAATATTGAGTGAAGGGTGTAATATTGTAGCCAGAAGAGCACCTACTCTTGGTAACAAATTGTCTCCCAATAATTTTTTGTCTCAAAAACGCAGTAGCACATGGCTCAAGTGTACAGGGAGCTACAAATGTAATGTGACTAATTGCACTACGTGCAAACACCTGGTGACCACTAAATCATTTGGCACCGCAGAAAATAATAACCTGCACAAAATTCAAAGCTTTATTAACTATAACACAAAATGTGTCGTATATAAGATTGATTGCGTTGACTGCGATAAAACATATATTGGCTGTACAACTAGAAAACTGAAAAATCGGATATCAGAACATCTATACGATATCTCCTGTACTTTAAATAATAGTCGCACTGTTTCAGCAGCAGCCAAACATTTTATTGATTACCATTCTCGCAGTACAATATCATTGAGAGTAACAGGGATTGAGAAAATAAAAAAACCCTCACGAGGAGGTGACATTCGGAGAATGTTGTTAAACAGGGAGGCTTTTTGGATTTTTAACCTTGGCACTAGGTTTCCTAATGGTCTAAATAGAAGGAATGAATTAATGTTCCATTATTGATAGTCTCTTCATGTATTGTAAAAAGTTTTCATGCATTTTTTATAAAAAAAAAAATTTTTTTTCATTTTTCAATTTTATTTTTTGCTATTTTTGTACTTTTTGCATTAACTTTAGAAATATTGTATGTGTGTATTTTTCTATATGTTTATGTGTATTTAATTGTTAGTTTTGCACAAATTTACGCATTTTATATAGAGGTTCATTGTTAGTATTTAGGACCTTCGGGTCATGTGAGGACTCACTATCATTTTATTGGTTCCTGGTTCTTTTTATACCTGAGGAATCAGTGAGTAGATCAGCTGTGATAAAGACCGCTGTGTCGGTCGAAACGCGTTGCCTACCTCGCATGTGCTATGGTGCTGTCCCAGGTGTTGTTTCACCATTTTAAAAGTTGGAATAAATTTTCATGATTTTACTGAAGCTGGAACCATTCTCTTTTCGTTTATGGAATCTTACTGCGTCTTGTCAGGACGAAGTTCCGGGCTTCTTGCAATGATCGGTGAGCTGGCTTTTGCCGTATATTCTGTTTATATCTTATATTGACTGCCGTGCACCCGATTTTAACTCCTTATTGGGACTCACCGCACCTAAAATTTATCGAGGTTTTAATCTACTTTTGTCACACCATACATCTTTTTACTGCAAGATGACAGACTTGGCCAGAAACCGCATGCAAAAAGCTGCCAAGGTTTTCTCGGGCTCACCTGAGGGAATTGATTTAACCCCTGATGTCTCCAATATGTGGTCTCAGCTGCAAGAAATCATGACCCAGGAAACTAAGGTATGGTGGGATTTTACCACCCTCCAGAACTATGTCACAAAAGACATGATTCCTAGAGGTCTTTGGATTAAGAAGAAAGCAACCACAGATTTTGGACAATTATTCTCTGATGAATGGAATCAAATACTCAGCACTTGCTCACTAAACCTTATGCGCCTCATTATTAAATATGAAGAAACAAAACTCTCGGACATACAAAAAGAAATTGAGAGCACTAAGGAAGCCCTGAATTCTATGAACATCACCGTTGAGACAAGCGACTTTTATAAAAAAATCCAAGAAGATATAACAGCATTAGAAGATGAAATTATTCAAAGAAAAAAACGCAAATTTCAACGTGATTTAGGTGACTACACGTCTAACAAAGTTTATAACTGGAATGAAGGGGAGAGTTCTTTTAGAACCCCAAGATCTATTTTGAGACAGTCTAATTATAAAAAACGGCAGAACAAACGATATGTAAGTTTCAGCTCAAGAGAAGGGGAATCTGATGACTATACCTTCAGTGCTTCTGATAATTCCCTCAATGAGTCCGCTGGGTGTAGTTCTGCCAGACAACTGACTAAATCAAAAAACGCACAAGGCGCGGCGGGCGGAAGCATAGAAAACAATTCTGGCATGCAGACCCGCCGCAGGAAAGGCATGACGAGATAAGTGCTAATGTGATTAATTTATCGTCAAAACTTTTTCACAGGAACAATTACAGTTATTGACTTATGGACTTAATTTCGTACCTGATCAGAATTTTGATTTATTTTCAACCATATTAGATATTAATCAATTTATCCGCAATCTTAAATTGAAAAAACATTTTTGGTCAGATGAACATGCGGATCATTTGGAAAATGAAAATACGGTTGTTAATATGGTGAAAAATGAGTTCCATGCACTGGACTTTCATGAGCAGGTCTCTTTAATAACCTTACAAGAACTACAGGGATTTGATATAGGAAATAATACTTGTATTAATCAATCAGATAACTTTAAGACCAAAAATCCGTTTTTTTATCCTATTCAATCACGTGCGGATTGTATGAATAGGTTTCAGGAAGTGGTTGAACGGGAACTTAAAATTCTCAAGAATAATATTCCATCTAATAACTACAATAATAATTTATCAAAAAAGCATCGACAGGCCATTAAAGATATAAAAGACATGGATGATACAGTCATTAAGAATAGTGACAAAGGGGGTGTGATTGTCATCATGAACTCCCTAGATTATAAAAGTGAAATTTTGAAGTTAATTTCTGATGGGAATGTTTACAAAAAATTATCTTCGGACCCTACTAATCTGTTTAAACAAAAAATTGATAAAATGATCGAAGAAGGGGTCTCTTTGGGAGTTCTAACCAATAAACAGGCTAATTTCTTACAAGTCCCTCACCCTGTGACACCTATTCTATACGGATTGCCCAAAATTCATAAGCAAGCAAAATTTCCCCCAATGAGACCCATAGTCTCAAGTATAGGATCAATAAATGAATTCTTGGGCCAGTGGCTGGACTCTTTGCTTCAACCATTGGTCCAAAGAATTCCGGGGTATATTAGGGACACAAAGGACATTCTTGATATTCTAACACACAAAGAGTGGAAATCAGGTTATACCTGGCTTAGCTGCGACATATTTTTGCTGTATACGTGTATTCCACACAGCGTAGCTATGTCGGCATTACAATTCCACTTAAACAATTATAGTTCATACTCCCTGGATATTATCAATTTTATTTTACAAGTCACATTTTTTTTGTTAACTCATAATTTTTTCTCATTTGATTCTGAGTATTATTTACAATGTACCGGTGTAGCAATGGGGGCCAAATTCTCACCTTCATTGGCCAACCTGGTTATGGCGCACTGGGAACATTTATTTTTGTTTTCCACCTCCAATGTTTGTTCTTCGTTCATCCATTGGTATGGCAGATACATCAACGATACGCTCATTATTTGGCAAGGCGATGTATCTGCCATACAGGATTTTCTGATTTACATTAACAATAATAATTTTAATTTAAAATTTACATTTGTCCATGCCGAAACCAAAATGTCCTTTCTGGATTTAGAATTAACAGGTGTTCCCAACAAATTAATTTCCACAAGAACCTATATTAAACCATTAGCAGGCAATACCATACTACATGCCCGAAGTAGCCATCCCAAACATACTGTCAAATCCATCCCTGTAGGTGAATTCACTAGGTTAAAACGAAATTGTAACAATAATGCTGAACTTCAAAACGATCTTGTAAAATCCTGTAAGAAATTCCATCATCGTGGATATCCAAATTGGATGCTGAATAGAGCGTTACATCTAGTAAATAACGATACAAAATCGCAAGGTAACCCTATGGGTTCAGGGACAAATCCCCCAAAGAATTGTTTAAAACCAACGCCAAAGAAATTAATTAATAAAAACAGTGTCATGAATAAACCATTCGTTTGTTTACAATTCAGCCCACAATTTAATAAAATTAAAACTATTATAAATAAAGCCATCCCTATCTTATATGAAGATTGCATTCTCTCCCAAATATTGAGTGAAGGGTGTAATATTGTAGCCAGAAGAGCACCTACTCTTGGTAACAAATTGTCTCCCAATAATTTTTTGTCTCAAAAACGCAGTAGCACATGGCTCAAGTGTACAGGGAGCTACAAATGTAATGTGACTAATTGCACTACGTGCAAACACCTGGTGACCACTAAATCATTTGGCACCGCAGAAAATAATAGCCTGCACAAAATTCAAAGCTTTATTAACTGCAATACAAAATGTGTCGTATATAAGATTGATTGCGTTGACTGCGATAAAACATATATTGGCTGTACAACTAGAAAACTGAAAAATCGGATATCAGAACATCTATACGATATCTCCTGTACTTTAAATAATAGTCGCACTGTTTCAGCAGCAGCCAAACATTTTATTGATTGCCATTCTTGCAGTACAATATCATTGAGAGTAACAGGGATTGAGAAAATAAAAAAACCCTCACGAGGAGGTGACATTCAGAGAATGTTGTTAAACAGGGAGGCTTTTTGGATTTTTAACCTTGGCACTAGGTTTCCTAATGGTCTAAATAGAAGGAATGAATTAATGTTCCATTATTGATAGTCTCTTCATGTATTGTAAAAAGTTTTCATGCATTTTTTATAAAAACTTTTTTTTTTTTCATTTTTTGCTATTTTTGTATTAACTTTAGAAATATTGTGTTAGGAGTCGAGTTTCCTCTGCTGCACAGGGGGAATCTCGATCTGTGTCTGCTGCGGTCTCCCATTCTGCTTCAGCCGCAGTGGGCTCTGCTCAGCAGAGGTGCCGCTCCCAGCATCTTGCTGGGACTGATTCTGTGCAGGGGGTTACTGCTACCTTTTCTGGCTCTCCTGTTGTACCCTGCACTGATTTGCGGCGAGCGGGCTTCTCTGGGACTAAGTCCTTATTTGCACACACTGAGCATGCCCAGGGCAAGATCTCCCGTTGGAGATCGAGGGTCACATGCTCAGGCACTGCAGCACATCCCATTGGTCCTCTTGGCAGGTCCTGAAAGGGCAAAACTTCTGTAGCTGCTTCCTGTGCTGCAACTATATAAACTGCGCATGACCGCACGGCCATGCGCTAGTATTGTCTTGATATTATGTGTGTGTGTAGATGGATGTATGTCGATGGATGAAAGCTCCTAAGTATCCCTCCCTAGAGTTGTTGACTGCTCGCGGATGATGGTAGCTATCTAGCGCCCGACTAGCCATCTGCACGTAACACACATCACATCGTCCTGTTGCTGTGCCCGCCAGTACGGCGCCGTGCGCTTCCTCTGCGCTTTCCTTACCCAAGCCTGGGTGGTTAGTGGCGTCCGTCAGTGCGGCACCGCACGCACTCTCGTGCCTATAGATTCTATTTAATAAGTTTCCTTACACACCCAGTTGCGGTGTTGTGCCAGCAAGTGTCTAATCGGACTTCAATCCTGTGTAGGGGTTGAGTTCGCTGACTTCTTGCTCGCGCTCTATGTGCGGTACTGCAGTCCTGTGACGCAACAGGATCACTTCCTTCACGCAGGGTGAAGTTAACCCATGTGTGTATACGTAGTACCGCCATATAGTCCGTCTTACTAGCAGCAGGGTCTTTTACCTGCACGGTGGACCTCGGACTGCGAACGCACCTAGTTTCATATTATCTATACTTGGTGCGTTCCGCCGGTCCTTAACATAATACTAGCGCCAAGGTCTGGCTAGTAACATTCAGCAATCTTGGCGGTATATCCAGCAGCTGGAGGGTAGGTTGTCGGCTCTCGAGAGCTCAACCTCAGCTGTGGATGTTACCGCAGTTGCTGTACAGGCTGCTAGCGTGGCTGCAGCAACCTTGTCCACTGCCACCCCTGTTCCGACATTATCTCGCCTCCCGTTGCCAGAAAAATTTTCAGGAGATTGCAAAACTTGTAGGGGATTCGTGAGTCAGTGCTCTATCCACCTCGAGCTCCTGGCTGCACGTTTTCCTACAGAGAGGGCTTATGTGGGATTTATTGTCTCTCTCTTGTCGGACAGGGCGTTGGAGTGGGCTACGCCGGTGTGGGAGCGTGATGATCATGTGGTGCAGAGTGCTCCGTTGTTTCTGAGCACTCTGAAAAAGGTCTTTTTAGGACCTCAAGTCACCCATGACACAGCACTCCAACTACTGGCATTAACTCAGGGTGAGTCCTTGGTCAGCCATTTTTCCGTCTGCTTCCGTACTTTAGCTTCTGAGCTGGAGTGGTCGGATAAAGCCCTTATCCCCATATTTTGGAGGGGCCTGGCTGATCACGTTAAGGACGCTCTTGCCACTAGGGAGATTCCTGCCACACTGGAGGAGTTAATAACTGTCTCTACTCGTATTGACCTCCGTTTTAACGAGCGGAGGTTAGAGCGAGCCCAGTGTAGGCAGAGGTTTCGGCTGGCTCCCACCTTCGCCAAACCTTTGGAATCTCCAATCCAGGGATCTGAGTCACATGAGGCCTTAGAGGTGACACGAGCGGGATCCAAATCTCAGTCCGCCCGTGCACATAGGGTCCGTCATGTTTGCCAGCAGTCAGGACATCTCCTTAGCGGTCGGGGAAATGTCAGCGTCTAGTGGCAGTTGGAGGAGGTAGACTAGACACGGCGACGTTTGCCTCAAAGTTGTCCTTCAAGGGGACAATTACCATAGGCCCATCCACTCTTATGGTCAAGCTATGCGTGGATTCTGGGGCAGAGGGTAATTTTATGTCTTCCTCTTTTGCCCAGCGTCACGCAATACCCTTGGTGATGCTCGCCAAGCCTGTAACCGTTCGAGTGGTAAATGGGTCAACACTACCCTCACAGATTACCCACCAAACCATTCCTTCCACGCTTTCTATGTCTCCATCACATCAGGAGATAATCTCCCTATTAGTCATTCCTGAGGGAATTGATGAGGTCCTGTTGGGGATACCATGGCTTCGCTACCATTCTCCTCATATTGAGTGGTCCTCTGGGAGAATTTTGGGATGGAGTAAATCCTGCGAGGGTAGATGTCAGAGGGAGTGCGTTCAGGTTGCTACTACACAGGTACCCGCAGATCTTTCCTCTCTCCCCAAGCACTATTGGCCCTATGCAGACGTGTTCTCCAAAAGAGCTGCGGAGACCCTTCCGCCTCACCGCCCCTATGACTGTCCTATTGACCTCTTGCCTGGTGCTGAGCCTCCCCGGTGTCGAGTCTATCCGTTATCTCTCCCGGAGACAGAGGCAATGTCTCAGTACATCCAAGAGAATCTGGCAAGAGGATTCATTAGGAAGTCAGTGTCACCGGCAGGGGCTGGGTTCTTCTTCATACAGGAGAAGACTGGAGACTTACGTCCATGCATAGACTACAGGGGTCTTAACGCCATCACCGTTAAGAACAAGTACCCATTACCCCTGATATCTGAGCTGTTTGATAGGCTACGGGGAGCGAGGATATTTACTAAGTTAGATCTGCTGGGTGCTTACAACCTGATTCGCATCCGTGAGGGGGATGAATGGAAGACGGCTTTTAACACCAGGGATGGGCACTATGAATATCTGGTGATGCCCTTCGGGCTCTGTAATGCCCCAGCCATTTTCCAAGACTTTGTGAACGACATCTTCCGGGATATGCTCACCACCTCGGTCGTAGTCTATCTGGATGATATTCTCATCTTCTCTCCAGATATTGACTCCCATCGGAGAGATGTTCGCAAAGTCTTCGACCTCTTACGGGCAAACTCCCTCTACGCCAAGTTGGAGAAGTGTGTGTTTGAGCAGGAGTCCTTGCCTTTCCTTGGTTATATGATCTCTGCCCAGGGTTTGGCTATGGATCCTGCTAAGCTAAAGGCTGTAATGGACTGGCAGGAACCCCATTCTCTTAAAGCGGTGCAGCGCTTTATGGGGTTCATTAATTACTATCGCCAGTTCATTCCACACTTCTCAACTTTGGTAGCTCGCTTGGTTGCCCTCACCAAGAAGGGAGCAAATCCCAAGTTGTGGTCAGAGGAGGTCTCCAAAGCCTTTCTCTCGATCAAGTCACACTTCGCTAGCGCTCCCATCCTACATCGCCCCGATGTTGATAAACCATTTATCTTGGAGGTGGATGCCTCATCCATTGGTGCTGGAGCAGTCCTTTTCCAAAAGGATGCTCAAGGTCGGAAGCATCCTTGCTTCTTCTTCTCCAAGACCTTCACACCAGCGGAGAGGAATTATTCCATCGGGGACAGGGAGTTGCTAGCCATGAAGTTGGCTTTTTCTGAGTGGAGACATCTCTTGGAGGGAGCTCGCTTTCCCTTCCAAGTCTTCACTGACCACAAGAACTTGGTATATCTACAAACGGCCCAGCGGCTGAATTCTCGCCAGGCTAGATGGTCTCTGTTCTTCTCCCGGTTTCATTTTACTCTCCATTTCCTCTCCGGGGAGAAGAACGTTCGTGCTGACGCTCTCTCCCGCTCCGTAGTGTCATCGGAGGAGGAGGAGCCTCGGCTTATTGTCCCTTCTGAGAGCCTGAGAACTGTAGCTCCGGTTTCGCTAGAGTCTGTGCCCCCGGGCAAGACTTTCGTACCAGCTAACTTGCGACCGGAGGTTCTCTCTTGGGCTCACTCCTCCAGAGTGGGTGGGCATTTTGGGACCAAGAGGACATCTGAGCTTTTGGCGAGAACATACTGGTGGCCGCATATGGCCCGAGATGTCAGGGACTATATTCAGGCGTGCGTTTCTTGCGCCCAGAATCGGTCTCCTCGGCAACGGCCTGCTGGGTTGCTTTACCCTCTACCGGTGGCAGACAGGCCCTGGGAGATGGTCGGGATGGACTTTGTGGTGGGCTTACCCAAGTTGCGTGGCTGCTCCATTATTTGGGTTGTCACCGACCATTTCTCTAAGATGGTGCATTTGGTGCCGCTTCCTTGGTTACCCTCTGCACGGGCCTTGGCGGTGTTGTTCATTAAGCACATTTTCCGATTGCATGGTATGCCTGATAAGATTGTCAGCGATCGGGGTCCCCAGTTCGCGTCTCGGTTTTGGAGAGAGCTCTGCCATTTACTCAGCATAGAGTTAAACCTCTCCTCTGCATACCATCCCGAGACGAATGGGTTGGTGGAGAGAACCAACCAGACTCTGGTGACATACAGTTAGAGCCAGAAATATTTGGACAGTGACACAAGTTTTGTTATTTTAGCTGTTTACAAAAACATGTTCAGAAATACAATTATATATATAATATGGGCTGAAAGTGCACACTCCCAGCTGCAATATGATAGTTTCCACATCCAAATCGGAGAAAGGGTTTAGGAATCATAGCTCTGTAATGCATAGCGTCCTCTTTTTCAAGGGACCAAAAGTAATTGGACAATGGACTCTAAGGGCTGCAATTAACTCTGAAGGCGTCTCCCTCGTTAACCTGTAATCAATGAAGTAGTTAAAAGGTCAGGGGTGGATTCCAGGTGTGTGGTTTTGCATTTGGAAGCTGTTGCTGTGAGCAGACAACATGCGGTCAAAGGAACTCTCAATTGAGGTGAAGCAGAACATCCTGAGGCTGAAAAAAAAGAAAAAATCCATCAGAGAGATAGCAGACATGCTTGGAGTAGCAAAATCAACAGTTGGGTACATTCTGAGAAAAAAGGAATTGACTGGTGAGCTTGGGAACTCAAAAAGGCCTGGGCGTCCACGGATGACAACAGTGGTGGATGATCGCCGCATACTTAATTTGGTGAAGAAGAATCCGTTCACAACATCAACTGAAGTCCAGAACACTCTCAGTGAAGTAGGTGTATCTGTCTCTAAGTCAACAGTAAAGAGAAGACTCCATGACAGTAAATACAAAAGGTTCACATCTAGATGCAAACCATTCATCAATACCAAAAATAGACAGGCCAGAGTTAAATTTGCAGAAAAACACCTCAAGAAGCCAGCTCAGTTCTGGAAAAGTATTCTATGGACAGATGAGACAAAGATCAACCTGTACCAGAATGATGGGAAGAAAAAAGTTTGGAGAAGAAAGGGAACGGCACATGATCCAAGGCACACCACATCCTCTGTAAAACATGGTGGAGGCAACGTGATGGCATGGGCATGCATGGCTTTCAATGGCACTGGCTCACTTGTGTTTATTGATGACATAAGAGCAGACAAGAGTAGCCGGATGAATTCTGAAGTGTACCGGGATATACTTTCAGCCCAGATTCAGCCAAATGCTGCAAAGTTGATTGGACGGCGCTTCATAGTACAGATGGACAATAACCCCAAGCATACAGCCAAAGCTACCCAGGAGTTCATGAGTGCCAAAAAGTGGAACATTCTGCAATGGCCAAGTCAATCTCCAGATCTAAACCCAATTGAGCATGCATTTCACTTGCTCAAATCCAGACTTAAGACGGAAAGACCCACAAACAAGCAAGACCTGAAGGCTGCGGCTGTAAAGGCCTGGCAAAGCATTAAGAAGGAGGAAACCCAGCGTTTGGTGCTGTCCATGGGTTCCAGACTTAAGGCAGTGATTGCCTCCAAAGGATTTGCAACAAAATATTGAAAATAAAAATATTTTGTTTGGGTTATGTTTATTTGTCCAATTACTTTTGACCTCCTAAAATGTGGAGTGTTTGTAAAGAAATGTGTACAATTCCTACATTTTCTATCAGATATTTTTGTTCAACCCTTCAAATTAAACGTTACAATCTGCACTTGAATTCTGTTGTAGAGGTTTCATTTCAAATCCAATGTGGTGGCATACAGAGCCCAACTCGCGAAAATTGTGTCACTGTCCAAATATTTCTGGCCCTAACTGTATTTGCGACATTTCGTCTCTGCTAAGCAGGATGACTGGGCATCTTTGCTACCTTGGGCGGAATTTGCCTTGAACAACGCCGTAGCCGATTCCACTGGTCAGACTCCTTTTCTCCTTAATTACGGCCAGCATCCGCGTGTCCCTGTGCCCATGCCCGTGTCATCCACCGATTCTAGGGTGGCAGACTGGGCGGTGGAGGCACGTGACATCTGGGACCGCACACAGGATGCCATCCGGGCCTCCAAGGAGAGAATGAGGGTTTCGGCTGATACACACCGGCGCCCCGCTCCGGTCTTTGCTCCTGGCGACTTAGTGTGGCTCTCCGCCCGTAACATCAGGCTGCGAGTTGAGTCCACTAAGTTTGCTCCTCGCTACATTGGCCCGTTTAAGGTTCTGGAACAGGTCAGCCCTGTGGTCTACCGTTTGGCTATTCCTCCACGCCTTGGTATCACCGATACTTTTCACGTTTCCCTCTTAAAGCCCGTTCATTTGTCACGGTTTTCTGAGTCATCTGCTGGGACATCGGGTTCATCCACGGATGAGTTTGAGGTGAATGCTATTGTGGGGTGCAAGGTGGTACGTGGCAAGAAATTTTATCTGGTGGACTGGAAGGGTCACGGCCCAGAGGATAGAACCTGGGAGCCTGTGGAGCACATTCGGGCTCCGCTGCTTATTGCAGCTTTTGAGCGTAGTGAGGCTCAAGGAGGGGGGGCCCTAGGAGGGGGGGTAATGTTAGGAGTCGAGTTTCCTCTGCTGCACATGGGGAATCTCGATCCGTGTCTGCTGCGGTCTCCTATTCTGCTTCGGCTGTAGTGGGCTCTGCTCAGCGGAGGCGCCGCTCCTAGCGTCTTGCTGGGACTGATTCTGTGCAGGGGGTTACTGCTGCCTTTTCTGGCTCTCCTGTTGTACCCTGCACTGATTTGCGGCGAGCGGGCTTCTCTGGGACTAAGTCCTTATTTGCACACACTGAGCATGCCCAGGGCAAGATCTCCCGTTGGAGATCGAGGGTCACATGCTCAGGCACTGCAGCACATCCTATTGGTCCTCTTGGCAGGTCCTGAAAGGGCAAAACTTCTGTAGCTGCTTCCTGTGCTGCAACTATATAAACTGCGCATGACCGCACGGCCATGCGCTAGTATTGTCTTGATATTATGTGTGTGTGTAGATGGATGTATGTCGATGGATGAAAGCTCCTAAGTATCCCTCCCTAGAGTTGTTGACTGCTTGCGGATGATGGTAGCTATCTAGCGCCCGACTAGCCATCTGCACGTAACACACATCACATCGTCCTGTTGCTGTGCCCGCCAGTACGGCGCCGTGCGCTTCCTCTGCGCTTTCCTTACCCAAGCCTGGGTGGTTAGTGGCGTCCGTCAGTGCGGCACCGCACACACTCTCGTGCCTATAGATTCTATTTAATAAGTTTCCTTACACACCCAGTTGCGGTGTTGTGCCAGCAAGTGTCTAATCGGACTTCAATCCTGTGTAGGGGTTGAGTTCGCTGACTTCTTGCTCTTGCTCTATGTGCGGTACTGCAGTCCTGTGACGCAACAGGATCGCTTCCTTCACGCAGGGTGAAGTTAACCCATGTGTGTATACTTAGTACCGCCATATAGTCCGTCTTACTAGCAGCAGGGTCTTTTACCTGCACGGTGGACCTCGGACTGCGAACGCACCTAGTTTCATATTATCTAAACTTGGTGCGTTCCGCCAGTCCTTAACATATTGTATGTGTGTATTTTACTATATGTTTATGTGTATTTAATTGTTAGTTTTGCACAAATTTACGCATTTTATATAGAGGTTCATTGTTAGTATTTAGGACCTTCGGGTCATGTGAGGACTCACTATCATTTTATTGGTTCCTGGTTCTTTTTATACCTGAGGAATCAGTGAGTAGATCAGCTGTGATAAAGACCGCTGTGTCGGTCGAAACGCGTTGCCTACCTCGCATGTGCTATGGTGCTGTCCCAGGAGTTGTTTCTCCATTTTAAAAGTTGGAATAAATTTTCATGATTTTACTGAAGCTGGAACCATTCTCTTTTCGTTTATGGCACTTCAGCAGTGCACCTGGGATCCACCACCTTTCATCTGTATTGGTCCCTGTCTAACTTCCACTATACGCTAAAGGATACGATATGCCCTATAACCCCTATGTCAGACCTTGGGTTGCGGATGCGATGGTGGCATCTGCTCAGGATTCCAGTAGGGCTTCCAAGTGCTTTGAACATCTGGTTGGTGAAACTTGACCCTATCATGGTACTTCCCTATCTGTCTCCCTAGCAGGAAGTGCCCACTTCTCACTAACACTAGTCCTCACCCACTGGGCTAGTTCCGTCCATCAACTATATCCTATCCTATAGGCTAAACCTATTGTCTTATCTTATGTCCTATACCATTGCTAAGCTATATGAACAGTATTTACACTATCCGAAGTCTAACCCTGTGCTTACTCTGCACTATGCACTACTCGCATTATACATTAACACTTTACATTCTTATGTGCTGTACATTATACATATACATACAATATAAAAGATGCACATCACAATTCACATTACATGTAAAACTAAATGACACTGTACATATAGCGCGATTGTTGTTTTCAGAGGTAGGAATGCAGCAGACCAGTCAATCACTCTTACACAAATGACGTATGCAAACCGCATACCGTAATTGCGGTCGCATGACTACACTCTCGAGCAGGAAATCAATGGGTATCCTGACCTTGTGTCAATATTCAGCTATTCGCAGTTACATAAAGTGATTGTAGAAATTTATGTTAAGTCCAGGGAAGCCTTTTAAGTGTTTTATATTTTCTATGTTATAGTTAGAAATAGTTTCACAGTTACAGTGCATAGCATAAATAAGTGCATCCCCCAACAGATATGTCAGAAACTTTTAGTTTCCTTTCAGGATCAGTATATGTATGAAATACCATAGTAAAACAATATTCCCACAAATGTGAGCCATTGAGGTCGAACAATATCTGTTGATTTGCACACCCACAGAAGTGATTTTCTGAAAAAATTCATTCAATACCATGTTGCAAAAATATGTACACCCCAATTAAAGTCTCAGGAGCAAAGCTACATTTCAGAGTACAAAATTCTAATATACAAGAATTCTCCCACAGCCACATCAATTTATTAAACAAGTGTCCAGCAGACAGTTGACTATAAAAGGGTGTTATTTAACAAATCCGACCACTTCATATTTCATGCTGTCACCAATGGCACCACATCTAATATATAAAGCTGAATGTGTGTGTATGTGTGTGTGTGTGTGTGTGTGTGTGTATGTGTGTATGTCCGGGATTGGCATCTGCACCGTCGCAGCTACAGCCACAAAATTTTGCACAGTCACATGTCTGGACCCTGAGAGCATCATAGGCTATGTTGTGAGGTGAAATTTTAACCCCGTGCTTTCCAATTCACCAAACAATTTTGCCCCTATCTACATAATGGGGAAAAAGTGAAAGGAAAAGTGTTGGCGGCGTCGCAGCTACAGCCACAAAATTTTGCACAGTCACACGTCTGGACCCCGAGAGTGTCATAGGCTATGTTGTGAGGTGAAATTTTAACCCCGCGCTTTCCAATTCACCAATTTTGCCCCTATCTACATAATGGGGAAAAGTGTTGGAGGCAAATTGACAGCTGCCAGATGTGAACAAGGGGGACTTAAAGAATGAGAGCGATGGCGCCAAAGAGTATATACCATACAGTTGCTAAGGTGGGGCCCCGACATGGGATACTCACCACACACGGGGATATGAACACACACACAAAATGCACCACACACTACCACGTGCTTGAACACATATTACCCTCAGCACACATTTCACCACACATACACCAACCTCGCCACATAAAAGTCGAAACACAAAAGTCGCTGCTCAAAACTCGCCACATGCAAAAACTAGGCTCACGCAAAACTCGCCAAAAGTGCAAAACTCACCTCATGGAAAACTCGCCACACGCAAAACTTGCACACGCGGAAAAATTGCCACATGCACAAAAGTTGCAACACATGCAAAAGTTGCCTCACACAAAACTTGCACATACTCAAAAGGCACCACACATAAAACTCGCCATGCGCAAAACTTGCTGCACACAACTTGCTACACTAACCTGTCACATGCAACTTGACACACAAAAAGTTGCTACACGCATGTCCCCACTCAAAACTCATCTCACAAAAGTCGCTACATGCATGTCGCCACACGCAACTCAACACACATAACTTGACAAACGAAACTCGCCCTAAAACACACACAAGTCTGGTATTATCCTTCAAAAATAAAAATCTGATTAATAAGCAGACAAACTACAAGAGCAACAAATGTACCATATAGGAAATATGGCAGCTGTCAGTCACATGACCTGTCTATTATGTGTATGTGTGAGCTAATATATACAGCCAGGGGGAGGGCTTCCTGTTGGCTGGGGATTTATCAGGCTGCTAATTTAGCTTACAAATACTGAGGTAAAAATACTGAGCAAATAACGTGTGAACGAGGTCTAATACAGGAGGAGATGACACACAGGTATATACTATATACAGGGGAGATGACACAGAGATATATACTATATACAGGAGAGATGACACACAGGTATATACTATATACAGGGGAGATGACACACAGATATATACTATATACGGGAGAGATGACACACAGGTATATACTATATACAGGAGGAGATGACATACAGGTATATGTTATATATAAAAGATGACATACAGGTATATACTATATACAGGAGGAGATTACACACAGATATATACTATATACAGGGGAGATGACACACAGGTATATATTATATACAGGAGGAGATGACATACAGGTATATACTATATATAGAAGGAGATGACATACAGGTATATACTATATATAGGAGTTGATGACATACAGGTATATACTATATACAGGGGAGATGACACACAGCAGGTATATACTATATACAGGTGAGATGACATATAGGTATATACTATATACAGGAGATGACATACAGGTGTATACTATATATAAGGGAGAAGACAAACATGTATATACTGAGGTGAAAATGAGAGGTGTGAGGTGAAAATGAAAAGGTGTGAGTGCAAAATGAGAGGAGTGAGGGAAAATAGTGGAGTGATCGGAAAATGACAGATGTGAGGTCGAAATGAGAAGTGTTAGGGGGGAATGAGAGGGGTGAGGGAGAAAATGAGAGGTGTGAGGGAGAAAATGAGAGATGTGAGGGGGAAAATGAAAGATGTGATTGGGAAAATGAGAGGCGTGATGGGAAAATAAGAGAAGTGAGGTGCTATAACTAACCACAGATATTAACTATGCCCAGGCAACGCCGGGCTCTTCAGCTAGTAGAAGATAAATGTCACAAGTACTTAGAAAGAAAATAAATTTCTTTACACAAATAAGGTGAAGGCTACAAGAAGATCAGAATAGTTTTAGTTATCAGTCACAATACTGTAGCAAAAGGGATACAAAAATGATGGAACTGCAACCATTCACACAGATGTCGAGGCCAACCATGCAAAGTAACACCTAAATAGGAGCATATACTCATGAGAAGGGTTAAAGAAAATCAATATGCAAGTTCACTGCAGTTAGATAAAGAAGTAGAAAGCCAAACCAAGTGTTTCCTGTAATGCAATACATAAAGGAAACCTCTCCTAAAGCCAATGCACAAAAAACCCCACCTACAATTTACCAGGGCCCATGCTAAAAATATGGAAACTGCTGGGACTCTATATTCTGGAGTGATGAGGTCAAGATAAATGTTTTTGGGACTGATGGTGCTATGAACATATACAATCAACACGGGTAATGGACATAGGGAAGGTCAACCTTTGAGAGATGCCACACCTACAACCAACTGGTCCTCTGTACAGACTTGAAAGCTCTTAGCAAACAACTAAAAACACTAACTCCGACCTAACTATCTAAAAGGCCGTTGATGGGTTTCTCTTATCTCCTGAGGAACCAGAAAGGAGGACAAAACACACTGCCAACAAAGGAAAAAGGAAGTATTAAGAAAGATCTGAAAACTCAGGGTGAGAAATGAAAACACATTCCTATAGGGTAGAAAGGGAAAACTAAGGAGAACCAAAATAAAAGGAGCAAGTAACCTCACAGAAACCTAACAGTGATAAAAGGAAAAGGTGCTGGGAAGGTAAGCAAAACAGACTTATTGCAGGAATATGACTAGAGTTTACCAAAAGAAGATAAACCCCTCATCTGAAGGACTCGAAAGCCTGAACACACATCCACCAAGAGGTATAGCCAGCAAGAAAGTGCAGCGAAAGGTGAACATATGAAACCCCACCCAGAATGTGATAAGGCAAACCAAAATGGAAAAATAAGAAATATCTAGAGACAAGCAAATCAAGAATGGAAAACAAAGGCAATTGAAACCATTAGCATTTGGACATGGAAGAAAGGGCAATAATTCAGCATAGAGGGAAAGCGGCCACAAAGCAATAGATCACTGGATCAAATCCGCAAACCAAGGTATAACAGATGGCTTCAAAACTGTATAATGTTGCAAAGGGGAAGACTAGAAAACAAAGAGAAATGCATGGTGCCTACAGCCAAACATGGTGGTGGCGGTGTCCTTATGTGGGGCTGCATGAGTGCTACTGGTTGTAAGGGAGCTACATTTCATTGATGGTATCATGATTTCACAGATGTACTATTCTATATTGAAACAAAAGATGCTACCCTTGGTAGATGTGTACTTTTTTAACATGACAATGAGTCAAACACACATCTAAAGGCACTGTTGCATTTCTAAAGAAGTGAAAGTGATTCAGTGGTCAAGTATGTCTCTTAATCTGAACCCAGTTGAACACTTATGGGGATGTCATGATCCGTTCCGGAGTTTAGTCTTGTCTGCTCTTTCTCTGGGTGGATCATGTCAAGGGTTAACTTTGCTCTGCCTCATTCTGAGCTAGGGTTTGCTATTTAGCTTCCAGGTATCCAGAGGGTGGTGTCAGCTATAGCTCTGTCTTTGGCGTGTGAACCTGTCTCTGAAAGCCCTTGATTTGTCCTACTGACTTATCCTGTGTCTGTTATCTCTCCCTGCCTGCCCTTTCCTAGTGTCTCTTTGTTTGTCGTATATCTGCTTGACTCCCTGGTTCTGATCTCTTGACTTGGCTTTTGACTCCGTTTCAGTTTGTCCCTATTGTACCGTATTTTGCCCGTCCTGGTTTTCTGATCCCTTGCTATGTCCTGACTATCCATTCTGTCTAAATCCTTTTGTACTGTTGTGCTCTGACTTGGTTTTCCTGAACTCGCTCTCGCCACTAGGTGGCGTCTGTTTAGTTGCTCTGTGTGTGCAGTCTGGCTTCTCTACCAGGTTCCCCCTGGTGGAGGTTGCGCTGTATTGCACTGCAGCTGCATGACAGGGGAATTCTGAAGAGACAAATTGAGCATTACTTTTCATCCAGCATCTTGGCTCTAAAAGAGGTCATTCTTGAAAAATGGAAAAAGATAGATGCTATAATATGTCGCCAACTTGTTCATTCCATGTTTGTAAAACTCGGCGGTGTCCTTAAAAATCATGGGGGTTATAAAAAAAAATGCTAGATGTAAGAGTTGTTTTTGATGTGGTGTATTCAGAGTTGCATCAACTAATTTGAGAAAAACTGAACATTTTGTAATGAAAGTTATATTAACCTTATTTTCATTTTATGAATTAAAAAAATTGTTGTATGAAACTCTGAAAGTCTTGTAAAAATTTGGAAATTGTTGTGTTCAGTGAGATATTGATTTAAATCTTACTTTTCAAATAGGTTGTACTCATTTATGCTGAGCACTGTATATTAGTTGAAAGAAGACATTGGTCCAGCAAGTTCAACCTCTCTCCACCAGTTCTACCAGTAAAACAAAATATGTCCCCTTTTAAAATGGTGCTATAGTATCTACTAGGGTTGAGCGACTTTTACTTTTATAGGATCGGGTCGGGTTTCACGAAACCCGACTTTCGCAAAAGTCGGGTCGAGTGAAATCGGCCGATCCTATAGAAAAGTCGGGGTCGGCCGAAACACGAAACCCAATGCAGTGCAATGGGATACTATGGTTCCCAGGGTCTGAAGGAGAGGAAACTCTCCTTCAGGCCCTGGGATCCATATTTAAGTGTAAAATAAAGAATTAAAATAAAAAATATTGCTATACTTACCCTCTGATGCGCCCTGCTTCTTTCCGGCAGCCTTCCTTCCTAAGAATCAGCGCTTGAAGGACCTTCGGTGACGACGCGGCTTGTGATTGGTCGCGTGAGCGGTCACATGGGCGGTCGCGCGACCAATCACAAGCCGCGACGTCATCTAAGGTCCTTCACGCGCTGATTCTAAGGAAGGAAGGCTGCCGGTTAGTACCAGGGCGCGTCAGAGGGTAAGTATAGCAATATTTTTTATTTTAATTCTTTATTTTACACTTAAATATGGATTCCGATACCGATTTTCGATATTGCAAACATATCGGAACTCAGTATCGGAATTCCGATACCAGATTCAAAAGATCGCCGACCTCATGGCCGACCCCACACAGGGGTCGGGTCGGGTTTCATGAAACCCGACTTTGCCAAAAGTCGGCGACTTCTGAAAATGGCCGACCCGTTTCACTCAACCCACTATCTACTATTACAATCTCTTATATTCATATCAAGATGCCCGAAGTGATTAACCTGTCACCTTATGGGTACAGTGCTATTAAATACTATGACTTTCACTGTTTGGAGACCAGCTGATGTAAAGAACTTATCCCCACAATAGTACTTTATAGATAAAGTAGGTAAAGTATGTCATAATCCGTACGGCAGCATGGTTATGACATCATCCGGACATACTCTACTTACCATCACAATATTGGTTTAGCCTAGCACGCATGCGGCTCACATTTAGCCGCTCACATGCCGTTTCCGGGTTCTGTATGGCAGCACGATTATTACATCATCAGGACATAGTCCCTCATTATACATCACTAAGCTGGGGAGCATGCCTAGTTTGGTTTACCTCCATCCTACGCTAATAGGTAGCGGTCAATTAACAACATAGCGTATGCTATATAAACCGGCATACCCCCTGCCCTGACACACCTCCTGAAGAAGCAGTTGCAAAACGCGCGTCGGGGCAGAGGGACGCCGAGAGGATTCCACGTGGCTAAAACACCAGGTAATAGTGACTTTACAATACTTGTAGCTGTAGCACTTGGCACTTCACATATGTAAGCAATTATGGTTAGATTGTAGTACCAAATTTATGGGAACATCCAGACACTGCACCTTTTGCAAGCCATGTCTGCATATGATTAATGCTTTTCAGCTTCAGTAGGAACAATTTACCTTTATTGTGTCAATAGCCCATGTCTTTTGGTTAGACTCTATGGCTATACAGTCCTTCGTCATAGGATTGAGCACCCTTCTTTTTATTGTTATGTTTACTTTCTATTTTTAAATATTTACCAATAAAAATCATTTTCTCTATAAAGTACTATTGTGGGGATAAGTTCTTTACATCAGCTGGTCTCCAAACAGTGAAAGTATTACTATCTCTTGCAGTAGAGCATTCCACATTCCACATTCTGACTGCTCTAACTGTAAAGAACCCTTTCCTATTTAGCTGTTGCAACAGCCACATGTAATGAGTTTCCCTGCTTCTTTGTAAGATGTTTGGAAGGAATAGATAATGTGCAAGTCTTTTGCATTAACCACAAAAGTACTTACCATATTTTGTTTGCAGACTATATGACGCACCGGACCGTAAGACACATCCTAAATTTTAAGGAGGAAAATAGCAAAAAAAGATTTTTAGATATGTTAATTGGGGGTCTGTCACGGGGTTTTTCTCCGATATCACAAAATCAACAGAGTTAGAGTGTAGTAAACAATTCCAAGACCTTTATCTAGGCAAAAATATGAAAGGTCCATATACGATCCACCACACAAAGGATAAAATAGTCCAGAAGCCGAATGCAGTTCAGTAAGAGGGTAAAAGTCCAACAATCCAGCAGACAGAGAATAGCATAGTCCATATACTCTTCTTTCTCTCTGAGATGCTGTGAACACATCATCATTCCACACAGGACTGATCTGTGTCTCACCTCCCTGATATTTTAAAAGTCTCCCACCTCATTCACAGGTCAGGAGGGGGAAAGTCTCAGGGGCCCATTGTTTCAACCAGCTAGGTCAACATGTCATTAGCATATTATAATAATAATAATAATTTAATTTATATAGCGCCAACATATTCCGCAGCGCTTTACAAACTATAGAGGGGACTTATACAGACAATAGACATTACAGCATAACAGAAATCACAGTTCAAAATAGATACCAAGAGGAATGAGGGCCCTGCTCGCAAATTTACAAACTATGAGGAAAAGGGGAGACACGAGAGGTGGATGGTAACAATTGCTTTAGTTATTCAGACCAGCCATAGTGTGAGGCTCAGGTGTTCATGTAAAGCTGCATGAACCAGTTAACTGCCTAAGTATGTAGCAGTACAGACACAGAGGGCTAATAACTGCATAAAGTGTATGAGAACATGTTGCGAGGAACCTGCTTATGTTTTTTTTTTTTTTTTTTAATGGGCCACACAGGGATAGTTAGGTTAATGCAATGGTGGATATAAGCAAACAATACAGTACTGTGGGGGCTGATATCAGATGGCAGCAACAGCCATTCATCAATTAGTAAATAACTCCTTCTACAAGAGAACACCATGAAAATAAGTAAAATAGAAATATATAGAAAAATGATACCCACATAGCATGTCACCCCATCACAGGGTCCATCCTATAGTCCAAATTTAAATTACCAGGGATTCTTTTGGGGGGCTATGGCGGAGAAACTGGGTCACAGAAAGCAGGGTCGCTGCTGCAGGAAGCCAGCAACGGCAGCAGTGGAACCCAAAACTGGATCTCATATTCTAGATGTGGCCTACAAGAGATTTATAGAGGGATAATAATACATTTGGATCATAGGATTGATATCCTTTTTTTATAAAATGAGCACTGCTGCTCAGTTTACCTATACTCACAAAACACAAGTCCTTCTCCTGTTCTGTAGTCCCTATCATAGTCCCATATCATATCACTACGATTACTTCGACCTAGGTGCACTATTCTACATTTATCTACATCAATCCTCTTCTGCCATGTGTTTGCCCGTGCAAACATCTTATCTAGATGATTTTGTAATATTATGAGAGTCTGGCTCAGTTTTTATAATACTACATAAGGCTAGGGTCACAGGACCATATTTTCTGTCATCTGAGAAAATCGGTCCAATTATTATTATTATTATTTATTATTATTATAGCGCCATTGATTCCATGGCGCTTTACATGTGAGTAGAGGTATACATAATAAAAAACAGGTTCAATAATCTTAATACAAGTCACGACTGGTACAGGAGGAGAGAGGACCCTGCCTGCAAGGGCTCACAATCTACAAGGGATGGTTGAGGATACAATAGGTGGGGGCAGAGCTGGTCGTGTAAAAGTTTGGTGGATCAGTGGTTACTGCAGGTTGTAGGCTTGTCGGAAGAGGTAGGTCTTCAGGTTGCTTTTGAGGTTTCCACAGTAGACTAGAGTCTGATATGTTGGGGTAGAGAGTTCCAGAGGAGAGGGGATGAACGGGAAAAATCTTGCATGCGATCGTGGGAAGAAGAGATAAGAGGGGAGTCGAGGAGGAGATCTTGTGAGGATCAGAGTTTGCGTGCTGGTAGGTACCGGGAGACTAGGTCACAGATGTATGGAGGAGACAGGTTGTGGATGGCTTTGTATGCCATGGTTAGGGTTTTAAACTGGAATTTCTGGGTAATGGGGAGCCAGTGAAGGGATTGATAGAGAGGAGAGGCCGGGGAATAGTGGGGGATAGGTGGATTAGTCGGGCAGTAGAGTTTATAACATAGATTAGAGGGGCGTGAGAGTGGTAGAGGGGAGGCCACATAGCAGGAGGTTGCAGTAGTCAAGAAGGGAGATGATGAGGGCATGCACTAGAGTTTTTGCAGATTCTAGGTTGAGGAATGTACTGATGCGGGAGATGTTTTTGAGTTGAAGTCAGCAGGAGGAAAGGGCCTGGATACGTGGTTTGAAGGAGAGATCAGAGTCAAGGATTACACCGAGGCAGTGGGACTGGGGAGAGTGAGCAGTCATTTACTTTAATGGATAAGTATGTTGGGAGAGTTGAGTGAGATGGGGAAAGATTATGAATTCTGCTTTGTCTATAATAAGTTTTAGAAATCTAGCAGAGAAGAAGGATGAAATGAGAGTGATGCAGCCGAAAGCTAGATTGTAAGCAGTCGAAGAGGGAGCAGGAAGAGAGATGGGAGGACAGTTAGAAAAGGACATGCTGTTCTAGTAGTTTTGAGGTAAAGGGGAGAAGTGATGTTGGGCGATAGCTAGATACTGAGGATGGGTCAAGAGAGGACTTTTTGAGGATAGGTGTGATTGAGGCATGTTTGAAGCATGAGGGGAAAACACCAGTTGTTATTGATAGGTTGAAGAGATGGGTTAGTTTTGGGATGAAGACTGTGGTGAGGTGTGGGATGAAGTGAGATGGGATCGGGTCAAGTGCACAGCTGGTGAGATGTGATCTTGAGAGTAGTTAATCAAACTTTGATTAGAGTTTGATCAGAATGTGATCATAATGTGATCCGATTTTCTCTTATGAAGAGAAGATGAAAAAACAATCTCCATTCTGTCAGTCCATGAAAATCACATCACACTTGGATGTCATCCGAGTGCGGTCTGATATTTTCCACAGACTCATTGATTTGCATGGCAAATTGAACATGCTGCAATTTTGTTTTATCGGACAGACTCTGACAATGAAAAAATAGGACATGTGTACGGCCCCATAGAACTGACTGCGATCTGATGCTTTGTCAGATTGCACTCAGATCGGAAATATGGTCATCTGCGATTCCCATCTACGAGGTCATTAACCTCTTCCTGATATGCTGACACCCCGCAGCAACCCCCACGATCGGTGCTAGCACCAATCGCGAGCGTTTAACTCCTCTTATGCTGGTGTCAATAGTGACAGCACTAATGAGGGGATTGCAGGCAGGGAGGGGGCTCCCTGAGGGCTTCCATCAGAACAACGCAATGTGATTGCGTACTAACCTACTGGTGTCTGCAACGTACTGATCACTGCAGCGTACTGGTCAATACAAAAGCAGTTTGCAGTTTTCAGTCAGCAAAATCCGCTACTGCTTGTTTCTGGAAAACACCCATGGAGTCAAAATCATCACTACACATGTAGATAAATTCCCAAAGGGATATAATTTCCAAAATGGGGTCACTTGAGGGGGGGCTCTGTTTATGGAGTCCATAAACTATTCTAGGAAAAATTGTGTTCCAGGAGGCAAATAGCGCTCTGTTCCTCCCTAGTCTCTTTGTATAGCTAAGCAGTACTGTACAGCCACATATGGGGCATTTCTACATCCATCAGAAATTTTGGGACAAATTTTGAAATTGTATGAAACTGAAATTAATGAAAACGAAAATGAAAATGTAAAATTTGGGGCTAACATACCTGTGGTGTCAGGATAATCACTGCACCCCTAGCTGAATTCATTGAGAGGTTTAGTTTGCAAAATGGGGTCACTTATGGGGGTTTCTGCTGTTCTGGCACCTCAGGGGCTCTTCCAATGTAACACAGCACCCTCAAACCAGTGCAGCAAAATCTGCACTGTAATATGGCGCTACTTCCCTTCTGAGCTTTGCACTGTGCCTCAAAAGTAGTTTTCGACCACATATGGGGTATCGGTGAACTCCGGAGAAATTGCAAAACAAATTTTGGGGTCAATTTTCTCCTGTTACCCTTGTGAAAATACAAAATTTGGAGCTAAAAAGGATTTTTGCAAGAAAAATGTGATTTTTTAATTTTCACGGCTTAACGTTATAAACTTCTGTGAAGCGCCTGGGGGTTTAAGGTGTTCAATACACATTTAGATAATTTCCCTAAAGGGGTTTAATTTCTAAAATGATGTCACTTGTTGGGGATTTCCACTGGTTAGGCACATCAGGGGCTCTCCAAACATGACATGGCATCCACTAATTATTCCAGCAAGTTTTTCTTTCAAAAAATCAAATGGCGCTCCTTCCCTCCCAAGCCCTGCCGTGCGCCCAAAACAGTTGTTTTCCTCCACCTATTGGGTATCTGGGCACTCAGGAGAAATTGCACAACAAATTGTATTGAGCAATTTCTTCTGTTACAATTATGAAAATGCAAAATTTGGAGCTAAAAAAGATTTATCTGGGAAAAATATGATTTTTTTTATCTTCCTGGCTCTACGTTATAAACTTCTGTAAAGCACCTGTGGGTTCAAGGTGCTCAATACACATCTAGATAAGTTCCCTAAGGGGTCTAGTTTTCAAAATAGTGTTCATTTTGGGAGTGTTTTCACTGTTTAGGTACATCAGCGGCTCTCCAATTGCAACATGGCGTCCACTAATTATTCCAGCAAATATTACATTCAAAAAGTGAAATGGTGCTTCTTCCCTTCTGAGCCCTGCCGTGCGCCCAAACAGTAGATTTCCCCCCACATATGGGGTATCGGCATGCTCAGGAGAAATTGCGCAACAAATTGTATGGTCCATTTTCTCCTTTTACACTTGTGAAAGAAGAAACATTAGGTCTAAAGAAAAGTAAATGTTTATTTTTTCCTTGCAGACTACAAAACTTATGTGAAGCACCTGAAGGGTTAATAAACTTCATGAATGTTGTTTTGAGTACCTTGTGAGGTGCATTTTTAGATTGGCGTCACTTTGGGGTATTTTCTGTCATATAGGCCCCTCAAAGTCACTTCAAATCTGAAGTGGTCCCTAAAACAAATGGTTTTGCAAATTTTGTTTTAAAAATGAGAAATTGCCGGTCAACGTTTTAACCCTTACAACTTTGTAAAAAAAAAATGTTTAAAAAATTGTGCTGATGTAAACTAAACATGTGGGAAATGTTATCTATTAACCATTTTGTGCAATATGACTCTCTGATTTAAGGGCATAAAAATTAAAATTGCGACATTTTTAAAATTTTCTCCAAATTTCCATTTTTTCCACAAATAAACGCAAGTCATATCAAAGAAGTTTTACTGCTGTCATGAAGTACAATATATCACGAGAACACAATCTCAGAATCAGTAGGTTCCATTGAAGTGCTTAAAGAGAAAGATGTGTATAAACGGCACCGAATGCTGTACTTTATGTAGAGATATATAGGTATATTAGATCCTTTGAAGATCAGGTCGTTCCGAGGCTAGCTACTGACATGGGTGGTGCACCACTTATGAAATTGAAAGTCCATGAAGTAAATGAGAGAAGAAAAAGTGGCACTCACCCTTCTGTGCAATATAAGTGTTGTCCTTTATTTGCAGTTAGCAGGTTACAGACAATTTCTGCGGCGGCTGGTGAGGAGAGCGGTGCGGGGAGTGAACGACAAACTACTATTACAGCGTGAGGCCAAATGGATTATGTGTGCTAATGCCCAGGGTGCTCTGGGCTTAAATGATAAATGTGCAGTCCGCTTTTTAGTATCAGAAACATTGTTTTTAAAGTGATATATTAATTGTATATTCATCACCTGTAATAGTCACACCCTGTATATAGGAAGTGACATCACCACAGAGACACACATGGACCCGCAGAAGCGCAAGTGCGCGAAACGGCCGTCGTCCAGTCGTTCACTCCCCGCACCCCTCTCCTCACCAGCTGCCGCATTTGGTTCCATTGAAGAGTTTCAGAGTTATGACCTCATAAAGTGACACTGGTCAGAATTGTAAAAACTGCCCTAGTCAGAAAGATGAAAACAGGCTTCGGGGTGAAGGGGTTAATAAAGAGATTAAAAACAATTGTTCCTAATACAGATCCTTGTGGTCCCAACTGCTGACTTTATCCCATTTAGAGAATGTCCATTTACTCTTTGTTTCCTTTCCTTTAAACAGTTTTTTACCCATGTGAATATAGTGTCCTCGTGGCCCTGCTGCAAACTCCAGATAAATTTCACCAAAAACATGACCAACATCCAGATTTACCCCATCATAGAAATTCAGCATGTTGGTTAGACATGACTTTTCTTTCATGTATTCATGCTTATTGTCAGTTTCTGCATTATTCAGTGCAATATATTTCTATATTTATAATGCAATATAAATATAATATAACTAGATGGCAGCCCGATTCTAAAGAATCGGGAGTCTAGAATCCATATATACTTTATTTATTCAAATGTAAGAATAATACAATTAATAAATAATAGTAAGAAAGAACAAAAATAATAGGCAGTATATGGAGAAAACACCAAACAAAAGTTCAAAATTGGTGTGAAAATGTCACTGAACCACTTCACAACTAAATATATATAGTTTTGGTAAATGGTATTATCATTTTTTTGACGAAATTCAGCAGGAGCTTGAAGAGCAACGTCACTGGGCCCGCCTCCACGCAGTAGAAACTTGCTGTGAGGTAAAAATTCAAAAATCACACCAAAATGGCGGGCGGAGTGTGTCACAGTACGGCACGTTTCTGATTGGTCGCTCGCAGCAGGCGGCAACCAATCAGACACTGGACACTGTTGACGTCACTTATCTCCGGACATTAGCTCCGGACATTAGCTCCGGACATTAGCTCCGGACATTATCTCCGCACATTAGCTCCGGACATTAGCTCCGGACATTAGCTCCGGACAAAGCCACGGAAGTTGGCACAAATTGCAGGAAGTAGTATTCTAGGCAATTAATCTCCGGACATTAGCTCTGGACATTAGCTCCGGACATTAGCTCCGGACAAAGCCACGGAAGTTGGCACAAATTGCAGGAAGTAGTATTCTAGGCAATTATATATTAGATATATGAACATAAAAATTCTATTTTTATAATGCCTTAAAAAAATTGCATATCACTGATGTCAAAATTACCGGACAGCTGTCACCTGGAACCACCTTCTTACCTTTCTTCAATATTAGTATCATGTCATTCATCCTTCAATTCTATGGCACTGACTCTGCTGCAAGAGGGTCCAAGAAGAAAGAGCCATCATTCTGTCAATTACTGTGCTCAACTCCCTCAATATCCGTGGATGAATGCCATCTGCCAGGGGCTTTGTCAATATTTAAATTGCTGAGACACAGCCATACTTCTGCTTGTGTTAATTTAGTTATATTGGGTGGTGAACTTTGATTTCCACTTTGCTGGCTGATACCTGGCACAGGCAGCTGATTGGTGAGCACTAATAAAAAGGGCATGTTTAATATCTAAAGCCTTCTCTTTGTCCTTTATAATTAGATTGTTATGATCATCTTTTAAGGTCAAACAGATATTTTGGAAAAGGTTTCTTTAAAAATTTAAATTTCCATGTTATTTGTAAAATAAATGTGGTCATTCTTCTGTGGAAACTTTAAATAAATGCTTTTGAATTAGCCATCTTACGGGAATTAAGAAATATCTATTTTTCCTCTTTTTAATGTCTCGGATTTATCTGGCTGCCTTCCAGCTTACATTTCAGTCTGCATGTTCAACCACATGTTTTCTGATTTTTTTTTCAACTCACATTTTCTTCTGCAGTGCTATATACAGGTTATATTTTTAAAACATAGAAGGAAACACAGACACACACATATGAGTAAAACACACACACACACACACATACAGTATATAGCTGTTTTGCCTTCACTCAGTCGAACTCAAAGCAAACCAACCCAATGGGGTTAAGGTCAGGTGATTTTGTAGGCCATGTCTTCTGGCGCTGCATTCATTAGGTCATATAGCCCTTACATAACAACCAATCAAAAAGGAAGTGTATGAACCCAAAGGGGTAAAATGTCAAAATCTTCACTGACCACATAGTTTAAAATCCAATAAAATAGTAATAGAGTTTATGAAAAAGTTATAATGATACATGAGGCCATCTAGTGGGCAATTAGTGTAATAGCCAAAGAAATGTAGTGTTTAAATACAGTACAGACCAAAAGTTTGGACACACCTTCTCATTTAAAGATTTTTCTGTATTTTCATGACTATGAAAATTGTAAATTCACACTGAAGGCATCAAACAATGAATTAACACATGTGGAATTATATACTTAACAAAAAAGTGTGAAACAACTGAAAATATGTCTTATATTCTAGGTTCTTCAAAGTAGCCACCTTTGCTTTGATGACTGCTTTGCACACTCTTGGCATTCTCTTGATGAGCTTCAAGAGGTAGTCAGTGGAAATGGTTTTCACTTCACAGGTGTGCCCTGTCAGGTTTAATAAGTGGGATTTCTTGCCTTATAAATGGGGTTGGGATCATCAGTTGTGTTGTGCAGAAGTCTGGTGGATACACAGCTGATAGTCCTACTGAATAGACTGTTTTTTTTGTATTATGGCAAGAAAAAAGCAGCTAAGTAAAGAAAAACAAGTGGCCATCATAACTTTAAGAAATGAAGGTCAGTCAGTCTGAAAAATTTGGAAAACTTTGAAAACGTCCCCAAGTGCAGTTGCAAAAACCATCAAGCGCTACAAAGAAACTGGCTCACATGAGGACTGCCCCAGGAAAGGAAGACCAAGAGTCACCTCTGCTTCTGAGGATAAATTTATCCGAGTCACCAGCCTCAGAAATCGCAGGTTAACAGCAGCTCAGATTAGAGACCAGGTCAATGCCACACAGAGTTTCAGCAGCAGACACATCTCTACAACAACTGTTAAGAAGAGACTTTGTGCAGCAGGCCTTCATGGTAAAATAGCTGCTAGGAAACCACTGCTAAGGACAGGCAACAAGCAGAAGAGACTTGTTTGGGCTAAAGAACACAAGGAATGGACATTACACCAGTGGAAATCTGTGCTTTGGTCTAATGAGTCCAAATTTGAGATCTTTGGTTCCAACCACTGTGTCTTTGTGCGACTCAGAAAAGGTGAACGGATGGACTCTACATGCCTGGTTCCCACCGTGAACCATGGAGGAGAAGGTGTGATGGTGTGGGGGTGCTTTGCTGGTGACACTGTTGGGATTTATTCAAAATTGAAAGCATACTGAACCAGCATGGCTACCACAGCATCTTGCAGCAGCATGCTATTCCATCCGGTTTGCGTTTAGTTGGACCATCATTTATTTTTCAACAGGACAATGACCCCAAACACACCTCCAGGCTGTGCAAGGGCTATTTGACCAAAAAGGAGAGTGATGGGGTGCTACGCCAGATGACCTGGCCTCCACAGTCACCAGACCTGAACCCAATCAAGATGGTTTGGGGTGAGCTGGACCGCAGAGTGAAGGCAAAAGGGCCAACAAGTGCTAAGCATCTCTGGGAACTCCTTCAAGATTGTTGGAAGACCATTTCCGGTGACTACCTCTTGAAGCTCATCAAGAGAATGCCAAGAGTGTGCAAAGCAGTAATCAAAGCAAAAGGTGACTACTTTGAAGAACCTAGAATATAAGACATTTTCAGTTGTTTCACACTTTTTTTGTTAAGTATATAATTCCACATGTGTTATTTCATAGTTTTGATGCCTTTAGTATGAATTTACAATTTTCATAGTCATGAAAATACAGAAAAATCTTTAAATGAGAAGGTGTGTCCAAACCTTTGGTCTGTACTGTATATGGCATATAGATCAAAGTAAGGAGGTAGAGCCACTATATCTCTAAAGGAAAGTACTCATAAACAAGACTACATTAAAATGCTGGTATGGTTACAGAAAGCAGTCTATTGCACAAATAAGTATGAATAGATATTCATGTAAAGGTAAGTATGCACATAAGCTATGCAAAAATGGCTAATAACTGCTCATAGTCATATATAGCTTGTTAAGGTGCTCAGATAAGTATACCACTGTAATCAATACAGTGCTCATGCAGAGACTATAGTAAATAAATCCACATTGTAGGTAATAGTAAAGTGCTTGTGCAGAGACTATAACAAGTAGATCCACAGTATATGTATTAAAGCCAAACATTTTTATACAGGAATCATCTCTGTATCTTTGACATCTTAATACTGTATACATGACGAATAAGGAGAAGAAAGTAGTTTCACGGTTAAAAGGTAATAGTTTCATTAAATACAAGTAATATAAGTACTACAAAATACAAAAGGGTAATAGTAAGGTGCACAAGGACAGAAACAAAGGACCACTGGTGCCAACCAACAACCTAAAATACTATGTCAAAAACTGGCCTGACTCAGCTCAAATAATTAAACAGTATTGACAAATAGTAAGTCACAACATGTAAAAAGTTATTACGAGCAGCGCTTACCAGTATAGAAAGAGAGTTTGAGCAAAAAAAAATCCCCTTGAGAAAGCATTTTAGAAAAAAGTGAAACACGCGTTGGGGTTTATAGGATCCAGCCCGATGCCTCCTACTATCTATACTGGTAAGCGCTGCTCTAAATAACTTTTTACATGTTATGACTTACTGTTTGTAGATACTGTCTTATTAATTGAGCTGTATCATGCCAGTTTTTGACATAGTATTTTAGGTTGTTGGTTGGCACTGGTGGTCCTTTGTTTCTGTCCTTGTGCATCTTACTATTATTTTGTATTTTGTAGTACTTATATTACTTGTATTTAATAAAACTGTTTCCTTCGAATCATGAAACTCCTTTCTTCTCCTTATCCATCAGTTGCTGTGGAGTTATTATTATTATTTATTGTTATAGCGCCATTTATTCCATGGCGCTTTACATGTAAGGAGGGGTATACATAATAAAAACAAGTACAATAATCTTAAACAATACAAGTCATAACTGGTAAAGGAGGAGTGAGGACCCTGCCCGCGAGGGCTCACAATCTACAAGGGATGGGTGAGGATACAGTAGGCGAGGGTAGAGCTGGTCATGCAGTGGTTTGGTCGATCGGTGGTTACTGCAGGTTATAGGCTTGTCGGAAGAGGTAGGTCTTCAGGCTCTTTTTGAAAGTTTTGATGATAGGCGAGAGTTTGATGTGTTGTGGTAGAGGGTTCCAGAGTAGGGGTGATACGCAAGAGAAATCTTGTATACGATTGTGGGAAGAGGAGATAAGAGGGGAGTAGAGAAGGAGATCTTGTGAGGATCGGAGGTTGCGTGTAGGTAAGTACCGGGAGACGAGGTCACAGATGTATGGAGGAGACAGGTTGTGGATGGCTTTGTACGTCATGGTTAGGGTATTGTACTGGAGTCTCTGGGCAATGGGGAGCCAGTGAAGGGATTCACAGAGGGGAGAAGCTGGGGAATAGCGGGGGGACAGGTGGATTAGTCGGGCAGCAGAGTTTAGAATAGATTGGAGGGGTGCAACAGTGTTCGAGGGGAGGCACAGAGCAGGAGGTTACAGTAGTCAAGGCGAAAGATGAGGGCATGGACTAGGGTTTTTGCAGATTCTTGGTTGAGGAATGAACAGATTCGTGAAATATTTTTGAATTGAAGTCGGCAGGAAGTGGAAAGGGCTTGGATATGTGGTTTGGAGGAGAGATCAGCGTCAAGGATTACCCCGAGGCAGCGAGCTTGTGGGACTGAGGAGAGTGGGCATTTACTGTAATGGATAGATTCGTTGGGGGGTCACGTGAGATGGGGGAAAGATGATGAATTCTGTTTTGTCCATGTTAAGTTTCAGAAATCTAGCGGAGAAGAAGGATGAAATAGTGGACAGACATTGAGGGATTCTGGTTAGTAGGGAGGTGATATCTGGTCCAGAGATGTAGATCTGTGTGTCCTCAGCATAGAGATGATACTGAAAGCCATGAGATTCTATGAGCTGTCCCAGGCCAAAGGTGTAAATGGAGAAGAGCAGGGGCCCTAGGACTGAACCTTGTGGGACTCCGACAGATAGGGGGCGACGTGAGGAGGTGGTGTGTGAGTGGGAGATGCTGAATGTCCGGTCTGTTAGGTATGATGCGATCCAGGATAGGGCCAAGTCTGTGATGCCAAGAGATGAGAGGGTCTGTAATAATAGGGAATGATCCACTGTGTCAAAGGCAGCCGACAGGTCCAGGAGGAGGAGGACAGAGTAGTGTCGCTTGCTCTTGGCAGTTAAGAGGTCATTGGTGACCTTAGTTAGGGCAGTTTCAGTGGAGTGGTGTGACCGGAAGCCAGATTGTAAGCGGTCGAAGAGGAAGCAAGAAGAGAGATGGGAGGACAGTTCAAGGTAGACGTGTTGTTCCAGTAGCTTGGAGGCATAGGGCAGAAGTGATATAGGGCGATAGCTAGATACAGAGGATGGGTCCAGAGATGGCTTTTTGAGGATAGGTGTGATGGAGGCATGTTTAAAGCTTGAGGGGAAAACACCAGTTGTTAGTGATAGGTTGAAGAGATGGGTTAGGGTTGGGATGAAGACTGTGGTGAGGTTTGGGATTGAAGTGGGATGGGATCGGGTCAAGTGCACAGGTGGTGAGATGTGATCTTGAGAGTAGAGTGGAGAGTGGATCTTCTGTAATGGTGGAGAAGTTGGTTTTGGAGGTGGAGGGCTGGGAAGTTGGGAGGAAGGGCTCTGGGGGTTGTTGACCAAAACTGTCTCTGATGTTATCAATCTTCAGTTTGAAAAATGAGGCAAAGTCTTCAGCTGATATGAGTGGGGAGGGAGGAGGTGCTGGGGGATGGAGGAGAGAATTGAAGGTGTTGAATAACTGTTTAGGGTTGTGAGACAGGGAGGATATGAGAGATGAGAAATAGGTTTGTTTATCTGTGGCGAGTGTGGTCTTGAAAGTAGTGAGGGTCTGTTTGAATGCGATGAAGTGCTCTTTGGAGTGGGATCTTTTCCATCTGCGCTCAGCAGCCCTGGAAGCTCGCCTCAGTTTTTTGGTCAGGCTGGTGTGCCAGGGCTGTCTGTTGATTTTGCGAGCTTTGGTATGTGTAAGTGGGGCAGCAGATTCCAAAGCTACAGCTATTGTAGTGTTATATAGAGCAGCAGCGTCATCCGCATTGTGTACGGAACTTAAATCTGTGAGAGGGAGGAGGGATTCAGAGAATGAGTGTAGGTCAAGGTGTTTAAGATTTCTGTGAGGGTGTGAAAGTTTGTGGGGTGGGGATTGTAGACATGGAGTGGAGAGGGAAGAGAATGTGAGAAGGTTGTGAGATAGTGATTTCCCTCTCTTTGGGTTTCTTTTGCACAATCTGAGTGCCATTTTTTGCAGCCAGTATGATACCTGGTATTGTTCCCCTTAATGCTGTATACAGTTGTGCTCAAAAGTTTTCATACCCCAGCAGAATTTTTGCTTTCTTAGCCTTTTTTTCAGAGAATAAGAATGATAACACCAAAACTTTTTCTCCACTCATGGTGGTTGAGTGAAGCCATTTGTTGTGAAACTACTGTGTTTTCTCTTTTTAAATCATAATGACAACCCAAAACATCCAAATGACCCTGATCAAAAGTTCACATACCCTGGTGCTTTTGGCCTGATAACATGCACAGTAGTTGACACACATGGGTTTGAATGGCTACTAAAGGTAACATCCTCACCTGTAACCTGTTTGCTTGTAATCAGTGTGTGTACATAAAAGCTGAGTGAGTTTCTGGGATCCAGCCAGACTCTTGCATCTTTCATCCAGCCACTGACGTTTCAGGATTGTGAGTCATGGGGAAAGCAAAAGAATTGTCAATGGATCTATGGGAAAAGGTAGTTGAGCTGTATTAAACAGGAAAGGGATATAAAAAGATATCCAAGGAATTGATAATGCCGGTCAGCAGCGTTCAAACTGTAATTAACAAATGAAAAATCAGGGGCTCTGTAAAAACAAAACCATGGTCAGGTAGACCAACAAAAATGTTGTCCACAACTGCCAGAAAAAAGGCAAATTGGACATAATTTCACACAAAACCCCCAAAATGGACAGGAAAAAATTGTTGACACCTTTCCAAAATTCTGGGTAAACAACTTTGTTTGAAGCATGTGATGCTCATTCAAACTCACCAGAGGCAAGTAACACATGTGGACAATATGAAAATCACCCAAGAAAAAAAATAAAAATGGAAAAAGTGACTAAATCTTTGCATTGTGTGTCTGTGTGTGCCACAGTATGCACGGAGAACGGAAATAGGAGAAAAGAACTGTCTGAGGACTTGAGAACCAAAATTGTTGAAAAATATCAACAATCTCAAGGTTATAAGTCCATCTCCAGAGTTCATGTTCCTCTGTACATGATACATAACATAATCAAGAAGTTTAGCACCCATGGCATTGTAGCTAATCTCCCTGGACGTGGACAGCAGAGAAAAAATGATGAAAGGTTGCAACGCAGGATAGTCTGGATGGTGGATAAACCACCGCAATCAAGTTCCAAAGAAATTCAAGTGTCATCAGTGTCAGTGTAAACTATCAGTCTACATTTGAATGAAAAAAAACCGATATGACAGGAGATCCAGCAGAACCCCACTGCTGACACAAGGATATAAAAAGCTAGATTACAGTTTTACAAAATGTGCATAAGTAAGCCAAAATCCTTCTGGGAAAGCATCTTGTGGACAGATGATACCAATATAGAGCTTTTTGGTAAAGCACATAATTCTACTGTTTACTGAAAATGTAATGAGGCCTACAAAGACAAGAAGACAGTACCTACATTGGAATATGGTGGAGGTTAAAAGATGTTTTGAGGTTGTTTTGCTGCCTCTGGCACTGGGTGCCTTGACTGTGCAGGGTATCATGAAATCCAAAGATACCCAAAGATTTTGAGTTGCAATTTAGTGACCATCAGAAAAATGGGTTTGTGTCCTAGGTCTTCCAGCAGGACAATGACCGCCAAACATACTTCAAGAAGCACTCAGAACTGGATGGAACAAAGCGCTTAAGAATTCTTAAGTGGCCAGCAATGAGTTTGGATCTAAATCACATTGCATACCTGTGGAGAGATATTAAAATTGCTGTTGAGAGAAGGCACCCTTCAAATATGAAAGACATAGAGCAATTTGCAAAAGAAGAGTGGTCCAAAATTCCAGTTGAGAGGTGTAAAAAGCTTGGTGGCGGTTATAGGAAGCAATTGATTGCAGTTATTTATTCCAAAGGGTGTGCAACCAATTAAGTTGTGGGGTTATTTTTTGCTCTGTTTTTTTTGTGTTGTTCCTTTACACACAAAGGAAATAAACATGCATGACAAAATGTGTAATTTCAATAATTTTCTGGGAAAATACTTCATATTCTGGAACAATTTCAAGGGTGCTAACACTTTTGGCCATTGTAGGTGTATATATATATATTTATATATATCATATTAGGCAGACCATAAGATGCAACAAACCATGAGACGGACCCCAAACTTTGGGGAGGAAAATGCGAAAACATTTTTTTAAATAAAATAGTGATGCGTCTTATAGTTCCATTTTACGGTAGCTTAGCAGGGGGTAGGCGGCGGTGGAGTGGGGTCAAAAGAGGCAAGATCGCAGCTTCAGAACATCGGCAGCATTAGTGGGGCGATGCTGTGTGCCCTGGCTCTTCTAAGATGTTGTCGCTGAGCGGAGTCCTTCTTCCCATTGATTTCCCTGCAGTGGGCTTTGGAAAAATAGCCACCGCATTCGGCGCATATGCAGATTGAGATCTCCAAACAAGATCTGGTCTCCTGAGATGTCAATCTGTGCAAGCCATTTTTCTGCAGCCCACTGCAGGGAAATCAGTGGGAAGGAGGACTGCGCTCAGCACCGACATTTTAAGAGAGCCTAGAGCAGGGGTCCCCAACTCCAGGCCTCGAGGGCCGCCAACAGTGCAGGTTTTCAGGATTTCTTTAGTATTGCATCGGTGGTAATGTGATCATCTGCATAGGTGATGATTCCAACCCTTGTGCAATACTAAGGAAATCCTGAAAACCTGCACTGTTGGCGGCCCTCGAGGCCTGGAGTTGGGGACCACTGGCCTAGAGCTACAGTGCCAGGACATCCCCTCCTCCCAGCCTGGGCACTGCAGCCTCGCCCCACTCCTGCTGCTGCAGGCCTCCCAACAGTGACCCTGCCTCCTGTGACCGCGCTCCACTGCCGCTGACCCCCCCAGGTAAACTACCTTCGGATTCTAAGTCGTACCTCTATTTTCCTACCAAATTTGCAAATTTCGGAAATAAATGCGCCTTATAATCTGAAAATGTATATATATATACTGTGTATGTATATATATATATACATATATATATATATATATATATATATATACAGTACAGACCAAAATTTTGGACGAACCTTCTCATTTAAAGATTTTTCTGTATTTTCATGACTACAAAAATTGTACATTCACACTGAAGGCATCAAAACAATGAATTAACACATGTGGAATTATATACTTACCGTAACAAAAAAGTCTGAAACAACTGAAATTATGTCTTATATTCTAGGATCTTCAAAGTAGCCACCTTTTGCTTTGATGACTGCATTGCACACTCTTCGCATTCTCTTGATAAGCTTAAAGAGGTAGTCACCAGGAATGGTTTTCAATTCACAGGTGTGCCCTGTCAGGTTTAATAAGTGGGATTTCTTGCCTTATAAATGGGATTGGGACCACAGCTGATAGTCCTGCTGAATAGACTGTTAGAATTTGTATTATGGCAAGAAAAAAGCAGCTAAGTAAAGAAAAATGAGTGGCCATCATTACTTTAAGGGTTAGGGTTTGCACAACACATCGAGTAAATATATATTGAATAGTAGGTGCATTCGCAACCCGGGGTCCACCGTGCAGGAGAGTAACCTGCTGCTAGTAGATGGCGGTACTATATGGCGGTATAAGCGATCTCTGTTGCTTAACAGAGACGCTTGAGAAAAGAGAACGCTGTGCCCTGTTAACCTCACAGGGGAACAGCTAGCAAATAGAGTCAACAGTGGTCATTCAGTCAGCAAAGCTTACACACAACTCCTCACCGGAGGTGCCGGTATTCTAGGGGCTTATTTCAGCCGGGCCCTGAATCCACATGCATAAGACCACACTGGCGCAAAGCACATAGCTTTAGTTGATACTAGCGCATGGCCGTGCGGCCATGCAAACCTTTTATAACTGCATCAACTTCAGGACCTTCCTAGAGGACCAATGGGAGTTGCTACAGTACCTGAGCAACTTCAGGACCTTCCTAGAGGACCAATGGTAGCTGCTGCAGTACCTGAGCATGTGACCCCTGACATCCAATGAGCAATTACCTTGGGCATGCTTAGAAGGGGAAAAGCAGGACTTAGTCCTAGAGATGTATGCTCGCCGCTGACCAGTACTGTCTACAATGGCTGAGCCTGGAAAGGCAGCAATAACCATCCGCACAGTGTCAGGCTGAGCCAGACGCTGGGACCGACGTCTCCACGGAGCAAGCTCCACTGAGGCTGGAAAAGAATGGGAGACCGCAGTGGAGATGGTTTGAGATTCCCCCTGTGCAGAGGTGGCAGCTCGACCCCTAACAGTCAGTCAGTCCAAAAAATTGGGCAAACTTTGAAAGTGTCTGCAAGTGCAGTGGCAAAAACCCTCAAGCGCTACAAAGAAACTGACTCACATGAGGACCACCCCAGGAAAGGAAGATCAAGAGTCACCTCTGCTTCTGAGAATAAGTTTATCCGAGTCACCAGCCTCACAAATCACAGGTTAACAGCAGCTCAGATTAGAGACCAGGTCAATGCCATACAGAGTTCTAGCAGCAGGCACATATCTACAACAACTGTTAAGAGGAGACTTTGTGCTGCAGGCCTTCATGGTAAAATAGCTGCTAGGAAACCACTGCTAAGGACAGGCAACAAGCAGAAGAGACTTGTTTGGGCTAAAGAACACAAGGAATGGACATTAGACCAGTGGAAATCTGTGCTTTGGTCTGATTAGTCCAAATTTGAGATCTTTGGTTCCAACCACCGTGTCTTTGTGTGACGCAGAAAAGGGGAATGGATGGACTCTACATGCCTGGTTCCCCACCTTGAAGCATGGAGGAGGAGGTGTAATGGTGTGGGGGTGCTTTGCTGGTGGCACTGTTGGGAATTTATTCAAAATTGAAGGCATACTGAACCAGCATAGCTACCACAGCATCTTGCAGCGGCATGCTATTCCATCCGCATTGCGTATCATTGGACCATCATTTATTTTTCAACAGGACAATGACCCCAAACACACCTCCAGGCTGTGTAAGAGCTATTTGACCAAGAAGGAGAGTAATGGGGTGCTACACCAGATGACCTGGCCTCCACAGTCACCAGACTTGAACCCAATCGAGATGGTTTGGGGTGAGCTGGACCGCAGAGTGAAGGCAAAAGGGCCAACAAATGCTAAGCATCTCTGGGAACTCCTTCAGGATTGTTGGAAGACCATTCCCGGTGACTACCTCTTGAAGCTCATCAAGAGAATGCCAAGAGTGTGAAAAGCAATCATCAAAGCAAAAGGTGGCTACATTGAAGAAACTAGAATATAAAACATAATTTCAGTTGTTTCACTTTTTTGTTAAGGATATAATTCCACATGTGTTAATTCATAGTTTTGATGCCTTTAGCGTGAATGTACAATTTTCCTAGTCATGAAAATGCAGAAAAATCTTTAAATGAGAAGGTGTCCAAACTTTTGGTCTGTACTGTATATATATTCCAGGAAAAGATGGATTAGATGAAGGAAGCAAGGAAAGCTCAACATACCAAGTATAAAGTGTAGATTACTAAGGGCTTTTTTTAAGTCCCGTTTTTAGGCCTGGATTTTTATGGTCAGGTTTGATAGTGTAGCTTGTTCTCTTACTGTTATTGGGCTTCACTTTTTATTGGGCTGATAAAAAACAAAGAAAGGGGCTTTGCTTCTGAAGACACAGAAGTAGTGTAGCATCAGGTGGTTTCGTCAAACTCAATCTGACAGGTGCCCCGCCCCTATCAAAGTGTATCAAAGTGTGTAACCCCTCCCAGCCCCTGTCAGCCAGCTGTCCCTCCTTGTCTGGCTGATTTCCCCTTTTGATATAGTTAATTTGATCCAGCGATTATTATCCCAGTATTTGTTTGACTGATTTTCCCTTTTAATATAGTTTGATAATGTTAATTTGTTCCAGCGATTATTATCCCAGTATTTGTTTGACTGATTTTCCCTTTTATCCTGGTATATTATGTATGTCTCTATCAAAATGTTAAATGTCACTATCAAAATGCGACTACTTGGTCATTATATGTTGTATTAAGTTTACTCTTATTTGATAACCCGATGACAGGAAAAATGAGCCTGTGTTCTGCACCATTATTTGATACTGCTATTCTCATTTTATGTGTTTTATAACACAGTTTCTCATTTTCAACATCACGCCTACATTATATGCAATGCTTAATAGTGTGATAATTCTCAATATTATGAAAAATTATATCAAAAGGGGAAATCAGCCAGACAAGGAGGGACAGCTGGCTGACAGGGGCTGGGAGGGGTTACACACTTTGATACACTTTGATAGGGGCGGGGCACCTGTCAGATTGAGTTTGACGAAACCACCCGATGCTACACTACTTGCGTTGTTTTGACGCACTCCATCCCCAGTCATCCGCATGCGGATGAGTGCACATAATTGACGCCTCAAAAAATGCAACATATTGCGTTCACTGGAACCCGCCACACACCGCGAAACGACGCATGCGAATGCAGACGCATGCGAACGCATACAAACATATGTCCCTGCATATGCCATGTTAAAGATAGGTAGCCATGATGCATGCGGATCCGTGCTGAAGATACGCTGCGTACTGTTATGAACTGGTGGTTCAGAAACACAATGGACCTGGTGGTTAAGAGCACACAAAGTGACCTGATAGTTACTAATAACATAGGACGAGCTCTGAGACGTGGGAACTCTGCTGACCGCAATCCCTAATCCTATCACACCACACTAGAGGTAGCTGTGGAGCGCTCCTGACCAGACCTAGGCGCCTCGGGCACAGCCTGAGAAACTAGCTAGCCCTGAAGATAGATAGTGAGGCCCGACTTACCGAATTGACCGAGGATAGGAAAGATAGCTTTGCAATCAGCACAAAAACGTACAAACAACCACGCAGAGGGCGCAAAAAGACCCTCCGCACCGACTAACGGTACGGAGGTGCTCCCTCTGCGTCCCAGAGCTTCCAGCAAGCAAGATAAACCAATATAGCAAGCTGGACAGAAAAAATAGCAAACAAAAGTAACACAAGCAGAACTTAGCTTATGCAGGGCAGACAGGCCACAAGACGATCCAGGAGAGAGCAAGACCAATACTGGAACATTGACTGGAGGCAACGAACAAAGAACTAGGTGGAGTTAAATAGAGCAGCACCTAACGACTTAACTTCGTCACCTGAGGAAGGAAACTCAGAAGCCGCAGCCCCACTCACATCCACCAGAGGAAGCTCATAGACAGAACCAGCCAAAGTACCACTCATGACCACAGGAGGGAGCTCGACCACAGAATTCACAACAGTACCCCCCCCTTGAGGAGGGGTCACCGAACCCTCACCAGAGCCCCCAGGCCGACCAGGATGAGCCAAATGAAAGGCACGAACCAGATCGGCAGCATGAACATCAGAGGCAAAGACCCAGGAATTATCTTCCTGACAATAACCCTTCCAGGTACTGGAGTTTCCGTCTCGAAATACGAGAATCCAAAATCTTCTCCACTATATACTCCAACTCCCCCTCAACCAAAACCGGGGCAGGAGGATCAACGGATGGAACCACAGGTGCCACGTATCTCCGCAACAATGACCTATGGAATACATTATGGATGGAAAAAGAAGCTGGAAGGGTCAAACGAAAAGACACAGGATTAAGAACCTCAGAAATCCTATACGGACCAATGAAACGAGGCTTAAACTTAGGAGAGGAAACTTTCATAGGAATATAATGAGACGACAACCAAACCAAATCCCCAACACGAAGTCGGGGACCCACACAGCGCCTACGGTTAGCAAAACGTTGAGCCTTCTCCTGGGACAATGTCAAATTGTCCACAACATGAGTCCAAATCTGCTGCAACCTATCCACCAAAGTATCCACACCAGGACAGTCCGAAGACTCAACCTGCCCTGAAGAGAAACGAGGATGGAAACCAGAATTGCAGAAAAACGGCGAAACCAAAGTAGCCGAGCTGGCCCGATTATTAAGGGCGAACTCAGCCAAAGGCAAAAAGGACACCCAATCATCCTGATCAGCAGAAACAAACATCTCAGATATGTTTCCAAGGTCTGATTGGTTCGTTCAGTTTTGCCATTTGTCTGAGGATGGAAAGCCGAGGAAAAAGACAAATCAATGCCCATCCTAGCACAAAAGGCTCGCCAAAACCTCGAAACAAACTGGGAACCTCTGTCAGAAACGATGTTCTCCGGAATGCCATGTAAACGAACCACATGCTGGAAAAACAATGGCACCAAATCAGAGGAGGAAGGCAATTTAGACAAGGGTACCAAATGGGCCATCTTAGAGAAGCGATCACAAACCACCCAAATGACCGACATCTTTTGAGAGACGGGGAGATCCGAAATAAAATCCATAGAGATATGTGTCCAGGGCCTCTTCGGGACTGGCAAGGGCAAAAGCAACCCACTGGCACGAGAACAGCAGGGCTTAGCCCGAGCACAAATCCCACAGGACTGCACAAACGAACGCACATCCCGCGACAGAGACGGCCACCAAAAGGATCTAGCCACCAAATCTCTGGTACCAAAGATTCCAGGATGACCAGCCAACACCGAACAATGAACCTCAGAGATAACTCTACTCGTCCATTTATCAGGGACAAACAGTTTCTCTGCTGGGCAACGGTCAGGTCTATTAGCCTGAAATTTTTGCAGCACCCGCCGCAAATCAGGGGAGATGGCAGACAAAATTACCCCCTCTTTGAGAATACCCGCCGGCTCAGGTAAACCCGGAGAGTCGGGCACAAAACTCCTAGACAGGGCATCCGCCTTCACATTCTTAGAGCCTGGAAGGTACGAAACCACAAAGTCAAAACGGGAGAAAAACAGCGACCAACGAGCCTGTCTAGGACTCAACCGCTTGGCAGACTCGAGATAAGTCAAGTTCTTGTGATCAGTCAAGACCACCACGCGATGCTTAGCTCCTTCAAGCCAATGACGCCACTCCTCGAATGCCCACTTCATGGCCAACAACTCTCGATTGCCAACATCATAATTACGCTCAGCAGGCGAAAACTTCCTGGAAAAGAAGGCACATGGTTTCATCACCAAGCCATCAGAACTTCTTTGCGACAAAACAGCCCCTGCTCTAATCTCAGAAGCATCAACCTCGACCTGGAACGGGAGCGAAACATCTGGCTGGCACAACACAGGGGCAGAAGAAAAACGACGCTTCAACTCCTGAAAAGCTTCTACAGCAGCAGAAGACCAATTGACCACATCAGCACCCTTCTTGGTCAAATCAGTCAACGGTTTAGCAATACTAGAAAAATTATTGATGAAGCGACGATAAAAATTAGCAAAGCCCAGGAACTTTTGCAGACTCTTCAGAGATGTCGGCTGAGTCCAATCAAAAATGGCCTGAACTTTAACAGGGTCCATCTCGATAGTAGAAGGGGAAAAAATGAAACCCAAAAATGAAACCTTCTGAACACCAAAGAGACACTTTGACCCCTTCACAAACAAAGAATTCGCACGCAGGACCTGGAACACCATTCTAACCTGCTTCACGTGAGACTCCCAATCATCCGAGAAGACCAAAATATCATCCAAGTATACAATCAGGAATTTATCCAGGTACTCTCGGAAGATGTAATGCATAAAGGACTGAAACACCGATGGAGCATTGGAAAGCCCGAATGGCATAACCAGGTACTCAAAATGGCCCTCGGGCGTATTAAATGCTGTTTTCCATTCATCGCCCTGTTTAATACGCACAAGATTATACGCACCACGAAGATCTATCTTGGTGAACCAACTAGCCCCCTTAATCCGAGCAAACAAATCAGACAGCAGCGGCAAGGGGTACTGAAATTTGACTGTGATTTTATTTAGAAGGCGGTAATCAATACAAGTCAACGAACCATCCTTCTTGGCCACAAAAAAGAACCCTGCTCCCAATGGCGACGACGACGGGCGAATATGACCCTTCTCCAAGGATACCTTTACGTAACTCCGCATAGCGGCGTGCTCAGGCACAGACAAATTAAACAGTCGACCCTTAGGAAACTTACTACCAGGAATCAAATTGATAGCACAATCGCAATCCCTATGCGGAGGTAGGGCACTGGACTTGGGCTCATCAAATACATCCCGGTAATCCGACAAGAACTCTGGGACCTCAGAAGGGGTGGATGATGAAATAGACAGAACTGGAACATCACCATGTACCCCCTGACAACCCCAGCTGGACACAGACATAGATTTCCAATCCAATACTGGGTTATGGACTTGTAGCCATGGCAACCCCAACACGACCACATCATGCAGATTATGCAACACCAAAAAGCGAATATCCTCCTGATGCGCAGGAGCCATGCACATGGTCAGTTGGGTCCAGTATTGAGGCTTATTCTTGGCCAAAGTCGTAGCATCAATTCCTCTCAATGGAATAGGATACTGCAAGGGCTCCAAGAAAAACCCACAGCGCCTAGCAAACTCCAAGTCCATCAAATTCAGGGCAGCGCCTGAATCCACAAATGCCATGACAGAATAGGATGACAAAGAGCAGATCAAAGTAACGGACAAAAGAAATTTCGACTGTATTGTAGCAATGGTGGCAGACCTAGCGAACCGCTTAGTGCGCTTAGGACAATCGGAGATAGCATGAGTGGAATCACCACAATAAAAACACAGCCCATTCCGACGTCTGTGTTCTTGCCGTTCAGCTCTGGTCAAAGTCCTATCACATTGCATAGGCTCAGGTTTATGCTCAGATAATACCGCCAAATGGTGCACATTTTTACGCTCACGTAAGCGTCGATCGATCTGAATGGCCAAAGACATAGACTCATTCAGACCAGCAGGCATAGGAAATCCCACCATGACATCCTTAAGGGCTTCAGAGAGACCCTTTCTGAAAATTGCTGCCAGCGCACATTCATTCCATTGAGTGAGCACAGACCACTTCCTAAACTTCTGACAATACATCTCTACCTCATCCTGACCCTGACACAGAGCCAGCAAATTTTTCTCTGCCTGATCCACTGAATTAGGTTCATCATACAGCAATCCGAGCGCCAGAAAAAACGCATCAATATCGCATAATGCAGGATCTCCTGGCACAAGGGAAAATGCCCAGTCTTGAGGGTCGCCACGTAATAAAGAAATAATGATCTTAACTTGTTGAACTGGGTCACCAGAGGAGCGGGGTTTCAAAGCCAGAAACAGTTTACAATTATTTTTGAAATTCAGAAACTTAGCTCTATCTCCAGAAAATAAGTCAGGAATAGGAATTCTAGGTTCTAACATAGATTTCTGAACCACAATGTCTTGAATATTTTGTACTCTTGCAGCAAGATGATCCACACAAGAAAACAGACCTTTAATGTCCATCACTACACCTGTGTCCTGAACCACCCAAATGTCTAGGGGAAAAGAAAGACAAAACACAGTGCAGAGAAAAAAAATGGTCTCAGAACTTCTCTTTTCCCTCTATTGAGAAGCATTAGTACTTTGGGCCTCCAGTACTGTTATGAACTGGTGGTTCAGAAACACAATGGACCTGGTGGTTAAGAGCACACAAAGTGACCTGATAGTTACTAATAACATAGGACGAGCTCTGAGACGTGGGAACTCTGCTGACCGCAATCCCTAATCCTATCACACCACGCTAGAGGTAGCCGTGGAGCGCTCCTGACCAGACCTAGGCGCCTCGGGCACAGCCTGAGAAACTAGCTAGCCCTGAAGATAGAAAAATAAGCCTACCTTGCCTCAGAGAAATTCCCCAAAGGAAAAGGCAGCCCCCCACATATAATGACTGTGAGTAAAGATGAAAATACAAACACAGAGATGAAATAGATTTTAGCAAAGTGAGGCCCGACTTACTGAATAGACCGAGGATAGGAAAGATAGCTTTGCGATCAGCACAAAAACCTACAAACAACCACGCAGAGGGCGCAAAAAGACCCTCCGCACCGACTAACGGTACGGAGGTGCTCCCTCTGCGTCCCAGAGCTTCCAGCAAGCAAGACAAACCAATATAGCAAGCTGGACAGAAAAAATAGCAAACAAAAGTAACACAAGCAGAACTTAGCTTATGCAGGGCAGACAGGCCACAAGACGATCCAGGAGAGAGCAAGACCAATACTGGAACATTGACTGGAGGCAAGGAACAAAGAACTAGGTGGAGTTAAATAGAGCAGCACCTAACGACTTAACCTCGTCACCTGAGGAAGGAAACTCAGAAGCCGCAGCCCCACTCACATCCACCAGAGGAAGCTCATAGACAGAACCAGCCGAAGTACCACTCATGACCACAGGACGGAGCTCGACCACAGAATTCACAACAGCGTACAGAGACACAAATGTGAAGCCACCCTAAGTGGTTGAATCGTGACATGTCAAATGATTTATTGAACACTCCATGTGCTTGTTGTTTTGACACTTCACTGAGCCTTTCTGAAACTGAATGACTGGAGAGTGTTGTATGTAACTTGCATATTTGGATTACAGCATTATCTAGGTTATGGCACTGAGTCTGACACTGAGACCATACCATTTGCCTGTTAGTATACATGGGGTCAGGAAGTACTGAATTAAGAAAAATGTGATGCAGTTTCATTAAAAAAATGACTTTGCAATAATTTGTGTGATCTGTTAATGGGTATTGCCACTTATTGGTAGAAATAAATTCAAGTTTTTCTGCTTTGGTTTCATCTGGGGCCTCAAATTAATTCTGCAGGGTTGCTCTATACTTTTCTCATCTTTTGGGAACTTTTCATATATTCTGGCTCTCAGTATAACCTGATGAAAAAGTTATACAGACTGGACTACAAAATCAAACCTTGAATAATGTGCACTGACAAAATCCAGCTTTGCTGAAGCAATGTTAGCATGGAACCTTTCAGGATTTCAGACTTGTGAGGTAAGCCATGTGGTGACCTTTGCAATCACATGTTAAGAACCCTCCCTGGTCAATAAAATCCTGAAGCCCCAGCCTAACATGAGAGGCCTGGGAATTTTCAGCTTAGCCGATGGTAATCCGAAGTGCAATGAAAACCAGACAGGTGACGTTGACGGGTGGAGTGGCCAGAGAGATGATCAATGAGGCGAGAAAAAGGGTATTTTTTTAAACATTGTGATGGCATTTTATGGTTTAGAAAATTGACAGCTAGCCACTACATAGGTGGATCCGCGAGGAGGTAAATAAAAAAAAAAAAAATTTGCATTTTGGGGTTTTAGAAAATTACGGTAATCTCTACAGGTATCCTTTTGTCTAAAATTGTCATCTACGGTAAAAATTCCAAGTACTTTTCTTCTTTCTCTCTTGTCCTCAACAAATTCTCTCCTACAGTCAAAATAATTCATACTTCCACCTCTGACCGTGTACAGAATATGAGATCATCTAGATTCTGGACTGTAAAAGGTTTGCAGAAATTTCTTATACTTAATAGTTTAAAAAAACACACTCCTGAGGAAAGATGAAGAATAAAATACATTGATGCTCCAATGTTGTTTAAGAAATTTCATGCTAAGCATCTTCTTTCTTCTATTACCAACTCTTCTGGGAGAAGCCTTAAAAGGAAAGCATATTGTTATGCACCTTTCTCGGCTGTGCCGTGATGAATTCCGCCTCCCTCATCTAAGGCCACTGTGCTTTGCATTGTTCCATGTCGAGGTTTTACAAGCGGCCTGGAATGTCTCTGTGACATCATCTTTCAAAGCCTTTTAAGGCCCATTTGAACACACCCCTATGTTTGTGCGTTGGTCCTGAACTGTTTTTGTCATAGAAAATATTTGAAAAATCCTTGAAGTCACTCAAATCCCCCCTTCCATTTTCTTCCCTCTCCTATTTGTCTTAATGAAACAGGAGCTAGCACTCAAAGAGACCTTTATGTAAAATGTAATGTACAAATAGATGTGAACCATCTTAATTAAAATGCATGGAGTCCTCTTTATGCCAAGGTGACTGAAGGAGAATGTGTATTGTACATAGAAAGAAAGACAGGAAAAGGCTTATTAGGTTTTAAGCAGATTTTAGGAAGATCTCACACCCTTTAGCAACAGCCATGGTCACTGAGTTTACCCATAAACAAGACAGTGGAAGCCCTTTTGTCTAGAAGAATTGTATGTTGAAGTCAGGTGACCCTAAGTCGTTGCAGTTACCATAAGCCAGATCAGACAGTATGTCTCCAAAAGAAAATAGAGAATATTGGAATTTCTATACATCCGATATTAATGAGACATACGTTGTCGGCACTGGGGTTAACCAAGGAAACAGATATATAATTTGTCATAATTATAACCCCCACCCAAAAGGCACTAAAGCCATAGGCGACATTTAAACGCCAACAGCTATGCATGTTTGGTCTCTAATATAGATGGGCGAATCTGAACAGTAAAGTTTAGCATTCATATTGAACACCTACTGTTCGGGCATGAACACTTAACATGTACTTCACCAGTACGTCTATGTTGCTGTTCGGGTTCGGCCCTCCAAAAACTGGGTGCTTGTATCACTGTCATGTATATGACAGTGCGGCAAACACAAATCTGATCATTGGTAAAATCATCACTGCCAGTCAGACAGCCACAGTTCTCACACTGTTAAAAGGCAGTGTGAGTGTTCAGCTATGATTGGAGGTATAAACTTTACCCCCGGTCATTGCTGTCGGCTGATGGGACTACTCCCATTAGCCGATGCCTGCTGCCGCTAATAACAGTGAGAGCAGGAGAGGCTGATGGGAGTATTCATCAGCTGGCGCCTGCACTGTAAATAAATAATAAAAAAAAACCAATGTGGATTCCTCTGTATTTTTGATAACTAGCCAGTCAAAACTCACAACTGGGGGCTGAAACCCTCAGCTGTCAGCAAGGCTGGTCATCAAGAATAGAGGGATCCCCACCCCGTATTTTTTAATTATTTAATTTGAATATTTTTTTTATTTAATTTAAAAAGATGGCGTGGGGTCCACCCCATTTTCCACAACCATCCTTCCTAAAGCAGACAGCTGGGGCTGGTATTCTCAGGCTGGTAAGGGGCAATGAACATTGGCTGCCTCAGCCTAAAAATAGAAGCCCACAGCCTCCCAGAAAAGGTGCATCTATTAGATGCGGCAATTCTGGAGATTTGCCCAGCTCTTCCCACTTGCCCTGTAGCGGTGGCAAGTGTGGTTCACATTTGTGGGGTTGATGTCACCTTTGTATTGTCATGTGAAATCATGCCCACAGATTAGTAATGGAGAGGCGTTTAATAAATCTTTTTAATAAATCATTATTTAAATCTTTATTATTATTATTATTTATTATTATTATGCCCACAGATTAGTAATGGAGAGGCGTCTATAAGACAGCTATCCATTTCTAATCCTATAGTTATATGGTAAATAAAGACACAGCCAGAATAAAGTCTTTCATTTCAAATAAAACAAAACACACTTTTACTTTTCTATTTAAAAATAACAAACACATGACATTGGTATTGTCGACCACCGTGAATAAGTGTCTCCCCAAGGGTCTCCGACCCCTTTCCTTCCCATTATCCGAATAATGACATGAGTCTCACGTTGGATATAATTGGCCACAGCGGCCTTTATTATAAACAGACAAACATTTAACCGTAACATGATCCGGGAAGGGGTCCTTGAAGCTAAAAGTCTGGTGTTAACCATAGTATAAACAAGTGGACAAGAGACCAACTGTAGATTACTCTCAGCCGTTACCCCACAGGCTCGAGAGCACCAAAATACCCCGAAGGGTTACCCTTGTCCACTTCCAACTTAGGAATCTGGCCCACCGTTACCAAGATTCCCCCAAATCACCAGACCCGCAACCAAAACAAATACCAACTGGAGAATCCGTATCCCGACGGACCCCCCAGGCCAATTTAGCACCAACTCCAAGGACCCCTCCCCCCGCCTATAGCCACTATGACCCAAAAACAAGAACCAACAAAAATTATCGAATACACAAACATAAAGGGCGGGTGGGCGGGACTGCTCACAGGTCCTCAGAGCGGGAAGTGACCGGCTCCTCCCCCCCACTCACCCCATATCCTCTCCAGGCCAGCATTAACCCTTCCCTAAGAGTGAAATGCCCTGCCCCCTTTTTCCCTGCTCCAAACCCCCTGTCATGTCGGCTTTCACGTACGCCGCCCGGGGGAGGGGGTGGGGCGGCTCGCTCCAGCCTGGTCTTTTATACTCACATAATGCCTAATTCCACGTAATCCCTCGTCTCCTATAATAAAGCAAAAATAAAAAAAAAACAATATCCCTCACCTGTCGTTCGTTCTGTCCTACGCAGTAATCAAAGTCTGGTGGATAGTTTTCAATGTGGATGGTGCCAAGAGGCGTCCATCCAGGCTAAGAACCACTGGTGAATGAGCTCCTGCAAGCGCAGCATCAGAGACTAGCGGTGACGTAATCGAGGTTACTGCTGGTCACTGAGGCTGCATTCCCAGCCAGGCTGAACTGCGGTAACCTCGGTGATATCCCCGCTAACACAGTGAGAAAAAATTTCAGGTTGCAGAGGCGAGTTCACTGCAGTTCAAATTCACCGCAATGATTTTTTCAGGGTGAACTAGCCTCTTCTCAATAAAAAGGTGACATCAACCCCACAAATATGAATCCCACTTGCCACCGCTACAGAGCAAGTGGAAGGGGCAGAGCAAAGCACCAGATTTGGCGCATCTAATAGATGCGCTTTTTCTGGGCAGCTGCTGCCTGGTATTTTTAGGGTCAGTGGCAAATATCCATTGCCTCTTACCAGCCTGAGAATACCAGCCCCCAGCTGTCTCCTTAGCTTGGCTGGTTGTCCTGGTTGTCAAAAATAGAGGACGCCATTTTTTAAAATTCTTTAAATAATTAATAAACACGGCTTGGGGACCCCTCTGTTCTTGATAACCAGCCTTGCTGAAGCTGACAGCTGATTGTTGCAGCCCTTAGCTGTGAGTTTTGCCTGGCTGGATATCAAAAATGCAGGGAAACCCACACCGTTTTTTTTTTTTATTATTTTTTTACAGCGCAGGCGCCATCCAGGGCAAGGCGAGTGCCCCAACCCCAGGTCTGGCTGATGACACCCACGTCCGGAAGACGGTAAGACGCGCATTGCAGAAAATGACCCCCGGGGATGATGTTGAGGCCTTCCTGTCAGTGTTTGAGAGGGTCGCTGAGAGGGAAAAACTTCCGCCAGAGCAGTGGGCAGAGGTACTGGCGCCATACCTGACGGGAGATGCATGTAAAGAAGCTGCGGAGACACCATCACGTGTTTCTCAACGCAAGCAGTGAATAGCCAGGCCTTTCCCCGGGAAGGAACAACCACGGGAAGGGCAGCATCCTATGAAGGAAAGCCACCTATGCCAAGCATGGTATCCATCCACAGACAGCTGTTTCAGGGTTTTTGCCCCTCATCAGTGTGGAGTAGGAATCTGGCTATTAGGAGCAGTGCCTAGTAAAAAGGCTATAAAGGCACAGATGATTGGCCTCGGGGAGACCAAAACATCCAGCACCGCGGAGACACCATCACGTGTTTCTCAACGCAGTGATTCCAGAACACTGCCCCCATCCCTTATGGGAAATATGCAGATGCATGTAAAGAAGCTGCGGAGACACCATCACGTGTTTCTCAACGCAAGCAGTGAATAGCCAGGCCTTTCCCCGGGAAGGAACAACCACGGGAAGGGCAGCATCCTATGAAGGAAAGCCACCTATGCCAAGCATGGTATCCATCCACAGACAGCTGTTTCAGGGTTTTTGCCCCTCATCAGTGTGGAGTAGGAATCTGGCTATTAGGAGCAGTGCCTAGTAAAAAGGCTATAAAGGCACAGATGATTGGCCTCGGGGAGACCAAAACATCCAGCACCGCGGAGACACCATCACGTGTTTCTCAACGCAGTGATTCCAGAACACTGCCCCCATCCCTTATGGGAAATATGCAGATGCATGTAAAGAAGCTGCGGAGACACCATCACGTGTTTCTCAACGCAAGCAGTGAATAGCCAGGCCTTTCCCCGGGAAGGAACAACCACGGGAAGGGCAGCATCCTATGAAGGAAAGCCACCTATGCCAAGCATGGTATCCATCCACAGACAGCTGTTTCAGGGTTTTTGCCCCTCATCAGTGTGGAGTAGGAATCTGGCTATTAGGAGCCACACTACTCCACACTGATGAGGGGCAAAAACCCTGAAACAGCTGTCTGTGGATGGATACCATGCTTGGCATAGGTGGCTTTCCTTCATAGGATGCTGCCCTTCCCGTGGTTGTTCCTTCCCAGGGAAAGGCCTGGCTATTCACTGCTTGCGTTGAGAAACACGTGATGGTGTCTCCGCAGCTTCTTTACATGCATCTGCATATTTCCCATAAGGGATGGGGGCAGTGTTCTGGAATCACTGCGTTGAGAAACACGTGATGGTGTCTCCGCGGTCCTGGATGTTTTGGTCTCCCCGAGGCCAATCATCTGTGCCTTTATAGCCTTTTTACTAGGCACTGCTCCTAATAGCCAGATTCCTACTCCACACTGATGAGGGGCAAAAACCCTGAAACAGCTGTCTGTGGATGGATACCATGCTTGGCATAGGTGGCTTTCCTTCATAGGATGCTGCCCTTCCCGTGGTTGTTCCTTCCCGGGGAAAGGCCTGGCTATTCACTGCTTGCGTTGAGAAACACGTGATGGTGTCTCCGCAGCTTCTTTACATGCATCTGCATATTTCCCATAAGGGATGGGGGCAGTGTTCTGGAATCACTGCGTTGAGAAACACGTGATGGTGTCTCCGCGGTGCTGGATGTTTTGGTCTCCCCGAGGCCAATCATCTGTGCCTTTATACCTGACGGGAGAACCCCAGAAGGCGTACTATGACTTGACCTTGCAGGATGCCAAGGAGTATCACAAATTGAAAGCCGAGATTCTCGCACGTTTGGGGGTGACAATGACTGTCAGGGCACAGCGAGTTCACTGCTGGGCCTATCACCGGGACAAACCACCTCGCTCCCAAATGTTTGATCTGTTACACCTGGTCCAGAAATGGCTGCAGCCAGAGTCATCTACACCTGCACAGATGGTGGAACGGGTGATGATGGATCGGTTTGTCCATTCCCTCCCGAGGCCTATACAGTCTTGGGTTGCCCAGGGTGATTCCCAGAATGCCGATGAGCTGATCGGACTGGTTGAGAGATACCAAGAGTTGGAAGGCTCCTCCGGGAGGCAACCCATGCCGTACTGGGGGTCCCAGAAAGGAATTGAGTCCCAAAAAGGGGTGGGGCGTCCAAGGTAACCCAGGGCGGGGGAGGTGGTGCCCAAGGTCCCTACGGGTGATATTATTTGCTGGAGGTGCCACAAGCCAGGACATATAGCTGCTCGTTGTTCCCAGACCACTGAGCAGATGGACTGCAGCATGGGACGCCGTAGTTCATACTATGTGTATCCAGCCTGCAGTGTGAACTCTCCGCCCAACGAGGGACCTCAAGCGTGTCCCGTAAAGGTGAACGGTCGAGCGGTAGCGATGCTGTTAGACTCGGGGAGCTCAGTGACCCTGGTGAGCGCCACTTTTCCTCTTCACCTGCTCCCTGGAAAGAAGATCGGAGTGCGATGCATACATGGTGATGCAAAGGACTATCCTATGGCCAGGGTGGCCATTGAAACGGCATGTGGCTCTGAGTCCCATATAGTCGGCGTCGTTCAGGACTTGTTGCACCCTATAATTATTGGCCGGGATTTCTGTTTGTTTTGGGATTTGTGGGGAAAAGGTTCTGAGCTCCCTAGCAAGAGTAGGGAACCAATGAACCCTGGAAGGGTGTGGCCACACCCAGAGACAGACAGGTTTCCTTTTTGTATTCTGGTTGGGGATGAGGAGGAAGTGTCCCCTGCATCTGCCATTCTGGAGTTAGAGGTAACCGGTGAAAATTTTGGGACTGCCCAACATAGGGACCCCACTGTGAGGGAAGCCTTTAATAATGTCACAGTTATTAACGGGGTGGTACAGGAGCCGGGGCAGACACAAGATTTCCCCATTTTCTGATGAGTGGGGAGTTGTTGTACCGGGTCACGAAAATAAGGGAGGAGTTGGTAGAGCAGTTGGTAGTGCCGGGTCCATATAGACGGAAGGTGTTGGACATGGCCCATTCACACATCTTGGGTGGACACCTAGGGGTGGAAAAAACGCAGAGGTTCTATTGGCCTGGGTGTCACCGGAAAATAGTGAACTATTGCAGGTCCTGCCCTACATGTCAGCTAACTGCCCCCACTCCTCATTTCCGCAACCCCCTTGTGCCATTGCCCATTATTGAGGTGCCTTTCGAGAGAATTGCCATGGACTTGGTCGGTCCCTTAGTTAAATCAGCCCGGGGCCATCAGTATATATTAGTCATCCTGGACTATGCCACACGCTATCCTGAGGCAATTCCCTTGAGAAATTCGTCCTTGAAGAGTATAGCCCGCGAGTTGGTCCATGTGTTTTCCCGGACAGGTTTGCCGAAGGAGATCCTGACTGACCAGGGGACACCTTTCATGAGCAAGGTGATGAGGGAGTTATGCAAAGTCCTGAAAATCTCCCAGTTGAGGACCTCGGTGTACCATCCCCAGTCAGATGGCCTTGTTGAGAGATTTAACAAGACACTGAAGAGCATGCTGAGAAAAGCTATAGAGAAAGACGATAGAGACTGGGATTGTCTCTTACCATATCTGATGTTTTCCATTCATGAAGTTCCACAGGCCTCCACAAGATTCTCACCGTTTGAGCTTCTATATGGCCAACATCCGCGAGGACTCCTGGATATAGCCAAGGAAACCTGGGAGGCCAAAGTCACGCCCCCACAGAAGCGTCATTGAGCATGTGGCCCTGATGCAGCAGAGGATTGCAAAGGTGATGTCTGTCGTGAAGCTCAGGCCAGGGTCTACAACCGGTCTGCAAGAGTTAGGCAGTTCAATCCGGGAGACCGAGTTCTTGTGTTAGTTCCGACGGTGGAAAGCAAGTTCTTGGCCAAATGGCAAGGGCCATATGAGGTCGTCGAGAAACTTGGTGAGGTAAATTATAAAATTCACCAACCAGGAAGACAAAAACCATTCCAAGTTTACCATGTCAACCTCATCAAGCCATGGCAAGATAGAGAGCTGGCAGTAACTCCATCTTTGTTAAGCAACCCAGAAGGTGAGGTTGGAGCGGTTACTATAGCGGAGATGCTATCGAAGACCCAGAAACAGCAATGCCGGGAGTTACTCCAGAAAAACAGGGACCTGTTTTCAGAGTTGCCAGGATACACGAAGGTCATAGAGCACGAGGTCCTAACAGAGCCACATGTGTGGGTGAACGTGAAGCCCTATTGTATTCATGAGGCTCATCGAGAAGTAATCTCCAAGGAGGTGGAGCGAATGTTGAAGCTTGGAGTCATTGAGGAATCCAAGAGCGGTTGGTCGCGTCCAATTGTCCTGGTCTCAAAACCTGATGGAGAGTGGAGGTTTTGCAACGATTATCGGAAGTTGAATGAGGTCTCCAAGTTCAACGCTTATCCCATGCCCCACGTTGATGAGCTCATCGAAAGGCTTGGGCACGCCAGATATATAACCACCTTGGATTTGACGAAGGGGTATTGGCAGATCCCCATGGCACAGGAAGCCAAGGAGAAGACAGCGTTTTCTACACCAGATGGATGCTTCCAGTATGTCCGGATGCCGTTTGGCCTACAGTGAGCTCCGGCGACCATCCAGAGGGCTATGGATAGAGTCCTTGCACCCCATAAGCCATACGCTGCTGCGTACCTGGATGATATCGTCATCTTTAGCCCGGACTGGGAGAATCATCTGGAAAAAGTCCAAGCCGTGTTTGATGCTTTAAGAGAGGCGGGGATTACAATAAACCCAAAGAAATGTGCCTTGGGTAAGGAAGAAGCTAAGTACCTAGGCTATGTAGTGGGACGTGGAGAAATAAAGCCTCAAATCAGGAAAGTGGAGGCAATCCAAACATGGCCAAAACCACTCTCCAAAAAGCAAGTTAAAGCCTTTCTGGGAATCGTGGGATATTACAGGAGGTTCATCCCGAACTTCGCCACAGTGGCTGCGCCTCTGACCGATCTGCTAAAAGGGACAAAATCAGTGATGGTTAAATGGTCCAAAGAGACAGAATCAGCCTTCCAAGAATTGAAAGGGGCTCTATGTAAGCAACCCGTTCTGATGGCCCCAGATTTCAAGAAAGAATTTATTCTTCAGACAGATGCCTCAGATGTTGGGGTAGGAGCAGTCCTTTCCCAAGAGTTACATGGGGAGGAACATCCTATTCTCTATCTGAGTAGAAAACTGTCTTCATCTGAGAAGAACTACTCAGTCGTAGAAAAAGAATGTTTGGCCATAAAGTGGGTGGTGCACAGATTATGGTACTATCTGCTGGGACGTAAATTCAGACTAATATCCAAACATGCCCCACTTAAGTGGATGAGGGAAACAAAAGGTAGAAATGCTAGGGTCACCCGTTGGATTTTAGCCCTGCAGGACTTCAGTTTCCAAGTGGAACATAGGGCCGGAAAGCTGCACGGTAATGCGGATGCCCTATCAAGAATCCCTTGTTTAGTGGGAGAAAGTGCCAAGCCCCACGGCTTTAGGCAGAGGGGGGAGGTATGTAGCATGGCTAAAGGGTGTGTAGTCGATGGGAGGTATGTGTCACATAGGTGGCGTGTCGCTGTGATGTAGCCCGGAGTGTTTTCTTTATTTCACATAACCATGTATATATGTGTTTCAGGACCTGTGGTGATGTCAGACCACATGTCTAATCATGTGATGGGATACTGGATGTGGTTAGCTCTATATAAGACAGGCTAATGCTTTACACAGCAGATATGTGTGGAGGTGAAACTCTCCTGAGTGTGTTAAGGCTCCAGGACTGAGGCTGAAGGACTGGACACTTGCTTTTCTTTTCTGAGCCAAATGCTATTTGTTTTCTGTTATTTTTTGCCATGTGGTTTATGAAGCAATAAACCCTGTGAACTTTTAAAGGAACGTGCCTTCTCAGTATCAGCTGTCACACCTGAGTGAGTGAAATCCCTACAGTATGCAGGGACCCCGTTTATGCAACAGCCAATAGAAGTGCTCTCCTTCGGCTAAACTGAATAGTCTCTGTGGTCAGTGTAGTAAGTTAGTAAATTCTCTTGTTAATCCCTTTTATTTTCTGGAACTGTATATCTTGTATTGTTTGTCCACCTCATAAAATCTGTTGTAAATTTTTCATAAACGTTGCTTCCATTTGGATTAAATATAAAATTTAATAGTACTTTTATTTCTGTTCTATAAACACGCCTCGAAGCCACACGCTACCTTAATCGGCGTCAAATCGTCCGAAAATGGATTGGTGATGGAGGCTGCGAGTAGTCTGGGTTTATCGTGGAGTTAGCTGTGATCATACGGGGGTATATACACATATTCCATGTGTTGGAATCCGGAGGTGTATATGCCATATGTTCACTGTTAGTTTTCCGATAACCGGCCTAGTAGAGCGAACAACCTGCGGCCTTCTCGTTGATCGTCGGCCAATCGTGTGTAATTGTCCAGATGATAGAGGGCAGCAGAGAGCTGTTCACTCCAAAGATCACAGTGGGTGGTACTCGTGACGTCACCGAGCTGTGATATTGTGAATTTGTGTGATTAAGATGTTACTGACAAAGTATTCTTGACAGTTTTCAACAGACGTGTGTTTGTATTCTGACTATATCCAAGTCCTTGATTCCTATGATCTCCTCAGATTTCTATGAACCCTGCACCATACTGGCTGATTGATTCATCCATTGCTATAATCTTCTTGGGCTGTTATTAAAGTATGTTAACGTTATCTGCATCTGCTGCCATTTAACTCTAACTGCTGTGAACATCTTAAACTATTATTGAAGTCTGTTTGCATTACTTGCATCTGCTGCTGTTTAATCCATTGACTGCTGAGAACAACTTACCGTAACTGTTATTGGGGTCTGCTTGTATTACCCACATCTTTGTTCCTGCTTCAAATCTGTTTTCCTAGATTTGCCCTACTAGTTCTGTTTCTTCCAGCATGTCCTGCCTTGCCTGCTTGTCTGCCGTCCAGCATAGCCAGTTATCCAAGTCCTCACGCTCCATGTGCCTCCCTGCCTGCTGTGCCAACATCCTGGGTCCATGTGTCTATTCTGACCTGCGCCTTTATGAATCCACTTCGTCAGGGGAGCCTAACACTACCTATAATCCAAGAGGTGCTATTATAACCACATACAAATGCTAACCAATGTAAAAAGGTAAGAAAACAGTAGGTACTTTATATATAAGGAAAGAGCACTCAACAACAATATTATGTTCACAAAAGATAACCATATTTTATTTATTTATTGAAAAAGGACTGGCCAAAAATAATTAAAAGCAATTAATATATCCCTACAAGGATATCCTGATAATGTGTGCAAAAACTGTAAAGCGCTGCGGAATATATTAGCGCTATATAAAAATAAAGATTATTATTATTATAAGCAACCAAACAATATGCGACTCTCCTCAATTAAATCAGTGGTAATAAAAATATATAGCAGGTCAATAAATTATACGGTACCATGTAATACAACCTTCTATAACTTCAACCCTATACAACCTTGTACAAGGTGCACCAAATCAGTAAGTAGAATTATTAAGAATTATGTCCTGGGAAGTACAAGAGCGTTAACAACTAGGCATGCAAGACTAGTAAATAAACAAGTTTCAGAATTTGTCACAGAAAGTGGATTAAGAGTGAGAACTAGAGTCCACTAGAAAAAAGTGTTTAAGATGTAGGAAAGTAAAAGCCTTAAGTTTATCATCAATTTGAATTCTTTCTTTAGGGATTCTGTTTGCAAAGTTTAATTTTCTTCAGCATCTTCTCTAAAGACCAAATCGCTGAAACAAAATTTCTTTAGAATTGCCTTATCGGGGTTGTCTGATACATATTATATTAAACACTAGATGGAGGCCCGATGTTATCGCATCGGGAGGGCGGTAATGTCCCAATGGGGGCAGGCTTTGCAGCTTTGAGAATCTCTCCCCCCATGTGCTCCCCACCTATCCACTCTCTCTTTCCCCTTGTGCTGACTTCTCCCATCTGTGCTCTCTTCTTTGACCTGTCTACCCCATGTGCTATCCCCCTTGTCTGCTGTCTCCTTCCTGTGCTGTGTTCTCCCCTCATGTGATGTCCCATTTGAGCTGTCTCCCCCCTGTGCTCTGTCTCTTTCACCCCTGTGCGCTTTCTCTCTCCCCTATCTGCTGTCTTCTCCTCTCATGTCCTCTCTTCTTTGACCTGTGTACACCATGTTCTCTCTCCCTTGTCTGCTCTTTCTCTCTCCACCACTGTGCTGTCTTCTTCCCTCATGTCACATCGCGCATCTGCCGCGGAATTTGCGCAGGCACAGTAAAAAATCAGACCACCGCCATCTTTGTGCAGACAGATAATGGAAGTCACATTAAAACTGCGCATGTGCTCCTCCTGTACAAAGATGGTGGTGGTCAGTGAATCATTCAGCTGATAACTGTGGCGGCGTGTTCGAGACGGTGTTCCGCTATGTTCCGCTGGTGGTACCGCACAAGAGGCTGCGTACAGCGTTTACAGTGTGTGTGTGTAGGTGTGGGTGTGTGTGGTGTGTATGGTGTATACAGTGTGTGTATGTGGTGCGTATGGCGTATACAGTGTGTGTGTGTGTGTGTGGTCCGACGGTGTTCAGCTGGTGGTACCGCACAAGAGGCTGCGTACGGCGTATACAGTGTGTGTGTATGTGGTGCGTACAGCATATATAGTGGGTGTATGTGGTGCGTACGGCGTATACAGTGTGTGTATGTGTGTGTGTGGTCCGACGGTGTTCCGCTGGTGGTCCCACGCAATCGGCTGTTACAACCAGCAGTTTCCATATTGAGACACCCATCACTTGGGTGTCAAAATATGGAAGTTGGTGAACGTTCGCCACTTGGAATTCTGGGATCCGGACAAATCTGGATGGAACAGGATGTGAAGACATTACAAGGTAAGTATATATTAAGATGGACTCACGGGGAAAGGATCTAGAAACAGGAAGAAAGATTCTTACCTACTGAACCCCCGACTATCACCTACAAGCTGCATTCACCACCGGTATCCTCATTTCCTGTTCCAGCAGAGGGTGTCATGTGACTGCTGCAGCCAACTGATTTCTTATGATTTCAATATAAAAATTATTATTGGACAACTTCTTTAACCCCTTAGTGACCAAGCTTATTTTGAACTTAGTGACTGTGCCAAATTTTAGAAATCTGACCAGTGTCACTTTATGTAGTAATCACTCTGGAACGCTTTAACGGATCCCACTGATTCTGACATTTTCTTTTTAAGACACATTTATACTTTATGTTAGTGATAAAATTTGTTCGATATGACTTGCGTTTTTTTGTAAAAATATCGCAATTTTGGAGAATTTTTTTTTAAAAATCACAATTTTCAAACTTTCAATCTTTATATCCTTAACCCCTTTACCCCCAAGGGTGGTTTGCACGTTAATGACCGGGCCAATTTTTACAATTCTGACCACTGTCCCTTTATGAGGTTATAACTCTGGAACGCTTCAATGGATCCTGGTGATTCTGACATTGTTTTCTCGTGACATATTGTACTTCATGACAATGGTAAAAATTCTTTGATAGTACCTGCGTTTATTTGTGAAAAAAAACGGAAATTTGGCGAAAATTATGAAAATTTCGCAATTTTCCAACTTTGAATTTTTATGCAATTAAATCACAGAGATATGTCACACAAAATACTTAATAAGTAACATTTCCCACATGTCTACTTTACATCAGCACAATTTTGGAACCAACATTTTTTTTTGTTAGGGAGTTATAAGGGTTAAAAGTTGACCAGCAATTTCTCATTTCTACAACACCATTTTATTTTAGGGACCACATCTCATTTGAAGTCATTTTGAGGGGTCTATATGATAGAAAATACCCAAGTGTGACACCATTCTAAAAACTACACCCCTCAAGGTGCTCAAAACCATATTCAAGAAGTTTATTAACCGTTCTGGTGCTTCACAGGAATTTTTTGAATGTTTAAATAAAAATGAACATTTAACTTTTTTTCACAAAAAATTTAATTCAGCTCCAATTTGTTTTATTTTACCAAGGGTAACAGGAGAAAATGGACCCCAAACATTGTTGTACAATTTGTCCTGAGTATGCCAATACCCCACATGTGGGGGTAAACCACTGTTTGGGCGCATGGCAGAGCTCGGAAGCGAAGGAGTGCCATTTGACTTTTCAATGCAAAATTGACTGGAATTGAGATGGGACGCCATGTTTCGTTTGGAGAGCCCCTGATGTGGCTAAACATTGAAACCCCCCACAAGTGACACCATTTTGGAAAGTAGACACCCTAAGGAACTTATCTAGATGTGTGGTGAGCACTTTGACCCACCAAGTGCTTCACAGAAGTTTATAATGTAGAACCGTAAAAATAAAAAATCATATTTTTTCACAAAAATTATCTTTTCGCCCCCAATTTTTTATTTTCCCAAGGGTAAGAGAAGAAATTGGACCCCAAAAGTTGTTGTACAATTTGTCCTGAGTACGCTGATAGCCCATATGTGGGGGTAAACCACTGTTTGGGCGGATGGGAGAGCTCGGAAGGGAAGGAGCGCCGTTTGACTTTTCAAAGCAAAATTGATAGGAATTGAGATAGAACGCCATGTTGCGTTTGAAGAGCCACTGATGTGCCTAAACATTGAAACCCCCCACAAACGACACCATTTTGGAAAGTAGACCCCCTAAGGAACTTATCTAGAGGTGTGGTGAGCACTTTGACCCACCAAGTGCTTCACAGAAGTTTATAATGCAGAGCCGTAAAAATAAAACAAAATTTTTTTCCCACAAAAATTATTTTTTTAGCCCCCAGTTTTGTATTTTCCTGAGGGTAACAGGAGAAATTGGACCCCAAAATTTGTTGCCCAATTTGTCCTGAGTGCGATGATACACCATATGTGGGGGGAACCACTGTTTGGGCACATGGGAGGGCTCAGAAGGGAAGGAGTGCCATTTGAATGCAGACTTAGATGGAATGGTCTGCAGGTGTCACATTGCGTTTGCAGAGCCCCTAATGTACCTAAACAGTAGAAACCCCCCACAAGTGACACCATTTTGGAAAGTAGACCCCCTTAGGAACTTATCTAGATGTGTGCTGAGCACTTTGACCCACCAAGGGCTTCACAATAGTTTATAATGGAGAGCCGTAAAAATAAAACAAAATTTTTTCCCACAAAAATTATTTTTTAGCCCCCAGTTTTGTATTTTCCTGAGGTTAACAGGAGAAATTCGACCCCACAATTTGTTGTCCAATTTGTCCTGAGTGCGCTGATACCCCATATGTGGGGGGGGGGAACCACTGTTTGGGCGCATGTGAGGGCTCAGAAGGGAAGGAGCTCCATTTGGAATGAGGACTTAGATGGAATGGTCTGCAGGTGTCACATTGCATTTGCAGAGCCCCTAATGTACCTAAACAGTAGAAACCTCCCACAAGTGACACCATTTTGGAAACTAGACCCCCTAAGGAACTCATCTAGATGTGTTGTGATAGCTTTGAACCCCCAAGTGTTTCACTACAGTTTGTAACGCAGAGCCGTGAAAATGAAAAAAAAAAAATCTTTCCCCCCAAAATTATTTTTTAGCCCCCAGTTTTGTATTTTCCCGAGGGTAAGAGGAGAAATTCGACCCCAAAAGTTGTTGTCCAATTTGTCCTGAGTACGCTGATACCCCGTATGTTGGGGGAAACCACCGTTTGAGCGCATGGCAGAGCTCGGAAGGGAAGGAGCGCCATTTGGAATGCAGACTTAGATGAAATGGTCTGCAGACGTCACATTGCGTTTGCAGAACCCCTAATGTACCTAAACAGTAGAAACCCCCCACAAGTGACCCCATATTGGAAACTAGACCCCCCAGGGAACTAATCTAGATGTGTTGTGAGAACTTTGAACCCCCAAGTGTTTCACTACAGTTTATAACGCAGAGCCGTGAAAATAAAAAATCTTTTTTTTTCCCACAAAAAATATGTTTTAGCCCCGAGTTTTGTATTTTCCCAAGGGTAACAGGAGAAATTGGACCCCAATAGTTGTTGTCCTATTTATCCTGAGTACGCTGATACCCCATATGTTGGGGTAAATCCCTGTTTGGGCACACGGGAGAGCTCGGAAGGGAAGAAGCACTGTTTTACTTTTTCAACACAGAATTGGCTGGAATTGAGATCGGACGCCATGTCGCGTTTGGAGAGCCCCTGATGTGCCTAAACAGTGGAAACCCCACAATTATAACTGAAACCCTAATCCAAACACACCCCTAACCCTAATCCCAACAGTAACCCTAACTACACCTCTAACCCAGACACACCCCTAACCCTAATCCCAACCCTATTCCCAACCGTAAATGTAATCTAAACCCTAACTGTAACTTTAGCCCCAACCCAAACTGTAGCCCTAGCCCTAGCCCTAATCCTAACCCTAGCCCTAGCCCTAACCCTAGCCCTAGCCCTAACCCTAGCCCTAACCCTAGCCCTAGCCCTAACCCTAGCCCTAGCCCTAACCCTAGCCCTAACCCTAACCCTAGCCCTAACCCTAGCCCTAACCCTAACCCTAACCCTAGCCCTAACCCTAACTCTAACCCTAGCCCTAATGGGAAAATGGAAATAAATACATTTTTTTAATTTTTCCCTAACTAAGGGGGTGATGAAGGGGGGTTTGATTTACTTTTATAGCGGGTTTTTTAGCGGATTTTTATGATTGGCAGCCGTCACACACTGAAAGACGCTTTTTATTGCAAAAAATATTTTTTGCATTACCACATTTTGAGAGCTATAATTTTTCTATATTTTGGTCCACAGAGTCATGTGAGGTCTTGTTTTTTGCGGGACGAGTTGACGTTTTTATTGGTAACATTTTCGGGCACGTGACATTTTTTGATCGCTTTTTATTCCGATTTTTGTGAGGCAGAATGACCAAAAACCAGCTATTCATGAATTTCTTTTGGGGGAGGCGTTTATACCGTTCCGCGTTTGGTAAAATTGATAAAGCAGTTTTATTCTATGGGTCAGTACGATTACAGCGACACCTCATTTATATCATTTTTTTATGTTTTGGCGCTTTTATACGATAAAAACTATTTTATAGAAAAAATAATTATTTTGGCATCGCTTTATTCTCAGGACTATAACTTTTTTATTTTTTTGCTGATGATGCTGTATGGCGGCTCGTTTTTTGCAGGACAAGATGATGTTTTCAGCGGTACCATGGTTATTTATATCTGTCTTTTTGATCTCGTGTTATTCCACTTTTTGTTCGGCGGTATGATAATAAAGCGTTGTTTTTTGCCTCGTTTTTTTTTTTTTCTTACGGTGTTTACTGAAGGGGTTAACTAGTGGGCCAGGTTTATAGGTCGGGCCGTTACGGACGCGGTGATACTAAATATGTGTACTTTTATTGTTTTTGTTTTTTTATTTAGATAAAGAAATGTATTTATGGGAATAATATTTTTTTTTTTTTCATTATTTTGGAATATTTTTTTTTACACATTTGAAAATTTTTTTTTTAACTTTTTTTCTTTGTCCCAGGGGGGGACATCACAGATCGGTGATCTGACAGTTTGTACAGCACTCTGTCAGATCACCGATCTGAGAGCAGTGCAGGCTGCTTCACAGTGCCTGCTCTGAGCAGGCTCTGTGAAGCCACCTCCCTCCCTGCAGGACCCGGATCCGCGGCCATCTTGGATCCGGGGCTCGAGCAGGGAGGGAGGGAGGTAAGACCCTCGCAGCAACGCGATCACATCGCGTTGCTGCGGGGGGCTCAGGGAAGCCCGCAGGGAGCCCCCTCCCTGCGCGGTGCTTCCCTGCACCGCCGGCACATCGCGATCATCTTTGATCGCGGTGTGCCAGGGGTTAATGTGCTGGGGGCGGTCCGTGACCGCTCCTGGCACATAGTGTCGGATGTCAGCTGCGATAGGCAGCTGACACCCGGCCGCGATCGGCGGCGCTCCCCCCGTGAGCGCCGCCGATCGCGCTGGACGTACTATCCCGTCCATGGTCATAGGGGCCCACCCCACATGGACGGGATAGTACGTCCGATGTCAGAAAGGGGTTAACCCCTTAGCGACCGCCGATACGCCTTTTAACGGCGGCCGCTAAGGGTACTTAAACCACAGCGCCGTTAATTAACAGTGAATAGCGCCCCCCAGAGTCGGATTTTCTCCGGGGTCTCGGCTGCCGGGGGTAGCCGAGACCCCAGAGAACATGATTCGGGAGGTTTTGTACCGACCCCGCATTTGCGATCGCCGGTAATTAACCGTTTACCGGCGATCGCAAAAAAAAAAACGCGATTTCTTTATATTTTCTCTGTCCTCTGATGTGATCGCACATCAGAGGACAGAGAAAAGGGGTCCCCGATCGCCCCCCGATACTCACCTGTCTCCCCCGGTGCTCCTCGTGGCTCCCGATGGGCGCCGCCATCTTCAAAATGGCGGGCGCATTTTCAGTGCGCCTGCCGGCCGGCCCCGGAGAAATCTTTGGGGTCTCGGCTACCGGGGGTAGCCGAGACCCCAAAGAGCATGATCGGGGTCGGTTTTACGATCGCCGGTAATTAACTGTTTACCGGTGACCGCAAAAAAAAAAAAAGGAAAGTGTAATTCTCTGTCCTCTGATGTGATCGCACATCAGAGGACAGAGAAATAGGGGGATTCGGGGACCCTATCATACTCACCGGTGTCCCTGGGTCCTCCTGCTGCTCCTCCTGGCCGCCGGGGAAAAGAAAATGGCGGGCGCATGCGCAGTGCGCCCGCCATCCGTCTCCATCTGCCGGCCGGCAGGAGAAGAGCAGTTGGGGCTAAAATTAGGGTTAGGGCTAGGGTTAGGGTTAGGGCTAGGGTTAGGGTTAGGGCTAGGGTTAGGGTTAGGGCTAGGGCTAGGGTTAGGGTTAGGGTTAGGGCTAGGGTTAGGGCTAGGGTTAGGGTTAGGGCTAGGGTTAGGGCTAGTGTTAGGGTTAGGAATGGGTTAGGGTTAGGGCTAGGGTTAGGGCTAGGATTAGGGTTAGGGCTAGGGTTAGGGTTGGGGCTAAATTTAGGGTTAGGGTTGGGGCTAAATTTAGGGTTAGGGTTCTTTCACACTTACGTCGGTACGGGGCCGTCACAATGCATCGGCCCGACATACCGACACACGTTGTGAAAATTGTGCACAACGTGGGCAGCGGATGTAGTTTTTCAATGCATCCACTGCCCAATCTATGTCCTGGGGAGGAGGGGGCGGAGTTACGGCCACGCATGCGCGGTCAGAAATGGCGGATGCGACGTACAAAAAAACGTTACATTGAACTTTTTTTGTGCTGACGGTCCACCAAAACACTGATCCAGTGCACAACGGATGCAACGTGTGGCCATCCGTCACGATCCGTTGGCAATACAAGTCTATGGGCAAAAAATGCATCCTGCGGGTACATTTGCAGGATCCGTTTCTTGTCCAAAACGACGGATTGCGACGGATGCCAAATGACGCAAGTGTGAAAGTAGCCTTAGGGCTAGGGTGTTATGATCTGGTGGTTTAGGAGCAACATGGAACGAGCTCTGAAGGAAGTGGTATCTGTACTGACCGCAGTCACTAAGCTCAACACAACACTAGAAGTAGCCGTGGGATGCTCCTAACTCTCCCTAGGCACCTCGTCACAGCCTAAGAGCTAACTACCCCTAAAGATAGAAGCAGGAAAACTATCTTGCCTCAGAGAAAATCCCCAAAGGATAGATTAGCCCCCCACAAATAATGACTGTGAGTGGAGAGGGAAAGGACATACACAGAATGAAACCAGGATGAGCACAGGAGGCCAGTCTAGCTAGATAGATAGGACAGGATGGAATACTGTGCGGTCAGCATAAAACACTACAAAAATCCACGCAGAGATTACAAAAATCTCCACACCTGACTAAAGGTGTGGAGGGTAAATCTGCTTCCCAGAGCTTCCAGCAACACAGAGTTAATTCATACTGATAAGCTGGGCAAACATAGAAAGCACAGAATGGATAAGTCCACAATCTGTGGACAGAAAAGAGAAAGCAAGAACTTAGCTTTGCTGAACTGGTCAGGATCACAGGGAAATCCAAAGAGATGTGAATCCAACCAGGAACCATTTACAACTGGCACTGGCTGAAGGAAAGAGCCAGGCATAAATAGCCAAGCAGAAAAGACAATCAGTAGAAGCAGCTGTTGACAGCTAAATCCAAGGAGCAGCCATACCACTTGAAACCACAAGAGGGAGCCCAAGAGCAGAACTCACAAAAGTGCCACTTACAACCACCGGAGGGAGACCAAGAGCGGAATTCACAACAGTACCCCCCCTTGAGGAGGGGTCACCGAACCCTCACCAGAGCCCCCAGGCCGATAGGGACGAGCTAAGTGAAAAGCGCGAACCAAATCGGTGGCATGGACATCGGAGGCAACAACCCAAGAATTATCCTCCTGGCCATAACCCTTCCACTTGACAAGATACTGAAGCCTCCGCCTCGAAAAACGAGAATCCAAAATCTTCTCAACCTCATATTCCAACTCTCCCTCAACCAACATCGGGGCAGGAGGGTCAACCGAGGGAACAACGGGCACCACATATCTCCGCAACAAAGATCTATGGAAAACATTATGAATGGCAAAAGAGGCTGGAAAAGCCAAGCGAAAAGACACCGGATTAATAATTTCAGAAATTTTATAAGGACCAATAAACCGATTCTTAAACTTAGGGGAAGTGTTATGAACTGGTGGTTCAGAAACACAATGGACCTGGTGGTTAAGAGCACACAAAGTGACCTGATAGTTACTAATAACATAGGACGAGCTCTGAGACGTGGGAACTCTGCTGACCGCAATCCCTAATCCTATCACACCACACTAGAGGTAGCCGTGGAGCGCTCCTGACCAGACCTAGGAGCCTCGGGCACAGCCTGAGAAACTAGCTAGCCCTGAAGATAGAAAAATAAGCCTACCTTGCCTCAGAGAAATTCCCCAAAGGAAAAGGCAGCCCCCCACATATAATGACTGTGAGTAAAGATGAAAAAACAAACACAGAGATGAAATAGATTTTAGCAAAGTGAGGCCCGACTTACTGAATAGACCGAGGATAGGAAAGATAGCTTTGCAGTCAGCACAAAAACCTACAAACAACCACGCAGAGGGCGCAAAAAAACCCTTCGCACCGACTAACGGTACGGAGGTGCTCCCTCTGCATCCCAGAGCTTCCAGCAAGCAAGAAAAACCAATATAGCAAGCTGGACAGAAAAAATAGCAAACAAAAGTAACACAAGCAGAACTTAGCTTATGCAGGGCAGACTGTTATGTTTGCTAATGACAGGTGTTATGAAGGCAATCCAGAAACACAGTGTGCTTAGCGATCAGAGCGCACACAGTGATCTGACAAATGCCCAAAAATACAAGAACGAGCTCTGAGACGTGGAAACTCTGTAGACTGCACACCTGATCCTATCCTAAACACAACTAAAAGCGGCTGTGGATTGCGCCTAACAACTACCTAGGCAACTCGGCACAGCCTAAGAAACTAGCTAGCCTGAAGATAGAAAAATAGGCCTGACTTGCCCCAGAGAAATTCCCCAAAGGAAAAGGCAGCCCCCCACATATAATGACTGTGAGTAAGATGAAAAGACAAAACGTAGGGATGAAATAGATTCAGCAAAGTGGGGCCCGATATTCTAGGACAGAGCGAGGACAGTAAAGCGAACTTTGCAGTCTACAAAAAACCCTAAAGCAAAACCACGCAAGGGGGGCAAAAAAAACCCACCGTGCCGAACTAACGGCACGGCGGTACACCCTTTGCGTCTCAGAGCTTCCAGCAAAACAAAAGACAAGCTGGACAGAAAAAAAGCAACAAAAAAGCAAAAAGCACTTAGCTATACAGAGCAGCAGGTCACAGGAACAATCAGGAGAAGCTCAGATCCAACACTGAAACATTGACAAGGAGCAAGGATAGCAGCATCAGGCGGAGTTAAGTAATGAAGCAGTTAACGAGCTCACCAGAACACCTGAGGGAGGAAGCTCAGAAGCTGCAGTACCACTTGTGACCACAGGAGTGAATTCAGCCACAGAATTCACAACAGTACCCCCCCCCCCTTGAGGAGGGGTCACCGAACCCTCACCAGAGCCCCCAGGCCGACCAGGATGAGCCGCATGAAAGGCACGAACAAGATCGGAAGCATGAACATCAGAGGCAAAAACCCAGGAATTATCTTCCTGAGCATAACCCTTCCATTTAACCAGATACTGGAGTTTCCGTCTAGAAACACGAGAATCCAAAATCTTCTCCACAATATACTCCAATTCCCCCTCCACCAAAACCGGGGCAGGAGGCTCAACAGATGGAACCATAGGTGCCACGTATCTCCGCAACAACGACCTATGGAATACATTATGTATGGAAAAGGAGTCTGGGAGGGTCAAACGAAAAGACACAGGATTGAGAACCTCAGAAATCCTATACGGACCAATAAAATGAGGTTTAAATTTAGGAGAGGAAACCTTCATAGGAATATGACGAGAAGATAACCAAACCAGATCCCCAACACGAAGTCGGGGACCCACACGGCGTCTGCGATTAGCGAAAAGTTGAGCTTTCTCCTGGGACAAGATCAAATTGTCCACTACCTGAGTCCAGATCTGCTGCAACCTGTCCACCACAGAATCCACACCAGGACAGTCCGAAGACTCAACCTGTCCTGAAGAGAAACGAGGATGGAACCCAGAATTGCAAAAAAAAGGAGAAACCAAGGTAGCCGAGCTGGCCCGATTATTAAGGGCGAACTCAGCGAACGGCAAAAAGGACACCCAATCATCCTGGTCTGCAGAAACAAAACATCTCAGATATGTTTCCAAGGTCTGATTGGTTCGTTCGGTCTGGCCATTAGTCTGAGGATGGAAAGCTGAGGAAATGGATAGGTCAATGCCCATCCTACCACAAAAGGCTCGCCAAAACCTTGAAACAAACTGGGAACCTCTGTCAGAAACAATATTCTCAGGAATGCCATGCAACCGAACCACATGCTGAAAGAACAAAGGTACCAAATCAGAGGAGGAAGGCAATTTAGCTAAGGGCACCAGATGGACCATTTTAGAAAAGCGATCACAGACCACCCAAATGACTGACATCTTTTGAGAAACGGGAAGGTCAGAAATGAAATCCATCGAAATATGTGTCCAAGGCCTCTTTGGGACCGGCAAGGGCAAAAGCAACCCACTGGCACGAGAACAGCAGGGCTTAGCCCTAGCACAAATCCCACAGGACTGCACAAAAGTACGTACATCCCGTGACAGAGATGGCCACCAGAAGGATCTAGCCACTAACTCTCTGGTACCAAAGATTCCAGGATGACCAGCCAACACCGAACAATGAAGTTCAGAGATAAGTTTATTAGTCCACCTATCAGGGACGAACAGTTTCTCTGCTGGACAACGATCAGGTTTATTCGCCTGAAATTTTTGCAGCACCCGCCGCAAATCAGGGGAGATGGCAGACACAATGACTCCTTCCTTGAGGATACCCGCTGGCTCAGATAAACCCGGAGAGTCGGGCACAAAACTCCTAGACAGAGCATCCGCCTTCACATTTTTAGAGCCCGGAAGGTACGAAATCACAAAGTCGAAGCGGGCAAAAAATAACGACCAACGGGCCTGTCTAGGATTCAAGCGCTTGGCAGACTCGAGATAAGTCAAGTTCTTATGATCAGTCAATACCACCACGCGATGCTTAGCTGCTTCAAGCCAATGACGCCACTCCTCGAATGCCCACTTCATGGCCAGCAACTCTCGATTGCCCACATCATAATTACGCTCAGCGGGCGAAAACTTCCTGGAAAAGAAAGCACATGGTTTCATCACTGAGCAATCAGAACCTCTCTGTGACAAAACCGCCCCTGCTCCAATCTCAGAAGCATCAACCTCGACCTGGAACGGAAGAGAAACATCTGGCTGGCACAACACAGGGGCAGAAGAAAAACTACGCTTCAACTCCAGAAAAGCTTCTACAGCAGCAGAAGACCAATTGACCACATCAGCACCCTTCTTGGTCAAATCAGTCAACGGTTTAGCAATACTAGAAAAATTATTGATGAAGCGACGATAAAAATTAGCAAAGCCCAGGAACTTTTGCAGACTCTTCAGAGATGTCGGCTGAGTCCAATCATAAATGGCCTGAACTTTAACAGGGTCCATCTCGATAGTAGAAGGGGAAAAAATGAAACCCAAAAATGAAACCTTCTGAACACCAAAGAGACACTTTGACCCCTTCACAAACAAAGAATTCGCACGCAGGACCTGGAACACCATTCTAACCTGCTTCACGTGAGACTCCCAATCATCCGAGAAGACAAAAATATCATCCAAGTATACAATCAGGAATTTATCCAGGTACTCTCGGAAGATGTCATGCATAAAGGACTGAAATACTGATGGAGCATTGGAAAGCCCAAATGGCATAACCAGGTACTCAAAATGGCCCTCGGGCGTATTAAATGCTGTTTTCCATTCATCGCCCTGTTTAATACGCACAAGATTATACGCACCACGAAGATCTATCTTGGTGAACCAACTAGCCCCCTTAATCCGAGCAAACAAATCAGACAGCAGCGGCAAGGGGTACTGAAATTTGACTGTGATTTTATTTAGAAGGCGGTAATCAATACAAGGTCTCAACGAACCATCCTTCTTGGCCACAAAAAAGAACCCTGCTCCCAATGGCGACAACGGCGGGCGAATATGACCCTTCTCCAAGGATTCCTTTACGTAACTCCGCATAGCGGCGTGCTCAGGCACAGACAAATTAAACAGTCGACCCTTGGGAAACTTACTACCAGGAATCAAATCGATAGCACACTCGCAATCCCTATGCGGAGGTAGGGCACTGGACTTGGGCTCATCAAATAGATCCTGGTAATCCGACAAAAACTCTGGGACCTCAGAAGGGGTGGATGATGAAATAGACAGAACTGGAACATCACCATGTACCCCCTGACAACCCCAGCTGGACACAGACATAGATTTCCAATCCAATACTGGGTTATGGACTTGTAGCCATGGCAACCCCAACACGACCACATCATGCAGATTATGCAATACCAAAAAGCGAATATCCTCCTGATGCGCAGGAGCCATGCACATGGTCAGTTGGGTCCAGTACTGAGGCTTATTCTTGGCCAAAGGCGTAGCATCAATTCCTCTCAATGGAATAGGATACTGCAAGGGCTCCAAGAAAAACCCACAGCGCCTAGCAAAGTCCAAGTCCATCAAATTCAGGGCAGCGCCTGAATCCACAAATGCCATGACAGAATAGGATGACAAAGAGCAGATCAAAGTAACGGACAAAAGAAATTTCGACTGTACCGTACCAATGGTGGCAGACCTAGCGAACCGCTTAGTGCGCTTAGGACAATCGGAGATAGCATGAGTGGAGTCACCACAATAAAAACACAGCCCATTCCGACGTCTGTGTTCTTGCCGTTCAGCTCTGGTCAAAGTCCTATCACATTGCATAGGCTCAGGTTTATGCTCAGATAATACCGCCAAATGGTGCACATTTTTACGCTCACGTAAGCGTCGATCGATCTGAATGGCCAAAGACATAGACTCATTCAGACCAGCAGGCATAGGAAATCCCACCATGACATCCTTAAGGGCTTCAGAGAGACCCTTTCTGAAAATTGCTGCCAGCGCACATTCATTCCATTGAGTGAGCACAGACCACTTCCTAAACTTCTGACAATATATCCCTACCTCATCCTGACCCTGACACAGAGCCAGCAAATTTTTCTCTGCCTGATCCACTGAACTAGGTTCATCATACAGCAATCCGAGCGCCAGAAAAAACGCATCAATATCGCATAATGCAGGATCTCCTGGCGCAAGGGAAAATGCCCAGTCTTGAGGGTCGCCACGTAATAAAGAAATAATGATCTTAACTTGTTGAACTGGATCACCAGAGGAGCGGGGTTTCAAAGCCAGAAACAGTTTGCAATTATTTTTGAAATTCAGAAACTTAGCTCTATCTCCAGAAAATAAGTCAGGAATAGGAATTCTAGGTTCTAACATAGATTTCTGAACCACAATATCTTGAATATTTTGTACTCTTGCAGCGAGATGATCCACACAAGAAAACAGACCTTTAATGTCCATCACTACACCTGTGTCCTGAACCACCCAAATGTCTAGAGGAAAAGAAAGACAAAACACAGTGCAGAGAAAAAAAAATGGTCTCAGAACTTCTCTTTTCCCTCTATTGAGAAGCATTAGTACTTTGGGCCTCCAGTACTGTTATGAACTGGTGGTTCAGAAACACAATGGACCTGGTGGTTAAGAGCACACAAAGTGACCTGATAGTTACTAATAACATAGGACGAGCTCTGAGACGTGGGACCTCTGCTGACCGCAATCCCTAATCCTATCACACCACACTAGAGGTAGCCGTGGAGCGCTCCTGACCAGACCTAGGCGCCTCGGGCACAGCCTGAGAAACTAGCTAGCCCTGAAGATAGAAAAATAAGCCTACCTTGCCTCAGAGAAATTCCCCAAAGAAAAAGGCAGCCCTGTTGTGATAGGCAATTCAGTACCACAATGGACATAGCGGTCAGAGCACATACAGTGGTCTGACAATAACCCAAAATCATAGAACGAGCTCTGAGGCGTGGGAACTCTGCAGACCGCAATCCCTAACCCTCTCCAAACAACACTAGAGGCAGCCGTGGATTGCGCCTAACTCTGTCTATGCAACTCGGCACAGCCTGAGAAACTAACTAGCCTGAAGATAGAAAATAAGCCTACCTTGCCTCAGAGAAATACCCCAAAGGAAAAGGCAGCCCCCCACATATAATGACTGTGAGTTAAGATGAAAAGACAAACGTAGGGATGAAATAGATTCAGCAAAGTGAGGCCCGACTTTCTTAACAGAGCGAGGATAGGAAAGATAACTTTGCGGTCTACACAAAACCCTAAAGAAAACCACGCAAAGGGGGCAAAAAGACCCTCCGTACCGAACTAACGGCACGGAGGTACACCCTTTGCGTCCCAGAGCTTCCAGCAAAACAATTAGACAAGCTGGACAGAAAAAATAGCAAACAAATAGCAAAGAAGAACTTAGCTATGCAGAGCAGCAGGCCACAGGAATGATCCAGGGAAAAACAAGTCCAACACTGGAACATTGACAGGAAGCATGGATCAAAGCATTAGGTGGAGTTAAATAGAGAAGCACCTAATGACCTCACCAGATCACCTGAGGGAGGAAACTCAGAAGCCGCAGTACCACTTTCCTCCACAAACGGTAGCTCCCAGAGAGAATCAGCCGAAGTACCACTTGTGACCACAGGAGGGAGCTCTGCCACAGAATTCACAACAGTACCCCCCCCCCCTTGAGGAGGGGTCACCGAACCCTCACCAGAGCCCCCAGGCCGACCAGGATGAGCCACATGAAAGGCACGAACAAGATCGGGAGCATGGACATCAGAGGCAAAAACCCAGGAATTATCTTCCTGAGCATAACCCTTCCATTTAACCAGATACTGGAGTTTCCGTCTTGAAACACGAGAATCCAAAATCTTCTCCACAATATACTCCAATTCCCCCTCCACCAAAACCGGGGCAGGAGGGTCAACAGATGGAACCATAGGTGCCACGTATCTCCGCAACAATGACCTATGGAATACGTTATGTATGGAAGAAGAATCTGGGAGGGTCAGACGAAAAGACACAGGATTAAGAACCTCAGAAATCCTATACGGACCAATGAAACGAGGTTTAAACTTAGGAGAGGAAACCTTCATAGGAATATGACGAGAAGATAACCAAACCAGATCCCCAACACGAAGTCGGGGACCCACACGGCGTCTGCGATTAGCGAAACGTTGAGCCTTCTCCTGGGACAAGGTCAAATTGTCCACTACATGAGTCCAAATCTGCTGCAACCTGTCCACCACAGTATCCACACCAGGACAGTCTGAAGACTCAACCTGTCCTGAAGAGAAACGAGGATGGAACCCAGAATTGCAGAAAAATGGCGAAACCAAGGTAGCCGAGCTGGCCCGATTATTAAGGGCGAACTCAGCCAAAGGCAAAAAGGACACCCAGTCATCCTGATCGGCAGAAACAAAGCATCTCAGATAGGTTTCCAAGGTCTGATTGGTTCGTTCGGTCTGGCCATTAGTCTGAGGATGGAAAGCCGAGGAAAAAGACAAGTCAATGCCCATCCTACCACAAAAGGCTCGCCAAAACCTCGAAACAAACTGGGAACCTCTGTCAGAAACGATATTCTCTGGAATGCCATGCAAACGAACCACATGCTGGAAGAACAATGGCACCAAATCAGAGGAGGAAGGCAATTTAGACAAGGGTACCAGATGGACCATCTTAGAAAAGCGATCACAGACCACCCAAATGACTGACATCTTTTGAGAAACGGGAAGATCTGAAATAAAATCCATAGAGATATGTGTCCAAGGCCTCTTCGGGACCGGCAAGGGCAAAAGCAACCCACTGGCACGAGAACAGCAGGGCTTAGCCCGAGCACAAATCCCACAGGACTGCACAAAAGTATGCACATCCCGCGACAGAGATGGCCACCAAAAGGATCTAGCCACTAACTCTCTGGTACCAAAGATTCCAGGATGGCCAGCCAACACCGAACAATGAACCTCAGAGATAACTTTATTCGTCCACCTATCAGGGACAAACAGTTTCTCCGCTGGACAACGATCAGGTTTATTAGCCGGAAACTTTTGCAGCACCCGCCGCAAATCAGGGGAGATGGCAGACACAATTACTCCTTCCTTGAGGATACCCGCTGGCTCAGATAAACCCGGAGAGTCGGGCACAAAACTCCTAGACAGAGCATCTGCCTTCACATTTTTAGAGCCCGGAAGGTACGAAATCACAAAGTCAAAACGGGCAAAAAACAGCGACCAACGAGCCTGTCTAGGATTCAAACGCTTAGCAGACTCGAGATAAGTCAAGTTCTTATGATCAGTCAATACCACCACGCGATGCTTAGCTCCTTCAAGCCAATGACGCCACTCCTCGAATGCCCACTTCATGGCCAGCAACTCTCGGTTGCCCACATCATAATTTCGCTCAGCAGGCGAAAACTTCCTGGAAAAAAAAGCACATGGTTTCATCACTGAGCAATCAGAACCTCTCTGCGACAAAACAGCCCCTGCTCCAATCTCAGAAGCATCAACCTCGACCTGGAACGGAAGAGAAACATCTGGTTGACACAACACAGGGGCAGAAGAAAAACGACGCTTCAACTCTTGAAAAGCTTCCACAGCAGCAGAAGACCAATTGACCAAATCAGCACCCTTCTTGGTCAAATCGGTCAATGGTTTGGCAATACTAGAAAAATTGCAGATGAAGCGACGATAAAAATTAGCAAAGCCCAGGAACTTTTGCAGACTTTTCAGAGATGTCGGCTGAGTCCAATCATGGATGGCTTGGACCTTAACAGGATCCATCTCGATAGTAGAAGGGGAAAAGATGAACCCCAAAAATGAAACCTTCTGCACACCAAAGAGGCACTTTGATCCCTTCACAAACAAAGAATTAGCACGCAGGACCTGAAAAACCATTCTGACCTGCTTCACATGAGACTCGCAATCATCCGAGAAGACCAAAATATCATCCAAGTACACAATCAGGAATTTATCCAGGTACTCTCGGAAGATGTCATGCATAAAGGACTGAAACGCTGATGGAGCATTGGCAAGTCCGAATGGCATTACTAGATACTCAAAATGGCCCTCGGGCGTATTAAATGCAGTTTTCCATTCATCGCCTCGCCTAATTCGCACCAGATTATACGCACCACGAAGATCTATCTTGGTGAACCAACTAGCTCCCTTAATCAGAGCAAACAAATCAGATAACAATGGCAAGGGGTACTGAAATTTAACAGTGATCTTATTAAGAAGGCGGTAATCTATACAAGGTCTCAGCGAACCATCCTTCTTGGCTACAAAAAAGAACCCTGCTCCTAATGGCGACGATGACGGGCGAATATGCCGCTTCTCCAGGGATTCCTTCACATAACTGCGCATAGCGGTGTGCTCAGGCACGGATAAATTAAACAGTCGACCTTTTGGGAATTTACTACCAGGAATCAAATTGATAGCACAATCACAAACCCTATGCGGAGGTAGGGCATCGGACTTTGGCTCATCAAATACATCCCGGTAATCAGACAAGAAGTCTGGAACCTCAGAAGGGGTGGATGACGAAATTGACAGAAATGGAACATCACCATGTACCCCCTGACAACCCCAGCTGGACACCGACATGGATTTCCAATCCAATACTGGATTATGGGCTTGTAGCCATGGCAACCCCAACACGACCACATCATGCAGATTATGCAACACCAGAAAGCGAATAACCTCCTGATGTGCAGGAGCCATGCACATGGTCAGCTGGGTCCAGTATTGAGGCTTATTCTTGGCCAAAGGCGTAGCATCAATTCCTCTCAATGGAATAGGACACTGCAAGGGCTCTAAGAGAAACCCACAACGCTTAGCATACTCCAAGTCCATCAAATTCAGGGCAGCGCCTGAATCCACAAACGCCATGACAGAATACGATGACAAAGAGCAGATCAAGGTAACGGACAGAAGAAATTTTGACTGTACTTACCAATGGTGGCAGACCTAGCGAACCGCTTAGTGCGCTTAGGACAATCAGAGATAGCATGAGTGGAATCACCACAGTAGAAACACAGCCCATTCAGACGTCTGTGTTCTTGCCATTCAACTCTGGTCATAGTCCTATCGCACTGCATAGGCTCAGGTTTAATCTCAGGTAATACCGCCAAATGGTGCACAGATTTACGCTCACGCAAGCGTCGACCGATCTGAATGGCCAAAGACATAGACTCATTCAGACCAGCAGGCATAGGAAATCCCACCATGACATCCTTAAGGGCTTCAGAGAGACCTTTTCTGAAAATAGCTGCGAGCGCACCTTCATTCCACTGAGTGAGCACGGACCACTTTCTAAATTTCTGGCAATATACCTCTATCTCATCCTGAGCCTGACAAAGAGCCAGCAAATTTTTCTCTGCCTGATCCACTGAATTAGGCTCATCGTACAGCAATCCAAGCGCCAGGAAAAACGCATCGATATTACTTAATGCAGGATCTCCTGACGCAAGAGAAAATGCCCAGTCCTGAGGGTCGCCACGCAAAAAAAGAAATGACGATCCTAACCTGTTGAACTGGGTCACCAGAGGAGCGAGGTTTCAAAGCCAGAAATAGTTTACAATTATTTTTGAAACTCAGAAATTTAGTTCTATCTCCAAAAAACAAATCTGGAATAGGAATTCTCGGTTCTAACAAAGAATTCTGAACCACAAAATCTTGAATATTTTGAACTCTTGCCGTGAGCTGATCCACACATGAAGACAGACCTTTAATGTCCATTGCTACACCTGTGTCCTGAACCACCCAAATGTCTAGGGGAAAAAAAAGGCAAAACACAGTGCAAAGAAAAAAAAATGGTCTCAGAACTTCTTTTTTCCCTCTATTGAGAATCATTAGCACTTTTGGCTTCCTGTACTGTTGTGATAGGCAATTCAGTACCACAATGGACATAGCGGTCAGAGCACATACAGTGATCTAACAATAACCCAAAATCATAGAACGAGCTCTGAGACGTGGGAACTCTGCAGACCGCAATCCCTAACCCTCTCCAAACAACACTAGAGGCAGCCGTGGATTGCGCCTAACTCTGCCTATGCAACGCGGCACAGCCTGAGAAACTAACTAGCCTGAAGATAGAAAATAAGCCTACCTTGCCTCAGAGAAATACCCCAAAGGAAAAGGCAGCCCCCCACATATAATGACTGTGAGTTAAGATGAAAAGACAAACGTAGGGATGAAATAGATTCAGCAAAGTGAGGCCCGACTTTCTTAACAGAGCGAGGATAGGAAAGATAACTTTGCGGTCTACACAAAACCCTAAAGAAAACCACGCAAAGGGGGCAAAAAGACCCTCCGTACCGAACTAACGGCACGGAGGTACACCCTTTGCGTCCCAGAGCTTCCAGCAAAACAATTAGACAAGCTGGACAGAAAAAATAGCAAACAAATAGCAAAGAAGAACTTAGCTATGCAGAGCAGCAGGCCACAGGAATGATCCAGGGAAAAACAAGTCCAACACTGGAACATTGACAGGAAGCATGGATCAAAGCATTAGGTGGAGTTAAATAGAGAAGCACCTAACGACCTCACCAGATCACCTGAGGGAGGAAACTCAGAAGCCGCAGTACCACTTTCCTCCACAAACGGAAGCTCCCAGAGAGAATCAGCCGAAGTACCACTTGTGACCACAGGAGGGAGCTCTGCCACAGAATTCACAACACAGCCCCCCACATATAATGACTGTGAGTAAAGATGAAAAAACAAACACAGAGATGAAATAGATTTTAGCAAAGTGAAGCCCGACTTACTGAATAGACCGAGGATAGGAAAGATAGCTTTGCAGTCAGCACAAAAACCTACAAACAACCACGCAGAGGGCGCAAAAAGACCCTCCGCACCGACTAACGGTACGGAAGTGCTCCCTCTGCGTCCCAGAGCTTCCAGCAAGCAAGAAAAACCAATATAGCAAGCTGGACAGAAAAAATAGCAAACAAAAGTAACACAAGCAGAACTTAGCTTATGCAGGGCAGACAGGCCACAAGACGATCCAGGAGAGAGCAAGACCAATACTGGAACATTGACTGGAGGCAAGGAACAAAGAACTAGGTGGAGTTAAATAGAGCAGCACCTAACAACTTAACCTCGTCACCTGAGGAAGGAAACTCAGAAGCCGCAGCCCCACTCACATCCACCAGATGAAGCTCATAGACAGAACCAGCCGAAGTACCACTCATGACCACAGGAGGGAGCTCGACCACAGAATTCACAACAGGGAAGAAACCTTCATAGGAACATGACGAGAAGACAACCAAACCAAATCCCCCACACGAAGCCGGGGGCCAACACACCGACGGCGGTTAGCAAAACGTTGAGCCCTTTCCTGAGACAACGTCAAATTGTCCACCACATGAGTCCAAATCTGCTGCAGCCTGTCCACCACAGAATCAACACCAGGACAATCAGAAGGCTCAACCTGCCCAGAAGAAAAACGAGGATGAAAACCAAAATTACAAAAGAAAGGTGAAACCAAATTAGCCGAACTAGCCCGATTATTAAGGGCAAACTCGGCCAACGGCAAGAAAGACACCCAATCATCCTGATCAGCAGACACAAAGCATCTCAAATAGGTCTCCAAGGTCTGATTAGTTCGCTCAGTTTGGCCATTAGTCTGAGGATGAAACGCCGAAGAAAAAGACAAATCAATGCCCATCCCAGCACAAAAGGCCCGCCAAAACCTAGAGACAAACTGAGAACCTCTGTCAGACACAATATTCTCCGGAATGCCATGCAAACGAACCACATGCTGAAAAAACAATGGAACCAGATCTGAGGAGGAAGGCAACTTAGGCAAAGGTACCAGATGGACCATTTTAGAGAACTGGTCACAAACAACCCAGATAACAGACATCTTCTGGGAAACAGGAAGATCTGAATTAAAATCCATGGAAATATGCGTCCAGGGCCTCTCAGGGACCGGCAAAGGCAAAAGCAACCCACTAGCGCGGGAACAGCAAGGCTTGCCTCGGGCGCAAGTCCCACAGGACTGCACAAAAGCACGAACATCGCGCGATAAGGAAGGCCACCAAAAGGACCTAGCAACCAAATCTCTGGTACCAAAAATCCCAGGATGACCAGCCAACACTGAACAATGAACCTCAGAAATCACCTTACTTGTCCATCCATCAGGAACAAACAGCTTCCTCACAGGACAGCGGTCAGGCCTATCAGCCTGAAATTCCTGAAGCACCCGCCGCAAATCAGGGGAGATAGCAGAAAGAATCACCCCTTCCTTAAGAATGCCAACCGGCTCAAGGACTCCAGGAGAATCAGGCGAAAAACTCCTAGAGAGGGCATCAGCCTTAACATTCTTAGATCCCGGAAGATACGAGACCACAAAATCAAAACGGGAGAAAAACAGGGACCATCGAGCCTGTCTAGGATTCAGCCGCTTGGCCGACTCGAGGTAAATCAGATTCTTATGATCAGTCAGGACCACAACGCGGTGCTTAGCTCCCTCAAGCCAATGTCGCCACTCCTCAAACGCCCACTTCATAGCCAACAACTCCCGATTGCCGACATCATAATTGCGTTCCGCAGGCGAAAACTTTCTGGAAAAAAAAGCACACGGTTTCATCAAAGAACCATCAGATTCCCTCTGAGACAAAACGGCCCCTGCCCAAATCTCAGAAGCGTCGACCTCAACCTGAAAAGGAAGAGAAACATCCGGCTGACGCAACACAGGGGCAGAAGTAAATCGGTGTTTAAGCTCTTGAAAGGCCTCAAAAGCCGCAGAGGACCAATTCGTCACATCAGCGCCTTTCTTCGTCAAATCAGTAAGGGGCTTAACCACACTGGAAAAGTTGGCAATGAAACAGCGATAGAAATTAGCAAAGTCCAAAAATTTTTGAAGGCCCTTCACAGATGTGGGTTGAATCCAGTCATGAATAGCTTGGACCTTAACAGGATCCATTTCTATAGACGAGGGAAAAAAAATAAAATCCAAAAAAGAGACCTTCTGAACTCCGAATAGGCACTTAGACCCCTTCACAAACAAAGCATTATCACGAAGGATCTGGAGCATCATCCTGACCTGCTTCACATGAGACTCCCAATCATCGGAAAAAATCAAAATATCATCCAAATATACAACCATGAATTTATCAAGATAATTGCGGAAAATATCATGCATGAAGGATTGGAACACAGATGGAGCATTAGAGAGCCCGAATGGCATCACAAGGTACTCAAAATGGCCTTCGGGCGTATTAAATGCAGTTTTCCATTCGTCACCCTGTTTAATACGAACAAGATTATATGCCCCTCAGAGGTCAATCTTAGTAAACCAACTAGCACCCTTAATCTGAGCAAACAAATCAGAAAGCAAAGGCAAGGGGTATTGGAATTTGACCATGATCTTATTAAGAAGACGATAATCTATACAGGGTCTCAAGGAGCCATCCTTCTTAGCAACAAAAAAAACCTGCTCCCAATGGTGACGAAGACGGCCGAATATGCCCTTTCTCCAAAGATTCCTTAACATAGCTCCGCATGGCGGCATGCTCTGGCACAGACAGATTGAAAAGTCGGCCTTTAGGGAACTTACAACCTGGAATCAAGTTAATAGCACAATCACAGTCCCTATGTGGAGGAAGGGAACTGGACTTGGGCTCATCAAATACATCCTGGAAATCCGACAAAAACTCAGGGACCTCAGAAGAGGGGGAATAGGAAATTGACATCAAAGGAACGTCACTATGTACCCCTTGACAACCCCAACTAGTCACAGACATAGTTTTCCAATCCAGCACCGGATTATGTTCCTGTAACCATGGAAAACCCAGTACAACAACATCATGCAGGTTATGCAACACCAGAAAACGGCAATTTTCCTGATGTGCAGGAGCCATGTACATGGTCATCTGCGTCCAGTACTGAGGTTTATCCTTGGCCAATGGTGTAGCATCAATGCCCCCTCAAAGGAATAGGGCTCTGTAAAGGCTGCAAGGAAAAACCACAGCGCCTGGCGAATTCTAATTCCATTAGGTTCAGGGCAGTGCCTGAATCCACAAATGCCATGACAGAAAAGGACGACAATGAGCAAATCAGGGTCACAGACAAAAGAAATTTAGGCTGTACAGTACTAATGGTAACAGACCTAGCGACCCTCCTAGTACGTTTAGGGCAATCAGAAATAACATGAGCAGAATCACCACAGTAAAAACACAGCCTATTCTGACGTCTGAATTCCTGCCGTCCTGTTTTAGTCAAAATCCTATCACATTGCATAGATTCAGGACTCTGCTCAGAGGACACTGCCATATGGTGCACAGCTTTGCGCTCACGCAAACGCCGATCAATCTGAATGGCTAGAGATATAGACTCGCTCAAACCAGTAGGCGTAGGGAAGCCCGCCATAACATCTTTGAGGGCTTCAAAAAGACCCTTTCTGAAAATAGCAGCTAGAGCATCCTCATTCCATTTAGTAAGCACAGACCATTTCCTAAATTTCTGGCAGTATAATTCTGCCGCTTCCTGAGCTTGACACAACGCCAACAGGGTTTTTTCTGCATGATCCACAGAGTTAGGTTCATCATACAATAATCCGAGCACTTGAAAAAATGCATCTACATTCAGCAATGCCGGATCCCCTGATTCAAGGGAGAATGCCCAGTCCTGAGGGTCACCAAGCAACAAGGATATGATGATTTTTACTTGCTGAATGGGATCGCCAGAAGAACGGGGTTTCAAAGCAAAAAACAATTTGCAGTTATTTTTAAAGTTCAAAAACTTGGATCTGTCTCCAAAAAACAAATCAGGAGTAGGAATTTTAGGCTCCAAAGCCGGAGTCTGGACAACATAATCTTGGATACTCTGTACTCTTGCAGCAAGTTGATCCACACGAGAAAACAAACCCTGAACATCCATGCCAGAGCACAAATCCTGCACCACCCAAAGGTCAAGAGGGAAAAAAAAAGACAAAAAGGGAGCACAGAAAAAAAATGGCTCAGAATTTTTTCCTTCTTTTTGAGATGCATTTAATTCATTTATGGCCACTTGTACTGTTATGATCTGGTGGTTTAGGAGCAACATGGAACGAGCTCTGAAGGAAGTGGTATCTGTACTGACCGCAGTCCCTAAGCTCAACACAACACTAGAAGTAGCCGTGGGATGCTCCTAACTCTCCCTAGGCACCTCGTTACAGCCTAAGAGCTAACTACCCCTAAAGATAGAAGCAGGAAAACTATCTTGCCTCAGAGAAAATCCCCAAAGGATAGATTAGCCCCCCACAAATAATGACTGTGAGTGGAGAGGGAAAGGACATACACAGAATGAAACCAGGATGAGCACAGGAGGCCAGTCTAGCTAGATAGATAGGACAGGATGGAATACTGTGCGGTCAGTATAAAACACTACAAAAATCCACGCAGAGATTACAAAAATCTCCACACCTGACTAAAGGTGTGGAGGGTAAATCTGCTTCCCAGAGCTTCCAGCAACACAGAGTTAATTCATACTGATAAGCTGGACAAACATAGAAAGCACAGAACGGATAAGTCAACAATCTGTGGACAGAAAAGAGCAAGCAAGAACTTAGCTTTGCTGAACTGGGGAATCCAAAGGGACAAAGGGAACAGGGAAAGGGAACAGGGAAATCCAAAGAGATGTGAATCCAACCAGGAACCATTTACAACTGGCACTGGCTGAAGGAAAGAGCCAGGCATAAATAGCCGAGCAGAAAAGACAATCAGTAGAAGCAGCTGCTGACAGCTAAATCCAAGGAGCAGCCATACCACTTGAAACCACAAGAGGGAGCCCGAAAGCAGAACTCACAAAAGTGCCACTTACAACCACCGGAGGGAGCCCAAGAGCGGAATTCACAACATAGGGTTAGGGTTGGGGCTAAAGTTAGGGCTAGGGTTGGGGCTAAAGTTAGGGTTAGAGTTGGGATTAGGGTTAGGGTTTGGATTAGGGTTAGGGTTGGCATTAGGGTTACGCTTGGGATTAGGGTTAGGTTTGGGATTAGGGTTAAGGTTATGGTTGTGATTAGGGGTGTATTGGGATTAGGGTTAGGTTTGAGGTTAGGGTTGAGATTAGGATTAGGGGTGTGTTGGATTTAGGGTTTTGATTAGGGTTATGGTTAGGGTTGACATTAGGGTTATTTTGGGGTAAGGGTTGTGATTATCGTTAGGGTTAGTGATTAGGATTATGGATCGAGTTGGGATTAGGGTTAGGGGTGTGTTGGGGTTAGGGTTGGAGCTAGAATTGGGGGGTTTCCACTGTTTAGGTACATCAGGGGGTCTCCAAACACGACAGCCAATTTTGCGCTCAAAAAGTCAAATGGTGCTCCCTCACTTCTGAGCTCTGCCGTGCGCCCAAACAGTGGGTTACCCCCACATATGGGGCATCAGCGTACTCGGGATAAATTGGACAACAACTTCTGCGGTCCAATTTCTCCTGTTACCCTTGTGAAAATAAAAACTTGGGGGCTACAAAATCTTTTTTGTGGAAAAAAAAAAATATTTTTTTTTTATGACCCTGCATTATAAACTTCTGTGAAGCACTTGGGCATTCAAAGTTCTCACCACACATCTAGATAAGTTCCTTGGGGGGTCTAGTTTCCAAAAAGGGGTCACTTGTGAGGGGTTACTACTGTTTAGGTACATCAGGGGCTCTGCAAACGCAATATAACGCCCACAGGCCATTCTATTTAAGTCTGCATTCCAAAACGGCCCTCCTTCCCTTCCAAGCTCTGCCGTGCGCCCAAACAGTGGTTTACTCCCACATATGGGGCATCAGCGTACTCAGGATAAATTGAACAACAACTTTAGTGGTCCAATTTCTCCTGTTACCCTTGTGAAAATAAAAACTTTGGGGCTACAATATCTTTTTTGTGGAAAAAAAATATTTTTTATTTTCACGACTCTGCATTCTAAACTTCTGTGAAGCACTTGGGCATTCAAAGTTCTCACCACACATCTAGATAAGTTCTTTGGGAGGTCTAGTTTCCAAAATAGGGTCACTTGTGGAGGGTTTCTACTGGTTAGGTACATCAGGGGCTCTGCAAACGCAACATAACGCCCGCAGACCATTCTATCAAAGTCTGCATTCTAAAACGGAGCTCCTTCCTTCCGAGCTCTGCCGTGCACCCAAACAGTGGTTTACCCCCACATATGGGGTACCAGCATACTCGGGACAAATTGGACAACAACTTTTGGTGTCCAATTTCTCTTGTTACCCTTGTGAAAATAAAAACTTGGGGGCTACAATATCTTTTTTGTGGAAAAAAAATATTTTTTATTTTCACGACTCTGCATTCTAAACTTCTGTGAAGCACTTGGGCATTCAAAGTTCTCACCACACATCTAGATAAGTTCCATGGGGGCTCTAGTTTCCAAAATGGGGTAACTTGTGGGGGATTTCTACTGTTTAGGCACATCAGGGGCTCTCCAAACGCGACATGGCGTCCGATCTCAATTCCAGACAATTTTACATTGAAAAAGTAAAACGGCACTCCTTCTCTTCCAAGCTCTGCGGTGCGCCCAAACAGTGGTTTACCCCCACATATTGGGTATCGACGTACTCAGGAGAAATCGCACAACAACTTTTGTGGTCTAATTTCTCCTGTTGCCCTTGTAAAAATAAAAATTTTGGGGCAAAAAGACCATTTTGGAGAAAAAATTCGATTTTTTTTTTTTCACGGCTCTACGTTATAAACGTCTTTGAAGCACATGGGGGTTCAAAGTGCTCACCACACATCTAGATAAGTTCCTTAAGGGGTCTAGTTTCCAAAATGGTGTCACTTGTGGGGGGTTTCCACTGTTTAGGCACATCAGGGGCTCTCCAAACGCGACATGGCGTCCAATCTCAATTCCAGCCAATTTTACATTGAAAAAGTAAAACGGCACTCCTTCTCTTCCAAGCTCTGCGGTGCGCCCAAACAGTGGTTTACCCCCACATATTGGTATCGACGTACTCAGGAGAAATTGCACAACAACTTTTGTGGTCTAATTTCTCCTGTTACCCTTGTGAAAATAAAAATTTGGGGGCAAAAAGATCATTTTTGTAGAAAAAATGCGATTTTTTATTTTCACGGCTCTACGTTGTAAACTTCTGTGAAGCACATGGGGGTTCAAAGTGCTCACCACGCATCTAGATAAGTTCCTTAAGGGGTCTAGTTTCCAAAATGGTGTCACTTGTGGGGGGTTTCCACTGTTTAGGCACACCAGGGGCTCTGCAAACGCAACATGGCATCCAATCTCAATTCCAGACAATTCTACATTGAAAAAGTAAAACGGCACTCCTTCCCTTCCAAGCTCTGCGGTGCGCCAAAACAGTGGTTTACCCTCACATATGAGGTATCGACGTATTCAGGAGAAATCGCACAACATCTTTTGTGGTCTAATTTCTCCTGTTACCCTTGTGAAAATAAAAATTTGGGGGCAAAAAGATCATTTTTGTAGAAAAAATGCGATTTTTTATTTTCACGGCTCTACGTTGTAAACTTCTGTGAAGCACATGGGGGTTCAAAGTGCTCACCACGCATCTAGATAAGTTCCTTAAGGGGTCTAGTTTCCAAAATGGTGTCACTTGTGGGGGGTTTCCACTGTTTAGGCACACCAGGGGCTCTGCAAACGCAACATGGCATCCGATCTCAATTCCAGACAATTCTACATTGAAAAAGTAAAACGGCACTCCTTCCCTTCCAAGCTCTGCGGTGCGCCAAAACAGTGGTTTACCCTCACATATGAGGTATCGACGTATTCAGGAGAAATCGCACAACATCTTTTGTGGTCTAATTTCTCCTGTTACCCTTGTGAAAATAAGAATTTGTGGGTGAAAAGATCATTTTTGTGTAAACAAAAGCGATTTTTTATTTTCACGGCTCTACGTTATAAACTTCCGTGAAGCACTTGGGGGTTCAAAGTGCTCACCACACATCTAGATAAGTTCCTTGAGGGGTCTAGTTTCCAAAATGGTGTCACTTGTGGGGAGTTTTCACTGTTTAGGTACATCAGGGGCTCTCTAAACGTGACATGGCGTCCAATCTCAATACCAGCCAATTCTGCATTGAAAAAGTCAAACGGCGCCCAAACTGCGGTGCGCCCAAACAGTGGTTTACCCCCACATATGGGGTATTGGCGTATTCAGGAGAAATTGCATAACAGACTTTATGGTTACATTTCTGTTTTTACGCATGTGAAAATAAAAAAAATGGTTCTGAATTAAGATATTTGCAAAAAAAAGTTAAATGTTCATTTTTTCCTTCCACATTGTTTCAGTTCCTGTGAAGCACGTAAAGGGTTAATAAACTTCTTGAATGTGGTTTTGAGAGCCTTGAGGGGTGTAGTTTTTAGAATAGTGTCACACTTCCTTATTTTCTATCACATAGACCCCTCAAAATGACTTCAAATGTGATGTGGTCCCCCAAAATAAATGGTGTTGTAAAAATGAGAAATTGCTGGTCAACTTTTAACCCTTATAACTCCCTAACAAAAAAAAATTTTGTTTCCAAAATTGTGCTGATGTAAAGTAGACATGTGGGAAATGTTATTTATTAACTATTTTTCGTGACATATCTCTCTGATTTAAGGGCATAAAAATACAAAGTTTGAAAATTGCAAAATTTTAAACATTTTCGCCATATTTCCGTTTTTTTCATAAATAATCGCAAGTAATATCGCAGAAATGTTACCACTAACATGAAGTACAATATGTCACGAAAAAACAATCTCAGAATCAGCGGGATCCGTTGAAGCGTTCCAGAGTTATAACCTCCTAAAGTGACAGTGGTCAGAATTGTAAAAATTGGCTCGGTCATTAAGTACCAAATTGGCTCTGTCACTAAGGGGTTAAACCAGTTATTCATGCTGAACAAAATAATTAATAAATAACATTTCCCATATGGCAGCTTTACATCTGCATCAATTCTCAAATGTCATTTTATTTTGTTAGGATGTTAGAGGAGTTAATAGTTTAGAAGCAATTTCTCATTTTTCAACAATTTTACAAAATATATTTCTTTAGGGATGTAATCAGATGGACTTTGAGGGGCCTATAAATTGGAAACTACCAAAAAGTGCTAGCATTTAAAAATCATAACCCTAAAATACTGCAAAAATGTTGTCAGGAATTTCTTAAACGCTTCAGGTGCCACACAGGAATTAATGCAAAGTGCAATGGAAAAAATACCATTTAAATTTTACCTGTAAAATGTTGCTGTAGCCCCATTTTTTCACTTTTGCAAGAGGTATCACCTAAAAGTGAACCCCACAGAGTTTATTATCCACTTTCTTTTGAGAGCAGCGATACCCCACATGTAGTCAAAATGTTGTGTTTGGAGGATCAGCAGGGCTCAGAATGGAAGGAACAATACTTGAATTTTGGAATACAAACTTGGCTGAAAAAGATGGTGGGCACCATGTCGCATTTGCAGAGCCCCTAAGGTACCTAAACATCAAAAGCTTCCATATTTGACCCCATTTTGAAAACTAGACACCTCAAGGATTTTACGTAGGGGTACAGTGAGCGTTTTTAACCCTCAGATACTGCACAGAATTTGAATATTTAATATGTCATCATGTTGTCGTCATTTTTTTTACTTTTGAAAAAACCCTGATCCTAAGCCGAACACTAACCCTAAGTCTAAATCTAACAGCAAAGAATGAAAGAAATATAAAATAAAAAAAAGTATAATCATCATGTTTTTGTAACTTTTGAAAAATCCCTAAGCCTAACCCTAATGGCAAAGAATTAAAGAAATAAAAATAATAAAATAAAAAACATTTACCGTATATACTCGAGTATAAGCCGACCCGAGTATAAGCCGACCCCCCTAATTTTGCCACAAAAACTGGGAAAACTTATTGACTCGAGTATAAGCCTAGGGTGGAAAATGCAGCAGCTACCGGTGAATTTCAAAAAGAAAAATAGATGCTCCATACCGTTCATTATGGCCCCATAGCTGTGCCATATAGTGCTCTGCACCGTTCATTATTGCCCCATAGCTGTGCCATATAGTGCTCTGCTCCGTTCATTATTGTCCCATAGCTGTGCCATATAGTGCTCTGCACCGTTCATTATTGCCCCATAGCTGTGCCATATAGTGCTCTGCACCGTTCATTATGGCCCCATAGCTGTGCCATATAGTGCTCTGCACCGTTCATTATTGCCCCATAGCTGTGCCATATAGTGCTCTGCACCGTTCATTCTTGCCCCATAGCTGTGCCATATAGTGCTCTGCACCGTTCATTCTTGCCCCATAACTGTGCCATATAGTGCTCTGCACCGTTCATTCTTGTCCCATAACTGTACCATATAGTGCTCTGCACCGTTCATTCTTGCCCCATAACTGTGCCATATAGTGCCCTGCACCGTTCATTATTGCCCCATAGCTGTGCCATATAGTGCTCTGCACCGTTCATTATTGCCCCATAGCTGTGCCATATAGTGCTCTGCACCGTTCATTCTTGCCCCATAGCTGTGCCATATAGTGCTCTGCACCGTTCACTATTGTCCCATAGCTGTGCCATATAGTGCTCTGCACCGTTCATTATTGTCCCATAGCTGTGCCATATAGTGCTCTGCACCGTTCATTCTTGCCCCATAGCTGTGCCATATAGTGCTCTGCACCGTTCATTCTTGCCCCATAGCTGTGCCATATAGTGCTCTGCACCGTTCATTTTTGCCCCATAGCTGTGCCATATAGTGCTTTGCACCGTTCATTCTTGCCCCATAGCTGTGCCATATAGTGCTCTGCACCATTCATTATTGCCCCATAGATGCTCCATAGAAAGCTCTGCCATTGCTGCTGCTGCTGCAATAATGAAAAAAAAAATGCCATACTCACCTTTCTTGCTTGCAGCTCCCGGCGTCTCGTCCCGGCATCTCTCCGCACTGACTGATCAGGCAGAGGGCGGCACGCACACTATATGCGTCATCGCGCCCTCTGACCTGCACAGTCAGAGCACAGAGACGCCGGGAAGACAGAGCGGCGCCAGGAAGACGGAGCGGCACCCGGCGTGTGGAGCGTGGACAGGTGAATATAAAATACTCACCTAGTCCCAGCGCTCCTGACGCTGCCCCTGCCCGTCACACTGTCTTCGGGTGCCGCAGCCTCTTCCTGTCAGCGGTCACTGGCACCACTCAGAGGAATGAATATGCGGCTCCACCCCTATGGGAGTGGAGTCCATATTCATTTCTTTAATGAGCGGTCCCACGTGACCGCTGAACAGGGGAAGAGCTGCGGCACCCGGAGAAGTGTGACAGGCAGGGGCAGCGCCAGGATCGCCGGGACTAGGTAAGTATGCCTCAGCGCCCTCTCCCCCTCACCCACCGACCCTGCCGCCCACCGTGACTCGAGTATAAGCTGAGAGGGGCACTTTCAGCCCAAAAATTTGAGTATATACGGTAATCTGACTAGAGGGATGACATGGGGGAAGGTGATCAAAGGGGTGCACGGCTCTACCTTATAAACTTCTATGATGCACCTGGGAGTTCAAAGTGTTCTCCACACATCTAAATAAGTTCATTCAAGGGTGTTGTTTTCAAAATGGGGTCACTTGTGGGGGGTTTCCGCTGTTTAGGCACATCAAGGGCTCTCCAAATGCGACATGGCGTTCGCTAATGATTCCACCTAATTTTGCACTCCAAAAGTCAACTAGAGCTCCTTCCCTTCTGAGACTTTCCCTGCTTCCAAAACAATAGTTTTCCTCCACATATCAGCATACTTAGGCCGGGGACACACACAACGTATAAAAAAACGGTTCTTTTTTGACGGACGAGAATCGCACAAATGTTACCAAAACAGTGATCCGTGTGCAGTGCGAGGATGCGATTTTCTCACATCAAATGATCCGTTTGACATCCATGTGACATCCGTATGGCATCCGTATGGCGAGATTTTCTCACACACTTGCAAAATGAGCAAATAATTGCTGAGCCTTTCCTGTCACCTGCCCAATGCCTGAGAATTTCTCGCAAGTCACACTGATGGTCCGTGTGCTGTGCTATTTTTTCTCGCCACCATAGACTTTCATTGGCGATTCTCGGCCAAGATACGCTGACAATCGCAGCATGCTGCGATTTCACTCGGATCCTGAATACGGCCGAGAAAATATCGGATGATAGGAGCTGCCCCATAGATTAACATTGGGACGAGCGCAATGCGATTTTCTATCGCATTGCACTCTTCCATATTACGGTCTAGTGTGACCCCGGCCTTAGGAGAATTTGCACAACAATTTGCATAGTGATTTTATCCTTCTACCCTTGTGAAAAAATTGGGCTAAAAGAACATTTTTGTGGGAAAAATTAGATTTTTTTTATTTTTATGGCTCTACGTTATAAACTTCTGTGAAGCACCTGGAGGTTCAAGGTGCTCTCCACACATCTATATACATGCCTTAAGGGGTCTAGTTTCCATAATGGGGTAATTAGTGTGGTGTTTCCCCTGTTTAAGCACATCAGGGGCTCTCTAAATGCGACATGGTGTATGCTCTTGATTCCAGCCATTTTTGCGTTCAAAAAGTCAAGCGGTGCTCCTTCCATTCCAAGCTCTTCCATGCGCCCAAACAGTAGTTTTCTCTCATATATTAGGTATCTGCATACTCAGGAGAAATTGCACAACAAATTTTGGTGTCAATTTTCTCCTGTTACACTTGTGAAAGTAAAAAAATTGGAGCTAAAGGAATTTTTTTGTGGAAAAAAAAAACTAAAATGTTCATTTTTTCCTGTGAAGCACTTGGGTTAATAAACTTCTTGAATTTGGATTTGAGGCATTGTTTTAGAATGATGTCACTTTTGGGTATTTTCTGTCATATAGGTCCACCAAAGTCACTTCAAATGTGATGTAGTCCCTAAAAACATGGATTTGTAAATTTTGTTGTAAAAATTAGAAATTGCTGTTCAACTTTTAACCCTTCTGTCTGTTTTATTTATTACATATTTTGTGAGGTATAACAAAAGTTTCTAATTTTTTGTCAAATTTTCAATATTTTAATAAATGAACACCCCTCATCTTGACCAAAGTTTATTACTAGGATAAAGTACAATGCGTAATGAGAAAACAGTCTCAGAATCATGGGATATATTGAAGGGTTTCAGAGTTATAACCTCATAAAATGACATTGGTCAGAATTGAAAAAATTGACCCGGTCAGGAAGATTCATTTCTTGCCATTACCTTGACGAGCAAAAAGGTAACAATTAGTGATGGACGAGCACTAATATGCTTGGGTGCTCATTTCTCGAATTGAGCAAATAATAATGCTTGGATGCTCGCTTCGAATAACGAGCATAAAGGAAGTCATTGGGAAACACCAGCATTTTTCCAACAGACCATACCAAGAGGTCTGGTAGGGGGCACTGGAATATCGCTGAAATGGATGGAAATACTGCTGAAGTGGATGGGAACAGCATGGGAAAGACCCCTCGACGCAACTCTGACTCACAGGTCACTGCTGGGAACAATGTTGTCATTGTATAATGTCACTTTTACAGACTGACAATAAAACATACAAAACCAAAGATGAAATAGATTTTACAGTAAATAATGTTAAGAAACATGTTATAACATAATTATATAATAACCGTATAATAAAAATAAAAAAAGCGAAAAGAAAATGCCATCTCTCAATGCATTTCCCTGTAATTTTTAGCAATAAATAAATCATTAAAAAAATGAAGTAGGGTCCTTCCTATTTGCTAAGGCAAAGCACACATCTGCGGACTGATGTTATCAGACTAGTAAGATCCATGGTTATTGTCCCTTTACCAGCCTAAAAATTCCAGCTCGCAGCCACCCAGAACTGGCACATCACATTAGATGCACAATTTCTGGCGCCCTGTATCAGCTCTTCCTGAGTACCCTGCAGTGCAGTGGAAATTAGGGTACTGGGATTAGAGTTTGATGTCAGCAGCTGGTGCTGACACCAAGCCCTAGGGTTAGTAATGGAGAAGTGTCAGTCAGACACCCAGACTACTAACCTTGTAAGTAAAAATCAGTAAACACACACAGAAAAGTTCTTTATTTTAACAAAAAAGATACAGGCCCCCATTAGTTGCACTAATTCTGGTGCCCTGTCTCAGACTTGGTGCAGTGGTAAGCGGGATAGTGGGATGTGGGGTTGATGACAGCTGTGATATGTCAAAAATCACAGCTCGCATCAATCCCTGGGGTTAGTAATGGAGAGGTGTCTGTTAGTACATCCGACGTACTACAGCTATTCTACCTGGTCACATGGACTGCCAGACTGCGCTCTGCATGACCCAGTGACTGTAAGACCTGGAAACCTTAAGGGAATCTTTAAGGGAGACTTTAAGGTTACTGGAGTTTCCAGCTGCTGGGTCACCAGGAGGCTGTGGACTAAGGTAACTTTAAGTTCACCACCAAAGGATCTCCCTGCAGCTTTGAGGTCTGGAAACCTTAAGGGGGCCTTTGAGGGAGACTTTAAGGCTACTGGAGTTCCCAGCTGCAGGGACACTGAAGGCTGTGAACTCCAGTAATCTCAAAGTCTGCCGGCTGTGTGCCCACATTGTGTTTTTACTGCCGTTTTTTACCTGCTTTTCTGTACAGCAATGAATGCTCTTTAAAGCTATTTGAAAAAAGGGAAAAAAAAGGCTTTGTTAAAAAGATAGATAGAGGGATAGATATAGATAGATAGATAGATAGATAGATAGATAGATAGATAGATAGATAGATAGATACATTTGTAGATAGATAGAATTAATGACTTGGGGTCTCCACTATTTTTAATAACCAGCTAAAGCAAAGCATACAGCTGGGGGCTCATATTATAAAGCTGTTAAGGTCCATGGTCATTTGCCCCTTCCCAGACTAAAAATACCAGCCCTCAGCCACCCCAGAACTGGGGCATCACATTAGATGCACCAATTCTGGTGCCCTGTCTCAGCTCTTACCGATTGCCATGGTGTGGTAGCAATCAGGGTAATGGGATAAAATGATGGTAATGGGATGGTTAGTAATGGAGTTGAAGTCAGCAGCTAGTGCTATTACTGAGCCCTGGGGTTAGTAATGGAGAGGTGTCAGCCAAACACCCCCATTACTAACCCTGTAAAAAAAAATCAATAAACCCATCCACACAGAAAAGTCCTTTACTTTAACAAAAGAAACCCAGACATCTTCTTTCACCAATTTATTTCCCCAAAAAATCTCACACCAGTCCATTGTAGTCTAAAGGATCCCACATCGATGTCCCACGACAAGCCCTGTCCAAAATTCCAGCTTAACCCCTTAGTGACAGAGCCAATTTGGTACTTAATGACCGAGCCAATTTTTGCAATTCTGACCACTGTCACTTTATGAGGTTATAACTCTGGAACGCTTCAACGGACCCTGCTGATTCTGAGATTGTTTTTTCGTGACGTATTGTACTTCATGTTAGTGGTAACATTTCTTCGATATTACTTGCGATTATTTATGAAAAAAACGGAAATATGGCGAAAATTTTTAAAATTTTGCAATTTTCAAACTTTGTATTTTTATGCCCTTAAATCAGAGAGATATGTCACGAAAAATAGTTAATAAATAACATTTCCCAAATGTCTACTTTACATCAGCACAATTTTGGAAACAAAATTTTTTTTGTTAGGGAGTTATAAGGGTTAAAAGTTGACCAGCAATTTCTCATTTTTACAACACCATTTTTTTTAGGGACCACATCACATTTGAAGTCATTTTGAGGGGTCTATATGATAGAAAATAATGAAGTGTGACACCATTCTAAAAACTACACCCCTCAAGGTTCTCAAAACCACATTCAAGAAGTTTATTAACCCTTTACGTGCTTCACAGGAACTGAAACAATGTGGAAGGAAAAAATGAACATTTAACTTTTTTTTGCAAACATCTTAATTCAGAACCATTTTTTTTATTTTCACATGTGTAAAAACAGAAATATAACCATAAATTTTGTTATGCAATTTCTCCTGAATACGGCAATACCCCATATGTGGGGGTAAACCACTTTTTGGACGCACTGAAGAACTTAGAAGTGAAGGAGCGCCGTTTTACTTTTTCAATGTAGAATTGGCTGGAATTGAGATTGGACGCCATGTCGTGTTTGGAGAGCCCCTGATGTGCCTAAACAGTGGAAACCCCCCACAAGTGACACCATTTTGGAAACTAGACCCCTTAAGGAACTTATCTAGATGTGTGGTGAGCACTTTGAACCCCCATGTGCTTCACAGAAGTTTATAACGTAGAGCTCTGAAAATAAAATCGCATTTTTTCTACAAAAATGATCTTTTTGCCCACAAATTTTAATTTTCACAAGGGTAACAGGAGAAATTAGACCACAAAACTTGTTGTGCAATTTCTCCTGAGTACGTCGATACCCAATATGTGGGGGTAAACCACTGTTTGGGCGCACCGCAGAGCTTGGAAGAGAAGGAGTGCCGTTTTACTTTTTCAATGTAGAATTGGCTGGAATTGAGATTGGACGCCATGTCGCGTTTGGAGAGCCCCTGATGTGCCTAAACAGTGGAAACCCCCCACAAGTGACACCATTTTGGAAACTAGACCCCTTAAGGAACTTATCTAGATGTGTAATGAGCACTTTGAACCCCCATGTGCTTCACAGAAGTTTATAACGTAGAGCCGTGAAAAAAAAAATCGCATTTTTTCTACAAATATGTTCTTTTTGCCCACAAATTTTTATTTTCACAAGGGTAACAGGAGAAATTAGACCACTAAAGTTGTTGTGCAATTTCTCCTGAGTACGTCGATACCCAATATGTGGGGGTAAACCACTGTTTGGGCGCACCGCAGAGCTAGGAAGAGAAAGAGTGCTGTTTTACTTTTTCAATGTAGAATTGGCTGGAATTAAGATCGGACGCCATGTCGCGTTTGGAGAGCCCCTGATGTGCCTAAACAGTATAAATCCCCCACAAGTGACCCCATTTTGGAATCTATACCCCCCATGGAACTTATCTAGATGTGTGGTGAGAACTTTGAATGCCCAAGTGCTTCACAGAAGTTTATAATGCAGAGTCGTGAAAATAAAAAATATTTTTTTTTCCACAAAAAAGATTTTTTAGCCCCCAAGTTTTTATTTTCACAAGGGTAACAAGAAAAATTGGACCCCAAATGTTGTTGTCCAATTTGTCCTGAGTATGCTGGTACCCAATATGTGGGGGTAAACCACTGTTTAGGCGCACGGCAGAGCTTGGAAGGAAGGAGCGCCGTTTTGGAATGCAGACTTTGATAGAATGGTCTGCGAGCATTATGTTGCGTTTGCAGAGCCCCTGATGTACCTAACCAGTAGAAACCCTCCACAAGTGACCCCATTTTGGAAACTAGACCTCCAAGCAACTTATCTAGATGTGTGGTGAGAACTTTGAATGCCCAAGTGCTTCACAGAAGTTTAGAATGCAGAGTCGTGAAAATAAAAAATATATTTTTTTCCACAAAAAAGATATTGTAGCCCCCAAGTTTTTATTTTCACAAGGGTAACAGGAGAAATTAGACTGCAATAGTTGTTATCCAATTTATCCCGAGTACGCTGATGCACCATATGTGGGGGTAAACCACTGTTTGGGCGCACGGCAGAGCTCGGAAGGGAAGGAGCGCCGTTTTGGAATGCAGACTTTGATAGAATGGTCTGTGGGCATTGTTGCGATTGCAGAGCCCCTGATGTACCTAAACAGTAGTAACCCCCCACAAATGACCCCATTTTGGAAACTAGACCCCCCAAGGAACTTATCTAGATGTGTGGTGAGAACTTTGAATGCCCAAGTGCTTCACAGAAATTTAGAATGCAGAGTCGTGAAAATAAAATAAAAAATTTTTTTCACAAAAAAGATATTGTAGCCCCCAAGTTTTTATTTTCACAAAGATAACAGTAGAAATTGGACTGCAATAGTTGTTGTCCAATTTATTCCGAGTATGCTGATGTGCCATATGTGGGGGTAAACCACTGTTTGGGCGCACGGCAGAGCTTGGAAGGGAAGGAGCGCCCTTTTGGAATGCAGACTTTGATAGAATGGTCTGTGGGCATTATGTTGTGTTTGCAGAGCCCCTGATGTACCTAAACAGTAGTAACCCCTTTCAAGTGACCCCGTTTTGGAAACTAGACCCCCCAAGGAACTTATATAGATGTGTGGTGAGACCTTTGAATGCCCAAGTGCTTCACAGAAGTTTATAATGCAGAGTCATAAAAAATATATATATATATATTTTTCCACAAAAAAGATTTTGTAGCCCCCAAGTTTTCATTTTCACAAGGGTAACAAGAGAAATTGGACCCCAGAAGTTGTTGTCCAATTTATCCCGAGTACGCTGATGCCCCATATGTGGGGGTAACCCACTGTTTGGGCGCACGGCAGAGCTCAGAAGGGAGGGAGCACCATTTGACTTTTTGAGCGCAAAATTGGCTGTCGTGTTTGGAGACCCCCTGATGTACCTAAACAGTAAAAACCCCCCAATTCTAGCTCCAACCCAACTCCAACACACCCTTAACCCTAATCCCAACCTGATCCATAATCCTAATCACTAACCATAACGATAATCACAACCCTTACCCCAAAACAACCCTAATGTCAACCCTAACCATAACCCTTATCAAAACCCTAAATCCAACACACCCCTAATCCTAATCTCAACCCTAACCTCAAACCTAACCCTAATCCCAATACACCCCTAATCACAACCCTAACCTTAACCCTAATCCCAAACCTAACCCTAATCCCAAGCGTAACCCTAATGCCAACCCTAACCCTAATACCAACCCTAATCCAAACCCTAACCCTAATCCCAACTCTAACCCTAACTTTAGCCCCAACCCTAGCCCTAACTTTAGCCCCAACCCTAACCCTAGCCCTAAGGCTACTTTCACACTTGCGTCGTTTGGCATCCGTCGCAATCCGTAGTTTTGGACAAGAAACGGATCCTGCAAATGTGCCCGCAGGATGCGTTTTTTGCCCATTGACTTGTTTTGCCGACAGATCGTGACGATCGCCAGTAAACGGTTAATTACCGGTGATCGCAAATGCGGGGTCGGTTAAAAACCCCCCGAATCATGTTCTCTGGGGTCTCGGCTACCCCCGGCAGCCGAGACCCCAGAGAAAATCCGACTCTGGGGGGCGCTATTCACTTTTTCCACAGCGCCGTTAATTAACGGCGCTGTGGTTTAAGTACCCTTAGCGGCCGCCGTTAAAAGGCGTATCGGCGGTCGCTAAGGGGTTAAGGAGCCCCAAATGGAGTAGGATTTCGCAGTGCTCTGCTATAGTCGGCAGTGTCTGTGACCGATGATGACGTCAGTAAGCTAACAGAGTGTCTTCAGTGTGCTCGAAAAATATGTTCGAGTCCACATGGCTGCATGTCTCATGATTGCCTGTTTGTTAGGTAACGTGTGATGCATGGTGCTTGATGGATTTCTGTGATTTTACTATTACAAAGTATACGCTCCACCGCTACTGCCATGGCTGTTGTGCCAGAACTGATAAACATTGTGATGCGCAGACTTGCTGACTCCGATATTTTGCCTGGACGTCCACCTGTTTGCTTTTGGATGGATGGATGAACTTCATTTTTATTCTTCCATCTGTCATATAATTCAAATGATGCAGTTTGACAATTTTTGTGTGGCCAAGAGACTGCTATCGATGAGCTGGTTGATGCTGTTTCTCTTTTCTAGGGAAGACTTCTTCATGGCTGCTCCTCGATTTGAACCAGTGACTTTTTGCTTTGGGAATCAACCTAATAACACACTGAGCTATTAGGAAATGTGAGAACAGGTTGTATTTTGTAGTATTAAAGAAGAAAAAGATTTTTCCACCAGAAGCAAAACATTAACAATGAAGTGACATGACAAGAATCTGCATAACTAATCATATACCAAATAGTTGCAAGTCAAATTTTTGTATAAGATAATCAAGATGATTGTCTAAAAAATTATAGTAATGAATGTCACGCTCGAAGCAGTAGTGGTGGGTGAGATATGGAGCCTGAAAGTCAAGTTATAAACAGTTAACTTTTGCTCATCAGAGTAACTGATGCATAATCAGGACATATTTCTATGATGCTGAGTTTCACTCCATACTTGAAGATCTTATAGATTGGGTGACCTCCTGACTATTATACTTGGACATTTATGTTTCTTGTATAGAGAGAGGGAGATTAGAAAAAAAGTACTCTCCCGAACATATCTTTATAACATATAAAGATAATAGCCATAGTGTTATTTCTAATCCTGACAGTACCTGCAATTTGCTGTGAGGGTGGATCTACACCTCAATGCTGCCCTTCATTCTGGAAAGTTATGTCATAGATCAGGGGGTGTGACCTTCTCCTGACGTCTGGTAACATCCCTCCCTAATAACATCTGTTTTGTTGCAGTCTGAGATCAGGGTGTGTGGCCAGCACCTGCCAAACTGCTCTAACTGTATCTGAGCTCTGCCTGCCCTCCCCTTTCCACTCAGGATCCATGCCTGCTAGTTTCACAACTTATTTATTACAGTTATAACTCCCTCTATGCACTTGGACATGTCATAATGAAGCAGCAAATACAATACAGGCTGCTATCAACTGCAGAACAAGCCATGATAGCAGGGGCGTAACTACCGAGGTCGCAGCTGCAACAGCGTTTTTGACAACCAACTGTGCTAAAGCTGACAGCTGGGGGCTGCAATTCTCAGGCTGGTAAGAGGCCATGGATTTTGCCCCCCAGCCTAAAAACAGCAGCCTGCAGCTGTCCAGAAAAGGCACATCTATTAGATGCGTCAATTCTTTGCCCAGCTCTTCTCACTTACCCTATAGCGGTGGCAAGTGGGGTTCATATTTGTGGGGTTGAAGTCACCTTTGTATTGTCCGGTGACATCAAGCCCACAGCTTAGTAATTGAGAGACATCTATAACACCCCTATATATTACTAATCCTACAGTTGTATGGTAAATAAAGACACAGCAATAATAAAGTCCTTCATTTGAAATAAAACTAAACACAGTTATCCATTTTTATTTAACCCCTTAGCGACCGCCGATACGCCTTTTAACGGCGGCCGCTAAGGGTACTTAAACCACAGCGCCGTTAATCAACGGCGCTGTAGAAAAAGTAAATAGCGCCCCCCAGAGTCGGATTTTCTCCGGGGTCTCGGCTGCCGGGGGTAGCCGAGACCCCAGAGAACATGATTCGGGTTTTTTTTACCGACCCCACATTTGCGATCGCCGGTAATTAACCGTTTACCGGCGATCGCAAAAAAAAACAACGCGATTTCTTTTTAATTTCTCTGTCCTCCGATGTGATCGCACATCAGAGGACAGAGAAAAGGGGTCCCCGATCGCCCTCCGATACTCACCTATCTCCCCCGGTGCTCCTCGTGGCTCCCGATGGGCGCCTCCATCTTCAAAGTGGCGGGAGCATGCGCAGTGCGCCCGCCGGCCGGCCCCGGGAGAATCTTTGGGGTCTCGGGGTAGCCGAGACCCCAAAGAGCATGATCGGGGTCGGTTTTACCGACCCCTGTTTTGCGATCGCCGGTAATTAACTGTTTACCGGCGACCGCAAAAAAAAAAAAGAAGCAAAGTGTAATTCTCTGTCCTCTGATGTGATCGCACATCAGAGGACAGAGAAATAGGGGGATTCGGGGACCCTATTATACTCACCAGTGTCCCTGGGTCCTCCTGCTGCTCCTCCTGGCCGCCGGCATCTTCTGGGGAAAAGAAAATGGCGGGCGCATGCGCAGTGCGCCTGCCATCTATCGCCATCTGTCGGCCGGCAGGAGAAGAGCAGTTGGGGCTAAAGTTAGGGTTAGGGTTAGGGCTAGGGTTAGGGCTAGGGTTAGGGCTAGGGTTAGGGTTAGGGCTAGGGTTAGGGCTAGGGTTAGGGTTAGGGCTAGGATTAGGGTTAGGGCTACGGTTAGGGTTAGGGCTAGGGTTAGGGCTAAATTTAGGGCTAGGGTTGGGGCTAAATTTAGGGTTAGGGATGGCGCTAAATTTAGGCTTAGGCTTCTTTCTTACTTACGTCGGTACGGGGCCGTCGCAATGCATCGGCTCGACATACCGACGCACGTTGTGAAAATTGTGCACAACGTGGGCAGCGGATATAGTTTTTCAACGCATCCACTGCCCAATCTATGTCCTGAGGAGGAGGGGGTGGAGTTACGGCCACGCGTGCGCGGTCAGAAATGGCGAATGCGATGTACCAAAAAACGTTACATTGAACGGTTTTTTGTGCTGACGGTCCGCCAAAACACTGATCCAGTGCATGACGGACGCGACGTATGGCCATCCGTCACGATCCGTCGGCAATACAAGTCTATGGGCAAAAAACGCATCCTGCGGGCACATTTGCAGGATCCGTTTCTTGTCCAAAATGACGGATTGCGACGGATGCTGTTGTGAATTCTGTGGCTGAATTCACTCCTGTGGTCACAAGTGGTACTGCAGCTTCTGAGCTTCCTCCCTCAGGTGTTCTGGTGAGCTCGTTGGCTGCTTTGTTATTTAACTCCACCTGATTCTGTCTTCCTTGCTCCTTGTCAATGTTCCAGTGTTGGATCTGAGCTTCTGGATCTTTCCTGTGGCCTGCTGCTCTGCTTAGATAAGTGCTTCTTTGCTTTTGTTGCTACTTTTTCTGTCCAGCTTGTCAATTCGTTTTGCTGGAAGCTCTGAGACGCAAAGGGTGTACCGCCGTGCCGTTAGTTCGGCACGGTGGGTCTTTTTGCCCCCTTTGCGTGGTTTTTTGCTTTAGGGTTTTTTGTAGACTGCAAAGTTCTCTTTGCTATCCTCGCTCTATCTAGAATATCGGGCCTCACTTTGCTGAATCTATTTCATCCCTACGTTTGTCTTTTCATCTTGCTAACAGTCATTATATGTGGGGGGCTGCCTTTTCCTTTGGGGAATTTCTCTGAGGCAAGTCAGGCTTGTTTTTCTATCTTCAGGCTAGTCAGCTCCTCAGGCTGTGCCGAGTTGCATAGGTAGTGTCAGGCGCAATCCACAGCTGCCTTTAGTTGTGTTTAGGATAGGTTCAGGTATTGCGGTCTACAGAGATTCCACGTCTCAGAGCTCGTTCTATTGTTTTTGGGTTATAGTCAGATCACTGTATGTGCTCTGATTGCTGGCACACTGTGTCACTGGATTGCCTACATAACAGTACAAGGAGCCCCACTAATGATTCTCAATAGAGGGAAAAAAGAAGTTCTGACATCATTTTTTTTTCTCAGCTCTGTGTTCAGTCTTTTTTTTCCCCTAGACATTTGGGTGTTTCAGGACACAGGTGTGGACATGGATATTCAGGGTCTGTGCTCTTCAATGGATAATCTCGTTACAAATGTACAAAGGATTCAAGATACTATTGATCAGAAATCTATGTTAGAACCAAGAATTCCTATTCCTGATTTGTTTTTTGGTGATAGAACTAAGTTTCTTAATTTAAAAAATAATTGTAAGCTATTTCTGGCCTTGAAACCTCATTCTTCGGGTAATCCTATTCAACAGGTTTTGATTATTATTTCTTTTTTGCGCGGCGACCAGGACTGCCAGGAATGCCAGGACTGGGCATTTTCTCTTGCGCCAGGAGACCCTGCATTGAGTAATGTCAATGCGTTTTTCCTGGCGCTCGGATTGCTTTACGATGAGCCTAATTCAGTGGATCAGGCTGAGAAAAATTTGCTGGCTTTGTGCCAGGGTCAGGATGATATAGAAGTATATTGTCAGAAATTTAGGAAGTGGTCAGTACTCACTCTGTGGAATGAATCTGCGCTGGCAGCTTTGTTCAGAAAGGGTCTCTCTGAGGCTCTTAAGGATGTCATGGTGGGTTTTCCTATGCCTGCTGGTTTGAATGAGTCTATGTCTTTGGCCATTCAGATCGGTCGACGCTTGCGCGAGCGTAAATCTGTGCACCATTTGGCGGTATTGTCTAAGATTAAACCTGAGCCTATGCAGTGCGATAGGACTATGACCAGAGTTGAACGGCAAGAACACAGACGTCTGAATGGTCTGTGTTTCTACTGTGGTGATTCCACTCATGCTATTTCTGATTGTCCTAAGCACACTAAGCGGTTCGATAGGTCTGCCGTCATTGGTACTGTACCATCCAAATTCCTTCTGTCCATTACCTTGATATGCTCTTTGTCATCGTATTCTGTCATGGCGTTTGTGGATTCAGTCGCTGCCCTGAATCTGATGGATTTGGATTATGCTAAACGTTGTGGGTTTTTCTTGGAGCCTTTGCAGTGTCCTATTCCGTTGAGAGGAATTGATGCTACACCTTTGGCCAAGAATAAACCTCAGTACTGGACCCAGCTGACCATGTGCATGGCTCCTGCACATCAGGAAGTTATTCGCTTTCTGGTGCTACATAATCTGGATGATGTGGTCGTGTTGGGGTTGCCATGGCTGCAAACCCATAATCCAGTATTGGATTGGAACTCTATGTCGGTATCCAGCTGGGGTTGTCAGGGGGTACATGGTGATGTTCCATTTTTGTCTATTTCGTCATCCACTCCTTCTGAGGTCCCAGAGTTCTTGTCTGATTATCAGGATGTATTTGAAGAGCCCAAGTCCGATGCCCTACCTCCGCATAGGGATTGTGATTGTGCTATCAATTTGATTCCTGGTAGTAAATTCCCTAAAGGTCGATTATTTAATTTATCCGTGCCTGAACACGCCGCTATGCGCAGTTATGTGAAGGAATCCCTGGAGAAGGGACATATTCGCCCATCGTCATCACCACTGGGAGCAGGGTTCTTTTTTGTAGCCAAGAAGGATAGTTCGCTGAGACCGTGTATTGATTACCGCCTTCTTAATAAGATCACTGTTAAATTTCAGTATCCCTTGCCATTGTTATCTGACTTGTTTGCTCGGATTAAGGGGGCTAGTTGGTTCACTAAGATAGATCTTCGTGGTGCGTATAATCTGGTGAGAATCAGGCAAGGAGATGAATGGAAAACTGCATTTAATACGCCCGAGGGTCATTTTGAGTATCTAGTGATGCCGTTCGGACTTGCCAATGCTCCATCTGTGTTTCAGTCTTTTATGCATGACATCTTCCGTGAGTATCTGGATAAATTCCTGATTGTTTACTTGGATGACATTTTGATCTTCTCGGATGATTGGGACTCTCATGTGAAGCAGGTCAGAATGGTTTTCCAGGTCCTGCGTGCTAATTCTTTGTTTGTGAAGGGATCAAAGTGTCTCTTCGGTGTGCAGAAAGTTTCATTTTTGGGGTTCATCTTTTCCCCTTCTACTATCGAGATGGATCCGGTTAAGGTCCAAGCCATCCAGGATTGGACTCAGCCGACATCTCTGAAAAGTCTGCAAAAATTTCTGGGCTTTGCTAATTTTTATCGTCGCTTCATCTGTAATTTTTCTAGCATTGCCAAACCATTGACCGATTTGACCAAGAAGGGTGCTGATTTGGTTAATTGGTCTTCTGCTGCTGTGGAAGCTTTTCAGGAGTTGAAGCGTCATTTTTGTTCTGCCCCTGTGTTGTGTCAACCAGATGTTTCTCTTCCGTTCCAGGTCGAGGTTGATGCTTCTGAGATTGGAGCAGGGGCGGTTTTGTCACAGAGAGGTTCTGGTTGCTCAGTGTTGAAACCATGTGCTTTCTTTTCCAGGAAGTTTTCGGCTGCTGAGCGTAATTATGATGTGGGCAACCGAGAGTTGCTGGCCATGATGTGGGCATTCGCGGAATGGCGTCATTGGCTTGAAGGAGCTAAGCATCGCGTGGTGGTATTGACTGATCATAAGAACCTTACTTATCTCGAGTCTGCCAAGCGCTTGAATCCTAGACAGGCCCGTTGGTCGTTATTTTTTGCCCACTTCGATTTTGTGATTTCGTACCTTCCGGGCTCTAAAAATGTGAAGGCGGATGCTCTGTCTAGGAGTTTTGTGTCCGACTCTCCGGGTTCATCTGAGCCGGCGAGTATCCTCAAGGAAGGAGTCATTGTGTCTGCCATCTCCCCTGATTTGCGGCGAGTGTTGCAAAAATTTCAGGCGAATAAACCTGATCGTTGTCCAGCGGAGAAACTGTTCGTCCCTGATAGGTGGACTAGTAAAGTTATCTCTGAACTTCATTGTTCGGTGTTGGCTGGTCATCCTGGAATCTTTGGTACCAGAGAGTTAGTGGCTAGATCCTTCTGGTGGCCATCTCTGTCACGGGATGTACGTACTTTTGTGCAGTCCTGTGGGATTTGTGCTAGGGCTAAGCCCTGCTGTTCACGTGCCAGTGGGTTGCTTTTGCCCTTGCCGGTCCCAAAGAGGCCTTGGACACATATTTCGATGGATTTCATTTCTGACCTTCCCGTTTCTCAAAAGATGTCAGTCATTTGGGTGGTCTGTGATCGCTTTTCTAAAATGGTCCATCTGGTGCCCTTGGTTAAATTGCCTTCCTCCTCTGATTTGGTGCCTTTGTTCTTCCAGCATGTGGTTCGTTTGCATGGTATTCCTGAGAATATTGTTTCTGACAGAGGTTCCCAGTTTGTTTCAAGGTTTTGGCGAGCCTTTTGTGGTAGGATGGGCATTGACCTATCTTTTTCCTCGGCTTTCCATCCTCAGACTAATGGCCAGACCGAACGAACCAATCAGACCTTGGAAACATATCTGAGATGTTTTGTTTCTGCAGACCAGGATGATTGGGTGTCCTTTTTGCCGTTGGCTGAGTTCGCCCTTAATAATCGGGCCAGCTCGGCTACCTTGGTCTCTCCATTTTTCTGCAATTCTGGGTTCCATCCTCGTTTCTCTTCAGGACAGGTTGAGTCTTCGGACTGTCCTGGTGTGGATTCTGTGGTGGACAGGTTGCAGCAGATCTGGACTCAGGTAGTGGACAATTTGACCTTGTCCCAGGAGAAGGCTCAACTTTTCGCTAATCGCAGACGCCATGTGGGTCCCCGACTTCGTGTTGGGGATCTGGTTTGGTTATCTTCTCGTCATATTCCTATGAAGGTTTCCTCTCCTAAATTTAAACCTCGTTTTATTGGTCCGTATAGGATTTCTGAGATTCTCAATCCTGTGTCTTTTCGTCTGACCCTCCCAGACTCCTTTTCCATACATAATGTATTCCATAGGTCGTTGTTGCGGAGATACGTGGCACCTATGGTTCCATCTGTTGAGCCTCCTGCCCCAGTTTTGGTGGAGGGGGAATTGGAGTATATTGTGGAGAAAATTTTGGATTCTCGTGTTTCTAGACGGAAACTCCAGTATCTGGTTAAATGGAAGGGTTATGCTCAGGAAGATAATTCCTGGGTTTTTGCCTCTGATGTCCATGCTCCAGATTTTGTTCGTGCCTTTCATGTGGCTCATCCTGGTCGGCCTGGGGGCTCTGGTGAGGGTTCGGTGACCCCTCCTCAAGGGGGGGGGTACTGTTGTGAATTCTGTGGCTGAATTCACTCCTGTGGTCACAAGTGGTACTGCAGCTTCTGAGCTTCCTCCCTCAGGTGTTCTGGTGAGCTCGTTGGCTGCTTTGTTATTTAACTCCACCTGATTCTGTCTTCCTTGCTCCTTGTCAATGTTCCAGTGTTGGATCTGAGCTTCTGGATCTTTCCTGTGGCCTGCTGCTCTGCTTAGATAAGTGCTTCTTTGCTTTTGTTGCTACTTTTTCTGTCCAGCTTGTCAATTCGTTTTGCTGGAAGCTCTGAGACGCAAAGGGTGTACCGCCGTGCCGTTAGTTCGGCACGGTGGGTCTTTTTGCCCCCTTTGCGTGGTTTTTTGCTTTAGGGTTTTTTGTAGACTGCAAAGTTCTCTTTGCTATCCTCGCTCTATCTAGAATATCGGGCCTCACTTTGCTGAATCTATTTCATCCCTACGTTTGTCTTTTCATCTTGCTAACAGTCATTATATGTGGGGGGCTGCCTTTTCCTTTGGGGTATTTCTCTGAGGCAAGTCAGGCTTGTTTTTCTATCTTCAGGCTAGTCAGCTCCTCAGGCTGTGCCGAGTTGCATAGTTAGTGTCAGGCGCAATCCACAGCTGCCTTTAGTTGTGTTTAGGATAGGTTCAGGTATTGCGGTCTACAGAGATTCCACGTCTCAGAGCTCGTTCTATTGTTTTTGGGTTATAGTCAGATCACTGTATGTGCTCTGATTGCTGGCACACTGTGTCACTGGATTGCCTACATAACAGGATGCCAAACGACGCAAGTGTGAAAGTAGCCTTAGGGCTAGGGTTAGGGTTGGGGCTAAAGTTAGGGCTAAGGTTGGGGCTAAGGTTAGGGTTAGAGTTGGGATTAGGATTAGGGTTTGGATTAGGGTTGGTATTAGGGTTAGGGTTGGCATTAGGGTTACGCTTGGGATTAGGGTTACGTTTGGGATTAGAGTTAAGGTTAGGGTTGTGATTAGGGGTGTATTGGGATTAGGGTTAGGTTTGAGGTTAGGGTTGAGATTAGGATTAGGGGTGTGTTGGATTTAGGGTTTTGATTAGGGTTATGGTTAGGGTTGGCATTAGGGTTGTTTTGGGGTAAGGGTTGTGATTATCGTTAGGGTTAGTGATTAGGATTATGGATCAGGTTGGGATTAGGGTTAGGGGTGTGTTGGGGTTGGGGTTGGAGCTAGAATTGGGGGGTTTCCACTGTTTAGGTACATCAGGGGGTCTCCAAACACGACAGCCAATTTTGCGCTCAAAAAGTCAAATGGTGCTCCCTCCCTTCTGAGCTCTGCCGTGAGCCCAAACAGTGGGTTACTCTAACATATGGGGCATCAGCGTACTCGGGATAAATTGGACAACAACTTCTGGGGCCCAATTTCTCCTGTTACCCTTGTGAAAATAAAAACTTGGGGGCTACAAAATCTTTTTTGTGGAAAAAAAAAATATTTTTTATTTTTATCACTCTGCATTATAAACTTCTGTGAAGCACTTGGGCATTCAAAGTTCTCACCACATATCTAGATAAGTTCCTTGGGGGGTCTAGTTTCCAAAACGGGGTCACTTGTGGGGGGTTACTACTGTTTAGGTACATCAGGGGCTCTGCAAACGCAACATAACGCCCACAGACCATTCTATCAAAGTCTGCATTCCAAAACGGCGCTCCTTCCTTTCCGAGCTCTGCCGTGCGCCCAAACAGTGGTTTACCCCCACATATGGTGCATCAGCGTACTCGGAATAAATTGGACAACAACTATTGCAGTCCAATTTCTCCTGTTACCCTTGTGAAAATAAAAACTTGGGGGCTACAAAATCTTTTTTGTGGAAAAAAAATATTTTTTATTTTCACGACTCTGCATTCTAAACTTCTGTGAAGCACTTGGGCATTAAAAGTTCTCACCACACATCTAGATAAGTTCCTTGGGGGGTCTAGTTTCCAAAATGGGGTCACTTGTGGAGGGTTTCTACTGGTTAGGTACATCAGGGGCTCTGCAAACGCAACATAACGCCCGCAGACCATTCTATCAAAGTCTGCATTCCAAAACGGCGCTCCTTCCTTCCAAGCTCTGCCGTGCGCCCAAACAGTGGTTTACCCCCACATATGGGGTACCAGCATACTCAGGACAAATTGGACAACAACATTTGGGGTCCAATTTCTCTTGTTACCCTTGTGAAAATAAAAACTTGGGGGCTACAATATCTTTTTTGTGGAAAAAAAATATTTTTTATTTTCACGACTCTGCATTCTAAACTTCTGTGAAGCACTTGGGCATTCAAAGTTCTCACCACACATCTAGATAAGTTCCATGGGGGGGTCTAGTTTCCAAAATGGGGTCACTTGTGGGGGGTTTCCACTGTTTAGGCACATCAGGGGCTCTCCAAATGGCGTCCGATCTCAATTCCAGACAATTCTACATTGAAAAAGTAAAACGGCACTCCTTCTCTTCCAAGCTCTGCGGTGCACCCAAACAGTCAGAGGCGTAGCTAGAGCTTTTGCCGCCCGGGGCTGCTCTCGAGTTTGGCGCCCCCCCCCCCCGCTCAATACACACAAAGTTTACCAAAAATAGTTTTCCTGTTTTGTAGAACTTAAACTGGGCCTAATGGTGTCACCCCCACATGCCAAACCTGTGACTTTTAATTAATTAATATCAGAGAGAACAAATGACCGCCATACACAACAGAATCCACTATACCAAGACCAATAATATCACATACAGGAAGAAACACCACCACACCATGACCAGACCACATAGTGACCGAATAATACTATATACAAGGGACAAATACCGCCTCACCATGACCAGATCACATATTACCACCACTTGGTGACCAAATAGCACATACAAGGGACAAATACCACAACACCATTTCCAGACCACATATTACCACCACATAGTGACTGAATACTACAATATTGATCAGTAATAAAAAAAACACAATACTATCACCATAAGTGCCAGTATTCACAGGAGATCTGTACTTAGTATGCAGTGTCTGTGTAGAGGTAATACAAAGATCACTGGTGGTATTATACACAGGAGCTCTGTATATAATGTATAGGTAATACAGTGATCACTGGTGACATTGTACAGAGGACCGCTGTATATAGTATATAGTGTCAGTGTATAGGTAACACTGACTCACCAGTGCCGTCTCTAGATGAAGTCCTTCATCCATCTTTCATCCAGCACAGACCGCCATCATTTCTCCCAGCCAGCACTCGTTTCTGCAGGAAATAACACAGTTATCTCGAGCTCCGCTTGCAGAACACATTACTTAATTTTTAACAACTTCTACATTACACCACATGAAGACAAAAAGGCGATATAGTGTCACTCTGCACAGTAACAGGACCGCCCCCCCATTTAAAACAGTATACTCAAAAAATAAGTTAAATACATCACTGCTGTAATAACATCCCTTAATTAGCCCCTATGGTAATACTATTCCCAACCCTGGCCCCGTTTATCTCATTCCTGGCTCCAGCCATATGTTCTCCCATCCTGCCCTCATGAGTATCCATTCTACACCATATGATCTCCCCATCCTGCCCCATCAGTCTCCATCGTATCCATCCTGCCCCATGATCCAATCCTGCCCCATGTCTTTCATTCTGCCCCGTGTCTCCAATCATGCCCCGTATCTACATTCTGCCCATGCCTCAAGTCCTGCCCCCAGGTTGTCCAGCAATCTGCCCCAGTGTGTCCAGCATATTACCCCCAGTGTGTCCAGCATATTACCCCCAGTGTGTCCAGCAATCTGCCCCAATATGTCCAGCATATTGCCCCAGTGTGTCCAGCATATTACCCCCAGTTTGTCCAGCAATCTGCCCCAGTGTGTCCAGCATATTACCCCCAGTGTGTCCAGCATATTACCCCCAGGTTGTCCAGCAATCTGCCCCATTGTGTCCAGCATATTACCCCCAGTGTGTCCAGCATATTACCCCCAGTTTGTCCAGCAATCTGCCCCAGTGTGTCCAGCATATTACCCCCAGTGTGTCCAGCAATCTGCCCAGTATGTCCAGCAATCTGCCCCAGTGTGTCCAGCATTGCCCCAGTGTGTCCTGCATTGCCCCCAGTGTGTCCAGAAATCTGCCCCAGGGTCTCCAGCATTGCCCCAGTGTGTCCAGCATATTGCCCCCAGTGTGTCCAGCAATCTGCCCCAGTGTGTCCAGCATATTACCCCCAGTGTGTCCAGCATATTACCCCCAGGTTGTCCAGCAATCTGCCCCAGTGTGTCCAGCATATTACCCCCAGGTTGTCCAGCAATCTGCCCCAGTGTGTCCAGCATATTACCCCCAGTGTGTCCAGCAATCTGCCCCAGTATGTCCAGCAATCTGCTCCAGTGTGTCCTGCATTGCCCCCAGTGTGTCCAGCATTGCCCCCAGTGTGTCCATAAATCTGCCCCAGGGTCTCCAGCATTGCCCCAGTGTGTCCAGCATTGCCCCCAGTGTGTCCAGCGATCTGCCCCAGTGTCCAGCATTGCCCCAGTCTGTCCAGAAATCTACCCCAGTCTGTCCAGAAATCTGCCCCAGTCTGTCCAGAAATCTGCCCCAGTCTGTTCAGAAATCTGCCCCAGTCTGTCCAGAAATCTGCCCCAGGGTCTCCAGCATTGCCCCCAGACAGACAGAGTCAGACAAAGAAAAAAAAAAAGTAAAATCCTCACCTCTCCCGTTCCCAGCGCAGGTCCGGTGCACTCAACGTCTCTCCGGCTCTGCAACGCTCAGGACAGAGAGGCTGAGCGTGCAGTGATGACGTCATCGCGCCCTCTGCCCTGAGATGTCGCAGAGTCAGAGAGCGCTGAAGACGCTGCTGCTACCGCGCAGCCGCAGGAACCAGGAGAGGTGAGTATTAGCGCTGGCACGGAAGGGGGGGGGGTGCCCGGAGATTTAAAGGGCACACATCTTTTTTTTTTTTTTTCCCTCCTCCTGCAGCGCCGGCCGCGGCCCGGTGACCTGCCCCCCGCAGTGTGCCGCCCGGGGCGGCCCGCCCCCCCCGCACCCCCCTTCCTACGCCACTGCAAACAGTGGTTTATCCCCACATATTGGGTATCGACGTACTCAGGAGAAATCGCACAACAACTTTTGTGGTCTAATTTCTCCTGTTACCCTTGTGAAAATAAAAATTTGGGGGCAAAAAGATCATTTTTGTAGAAAAAATGTGATTTTTTATTTTCACGGCTCTACGTTATAAACTTCTGTGAAGCACATGGGGGTACAAAGTGCTCACCACACATCTAGATAAGTTCCTTAAGGGGTCTAGTTTCCAAAATGGTGTCACTTGTGGGGGGTTTCCACTGTTTAGGCACACCAGGGGCTCTGCAAACGCAACATGGCGTCCGATCTCAATTCCAGACAATTCTACATTGAAAAAGTAAAACGGCACTCCTTCCCTTCCAAGCTCTGCGGTGCGCCCAAACAGTGTTTTACCCTCACATATGGGGTATCGAAGTATTCAGGAGAAATCGCACAATAACTTTTGTGGTCTAATTTCTCCTGTTACCCTTGTAAAAATAAGAATTTGTGGGCGAAAAGATCATTTTTGTGTAAAGAAAAGCGATTTTTTATTTTCACGGCTCTACGTTATAAACTTCCGTGAAGCACTTGGGGGTTCAAAGTGCTCACCACACATCTAGATAAGTTCCTTAAGGGGTCTAGTTTCCAAAATGGTGTCACTTGTGGGGAGTTTCCACTGTTTAGGTACATCAGGGGCTCTCTAAACGTGACATGGCGTCCGATCTCAATTCCAGCCAATTCTGCATTGAAAAAGTAAAACGGCACTCCTTCTCTTCCAAGTTCTGCGGTGCACCCAAAAAGTGGTTTACCCCCACATATGGGGTATTGGCGTATTCAGGAGAAATTGCATAACAAAATTCATGGTTACATTTCTGTTTTTACACATGTGAAAATAAAAAAAATGGTTCTGAATTAAAATGTTTGCAAAAAAAAGTTAAATGTTCATTTTTTCCTTCCACATTGTTTCAGTTCCTGTGAAGCACATAAAGGGTTAATAAACTTCTTGAATGTGGTTTTGAGAACCTTGAGGGGTGTAGTTTTTAGAATTGTGTCACACTTCGTTATTTTCTATGATATAGACCCCTCAAAATGACTTCAAATGTGATGTGGTCCCTAAAAAAATGGTGTAAAAATGAGAAATTGCTGGTTAACTTTTAACCCTTATAACTCCCTAACAAAAAAAATTTTGTTTCCAAAATTGTGCTGATGTAAAGTAGACATGTGGGAAATGTTATTTATTAACTATTTTTCGTGACATAGCTCTCTGATTTAAGGGCATGAAAATACAAAGTTTGAAAATTGCTAAATTTTAAATTTTTTTGCCATATTTCCGTTTTTTTCATAAATAATCGCAAGTAATATCGCAAGTAATATCGTAGAAATGTTACCACTAACATGAAGTACAATATGTCATGAAAAAACAATCTCAGAATCAGCGGGATCCGTTGAAGCGTTCCAGAGTTATAACCTCATAAAGTGACAGTGGTCAGAATTGTAAAAATTGGCTCAGTCATTAAGTACCAAATTGGCTCTGTCACTAAGGGGTTAAACGCTTAATTCAAGTGAAGCTCTCGATCTCCTGTACTGAAAGTAAAATAATAAAACAAGAATATACCATACCTGTCCAACGTACTGTCCCACACCGTAATCCATGGTGGAGACCCTGGGGCAGATTTCTGTGGGATAAACAGTTTTCAACCTGGACGCTGCCAAGATGCGACCGTCCAGGCTGAGAACCACTGGGCATGAACTGCTGCGAGCGCAGCCTCTGTGACTGGACGTGACATCATCGAGGTTACCTACGATCACTGAGGCTCCGTTCCCAGCCGGGCTGAACTGCGGTGACCTCGGTGAGATCCCCTCTAGCACCGTGAGAGTTTTAAAGAGATTATTTATTTAAATAATTAAAAAAACAGCCTGGGGACCCCTCTATTCTTGATAACTAGCCTTGTTGAAGCTGACAGCTGTGGGTTGCAGCCCCCAGCTGTGAGTTTTGTCTGGCTGGTTAGCAAAAATACAGGGGAACCCACGCCGCTTTTTTTGTTGTTACAGTTATATGAAAAAGTTTGCGCACCCCTATTAATCTTAAGCTTAATGTTTTATAAAAATTGCTTTTTTTGCAACAGCTATTTCAGTTTCATATATCTAATAACTGTTGGACACAGTAATGTTTCTGCCTTGAAATGAGGTTTATTGCACTAACAGAAAATGTGCAATCTGCATTCAAACAAAATTTGATTCTATCAAAGTCTGCATTCCAAAACGGCGCTCCTTCCTTCCGAGCTCTGCCGTGCGCCCAAACAGTGGTTTACCCCCATATATGGGGTACCATCCTACTCAGAACAAATTGGACAACAACTTTTGGGGTCCGATTTCTCTTGTTACCCTTGCAAAAATAAAAACTTGGGGGCTAAAAAATATTTTTTGTGGAAAAAAAAAATATTTTTTTATTTTCACGACTCTGCATTCTAAACTTTTGTGAAGCACTTGGGCATTCAAAGTTCTCACCACACATCTAGATAAGTTCCATGGGGGGTCTAGTTTCCAAAATGGGGTCACTTGTGAAAATAAAAATTTGGGGGCAAAAGATCATTTTTGTAGAAAAAATGTGATTTTTTTATTTTCATGGCTCAACGTTATAATCTTCTGTGAAGCACATGGGGGTTCAAAGTGCTCACCACACATCTAGATAAGTTCCTTAAGGGGTCTAGTTTCCAAAATGGTGTCACTTGTGGGGGGTTTCCACTGTTTAGGCACATCAGGGGCTCTCCAAACGCGACATGGCGTCCAATCTCAATTCCAGACAATTATACATTGAAAAAGTAAAACGGCACTCCTTCTCTTCCAAGCTCTGCAGTGCGCCCAAACAGTGGTTTACCCCCACATATTGGGTATCGACGTACTCAGGAGAAATAGCACAACAACTTTTGTGTTCTAATTTCTCCTGTTACCCTTGTGAAAATAAGAATTTGTGGGCGAAAAGATCATTTTTGTGTAAACAAATGCGATTTTTTATTTTCACGGCTCTACGTTATAAACTTCTGTGAAGCTCTTGGGGGTTCAAAGTGCTCACCACACATCTAGATAAGTTCCTTAAGGGGTCTAGTTTCCAAAATGGTGTCACTTGTGGGGGGTTTCCACTGTTTAGGCACATCAGGGGCTCTCTAAACGTGACATGGCGTCCGATCTCAATTCCAGCCAATTCTGCATTGAAAAAGTCAAACTGCGCTCCTTCACTTCCAAGTTCTGCGGTGTGCCCAAACAGTGGTTTACCCCCACATATGGGGTATTGGCGTATTCAGGAGAAATTGCATAACAAAACTTATGGTTACATTTCTGTTTTTACACTTGTGAAAATAAAAAAAATGGTTCTGAATTAAAATGTTTGCAAAAAAAGTTAAATGTTCATTTTTTCCTTCCACATTGTTTCAGTTCCTGTGAAGCACGTAAAGGGTTAATAAACTTCTTGAATGTGGTTTTGAGAATCTTGAGGGGTGTAGTTTTTAGAATGGTGTCACACTTGGTTATTTTCTATCATATAGACCCCTCAAAATGACTTCAAATGTGATGTGGTCCCTAAAAAAAAAAGGTGTTGTAAAAATGAGAAATTGCTGGTCAAATTTTAACCCTTATAACTCCCTAACAAAAAATGATATAAAGTAGACATGTGGGAAATGTTATTTATTAACTATTTTTTGTGACATATCTCTCTGATTTAAGGGCATAAAAATACAAAGTTTGAAAATTGCAAAATTTTTAAAATTTTCGCCATATTTCCGTTTTTTTCTTAAATAATCGCAAGTAATATCGAAGAAATGTTACCACTAACATGAAGTACAATATGTCACGAAAAAACAATCTCAGAATCAGCAGGATCCGTTGAAGCGTTCCAGAGTTATAACCTCATAAAGTGACAGTGGTCAGAATTGCAAAAATTGGCTCGGTCATTAAGTACCAAATTGGCTCTGTCACTAAGGGGTTAAGATAAGATAATTCTCTTTCTACTGCCCTTTGCTCCTTTCCTCAATTTTGATCCTAATATATACATAAAAAAAAGTTTTTTCTTATCAACATCTATGCGTCTGTTCTGTCCTCACTAGCTGAGGCAGGCTCATACGTAGCTATACAATCAGCTAAAACACTATACCGGGGTCCAATAAGGAGACTGTGGTTGAGTCTGTGCTTTATTAAACGTAGTGGTATATTGATGCGGTGAAATGGCAATGCAATCACAAGGGGGATGAAGTGAAGTGTCTTTCCTTGAAGGCAAACTGAAGAAAGTGAAAGGAAAAATGGAGGGAAATGGAGGCTGAGCTACCATAATGCATTGCAAAAGAGGAGGAGAATCATACATGGATAATACAAAACAGAAAATTGAACTGTGAACATGACTCTGACCGCTAGAGGGAGCCAAAACACCACAGATGAATAAAGGCATGAATATATCAATACTGTATACTGAGGAAACTGCAATTATGCAAGCAAATAATCGGGTGTAGCAAATTGGATGGCGGAGACAGAACACTGCCCGTCTGGCATCAACGGATGTCACTACTCCTTTCTTCCGAAGGCAACAATAGGACCAGTTCAGATACCGGTCTGGAAAATGTCTTAGGTTCATTCCCTTTGGTCATCCTTAGCTCAACTTTGCGGACGCTGCCGTCCTTGCTCGGGAACGTTGCGGTAACTAGGCCAAGTGGCCACTGGTTCCGATGAATCTGACAGTCTTTCACAAGAACAAGGTCACCTATGTTCAGATTAGGTTTAGTAGATTGCCACTTCGTCCGTGGCTGCAGGGTAGACAAATATTGTTTGCGCCACCTGTCCCAGAAAGTATTTGCAAGACTTTGTACCTGTCTCCATTGGCGCTTGTAGAGGTCCTTAACGTCGAATCCTCCTGGAGGGGCACTGGACAGTCCCATTTTCTGGGTAAGTAGAGCAGCTGGAGTCAATAACAAGGGTTCCTCAGGGTCGTTAGGAACTGGAACCAGGGGCCTTGCGTTAATTATAGCTGCAGCTTCTGCCATGAAGGTGATTAGGCTTTCGTGGGTGAGCCTCGCTGCTCCTTTACATTTTTCTGTGCCACAAGTTCTGGTGGTCCTGAATGAGCGAGCTATATGAGTCAGGCAGGTAATGGCTTGAGTAAGTGACTTCCAACTTGAGAATCTGTCGAACCTGCAAGATCCAAGCTGGATAACAGAGGTCATTGTATGTAGTGTAGACACCTGAGGGTGGATTTCAGCATCTGAGTCCTCTCCTACTAGTTCGAAGGTGTCTGGAAAACATTCCTCAATGTACAATAGTTTTGGTCCAGAGAGCCACGTTGTGCTTCCTAGTCGACTTGCGTCAACTGCTCTAGTTGCATGATCTGCGGGATTCTGGTCTGTGGGTATGTAATGCCACTGCTTTGGATGAACTGATCTCCTGATTCGTAGCACTCTGTTATTGACATAAACGTAGAATCGCCTGGTTTCGTTGTGGATATATCCCAGGACTACTTTGCTGTCTGAGTAGAACTTGGCCTGTGTCAGGTCGATATCCATTTCGGATGCGATGAACTCCGCTAACTGAACGGCTAAGACTGCGGCACAAAGCTCTAACCTGGGTATAGTGTGCTCTGGTTGTGGTGCGAGTTTGGCCTTTCCCATGACAAAACCAATGTGGCACTGACATTTGGAGTCTACAGTTTTGAGGTAGGCAACAGCGGCAATTGCTTTGACAGAAGCATCTGCAAATACGTACAGTCTTTGGCTCTGTATCTCAGTAGATGGCACAGGGGTGTATGGTCTTGGCACATGCAGGTTGGAGAGTGCCGCTAACGAGTTCTTCCACTCTTCCCACTGGATCCTCTTGTCAGGTGGCAGAGGTGCATCCCAGTCAGATGTTTCCCTAGTTAAGTCTCTTAGTAGGGCCTTGCCTTGTATAGTAACAGGAGCTGCGAAACCCAAGGGGTCGTACAGACTGTTGATGGTAGACAGGACGCCTCTACGTGTGAAAGGCCTTTCTTCCTGGCTGACCTGAAAGGTGAAAGTGTCTGATTGTAGATTCCAGAGAAGCCCGAGGCTGCGTTGCATTGGTGCGGGGTCTGACCCCATGTCCAGGTCTCTGAGACCATTACATAGGTCCTGAGAAGGGAACGCTTCCATGAATTCTTGGCTGTTTGAGACTATTTTATGAAGCCTAAGGTTCGAGCAGGCAAGCATGTCCTGGCCTCTCCTGAGAAGACTGATGGCAGTCTCATTTGAAGGCATGGCTTTTAGACAGTCGTCGACATAAAAGTCCTTTTCTATGAATTGCCTGACATCTGCTCCGTATTCTGGTTCTCCTTCCTGAGCTGACCTTTTGAGTCCGTAAATGGCGACTGCAGGTGAAGGACTGTTGCCAAAGATGTGCACTCTCATGCAATACTCTGTGACTTCTTTAGTAGGATCATTGTCTCTGTACCAGAAGAATCTTAGGAAGTTCCTGTCTCTCTCTCTCTCACAAGGAAACAATGGAACATTTGCTGGATGTCAGCGATGAAGGCAATGGAATCCTTACGGAAGCGCATAAGTACACCCAGTAGTTTGTTATTGAGGTCTGGTCCTGTCAGTAGAACGTCATTCAGGGAGACATCATTAAACTTAGCACTGGAATCAAACACGACTCTGATCTGGCCTGGTTTTTTAGGGTGGTATACTCCGAACATGGGTAGGAACCAGCATTCTTCAGAGTCTTTGAGAGTGGGAGCTAGTTCTGCATGATGGTTTTCAAAAATCTTTGACATGAAGGAGAAAAAGTGATCTTTCATCTCTGGTTTCTTTTGCAGATTACGTTTGAGAGAGGAGAAACGTTGTAATGCCTGATTTCTGTTGTTCGGTAGACGAGGTCTGTGGGTTTTGAAGGGAAGAGGTGCGACCCAGCTGTTGGTCTCATCTTTAACGAGTCCCTTGTCCATTACCTCTAAGAACAACTTGTCCTCTACCGACATTGCCACTTGGTTGTCCTGCTTAGTTCTCTGGAAGACTGTGCACCCTAACTGATCCTCATAGCTTCCTGACACTATACTGCTGTCGTGAGTAAAGTCTATTAAATGATCAGGTGGTTGGATGCTGTGTGGCAGTTCCCTGACATGGAACTCATTGTTACAAGGTTGAAACAGAGATGGACGTCCTTTCTCCAATGTATTTGTCAGCATGCTTGTCACAGAAGATGGGGCGTGCATGCTTCCCAAGCATACGTTGCCAATTATGACCCATCCTAGGTCTAGCCTTTGGGCATAGGGAGCATTGTGGAGTCCATTGATATGACGTCTCACTTTATGAACCTGTAGGATACCTCTCCCCAAAAGCAGAATTATCTGGGCCTGATGGTCGAGTTCCGGTATAAGGTGTGCTGTTATGAAAGGCAATTCAGTACCACAATGGACATAGCGGTCAGAGCACATACAGTGATCTGACAATAACCCAAAATCATAGAACGAGCTCTGAGATGTGGGAACTCTGCAGACCGCAATCCCTAATCCTCTCCAAACAACACTAGAGGCAGCCGTGGATTGCGCCTAACTCTGCCTATGCAACTCGGCACAGCCTGAGAAACTAACTAGCCTGAAGATAGAAAATAAGCCTACCTTGCCTCAGAGAAATACCCCAAAGGAAAAGGCAGCCCCCCACATATGACTGTGAGTTAAGATGAAAAGACAAACGTAGAGATGAAATAGATTCAGCAAAGTGAGGCCCGACTTTCTTAACAGATCGAGGATAGAAAAGGTAACTTTGCGGTCTACACAAAACCCTAAAGAAAACCACGCAAAGGGGGCAAAAAGACCCTCCGTACCGAACTAACGGCACGGAGGTACACCCTTTGCGTCCCAGAGCTTCCAGCAACAAATTAGACAAGCTGGACAGAAAAAATAGCAAACAAATAGCAAAGAAGAACTTAGCTATGCAGAGCAGCAGGCCACAGGAATGATCCAGGGAAAAGCAAGTCCAACACTGGAACATTGACAGGAAGCCAGGATCAAAGCATTAGGTGGAGTTAAGTAGAGAAGCACCTAACGACCTCACCAGATCACCTGAGGGAGGAAACTCAGAAGCCGCAGTACCACTTCCCTCCACCAACAGAAGCTCACAGAGAGAATCAGCCGAAGTACCACTTGTGACCACAGGAGGGAGCTCTGCCACAGAATTCACAACAGTACCCCCCCCTTGAGGAGGGGTCACCGAACCCTCACCAGAGCCCCCAGGACGACCAGGAAGAGCCACATGAAAGGCACGAACAAGATCGGGAGCATGGACATCAGAGGCAAAAACCCAGGAATTATCTTCCTGAGCATAACCCTTCCATTTAACCAGATACTGGAGTTTCCGTCTAGAAACACGAGAATCCAAAATCTTCTCCACAATATACTCCAATTCCCCCTCCACCAAAACCGGGGCAGGAGGATCAACAGATGGAACCATAGGTGCCACGTATCTCCGCAACAATGACCTATGGAATACGTTATGTATGGAAAAAGAATCTGGAAGGGTCAGACGAAAAGACACAGGATTAAGAACCTCAGAAATCCTATACGGACCAATGAAACGAGGTTTAAACTTAGGAGAGGAAACCTTCATAGGAATATGACGAGAAGATAACCAAACCAGATCCCCAACACGAAGTCGGGGACCCACACGGCGTCTGCGATTAGCGAAACGTTGAGCCTTCTCCTGGGACAAGGTCAAATTGTCCACTACATGAGTCCAAATCTGCTGCAACCTGTCCACCACAGTATCCACACCAGGACAGTCTAAAGACTCAACCTGTCCTGAAGAGAAACGAGGATGGAACACAGAATTGCAGAAAAATGGCGAAACCAAGGTAGCCGAGCTGGACCGGTTATTAAGGGCGAACTCAGCCAAAGGCAAAAAGGACACCCAGTCATCCTGATCGGCAGAAACAAAGCATCTCAGATATGTTTCCAAGGTCTGATTGGTTCGTTCGGTCTGGCCATTAGTCTGATGATGGAAAGCCGAGGAAAAAGACAAGTCAATGCCCATCCTACCACAAAAGGCTCGCCAAAACCTTGAAACAAACTGGGAACCTCTGTCAGAAACGATATTCTCTGGAATGCCATGTAAACGAACCACATGCTGGAAGAACAGTGGCACCAAATCAGAGGAGGAAGGCAATTTAGACAAGGGTACCAAATGGACCATCTTAGAAAAGCGATCACAGACCACCCAAATGACTGACATCTTTTGAGAAACGGGAAGATCAGAAATAAAATCCATAGAGATATGTGTCCAAGGCCTCTTCGGGACCGGCAAGGGCAAAAGCAACCCACTGGCACGAGAACAGCAGGGCTTAGCCCGAGCACAAATCCCACAGGACTGCACAAAAGTATGCACATCCCGCGACAGAGACGGCCACCAAAAGATCTAGCCACTAACTCTCTGGTACCAAAAATTCCAGGATGACCAGCCAACACCGAACAATGAACCTCAGAGAAAACTTTATTGGTCCACTTATCAGGGACAAACAGTCTCTCCGCTGGACAACGATCAGGTTTATTAGCCTGAAATTTTTGCAGCACCCGCCGCAAATCAGGGGAGATGGCAGACACAATTAATCCTTCCTTGAGGATACCCGCCAGCTCAGACAAACCCGGAGAGTCGGGCACAAAACTCCTAGACAGAGCATCCGCCTTCACATTTTTAGAGCCCGGAAGGTACGAAATCACAAAGTCAAAACGGGCAAAAAACAGCGACCAACGAGCCTGTCTAGGATTCAACCGCTTAGCAGACTCAAGATAAGTCAAGTTCCTATGATCAGTCAATACCACCACGCGATGCTTAGCTCCTTCAAGCCAATGACGCCACTCCTCGAATGCCCACTTCATGGCCAGCAACTCTCGGTTGCCCACATCATAATTTCGCTCAGCAGGCAAAAACTTCCTGGAAAAAAAAGCGCATGGTTTCATCACTGAGCAATCAGAACCTCTCTGCGACAAAACAGCCCCTGCTCCAATCTCAGAAGCATCAACCTCGACCTGGAACGGAAGAGAAACATCTGGTTGACACAACACAGGGGCGGAAGAAAAACGACGCTTCAACTCTTGAAAAGCCTCCACAGCAGCAGAAGACCAATTGACCAAATCAGCACCCTTCTTGGTCAAATCGGTCAATGGTTTGGCAATACTAGAAAAATTGCAGATGAAGCGACGATAAAAATTAGCAAAGCCCAGGAACTTTTGCAGACTTTTCAGAGATGTCGGCTGAGTCCAATCATGGATGGCTTGGACCTTAACAGGATCCATCTCGATAGTAGAAGGGGAAAAGATGAACCCCAAAAATGAAACCTTCTGCACACCAAAGAGACACTTTGATCCCTTCACAAACAAAGAATTAGCACGCAGGACCTGAAAAACTGTTCTGACCTGCTTCACATGAGACTCCCAATCATCCGAGAAGATCAAAATGTCATCCAAGTACACAATCAGGAATTTATCCAGGTACTCTCGGAAGATGTCATGCATAAAGGACTGAAACACTGATGGAGCATTGGCAAGTCCGAATGGCATCACTAGATACTCAAAATGACCCTCGGGCGTATTAAATGCAGTTTTCCATTCATCTCCTCGCCTGATTCGCACCAGATTATACGCACCACGAAGATCTATCTTGGTGAACCAACTAGCCCCCTTAATCCGAGCAAACAAATCAGATAACAATGGCAAGGGGTACTGAAATTTAACCGTGATCTTATTAAGAAGGCGGTAATCTATACAAGGTCTCAGCGAACCATCCTTCTTGGCTACAAAAAAGAACCCTGCTCCTAATGGTGACGATGACGGGCGAATATGCCCCTTCTCCAGGGATTCCTTCACATAACTGCGCATAGCGGCGTGCTCAGGCACGGATAAATTAAACAGTCGACCTTTTGGGAATTTACTACCAGGAATCAAATTGATAGCACAATCACAATCCCTATGCGGAGGTAGGGCATCGGACTTGGGCTCATCAAATACATCCCGGTAATCAGACAAGAACTCTGGAACCTCAGAAGGGGTGGATGACGAAATTGACAGAAATGGAACATCACCATGTACCCCCTGACAACCCCAGCTGGACACCGACATGGATTTCCAATCTAATACTGGATTATGGGCTTGTAGCCATGGCAACCCCAACACGACCACATCATGCAGATTATGCAACACCAGAAAGCGAATAACCTCCTGATGTGCAGGAGCCATGCACATGGTCAGCTGGGTCCAGTATTGAGGCTTATTCTTGGCCAAAGGCGTGGCATCAATTCCTCTCAATGGAATAGGACACTGCAAGGGCTCTAAGAGAAACCCACAACGCTTAGCATACTCCAAGTCCATCAAATTCAGGGCAGCGCCTGAATCCACAAATGCCATGACAGAATACGATGACAAATAGCAGATCAAGGTAACAGACAGAAGAAATTTTGACTGTACCGTACCAATGGTGGCAGACCTAGCGAACCGCTTAGTGCGCTTAGGACAATCAGAGATAGCATGAGTGGAATCACCACAGTAGAAACACAGCCCATTCAGACGTCTGTGTTCTTGCCGTTCAACTCTGGTCAAAGTCCTGTCGCACTGCATAGGCTCAGGTTTAAGCTCAGGTAATACCGCCAAATGGTGCACAGATTTACGCTCACGCAAGCGTCGACCGATCTGAATGGCCAAAGACATAGACTCATTCAAACCAGCAGGCATAGGAAATCCCACCATGACATCCTTAAGGGCTTCAGAGAGACCCTTTCTGAACATAGCTGCCAGCGCAGATTCATTCCATTGAGTGAGCACGGACCACTTTCTAAATTTCTGACAATATACCTCTATCTCATCCTGACCCTGACAAAGAGCCAGCAAATTTTTCTCTGCCTGATCCACTGAATTAGGTTCATCGTACAGCAATCCGAGCGCCAGGAAAAACGCATCGATATTACTCAATGCAGGATCTCCTGGCGCAAGAGAAAATGCCCAATCCTGAGGGTCGCCGCGCAAATAAGAAATAACAATCAAAACCTGTTGAACTGGATCACCAGAGGAGCGAGGTTTCAAGGCCAGAAATAATTTACAATTATTTTTGAAACTCAGAAACTTAGTTCTATCTCCAAAAAACAAATCAGGAACAGGAATTCTTGGTTCTAACATAGATTTCTGATCAATAGTGTCTTGAATCTTCTGTACTCTTGCCGAGAGCTGATCCACAGATGAAGACAGACTTCTAATGTCCATCGCTACACCTGTGTACTGAACCACCCAAATGTCTAGGGGAAAAAAAAGGCAAAACACAGTGCAAAGAAAAAAAAATGGTCTCAGAACTTCTTTTTTCCCTCTATTGAGAATCATTAGTACTTTAGGCTTCCTGTACTGTTATGAAAGGCAATTCAGTACCACAATGGACATAGCTCTCAGAGCACATACAGAGATCTGACAATAACCCAAAATCATAGAACGAGATCTGAGACGTGGGAACTCTGCAGACCGCAATCCCTAATCCTCTCCAAACAACACTAGAGGCAGCCGTGGATTGCGCCTAACTCTGCCTATGCAACTCGGCACAGCCTGAGAAACTAACTAGCCTGAAGATAGAAAATAAGCCTACCTTGCCTCAGAGAAATACCCCAAAGGAAAAGGCAGCCCCCCACATATAATGACTGTGAGTTAAGATGAAAAGACAAACGTAGAGATGAAATAGATTCAGCAAAGTGAGGCCCGACTTTCTTAACAGATCGAGGATAGAAAAGGTAACTTTGCGGTCTACACAAAACCCTAAAGAAAACCACGCAAAGGGGGCAAAAAGACCCTCCGTACCGAACTAACGGCACGGAGGTACACCCTTTGCGTCCCAGAGCTTCCAGCAACAAATTAGACAAGCTGGACAGAAAAAATAGCAAACAAATAGCAAAGAAGAACTTAGCTATGCAGAGCAGCAGGCCACAGGAATGATCCAAGGAAAACCAAGTCCAACACTGGAACATTGACAGGAAGCCAGGATCAAAGCATTAGGTGGAGTTAAGTAGAGAAGCACCTAATGACCTCACCAGATCACCTGAGGGAGGAAACTCAGAAGCCGCAGTACCACTTCCCTCCACCAACAGAAGCTCACAGAGAGAATCAGCCGAAGTACCACTTGTGACCACAGGAGGGAGCTCTGCCACAGAATTCACAACAGTGTGCTATTTGTTTTAAGTGAGCGTGATGGATTGCTACATCTGGCGTAGGGATTTCAGATCTGTTGTCTGGGATCTGGTTACATTCGATGATCGTAGGTAGCGGTAGGCAGAATTGTCCATCTAAAGACTCGATCTGGTAGTCAGTAGCTTTCCTGCCTGCTGTTGTCACAGTACCTGCACACGTCTTTAAGGAGTAGGGAGTGCTTGGCCCTTTGATGTTGAGTAGGTCAAAGAATGTTGATCTAGCCAAGGATCGATTACTTTAATCATTCAAGATAGCATACCGTCTTACAGCTTGGTCTCTATGGCCCTTTGGGTATACTCTGACGAGGCATATTTTTGAACAGGACCTACTGTCTATTGTCCCTTTGCAGACCTCGGTACATTGTGAAGTGATCTCTGGCGTAGCTGTATCAATGCTCCTTTCCTCCCCGCCATGCTCACTGTCAGCTGGCGTGTTTTGTGTACTCCATGGAGCTGGGCCAGGGTGTAGAGCGGTGTTATGATCTGTGGTGCCACATTCTGTGCATTTTACACTGACCTTGCAATCCTTGGCGAGATGAGTTGTGGACGAGCAGCACTTGTAGCAGATACCGTTTTCTTTCAGGAAGCTTCTGCGATCTGGCATAGATTTTCCTCTGAAGGCTCTGCATTTCAGGAGAGGATGAGGCTTCTGATGAAGTGGGCACTGCTTGTCAGAGTCCTGCACCTTTGTCTCTGATTGGGAGCAGCCAGCAGACCTGTAATTAGAATCTGAAGAAGACACATAAGTCTTGTGTACTGGTACAGATGTTCTGCGTGGATTTGCAGGTGGTGATGGTGTGGCATATGGTATTGCAAAGTCAAAGCTGGGATCGTTTCTGATTCTCGCTTGTTGGTGTATGAAGTCTACAAAAACGGAGAAGGGAGGGAATGGAACGCTGTGTTTGTATTTGTACGTGGAACCATGTGTGAGCCACCTCTCCTGTAGATTGTACTATAGGGTTAACACCTCTGGCTGTGTCGAGAAATGCAAGTCCCTGTAGGTCATCCTCGTATTTGGCAACTTGGACTTCCTTTAGCAAGTCGCTTAGCTCTCTAACTTTCTGGAGACCTTTGTTAGATATTTTAGGAAAGTCATCGATTCTTTTGAACAAGGCTCTTTCTATTACTTCTGCTGAGCTGTAACACTCATCCAGCCTTTTCCAGATCTCTTTGAGGCCAGTCTCAGGGCGGTTTATATTAATGTCTCTGATCCTTACTGCGTGTTTGACTGACTCTTCTCCCAGGTATTTGACTAACAGGTCGATCTCTTCCCTGTGTTGTAGCCCCAAGTCTCTAATGACATTTTGGAAGGAAGCTTTCCAAGCTCTGTAACCTTCAGCTCGGTCAATGAATTTCATGAGTCCCTTGGCAACCAGTTCACGTCGTGTGAAGAACTTGGCAAATTCTGTCGTGAACCGGTTGTCAGCAGAGTATACTGGTGATGGGTCGCCCTGATAGTGATGTGAGGTGCATTCGTACCTGTTAGTGTCCTCAGGGTGGCGCCAGCCGGTGTCGTATTGCTTCGGCCTGATGTATGGTGTGTCAGCAGGGTGATCCACGTTGGTTACCTGATGAGGGGCAGGGTAGTCATTAGCAGAGTTGTTTTGCTTCACATTTTCGAGTTTGTTTCTGTCCTGAGCCTCGTGACGACTCTCGCTCACTTCGCTGGAGGTGTCGTATTCTGGTTTTGGTACTGGTTCAGGGTTATAGTTTGGATCAGGAAGGTCATTAACATACTGAGATGTGCGTTGTGGTGAGTCTTGCAGTGGAAACTCCAGACTCGACGTACTGCTTTGGCTATGCAGCTTGGGATTTTGCGCGGCTTCTAGTGATTCTGCTTCGGCGAGGGCTGCGGCAGCTTCCCTTTTTGCTGCTAGGCTTTCTAAGGCGGCATCCACACGTGCCTTCTCTAACTGCGTCCTTCTCTCTTGGTCGGCTCTCTCATGATCTATGCGTGCTTTCTCTAACTGCGACCTTCTCTCTTCGTCATCTAGGCGTGCTTTTTCTAATTTAAGTTGCATCTCTTGGTCAGCAAAGCTCGCTCGTATTTTGGCAGCTTCAGTATTTGCGCGGGCAATGACGACCGCGCTGCTGATGGATGTTGTCTTTGAGGAGACGGAAGTAACAGATCTTGTCCTATGTGATCTGTGAGACATGGTGTCTTGGGAAAGTGCTTGGCTGTGCAGAGATTGCTGCAGCTGTATTTAGCCTCTGAGTAGCCGGTGACTTGAATCCCACTAGCTGGATGGCTGCCGTTTCACTGTTCTGTCCTCACTAGCTGAGGCAGGCTCATACGTAGCTATACAGTCAGCTAAACCGCTATACCGGGGTCCAATAAGGAGACTGTGGTTGAGTCTGTGCTTTATTAAACGTAGTGGTATATTGATGCGGTGAAACGGCAATGCAATCGCAAGGGGGATGAAGTGAAGCGTCTTTCCTTGAAGGCAAACTGAAGAAAGTGAAAGGAAAAATGGAGGGAAATGGAGGCTGAGCTACCATAATGCATTGCAAAAGAGGAGGAGAATCATACATGGATAATACAAAACAGAAAATTGAACTGTGAACATGACTCTGACCGCTAGAGGGAGCCAAAACACCACAGATGAATAGTAACATAGTAACATAGTTAGTAAGGCCGAAAAAAGACATTTGTCCATCCAGTTCAGCCTATATTCCATCATAATAAATCCCCAGATCTACGTCCTTCTACAGAACCTAATTGTATGATACAATATTGTTCTGCTCCAGGAAGACATCCAGGCCTCTCTTGAACCCCTCGACTGAGTTCGCCATCACCACCTCCTCAGGCAAGCAATTCCAGATTCTCACTGCCCTAACAGTAAAGAATCCTCTTCTATGTTGGTGGAAAAACCTTCTCTCCTCCAGACGCAAAGAATGCCCCCTATATATTCAATAAAGGCTTGAATATATCAAAACTGTATACTGAGGAAACTGCAATTATGCAAGCAAATAATCGGGGGTAGCAAATTGGATGGCGGAGACAGAACAGCGTCTATATCTTCTGAGGAGCGTAGGGGATTATCATTATCCAGCTTTACATAATTACCTTGTCATACTTTTAGGACAGACTTAGTTACAGATTTAAGTATTTGTATAGCAACTAGCCATTAGAATTCTCTATACTCAGACTAAATATAGATTGCTTAAAAGGGTCTTAATCCTTTATTATCTCTCTTTTCACCCATTTTTTTTGTATCTTTTCCACTCCCCTGCCACGGATAGAGATATTTAGGGCAGAGAGGTAGAGCCGCCGACGAGTGGGGGCGCCAGTGCGCAGGTTATAGGGTGCCAACCTCCGCTGTCAGGCAGGGCGAGATAGGCTGTATGTAGGGTCTGGCACTTCTCCCTGGGTGCCTCTGTATATATTTGTAGATTGTATGCATTGGTGTTGGCTTATATTCACCTGTTGTATTTATTTTTTAATTACTGTATTTTCTGGCGTATAAGACTATTTTTTAACCCTTGGTGTCATCTTATAGGGCAGGTGCAGAGTAATCTGCGGTCGCCGCATATTGTGGGGGGAGCGGTCCCAATGACGAGGTGAGGGGGCACCTCACCGGGAAGGTGTAAGTGAAGCAGAGGCAGAGAAGGAGATAATAGGATACAAGGGTGAGCCAGATTAGTGAAAGAGGAGTGTTTTTCTAGGCACAGCACCGCTCTCTCTCTCTTATGTGCATAACCCTGGCATCCCAGACGCTGACAGTTTGCTTCACTAAAGGTACCTTCACACTAAACGACGCTGCAGCGATACCGACAACGATCCGGATCGCTGCAGCGTCGCTGTTTGGTCGCTGGAGAGCTGTCACACAGACAGCTCTCCAGCGACCAACGATGCCGGTAACCAGGGTAAACATCGGGTTACTAAGCGCAGGGCCGCGCTTAGTAACCCGATGTTTAACCTGGTTACCATCCGAAAAGTAAAAAAAACAAACGCTTCATACTTACCTTCCGCTGTCTGTCCCCGGCGCTGTGCTTCTCTGTACTGGCTGTAAGCACAGCGGCCGGAAAGCAGAGTGGTGACGTCACCGCTCTGCTTTCCGGCCGCTGTGCTCACAGTGAGTGCAGGAAAGCACAGCACCGGAGGACAGACAGCGGAAGGTAAATATGAAGCGTTTGTTTTTTTTACTTTTAGGATGGTAACCAGGGTAAACATCGGGTTACTAAGCGCGGCCCTGCGCTTAGTAACCCGATGTTTACCCTGGTTACCAGCGAAGACATCGCTGAATCAGTGTCACACACGCCGATTCAGCGATGTCAGCGGGAGAGCCAGTGACCAAATAAAGTTCTGGCCTTCTAGCCCCGACCAACGACATCACAGCAGGATTCTGATCGCTGCTGCGTGTCAAACTGAACGATATCGCTAGCGAGGACGCTGCAACGTCACGGATCGCTAGCGATATCGTTTAGTGTGATGGTACCTTTACACCTTCCTGGTGAGGCGCTCCCTCACCTCGTCATCGGGACCATTCCCCCCCACAATATGCGGCGACCGCAGATTGCTCCGCACCCACCCTATAAGACAACACCCGGCATATAAGACAACCCCCAACTTTTGAGAAGATTTTATATTTTAACTGGAAAAGTTGGGGGTCGTCTTATACGCCCAGTCGTCTTATACGCAGAAAAATACGGTATTTATATAATAAAAATGTAAGTTTTAGAAAATTATATATTAGAGCTCGGCGGTGATTGCATAGAAGTCAGGAGTAAGCTACGTCCCCTGATCTGTGACATAGCGTCCAAGAAGAGAAGAAGTGCACTGAGCATCTGCTCCACTGTTATAGTGTGGTGGAGATTGTCTTCCAAGTGGTTAAATATTTTTTATAGTTATGTATGTTTTCTGAAAGCAAAACCCCCTGGGGCTGCAGTATAGCCTAGGAAGGGTTAACTGTAACGACCGGCCCAGAGTGGGGAGGGGGAACCGAGAGTTAATGTCACATTCAGGAAGTGTTAGCTCATTTACAGGGAGTGGAGTGGTAGCAGTGGTCATATGCAGTGGTCTGCTAGGGACAAAATAAGCCTGTTACTCGGGGGAATGGATTGCAATAGAACCCTTCTGGGCCTTTGTGCACTAAGCCTGCGCTGATGCAGAGAAAGATGGACTCAGACTCTCAGAGGCGCAAGGTAATGGAATCTGGGTGCACTTCCTTTTGTGAGAGAGAATTTCTGGTGCTAGAGGAGTTAGCAAGAGGGATACTTTTCCCAGATTGAGGATTAGTGCTGAAGTTATGTCTGTTACTTGTAGGAAAGACTGTAACCTGTTGGGCCCTTTCCTACATGCTTTATTGTAATGGCCGTAAACTGCCAAGTAAAAGTTTGACTGTTATAAAATATTTGGTGCCCCCTGAATTGTTTTCTGCGAATGTTCTGTAAGATGAAAGTCTGGAGCCAGTGGAGGCCTATGTGCCACAAGTAAGTGTGATGCACCCCACACAAAGCAGCACATCAGGACTAGAACATGATTTTCGTTTAGTGTGCCAGAGCGTACAGAAGCAACACCTCGTCCATGACTACCTCGACTCAGTAACCTTACAATAGCATATAGCAAGTATTGTCAGGATTAGAAGGAACAATATGTATGTTAGCTTTATAGTTTATGAAGGTATGTCCAGGAGAATTATTTTTTATTTGCATGGAGTAACCCTTTTGTTAAACACAAAATGACTTTTATTTTTTAAAACTAGCTGAAGATCCCGGCGTTGCCTGGGCATAGTAAATATCTGTGGTTAGTTAGAGCACCTCACTTCTCTTATTTTCCCATCACGCCTCTCATTTTCCCCCTCACATCTCTCATTTTCTCCCTTACACCTCTCATTTTCCCCCTCACTCCTCTTATTTTCCCCCTCACTCCTCTCATTCCCCCCTAACACTTGTCATTTCGACCTCACATCTGTCATTTTCCGATCACTCCACTATTTTCCCTCACTCCTCTCATTTTGCACTCACACCTTTTCATTTTCACCTCACACCCCTCATTTTCACCTCACACCTCTCATTTTCCCCTCAGTATATACATGTTTGTCATCTCCCTTATATATAGTATACACCTGTATGTCATCTCCTGTATATAGTATATACCTGTATGTCATCTCCCCTGTAAATAGTATATAACTGCTGTATGTCATCTTCTCCCATATATTGTATATACATATGTGTCATCTCCTCCTGTATATAGTTTATACCTGTATGTCATCTCTTCTGTATATACTATATACCTGTATGTTATCTCCTCCTATATAAAGTATATACCTGTATGTCATCTCCTGTATATAGTATATACCTGTATGTCATCTCCCCTGTATATAGTATATACCTGCTGTATGTCATCTCCTCCTCTATATACCTATGTGTTATCTCTTCTTTTATATAGTATATACCTGTATGTCATCTCCTCCTGTATATAGTATATACGTGTGTCATCTCCTTCTGTATATAGTATATACCTGTAAGTCATCTCCTCCTGTATATAGTATATACCTGTGTGTCATCTGCTGCTGTATATAGTATATACCTGTGTGTCATCTCCTCCTGTATATAGTATATACCTGTGTGTCATCTCCCCTGTATATAGTATATACCTGTGTGTCATCTCCCCTGTATATAGTATGCACCTGTATGTCATCTCCCCTGTATATAGTATATACCAGTGTGTCATCTCCTCCTGTATATAGTATATACATATGTCATCTCCCCTGTATATAGTATATATGTGTGTATTTCATCTCCCCTGTATATAGTATATACCTGTGTGTCATCTCCCCTGTATATAGTATATACCTGTGTGTCATCTCCCCTGTACATAGTATATACATGTGTCATCTCCCCTGTATATAGTATATATGTGTGTATGTCATCTCCCCTGTATATAGTATATACCTGTGTGTCATCTCCCCTGTATATAGTATATACCTGTGTGTCATCTCCCCTATACATAGTATATACATGTGTCATCTCCCCTGTATATAGTATATATGTGTGTGTCATCTCCCCTGTATATAGTATATACCTGTGTGTCATTTCCTCCTGTATATAGTATATATCTGTGTGTCATCTCCTCCTGTATTAGACCTCGTTCACACGTTATTTGCTCAGTATTTTTACCTCAGTATTTGTAAGCTAAATCCCCAGCCAACAGGAAGCCCTCCCCCCTTGCAGTATATATTAGCTCACACATACACACAATAGACAGGTCATGTGACTGACAGCTGCCGTATTTCCTATATGGTACAGTTGTTGATCTTGTATTTTGTCTGCTTATTAATCAGATTTTTATTTTTGAAGGATAATACCAGACTTGTGTGTGTTTTAGGGCGAGTTTCATGTGTCAAGTTGTGTGTGTTGAGTTGCGTGTGGCGACATGCATGTAGCGACTTTTGTGAGAAGAGTTTTGTGTGGCGACATGCATGTGACAGGTTAGTGTAGCAAGTTGTGTACAGCAAGTTTTGCGCATGGCGAGTTTTGCACGTGGCGAGTTTTATGTGTGGTGTGTTTTGAGTATGTGCAAGTTTTGTGTGAGGCAACTTTTGCATGTGTTGCAACTTTTGTGCATGTGGCAATTTTTCCGCGTGCGGTGAGTTTTCCATGAGGTGAGTTTTGCACGTGTGGCGAGTTTTGCGTGAGCCTAGTTTTGCATGTGGCGTGATTTGCGCGTGGCGAGTTTTGAGCGGCGACTTTTATGTGGCGAGGTTGGTGTATGTGTGGTGAAATGTGTGCTGAGGGTGGTTTATGTGTTCAAGCACGTGGTAGTGTGTGGCGCATTTTGTGTGTGTGTGTTCATATCCCCGTGTGTGGTGAGTATCCCATGTCGGGGCCCCACCTTAGCAACTGTACGGTATATACTCTTTGGCGCCATTGCTCTCACTCTTTAAGTTCCCCTTGTTCACATCTGGCAGCTGTCAATTTGCCTCCAACACTTTTCCTTTCACTTTTTCCCCATTATGTAGATAGGGGCAAAATTGTTTGGTGAATTGGAATGCATGGGGTTAAAATTTCGCCTCACAGCATAGCCTATGATGCTCTCGGGGTCCAGACGTGTGACTGTGCAATATTTGGTGGCTGTAGCTGTGACGGTGCAGATGCCAATCCCGGACATACACACGCACATTCAGCTTTATATATTAGATATACCTGTAAGTCATCTCCCCTGTATATAGTATATACCTGTCACGATATGGTATGAAAAACCATATAAGTTTAGTTGCTCTTCAGCTCATGAGGTGGGCTAAACCCCCCTTCTCTAGCTGACTCTCCTTGTTTCTCTCTGGGCTACGGACTGTATGCTAGAAGGGGGTTTTATTGCCCTGGGGTCATAAATTCCAGGCTCGAACGAAAGTCACTCGCCCCTCCCATCTGCACTAGCTGGAACTGGAAAAATGGCTCCAAAATTCATGGAAGTTCTTTGTTTTGTTTTTGTAAGATATTACGCAAACCATTTACATTAAAAACACGAAAATATATATTCTTTTCATCCCTCGGTGGATCTATCCACTACGGTAAACCTGAGCTTCTAGCTCCATCTAGTAAAGAAGTAGGTATTTCTCTGTAAATATGTATCCCAGATAGGACATATTTGATCTCATTAGAATGCCCACGTTAATCCGAGATGAATGCTGGGTTTGTTATGACTATGACATGTTTTGTAGCGAAGTTATAGAAAGTAGATAAATTTAAGATTGGAAGTACTCAGAATGTAGAGAGAGGAGGGTCTGAATAAGCCAGCCTTTCTGTGATGTCACTAGCTGCAGGTCTTAAGTTTGTGGCAGGCTCTCAGCAGGCAGTTCTTCTTGACTTCTTGTCTTCTTCGGGAAAGCCCTGAGCACGTCCAATGAGCTGGGACGTATGGTTGCCTGCCATGCAATGAACTGAGAACATGTGAGTGTTACCTTTTCTCATTTAATCCCTGTTTATTTTATAATTACCCTTGTACATATTTGCAATTGTCTCATTTGTAACATCTTTATAAAATATTTTTGATAAAGCACTGCCTAATTTTTATGGGATATAATATTTAATATTAGTTCATTCTCCATGCTCTAAACGTACCCTGTCTCTTGAAGGGAAATACGCTACTGTGTTGGGTTAGCTTTGGACCCGTTTAATCGAAGCTGGTGGCAGCGACCGTGTGCAGACTTTTGGGTTATGTTGTAGCGACTGCGGCGTTGATAATGATTGTTCCTGCCTGAGTGCGAGTAGTTTATCGCGTCGCTGCAGCGTGCCCAATAGCCAGTACATAGCATGCAGCCTGTCTGGCGACTAATTACCCAGGGTGCAGTACCACATCTGACCTGAGAGTAAGGGGGGCGCCAGAGAGCTGCAAGTTTTAAGTGGAACTGTAAGCGGGATATACATAAATCCCTGCAGTTCGTGGTATATTGAAGAGCAGTGGGATACCTAGAATAAGCCCCTGCTGTAAACTAAGAGGTCAATAGCCTTGTGTGTGTTTTTTCATCGCATTGTGGAGTGGAGGGATAACTAAGATAAGCCCCCCTGCACATGTGATAGCCGTCTGTTGGCCTAAAGTCACCCCGATCTGTGACGTAGGGGCGACGGTCACGGTGTGAATCGTGACAAATTGGTGGCAGCGGTCAGGGAATCCTGACAATACCTGTATGTCATATCCTCCTGTATATAATATATAGCTGTATATCATCTCCCCTATATATAGTATATACCTGTATGCCATCTCCTCCTGGCTGTCAATTTGCCTCCAACACTTTTCCTTTCACTTTTTCCCCATTATGTAGATAGGTGCAAAATTGTTTGGTGAATTGGAACGCGTAGGGTTAAAATTTCGCCTCACAAAATAGCCTATGACGCTCTCGGGGTCCAGACGTGTGACTGTGCAAAAGTTTGTGGCTGTAGCTGCGATGGTGCAGATGCCAATCCCGGACATACACACACACACACACATACATATACACACACATTCAGCTTTATATATTAGATGTAGATATACCACATTACCATCATACAAACTATCAGGGTTGGGCTTCATAAGAATCAACATATTCACTGAAAAAAAATCCCTCAGTGCTCTCCATGCTGTAGAACCGTAACTAAAAGGATATGCTGCACATATGCAGACAGAGTGCTGGGGTTAGTGGGATCTCGTATGAGATGAACTACTGCAATGCATAGCTCTGTTTTGACACCTTGGGACATGGAAGAATTGGCTGCAGCTCTTCCCATCAGCTGGAGCTTGTGGTTGTTTAATACATTGATAATTAAAAATGTAAAATATAAAAGAGTACTTATGGTATAATATAGTAGTCTAATATCTAATACCTATCATTCACACTTATATGGCAGACTCCCTTACCCCGCTTTATCATTTGCTTTTTTTGTTTATGTTATATTTTTTGGGGGGGGGAGGGTTACTGACCTTTATTATACACTAGCTGAAGAGCCCGTCATTGCCCAGGCATAGTAAATTATAATTGATAATATTATAATGATAATTATAATCATTATCTACTATATAATTGTCTAAGGGTCACTTCCGTCTGTCTGTCTGTCCTTCTGTCTGTCACGGTTATTCATTCGCTGATTGGTCTCGCCAGCTGCCTGTCATGGCTGCCGCGACCAATCAGCGACGGGCACAGTCCGGAAGAAAATGGCCGCTCCTTACTCCCCGCAGCCAGTGCCTGTCACCCGCATACTCCCCTCCGGTCACCGCTAACACAGGGTTAATGCCGGCGGTAACGGACCGCGTTATGCCGTGGGTAACGCACTCCGTTACCACCGCTATTAACCCTGTGTGTCTCCAACCTTTTACTATTGATGCTGCCTATGCGGCATCAATAGTAAAAAAGTAATGTTAAAAATATTTTTTACAAAACAAAACAAAAACCTGCTATACTATCCCTCCGTTGAACGCTGAGCCGCTCCCGCCGGCCGCCATCCTGTACTGCGAGGGCTGTGCTATATATTACGTGGCCAGTGTTATATACTGCGTGGCCTGTGTTATATACTACGTGGCTGCTATATACTGCGTGGGCAGTGTTATATACTGCGTGGGCTTTGTTATGTACTGCGTGGGCTGTGCTATATATTACTTGGCCAGTGTTATATACTGCGTGGCCTGTGTTATATACTACGTGGCTGCTATATACTATGTGGGCAGTGTTATATACTGTGTGGGCTGTGTTATGTACTGCATGGGCTGTGCTATATATTACGTGGCCAGTGTTATATACTGCGTGCCCTGTGTTATATACTACGTCGCCTGTGTTATATACTGCGTGGCCACTGTTATATATTGCCTGTATTTACGCATTGGGTATTCTACAATATGTATGTATGTATATAGCAGCCACATAGTATATAGCACAGGTCACGTAGTATTTGTCTGCTATATACTACATGGCTCCTATATACTACGTGGCCTGTGCTATATACTATGTGGCTGCTATGTACATACATAAATACATCATACATAAATACATATTCTAGAATACCCGATGCGTTAGAATCGGGCCACCATCTAGTCTACTATATAATTGTCTAAGGGTCACTTTCGTCTTTCTGTTTGTCTTTCTGTCTGTCTGTCACGGAAATCCCGCGTCGCTGATTGGTAGCGGCCAGCTGGCCGCAACCAATCAGCGACGGGCACAGTCCGGCCACAAAATGGCAGCTTCCTACTCCCCTGCAGTCAGTGCCCCCTCCATAATCCCCCCCAGTCAGCGCCCACATAGCGTTAAAAGGACTGCTTTACACCGTGGCATAACGCGATGTAAGGCAGTCTGTTAACGCTGCCATTAACCCTCTGTGTGACCAACTTTTTACTATTGATGCTGCCTATGCAGCATCAATAGTAAAAACATATAATGTTAAAAAAAAAAAAAAATCATTATATACTCACCCTCCGACTGCTCCCGGATCTAGCCCAGGCCTTTCCCAATCATAGTAACATAGTAACATAGTAACATAGTTAGTAAGGCCGAAAAAAGACATTTGTCCATCCAGTTCAGCCTATATTCCATCATAATAAATCCCCAGATCTACGTCCTTCTACAGAACCTAATTGTATGATACAATATTGTTCTGCTCCAGGAAGACATCCAGGCCTCTCTTGAACCCCTCGACTGAGTTCGCCATCACCACCTCCTCAGGCAAGCAATTCCAGATTCTCACTGCCCTAACAGTAAAGAATCCTCTTCTATGTTGGTGGAAAAACCTTCTCTCCTCCAGACGCAAAGAATGCCCCCTTGTGCCCGTCACCTTCCTTGGTATAAACAGATCCTCAGCGAGATATTTGTATTGTCCCCTTATATAGTTATACATGGTTATTAGATCGCCCCTCAGTCGTCTTTTTTCTAGACTAAATAATCCTAATTTCGCTAATCTATCTGGGTATTGTAGTTCTCCCATCCCCTTTATTAATTTTGTTGCCCTCCTTTGTACTCTCTCTAATTCCATTATATCCTTCCTGAGCACCGGTGCCCAAAACTGGACACAGTACTCCATGTGCGGTCTAACTAGGGATTTGTACAGAGGCAGTATAATGCTCTCATCATGTGTATCCAGACCTCTTTTAATGCACCCCATGATCCTGTTTGCCTTGGCAGCTGCTGCCTGGCACTGGCTGCTCCAGGTAAGTTTATCATTAACTAGGATCCCCAAGTCCTTCTCCCTGTCAGATTTACACAGTGGTTTCCCATTCAGTGTGTAATGGTGATATTGATTCCTTCTTCCCATGTGTATAACCTTACATTTATCATTGTTAAACCTCATCTGCCACCTTTCAGCCCAAGTTTCCAACTTATCCAGATCCATCTGTAGCAGAATACTATCTTCTCTTGTATTAACTGCTTTACATAGTTTTGTATCATCTGCAAATATCGATATTTTACTGTGTAAACCTTCTACCAGATCATTAATGAATATGTTGAAGAGAACAGGTCCCAATACTGACCCCTGCGGTACCCCACTGGTCACAGCGACCCAGTTAGAGACTATACCATTTATAACCACCCTCTGCTTTCTATCACTAAGCCAGTTACTAACCCATTTACACACATTTTCCCCCAGACCAAGCATTCTCATTTTGTGTACCAACCTCTTGTGCGGCACGGTATCAAACGCTTTGGAAAAATCGAGATATACCACGTCCAATGACTCACCGTGGTCCAGCCTATAGCTTACCTCTTCATAAAAACTGATTAGATTGGTTTGACAGGAGCGATTTCTCATAAACCCATGCTGATATGGAGTTAAACAGTTGTTCTCATTGAGATAATCCAGAATAACATCCCTCAGAAACCCTTCAAATATTTTACCAACAATAGAGGTTAGACTTACTGGCCTATAATTTCCAGGTTCACTTTTAGAGCCCTTTTTGAATATTGGCACCACATTTGCTATGCACCAATCCTGCGGAACAGACCCTGTCGCTATAGAGTCCCTAAAAATAAGAAATAATGGTTTATCTATTACATTACTTAGTTCTCTTAGTACTCGTGGGTGTATGCCATCCGGACCCGGAGATTTATCTATTTTAATCTTATTTAGCCGGTTTTGCACCTCTTCTTGGGTTAGATTGGTGACCCTTAATATAGGGTTTTCATTGTGCGCCACTCCGGTCGCAATAATGCATTGCGGCAATGACCGGAGATGACGTAGCGGTCTCGTGAGACCGCTACATCATCACGTGTTATTGCCGCTTGGGACCGGAGTGGCGTGCGAGGAGCGGGAAAGGACTGGGATGGATCGATCTACATGGCTGTGCAATATACTATGTGGGCTGTGTAATATATTACGTGGCTGTAATATACTGCGTGGGCTGTGCATTATACTACGTGGCTGTGCTATATACTACGTGGGCTGTGTAATATACTATGTGGCTGTGTTATATACTATGTGGGCTGTGCTATACACTAAGTGGACTGTGCAATATACTATGTGGGCTGTGCAATATACTACGTGACTGTGCAATATACTATGTAACTGTGCAATATGCTATGTGGCTGTGCTATATACTACTTGGCTGTGCTATATACTATGTGGGACTACGTGGCTGTGTTATATACTGCATGGGCTGTGTTATATACTATGTCGCTGTGCTATATAGTACGTGGGCTGTGTAATATACTATGTGGCTGTGCAATATACTACGTGGCTGTGCTATATACTACGTGTCTGTGCAATATACTACGTGGGCTGTACAATATACTATGTGGGCTGTGCAATATACTACGTGGCTGTGCAACATACTACGTGGCTTTGCAATATACTACGTGGCTTTGCAATATACTACATGGGCTGTGCAATATACTACGTGGCTGTGCAATATACTACGTGGCTGTGCAGTATACTACGTGGGCTGTTCAATATAATATGTAGGCTGTGTAATATATTACGTGGCTGTAATATACTATGTGGGCTGTGCTATATACTGCATCGACTGTGCAATATACTACGTGGGCTGTGTAATATATTACGTGGCTGTAATATACTGTGTGGGCTGTGCAATATACTATGTGGCTGTGCTATGTACTATGTGGGCTGTGTAATATTCTAAGTGGCTGTGTTATATACTACGTGGGCTGTGCTAAATACTAAGTGGACTGTGCAATATACTGCGTGGGCTATGCTATATACTACGTGGGCTGTGCAATATACTATGTGGGCTGTACAATATACTACGTGGGCTGTGCAATATACTATGTGGCTGTGCAACATACTACGTGGCTTTGCAACATACTACATGGGCTGTTCAATATACTAGGTGGCTGTGCAATTTACTATGTGGCTGTGCAATAAACTATGTGGCTGTGCAATATACTACGTGGGCTGTTCACTATACTATATGGGCTGTGCTACATACTACGTGGCTGTGCAATATACTACGTGGGCTGTGTTATACACTACGTGGGCTGTGTTATATACTGTGTGGGCTGTTATATATTACGTCGCTGTGCTATATACTACGTGGGCTGTGTAATATACTATGTGGCTGTGTTATACACTACATGGGCTGTGTTATAGACTACAAGGGCTGTGTTATATACTGCGTGGGCTGTTATATACTACATCGCTGTGCAATATACTACGTGGGCTGTTCAATATACTATGTGGGCTGTGCTACATACTATCTGGCTGTGCAATTTACTACATTGGCTGTGTTATATACTATGTGGCTGTGCTATATACTATGTGGGCTGTGTTATATACTGCGTGGGCTGTTATATACTATGTGGCTGTGTAATATACTGCATGGGCTGTGCAATATACTACGTGGCTGTGCTATATACTACGTGGGCTGTGCAATATACTACATGGCTGTGCAATATACTACATGGCTGTGCTATATACTACGTGGGCTGTGCAATATACTACGTGGCTGTGCAATATACTACATGGCTGTGCAATATACTATGTGGGCTGTGCTGTTATGAACTGGTGATTCAGAACCACAATAGACCTGGTGGTTAAGAGCACACAAAGTGACCTGATAGTTACTAATAACATAGGACGAGCTCTGAGACGTGGGAACTCTGCTGACCGCAATCCCTAATCCTATCACACCACACTAGAGGTAGCCGTGGAGCGCTCCTGACCAGACCTAGGCGCCTCGGGCACAGCCTGAGAAACTAGCTAGCCCTGAAGATAGAAAAATAAGCCTACCTTGCCTCAGAGAAATTCCCCAAAGGAAAAGGCAGCCCCCCACATATAATGACTGTGAGTAAAGATGAAAATACAAACACAGAGATGAAATAGATTTTAGCAAAGTGAGGCCCGACTTACTGAATAGACCGAGGATAGGAAAGATAGCTTTGCGGTCAACACAAAAACCTACAAACAACCACGCAGAGGGAGCAAAAAGACCCTCCGCACCGACTAACGGTACGGAGGTGCTCCCTCTGTGTCCCAGAGCTTCCAGCAAGCAAGACAAACCAATATAGCAAGCTGGACAGAAAAAATAGCAAACAAAAGTAACACAAGCAGAACTTAGCTTATGCAGGGCAGACAGGCCACAAGAACGATCCAGGAGAGAGCAAGACCAATACTGGAACATTGACTGGAGGCCAGGAACAAAGAACTAGGTGGAGTTAAATAGAGCAGCACCTAACGACTTAACCTCGTCACCTGAGGAAGGAAACTCAGAAGCCGCAGCCCCACTCACATCCGCCAGAGGAAGCTCATGGACAGAACCAGCCGAAGTACCACTCATGACCACAGGAGGGAGCTTGACCACAGAATTCACAACAGTACCCCCCCCCTTGAGGAGGGGTCACCGAACCCTCACCAGAGCCCCCAGGCCGACCAGGATGAGCCAAATGAAAGGCACGAACCAGATCGGCAGCATGAACATCAGAGGCAAAGACCCAGGAATTATCTTCCTGACCATAACCCTTCCACTTAACCAGGTACTGGAGTTTCCGTCTCGAAATACGAGAATCCAAAATCTTCTCCACTATATACTCCAACTCCCCCTCAACCAAAACCGGAGCAGGAGGATCAACGGATGGAACCACAGGTGCCACGTATCTCCGCAACAATGACCTATGGAATACATGATGGATGGAAAAAGAAGCTGGAAGGGTCAAACGAAAAGACACAGGATTAAGAACCTCAGAAATCCTATACGGACCAATGAAACGAGGCTTAAACTTAGGAGAGGAAACTTTCATAGGAATATAACGAGACGACAACCAAACCAAATCCCCAACACGAAGTCGGGGACCCACACAGCGCCTGCGGTTAGCGAAACTTTGAGCCTTCTCCTGGGACAATGTCAAATTGTCCACTACATGAGTCCAAATCTGCTGCAACCTATCCACCACAGTATCCACACCAGGACAGTCCGAAGACTCAACCTGCCCTGAAGAGAAACGAGGATGGAAACCAGAATTGCAGACAAACGGCGAAACCAAAGTAGCCGAGCTGGCCCGATTATTAAGGGCGAACTCAGCCAAAGGCAAAAAGGACACCCAATCATCCTGATCAGCAGAAACAAAACATCTCAGATATGTTTCCAAGGTCTGATTGGTTCGTTCAGTTTGGCCATTTGTCTGAGGATGGAAAGCCGAGGAAAAAGACAAATCAATGCCCATCCTAGCACAAAAGGCTCGCCAAAACCTCGAAACAAACTGGGAACCTCTGTCAGAAACGATGTTCTCCGGAATGCCATGTAAACGAACCACATGTTGGAAAAACAATGGCACCAAATCAGAGGAGGAAGGCAATTTAGACAAGGGTACCAAATGGACCATCTTAGAGAAGCGATCACATACCACCCAAATGACCGACATCTTTTGAGAGACGGGGAGATCCGAAATAAAATCCATAGAGATATGTGTCCAGGGCCTCTTCGGGACCGGCAAGGGCAAAAGCAACCCACTGGCACGAGAACAGCATGGCTTAGCCCGAGCACAAATCCCACAGGACTGCACAAATGAACGCACATCCCGCGACAGAGACGGCCACCAAAAGGATCTAGCCACCAAATCTCTGGTACCAAAGATTCCAGGATGACCAGCCAACACCGAACAATGAACCTCAGAGATAACTCTACTCGTCCATTTATCAGGGACAAACAGTTTCTCCGCTGGGCAACAGTCAGGTCTATTAGCCTGAAATTTTTGCAGCACCCGCCGCAAATCAGGGAAGATGGCAGACAAAATTACCCCCTCTTTGAGAATACCCGCCGGCTCAGGCAAACCCGGAGAGTCGGGCACAAAACTCCTAGAAAGGGCATCCGCCTTCACATTCTTAGAGCCCGGAAGGTACAAAACCACAACGTCAAAACAGGAGAAAAACAGCGACCAACGAGCCTGTCTAGGATTCAACCGTTTGGCAGACTCGAGATAAGTCAAGTTCTTGTGATCAGTCAAGACCACCACGCGATGCTTAGCTCCTTCAAGCCAATGACGCCACTCCTCGAATGCCCACTTCATGGCCAGCAACTCTCGATTGCCAACATCATAATTACGCTCAGCAGGCGAAAACTTCCTGGAAAAGAAGGCACATGGTTTCATCACCGAGCCATCAGAACTTCTTTGCGACAAAACAGCCCCTGCTCCAATCTCAGAAGCATCAACCTCGACCTGGAACGGGAGCGAAACATCTGGCTGGCACAACACAGGGGCAGAAGAAAAACGACGCTTCAACTCCTGAAAAGCTACCACAGCAGCAGAAGACCAATTGACCACATCAGCACCCTTCTTGGTTAAATCAGTCAACGGTTTAGCAATACTAGAAAAATTATTGATGAAGCGACGATAAAAATTAGCAAAGCCCAGGAACTTTTGCAGACTCTTCAGAGATGTTGGCTGAGTCCACTCATAAATGGCCTGAACTTTAACAGGGTCCATCTCGATAGTAGAAGGGGAAAAAATGAAACCCAAAAATGAAACCTTCTGAACACCAAAGAGACACTTTGACCCCTTCACAAACAAAGAATTAGCACGCAGGACCTGGAACACCATTCTAACCTGCTTCACGTGAGACTCCCAATCATCCGAGAAGACCAAAATATCATCCAAGTATACAATCAGGAATTTATCCAGGTACTCTCGGAAGATGTCATGCATAAAGGACTGAAATACTGATGGAGCATTGGAAAGCCTGAATGGCATAACCAGGTACTCAAAATGGCCCTCGGGCGTATTAAATGCTGTTTTCCATTCATCGCCCTGTTTAATACGCACAAGATTATACGCACCACGAAGATCTATCTTGGTGAACCAACTAGCCCCCTTAATCCGAGCAAACAAATCAGACAGCAGCGGCAATGGGTACTGAAATTTGACTGTGATTTTATTTAGAAGGCGGTAATCAATACAAAGTCTCTGCGAACCATCCTTCTTGGCCACAAAAAAGAACCCTGCTCCCAATGGTGATGACGACGGGCGAATATGACCCTTCTCCAAGGATTCCTTTAAGTAACTCCGCATAGCGGCGTGCTCAGGCACAGACAAATTAAACAGTCGACCTTTAGGAAACTTACTACCAGGAATCAAATTGATAGCACAATCGCAATCCCTATGCTGAGGTAGGGCACTGGACTTGGGCTCATCAAATACATCCCGGTAATCCGACAAGAACTCTGGGACCTCAGAAGGGGTGGATGACGAAACAGACAGAAATGGAACATCACCATGCACCCCCTGACAACCCCAGCTGGACACAGACATAGATTTCCAATCCAATACTGGGTTATGGACTTGTAGCCATGGCAACCCCAACACGACCACATCATGCAGATTATGCAACACCAAAAAGCGAATATCCTCCTGGTGCGCAGGAGCCATGCACATGGTCAGTTGGGTCCAGTACTGAGGCTTATTCTTGGCCAAAGGCGTAGCATCAATTCCTCTCAGTGGAATAGGATACTGCAAGGGCTCCAAGAAAAACCCACAGCGCCTAGCAAACTCCAAGTCTATCAAATTCAGGGCAGCGCCTGAATCCACAAATGCCATGACAGAATAGGACGACAAAGAGCAGATCAAAGTAACGGACAAAAGAAATTTCGACTGTACCGTACCAATGGTGGCAGACCTAGCGAACCGCTTAGTGCGCTTAGGACAATCGGAAATAGCATGAGTGGAATCACCACAGTAAAAACACAGCCCATTCCGAAGTCTGTGTTCTTGCCGTTCAGCTCTGGTCAAAGTCCTATCACATTGCATAGGCTCAGGTTTATGTTCAGATAATACCGCCAAATGGTGCACAGTTTTACGCTCACGTAAGCGTCGATCGATCTGAATGGCCAAAGACATAGACTCATTCAGACCAGCAGGCATAGGAAATCCCACCATGACATCCTTAAGGGCTTCAGAGAGACCCTTTCTGAAAATTGCTGCCAGCGCACATTCATTCCATTGAGTGAGCACAGACCACTTCCTAAACTTCTGACAATATATCCCTACCTCATCCTGACCCTGACACAGAGCCAGCAAATTTTTCTCTGCCTGATCCACTGAATTAGGTTCATCATAAAGCAATCCGAGCGCCAGAAAAAACGCATCAATATTACATAATGCAGGATCTCCTGGCGCAAGGGAAAATGCCCAGTCTTGAGGGTCGCCACGTAATAAAGAAATAATGATCTTAACTTGTTGAACTGGGTCACCAGAGGAGCGGGGTTTCAAAGCCAGAAATAGTTTACAATTATATTTAAAACTCAGAAACTTAGCTCTATCTCCAGAAAACAAATCAGGAATAGGAATTCTAGGTTCTAACATAGAACTCTGAACCACAAAGTCTTGAATATTTTGTACTCTTGCAGTGAGATGATCCACACAAGAAGACAGACCTTTAATGTCCATCACTACACCTGTTTTCTGAACCACCCAAATGTCTAGGGGAAAAGAAAGACAAAACACAGTGCAGAGAAAAAAAATGGTCTCAGAACTTCTCTTTTCCCTCTATTGAGAAGCATTAGTACTTTGGGCCTCCAGTACTGTTATGAACTGGTGATTCAGAACCACAATGGACCTGGTGGTTAAGAGCACACAAAGTGACCTGATAGTTACTAATAACATAGGACGAGCTCTGAGACGTGGGAACTCTGCTGACCGCAATCCCTAATCCTATCACACCACACTAGAGGTAGCCGTGGAGTGCTCCTGACCAGACTTAGGCGTTTCGGGCACAGCCTGAGAAACTAGCTAGCCCTGAAGATAGAAAAATAAGCCTACCTTGCCTCAGAGAAATTCCCCAAAGGAAAAGGCAGCCCCCCACATATAATGACTGTGAGTAAAGATGAAAATACAAACACAGAGATGAAATAGATTTTAGCAAAGTGAGGCCCGACTTACTGAATAGACTGAGGATAGGAAAGATAGCTTTGCGTTCAACACAAAAACCTACAAACAACCACGCAGAGGGCGCAAAAAGACCCTCCGCACTGACTAACGGTACAGAGGTGCTCCCTCTGCGTCCCAGAGCTTCCAGCAAGCAAGACAAACCAATATAGCAAGCTGGACAGAAAAAATAGCAAACAAAAGTAACACAAGCAGAACTTAGCTTATGCAGGGCAGACAGGCCACAAGAACGATCCAGGAGAGAGCAAGACCAATACTGGAACATTGACTGGAGGCCAGGAACAAAGAACTAGGTGGAGTTAAATAGAGCAGCACCTAACGACTTAACCTCGTCACCTGAGGAAGGAAACTCAGAAGCCGCAGCCCCACTCACATCCGCCAGAGGAAGCTCATGGACAGAACCAGCCGAAGTACCACTCATGACCACAGGAGGGAGCTTGACCACAGAATTCACAACACTGTGCTACATACTACGTGGCTGTGCAATATACTACGTGGGTTGTGTTATATACTACGTGGCTGTGTTATATACTGCGTGGGCTGTTATATACTATGTGAGCTGTGTTATATACTATGTGGCTGTGTCATATGCTATGTGGGCTGCTATATACTATGTGGCTGTGCTATATACTACGTGGCCAGCCGCGAACAATCAGCGACAGGTGCACTCCAGCCGTGAATTGGCGCAGGATTTGAACCACGCTTCGCTAATTGGTCGCGCCCGATAGCCGAATTCTGTGTATTCATTGTATTATTTTAAAATCTTCATAAATAAACTACATACATATTCTAGAATACCCGATGCGTTAGAATCGGGCCACCATCTAGTATCTCTATCAGGGCCGGACTGGCCATCGGGCATTTCTGGCAACTGCCAGAAGGGCCGGTGCCAGTCATGGGCCGCTTGCCAGCGCCGACTCCCCCCCCCCCTGCTGCCGACTCCCCCCGCCAGCGCCACCGCCGCATTCAACTATACCGGCATCTTTGACGCCAGTACAGTTGAATGCAATGATGAAGGAGAGAGCGTCTGCTGTCGCTCCCTCTCCCATCCTTCTCCACTCTGCCTCTGACACTGCTGTTTGTCGGGTGGGCAGACTGCGGCCGCTGAGACTGCAGTCGGGAGCAGCGCGGGCACGAGGAGAGGGTTTTTTTGTTTTGTTTTTTAAATATATCAATGAGTGTTAACTGGATTGTGGGACCATTGGGGGGGCTGTGCTGTATTACATTCTATGGGGGGAATTTATTACATACTATGGGGGCTGGCTGCATTACATTCTATGGGGGCTGTGCTGCATTACATTTTATGGGGGCTGGCTGCGTTACATTCTATGGGGGCTGTGCTGCATTACATTCTATGGGGGCTGGCTGCATTACATTCTATGGGGGCTGGCTGCATTACTTTCTATGAGGGCTGGCTGCATTACTATCTATGGGGGCTGTGCTGCATTACATTCTATGGGGCTGGCTGCATTACAATCTATGGGGGGCTGGTTGCATTATATTTTATGGGGGCCTGTGCTGCATTACATTGTATGGGGGGCTAGCTGCATTACATTCTATGGGGAAGGGCTGTATTACATTCTATGGGGGTTGTGCGGCATTACATTCTATGGGGCTGGCTGCATTACATTCTATGGGGCTGTGCTGCATTACATTCTCTGGGGGCTGTGCTGCATTACATTCTATGCGGGCTATGCTGCATTACATTCTATGAGGGCTGTGCTGCATTACTTTCTATGGGGGCTGTGCTGCATTACATTCTATGGGGGCTGACTACATTATATTCTATGGGAGGCTCGCTGCATTACATTCTATGGGGGGCTGGCTGCATTACATTTTATGGGGGTCTGTCTGCATTACATTCTATGGGGAAGGGCTGTATTACATTCTATGGGGGCTGTACTGCATTACATTCTATGAGGGCTGTGCTGCATTACATTGTATGGGGGCTGTGCTGCATTACATTCAATGGGGGACTGGCTGCATTACATTCTATGGGGGAGGGCTGTATTACATTCTATGGGGGGTTGTATTACATTCTATGGGGGCTACATTATATTCTATGGGGAGGTGGGCTGTATTGCATTCTATGGGGTGGCTACATTATATTCTTAGGGGGTGCTGCATTATGCTTCATGAGGGGCTACCATATATTATATATACAGTTCTGCATTATACTATATGAGGGGGCTGCATTATATTCTCTGGGGGGTTACATTATACTCAGGGGGCTACAATATATTCTGTGGGGTGGCTGCATTATACTCTGGGGTAGCATCATTATACTATATGTTGGCTGCATTATACTGTATTGAGGACTATGGGGAATACACTATACTATATGAAGAACTATGGGGTGCATTATACTATGGGAAGCCAATGGAAGGTGAGTATATACAGTGGGGCAAAAAAGTATTTAGTCAGTCAGCAATAGTGCAAGTTCCACCACTTAAAAAGATGAGAGGCGTCTGTAATTTACATCATAGGTAGACCTCAACTATGGGAGACAAACTGAGAAAAAAAAATACAGAAAATCACATTGTCTGTTTTTTTATCATTTTATTTGCATATTATGGTGGAAAATAAGTATTTGGTCAGAAACAAACAATCAAGATTTCTGGCTCTCACAGACCTGTAACTTCTTCTTTAAGAGTCTCCTCTTTCCTCCACTCATTACCTGTAGTAATGGCACCTGTTTAAACTTGTTATCAGTATAAAAAGACACCTGTGCACACCCTCAAACAGTCTGACTCCAAACTCCACCAAAGAGCTGTCAAAGGACACCAGAAACAAAATTGTAGCCCTGCACCAGGCTGGGAAGACTGAATCTGCAATAGCCAACCAGCTTGGAGTGAAGAAATCAACAGTGGGAGCAATAATTAGAAAATGGAAGACATACAAGACCACTGATAATCTCCCTCGATCTGGGGCTCCACGCAAAATCCCACCCCGTGGGGTCAGAATGATCACAAGAACGGTGAGCAAAAATCCCAGAACCACGCGGGGGGACCTAGTGAATGAACTGCAGAGAGCTGGGACCAATGTAACAAGGCCTACCATAAGTAACACACTACGCCACCATGGACTCAGATCCTGCAGTGCCAGACGTGTCCCACTGCTTAAGCCAGTACATGTCCGGGCCCATCTGAAGTTTGCTAGAGAGCATTTGGATGATCCAGAGGAGTTTTGGGAGAATGTCCTATGGTCTGATGAAACCAAACTGGAACTGTTTGGTAGAAACACAACTTGTCGTGTTTGGAGGAAAAAGAATACTGAGTTGCATCCATCAAACACCATACCTACTGTAAAGCATGGTGGTGAAAACATCATGCTTTGGGGCTGTTTCTCTGCAGAGGGGCCAGGACGACTGATCCGGGTACATGAAAGAATGAATGAGGCCATGTATCGTGAGATTTTGAGTGCAAACCTCCTTCCATCAGCAAGGGCATTGAAGATGAAATGTGGCTGGGTCTTTCAACATGACAATGATCCAAAGCACACCGCCAGGGCAACGAAGGAGTGGCTTCGTAAGAAGCATTTCAAGGTCCTGGAGTGGCCTAGCAAGTCTCCAGATCTCAACCCTATAGAAAACCTATGGAGGGAGTTGAAAGCCCGTGTTGCCAAGCGAAAAGCCAAAAACATCACTGCTCTAGAGGAGATCTGCATGGAGGAATGGGCCAACATACCAACAACAGTGTGTGGCAACCTTGTGAAGACTTACAGAAAACGTTTGACCTCTGTCATTGCCAACAAAGGATATATTGCAAAGTATTGAGATGAAATTTTGTTTCTGACCAAATACTTATTTTCCACCATAATATGCAAATAAAATGTTAAAAAAACAGACAATGTGATTTTCTGGATTTTTTTTTCTCAGTTTGTCTCCCATAGTTGAGGTCTACCTATGATGTAAATTACAGACGCCTCTCATCTTTTTAAGTGGTGGAACTTGCACTATTGCTGACTGACTAAATACTTTTTTGCCCCACTGTAACTATTTTTTATTTTAATTCTTTTTTTAACAGGGATATGATGCCCACATTGCTATATACTACGTGGGCTGTGCAATATACTACATGGGCTGTGCAATATACTACGTGGCTGTGCAATATACTACGTGGGCTGTGCAATATACTACGTGGGCTGTGCAATATACAACGTGGGCTGTGCAATATACTATGTGGGCTGTGCAATATACTACGTGGCTGTGCAATGTACTACGTGGGCTGTGCAATGTACTACGTGGGCTGTGCAATATACTACGTGGGCTGTGCAATATACTGCGTGGGCTGTGCAATATACTACATGGCCTGTGCAATATACTACGAGGGCTGTGCAATATACTACGTGGGCTGTGCACTATACTACGTGGCTGTGCAATATACTACGTGGCTGTGTTATACACTACATGGCCTGTGTTATATACTGCGTGCGTGGGCTGTTATATACTACGTGGCTGTGTTATATGCTATGTGGGCTGTTATACACTCCATGGGCTGTGCTATATACTACATGGCTGTGCTATATACTCCGTGGGCTGTTATATACTATGTGGCTGTGCTATATACTCCGTGGGCCGTGCTATATACTACGTGGCTGTGCTATATACTACGTGGCTGTGCAATATACTACGTGGCTGTGCAATATAATACGTGGGCTGTTATATACTACGTGGCTGGCCGCGAACAATCAGCGACAGGTGCAGTCCAGCCGCGAATTGGCGTGCGATTTGAACCACGCTTCGCTAATTGGTCGCAGCCGGCCAAATCCTGTGTATTCAATGTATTCTAAAATCTTCATAAATAAACTACATACATATTCTAGAATACCCGATGCGTTAGAATTGGGCTACCATCTAGTATGTTATATAGTCGTGTTACACTCCCCTCACTTCTTGTAACCTACAAGTGTACAAAGAAATTATACAGTCACCATGTGACAAGTGGGCCTGTGTAACTTCAAATGCCAGGGCTGAATTTTAGTCTCAGTCCGGCCCTGATCTCTCTCTCTCTCTCTATATATATATATAAATATATATATATACTGTATATATATCAAGGTGAGTGCATAGCCCCGCCCATGCCGCATAGCCACACTCACTCTAATATCCCACATCACCCGTCAGCCAGAGCCACCGGACTACTACCCCTAATATCCCACATCATCCCATCAGAGCCACTGGACTACTACCTCTAATATCCCACATCATCCCATCAGAGCCAACATTGTCAGGTTGGCACTGTTACACCGATTAAAATTATACCTAGGTTTGCGAAATCCGTCTTGTGTTTCATTTTTTAATCTGTGTTTCAATTTTTAAGTTAATGAGATGCTTCATGCCAAAGAGAAGTTCCTGATTCTGGGCTCCCCCTGCAGTCTGTGGCAGACGGTGGTCTGTGTTGGCACGGTAATAAATTGTTTTATTTCCAGCTTTACAAAAAGACGATAACGCTTATACTAATTTTGCAATTTTCAAACTTTGATTTATTATGCCCTTAAATCAGAGAGTTATGTTACACAAAATACTTAATAATTTCCCACATGTCTACTTTAGATCAGCACAATTTTGGAAACAATTTTTTTTGTTAGAAAGTTCTAAGGGTTAAAATTGGACCAGCAATTTCTTATTTTTACAGCACCATTTTTTTTAGGGACCACATCACATTTGAAGACACTTTGAGGGGAAAAATACCCAAAAGTGACACCATTCTAAAAACTGCACCCCTCATGTGCTCAAAACCACATTCAAGAAGTTTATTAACCCTTTACATGCTTCACAGGAACTGAAGCAATGTGGAAGGTAAAAAATGAACATTTAACTTTTTTTCACAAACATTTTTATTAGTAGTAGTAGTAGTAGACATTTTTATAGCGCCATTTATTCCATGGTGCTTTACATTATTATTATTTATATAGCACCATTAATTCCATAGTGCTGTACATGAGAAGGGGTTACATCAAAATACAATTATCACTTAAAGGGAACCTGTCACCTGAATTTGGCGGGACTGGTTTTGGGTCATATGGGCGGAGTTTTCGGGTGTTTGATTCACCCTTTCCTTACCCGCTGACTGCATGCTGGCTGCAATATTGGATTGAAGTTCATTCTCTGTCCTCCATAGTACACTCCTGCACAAGGCAAGATTGCTTTGCGCAGGCGTGTACTACGGAGGACATAGAATGAACTTCAATCCAATATTGCAGCCAGCATGCAGCCAGCGGGTAAGGAAAGGGTGAATCAAACACCCGAAAACTCCGCCCATATGACCCAAAACCAGTCACGCCAATTTCAGGTGACAGAGTCCCTTTAAAGTAAACAAAACTAACAATGACAGACTGGTACAGAGGGAAGATGACCCTGCCCTTGCGGGCTTACATTCTACAGGATTATGAGGAAGGAGACAGTAGGTTGGGGCAAATATGGACAAGTACAATAAACATGAGCAAAAAACGAGGCACACACAAGTACAGAAGGAGAAAGGACCCTGCCTGTGAGGGCTTACAGTCTACAGGGGATGGGTGAGAATACACTAGTTGAGGGTAGAGCTGGTTGTGTGGCGGTTCAGTAGACAGAGCATCACTGCAGGCTGTAGGCTTGTCGGAAAAGGTGGGACTTCAGGTTCTTTTTGAAGATTTCCGTGGTAGGCGAGAGTCTGATGTGTTGGTGTAGAGAGTTCCAGAGTATGGGAGAAGCACGGGAGAAGTCTTGTATGCAGTTGTGGGAAGAAGAGAAGAGAAGGTGGGGAGTAGAGAAGGAGATCTTGAGAGGATCGAAGGTTGTGTGTAGGTAAGTACCGAGAGACCATGTCACAGATGTATGGAGGGGAGAGGTTGTGTATGGTTTTGTATGTCATAGTTAGGGTTTTGAACTGGAGCCTCTGGACAATAGGAAGCCAGTGAAGCGCTTGGCATAGGGGAGAGGCAGGGGAATAGCGGGGAGACAGGTGGATTAGTCGGGCGGCAGAGTGTAGGATGGATTGGAGTGGTGCCAGAGTTCTAGAGGGGAGACGAGAGAGTAGGAGGTTGCAGTAGTCGAGGCATGAGATGACAAGGGCATGCACTAGTGTTTTCATGGTTTCATGGTCAAGGAATTTGCGGATCCGGGAAATACTTTTGAGTTTGAGATGGCGTGAGGAGGCAAGGGCTTGGATATGTGGCTTGAAAGATAGGGCAAAGTCGAGGATCACCCCGGGGCACCGAGCATGTGGGACCGGGGAAAGTGAGCAGCCATTGACATTGATGGATAGGTCTAGTGGAGGGGTAGAGTGAGATGGGGGAAAGATGATGAATTCTGTTTTGTCCATGTTCAGTTTTAGAAAGTGAGCAGAAAAGAAGGCTGAAATAGCCGATAGACATTGTGGGATTTTGGTCAGTAAGGAGGTGAGGTCAGGTCCAGATCCAGATAGGTAGATCTGCGTATCATCGGCGTAGAGATCATACTGCAAACCGGGGGATTCTATGAGCTGTCCCAGGCTGAAAGTGTAGATGGATGGACATTTTACTTCAGAACCAATTTTTTTTTATTTTCACAAGTGTAAAAAGAGAAAATGACCAACAAAAGTTGTTTTGCAATTTCTCCTGAATACACCAATACCCGATATGTGGGGGTAAACCACTGTTTGGGCGCACGGCAGAGCTGGGAAGGAGCGCCATTTGTCTTTTTCAGTGCAGATTTGAGATCGTCACGTTTGGAGAGCCCCTGATGTACCTAAACAGTGGAAACCCGGCACAAGTGACACAATTTTGGAAACTGTACCCCCAAAGAAACTTATCTAGATGTGTAGTGAGCACTTTGAACCCCCAAGGATTTTTTTTTTCAATTTTTGCAAGATTATTTCCACCAATCTCTCCCATCGGGAAACAATGTACAGTCTGAGTTATGCCAACACTGCAGATTTTTACTTGGAACCAGAGGTGACTCCAGGGCACCAATAAGCTGCAACCTTATTATTGACTGTCCAATAATACGGAAAATCTGTCCAGTCCCTTTTAGGCTACATTCATTTAAATCTTCAGTTTTTAAGCTGAAGTTTTAAACAGGTAGAGTTTTACTTTTATTCTACTTCCACATATGTAGCGAATATGTTATATGTACCTGCCTGAAATCGGCTGGGCAAGGAGTTCGGCAAGCTGGAAAGCCCCCAAGGCAAATGTTAGGATTTGTTTCAGCCTTGTGGTGGTGTGCTTTGGGGTAGTGTGGTGCCACCTGCAGGTCATTTTTCCTTACTGCAGTTTTATGAAAATTAATGTTTAAAATGTATTTTGTGATTGGTTTGTTTCGCTATTTTCTTGCTGAAGGGGACAAGTTTACCTTTCAAATGATGTATAGTTGTGTGTGTGGATGCAGTATGAACGGAGATTCAAAGTAATCACTGAAAAAGAGTGTTTTGAAATAATATAGAAGGATTTTTTATTTTATTATTTTTCCCTAACTAAGGGGGAGATAAAGGGGGGTTTTATTTACTCTTTTTTTATTTTGATCACTGTGATAGGGTCTATCATACTGATCAAAATGAACCAATAGGAAAAATTTCCTATTGGTGCCGGACGGCAGATCTCGGTGGGTGCACTGCACATTTTCTCCCGGAAGACTCCGGCGGCCCGGGGGACATCACGGGGGGACGTCAGGGACTCCATAGATACAGTGGGGGGTGATCGGGGGACCGGGGGACCTTATTTCTCTCTCCTCTGATGTGCGATCACATTAGAGGAGAGAGAAATTAAATGGAAAAATCACACTTTTTTTTGGGTCGCCGTTATACTGTTAACAACAGCGATCGCAACATCGGGGTCAGTAAAAATTGACCCGAATCATGTTCTCTGGGGTCTCAGCTACCTAGCACACCTGTAACCCTAATCCCAACCCTAACCCTAGCCCTAACCTAACCCTAGCCCTATTCCTAATGCTTACCCTAACGCTAACCCTAACTTTAGCAAAACTCTAACCCTAATGGAAAAATGTAAATAAATATATATGTTTTATTTTATTATTTTTTCCCTAACTGAGGGGGTGATAAAGGGAGGTTTTATTTGCTTTTTATTTTTTTGATCACTGTGATAGGGTTTTATTTACTATCTTTTAACTTTGATCACTGTGATAGGGTCTATCACAGTGATCAAAATGAACCAATAGGAAAAATGTCCTATTGTTGCCAGGTTGCACTGCGCATGCGCCCGCCTTTTTCTCCCGGAAGAAGATTCTGGCGGCCCGGGGGACATCATGGGGGGCTGGCAGGGACTCCAGAGGTTCACTGGCGTGATCAGGGGATCGGGGACCCTATTGGAAAATCGCACTTTTTTGTGGTCGCGGTTATACCGTTAATAACGGTGATCGCAACACCGGGGTCGGTAAAGCCGACCCTAATCATGTTCTCTGGGGTCTCATCTACCCCCGGCAGCCAAGACCCCGGAGAAATTCTGACACTGGGGAGCGCTATAACCATAAACCTCAACGCTGTAAAAAAGCACTGTGGTTTAAGTACCCTTAACTGCCGTCGTTAAAAGGCGTATTGGTGGTCGATAAGGGGTTAACAAAGCTCAGATGTTGAGCTGTGTATACCATCACCCAAAACAATGATTAGCAGCTTTCTGTGTACATTTTATAGACTAGAACAGGGGTGGGCAATTATTTTTCCCGAAGGGCCAGATGAGATACCGTGACTGTTTTGGAGGGACGAGCCAATAGGCTGAAATTAATTCTGCTCAACATTAATTACAATATATTATAATTATTATATTATTTTTAATTATATTAATATTAATTATATCGCTTAGTATTAAGCAGAATTAAGTATGCTGACATCCCCCTATATAATCGTTTGAGTTCAACCCCTTCTCTATATCGTATGAGCCCCTCACAGACCCTAATATACTGTAAGAGCCCCACACAGTCTCCCCAAATACAGCATGAGCCCCACACAGCCTCTCCCATATGCAGCATGAGCCCCACACAGCCTCCCCCATAAGCGGCATGAGACCCACACAGCCTCCTCCATATGCGGCATGAGCCCCACAAAGCCTCCCCCATATGCGGCTTGAGCCCCATACAATCTCCTCATATACAACATGAGCCCCACACAGCTGTTGTGAATTCTGCTTTTGGGCTCCCTCCGGTGGTTGTAGGTGGTAATGCAGTTGTCTCTGGGCTGCAGTCCTGGACAGGTGTATCTGCTGATTGCAGTTCTGACTGGGTTATTTAGGTTTGCAGGACTCATTAGTCCTTGCCAGTTGTCAATGTTTCTTGGGAAGTGTTGGATCTCTGTCTGGCTTCTCCTGCTTAGCTGCCAATTCAGCAAAGATAAGTGTCTGTTTCTTTTTGTATGGCACACAAGCTGTGTGCTTGTTTTTTTATTGTATTCCTGCTCTGAGTTTAGTAGTCTCTGGAGTTGCAGATATACGTTCCACGTCTTTAGTTAGATGGAGGAATTTTTTGTATAATCTGCTGTAGATATTTTTGGAAGGGTTTTAATACTGACCGCACAGAACTCTGTCCTATCCTTTCCTATTTTAGCTAGAGTGGCCTCTTGTGCTAAATCCTGTTTTCTGACTGTGTGTGTCTTTCCTCTCCTACTCACAGCCAATATTTGTGGGGGCTGCCTATCCTTTGGGGTTGTGCTCTGAGGCAAGGTAGTATTCCTATTTCCATCTTTAGGGGTATTTAGTCCTCCGGCTGTGACGAGGTGTCTAGGGCTTGTTAGGTACACCCCACGGCTACTTCTAGTTGCGGTGTTAAGATCAGGATTTGCGGTCAGTATAGTTACCACCTACTCCAGTGAAAGTTTTCATGCTGCTCCAAGGTCACCGAATCATAACACACAGCCTCCTCGTATATAGCATGAGCCCCATAGCCTACCCATGTCCAGCATGAAACCCCCATACATTCCCATTGTCCAGCATGAGACCCCCATAGTTTCCCCATGTCCTGGATGAGGCCCCCATAATCTCCATATGTCCTGGATGAGGCCCCCATAGCCTCCCCATGTCCTGGATGATGCCCCCATAACCTCCCCATATCCTGGATGAGGCCCCCCATAGCCTCCCCATGTCCACCCAAACATCCCATACGCATGAAAAAAAAGAACACTACTAACTCACCTCAGTCCCGTTCCCCCGCCGCTCTGCTTCTGTTGCAGTCTCTGGTGCCCTGACTGTTGTGAATTCCGCTCTTGGGCTCCCTCCGGTGGTTGTAAGTGGCACTTTTGTGAGTTCTGCTCTTGGGCTCCCTCTTGTGGTTTCTAGTGGTATGGCTGCTCCTTGGAGTTAGCTGTCAGCAGCTGCCTCCACTGATCGTCTCTTCTGCTCGGCTATTTAGGCCTGGCTCTTTCCTTCAGCCAGTGCCACTTGTAAACGGTTCCTGGTTGGATTCACATCTCTTTGGATTTCCCTGTTATCTGTTGTGAATTCTGTTGTTAAGCTCCCTCCTGTGGTCATGAATGGTACTTCGGCTGGTTCTGTCCATGGGCTTCCTCTGGTGGTTGTGAGTGGTGCTGCGGTTTCTGAGGTTCCTTCCACAGGTGACGAGGTTAATTCGTTAGCTGGCTGCTCTATTTAACTCCACCTAGATCATTGCTCCATGCCACCTGTCAATGTTCCAGTATTGGTCTAGTTCGCTCCTGGATCGTTCTTGTGACCTGTCTTCCCAGCAGAAGCTAAGTTACTGCTTGTTTTTCTCTGTTTGCTATTTTTTCTGTCCAGCTTGCTATTTTGATTTTTGTCTTGCTTGCTGGAAGCTCTGGGACGCAGAGGGAGCGCCTCCGCACCGTGAGTCGGTGCGGAGGGTCTTTTTGCGCCCTCTGCGTGGTCTTTTTGTAGTTTTTTGTGCTGACCGCAAAGTTACCTTTCCTATCCTCTGTCTGTTCAGTAAGTCGGGCCTCACTTTGCTAAATCTATTTCATCTCTGTGTTTGTAATTTTCATCTTAACTCACAATCATTATATGTGGGGGGCTGCCTGTTCCTTTGGGAAATTTCTCTGAGGCAAGGTAGGCTTTATTTTTCTATCTTTAGGGCTAGCTAGTTCCTTAGGCTGTGACGAGGCGCCTAGGGAGCGTCAGGAGCGCTCCACGGCTATTTCTAGTGTGTGATAGGATTAGGGATTGCGGTCAGCAGAGTTCCCACGTCTCAGAGCTTGTCCTGTATTATTAGTAACTATCAGGTCATTCTGTGTGCTCTTAACCACCAGGTCCATTATTGTCCTCACCACCAGGTCATAACAGTTATCCTGACCAGCTCAGCAAAGCTAAGTTTTTGCTTGCTCTTTTCTGTCCATAGATTGTGGACTTATCCGTTCTGTGCTTTCTATGTTTGTCCAGCTTATCAGTATGAATTAATTCTGTCTTGCTGGAAGCTCTGGGAAGCAGATTTACCCTCCACACCTTTAGTCAGGTGTGGAGATTTTTTGTAAACTCTGCGTGGATTTTTTGTAGTGTTTTATACTGACCGCACAGTATTCCATCCTGTCCTATCTATTTAGCTAGACTGGCCTCCTGTGCTCATCCTGGTTTCATTATGTGTATGTCATTTCCCTCTCCACTCACAGTCATTATTTGTGGGGGGCTAATCTATCCTTTGGGGATTATCTCTGAGGCAAGATAGCTTTCCTGCTTCTATCTTTAGGGGTAGTTAGATCTTAGGCTGTGTCGAGGTGCCTAGAGAGAGTTGGGAGCATCCCACGGCTACTTCTAGTGTTGTGTTGAGCTTAGGGTCTGCGGTCAGTACAGTTGCCACTTCCTTCAGAGCTCGTTCCATGTTGCTCCTAGACCACCGTATCATAACACCTAACTCTCCAAAGTACACAGCTAATGCAAGGAAATTCCATCATTGCGTCAGCTGTTTCTCATGCTGACTGGTGGAGAAAGTGCCCAGAGGCCTCTCTTCCACCAATGAGGTCAGTGCATGATGGAGACAGCGAGCAGACGGTCATAGTGCGGACCGTGGACCTCTGTTTTCCAGCCCTTCAACTGTCTTGGTCACATCCGGTCCTCCGGCTATCTCAGTCCGGTCCACGGGCCACACTTTGCCCAGGTCTGGACTATAAGGTACAAGGCAACTAGTCCTGTAGTAGTCCTGTATTAATTTTTACACTCAATAGAAGTTTCCAGTAGATCGTTCTCCCATTTATTTAGTGAAGTAAATGTTGACGTGTGCATATTATATAACAAACTCGTACTTTTGTCTGAACTGCATAAACGTTTTCATAATTTGATTTAAAATGGAAATTATTGACCCAACTGAACCTGTCTCCACATTCGTCATACATCCCTTTTTAGGTTGTTTCTAATAAAAGACGCAGTCCCATCTTTTATATCTGTCATATGTCTCTAGGTGGCCATAATCTTGCAGTACTCTTACTAAGGTGTTCCAAGATTAACACGATTTAACGAGTGGACCCCTTCAAAATAGTAGTTAGGAAGTTTCTTAGCGTTTTACAAGTTTCACAGGAATTACGATAATCAATGCGGACGTGAAATGTAAACCTTTTTTTTCAGCCATTCAGTTGTAATATTTTTTTTTCTGTACTGCAGCAGGACAAATCAGGAAAACACAATTTCTTTATTACTGTTTCTGCGGTTTTTAGTAATATCCCATATGTGGCACTCGTTTTGCTTGACTGAAATACAGGCCTTAGAAAGGAAGGAACACCTTGTGTACTTTGGAGTCTCCATTTTATTGCGATTTGTTCAGGAACCATATCAGTTTGCAGAGGCCTTGAGATGTCAAAATAAAAGAAACATACTCCAAATTCTCCAATTTTGGAAACTTTTCTAGTCTACTATAACTCTTGCTGCCCTTGGCACTAAACCTGAATACACCACTACAGTATTTACATACACCAATTATCATTATTCACTTGTTTTTCAGCTGTTATATTTGGTCAGTTTTAGGCCTCATTCAGATGTCAGTTATTTATAATCGCAGTTGGTAGCCTCGGTGGTGTGAGCTCGGAAAGCATGCTCCAGTACATACAGTGGGCCATGCACTGTGAGCTGCGAGGTCTTATATAGACAGGTGTGTGCCTTTCCAATCAAGTCCTATCAATTTAATTAAACACAGCTGGACTCCAATGAAGGAGTAGAACAATCTCAAGGAGGATCACAAGCAAATGGACAGCATGTGACTTAAATATGAGTGTCTGAGCAAAAGGTCTGAATACTTATGACCATGTGATATTTCAGTTTTTCTTTTTTAATATTTTGGCAGAAAAATATGTTGTGCTGGTAATATTTTGGCCGCAATGAAAACTTAATTTCCGAACACTAACAAATACTCGGAGGTCACCCGAGCACACTCGCTCATCACTATTGGAGTCTCTCATCTTCCTCTTGACAACACTCCATAGATTTTCTATGGGGTTAAAGGGACACTGTCACTTGAATTTGGAGGGAACAATCTTCAGCCATGGAGGCGGGGTTTTTGGGTTTTTGATTCACCCTTTCCTTACCCGCTGGCTGCATGCTGGCTGCAATATTGGATTGAAGTTCATTCATTCTCTGTCCTCCGTAGTACACGCCTGCGCAAGGCAATCTGTTAAGTATATAATTCCACATGTGTTAATTCATAGTTTTGATGACTTCAGTGTGAATTTACAATTTTCATAGTCATGAAAATACAGAAAAATCTTTAAATGAGAAGGTGTGTCCAAACTTTTGCTCTGTACTGTATATCACATTGAAACTACTGTGTGTATACATTATATAGGTAATACATACCGCAACTACTGTATATACAATTTATATATGATACTGTGACTGCTGTATATATATTATGCATGTGATACTGCGACTGCTGTATATGCAATATATAGTTGATACTGTGCTGTGGATAGTCTCTCTGTGTGTGTGTGTGTATGTGTGAGTCTGTGTGTGTGTGTGTGTATACATATACACACACACACATTAGTCTTAGTATTACCTATATAATGTATATAGATTGCTGTATATACATTATATAGGTGATACTGCGATTACATGTAGCAGTATCACATATATTGTATATACAGCAGTCTATATGCATTATGCAGGTGAAACTGCAACTGCTGTATATATATATAAAAAAGTTTTCATCTTGGGACTCACCGAGATCCTTGAGATGGGGGAGGATGAAGAGCTGAAGTGGGTCCACTGTCCAGCGTCGAAGGTGCTGAGGAGCAGATCTCTGAGATTGGTGAATAGAGCCTAGTGTTCTCTGACACTGGTACAGGCCAGTGTCAGACAGAGAGGCATCCTATGTACATGGTCATACCATAGAAACAGACGGAGTACATGTCCATAATAATCTTACAAATTTATTAAACACCAAAATACAGTAATCAAATTAAATTACACAAAAATACACAACAATAGAAGTTATTGTGAACAAGGAGAAGGTCAGGTAGCTCAGATCACAGACACAGTGTGGAAAAACTCGATGCCATTATACCATTATAAAGTGCATAGTGCAGAAATAAGCAGGTATAAGACCGGGGTGTATAAGATCCATATGGGTAGATCACTAAAGCCCTGTACACAGGCTCCGAATGATCACTACGTATGCAGTCAAAAAACCCACCCCGAGTTCTTACCCATATGCTGGCATCAGAGGAGATCCACACCGTAGCCCGAATGCGCATTTCGCTATGGGAGGTGGAGCCGCATATTCATCACTGTAATAAGCGGCACCACGTGACCGCTCATACAGGAAGAGCTGCGACGCTGAGAGGAAGCATCGAGGGAGCTGGGTAAGTATTTTAATGCCAGCGGGCGGGCGCACAGGGGGTGGGAGGGGGGAGATTACCGGGAACTTTATTTTAACAACAAAAAATTTTAAAAAAATGATTTTTCATTCCTTCGCTCGAGCGAACGCTGCTGGAGAGAAGAAATGAATGGGGCTTCAGCACCACAAGCTGGGGGGACAGCGCTTACTGTAGCGCTGTCTCCTGCATGGCACATGGACAGCATCCGGGTGCGGTACGTGTTTTACACGGACCCATTGACTTTAATGGGTCCGTGTGATCCGTGCGCTCCCACGAACACTGACATGTCTCCGTGTTTTTCAAACGGACACACGGTACGTGAAAACACGCTGACATGTGCAGAGACACATTGATTTTAATGTGTCTACGTGAGTCAGTGTCTCCGGTACGTGAGGAAACTGTCACCTCACGTACCGGAGCCACTGACGTCTGAAACCGGCCTTGTAGTGGATTCCTTTGTATGTCATAGCAGGAATTGCAGCTTACCACAATATTTAGTTATTTTTGTAAATTTAATCAGGGTTCTGTAATGAAAGGTTTGCCTTTTTAAAAAAAAAAAAAAAAATCTAATATTTTTTCTGTAAATCTGTATGGCGGTCTTGTCTTTGAACTAGATGGCAGATTATGAATAGTGAAAAGCATCAGAATAGTGCATATAATGGCAGTCAGTCTGATTTTTACAAAGGTTGCCTATAGCTAACCTTAAATATCTGTAGTCTGAATGCTTGTTTGGTAAACAATTCTCTATACCCCCATACACATGAATGTTTAATTCAGCTACAGTGAGTTATGGCATGGCCAGACCGTGGTGGACCGGTGGCTGAATGACACCACTATTAGGCCAGGCATGCACAGGTCTTGGAGGATAGCTTCCAGGTACACAAATGTTCAGCCAGAGGACAGTTTTGGAGGAGGATGAGGAACATCCATGTTCACAGTAGGGTGGCACTCAAAGCAGCTCACAGGCATCACTGGAGCGTGGCTGTCGGGATAAAGACAATACAGAGAACTCAGAATGATACATCTTCCACCAAAGACAGCTTGTCATTGCCTCTGGGCAGCCAGGCACACTCAGACAGGCAATACATGCTGCTATGCCTGCACAACAACCGCCGAGATGCCCAGATTGTTACAAGTGCTGATTACTGTGTGGCCACCCTGCTGGATCCCAACTACTAGCACAACGTGTCATCCTTAGGCCTCTTTCACACTTCTGTCATCTGGCGGCTGTCACAATCCATCGGCATGACGTATCGACGGATGCATCAAAAATAGTGGAAACCGGATGGAACGGATCCAGTTTTTCGACGGATCCGCTGGACAGTTCGGTCGAAAATCTGGATCCGTTACATCTGTCTCATCTGTTTTTTTCCTCCGGATCTGCACAACAGATGAAACATGAGGCCATGTGTTGCGATCAGTCGCTAATACAAGTCTATGAGAAAAAAATGCATCCTGCGGGCAAATTCGCAGGATCCGTTTTTTTCACAAAATGACGCATTATGATGAAGACTAAAAGATGGAAGTGTGAAAAAGGCCTTACTTCCGCCTCTAGAGCATGATAGGAAAATGCGGGAATAAAAGTGCACACTGATAGACGCACTACTGACAGCGTGTTCACTGAAGGGGTTAACTAGTGGGACAGTTTTATAGAGCGGGTCATTACCGATGCAGCGATACCAAATGTGTACTTTTGTTGTTTTGGTTTTCTTTTAAATGTATTTATTGGTAAAATATTTATTTTTTGTTCCTTATTAGACTGGTTTCACATTTGCGTTTAGTGACGCTGCGTTTGTACCGCATATACGCATTTGGCCGCGATTGACGACGCATGTGTTTTTACGATGCATGCGTCCTGCCACGGAAATGCAACATGTAGTAATTTCCAGAGGCGTCTATTTGCCGCATGGAAACGCATGTGTTCGTTTGCGTTTGGTTTGCGTCAAAAAAACACATTGCTGTCTATGTTTTATGCACATGCGTTTGGATGCGTTTTTGAACGCATGCGTTTCAATTGAGATAACCATGTCTAGACACTGATAAGCCACCCCCTACCATCAAGGTGATAAAAGGGAGGGTGTGGACAGTTTCAGGTCACTTCTCACCAGACTCTGAAGAAGACGAGACACAGCCAGGCAGCATCTTGGAGGACAAGACCCTGAACAATGTGAGTATATGCTAGCCAATGCCTTTATTTTCTATTTTTTGGCTCTACATGTCCTAATTTCTTCCATTTCTTTTTTTCTACATGCATCAGAATGTCTTCTTCAGAGTCTTCATCTGGTGAGGAGTTTCAGCCACGTCAGTCGGAAGTGGAGCATGTCAGTGAGGTGAGTATTTGCCTTGTCAGCTTGGTAAGTATTCACTGTCACATCGACACATGTGACAATTTGATTTTTCCTTTTCTAAGAGCACTTCTACTGAGGCACAGACCGGGCAGGAGCAGCGGAGTCAAGGTCCGGTGGGAAGACCGCAGCGGGTACGCATACAAGGCTGACTGTCCTCAGTGTATTATTCTTGAATCTTCCTTTCTTTCCACTCGTATTTCTTTAATTTTTTCTTCTGGAATCCTTTTGTATGTTGACTTTCCTATTCATGCCATTTCTCAGCATCTGTTGTCTTTCTTTTCCTTATGTAATTGAGCAAACTTTAATGACTTTCTTTAATTTTTAGGTTTCACAACGGGATGATGACCTGATCGACAATGACCTCCTAATCACCCTTGTCCAGGGGCGAGTCCCGTTGTGGGACAGCCGGGATCCACTGCATTCGATCAACACCACGCTCCGGCGTTTATGGAATGAGGTGGCCCAAGCGATGTGGGATGGCTGGGACAACGCCCCGCCACGGGTCCGTAGTGCATTTGGTAAGTATTGCATTGCAGTGTGAAGCGGCAGAGACCTTGGCCGTGCTCACTCGACTGTGTGTGATGAAAGAAACTCTCCGGAGTTTCTCTCATCACACACAGTTGTCTGTGCACAGCAAAAAGTCCATTTCCTGACCATAATATGTTTTTTATTTAACAGTGGACAAAGTAAAAACACGTTGGTGTTCGATGAAGGACCGCTTCAACAAGGACCTGCATCAAGAGAGTCGTGTTGCCAGTGGTTCAGGAGCAAGGATCCGAACGTACAAGTACCATCGCGTTCTGTCATTTTTAAGACCGGTCCTTGCCCAGAGAACGTAAGTATTTATCACATGCTTTAGGTTATATTGTATTTCCATAATCTGTATTTTTAAATTCCACAGGATTTTGCGTCTGGTTAATTTTTGGTATTAATTTTCTTTTTCCTTTTTTCACAGCACAAACAGCACGACTGTCGGCCCAGGTTCTGGAGCGGTCCTTCATCCGAAAGCCAAGGACCCGTCCCAGCCATCCAGCAGCGCAGCAGCGAGTGGGCCTTCCACACTAACTGGAGACCAGGGAGCTGGTCCATCAGGTCTTCCCCTTTCGCAGTCCTCTACCACTGCCCCCTTTTTTTTGGGCTCATCCCGGCAGCGGCAGAGGGCTTCAGACAGGTCACTCATGCCCGAGTTTTTGCACTTGAGCTCGGTTTTACACAAAGAAATCAAGGCTTTAGGTGACCGAATGGATGTTTCACATAACCTCTTGAATGCCCGTATCCAGGAGGTCACCAAAAGCCTTGATCAAGTGAAAGCCGACCTCCAGAGGCCAGCTCATCATTTTTTTAACCAAATTGAGCAGGGCATGTTGGAACACCTTACTCCTGATCTCCAGCTCAGTGTGATGCAGGCCTGCAATGCTGCTTACGTGCAGGCTATGCAGTAGAGTCGGTATTTCCAGCAGACAGTGGCGGCATATCCAACTGTGCCGTCACTGTCACGATTAACCTCAATGCCGACCTCTGCTGCATACCACTGCACGGCCACCTCAATTCCTTCCACAGGCGGACTCCACTACAGCGCCAGCACTATGACAAGTGCAGTTGGACATCCCACCGCCACCACCGTGACAACCGCTGCTCCTGCTTGGACCTCCTCCACTGACACCACGATGCAGCAGGACCCTGGCATGGCTTTCCCGACTGGCCCCACCACGATGCAGCAGGACCCTGGCAGGGCTTTCCGGACCACCCCCACCACGATGCAGCAGGATCCTGGCATGGTTTTACGGACCGGCCCCACCACGATGCAGCAGGACCCTGGCATGGCTTTCCAGACCACCCCCACCACGATGCAGCAGGACTCTGGCATGGCTTTCCGGACCCCTGCACCACGATGCAGCAGGACCCTGGCATGGCTTTCCGGACTGGCCCCACCACGATGCAGCAGGACCCTGGCATGGTTTTCCGGACCGCTACCACCACGACGCAGCAGGACCCTGGCATGGCTTTATGTACTGCCCCCACCACGACGCAGCAGGACCCTGGCATGGCCATCTGCTCGACAAGCACTATGGACTGTGAGACAGTGCAGCTGGACCCTGACAGGTCACCCGCCACCATGCCACGGCATATGAGCCCACCAAGACGTCCCCCAACCAGGCAAACCCCCAAAAAACCCAGAAAAAAAAACAGAGAACTCTTAGGGTTTGTTTCCACGTGCAGGAAACGCTGCGTGTCTGACGCTGCATAGAGCCGCAGCGTCAGACACGCAGCGTCCAGATGTTATAGCATAGTGGAGGGGATTTAATGAAATCCCGTATCCACTATGCGTGGTAACACGCACACGGCAGCCCTGCGACTCCGGACATGCTGCGCGTCTTTTCAGATCGCAGCATGTCCGTATATCTTGCGGCGACGCTGCATCGCCGCAAGATATAGCACAGGGCCCTATGCGATGGTTGCGATGATGCCGGATGTGTGCTGTGAACACATCCGGCATCATCGCGTCCCAGTAGGGGGCGGGGCTTAGCGCAGAGCGGCAAAGCCGCTCCGACGATACCGCCGGCCATCCTGATCGTGGACACGCAGCCTTAGTATTCCTCCCCTTTCACCTACCGATGTGTATGTAATGTCAGTTTTGTCTCACCCTTCCAGTGCGTCTCAAGCCTTTCATGTGTCAAGCCCCATCCCCGAACTTCCAGACCCTTCTAGTTTCATTGCCCCTTCTCCTGCCACCTCTGCGTCGTCCACGGTTAGCCAGGCCTCAGTTCTTCACACACCCCGTTTACATCACTCTACCCCAAGCCGGAGCAGTAAAAAATAATTTTTTGAATTTGTTAACAAAATAAAACAAGTTTGATTTGCCACAATTATGTTTGGTTTATTGTGTCTATTGCCGCCGGCAACACACACCGTGCGCCAAGAAACGTCGCCACACACTTATTTTTGGGCCACATCATATCTCCAGTAGATAAAAATAAAAGACTGCAGCTATATGTGTGTCTTTAGTATACAGATATGAGGTGGGCCAAAAAATATAACATGTATCTCCATAATCTCTTTTTGTCTATGCCTAGTGTGGCAGTATGAAGAGAAAATGGTGGAAATACAGTGCAGTCCTCTACTGAACAGGTCAGGTGTCAAAAAACTCATTAGTTATGACACTTGACCTGTTGAGTAGAGAACTGCCTTGTATAACCACCATTTTCTCTTCTTTATACATAATCTATTACACACAAATTGAGGGGACAATAGTGGTCACACGCTACATATCTATGCTCACCTGCACAGGTGTCATAAATAGTGAATTCATGAGCCTGTATATGTTTATCATGAATTCATTATTTCTGACACCTGACTTGATGAGTATAGATAGCGTGACAGTGATTGTCTCTCCATTTTGTGTCCAATGGATACATGAGAAGACAATCATGACGCAATGATGTCAACAAGCTTACCAATAAAGCGACATAGCTGCCATTACTAGCAGTATGTGGCCAGTGTTTTATATCATTATTTGTATATCAAAACAAGGAGTGGAACAATTAGAGGAAAATTATGATATGAACATAATAACTAGCACCTCTGCCTTTATCACCCACTCCTGGTTTTGGATTACAAAAAATGATATTAAATACAGATCAAATACTGCCAGTTTTAGGACAACCTTGGTTTGGAGAGGAAAAAGATAGCAGACATGGTCAACACAACCAACACTAAAGTTTATTAATGTGAAATATTATTATCATTGTAGAAAATTACTGGTACAGATATAATTACAACAGGACATTTACACAACATTGTCCTGCCATGACACACGGCCAATATCTGAATAAAAAAAAGGCAGCAAATTGGTCCCGCATGTGACCAACGGCTGCAGTTGACCGCAGCGGGTAATGCTGGAAATCAGGCAGTGGGTGTGCAACTGGTTCATCCAGTTAAATGTTGGGTTGCTCCTTAGTCATTATGTAATTGTGGAGAACCACACAGGCTTTGACCACCTCGTCGACTGTTTCCGCTTTTAGATTTATGGCTGATGCAAGAATGCGCCATTTAGCGACCAGAATGCCAAAGGTACACTCTACTGTTCTTCGGGCCCTGGTCAGTCTGTAGTTAAAGATCCTTCTAGTGTGGTTCAAGTCCCGACTGGAATAGGGCTTCAGTAGGTTTTCACACATCTGGAAGGCCTCATCCCCAACCATAACAAATGGCAGCGGTGGACCTTGAGTGTTGGGGAGAGGCTGTGGTGGGGGAAAATTGAAATTTTTGCCATACACACGCCGGCCCATATCCGAGTTTTTGAAAGTCTGGGAATCGTTGCCACGGCCAAAAGCTCCAATGTCCACGGCGATGAAGCGACAGTCCGCATCAGCTATTGCCATGAGCACTACAGAGTTAAAAAACTCCGATCCTGTTCTGGCAGGTTTGATAATGCGGATGTGGTTTCCATCCACCGCTCCTAAACAGTTGGGGAAATCACACACATTCCAGAATTTTTCTGCTATTTCACGCCACATGTCCGCGGTAGGTAGGGGTATAAACTCATCCCGGAGTACATTCCACAAAGCCCGACAGGTGTCCACAACTATTCCGGACAGGGTGGATATTCCAAGCCGGTATTGGAAGTGGAGGGATGATAAACTCTCTCCTGTAGCCAGAAATCTGGAAGAAAACCACACAAAAAAAATTACAATCTATTCTTTTTATGGTGTGGTTACAATAAAAAAAAAGGAAAATACACAAAAAATACATGTCAGAAAAACCTAAATTTGGACTGTCATTGGTTTAGATTTTGAACGTACCTTAATGTCACCAGCAGACGTTCCTCGGGTGGAATCGCTCTACGGAGCTGGGTGTCCTGTCTTGCGATATTCCCATGTACTCCTGGAATTTTTCCGGGTTGGCATTCAGCTCGGCATAGAGCGTGTGATAGGCTCCACTGCTCTCACGTAGTTCAATAATGGGGTGCCTCCAAAAACGCCTACGTTGTCTCCTCCATCTTTCGCGATTTCTGTCTTGCTCCCAAGCAAATGCACAGGCAAGAAACAGCTTGAAGCTGAAATCCAGCTTGAAATAAAAGCTCTCCATGCGAAGATTCATCATGACACTGGATACAGTAGCAAACTGTTCAAATTTCAGTAGCCCTAGGTTCTATATATAGAGATCCCATCATATACGCCCTCTCTAGTCCCATTGGCGGTGTCTGGTTATCTTGATTTTTCTCTTGTGAAATTTCTCTTCTTGCGCACCAAAAACGCAGGAAAAATGCACGTAAACGCGTACAAACGCGGCATTTTTTTAGCCGCATGTGTCAACGCATGCGTCTAAAAAACGCAGCGTTTGTACGCGTTTACATGTGCTTTTTCCACCACTTGCGGATGCGTTTAAAACGCTGCAGATTTAAACGCAAATGTGAAACCAACCATAGGGATCTTTTTAAAATATTTTTACACTTTTTTTTTAACTTTCTTACATTGTCCCATCCTTGGAAATCGCGGTATTACATCTGATCGCTGCTCTGATATTCTGCACTGCAGAGCATCAGATCAGGATTAGTGATGAGCAAGTGTACTCGTTGCTCGGGTGAGCTCCGAGTATTTATGACTGCTCGGAGATTAAGTTTTCATCGCCTCAGCAGCATGATTTACAGCTATTAGCCAGCTTGATTACATGTGAGGATTCCCTAGCAACCAGGCAACCCCCACATGTGCTCAGCCTGGCTAGTAGCTGTAAATCATTCAGCTGCCGTGATGAAAACTAAATCTCCGAACACTAATGGTACTGTCACACAGTGGCATTTTGATCGCTACGACGGCACGATCCGTGACGTTCCAGCGATATATCCGTGACGGTCCAGCGATATATCCGTGACGTTCCAGCGATCTCGCTGTGTCTGACACGCTCCTGCGATCAGGGACCCCGCTGAGAATCGTACGTCGTAGCAGATTGTTTGAAACTTTCTTTCGTCATCCAGTGTCCCGCTGTGGCGGCATGATCGCATGGTGTAACAAAGGTGTGCACGATATTGTATACGATGTGCGCATAGTAACCAACGGCTTCTACATCGCACATACGTCATGAAATTATCGGTCCAGCATCATACATTTCAAAGTGTGACAGCAGTCTACGACGCTGGAGCGATATTGTTACGATGCTGGAGCGTCACGGATCGTGCCGTCGTAGCGATCAAAATGCCACTGTGTGACGGTACCCTAACAAATACTCGGAGATCACACGAGCAACGAGTACACTCACTCATCACTAATCAGGATCTGACAGGCAGGGAATGAGGCATGGGACAGTGACAGAAAGGTCTGCAACAAAAAGATTTGAGGACAAAATTTGAATTGTATACACAACCCCAGTGTGCTTTTTATGTTACATACGAGGCACTAGATATTTTTTTATATTGATTCTTGACAAGTTTTTATTTTTTTCCTCTTTTTGTATTTTACAGCCAGATGGAAGAAGCAAAGAATGTGTCTTTATTGAAAAAGTGCTAGAAAACAATTATACAGCTTTGATGTCAGCAAAATATTCCGGCTGGTATGTTGGCTTTACCAAAAAAGGAAGGCCTCGAAAAGGACCAAAAACGAGAGAAACTCAGCAAGACGTCCATTTTCTGAAGAGATACCTAAAGGGTGTGGTGCAGCTACAAAGGCCTTTTAAATACACGACAGTAACTAAAAGGACTAAAAGAATACGACCTACAAAGCCAGGTGAAAGGGAAAAACTAAAATAAGAACATGAGCATCTTTAATAATGTCTTCCCAGTTTGAATCTAGTGCTGACAACTTTGCAAAAAGGAACAATAACACTGCTCTCCTAATGTGGTTTTCTTTCTGCACTAGATTTGTGCTAAAGGCATTTTATTAAGCACTCATTATCATTTTCAAGATTACTGCACCAGAGGAATATTTTTACAATGTTGAAAAAATGAGGAAAAGCTTTTATTTTTGTACTTTGTATTTGCAAATATATTCAGGAATGCTGGAAGACTTCACGTAACTTGAAAATACTTTGTTCTACGCTCCCCGACGCAGGTGCTCTTTTTCAATGAGTAGCGTCTGAGCAGGTAAAACTGATTAACTACATGCAATAACATATTGGTTATCTGCTGCAGCTATAACAAACACTTATGTGAGCAATCATTGAGTTTCTTGGAATTCCCAATAGTTTTTCCTGTTAATGACATAAGGTGTCACAGTTGCGTGATCCTGCACTAGCCTCACTTTTTTAAAAAAAAATGCTGCTAATATTACAGATGACTCCATCATCAGACAGGACACTTTTACAAGCCATGTCTAAATGTGGTGATTCAATATACATACGGAGATGTGAATTATAATTTTTTTAGAGGTTACTTTTGACACGTACATTTTAACATGTATTTTGGTTTTCAGATATAGTTTTACTGGGAAAATTTGCACTGATTAAAATTGCTGCATCTTTTCCGTCTATGGTATGTATTGTATATAGCTATTTATTGCACTTCTGTATATAATAGTTCAATAAACTAAGTAATAACGCCTAAATATTCAGGGCATATTTAAGCAAAAAAAATCCCAGATGCTACAAAATGTTGCTTTAAAACAATGTATTTTTTTAATCATTTTACTAAAGTGTTAAAGAGAACCTGTCCGCAGGATTGTGCACAGTAACCTACACACAGTGTCAGGTCGGCGCCGTTATACTGACTAAAATGATACCTGGGTTGATGAAATCCGTCTTGTGGTTGCTGTTTAATCTTTATTTTCAGTTTTTAGTTAATGATATACTCGTGCTCCGGGGCGGCCTGTGGGGGTCTTCATGTGGTGCTCTGATTAGGTAGTCATGTGTATGGCTTCTGACAGTTCACTGATCCCTCACTGACCTGACCCCTAGTTTGCATAATGAATACCTGTACATACTGAAGAAAAAAAAACCTTCTGCAGGCAGGTGCCACCCGTGGTACATGTGTGGCAGCATAATCGCATGTTTCGTGTCCTAGTAATTACTGTTCTTCATGTTATTGAGCAAGAAATCAATTTGAAAATGGCACCTGCACAGTAGCAGCTATCAGTGTGTATAAAGATCTGATAGCTGCTAATGCGCAGGTGCCATCGGCGCCATCTTGTTGGAGAACAAAATAAAATTTCCTCCTCCAAGATGGCGCCGCCCGCGCCTGCTCAGTAACAGCTCTCAGATATCTCCAAGGGCACGAGCATATCATTAACTAAAAACTGAAAAATAAAGATTAAACAACAACCACAAGACGGATCTAATCAACTAAAGTATCATATTAATCAGTATAATGGCGCAGACCTGACACTGTCTGTAGGTTACTGTGCACAATCCTGCTGACAGGTTCCCTTTAAGTCTCATCACCATCATGCATTATATTTAAAGTGAAGCTCTAGCTTTAAGCTTAGCTATATAGCCAGAGGATGTCAAATCTAGCATATTGGTGACATTTACATTGGAGTTGATACTTTTGTTCATTACATAACATTGTCCAAAATTAGAAAACAAAGCCATACCAGACAGTTCACAGATATAAGCTTTGCAGTTGCTAGAAATAAAATCAGACATTTTTTTCTATGCCTGGACAGTCCTTTTAGCACATCGACCCTTTGACTCTGCAGGCAATTTTCATTTTTAAATTTTCATTTCTCCCTCCTTTTCTTCCAGCAGCCATGACATTTTTATTTTTCCATCAGTACAACCATATGAGGGCTTGTTTTTTTTGTGGGATGAGTTGTAATTTTGAATGACACCAGACAAATTACCATAGAATGCACTGAAAATGGAGAAAAGGTCCTAAATGGGATGAAATTATAAAATAAATACAATTCCAATATTGTTTTTTTGGATCCTGTTTTTGCCAAACTTCCATAAAATTTTTATATTTAAATAGTATTGTTTCTCGTTGCGGAGAATGACATGTTAAGCATGTCGAGGTGAGGAGACTGAGGCTGCGTGTCCACGATCAGGATGGCCGGCGGTATCGTCGGAGCGGCAAACCCGCTCTGCGGTAAGCCCCGCCCCCTTTCTGGGACGCAATGATGCCGGATGTGTTCATAGCACACATCCGGGATCATCGCTCCCCACCATAGGGCCCTGTGCTATATCTTACGGCGACGCATCATCGCCGCAAGATATACGGACATGCTGCGATCTGAAAAGACGCGCAGCATGTCCGGAGTCGCAGGGCCGCCGCGTGCGTGTTACCACGCATAGTGGAGACGGGATTTCATTAAATCCCCTCCACTATGCTGTAACATCTGGACGCTGCGTGTCTGACGCTGCGGCTCTATGCAGCGTCAGACACGCAGCGTTTCCTGCACGTGGAAACATACCCTTAAAGCCGCAATGCTCCTCTGGGAAATATGCAAATTGTCTCTTCAGAGAGGAAGAGGACTAGAACTAGAGTTCTAGTCTATATTTAAATAGTGAAAAAAAATCCAAAAGTTTGCAAAAAAATGTTTCTATGACATAATTTTTTAAGACCTGTAACTTTTTTATTTTTACATTAATAAAGCTGTGTGAGGGCTTGTTCTTTTGCATAGCGAGTTGACTGTTTGATGGATAACAATTTTGGGTACATAAGACATTTTGATCGGTTTCTATTGCATTTTTTTAGATTAGTGTGGTGACCGCTCATTTTTTTTTTCTTTTTACAGCATTTACGATATAGATCAATTAATTTTATATTTTAATAGACCATACTTTGATGGCTGTGACAATTTTCAGATATGTTAATTTATCTATTTTTTTTTTATTCTTTATTTTTAATGGGGAAAATGAGGGATTCAATTTCTTTTTCTTTTTTATATATAAACTTTTTAAAATTCTTAAATTTTTTTACCTACAATTGTCTGATCGCTTATACAATAATACTATGGTATTGAAGTAAAAAGAGACAATTGTACACTGCTCAAAAAAATAAAGGGAACACTAAAATCCCACATCCTAGATATCACTGAATGAAATATTCCTGTTGTAAATCTTTATCCATTACATAGTGGAATGTGTTGAGAACAATAAAACCTAAAAATTATCAATGTAAATCACAACTAAAATCCCACGAAGGTCTGGAGTTGGAATGATGCTGAAAATCAAAGTGGAAAATGAAGTTACAGGCTGATCCAACTTCAGTGGAAATGCCTCAAGACAAGGAAATGATACTCAGTAGTGTGTGGCATCCACCAACTCCTGGACAGTCAACGTGCAACATGACATTGGTGGATGGTGCGAGACGATGTCCCATATGTGTTCAATCGGATTCAGATCTGGGGAACGGGCATGCCAGTCCATAGCTTCAATGCCTTCATCTTGCAGGAACTGCTGACACACTCCAGCCACATGAGGTCTGGCATTGTCCTGCACTAGGAGGAACCCAGGGCCAACCGCACCAGCATATGGTTTCACAAGGGGTCTGAGGATCTCATCTCGGTACCTAATGGCAGTCAGACTACCTCTGGCGAGCACATGGAGGGCTGTACGGCCCCCCAAAGAAATGCCACCCCACACCATTACTGACCCACTGCCAAACCGGTCATGCTGAAGGATGTTGCAGGCAGCAGATCGCTTTCCACGGCATCTCCAGAGTCTGTCACATCTGTCACATGTGCTCAGTGTGAACCTGCTTTCATCTGTGGAGAGCAGAGGGCGCCAGTGGCGAATTTGCCAATCCTGGTGTTCTGTGGCAAATGCCAAGCATCCTGCACGGTGTTGGGCTGTGAGCACAACCCCCATCTGTGGACGTCAGGCACTCAGACCATCCTCATGGAGTCGGTTTCTAACCATGTGTGCAGGCACATGCACATTTGTGGCCTGCTGGAGGTCATTTTGCAGAGCTCTGGGAGTGTTCCTCCTGTTCCTCCTTGCACAAAGGCTGAGGTAGCGGTCCTGCTGCTGGGTTGTTGCCCTCCTACAGCCCCTCCACGTCTCCTGGTGTACTGGCCTGTCTCCTAGTAGCGCCTCCAGCCTCTGGACACTACGCTGACAGACACAGCAAACCTTCTTGCCAAAGCTCGCAATGATGTGCCATCCTGGATGAGCTGCACTACCTGAGCCACTTGTGTGGGTTGTAGAGTCCGACTCATGCTACCACGAGTGTGAAAGCACAGCCAACATTCAAAAGTGACCAAAACATCAGCCAGAAAGCATTGGTACTGAGATGTGGTCTGTGGTCCCCACCTGCAGAACCACTCCTTTAATGAGTGTGTCTTGATAATTGCCAATAATTTCCATCTGTTGTCTATTCCATTTGCACAGCAGCATGTGAAATTGATTGTCAAAAAGTGTTGTTTCCTAAGTGGACAGTTTGATTTCACAGAAGTTTGATTTACTTGGAGTTATCTTCTGTTGTTTAAGTGTTCCCTTTATTTTTTGGAGCAGTGTAGTTTCCTATGAAGCTCAACCTGTAGCTGAGCTTTACAGGAGTAACAAAATAGCAGTGATGGGGGCCTTCAGAAGGACCCCAGCTTTCATGGTAACCCATTGTTGCTCGCATTTGCATTACAATGGGCCAATGGTAGCCAGTGCATGCAGACATTGACAACAACATCTAAACAGTTATCTGCAGCTATTAGAGCTCAACTCTATTCCCTACTGTTAGAGGCTAATGTCGGCTGCGTTACACAGCCAACATATGGAAGGAGCTCAGCACCTGAAGCTATGAACTTCCAGATGAAGCTAGCTTACTTGTCATTGATTGTCAGGTAGGAAGTTTTAAATAAACTGAACATAGTGTAGCAAATTGTCACTTAATTTTACATATAATGTGCATTTATGATACACTAGATGGCTATATAACTAATTGTCAAATGCTGAGCTTTACTTAAACTGATTATTAACTGGAAATATGTAACAAAATAGAAATGTGCGTGTCTGAAACTGTACATAGAAAGCACCTAGCAATCATAAATGGTTTATGTTTTGTGTGAATAGATATAGTGACGTCAATACATATACAAATGTATTCGATCATAGCATTTTGCACACATGCAGGCTTTGCAAATCAAATGTGCATGATCTAACATGAGAACTGTTATTTTTTGTTTGTATTTATTATATACAATATATTTCAAATATCTTACACGGAATGGGGTTCATCCAATATTTACATCCTCATTTCAGGCTGTGTGCCCACGATGAGTCTTGTAGAGATGGGTGAACCCAAACAGTTAAGTTCGGCATCCATACCGAACACCTAATGTTCGGGCACCGAGCATGGATTTCACCAGGAAGTCCATGTTACTATTCGGGTTTGCCCCCCCTCCCAAACACTGAGTGTTTCTTGCACTGTCATGTGCATGACAGCGTGGCAAACACTGCTTCAGATCGGTGGTTAAATCATTAGTGCTGTTCACACAGCCGCGGTTACCAAGCTGTCAAATGACAGCATGAGCACGCAGCTGTGATCATAGGTATAACGTCTACCTCCTGTCATTGGTGTCAGCTGATGGGACTGCTGCTCCCATCAGCCGACTCATGCTGCTGCTAATAACAGTGACAGCAGGAGTGGCTGATACTCCTATCACCCGGCGCCCACGCTGTAAATTTAAAAATAAAAGCTCGGCATGGGTTCACCTGTATTTTTGATAACCAGCCAGGCAAAACTCACAGCTGGGGGCTGTATCCCTTAGCTGTCAGCTTCATCAAGGCTTGTTATCAATAATAGATGGGTGCCCATGCCATATTTTTTAATGAAGTACATTTAAAAAAAAAGCGTGGGGTTTCCTCCATTTTTGGCAACCAGCCTTGCTAAAGCAGACAGCTGGGGGCTGGTATTCTCAGGTTGCTAAGCAGCCATGGATATTGGCTCTCCCTTCCTAAAAATAGCAGTCCGCAGCCTCCCAGAAAAAGCGCATCTATTAGATGCGCCAATTCTGGCACTTTTCCTGGCTCTTCTCACTTGCTCTGTAACGGTGGTAAGTGGGGTTCATATTTGGGGGTTGATATCACCTTTGTATTGTCCAGTGACATCAAGCTCATGGATTAGTAATGAAGAGGCATCTATAAGACGCCTCTTCATTACTATTCCTATAGTTTTATGGTAAATAAAGACACAGCCAGAATAAAGTCCTTTATTTGAAATAAAACAAAACACACATTTACTTTTTTATTTAAAATAACAAAACACAGTTATGCTCACCTAACGCCCATTCCATTGAATCTCTCATCTACTGTACTAAAAAAGAAAAAAAAACAACATCCCTCACCTGTCCATTGCTCTGTCCCATGCCGTATTCCATGTGTGGGGGATAAATAGTTTTCAACCTGGACAGTGCCAAGATGCAACCGTTCAGGTGGAGAACCACTGATGAATGAGTTCACAACAGTGAAATTCTCCCTGTGAACTGTGGTGAACTCACCTCTGCACCGTGAGACATTTTCTCATTCTGCTTAACAGTGATCTCACCGAGGTCATCGCAGTACATTGGCTTGCAGTACATTGGCATTTAAAAAAAACAGTGTGGGTTCCCCTGCATTTTTGAGATCCAGACAGGCAAAACTCACAGTTGAGGGCTGCAACCATCAGCTGTCAGCTTCAGCAAGGCTGGTTATCAAGAATAGAGGGGTCCCCAAGCCGTATTTTGTTAATTATTTAAAAAAAAAAAAAAAAAAAAAGGCGTCCCCCTATTTTTGACAACCAGCCAAGCTAAAACAGACAGCGGGGGGGGGGGGGGGTATTCTCAGGCTGATAAGGAGCAATCGATATTGGCCTCTGACCCTAAAAATACCAGCCTGCAGCTGCCCAGAAAAAGCACATCTATTAGATGCGCCAATTCTGGTGCTTTGCTCTTCCACTTGCCCTGTAGCGGTGGCAAGTGGGGTTCATATTTGTGGGGTTGATGTCACCTTTGTATTGAGCAGAGGCTAGTTCACCGGGAAACTTTCTTTGCTGTGAATTTGAACTGCAGTGATCTCACTTCTGCAACATGAAACTTTTTCTCACTGTGCTAGTGGAGATATCACCGAGGTTACCGCAGTTCAGCCCGGCTGGGAACACAGTCTCAGTGACCAGCAGTAACCTTGATGACTTCATCGCTAGTCACTGATGCTGCACTCGCAGCAGCTCATTTTACAGTGGTTTTCAGCCTGGACGGTCGCATATTGGCACCGTCCAGGTTGAAAATGGTTTATCCTCCAGGCATGGATTACGGCGTGGGACATAGTGACGAACAGGTGAGGGATATTGTTGATTTTTTTGTTTTTTTTATTACAGAAGACAAGGGCTTCAGTGGAATGGCCGTTAGGAGAGTGTTTATTATTTTTAAATATAAATGGAAAAATGTGTTTTGATTTCAAATAAAGGACTTTATACTTGCTGTGTCTTAATTTACACTACAGCTATAGGATTAGTAATGGATAGGTGTCACTGGACAATGCAAAGGTGACATCAACCCCACAAATATGAACCCTACTTGCCACCGCTACAGGGCAAGTGGGAAAAGTCAGGCAAAGCGCCTGGGCATCTGGGTCGCTGCAGGATGCTATTTGTAGGCTGAGTGGGGCAATACCCATCGCCCCTCACCAGCCTGAGAACACCAGCCCCCAGATGTCTGCTTTAGCAAGGCTGGTTGTCAAAAATGGGGTGGACCCTACACCTTTTTTTATTTAAATAATTAAAAACATTGGAGTGGGGACCCCTCTATTCTTGATAACCAGCCTTGCTGAAGCTGACAGCTGAGGGTTGCAGCCTCAGTTGTGAGTTTTGTCTAGCTGGTTATCAAAAATATAGAGGAACCCATGACAATTTTTTAAAATTATTTATTTGCAGCGCCAGCTGATGAATACTCCCATCAGCCGCCGCCTGCTCTCGCTGTTATTAGTGACAGCAGGCGGTCACTGTTAGGAGCAGTAGTCCCATCAGCTGACACTAGTGACTGGATGTAAACTTTGTACCCCCCTTCACAGCTGCACTCGAACCCTGTCTTATGACAATGCAGTAACAACAACTGTCTGACAGCAGTGATAATGATGTTACCGCCGATCAGAAGCGGTTCTTGCCGCGCTATCATGCAGATGACAGAGTGGCAAACACTGGATGTTCAAGCACCCTATTCAAGTGAATGGAGTCTGGGGCGGGTCCGGATACTGTTCTGGTACATGAACCCGAACTTTTTGTAACTGTTCGGCTGGACCCAAACATCCAGGTGTTTGCCCATTTCTAGTCTTTCGTTTTTGATGTTGCATATGTTCACTGTGTCAAAATCGCATCATCTTGGGCTACATTCCCACAGTGAGCTTTTGGTGAGTTTTTAATGTTACAGATTTTCTGCTCCCATAAAGTAAAATAAGTTACTTGCGTTTTTTATAGTATGCAGCATAAAAAACTCACCGAAAACTCAATGTGGGAAAGTAGAATAAGTTTCGGGGAAGTGGATAGGATTCATAAAAATCTCATGCACAATTTGCTTTTTTCACTCAGCATAATCTGACCTGCGGCACCTTTTTCAAAACCACAACATGTCAATTTCTTCTTTGAGAACACTGGGGTTTATGTGAAGGTTTTCCCCATAGAGTTGCATTAGATGCAGAAAATCCACAGGTAACAAAAATGGCATGCATTTTTAGTGTGTTTCCGCTGTGGAAATGCATAAAAAATGCATGTGATACAGATATGAAAAGTTTTTGTCAAAGCTGAACACCAGGAAGTATCAAAAACAAAGCAGCTTTATATAACACATGACACACCAAAGAAAGACAAAAAAACACACTAAAAACATATGTAAAAAATGCAAGTAACCTAAATCACTTAATAGGTGCAGAAATGGTGCAGAAAATCAAGCTGGGTCTTGTCTGTCCTAGAAACTCTAGCGCTGAATTCAGCAAATACCAGTCAAGCTGGATTCATCCTGACATTTACACATATAGGGAAAGCCATATGAACAAAATTTTTGAATGGCCTTTTCTTAACAATTCTTTCAAGGCTGCCGTTATCCCGGTTGCTTGTGCACCTTTTTCTACCACACTTTTTCCTTCCACTCAACTTTCTATTAATAAGCTTGGATACAGCACTCGGTGAACAACCAGCTTCTTTAGCAATGACCTTTTGTGGCAGTCACTGACACACTCCTTGTGGAATATGTTAGTGACTGCCTTCTGGACATCTGTCAAGTCAGCAGTCTTCCCCATGATTGTGGAGCCTGCTGAAACAGACTGAGGGACCTTTTTAAACACGTAGGAAGCCTTTGCAGGTGTTTTTTTTGTTAAATATTCTAATTTACTGAGACAATGACTTTCGTTACTTAAGCCATAGTCATCAACATTAACATAAATATACACTTGAAATACATCACTCTGTTTGTAATGACTATATGAGTTTCACTTTTTGTATTGAAAAACTGAAATAAATTCACTTTTTGATATTCTAATATTTTGAGAAGCACCTGTACACTAGTGTGACTCTGACCTAAGTGTAATTATATCGCTTAGCTAAGAAAAAATGGTATAGAACCCCATTGCATTAGCATGAACTGAAGGCACACTGAATATTTTTTGATACATCGATCCTGAAAAGAAAGTTATTACCATTCTACTCACTTACAGTTTTCACCCAAAACACACGATACAGGCTATTCCGGATGGGGAATTCACACAAGCTAAATGCAATTCAAGCCAATAACAGATTTTAACAATAACACAACAAACATGTCACCATTAACATTGGTATTACAGTTCAGCAACCAATTTTTCAATATCAAAAAAATATTTAGTAAAAACATGACAAACTTAGAAAAGATCCCAATATAGCACCCATCCTCAAAAAAAAAGCTGTCTGGTGGTTTCAAAAGTGCTCCCGCATTGGGTTCTGTATTAGGTATTTAAATACTAGGCAATCTAGAAATAAAAGCAGTTGGTTAACTATCAAAGGATTTTATAAGTGTGGCACTAACCACTGCAAGACGTGCTACATGCCTTTCCCTGAAAAGCTTTCCAAGATTCTGCCCAACAAACATCATTTTACTTCATACTAATGCAATGGGGTTCCATACAATCAATTTTTTCTTAGCTTAGTAATGGAATTACACTTATTGATTGAAATGTTTGTTATTCATAGGCTTTCCTTATATGTGTAAATGTCATCTTTTACAATAACTTGTTTTTATTCACTTAATATATGAGGCTCTAATTTCATCAATAATAATTAAGCCACCGCTGTGTTCTCCAAATCTGACAGCTATTTCAGCCCTCCACTTACTATTTTAGCAATGGTTTTAATGTAATCTGAATCTTTCCACTAAATAAAGAAGACTGCCTCCATGAAGTTGAATTCCCCCCTCATTCTTTTATATTACATGTTCTGGCAGAAACATATCCTTGCTCCAGGCTGCAACAAACATATTGTGGGGAGCAGGATTTTCTAGATAGAATAAAAGTCCCATTATTATGATTTGGAGAATAGTTATGTTAATAGTACATTTTTTTCAATTAACAAAATGCAAACTGGATTGAACAAAAGCGTAATATAAATCAAATTCATATGTGGTGTGCTCATCCTTTGCCTCCAAGACAGCAACAAAGCATCAATTCTATGAGGTATACCTGTACTCAGTTTTTGAAGGAACTCAGCAGAGCTGTTTTTCAAACATCTTGGAGAACCAACCACAGATCTTCTGTTTATTTAGAATGGCACAAATCATTCTGTCTGTCCATGCTATTTCAGACAGACTGGATGTTGCTGAGATCAGAGCTCTGTGGAGGCCAGATCATCACTTCCTTGTTCTTCTTTATGCTGAAGATAGTTCTTTATGACATTGGCTGCAATATTGGGACCATTGTCCTTCTGAAAAATAAATTTGGAGCCAGTCAGATCCCTCTCTGATTGTATTGCATGATAAATAAGTATCTGCTGGTATTTCTCAGCAGTGAGAAAAATTCCTGTCCAAATTCCCACATCCATTTGCTGAAATGTAGCGCCAAATTTCAATGAACCTCCGCCATGCATCAGTTTTTCGTGCAGACAATCATTGTTGTACCATTCTCCAGCCTATGGTGAATAAAATGCCTTATGATAAAGTGAAATATTTGAAATTTTGATTGATCAATTCAGATCACTTGCAACAATTTTTGCTTCAACTGAAGTCTTATGTTTTTATGCATAGGTTAGTCTCTTAGCCTTGTTTAGTTGTCAAAGCTATAGTTTTTAGCTGCAATTCTTCCATGAATTGCAGCCAAAAAGCTGCAATCCTAGACCACTTCCAATCAAAGTTCTCTGAACAGTACATGGGTTAAGATTTGTGCCACAGGTTTCTGCCAGTTCTGAGCTGATGGCATTGCTAGACAATCTGATTTTGAAGGAATGTAAGCATGTGCCTCATCTGCTGCACTAGGCTTCCATGGCGGACTGTTATGAAAGGCAATTCAGTACTACAATGGACATAGCGGTCAGAGCACATACAGTGATCTGACAATAACCCAAAATCATAGAACGAGCTCTGAGACGTGGGAACTCTGCAGACCGCAATCCCTAATCCTCTCCAAACAACACTAGAGGCAGCCGTGGATTGCGCCTAACTCTGCCTATGCAACTCGGCACAGCCTGAGAAACTAACTAGCCTGAAGATAGAAAATAAGCCTACCTTGCCTCAGAGAAATACCCCAAAGGAAAAGGCAGCCCCCCACATATAATGACTGTGAGTTAAGATGAAAAGACAAACGTAGAGATGAAATAGATTCAGCAAAGTGAGGCCCGACTATCTTAACAGATCGAGGATAGAAAAGGTAACTTTGCGGTCTACACAAAACCCTAAAGAAAACCACGCAAAGGGGGCAAAAAGACCCTCCGTACCGAACTAACGGCACTTAGGTACACCCTTTGCGTCCCAGAGCTTCCAGCAACAAATTAGACAAGCTGGACAGAAAAAATAGCAAACAAATAGCAAAGAAGAACTTAGCTATGCAGAGCAGCAGGCCACAGGAATGATCCAGGGAAAAGCAAGTCCAACACTGGAACATTGACAGGAAGCCAGGATAAAAGCATTAGGTGGAGTTAAGTAGAGAAGCACCTAACGACCTCACCAGATCACCTGAGGGAGGAAACTCAGAAGCCGCAGTACCACTTCCCTCCACCAAAAGAAGCTCACAGAGAGAATCAGCCGAAGTACCACTTGTGACCACAGGAGGGAGCTCTGCCACAGAATTCACAACAGTACCCCCCCCTTGAGGAGGGGTCACCGAACCCTCACCAGAGCCCCCAGGCCGACCAGGATGAGCCACATGAAAGGCACGAACAAGATCGGGAGCATGGACATCAGAGGCAAAAACCCAGGAATTATCTTCCTGAGCATAACCCTTCCATTTAACCAGATACTGGAGTTTCCGTCTAGAAACACGAGAATCCAAAATCTTCTCCACAATATACTCCAATTCCCCCTCCACCAAAACCGGGGCAGGAGGATCAACAGATGGAACCATAGGTGCCACGTATCTCCGCAACAATGACCTATGGAATACGTTATGTATGGAAAAAGAATCTGGAAGGATCAGACGAAAAGACACAGGATTAAGAACCTCAGAAATCCTATACGGACCAATGAAACGAGGTTTAAACTTAGGAGAGGAAACCTTCATAGGAATATGACGAGAAGATAACCAAACCAGATCCCCAACACGAAGTCGGGGACCCACACGGCGTCTGCGATTAGCGAAACGTTGAGCCTTCTCCTGGGACAAGGTCAAATTGTCCACTACATGAGTCCAAATCTGCTGCAACCTGTCCACCACAGTATCCACACCAGGACAGTCCGAAGACTCAACCTGTCCTGAAGAGAAATGAGGATGGAACCCAGAATTGCAGAAAAATGGCGAAACCAAGGTAGCCGAGCTGGCCCGATTATTAAGGGCGAACTCAGCCAAAAGCAAAAAGGACACCCAGTCATCCTGATCGGCAGAAACAAAGCATCTCAGATATGTTTCCAAGGTCTGATTGGTTCGTTCGGTCTGGCCATTTGTCTGAGGATGGAAAGCCGAGGAAAAAGACAAGTCAATGCCCATCCTACCACAAAAGGCTCGCCAAAACCTTGAAACAAACTGGGAACCTCTGTCAGAAACGATATTCTCTGGAATGCCATGTAAACGAACCACATGCTGGAAGAACAATGGCACCAAATCAGAGGAGGAAGGCAATTTAGACAAGGGTACCAGATGGACCATCTTAGAAAAGCGATCACATACCACCCAAATGACTGACATCTTTTGAGAAACGGGAAGATCAGAAATAAAATCCATAGAGATATGTGTCCAAGGCCTCTTCGGGACCGGCAAGGGCAAAAGCAACCCACTGGCACGAGAACAGCAGGGCTTAGCCCGAGCACAAATCCCACAGGACTGCACAAAAACACGCACATCCCGCGACAGAGACGGCCACCAAAAGGATCTAGCCACCAACTCTCTGGTACCAAAGATTCCAGGATGACCAGCCAACACCGAACAATGAACCTCAGAGATAACTTTATTGGTCCACCTATCAGGGACAAACAGTCTCTCCGCTGGACAACGATCAGGTTTATTAGCCTGAAATTTTTGCAGCACCCGCCGCAAATCAGGGGAGATGGCAGACACAATTACTCCTTCCTTGAGGATACCCGCCGGCTCAGACAAACCCGGAGAGTCGGGCACAAAACTCCTAGACAGAGCATCCGCCTTCACATTTTTAGAGCCCGGAAGGTACGAAATCACAAAGTCAAAACGGGCAAAAAACAGCGACCAACGAGCCTGTCTAGGATTCAACCGCTTAGCAGACTCAAGATAAGTCAAGTTCCTATGATCAGTCAATACCACCACGCGATGCTTAGCTCCTTCAAGCCAATGACGCCACTCCTCGAATGCCCACTTCATGGCCAGCAACTCTCGGTTGCCCACATCATAATTTCGCTCAGCAGGCGAAAACTTCCTGGAAAAAAAAGCGCATGGTTTCATCACTGAGCAATCAGAACCTCTCTGCGACAAAACAGCCCCTGCTCCAATCTCAGAAGCATCAACCTCGACCTGGAACGGAAGAGAAACATCTGGTTGACACAACACAGGGGCAGAAGAAAAACGACGCTTCAAGTCTTGAAAAGCTTCCACAGCAGCAGAAGACCAATTGACCAAATCAGCACCCTTCTTGGTCAAATCGGTCAATGGTTTGGCAATACTAGAAAAATTGCAGATGAAGCGACGATAAAAATTAGCAAAGCCCAGGAACTTTTGCAGACTTTTCAGAGATGTCGGCTGAGTCCAATCATGGATGGCTTGGACCTTAACAGGATCCATCTCGATAGTAGAAGGGGAAAAGATGAACCCCAAAAATGAAACCTTCTGCACACCAAAGAGACACTTTGATCCCTTCACAAACAAAGAATTAGCACGCAGGACCTGAAAAACTGTTCTGACCTGCTTCACATGAGACTCCCAATCATCCGAGAATATCAAAATGTCATACAAGTACACAATCAGGAATTTATCCAGGTACTCTCGGAAGATGTCATGCATAAAGGACTGAAACACTGATGGAGCATTGGCAAGTCCGAATGGCATCACTAGATACTCAAAATGACCCTCGGGCGTATTAAATGCAGTTTTCCATTTATCTCCTCGCCTGATTCGCACCAGATTATACGCACCACGAAGATCTATCTTGGTGAACCAACTAGCCCCCTTAATCAGAGCAAACAAATCAGATAACAATGGCAAGGGGTACTGAAATTTAACCGTGATCTTATTTAGAAGGCGGTAATCTATACAAGGTCTCAGCGAACCATCCTTCTTGGCTACAAAAAAGAACCCTGCTCCTAATGGTGACGATGACGGGCGAATATGCCCCTTCTCCAGGGATTCCTTCACATAACTGCGCATAGCGGCGTGCTCAGGCACGGACAAATTAAACAGTCGACCTTTTGGGAATTTACTACCAGGAATCAAATTGATAGCACAATCACAATTCCTATGCGGAGGTAGGGCATCGGACTTGGGCTCATCAAATACATCCCGGTAATCAGACAAGAACTCTGGAACCTCAGAAGGGGTGGATGACGAAATTGACAGAAATGGAACATCACCATGTACCCCTGACAACCCCAGCTGGACACCGACATGGATTTCCAATCTAATACTGGATTATGGGCTTGTAGCCATGGCAACCCCAACACGACCACATCATGCAGATTATGCAACACCAGAAAGCGAATAACCTCCTGATGTGCAGGAGCCATGCACATGGTCAGCTGGGTCCAGTATTGAGGCTTATTCTTGGCCAAAGGCGTGGCATCAATTCCTCTCAATGGAATAGGACACTGCAAGGGCTCTAAGAGAAACCCACAACGCTTAGCATACTCCAAGTCCATCAAATTCAGGGCAGCGCCTGAATCCACAAATGCCATGACAGAATACGATGACAAAGAGCAGATCAAGGTAACGGACAGAAGAAATTTTGACTGTACCGTACCAATGGTGGCAGACCTAGCGAACCGCTTAGTGCGCTTAGGACAATCAGAGATAGCATGAGTGGAATCACCACAGTAGAAACACAGCCCATTCAGACGTCTGTGTTCTTGCCGTTTAACTCTGGTCAAAGTCCTATCGCACTGCATAGGCTCAGGTCTAAGCTCAGGTAATACCACCAAATGGTGCACAGACCTACGCTCACGCAAGCGTCGACCGATCTGAATGGCCAAAGACATAGACTCATTCAAACCAGCAGGCATAGGAAATCCCACCATGACATCCTTAAGGGCTTCAGAGAGACCCTTTCTGAACATAGCTGCCAGCGCAGATTCATTCCACTGAGTGAGCACGGACCACTTTCTAAATTTCTGACAATATACCTCTATCTCATCCTGACCCTCACAAAGAGCCAGCAAATTTTTCTCTGCCTGATCCACTGAATTAGGTTCATCGTACAGCAATCCGAGCGCCAGGAAAAACGCATCGATATTACTCAATGCAGGATCTCCTGGCGCAAGAGAAAATGCCCAGTCCTGAGGGTCGCCGCGCAAAAAAGAAATAACAATCAAAACCTGTTGAACTGGATCACCAGAGGAGCGAGGTTTCAAGGCCAGAAATAATTTACAATTATTTTTGAAACTCAGAAACTTAGTTCTATCTCCAAAAAACAAATCAGGAATAGGAATTCTTGGTTCCAACATAGCTTTCTGATCAATAGTGTCTTGGATCTTTTGTACTCTTGCCGAGAGCTGATCCACAAATGAAGACAGACTTCTAATGTCCATCGCTACACCTGTGTACTGAACCACCCAAATGTCTAGGGGAAAAAAAAGGCAAAACACAGTGCAAAGAAAAAAAAATGGTCTCAAAACTTCTTTTTTCCCTCTATTGAGAATCATTAGTACTTTTGGCTTCCTGTACTGTTATGAAAGGCAATTCAGTACTACAATGGACATAGCGGTCAGAGCACATACAGTGATCTGACAATAACCCAAAATCATAGAACGAGCTCTGAGATGTGGGAACTCTGCAGACCGCAATCCCTAATCCTCTCCAAACAACACTAGAGGCAGCCGTGGATTGCGCCTAACTCTGCCTATGCAACTCGGCACAGCCTGAGAAACTAACTAGCCTGAAGATAGAAAATAAGCCTACCTTGCCTCAGAGAAATACCCCAAAGGAAAAGGCAGCCCCCCACATATAATGACTGTGAGTTAAGATGAAAAGACAAACGTAGAGATGAAATAGATTCAGCAAAGTGAGGCCCGACTGTTATGTAGGCAATCCAGTGACACAGTGTGCCAGCAATCAGAGCACATACAGTGATCTGACAATAACCCAGAAACAATAGAACGAGCTCTGAGACGTGGAATCTCTGTAGACCGCAATACCTGAACCTATCCTAAACACAACTAAAGGCAGCTGTGGATTGCGCCTGACACTACCTATGCAACTCGGCACAGCCTGAGGAGCTGACTAGCCTGAAGACAGAAAAACAAGCCTGACTTGCCTCAGAGAAATACCCCAAAGGAAAAGGCAGCCCCCCACATATAATGACTGTTAGCAAGATGAAAAGACAAACGTAGGGATGAAATAGATTCAGCAATGTGAGGCCCGATATTCTAGATAGAGCGAGGATAGCAAAGAGAACTTTGCAGTCTACAAAAAACCCTAAAGCAAAAAACCACGCAAAGGAGGCAAAAAGACCCACCGTGCCGAACTAACGGCACGGCGGTACACCCTTTGCGTCTCAGAGCTTCCAGCAAAACGAATTGACAAGCTGGACAGAAAAGGTAGCAACAAAAGCAAAGAAGCACTTATCTAAGCAGAGCAGCAGGCCACAGGAAAGATCCAGAAGCTCAGATCCAACACTGGAACATTGACAAGGAGCAAGGAAGACAGAATCAGGTGGAGTTAAATAACAAAGCAGCCAACGAGCTCACCAGAACACCTGAGGGAGGAAGCTCAGAAGCTGCAGTACCACTTGTGACCACAGGAGTGAATTCAGCCACAGAATTCACAACACCCGACTATCTTAACAGATCGAGGATAGAAAAGATAACTTTGCGGTCTACACAAAACCCTAAAGAAAACCACGCAAAGGGGGCAAAAAGACCCTCCGTACCGAACTAACGGCACGGAGGTACACCCTTTGCGTCCTAGAGCTTCCAGCAACAAATTAGACAAGCTGGACAGAAAAAATAGCAAACAAATAGCAAAGAAGAACTTAGCTATGCAGAGCAGCAGGCCACAGGAATGATCCAGGGAAAAGCAAGTTCAACACTGGAACATTGACAGGAAGCCAGGATAAAAGCATTAGGTGGAGTTAAGTAGAGAAGCACCTAACGACCTCACCAGATCACCTGAGGGAGGAAACTCAGAAGCCGCAGTACCACTTCCCTCCACCAACAGAAGCTCACAGAGAGAATCAGCCAAAGTACCACTTGTGACCACAGGAGGGAGCTCTGCCACAGAATTCACAACAGCGGACCACTACATCTAATTCTGAAGCTTACCATTTCTTGATATAGGCAGATACTAATCCATCATGAAAGAGCATCAGGAAGAAACCAGATTGGCTCAAAGCTTATCCAGTAGAAGGACAGCAACCTCAAATATACAGCCAATGTCTATGTTCAGTGTAAAGAATAAGAGTCATAGAAGTGATGATATGGCCCCTGATTAGTGATGAGCGAGTATACTCGTTACTCGAGATTTCCCGAGCATGCTCGGGTGGTCTCTGAGTCTTTCGGCGTGCTCAGAGATTTAGTTTATGTCAATGCAGCTTCATGATTTGCGGCTGCTAGACAGCCAGAATACATGTTAGGATTCCCTAACAAACAGGCAATCTCCACATGTATTCAAGCTGTCTAGCAGCCGCAAATCATGCAGCTGCGCTGACAAACTATCTCCGAGCATGCCAACATACTCGGAGACCACCCAAGAGTACTCGGAGAAACCCGAGTAACGGGTAAATTACATAGAAATTCAAACTGTTTTAAAATACTGAATAAAGTCATAATCGTATAAATCATAAAATTCTAGCTGCATGCAACTATCATTAGTAGGAGAAAGGAACTTACTGAAGACAGTTGAAAAGTTTGCAACACTTAGTGGCCTTTTTAGTAGCATAATCAGTATACCCCAAAACATATAAAAATATAAGTTGTAACATAAACAGACTTTTATTGTGTGTATGTACACCTAAAGAGGTTTACAGGTTTTTATCAGGATTTTTTATTATTGAAAAGTGTATGCTGCTATGCATCTAAAAACTACAACAAAAAAATTAAAGCGACAAATTGATAATGAAAGACAGAAACACAACATTCGACTTGGATATAATATAAAAAGAAAAGGATGTCAAATAAAGATATGAACCTACTAAAGATATATTTGGAAATTTGACAGCATAGGATATATACAAAATCACAGAAATCCAGTACACGTAAAAGGGTGATTCAACCAAAGCTACAAATTGAGGAATAAGTTTAAACTTCAAAGAACTGCTATATAATGCCACTAGACAAACATATAAAGTCAACCACTTACTTCATGTTTATAGTTATTCCATCAGTCTGCATTTATACATTCCAATTTTTAACTATCATTGCAACCTTATTTTCAATCTTTTTTATGTTACATTTTTATAATTAGCCTAACAATAGAGCAATGGTGTAAATCCATTGTATTATAGGCACACAATGAAGACCCAATTTTGCAAGCAGGTTTGTAAATAAAAAAAAAAAGAAAATGATCTGTGTGAACAAACATTTTGGAGAAAATGCACTTTTCACACAATGGCGTAACTTGAAGCTCATGAACCCAAATCTTCAATACGGCCCCCAATAATCGCAGGTTTTTAATAGTATTGGCCTTCTCATGTGAGCCAAACAGGCTTATTGGGCACCCTGAAATCCCAGCAGGTACAGGATGGGGCTGAAATTCCGTCCTGGCATTTGAAATCAGACAGGCCTATGTTGTCCCCGTCCCCAAGCACCAGATGGGATATATTACTAATATTACCCTGCATGGAGGAAAGCAAGATTTACTACAAGACCAATATTTCTAATGATACCCATGGCCTGCTGGGGTAAGTGACGGAGTCAGCGACTTTGTGCTCAGTCACGACTCTTAACATTATGGGTGTTGAGAACACCGATTCTGTTAACAACATAGCAGAACAGGCTCTTCTAGCATTTTCCAGAATTGCCAGACGGCCAGCCCAGCCCTGAATCCCGAGTAGTGTGACTGCAACCCCTGCACACCACATTAGTTACGCCTCTGACTGAAGGTCCCAAATGCTATGGTTGTAGATGAATGCAACAATACAGCCACATTATAGCCATAACCAGGGAATGCAAGTAAGTCTACCCCACCATGACACAATTTAGCAGATTAAAGTGCTGATAAGCCACAAGGCATGCGTTATCTTTATGTGAAATGATCATAAGCTGTGTAGACAGAATGCTGCTCAACTTCACCTGTCCTCAACATCTACAGTTCTAATGGGTAACTGTAAGGTAATAACTTTGCTTGTGCATCTGTGAATATCTATATAAGCTCTTATTTAATATGTATCACAGGTTGTAATGTGGTTCAATCATATGATCTTGACATTGTAATATTTCCATTGTAAACCACTTTGACTTCTAATATTCAGTGATGTCTGTTAGAATACAAGGCTAAAACAAGGTGTACAGTAAGATTACTAAAAACTTAAATGACAAATTTAAACCAAATGTTCAAGAATTTATGGTGCCTTGTTAAAATTCCAAGTGTGATATGAATACTATGTTGATTCATGCATACTATGCAATAAATTAAGATTCTTTAATATTTCTTCAGTCTCTTATTTATATTCTGGAATACTATTGATGGCTTTGGATAAACTTGGTTATTTTAATCAACCCTGTGGTTTGAATTGTGATCTGATTTGTTCTGATAAAATACATCCATTATCATATCCAATAAAACAGATGTATAGTTGGAATGTAGTTGACATCCATTTCTTTTTTAGAGCATAAGCAAAGATTTTTTCACATATATTTCTCATTAATCCAAATGTACGCTACAAAATACTATGCAATCTACACACACGCCTCTTCTATTGGCCATAATCACATTTTTCTACAACTTAAAGAAGTATCCAGAAATATGAAAAAGGACAAATTTTGGCGTAATGCCCAAAAAGAAGTCTATGGATACTGAAGAGCATATGTTTTAGCTAATAAAATTGTCAGCCACTCACATATAATTTCTTTAGTGGCAAGAAAGAGAACAAAGTACCGTACAAATAATTCTGTGCAGAGGTAGAAAGCACACAATAAGCACCCACACAATGCATGTCATCTCTATATTCTCTAGAGCACTTTTGGGATATGGTGAGAGCTCTGAAGATTTGTATCTGGTAAAACTGAAGTTACTGCAGGAGGATATCACCAGAATATGGACCATAATCTCCATAGAATATTTCCAGATATTTGCTCTAAAAAAGTGAAGTTTCCAATATATTGTAATTTTCCAGTGCCATATATGTAGATTTATTAGAGCATTAGGCAAAATGTCACTAAGTTAAAATGTCTAAAATTCATATGGACTTAAGGCCAACCATGCAGGACCTAGTAAAATAACAAAATTGTTATTAGTTACACGCTACTTTATTCATTCAAAAGTCATACTTTATCCTTCTTTGTCTTTTTTTTTTGGAGTGTCCAAAAAAAAATGAAAAAATTATAGTGAAATAAACTGTACACAATTTTGGTTTCTCGTCAAGTCACAAGGCAGCCAGCTGGAATCCTTTTTTATCACGTGTTGAGAACTTGGTTGTTTTCTCCTTATTCTTAGGTCAAAAGGATACTTGTCAAACTCTTCTTTTTGGAAGTTTTAAAATGAATTAAAATTAAAATAAACATTTTTACAGCTTCACCCTCCAAGCCTATTTTCACCTTCCTGACCAGGCCAATTTTTCAGTTCTGACGAGTGTCAATTTAAGAGATTATAACTCTAGAACTCTTCAACATATCTCACGGATTTTGATTTGAAACCTGGAAAAGGAAAAATGGAAGGGAAAAAAGGGGATGGGTGGCGCCATCTAAGCGTAGTAAATCTTGTATAGATCCAAAAATGTCCAGAAATAACAGTGGCTGGCACTTCACATCAAACAGTCACAATATTCTGGCTAACATGTCAAATTGCTGAACAAAGAGATCCAAATGATGAATAAAATAACAACACTTTATTAATAATATTAAAAAGATCAAAATACATGTATAAAACAACGTGATGAAGTACAAGAGCGCCTTAACATAACATTAACATCAAACTTACTTTAAGTTCCGGCAGGAGCCTGGACCTGTGTATCACTGCATCTTCAGACAGTTGCCTACATATTGATGTCTTTAGAAAACCCATGGCAACAAACTCCATACTCCGAGCTGATTCTTTTCATCCCAGATCTACCATTAGAGGCATCCCTATTGGGCAATTTTTAAAAGCCAGAAGATTTTGCTCAGATGAGAACAGATTTGAGAGCCAAGCCACTGACTTGACACGTATATTTGCAGCCAGAGGATATAGTGCCCGAGGCATTAAAAGAGGTTATATTAGAGCCAATAGGACCACCCGTAACTGACTTCTATATCACAGTGAACACAGAAATGATCACAATGATGGGAACCAGGTAAGATACATTTCCACCTACAATTCTTAATGGCAAGCAAGCACTTACAAACAATATTCGTAGATATTGGGAAGTGCTACTAGTGGATTCTATTCTTAGGAAAATCTTACCTCCGGCTCTGTCTTTTGTGGCTAAGCATTCAGCAAACTTCAAGGACATTTTGGTATGAAGCCATTATGAATCCGCTACTTCTGAACCAATAACATCCTCATATAATGATCGCAAAGATTTTTTCCATGTGGCATCTGCAAGGGATACCTTAACCTCATTAAATCTACCACCCTCACTAATTTTGATGGATCCAGAACATATGAAATCAGAAGACACCTTAGCTGCACTTCAAGGGGGGTCATTAGCCAAGTTTGACAACTAGGGAACTTAAAGTTAGAACAAGGGAGCATGTCAGGGACATCAGTTAAGCCAAGACAGTTGAAGATGAAACCCTGCTTAAAACATTACCTAGGCACTTTAAGAAATACCATGACAGCAACGCCAGGGGCCTGTCAATTAAGGGTATTTACCTTAGGTCTACACGGTGGAGATTTAGGTAAAGGTACCGTCACACTCAGCAACTTTGCAACGAGAACGACAACTTGTGCCCATGCCTTAAGCATAGCCAGCACTTGTGTCCACTTCCTTGATCCTAGCCCGCACTTGTGCCCCGGCCTTAAGCCTAGCCTGCACTTGTGCCCTGGCCTTAAGCCTAGCCCACACTTGTGCCCCGGCCTTAAGCCTACCCCGCACTTGTGCCCCGGCCTTAAGCCTAGCCCGCACTTGTGCCCCGGCCTTATACCTAGCCCACACTTGTGCCCCGGCCTTAAGCCTAGCCCGCGCTTGTGCCCCGGCCTTATGCCTAGCCCCTGCCTTATGCCTAGCCCGCACTTGTGCCCCGGCCTTAAGCCTAGCCCGCACTTGTGCCCCGGCCTTAGGCCTAGCCCGCACTTGTACCCCGGCCTTAGGCCTAGTCCGCACTTGTGCCCCGACCTTAAGCCTAGCCTGCACTTGTGCCCAGGCCTTAAGCCTAGCCCGCACTTGTGCCCAGGCCTTAAGCCTAGCCCGCACTTGTGCCCAGGCCTTAAGCCTAGCCCGCACTTGTTCCCAGGCCTTAAGCCTAGCCCGCACTTGTGCCCAGGCCTTAAGCCTAGCCCGCACTTGTGCCCAGGCCTTAAGCCTAGCCCGCACTTGTGCCCAGGCCTTAAGCCTAGCCCGCACTTGTGCCCAGGCCTTAAGCCTAGCCCGCACTTTTGAGCCCCTTGAATGCTTGTTTGTTTGTTTTTGTCTTCAGCTTCATGTTGGTTATGCACATAGGGCCAGCTTTACGCTCTTCGCTCTTGTCCCGTCTGAATGCGCATGCACGACTGTAATTGGGGAAGAAGGCATTACCCATTTACGGAGGACAGACAAGAAGTGCCTGGTCGCTTGGAGCATGGGGTTATGGAGAGGCTCCGCACTGTACAACAAAGGATCTAGTCCTAAATGTCCAAGTACAGAGTAGAGGGGTGAAAGCTTGCTCTTCATCCCTATGGGTGCCTAACCCTTTATGCAAAGAGTGCAAAGAGTTAGCTGTATGCCTTAAGCCTAGCCAGCACTTGTGCCCATGCCTTAAGCCTAGCCAGCACTTGTGCCCCCTGCCTTGATCCTAGCCAGCACTGCACTTGTGCCCATGCCTTAAGCCTAGCCCACACTTGTGCCCCGGTATTATGCCTAGTCTGCACTTGTGCCCCGGCCTTAAGCCTAGCTCGCACTTGTGCCCCGGCCTTAAGCCTTGCCCGCACTTGTGCCCCGGCCTTAAGCCTTGCCCGCACTTGTGCCCCGGCCTTAAGCCTAGCCCACACTTGTGCCCCGGCCTTAAGCCTAGCCCGCACTTGTGCCCCGGCCTTAAGCCTTGCCCGCACTTGTGCCCCGGCCTTAAGCCTAGCCCACACTCGTGCCCCGGCCTTAAGCCTAGCCCGCACTTGTGCCCCGGCCTTAAGCCTAGCCTGCACTTGTGCCCAGGCCTTAAGCCTATCCCGTACTTGTGCCCAGGCCTTAAGCCTAGCCCGCTCTTGTGCCCAGGCCTTAAGCCTAGCCCGCACTTTTGAGCCCCTTGAATGCTTGTTTCTTTGTTTTTGTCTTCAGCTTCATGTTGGTTATGCACATAGGGCCAGCTTTACGCTCTTCGCTCTTGTCCCGTCTGAATGCGCATGCACGACTGTAATTGGGGAATAAGGCATTTCCCATTTATGGAGGACAGACAAGAAGTGCCTGGTCGCTTGGAGCATGGGGTTATGGATAGGCTCCGCACTGTACAACAAAGGATCTAGTCCTAAATGTCCAAGTACAGAGTAGAGGGGTGAAAGCTAGCTCTTCACCCCTATGGGTGCCTAACCCTTTATGCAAAGAGTGCAAAGAGTTAGCTGTATGCCTTAAGCCTAGCCCGCACTTGTGCCCCGGCCTTAAGCCTAGCCAGCACTTGTGCCCCTGCCTTATGCCTAGCCAGCACTTGTGCCCCTGCCTTATGCCTAGCCAGCACTTGTGCCCCTGCTTTATGCCTAGCCAGCACTTGTGCCCCAGCCTTATGCCTAGCCAGCACTTGTGCCCCTGCCTTATGCCTAGCCAGCAGCACTTGTGCCCCTGCCTTATGCCTAGCCAGCACTTGTGCCCCTGCTTTATGCCTAGCCAGCACTTGTGCTTCTGCCTTATGCCTAGCCAGCACTTGTGCCCCTGCCTTATGCCTAACCAGCACTTGTACCCCTGCCTTATGCCTAGCCAGCACTTGTGCTTCTGCCTTATGCCTAGCCAGCACTTGTGCCCCTGCCTTATGCCTAGCCAGCACTTGTGCCCCTGCCTTATGCCTAGCCCGCACTTGTGCCCAGGCCTTAAGCCTAGCTGGCACTTGTGCCCATGCCTTAAGCCTAGCTGGCACTTGTGCCCCCTGCCTTGATCCTAGCCAGCACTGCACTTGTGCCCAGGCTTTAAGCCTAGCCCGCACTTGTGCCCAGGCCATTAAGCCTAGCCCACACTTGTGCCCAGGCCTTAAGCCTAGCTGGCACTTGTGCCCATGCCTTAAGCCTAGCCGGCACTTGTGCCCATGCCTTAAGCCTAGCCGGCACTTGTGCCCATGCCTTAAGCCTAGCCAGCACTTGTGCCCACTTCCTTGATCCTAGCCCGCACTTGTGCCCCGGCCTTAAGCCTAGCCCGCACTTGTGCCCCGGCCTTAAGCCTAGCCCGCACTTGTGCCCTGGCCTTAAGCCTAGCCCGCACTTGTGCCCCGGCCTTAAGCCTAGCCCGCACTTGTGCCCCGGCCTTAAGCCTAGCCCGCACTTGTGCCCCGGCCTTATGCCTAGCCCGCACTTGTGCCCCGGCCTTAAGCCTAGCCCGCGCTTGTGCCCCGGCCTTCTGCCTAGCCCCTGCCTTATGCCTAGCCCGCACTTGTGCCCCGGCCTTAAGCCTAGCCTGCATTTGTGCCCCGGCCTTGGGCCTAGCCCGCACTTGTGCCCCGGCCTTAGGCCTAGCCCGCACTTGTGCCCCGACCTTAAGCCTAGCCCGCACTTGTGCCCAGGCCTTAAGCCTAGCCCGCACTTGTGCCCAGGCCTTAAGCCTAGCCCACACTTGTGCCCAGGCCTTAAGCCTAGCCCGCACTTGTGCCCAGGCCTTAAGCCTATCTGGCACTTGTGCCCATGCCTTAAGCCTAGCCGGAACGTGTGCCCATGCCTTAAGCCTAGCCGGCACTTGTGCCCATGCCTTAAGCCTAGCCAGCACTTGTGCCCACTTCCTTGATCCTAGCCCGCACTTGTGCCCCGGCCTTAAGCCTAGCCCGCACTTGTGCCCCGGCCTTAAGCCTAGCCCGCACTTGTGCCCCGGCCTTAAGCCTAGCCTGCACTTGTGCCCCGGCCTTAAGCCTAGTCCGCACTTGTGCCCCGGCCTTAAGCCTAGCCCGCACTTGTGCCCCGGCCTTATGCCTAGCCCGCACTTGTGCCCCGGCCTTAAGCCTAGCCCGCGCTTGTGCCCCGGCCTTAAGCCTAGCCCGCACTTGTGCCCCGGCCTTATGCCCAGCCCGCACTTGTGACCCTGCCTTATGCCTAGCCCGCACTTGTGTCCCGGCCTTAAGCCTAGCCCGCACTTGTGCCCCGGCCTTAGGCCTAGCCCGCACTTGTGCCCCGGCCTTAGGCCTAGCCCGCACTTGTGCCCCGACCTTAAGCCTAGCCCGCACTTGTGCCCAGGCCTTAAGCCTAGCCCGCACTTGTGCCCAGGCCTTAAGCCTAGCCTGCACTTGTGCCCAGGTCTTAAGCCTAGCCCGCACTTGTGCCCAGGCCTTAAGCCTAGCCCGCACTTGTGCCCAGGCCTTAAGCCTAGCCTGCACTTGTGCCCCGGCCTTAAGCCTAGCCCGCACTTGTGCCCAGGCCTTAAGCCTAGCCCGCACTTGTGCCCAGGCCTTAAACCTAGCCCACACTTTTGAGCCCCTTGAATGCTTGTTTGTTTGTTTTTGTCTTCAGCTTCATGTTGGTTATGCACATAGGGCCAGCTTTACGCTCTTCGCTCTTTTCCCGTCTGAATGCGCATGCACGACTGTAATTGGGGAAGAAGGCATTACCCATTTACGGAGGACAGACAAGAAGTGCCTGGTCGCTTGGAGCATGGGGTTATGGAGAGGCTCCGCACTGTACAACAAAGGATCTAGTCCTAAATGTCCAAGTACAGAGTAGAGGGGTGAAAGCTACCTCTCACCCCAAAGAGTGCAAAGAGTTAGCTGTATGCCTTAAGCCTAGCCCGCACTTGTTCCCCGGCCTTAAGCCTAGCCCACACTTGTGCCCCGGCCTTAAGCCTAGCCAGCACTTATGCCCCGGCCTTATGCCTAGCCAGCACTTGTGCCCCTGCCTTATGCCTAGCCAGCACTTGTGCCCCTGCCTTATGCCTAGCCAGCACTTGTGCCCCTGCCTTATGCCTAGCCAGCACTTGTGCCCCTGCCCTATGCCTAGCCAGCACTTGTGCTTCTGCCTTATGCCTAGCCAGCACTTGTGCCCCTGCCTTATGCCTAGCCAGCACTTGTGCCCCTGCCTTATGCCTAGCCAGCACTTGTGCCCCTGCATTATGCCTAGCCAGCACTTGTGCCCCTGCCTTATGCCTAGCCAGCACTTGTGCCCCTGCCTTATGCCTAGCCAGCACTTGTGCCCCTGCCTTATGCCTAGCCAGCACTTGTGCCCCTGCCTTATGCCTAGCCAGCACTTGTGCCCCTGCCTTATGCCTAGCCAGCACTTGTGCCCCTTCCTTATGCCTAGCCAGCACTAGTGCCCCTGCCTTATGCCTAGCCAGCACTTGTGCCCCTGTCTTATGCCTAGCCAGCACTTGTGCCCCTGCCTTATGCCTGGCCAGCACTTGTGCCCCTGCCTTATGCCTATCCCGCACCTGTGCCCCTGCCTTATGCCTAGCCTGCACTTGTGCCCCTGCCTTATGCCTAGCCTGCACTTGTGCCCCTGCCTTATGCCTAGCCAGCACTTGTGCCCCTGCCTTATGCCTAGCCAGCACTTGTGCCCCTGCCTTATGCCTAGCCAGCACTTGTGCCCCTGCCTTATGCCTAGTCAGCACTTGTGCCCCTGCCTTATGCCTAGCCAGCACTTGTGCTTCTGCCTTATGCCTAGCCAGCACTTGTGCCCCTGCCTTATGCCTAGCCAGCACTTGTGCCCCTGCCTTATGCCTAGCCAGCACTTGTGCCCCTGCCTTATGCCTAGCCAGCACGTGTGCCCCTGCCTTATGCCTAGCCAGCACTTGTGCCCCTGTCTTATGCCTAGCCAGCACGTGTGCCCCTGCCTTATGCCTAGCCAGCACTTATGCCCCTGCCTTATGCCTAGCCAGCACTTGAGCCCCTGCCTTATGCCTAGCCAGCACTTGTGCCCCTGCCTTTTGCCTAGCCAGCACTTGTGCCCCTGCCTTATGCCTAGCCAGCACTTGTGCCCCTGCCTTATGCCTAGCCAGCACTTGTGCCCCTGCCTTATGCCTAGCCAGCACCTGTGCCCCTGCCTTATGCCTAGCCAGCACTTGTGCCTCTGCCTTATGCCTAGCCAGCACTTGTGCTTCTGCCTTATGCCTAGTCAGCACTTGTGCCCCTGCCTCATGCCTAGCCAGCACTTGTGCCCCTGCCTTATGCCTAGCCAGCACTTGTGCCCCTGCCTTATGCCTAGCCAGCACTTGTGCCCCTGCCTTATGCCTAGCCAGCACTTGTGCCCCTGCCTTATGCCTAGCCAGCACTTGTGCCCCTGCCTTATGCTTAGCCAGCACTTGTGCCCCTGCCTTATGCCTAGCCAGCACTTGTGCCCCTGCCTTATGCCTAGCCAGCACTTGTGCTCCTGCCTTATGCCTAGCCAGCACTTGTGCCCCTGCCTTATGCCTAGCCAGCACCTGTTCCCCTGCCTTATGCCTACCCCGCACCTATGCCCCTGCCTTATGCCTAGCCCGCACTTGTGCCCCTGCCTTATGCCTAGCCAGCACTTGTGCCCCTGCCTTATGCCTAGACACCACTTCTGCCCCTGCCTTATGCCTAGCCAGCACTTGTGCCCCTGCCTTATGCCTAGCCTGCACTTGTGCCCCTGCCTTATGCCTAGCCAGCACTTGTGCCCCTGCCTTATGCCTAGCCAGCACTTGTGCCCCTGCCTTATGCCTAACCAGCACTTGTGCCCCTGCCTTATGCCTAGCCAGCACTTGTGCCCCTGCCTTATGCCTAGCCAGCACTTGTGCCCCTTCCTTATGCCTAGCCAGCACTAGTGCCCCTGCCTTATGCCTAGCCAGCACTTGTGCCCCTGCCTTATGCCTAGCCAGCACTTGTGCCCCTGCCTTATGCCTGGCCAGCACTTGTGCCCCTGCCTTATGCCTAGCCCGCACCTGTGCCCCTGCCTTATGCCTAGCCTGCACTTGTGCCCCTGCCTTATGCCTAGCCTGCACTTGTGCCACTGCCTTATGCCTAGCCAGCACTTGTGCCCCTGCCTTATGCCTAGCCAGCACTTGTGCCCCTGCCTTATGCCTAGCCAGCACTTGCGCCCCTGCCTTATGCCTAGTCAGCACTTGTGCCCCTGCCTTATGCCTAGCCAGCACTTGTGCCCCTGCCTTATGCCTAGCCAGCACTTGTGCCCCTGCCTTATGCCTAGCCAGCACTTGTGCCCCTGCCTTATGCCTAGCCAGCACTTGTGCCCCTGCCTTATGCCTAGCCAGCACGTGTGCCCCTGCCTTATGCCTAGCCAGCACTTGTGCCCCTGCCTTATGCCTAGCCAGCACTTGTGCCCCGCCTTATGCCTAGCCAGCACTTGAGCCCCTGCCTTATGCCTAGTCAGCACTTGTGCCCCTGCCTTTTGCCTAGCCAGCACTTGTGCCCCTGCCTTATGCCTAGCCAGCACTTGTGCCCCTGCCTTATGCCTAGCCAGCACTTGTGCCCCGGCCTTAAGCCTAGCCAGCACTTGTGCCCCGGCCTTATGCCTAGCCAGCACTTGTGCCCCGGCCTTATGCCTAGCCAGCACTTGTGCCCCTGCCTTATGCCTAGCCAGCACTTGTGCCCCTGCCTTATGCCTAGCCAGCACTTGTGCCCCTGCCTTATGCCTAGCCAGCACTTGTGCCCCGGCCTTAAGCCTAGCCAGCACTTGTGCCCCGGCCTTATGCCTAGCCAGCACTTGTGCCCCTGCCTTATGCCTAGCCAGCACTTGTGCCCCTGCCTTATGCCTAGCCAGCACTTGTGCCCCTGCCTTATGCCTAGCCAGCACTTGTGCCCCTGCCTTATGCCTAGCCCACACTTGTGCCCCGGCCTTAAGCCTAGCCAGCACTTGTGCCCCGGCCTTATGCCTAGCCAGCACTTGTGCCCCTGCCTTATGCCTAGCCAGCACTTGTGCCCCTGCCTTATGCCTAGCCAGCACTTGTGCCCCTGCCTTATGCCTAGCCAGCACTTGTGCCCCTGCCCTATGCCTAGCCAGCACTTGTGCTTCTGCCTTATGCCTAGCCAGCACTTGTGCCCCTGCCTTATGCCTAGCCAGCACTTGTGCCCCTGCCTTATGCCTAGCCAGCACTTGTGCCCCTGCATTATGCCTAGCCAGCACTTGTGCCCCTGCCTTATGCCTAGCCAGCACTTGTGCCCCTGCCTTATGCCTAGCCAGCACTTGTGCCCCTGCCTTACGCCTAGCCAGCACTTGTGCCCCGGCCTTAAGCCTAGCCCGCATTTGTGCCCCGGCCTTAAGCCTAGCCCGCACTTGAGCCCCGGCCTTAAGCCTAGCCCGCACTTGTGCCCCGGCCTTAAGCCTAGCCCGCACTTGTGCCCCGGCCTTAAGGCTAGCCCGCACTTGTGCCCCGGCCTTAAGACTAGCCTGCACTTGTGCCCCGGCCTTAAGCCTAGGCCGCACTTGTGCCCAGGCCTTAAGCCTAGCCCGCACTTGTGCCCAGGCCTTAAGCCTAGCCCGCACTTTTGAGCCCCTTGAATGCTTGTTTGTTTGTTTTTGTTTTCAGCTTCATGTTGGTTATGCACATAGGGCCAGCTTTACGCTCTTCGCTCTTGTCCCGTTTGAATGCGCATGCACGACTGTAATTGGGGAAGAAGGCATTACCCATTTACGGAGGACAGACAAGAAGTGCCTGGTCGCTTGGAGCATGGGGTTATGGAGAGGCTCCGCACTGTACAACAAAGGATCTAGTCCTAAATGTCCAAGTACAGAGTAGAGGGGTGAAAGCTAGCTCTTCACCCCTATGGGTGCTGAACCCTTTATGCAAAGAGTGCAAAGAGTTAGCTGTATGCCTTAAGCCTAGCCCGCACTTGTGCCCCGGCCTTAAGCCTAGCCCACACTTGTGCCATGGCCTTAAGCCTCGCCCGCACTTGTGCCATGGCCTTAAGCCTAGCTCGCACTTGTGCCCCGGCCTTAAGCCTAGCCCGAACTCGTGCCCCGGCCTTAAGCCTAGCCCACACTCGTGCCCCGGCCTTAAGCCTAGCCTGCACTCGTGCCTCGGCCTTATGCCTAGCCCGCACTCGTGCCCCGGACTTAAGCCTAGCCCGCACTCGTGCCCCAGCCTTAAGCCTTGCCCGCACTCGTGCCCCGGCCTTAAGCCTAGCCCGCACTTGTGCCCATGCCTTAAGCCTAGCTGGCACTTGTGCCCCCTGCCTTGATCCTAGCCAGCACTGCACTTGTGCCCAGGCCTTAAGTCTAGCCCGCACTTGTGCCCAGGCCTTAAGCCTAGCCCACACTTGTGCCCATGCCTTATGCCTAGCCAGCACTTGTGCCCCTGCCTTATGCCTAGCCAGCACTTGTGCCCCTGCCTTATGCCTAGCCAGCACTTGTGCCCCTGCCTAATGCCTAGCCAGCACTTGTGCCCCTGCCTTATGCCTAGCCAGCACTTGTGCCCCTGCCTTATGCCTAGCCAGCACTTGTGCCCCTGCCTTATGCCTAGCCAGCACTTGTGCCCCTGCCTTATGCCTAGCCCTCACTTGCGCCCAGGCCTTAAGCCTAGCTGGCACTTGTGCTCATGCCTTAAGCCTAGCTGGCACTTGTGCACCCTGCCTTGATCCTAGCCAGCACTGCACTTGTGCCCAGGCCTTAAGCCTAGCCCGCACTTGTGCCCAGGCCTTAAGCCTGGCCCACACTTGTGCCCAGGCCCTAAGCCTAGCTGGCACTTGTGCCCATGCCTTAAGCCTAGCCGGCACTTGTGCCCATGCCTTAAGCCTAGCCAGCACTTGTGCCCACTTCCTTGATCCTAGCCCGCACTTGTGCCCCGGCCTTAAGCCTAGCCCGCACTTGTGCCCCGGCCTTAAGCCTAGCCCGCACTTGTGCCCCGGCCTTAAGCCTAGCCCGCAATTGTGCCCCGGCCTTAAGCCTAGCCCGCACTTGTGTCCCGGCCTTATGCCTAGCCCGCGCTTGTGCCCCGGCCTTATACCTAGCCCCTGCCTCATGCCTAGCTCGCACTTGTGCTCGGCCTTAAGCCTAGCCCGCACTTGTGCCCCGGCCTTAGGCCTAACCCGCACTTGTGCCCCGGCCTTAGGCCTAGCTCGCACTTGTGCCCCGACCTTAAGCCTAGCCCGAAATTGTGCCGAGGCCTTAAGCCTAGCCTGCACTTGTGCCGAGGCCTTAAGCCTAGCCCGCACTTGTGCCCAGGCCTTAAGCCTAGCCTGCACTTGTGCCCAGGCATTAAGCCTAGCCTGCACTCATGCCCAGGCCTTAAGCCTAGCCCGCACTTGTGCCCAGGCCTTAAGCCTAGTCCGCACTTGTGCCCCGGCCTTAAGCCTAGCCCGCACTTGTGCCCCGGCCTTAAGCCTAGCCCGAACTCGTGCCCCAGCCTTAAGCCTAGCCCGCACTCGTGCCCCAGCCTTAAGCCTAGCCCGCACTCGTGCCCTGGCCTTAAGCCTAGCCCGCACTCATGCCCCGGCCTTAAGCCGAGCCCGCACTCGTGCCCCGGCGTTAAGCCTAGCCCGCACTTGTGCCCCGGCCTTAAGCCTAGCCCGCACTTGTGCCCCGGCCTTAAGCCTAGCCTGCACTTGTGCCCCGGCCTTAGGCCTAGCCCGCACTTGTGCCCCGGCCTTAAGCCTAGCGCGCACTTGTGCCCCGGCCTTAAGCCTAGCCCGCACTTGTTCCCCAGCCTTAAGCCTAGCCCGCACTTGTGCCCAGGGCTTAAGCCTAGCCCGCACTTCTGCCCAGGCCTTAAGCCTAGCCCGCACTTTTGAGCCTCTTGAATGCTTGTTTGTTTGTTTTTGTCTTCAGCTTCATGTTGGTTATGCACATAGGGCCAGCTTTACGCTCTTCGCTCTTGTCCCGTCTGAATGCGCATGCACGACTGTAATTGGGGAAGAAGGCATTACCCATTTACGGAGGACAGACAAGAAGTGCCTGGTCGCTTGGAGCATGGGGTTATGGAGAGGCTCCGCACTGTACAACAAAGGATCTAGTCCTAAATGTCCAAGTACAGAGTAGAGGTGTGAAAGCTAGCTCTTCACCCCTATGGGTGCCTAACCCTTTATGCAAAGAGTGCAAAGAGTTAGCTGTATGCCTTAAGCCTAGCCCGCACTTGTTCCCCGGCCTTAAGCCTAGCCCACACTTGTGCCCCTGCCTTATGCCTAGCCAGCACCTGTGCCCCTGCCTTATGCCTAGCTAGCACTTGTGCCTCTACCTTATGCCTAGCCAGCACTTGTGCTTCTGCCTTATGCCTAGTCAGCACTTGTGCCCCTGCCTCATGCCTAGCCAGCACTTGTGCCCCTGCCTTATGCCTAGCCAGCACTTGTGCCCCTGCCTTATGCCTAGCCAGCACTTGTGCCCCTGCCTTATGCCTAGCCAGCACTTGTGCCCCTGCCTTATGCCTAGCCAGCACTTGTGCCCCTGCCTTATGCTTAGCCAGCACTTGTGCCCCTGCCTTATGCCTAGCCAGCACTTGTGCCCCTGCCTTATGCCTAGCCAGCACTTGTGCCCCTGCCTTATGCCTAGCCAGCACTTGTGCCCCTGCCTTATGCCTAGCCAGCACCTGTTCCCCTGCCTTATGCCTACCCCGCACCTATGCCCCTGCCTTATGCCTAGCCCGCACTTGTGCCCCTGCTTTATGCCTAGCCAGCACTTGTGCCCCTGCCTTATGCCTAGACACCACTTCTGCCCCTGCCCTATGCCTAGCCAGCACTTGTGCCCCTGACTTATGCCTAGCCTGCACTTGTGCCCCTGCCTTATGCCTAGCCAGCACTTGTGCCCCTGCCTTATGCCTAGCCAGCACTTGTGCCCCTGCCTTATGCCTAGCCAGCACTTGTGCCCCTGCCTTATGCCTAGCCAGCACTTGTGCCCCTGCCTTATGCCTAGCCAGCACTTGTGCCCCTTCCTTATGCCTAGCCAGCACTAGTGCCCCTGCCTTATGCCTAGCCAGCACTTGTGCCCCTGCCTTATGCCTAGCCAGCACTTGTGCCCCTGCCTTATGCCTGGCCAGCACTTGTGCCCCTGCCTTATGCCTAGCCCGCACCTGTGCCCCTGCCTTATGCCTAGCCTGCACTTGTGCCCCTGCCTTATGCCTAGCCTGCACTTGTGCCCCTGCCTTATGCCTAGCCAGCACTTGTGCCCCTGCCTTATGCCTAGCCAGCACTTGTGCCCCTGCCTTATGCCTAGCCAGCACTTGTGCCCCTGCCTTATGCCTAGTCAGCACTTGTGCCCCTGCCTTATGCCTAGCCAGCACTTGTGCTTCTGCCTTATGCCTAGCCAGCACTTGTGCCCCTGCCTTATGCCTAGCCAGCACTTGTGCCCCTGCCTTATGCCTAGCCAGCACGTGTGCCCCTGCCTTATGCCTAGCCAGCACTTGTGCCCCTGCCTTATGCCTAGCCAGCACGTGTGCCCCTGCCTTATGCCTAGCCAGCACTTATGCCCCTGCCTTATGCCTAGCCAGCACTTGAGCCCCTGCCTTATGCCTAGCCAGCACTTGTGCCCCTGCCTTTTGCCTAGCCAGCACTTGTGCCCCTGCCTTATGCCTAGCCAGCACTTGTGCCCCTGCCTTATGCCTAGCCAGCACTTGTGCCCCTGCCTTATGCCTAGCCAGCACCTGTGCCCCTGCCTTATGCCTAGCCAGCACTTGTGCCTCTGCCTTATGCCTAGCCAGCACTTGTGCTTCTGCCTTATGCCTAGTCAGCACTTGTGCCCCTGCCTCATGCCTAGCCAGCACTTGTGCCCCTGCCTTATGCCTAGCCAGCACTTGTGCCCCTGCCTTATGCCTAGCCAGCACTTGTGCCCCTGCCTTATGCCTAGCCAGCACTTGTGCCCCTGCCTTATGCCTAGCCAGCACTTGTGCCCCTGCCTTATGCTTAGCCAGCACTTGTGCCCCTGCCTTATGCCTAGCCAGCACTTGTGCCCCCGCCTTATGCCTAGCCAGCACTTGTGCTCCTGCCTTATGCCTAGCCAGCACTTGTGCCCCTGCCTTATGCCTAGCCAGCACCTGTTCCCCTGCCTTATGCCTACCCCGCACCTATGCCCCTGCCTTATGCCTAGCCCGCACTTGTGCCCCTGCCTTATGCCTAGCCAGCACTTGTGCCCCTGCCTTATGCCTAGACACCACTTCTGCCCCTGCCTTATGCCTAGCCTGCACTTGTGCCCCTGCCTTATGCCTAGCCAGCACTTGTGCCCCTGCCTTATGCCTAGCCAGCACTTGTGCCCCTGCCTTATGCCTAACCAGCACTTGTGCCCCTGCCTTATGCCTAGCCAGCACTTGTGCCCCTGCCTTATGCCTAGCCAGCACTTGTGCCCCTTCCTTATGCCTAGCCAGCACTAGTGCCCCTGCCTTATGCCTAGCCAGCACTTGTGCCCCTGCCTTATGCCTAGCCAGCACTTGTGCCCCTGCCTTATGCCTGGCCAGCACTTGTGCCCCTGCCTTATGCCTAGCCCGCACCTGTGCCCCTGCCTTATGCCTAGCCTGCACTTGTGCCCCTGCCTTATGCCTAGCCTGCACTTGTGCCACTGCCTTATGCCTAGCCAGCACTTGTGCCCCTGCCTTATGCCTAGCCAGCACTTGTGCCCCTGCCTTATGCCTAGCCAGCACTTGCGCCCCTGCCTTATGCCTAGTCAGCACTTGTGCCCCTGCCTTATGCCTAGCCAGCACTTGTGCCTCTGCCTTATGCCTAGCCAGCACTTGTGCCCCTGCCTTATGCCTAGCCAGCACTTGTGCCCCTGCCTTATGCCTAGCCAGCACTTGTGCCCCTGCCTTATGCCTAGCCAGCACGTGTGCCCCTGCCTTATGCCTAGCCAGCACTTTTGCCCCTGCCTTATGCCTAGCCAGCACTTGTGCCCCTGCCTTATGCCTAGCCAGCACTTGAGCCCCTGCCTTATGCCTAGCCAGCACTTGAGCCCCTGCCTTATGCCTAGCCAGCACTTGAGCCCCTGCCTTATGCCTAGCCAGCACTTGTGCCCCTGCCTTATGCCTAGCCAGCACTTGTGCCCCTGCCTTATGCCTAGCCAGCACTTGTGCCCCTGCCTTATGCCTAGCCAGCACTTGTGCCCCTGCCTTATGCCTAGCCCGCACTTGTGCCCAGGCCTTAAGCCTAGCCGGCACTTGTGCCCATGCCTTAAGCCTAGCCGGCACTTGTGCCCCCTGCCTTGATCCTAGCCAGCACTGCACTTGTGCAAAGGCCTTAAGCCTAGCCCGCACTTGTGCCCAGGCCTTAAGCCTAGCCCACACTTGTGCCCAGGCCTTAACCCTAGCTGGCACTTGTGCCCATGCCTTAAGCCTAGCCGGCACTTGTGCCCATGCCTTAAGCCTAGCCAGCACTTGTGCCCCCTTCCTTGATCCTAGCCAGCACTTGTGCCCCGGCCTTAAGCCTAGCCCGCACTTGTGCCCCGGCCTTAAGCCTAGCCCGCACTTGTGCCCCGGCCTTAAGCCTAGCCCGCACTTGTGCCCAGGCCTTAAGCCTAGCCCGCACTTGTGCCCAGGCCTTAAGCCTAGCCCGCACTTTTGATTCCCTTGAATGCTTGTTTGTTTGTTTTTGTCTTCAGCTTCATGTTGGTTATGCACATAGGGCCAGCTTTACGCTCTTCGCTCTTGTCCCATCTGAATGCGCATGCACGACTGTAATTGGGGAAGAAGGCATTAGACATTTACGGAGGACAGACAAGAAGTGCCTGGTCGCTTGGAGCATGGGGTTATGGAGAGGCTCCGCACTGTACAACAAAGGATCTAGTCCTAAATGTCCAAGTACAGAGTAGAGGGGTGAAAGCTAGCTCTTCACCCCTATGGGTGCTGTAAGACTCATGCTGGTTTGGTAGATGGAGGCAGGTATATCTCGCCCAGGTGTTTGTCCTATGTGAACTAGGCCACTCAGTATCTTCAGGGTGCTAATGGGTTAATGATTGCAGGAATAAAAGATGACCAGCTGGGTGTTTCCAGTGTCTGCCTGGGGCACACAGATTGCCTGCCTGTGTGGGACAAACGTGAGTGAAGAGCTCTGCTCAAGAATTGTGTGATGTTAGCTGGGTGGGAAAAGCCCCCCCAGTTGTTGAGATAGCAACGTATTTTGTTTAGTTAGTGCCGGACAGGCTAGGATTTATTTTTATGTTTTGTCTTTTGTGTTGCTTTCACGTTAATAAATCTGACCTGAGGTCAGCCTGCTCAGAAACTTGCTGTACGCCTCAGATTCAATGCACAAACCACGTGTCCTTTGACCCCAGCAAAGGCGATCCCAGAGTGTTTTGTCACATTGTGGTGGAGAACGCGGGCATACCGTGGCACAGGCGACAGCATGGAAGACGTGGTAAAAGCCTTAGTACAGTCCACTGCCGTACAGCAGCAGGCCACTGCCGCACAGCACGAAGCTAATCGCTTGATGGCCGCACAGCTGAAGGAGTTAGTGGACATGACGGTTGCAGACCGCCAACTTCTCCAACAGGTGGTGCAGTGCCTGGTGAGCATGCCTGACGCTGACCCGGAAGCAGAGTCCAGAAGGATCCATGTGAGTCGATACTGGCAAAAGCTGACTGCAGAAGATGACGTCGAGGCATACAGTACCTGACAACGTTTGAGCGGACGGCATTGAGAGAGAAGTGGCCGAAGGCACGATGGGCCGATTTGATTGCCCCGTTTCTCTCCGGCGAGGCCCAAAAAGCTTACCATGATTTGGACCCGGAGGTCGCTCAGGACTTTGAGAAGCTGAAAGCTGAGATCCTGGCCCGGCTGGGTGTGACGACGGCTGTCCGTGCACAGAGGGTACATCAGTGGACATACCAGCAAGATAAACCGGCGCGGTCTCAGATGTTCGACCTGATCTACTTGACAAAGAAATGGCTGCAACCCGAGGTACTGACAATACCCGAAATAATCCAGCGGGTTGTCCTGGACAAGTACCTGAGAGTACTACCCCCAGCGCTGAAAAGGTGGGTAAGCCAAGGAAATCCCACGACAGCGGATCAACTTGTGGAGTTGGTCGAGCGTTATTCCGTGGCAGAAGGACTTCCCGACGACACCGCCAACCCCCGGTCTGTGCCTCCTCCTCGTGGAACCGGTAAGACTGTTCCAGGGACAACGGGTGAAGGAAAATCGCTTAAAACTGTGGGGGAGGAGTCCGGGACTGCTCGCACTCCGAGACCAAGAGTATTGGACGGTGGTCTCAGTAGGGGACCTGTTAGGTGTTTCCGCTGCCATGAGAAGGGTCATGTTTCTGCGAACTGTCCTGTTACCGCTGAACCCATGCAGTGCGACGTTATAGACTCTAGAAAACGCATGTCTTTGGTTACACAGCTAGTGAGTGTGAATGCGGGTCAAAATGATACAGTGAAACACCTGTGTGAATTATCTGTTGATGGGAAAAATGCTGTGGCATTACTAGACTCTGGAAGTGTGGTGACTCTGGTGAAAGCTAGTCTGGTGGCACTTCCGTCTGGTCCGTCTGACAAGTTTTCTGTGACGTGTGTGCATGGTGACACCCGCTCGTACTTAACAGCGGTCATATGGATTTCTACTCCCTATGGGTCAGTGCAGCACAAAGTGGGACTCGTTCCCGCATTGTTACAGGATGTAATCCTGGGCAGGGATTTTCCCTATTTCTGGCAGTTGTGGGAGAATCAGTTGCTCCTTCACGGTAGCTGTACCCGTGAATCTTCTCCCATGCCATCTGGAGGTCCCGAGTCCCTAGAGGAGACCCCACAGGAAGATGTTGCTGGGGAGGTTAGTGATTCTAACCTTCAGTACCCCTTCTCCGTCATGGCGGGGGAAACAGAGGAAACTGAGGAACCTCAGCGAGAGGCGGAGGCAGACAGCCATCCGGCACCCTGCCTGCCAGATTTGGGAGTCCAGGTGGATGACTTCCACAGCGAGCAAATGAAAGATCCTACCCTGACTCCGGCTAGGAAAAATGTAAAAATGATAGATGGGGTACCCGTAGAACCTGACACTAGGCTAGCGTACCCGTATATGGTTCTTGAAAATGATTTGCTCTACCAGGTAGAAAAAAAAGGGGAAGACACAGTGCAACGGTTAGTGGTACCCAAACCTTATCGGCGGAAGGTACTGGATTTGGCCCACGGACATATAATGGGGGGACATCTGGGGGTACAGAAAACCACAGAAAGGATATTGCATTGTTTTGTGTGGCCTGGAATACATTGTGATGTGCGTAACTATTGTGAGTCCTGTCCAGAGTGCCAAATCGCGGCCCCTAAATCTCAGTTCCGTAGCCCTTTGGTACCCCTTCCTATCATCGGGGTCCCTTTTGAGAGAATTGGGATGGATTTGGTTGGGCCCCTTCCCCGATCCGCACGTGGGCACCAACATATCCTCGTCATCGTGGACTATGCCACTCGTTACCCGCAAGCCGTCCCTTTGCGTAACACAGCTACCAAGACGATCGCCAAGGAATTGGTACAAGTGTTTAGTCGGGTGGGAATTCCAAAACAGATACTCACCGACCAGGGGACTCCCTTTATGTCGAGGGTAATGAAGGAGCTCTGCAGGCTCTTACAAATAGACCCGTTGCGTACGTCTGTCTATCACCCTCAAACAGATGGCCTGGTTGAGCGCTTCAACAAAACCTTAAAACAGATGCTCCGGAAGGCGATAGACAAAGATGGGAAGAACTGGGATTACTTGTTACCCTATTTGCTGTTTGCCATTAGGGAAGTTCCCCAGTCTTCCACAGGGTTTTCGCCTTTCGAACTGTTGTACGCCCGTCGTCCCCGGGGACTGCTTACCATGATTTGGACCCGGAGGTCGCTCAGGACTTTGAGAAGCTGAAAGCTGAGATCCTGGCCCGGCTGGGTGTGACGACGGCTGTCCGTGCACAGAGGGTACATCAGTGGACATACCAGCAAGATAAACCGGCGCGGTCTCAGATGTTCGACCTGATCTACTTGACAAAGAAATGGCTGCAACCCGAGGTACTGACAATACCCGAAATAATCCAGCGGGTTGTCCTGGACAAGTACCTGAGAGTACTACCCCCAGCGCTGAAAAGGTGGGTAAGCCAAGGAAATCCCACGACAGCGGATCAACTTGTGGAGTTGGTCGAGCGTTATTCCGTGGCAGAAGGACTTCCCGACGACACCGCCAACCCCCGGTCTGTGCCTCCTCCTCGTGGAACCGGTAAGACTGTTCCAGGGACAACGGGTGAAGGAAAATCGCTTAAAACTGTGGGGGAGGAGTCCGGGACTGCTCGCACTCCGAGACCAAGAGTATTGGACGGTGGTCTCAGTAGGGGACCTGTTAGGTGTTTCCGCTGCCATGAGAAGGGTCATGTTTCTGCGAACTGTCCTGTTACCGCTGAACCCATGCAGTGCGACGTTATAGACTCTAGAAAACGCATGTCTTTGGTTACACAGCTAGTGAGTGTGAATGCGGGTCAAAATGATACAGTGAAACACCTGTGTGAATTATCTGTTGATGGGAAAAATGCTGTGGCATTACTAGACTCTGGAAGTGTGGTGACTCTGGTGAAAGCTAGTCTGGTGGCACTTCCGTCTGGTCCGTCTGACAAGTTTTCTGTGACGTGTGTGCATGGTGACACCCGCTCGTACTTAACAGCGGTCATATGGATTTCTACTCCCTATGGGTCAGTGCAGCACAAAGTGGGACTCGTTCCCGCATTGTTACAGGATGTAATCCTGGGCAGGGATTTTCCCTATTTCTGGCAGTTGTGGGAGAATCAGTTGCTCCTTCACGGTAGCTGTACCCGTGAATCTTCTCCCATGCCATCTGGAGGTCCCGAGTCCCTAGAGGAGACCCCACAGGAAGATGTTGCTGGGGAGGTTAGTGATTCTAACCTTCAGTACCCCTTCTCCGTCATGGCGGGGGAAACAGAGGAAACTGAGGAACCTCAGCGAGAGGCGGAGGCAGACAGCCATCCGGCACCCTGCCTGCCAGATTTGGGAGTCCAGGTGGATGACTTCCACAGCGAGCAAATGAAAGATCCTACCCTGACTCCGGCTAGGAAAAATGTAAAAATGATAGATGGGGTACCCGTAGAACCTGACACTAGGCTAGCGTACCCGTATATGGTTCTTGAAAATGATTTGCTCTACCAGGTAGAAAAAAAAGGGGAAGACACAGTGCAACGGTTAGTGGTACCCAAACCTTATCGGCGGAAGGTACTGGATTTGGCCCACGGACATATAATGGGGGGACATCTGGGGGTACAGAAAACCACAGAAAGGATATTGCATTGTTTTGTGTGGCCTGGAATACATTGTGATGTGCGTAACTATTGTGAGTCCTGTCCAGAGTGCCAAATCGCGGCCCCTAAATCTCAGTTCCGTAGCCCTTTGGTACCCCTTCCTATCATCGGGGTCCCTTTTGAGAGAATTGGGATGGATTTGGTTGGGCCCCTTCCCCGATCCGCACGTGGGCACCAACATATCCTCGTCATCGTGGACTATGCCACTCGTTACCCGCAAGCCGTCCCTTTGCGTAACACAGCTACCAAGACGATCGCCAAGGAATTGGTACAAGTGTTTAGTCGGGTGGGAATTCCAAAACAGATACTCACCGACCAGGGGACTCCCTTTATGTCGAGGGTAATGAAGGAGCTCTGCAGGCTCTTACAAATAGACCCGTTGCGTACGTCTGTCTATCACCCTCAAACAGATGGCCTGGTTGAGCGCTTCAACAAAACCTTAAAACAGATGCTCCGGAAGGCGATAGACAAAGATGGGAAGAACTGGGATTACTTGTTACCCTATTTGCTGTTTGCCATTAGGGAAGTTCCCCAGTCTTCCACAGGGTTTTCGCCTTTCGAACTGTTGTACGCCCGTCGTCCCCGGGGACTGCTTACCATGATTTGGACCCGGAGGTCGCTCAGGACTTTGAGAAGCTGAAAGCTGAGATCCTGGCCCGGCTGGGTGTGACGACGGCTGTCCGTGCACAGAGGGTACATCAGTGGACATACCAGCAAGATAAACCGGCGCGGTCTCAGATGTTCGACCTGATCTACTTGACAAAGAAATGGCTGCAACCCGAGGTACTGACAATACCCGAAATAATCCAGCGGGTTGTCCTGGACAAGTACCTGAGAGTACTACCCCCAGCGCTGAAAAGGTGGGTAAGCCAAGGAAATCCCACGACAGCGGATCAACTTGTGGAGTTGGTCGAGCGTTATTCCGTGGCAGAAGGACTTCCCGACGACACCGCCAACCCCCGGTCTGTGCCTCCTCCTCGTGGAACCGGTAAGACTGTTCCAGGGACAACGGGTGAAGGAAAATCACTTAAAACTGTGGGGGAGGAGTCCGGGACTGCTCGCACTCCGAGACCAAGAGTATTGGACGGTGGTCTCAGTAGGGGACCTGTTAGGTGTTTCCGCTGCCATGAGAAGGGTCATGTTTCTGCGAACTGTCCTGTTACCGCTGAACCCATGCAGTGCGACGTTATAGACTCTAGAAAACGCATGTCTTTGGTTACACAGCTAGTGAGTGTGAATGCGGGTCAAAATGATACAGTGAAACACCTGTGTGAATTATCTGTTGATGGGAAAAATGCTGTGGCATTACTAGACTCTGGAAGTGTGGTGACTCTGGTGAAAGCTAGTCTGGTGGCACTTCCGTCTGGTCCGTCTGACAAGTTTTCTGTGACGTGTGTGCATGGTGACACCCGCTCGTACTTAACAGCGGTCATATGGATTTCTACTCCCTATGGGTCAGTGCAGCACAAAGTGGGACTCGTTCCCGCATTGTTACAGGATGTAATCCTGGGCAGGGATTTTCCCTATTTCTGGCAGTTGTGGGAGAATCAGTTGCTCCTTCACGGTAGCTGTACCCGTGAATCTTCTCCCATGCCATCTGGAGGTCCCGAGTCCCTAGAGGAGACCCCACAGGAAGATGTTGCTGGGGAGGTTAGTGATTCTAACCTTCAGTACCCCTTCTCCGTCATGGCGGGGGAAACAGAGGAAACTGAGGAACCTCAGCGAGAGGCGGAGGCAGACAGCCATCCGGCACCCTGCCTGCCAGATTTGGGAGTCCAGGTGGATGACTTCCACAGCGAGCAAATGAAAGATCCTACCCTGACTCCGGCTAGGAAAAATGTAAAAATGATAGATGGGGTACCCGTAGAACCTGACACTAGGCTAGCGTACCCGTATATGGTTCTTGAAAATGATTTGCTCTACCAGGTAGAAAAAAAAGGGGAAGACACAGTGCAACGGTTAGTGGTACCCAAACCTTATCGGCGGAAGGTACTGGATTTGGCCCACGGACATATAATGGGGGGACATCTGGGGGTACAGAAAACCACAGAAAGGATATTGCATTGTTTTGTGTGGCCTGGAATACATTGTGATGTGCGTAACTATTGTGAGTCCTGTCCAGAGTGCCAAATCGCGGCCCCTAAATCTCAGTTCCGTAGCCCTTTGGTACCCCTTCCTATCATCGGGGTCCCTTTTGAGAGAATTGGGATGGATTTGGTTGGGCCCCTTCCCCGATCCGCACGTGGGCACCAACATATCCTCGTCATCGTGGACTATGCCACTCGTTACCCGCAAGCCGTCCCTTTGCGTAACACAGCTACCAAGACGATCGCCAAGGAATTGGTACAAGTGTTTAGTCGGGTGGGAATTCCAAAACAGATACTCACCGACCAGGGGACTCCCTTTATGTCGAGGGTAATGAAGGAGCTCTGCAGGCTCTTACAAATAGACCCGTTGCGTACGTCTGTCTATCACCCTCAAACAGATGGCCTGGTTGAGCGCTTCAACAAAACCTTAAAACAGATGCTCCGGAAGGCGATAGACAAAGATGGGAAGAACTGGGATTACTTGTTACCCTATTTGCTGTTTGCCATTAGGGAAGTTCCCCAGTCTTCCACAGGGTTTTCGCCTTTCGAACTGTTGTACGCCCGTCGTCCCCGGGGACTGCTTACCATGATTTGGACCCGGAGGTCGCTCAGGACTTTGAGAAGCTGAAAGCTGAGATCCTGGCCCGGCTGGGTGTGACGACGGCTGTCCGTGCACAGAGGGTACATCAGTGGACATACCAGCAAGATAAACCGGCGCGGTCTCAGATGTTCGACCTGATCTACTTGACAAAGAAATGGCTGCAACCCGAGGTACTGACAATACCCGAAATAATCCAGCGGGTTGTCCTGGACAAGTACCTGAGAGTACTACCCCCAGCGCTGAAAAGGTGGGTAAGCCAAGGAAATCCCACGACAGCGGATCAACTTGTGGAGTTGGTCGAGCGTTATTCCGTGGCAGAAGGACTTCCCGACGACACCGCCAACCCCCGGTCTGTGCCTCCTCCTCGTGGAACCGGTAAGACTGTTCCAGGGACAACGGGTGAAGGAAAATCGCTTAAAACTGTGGGGGAGGAGTCCGGGACTGCTCGCACTCCGAGACCAAGAGTATTGGACGGTGGTCTCAGTAGGGGACCTGTTAGGTGTTTCCGCTGCCATGAGAAGGGTCATGTTTCTGCGAACTGTCCTGTTACCGCTGAACCCATGCAGTGCGACGTTATAGACTCTAGAAAACGCATGTCTTTGGTTACACAGCTAGTGAGTGTGAATGCGGGTCAAAATGATACAGTGAAACACCTGTGTGAATTATCTGTTGATGGGAAAAATGCTGTGGCATTACTAGACTCTGGAAGTGTGGTGACTCTGGTGAAAGCTAGTCTGGTGGCACTTCCGTCTGGTCCGTCTGACAAGTTTTCTGTGACGTGTGTGCATGGTGACACCCGCTCGTACTTAACAGCGGTCATATGGATTTCTACTCCCTATGGGTCAGTGCAGCACAAAGTGGGACTCGTTCCCGCATTGTTACAGGATGTAATCCTGGGCAGGGATTTTCCCTATTTCTGGCAGTTGTGGGAGAATCAGTTGCTCCTTCACGGTAGCTGTACCCGTGAATCTTCTCCCATGCCATCTGGAGGTCCCGAGTCCCTAGAGGAGACCCCACAGGAAGATGTTGCTGGGGAGGTTAGTGATTCTAACCTTCAGTACCCCTTCTCCGTCATGGCGGGGGAAACAGAGGAAACTGAGGAACCTCAGCGAGAGGCGGAGGCAGACAGCCATCCGGCACCCTGCCTGCCAGATTTGGGAGTCCAGGTGGATGACTTCCACAGCGAGCAAATGAAAGATCCTACCCTGACTCCGGCTAGGAAAAATGTAAAAATGATAGATGGGGTACCCGTAGAACCTGACACTAGGCTAGCGTACCCGTATATGGTTCTTGAAAATGATTTGCTCTACCAGGTAGAAAAAAAAGGGGAAGACACAGTGCAACGGTTAGTGGTACCCAAACCTTATCGGCGGAAGGTACTGGATTTGGCCCACGGACATATAATGGGGGGACATCTGGGGGTACAGAAAACCACAGAAAGGATATTGCATTGTTTTGTGTGGCCTGGAATACATTGTGATGTGCGTAACTATTGTGAGTCCTGTCCAGAGTGCCAAATCGCGGCCCCTAAATCTCAGTTCCGTAGCCCTTTGGTACCCCTTCCTATCATCGGGGTCCCTTTTGAGAGAATTGGGATGGATTTGGTTGGGCCCCTTCCCCGATCCGCACGTGGGCACCAACATATCCTCGTCATCGTGGACTATGCCACTCGTTACCCGCAAGCCGTCCCTTTGCGTAACACAGCTACCAAGACGATCGCCAAGGAATTGGTACAAGTGTTTAGTCGGGTGGGAATTCCAAAACAGATACTCACCGACCAGGGGACTCCCTTTATGTCGAGGGTAATGAAGGAGCTCTGCAGGCTCTTACAAATAGACCCGTTGCGTACGTCTGTCTATCACCCTCAAACAGATGGCCTGGTTGAGCGCTTCAACAAAACCTTAAAACAGATGCTCCGGAAGGCGATAGACAAAGATGGGAAGAACTGGGATTACTTGTTACCCTATTTGCTGTTTGCCATTAGGGAAGTTCCCCAGTCTTCCACAGGGTTTTCGCCTTTCGAACTGTTGTACGCCCGTCGTCCCCGGGGACTGCTTACCATGATTTGGACCCGGAGGTCGCTCAGGACTTTGAGAAGCTGAAAGCTGAGATCCTGGCCCGGCTGGGTGTGACGACGGCTGTCCGTGCACAGAGGGTACATCAGTGGACATACCAGCAAGATAAACCGGCGCGGTCTCAGATGTTCGACCTGATCTACTTGACAAAGAAATGGCTGCAACCCGAGGTACTGACAATACCCGAAATAATCCAGCGGGTTGTCCTGGACAAGTACCTGAGAGTACTACCCCCAGCGCTGAAAAGGTGGGTAAGCCAAGGAAATCCCACGACAGCGGATCAACTTGTGGAGTTGGTCGAGCGTTATTCCGTGGCAGAAGGACTTCCCGACGACACCGCCAACCCCCGGTCTGTGCCTCCTCCTCGTGGAACCGGTAAGACTGTTCCAGGGACAACGGGTGAAGGAAAATCGCTTAAAACTGTGGGGGAGGAGTCCGGGACTGCTCGCACTCCGAGACCAAGAGTATTGGACGGTGGTCTCAGTAGGGGACCTGTTAGGTGTTTCCGCTGCCATGAGAAGGGTCATGTTTCTGCGAACTGTCCTGTTACCGCTGAACCCATGCAGTGCGACGTTATAGACTCTAGAAAACGCATGTCTTTGGTTACACAGCTAGTGAGTGTGAATGCGGGTCAAAATGATACAGTGAAACACCTGTGTGAATTATCTGTTGATGGGAAAAATGCTGTGGCATTACTAGACTCTGGAAGTGTGGTGACTCTGGTGAAAGCTAGTCTGGTGGCACTTCCGTCTGGTCCGTCTGACAAGTTTTCTGTGACGTGTGTGCATGGTGACACCCGCTCGTACTTAACAGCGGTCATATGGATTTCTACTCCCTATGGGTCAGTGCAGCACAAAGTGGGACTCGTTCCCGCATTGTTACAGGATGTAATCCTGGGCAGGGATTTTCCCTATTTCTGGCAGTTGTGGGAGAATCAGTTGCTCCTTCACGGTAGCTGTACCCGTGAATCTTCTCCCATGCCATCTGGAGGTCCCGAGTCCCTAGAGGAGACCCCACAGGAAGATGTTGCTGGGGAGGTTAGTGATTCTAACCTTCAGTACCCCTTCTCCGTCATGGCGGGGGAAACAGAGGAAACTGAGGAACCTCAGCGAGAGGCGGAGGCAGACAGCCATCCGGCACCCTGCCTGCCAGATTTGGGAGTCCAGGTGGATGACTTCCACAGCGAGCAAATGAAAGATCCTACCCTGACTCCGGCTAGGAAAAATGTAAAAATGATAGATGGGGTACCCGTAGAACCTGACACTAGGCTAGCGTACCCGTATATGGTTCTTGAAAATGATTTGCTCTACCAGGTAGAAAAAAAAGGGGAAGACACAGTGCAACGGTTAGTGGTACCCAAACCTTATCGGCGGAAGGTACTGGATTTGGCCCACGGACATATAATGGGGGGACATCTGGGGGTACAGAAAACCACAGAAAGGATATTGCATTGTTTTGTGTGGCCTGGAATACATTGTGATGTGCGTAACTATTGTGAGTCCTGTCCAGAGTGCCAAATCGCGGCCCCTAAATCTCAGTTCCGTAGCCCTTTGGTACCCCTTCCTATCATCGGGGTCCCTTTTGAGAGAATTGGGATGGATTTGGTTGGGCCCCTTCCCCGATCCGCACGTGGGCACCAACATATCCTCGTCATCGTGGACTATGCCACTCGTTACCCGCAAGCCGTCCCTTTGCGTAACACAGCTACCAAGACGATCGCCAAGGAATTGGTACAAGTGTTTAGTCGGGTGGGAATTCCAAAACAGATACTCACCGACCAGGGGACTCCCTTTATGTCGAGGGTAATGAAGGAGCTCTGCAGGCTCTTACAAATAGACCCGTTGCGTACGTCTGTCTATCACCCTCAAACAGATGGCCTGGTTGAGCGCTTCAACAAAACCTTAAAACAGATGCTCCGGAAGGCGATAGACAAAGATGGGAAGAACTGGGATTACTTGTTACCCTATTTGCTGTTTGCCATTAGGGAAGTTCCCCAGTCTTCCACAGGGTTTTCGCCTTTCGAACTGTTGTACGCCCGTCGTCCCCGGGGACTGCTTACCATGATTTGGACCCGGAGGTCGCTCAGGACTTTGAGAAGCTGAAAGCTGAGATCCTGGCCCGGCTGGGTGTGACGACGGCTGTCCGTGCACAGAGGGTACATCAGTGGACATACCAGCAAGATAAACCGGCGCGGTCTCAGATGTTCGACCTGATCTACTTGACAAAGAAATGGCTGCAACCCGAGGTACTGACAATACCCGAAATAATCCAGCGGGTTGTCCTGGACAAGTACCTGAGAGTACTACCCCCAGCGCTGAAAAGGTGGGTAAGCCAAGGAAATCCCACGACAGCGGATCAACTTGTGGAGTTGGTCGAGCGTTATTCCGTGGCAGAAGGACTTCCCGACGACACCGCCAACCCCCGGTCTGTGCCTCCTCCTCGTGGAACCGGTAAGACTGTTCCAGGGACAACGGGTGAAGGAAAATCGCTTAAAACTGTGGGGGAGGAGTCCGGGACTGCTCGCACTCCGAGACCAAGAGTATTGGACGGTGGTCTCAGTAGGGGACCTGTTAGGTGTTTCCGCTGCCATGAGAAGGGTCATGTTTCTGCGAACTGTCCTGTTACCGCTGAACCCATGCAGTGCGACGTTATAGACTCTAGAAAACGCATGTCTTTGGTTACACAGCTAGTGAGTGTGAATGCGGGTCAAAATGATACAGTGAAACACCTGTGTGAATTATCTGTTGATGGGAAAAATGCTGTGGCATTACTAGACTCTGGAAGTGTGGTGACTCTGGTGAAAGCTAGTCTGGTGGCACTTCCGTCTGGTCCGTCTGACAAGTTTTCTGTGACGTGTGTGCATGGTGACACCCGCTCGTACTTAACAGCGGTCATATGGATTTCTACTCCCTATGGGTCAGTGCAGCACAAAGTGGGACTCGTTCCCGCATTGTTACAGGATGTAATCCTGGGCAGGGATTTTCCCTATTTCTGGCAGTTGTGGGAGAATCAGTTGCTCCTTCACGGTAGCTGTACCCGTGAATCTTCTCCCATGCCATCTGGAGGTCCCGAGTCCCTAGAGGAGACCCCACAGGAAGATGTTGCTGGGGAGGTTAGTGATTCTAACCTTCAGTACCCCTTCTCCGTCATGGCGGGGGAAACAGAGGAAACTGAGGAACCTCAGCGAGAGGCGGAGGCAGACAGCCATCCGGCACCCTGCCTGCCAGATTTGGGAGTCCAGGTGGATGACTTCCACAGCGAGCAAATGAAAGATCCTACCCTGACTCCGGCTAGGAAAAATGTAAAAATGATAGATGGGGTACCCGTAGAACCTGACACTAGGCTAGCGTACCCGTATATGGTTCTTGAAAATGATTTGCTCTACCAGGTAGAAAAAAAAGGGGAAGACACAGTGCAACGGTTAGTGGTACCCAAACCTTATCGGCGGAAGGTACTGGATTTGGCCCACGGACATATAATGGGGGGACATCTGGGGGTACAGAAAACCACAGAAAGGATATTGCATTGTTTTGTGTGGCCTGGAATACATTGTGATGTGCGTAACTATTGTGAGTCCTGTCCAGAGTGCCAAATCGCGGCCCCTAAATCTCAGTTCCGTAGCCCTTTGGTACCCCTTCCTATCATCGGGGTCCCTTTTGAGAGAATTGGGATGGATTTGGTTGGGCCCCTTCCCCGATCCGCACGTGGGCACCAACATATCCTCGTCATCGTGGACTATGCCACTCGTTACCCGCAAGCCGTCCCTTTGCGTAACACAGCTACCAAGACGATCGCCAAGGAATTGGTACAAGTGTTTAGTCGGGTGGGAATTCCAAAACAGATACTCACCGACCAGGGGACTCCCTTTATGTCGAGGGTAATGAAGGAGCTCTGCAGGCTCTTACAAATAGACCCGTTGCGTACGTCTGTCTATCACCCTCAAACAGATGGCCTGGTTGAGCGCTTCAACAAAACCTTAAAACAGATGCTCCGGAAGGCGATAGACAAAGATGGGAAGAACTGGGATTACTTGTTACCCTATTTGCTGTTTGCCATTAGGGAAGTTCCCCAGTCTTCCACAGGGTTTTCGCCTTTCGAACTGTTGTACGCCCGTCGTCCCCGGGGACTGCTTACCATGATTTGGACCCGGAGGTCGCTCAGGACTTTGAGAAGCTGAAAGCTGAGATCCTGGCCCGGCTGGGTGTGACGACGGCTGTCCGTGCACAGAGGGTACATCAGTGGACATACCAGCAAGATAAACCGGCGCGGTCTCAGATGTTCGACCTGATCTACTTGACAAAGAAATGGCTGCAACCCGAGGTACTGACAATACCCGAAATAATCCAGCGGGTTGTCCTGGACAAGTACCTGAGAGTACTACCCCCAGCGCTGAAAAGGTGGGTAAGCCAAGGAAATCCCACGACAGCGGATCAACTTGTGGAGTTGGTCGAGCGTTATTCCGTGGCAGAAGGACTTCCCGACGACACCGCCAACCCCCGGTCTGTGCCTCCTCCTCGTGGAACCGGTAAGACTGTTCCAGGGACAACGGGTGAAGGAAAATCGCTTAAAACTGTGGGGGAGGAGTCCGGGACTGCTCGCACTCCGAGACCAAGAGTATTGGACGGTGGTCTCAGTAGGGGACCTGTTAGGTGTTTCCGCTGCCATGAGAAGGGTCATGTTTCTGCGAACTGTCCTGTTACCGCTGAACCCATGCAGTGCGACGTTATAGACTCTAGAAAACGCATGTCTTTGGTTACACAGCTAGTGAGTGTGAATGCGGGTCAAAATGATACAGTGAAACACCTGTGTGAATTATCTGTTGATGGGAAAAATGCTGTGGCATTACTAGACTCTGGAAGTGTGGTGACTCTGGTGAAAGCTAGTCTGGTGGCACTTCCGTCTGGTCCGTCTGACAAGTTTTCTGTGACGTGTGTGCATGGTGACACCCGCTCGTACTTAACAGCGGTCATATGGATTTCTACTCCCTATGGGTCAGTGCAGCACAAAGTGGGACTCGTTCCCGCATTGTTACAGGATGTAATCCTGGGCAGGGATTTTCCCTATTTCTGGCAGTTGTGGGAGAATCAGTTGCTCCTTCACGGTAGCTGTACCCGTGAATCTTCTCCCATGCCATCTGGAGGTCCCGAGTCCCTAGAGGAGACCCCACAGGAAGATGTTGCTGGGGAGGTTAGTGATTCTAACCTTCAGTACCCCTTCTCCGTCATGGCGGGGGAAACAGAGGAAACTGAGGAACCTCAGCGAGAGGCGGAGGCAGACAGCCATCCGGCACCCTGCCTGCCAGATTTGGGAGTCCAGGTGGATGACTTCCACAGCGAGCAAATGAAAGATCCTACCCTGACTCCGGCTAGGAAAAATGTAAAATGATAGATGGGGTACCCGTAGAACCTGACACTAGGCTAGCGTACCCGTATATGGTTCTTGAAAATGATTTGCTCTACCAGGTAGAAAAAAAAGGGGAAGACACAGTGCAACGGTTAGTGGTACCCAAACCTTATCGGCGGAAGGTACTGGATTTGGCCCACGGACATATAATGGGGGGACATCTGGGGGTACAGAAAACCACAGAAAGGATATTGCATTGTTTTGTGTGGCCTGGAATACATTGTGATGTGCGTAACTATTGTGAGTCCTGTCCAGAGTGCCAAATCGCGGCCCCTAAATCTCAGTTCCGTAGCCCTTTGGTACCCCTTCCTATCATCGGGGTCCCTTTTGAGAGAATTGGGATGGATTTGGTTGGGCCCCTTCCCCGATCCGCACGTGGGCACCAACATATCCTCGTCATCGTGGACTATGCCACTCGTTACCCGCAAGCCGTCCCTTTGCGTAACACAGCTACCAAGACGATCGCCAAGGAATTGGTACAAGTGTTTAGTCGGGTGGGAATTCCAAAACAGATACTCACCGACCAGGGGACTCCCTTTATGTCGAGGGTAATGAAGGAGCTCTGCAGGCTCTTACAAATAGACCCGTTGCGTACGTCTGTCTATCACCCTCAAACAGATGGCCTGGTGAGCGCTTCAACAAAACCTTAAAACAGATGCTCCGGAAGGCGATAGACAAAGATGGGAAGAACTGGGATTACTTGTTACCCTATTTGCTGTTTGCCATTAGGGAAGTTCCCCAGTCTTCCACAGGGTTTTCGCCTTTCGAACTGTTGTACGCCCGTCGTCCCCGGGGACTGCTTACCATGATTTGGACCCGGAGGTCGCTCAGGACTTTGAGAAGCTGAAAGCTGAGATCCTGGCCCGGCTGGGTGTGACGACGGCTGTCCGTGCACAGAGGGTACATCAGTGGACATACCAGCAAGATAAACCGGCGCGGTCTCAGATGTTCGACCTGATCTACTTGACAAAGAAATGGCTGCAACCCGAGGTACTGACAATACCCGAAATAATCCAGCGGGTTGTCCTGGACAAGTACCTGAGAGTACTACCCCCAGCGCTGAAAAGGTGGGTAAGCCAAGGAAATCCCACGACAGCGGATCAACTTGTGGAGTTGGTCGAGCGTTATTCCGTGGCAGAAGGACTTCCCGACGACACCGCCAACCCCCGGTCTGTGCCTCCTCCTCGTGGAACCGGTAAGACTGTTCCAGGGACAACGGGTGAAGGAAAATCGCTTAAAACTGTGGGGGAGGAGTCCGGGACTGCTCGCACTCCGAGACCAAGAGTATTGGACGGTGGTCTCAGTAGGGGACCTGTTAGGTGTTTCCGCTGCCATGAGAAGGGTCATGTTTCTGCGAACTGTCCTGTTACCGCTGAACCCATGCAGTGCGACGTTATAGACTCTAGAAAACGCATGTCTTTGGTTACACAGCTAGTGAGTGTGAATGCGGGTCAAAATGATACAGTGAAACACCTGTGTGAATTATCTGTTGATGGGAAAAATGCTGTGGCATTACTAGACTCTGGAAGTGTGGTGACTCTGGTGAAAGCTAGTCTGGTGGCACTTCCGTCTGGTCCGTCTGACAAGTTTTCTGTGACGTGTGTGCATGGTGACACCCGCTCGTACTTAACAGCGGTCATATGGATTTCTACTCCCTATGGGTCAGTGCAGCACAAAGTGGGACTCGTTCCCGCATTGTTACAGGATGTAATCCTGGGCAGGGATTTTCCCTATTTCTGGCAGTTGTGGGAGAATCAGTTGCTCCTTCACGGTAGCTGTACCCGTGAATCTTCTCCATGCCATCTGGAGGTCCCGAGTCCCTAGAGGAGACCCCACAGGAAGATGTTGCTGGGGAGGTTAGTGATTCTAACCTTCAGTACCCCTTCTCCGTCATGGCGGGGGAAACAGAGGAAACTGAGGAACCTCAGCGAGAGGCGGAGGCAGACAGCCATCCGGCACCCTGCCTGCCAGATTTGGGAGTCCAGGTGGATGACTTCCACAGCGAGCAAATGAAAGATCCTACCCTGACTCCGGCTAGGAAAAATGTAAAAATGATAGATGGGGTACCCGTAGAACCTGACACTAGGCTAGCGTACCCGTATATGGTTCTTGAAAATGATTTGCTCTACCAGGTAGAAAAAAAAGGGGAAGACACAGTGCAACGGTTAGTGGTACCCAAACCTTATCGGCGGAAGGTACTGGATTTGGCCCACGGACATATAATGGGGGGACATCTGGGGGTACAGAAAACCACAGAAAGGATATTGCATTGTTTTGTGTGGCCTGGAATACATTGTGATGTGCGTAACTATTGTGAGTCCTGTCCAGAGTGCCAAATCGCGGCCCCTAAATCTCAGTTCCGTAGCCCTTTGGTACCCCTTCCTATCATCGGGGTCCCTTTTGAGAGAATTGGGATGGATTTGGTTGGGCCCCTTCCCCGATCCGCACGTGGGCACCAACATATCCTCGTCATCGTGGACTATGCCACTCGTTACCCGCAAGCCGTCCCTTTGCGTAACACAGCTACCAAGACGATCGCCAAGGAATTGGTACAAGTGTTTAGTCGGGTGGGAATTCCAAAACAGATACTCACCGACCAGGGGACTCCCTTTATGTCGAGGGTAATGAAGGAGCTCTGCAGGCTCTTACAAATAGACCCGTTGCGTACGTCTGTCTATCACCCTCAAACAGATGGCCTGGTTGAGCGCTTCAACAAAACCTTAAAACAGATGCTCCGGAAGGCGATAGACAAAGATGGGAAGAACTGGGATTACTTGTTACCCTATTTGCTGTTTGCCATTAGGGAAGTTCCCCAGTCTTCCACAGGGTTTTCGCCTTTCGAACTGTTGTACGCCCGTCGTCCCCGGGGACTGCTTACCATGATTTGGACCCGGAGGTCGCTCAGGACTTTGAGAAGCTGAAAGCTGAGATCCTGGCCCGGCTGGGTGTGACGACGGCTGTCCCGTGCACAGAGGGTACATCAGTGGACATACCAGCAAGATAAACCGGCGCGGTCTCAGATGTTCGACCTGATCTACTTGACAAAGAAATGGCTGCAACCCGAGGTACTGACAATACCCGAAATAATCCAGCGGGTTGTCCTGGACAAGTACCTGAGAGTACTACCCCCAGCGCTGAAAAGGTGGGTAAGCCAAGGAAATCCCACGACAGCGGATCAACTTGTGGAGTTGGTCGAGCGTTATTCTGTGGCAGAAGGACTTCCCGACGACACCGCCAACCCCCGGTCTGTGCCTCCTCCTCGTGGAACCGGTAAGACTGTTCCAGGGACAACGGGTGAAGGAAAATCGCTTAAAACTGTGGGGGAGGAGTCCGGGACTGCTCGCACTCCAAGACCAAGAGTATTGGACGGGTGGTCTCAGTAGGGGACCTGTTAGGTGTTTCCGCTGCCATGAGAAGGGTCATGTTTCTGCGAACTGTCCTGTTACCGCTGAACCATGCAGTGCGACGTTATAGACTCTAGAAAACGCATGTCTTTGGTTACACAGCTAGTGAGTGTGAATGCGGGTCAAAATGATACAGTGAAACACCTGTGTGAATTATCTGTTGATGGGAAAAATGCTGTGGCATTACTAGACTCTGGAAGTGTGGTGACTCTGGTGAAAGCTAGTCTGGTGGCACTTCCGTCTGGTCCGTCTGACAAGTTTTCTGTGACGTGTGTGCATGGTGACACCCGCTCGTACTTAACAGCGGTCATATGGATTTCTACTCCCTATGGGTCAGTGCAGCACAAAGTGGGACTCGTTCCCGGTGCAGCACAAAGTGGGACTCGTTCCCGCATTGTTACAGGATGTAATCCTGGGCAGGGGATTTTCCCTATTTCTGGCAGTTGTGGGAGAATCAGTTGCTCCTTTCACGTAGCTGTACCCGTGAATCTTCTCCCATGCCATCTGGAGGTCCCGAGTCCCTAGAGGAGACCCCACAGGAAGATGTTGCTGGGGGAGGTTAGTGATTCTAACCTTCATACCCCTTCTCCGTCATGGCGGGGGGAGAGACAGAGGATACTGAGGAACCTCAGCGAGAGGCGAGGTGCAGACAGCCATCCGGCACCCTGCCTGCCAGATTTGGGGAGTCCAGGTGGATGACTTCCACAGCGAGCAAATGAAAGATCCTACCCTGACTCCGCTAGGAAAAATGTAAAAATGATAGATGGGGTACCCGTAGGAACCTGACACTAGGCTAGCTTACCCGTATATGGTTCTTGAAAATGATTGCTCTACCAGGTAGAAAAAAAAGGGGGAAGACACAGTGCAACGGTTAGTGGTACCCAAACCTTATCGGCGGAAGGGTACTGGGATTTGGCCCACGGACATATAATGGTGGGGGACATCTGGGGGTACAGAAAACCACAGAAAGGATATTGCATTGTTTTTGTGTGGCCTGGAATACATTGTGATGTGCGTAACTATTGTGAGTCCTGTCCAGAGTGCCAAATCGGCGCCCCTAAATTCTCAGTTCCGTGAGGCCCTTTGGTACCCCTTCCCTATCATCGGGGTCCTTTGAGAGAATTGGGATGGATTTTGGTTGGGCCCCTTCCCCGATCCGCACGTGGGCACCAACATATCCTCGGTCATCGTGGACTATGCCACTCAGTACCCGCAAGCCGTCCCTTTGCGTAACACAGCTACCAAGACGATCGCCAAGG